>NC_136065.1:740056046-741256046 GCF_964261635.1 Lissotriton helveticus | reverse complement strand
CCCACTCGGTGGATCTCCTGGTTGAGGATCTGGTCTTGAACCATCTGGCCCCTTCTGGTCTCACAAAATTTTTCACGGTGGAACGCGCACATCGTGTTCCAGGGGGCAAAGTCAAGCCGGGAGCCCCGCCGAGACCCATTGTAGCGAAGCTTTTTCATTATAGAGACCGGGACGCTATCCTGCAGGCCTCGCGGGTGAAGGGCCCGGTGGCCTTTGAGAATGCTACGGTGAACTTTTACCCGGACTTTTCCCAACAGGTTCAGAGACAACGTATGGAGTTTCGTGGTGCCAAGAAACGTCTCCGGGATCGGGGCCTACGTTACGCCATGCTCTTTCCCACCAGACTCCGGGTCGAATACAATGAGCGTACCCTTTTCTTTGATCGGCCAGATGCTGTTAATGACTGGCTGGACTCATTGCCTGACCGTCCTCCTGAGACGGACTCCGCCGCTCACCCTGGTGGTGCCGAAGGTGGTGTGGAGATCTAACTGTTCGGCTCTTATGTCTTATTTTGAATACATTCTCAGGAGTGTTGGCCGGCGTCCCTCTACATTGTGATCATTCTGTCTTTCGTTTGTTATTTTTGTTCTTGCTGAGGTCGGGGGGAGGATGGAACGGAGACCTTTCCTCCTCCGGGGTCTTTGTGTAGAATAGGGGTTCTTGGGCGACAGGCACACTGCAGGTTGGGGTGGCTCTTTAGCTTTTTGCAGGGGTGCAGGGTGGGGGGTGTTTCTCTTCAGTTTGGGGGAGGGGGGTTGGGAAGTTTTTTCTTTTCTGTGTGTTGTTTTCAAGGCGAGTTGCTCCTGTGTTTGCTGCTGTTTCTGATGTCTAGCTCATGGACGAGGGGTCTTGGCTCGGGCGGCTGGGATGGGGGGTAGAGGGTTGAAATTTCTTTCCTGGAACGTTAATGGCCTGGGAGATCGTATTAAGCGCAGTGTGGTCTTAAAATGTATACGACGTTTGTCACCGGACATTGTTTTCATGCAAGAAACCCATTTGATTGGTAATGTTTGTTATGCAATGAATAGATGGGGCTACCGCCTTGTGGCGCACTCGGGGTTTACCTCCGGATCTAGGGGTGTGGGTATTCTTGTTCGAACCTCCCTCCCCCTGGCGATCGATGAGGTGATTCATGATGACCGTGGGAGATATACTGTCCTGGTGGGTAGGTATGAAGGCCGCACCCTATCTCTCTTCAATGTTTATGTTCCCCCGGGTTTGCAGGCCTCTACTTTTACTGACTTGGGCCGTGTTTTGTTAGATCTCCCTGATAGCACTCTCTTTCTGGCCGGTGATTTTAATTCGGTGCTTTCCGGCCTTCACGATCGCCATCCCCCTAGAGATACCCCGCAGGCTCAGCAGTGGTTGGGTGGGTTTTTAGATACCTTTGGCCTTGTGGACTGCTGGCGACTGTTGCATCCTACTCAGCTCCAATACACCTTCCATTCTGGGGCTCATGGCAGTCTGTCTCGGCTGGATTATTTCCTGATGCCCGCAGCCCAATCATCGGCGGTTCGCGAGATTTTACATTTGCCGAGGGGTATTTCTGATCACTCGCCGCTCTGGCTTCGTTTCGAGGTTGGGGTAGAGGCGGCGGGCCGAGTGGCTCCCATTAACCCTTGGTATCTTTCCTCCCCTGAGACTCGTACCCTCTTGCTCAAGTCCATGGATGCATATTTCCTGGAAAACGAGGGGTCGGTCTCTTCGGCTGTGTCCCTGTGGGAAGCCTTTAAAACTGTGATTCGTGGACAGGCCCTTTCCTTGATTGTTGAAGCTAAGAGGGCAGGGAGGAGGGAGGTGGTGGACCTTGAGGGGGAGATCTCTGCTTTGGAGGACGAGTTGGAATCTGGTGTCACGCCTGAGAAACTCCATGCCCTGGGTCTAAAACAGTTTGCATATAAATCTCTGGTCACTGACGCTGCAAAGGTGATGTTTCGTGAGCAGCAGGGCAGATTGTACGATGTGGGTGACAAGGCGGGCAAACTCCTAGCGTGGTTGGACAAGAAAGAAAGAGTTAATCGTGTGGTGCCCGTGATTCAGTCTGCGAGTGGTGAGAATGTGATTGATCCGACCGCCATTGTTGATCGTTTTGCGGAATATTTCCGTGTGGTATATGCTCCCGTGTCTGTGAGGGATGTTGCCGACTCCCGCCTTCTTCTGCGTGATATCACTTTGCCCTGTGTCACCGACTTGGACCGTATTGCATTGGACTCCCCTTTTACGAATGATGAGATAGCCAATGCAGTTCGATCGCTCCGTTCGGGCAAAGCACTGGGCCCGAACGGTTTGCCTATTGAGTTGTACAAATTACGCCCCGATAAGGTGGCGCCGTATCTCCGCGCCATGTTTCTAGAATCTCGTGAGCGGAACATACTTCCTTATGATCAGCGTCTGGCGACAATCGTCGTCATTCCCAAAGAGGGTAAACCGCGTGACCTCTGTTCCTCGTATAGGCCCATATCCCTATTAAATGTTGAACCTAAGGTGTTGGCTAAACTTTTGGCGACCCGTCTCCTTTCGGTTCTTGGGGAGTTGGTCCATCCGGATCAATCTGGCTTTATCCCGCATCGCAACACTGCTCTGAATTTACGTCGCCTCCACGGCGCGCTGGCGAGGGCGGGGCTTTTGACTGAACCGGCCATTTTGGCGTCCCTGGATGCCTCCATGGCCTTTGATACTGTGGAGTGGCCCTATTTATGGGCGACACTTGAGAAATTTGGATTCGGGTGCGAGTTTATTAGCTGGGTTAGGCTGTTGTACGCGGAACCTCTGGCGCAAGTTGTAGTGAACGGTAGAGTGTCGGCCCCCTTCTCCTTGGGCAGGGGTACCCGTCAGGGTTGCCCCTTGTCCCCTCTGTTGTTCACGCTCGCTCTTGAACCGTTGGCGGCCTGGCTCCGTTGGGAACCGTCCCTTAAAGGTATTCGTTGGGCCCCGGATTTCGAAGACCGCGTCTCGCTTTATGCGGACGACATCCTCTTGTATCTTACTTCTCCTCGCAAGTCTTTATCTGTTTTATTTGACGTTCTTGCGTCCTTTGGCGCTAACTCAGGCCTCGTCATCAACTGATCTAAATCCTGTTTATACGTTTTATCTGGTATCTTGCCTCCGTTGCCGAGTAGACTTCCTCTTCAGGTGGTCCGGGATGGTTTCAAATACTTGGGGGTTTTTGTTACCTTGGATCCGTCCCTTCGTTTTGATCGTAATCTCCTTCCCCCGTTGCTTAGGCTCCGTTTGGACGTTGCCCGCTGGCGCAAACTTCCCCTGTCTCCACTGGGTCGGGCGGCCCTGTTTAAGATGATGTCACTACCGCGGTTTCTCTACGCTCTCCAGAATTATTATGATCCTATCCCCAAGACCTATTTTCGGGAGATTGAGAGCCTTCAGAGGCAACTTATTTGGGATGGGCGACCGCGCATTGCTCTCGCGAAACTTTCCATCCCGTGGTACGATGGGGGCATGGCGCTCCCCGATATTAAGAGATACTACTGGGCTTCCCATCTGTCCGCTATTAATCACGCTATGTTCTCTCCGGGTCGTAATCCGGCGTTTGAGATGGATAAACTTCAGCTTCCGGGAGGTGACTTTAATAGAGTGCTCTATTCTCGCTCCGCTGGGCGCCATCTTGTGGGACCTACTTTGACTGCTTTTACGGTGTGGCGTGCTGCGAATGTGAGCCTGGGCTGGGAGGATCGCTTGACGTTGGCGACGCCGCTTTATGCTTCAGAACGTCTGGGCGGTCTTTGGTCTTCCAAGGGTTTTGACCGTTGGGACTTGATTGGGATCTCTAAAGTGGGGGATGTATACTCTAAGGATTCTGTGTGCCCGTTTCAGGCCCTCCAGGCTGACTACGGCCTGAGTAGTCGGGAATTCTTTCGTTATTTACAGATCAGGCACGCTTTGGTTTCGGTGTTTGCTCCTGGTGAGATTCCGCCTGACTCTTCCCCACTTGAAGACCGTATCCTTGACGAACATCTTCCTGATAGCACTATCTCCCTGATCTATAAAAAGTTGATTAACAATCGGACTGACTTATTGGCCCGACTTCGGGAACAGTGGATGGGAGATGGGTTGGAACTTGATGATGAGGATTGGCAATCGGCCCTCTCCTCTCCGAAGGAGGTGGCTATACCGGCTCGACTCCGTCTGGTCCAATTGAAGATCCTTCATCAGGTGTACGTGACGGGACCGCGACTGATGGTGATGGGCTTTTCCTCCGATGGACTGTGTAAGCGTGGATGTGGTTTGCGTGCTACTTTCCTGCATATTCTTTGGGAGTGCCCGATGGTGGCTGCTTATTGGGTGGCTGTGCTTGATCTGATGACTGTGGTGACAGGGATATCCTTGCGTCCGGAACCTCGTCGCTGTCTTTTGAATGTTTGGGAGCCCACGGACTATTCGGTGGCACAGACTAGATGGGCCACCCTGGGCTATATGATTGCGAAGCGAGATATTGCGCAACTCTGGGGGGCCTCCAGGCCCCCTGCCCTCTCGCAATGGGAGGATAACATGGATTGGTCCATGTTCCGTGAGAAAACTGTCTATGTGGCCAGGGGCAGACCCAGGGCATGGGTGAAGGTGTGGGGTCAATGGAACGAATACCGTGGCGACATTTGTACTCCTCCCCTTGTGGACACTATCGAGATTACCCTATCTCCTTAGGCTAGCGTTCCCGGAATCTTCATATAGGGACTGAGCTGGTGTCTCCGGCTCTCCCCCCTTCTTCTTCCTGATCTCTGCCCCCCTCCCCCCCCCCACTCCGCACTCCTTAGTGCTTAGGATATTGCTACGGCACTTCCGCTGCTGTCCCCCCCTTGCGTCCCTTGGGCTGACCTTCAGTGATACACTCTCGCCTTTCTGTATGTTTGTTCTTTCATATATATAAAACCTGTTTTTGTCCTGTATATAATGTGGAGTATTGCATTGTTGATTGACGGTTACCTCTGCGGGCATATATGATATGTGTCTACTCCTTTTTAGCGGCTGGCCCGTGTGGTTGTAGGCCCATCCTTGTACCTTTTTGCTTGCTCAAATAAAGGTTTTTCAAAAAAAAAAAAAAAAAAAAAAAAAGATCTCCTTGAGTGACTTTGCAAAACCAAACTCATTTGCTGATGATTGGGACTTCGAAAGCATTAATAACATGATGTCTGACTTAGTAATGTCTGCTAAATTTACAAAACATGATTATTTGCAAGGTTCTACAAATTATGATAGTATGTATTGCTATAACCACTATGGTAATCACTTTTTACATAGATCTGCACAACCTAGAAATGTGTTAAATTATAATCAATGGGAACATTGTGCAACACCTCCAAAAGGGAGCTCAAGAACCGTTTACGACAAATATTCATATTTTTCAGGTTTTAACACAAGTAATGCTGAAACATTCTATTTTAAATTGTCAAACAAGACAGGGATGAAAACCATGATAACCAACACAAAATTGTTATATTCAGACTCATTTTTTGAACAAATGAATACTTTTGGATTTGATTATTGGGACAAAAATGTTGATTTGAAAAGGGTTTGGGGTACAAAAGAATGGCAAGTACAGGGTTTAGAAGCTTTGTTTAGAGCTTGCATGATCCCAGAACAAATGATATTTTTAAATGACACTGTTCAACAAACCACCTGTCTTGACCTAGCCAAAATCAAAGATTTAAATAAACCGTCTATTCCAAAGCCAACAATGTTTAGCAATAGCTCGGATACGGATGAAGAGATAGACGTAAACCATATATTAAACCAAAACAGAACACATCCTGATTGGAAACAATGGTTGATCTGGCCCACAGATACAAATAACTGTCAAGACAGATTCCTGAATAAAACACAGGGGTTCAAAATGACCAGGCCAGACCCTAGATATCCCCAAAGACATCACCCAGGGATAATAACAACCTACAGTGTGGGCAAATTATGCCTTCAATGGCTACAAACTTCCACACTGCCTGAAATTAAGCAACACCTAACTTTACTTACTGATGGTGCTGACTTGCGTGATTTCATTTTGGGACCACGCAAACAGCGTCAAAAGCGTTTCATAGCAGCCTCTGTATATGCAGCATACAATGAGGCCTGGAAGGTTAATCAAATTGAAACAGCAGAGAGAATACGGGAAATTGACCGTATTAATTTGGAAAAATCACTTTCTGTAGTGGACAATGGGTTAATGACTCTGTCCTCCAGAATTTTTTCTTTGGACAGCATTGTGTCGTCAGCAATCGATATATTATCGCAAGACTTACTGTTATTACAACATGGTCAGTCACAATTGCGTTCTATTGTACAGCTTGGCTGGACGTTACAAAATCTGCGTTCAGGCTATGTGCCTTGGCGTTTAATCAACACAACGTCACTATTCCAAATCTTTAACCTTACTGATAGCCAAATCGGTATGGCGCAAAAGGGTGCTGATTATACAATCTTGAGCATTGAAAAACTAGAAAGATTACCAATGACAATGTCAGAACGACCTGTCAGTGAATGGATAATCCACGGAATCATAAATATTCCAATCTCAACCTTCAGGTTTCAATACTGCCAAAAATATATACAGGCTGGCATGTACGAGAAATTGGGGAAGGGGTACCTTAAAACAACTTGGAACCTGCCCTATTCACATGCATGTGTCAGTAATAAAGGACAGAAAGTGTTTCTTAGTGGCAACAATTGTGCCATGTCACTAAGCGGCACGCTTCTGTGTAACGGAATTAGTTTGCATGGAGCCTGTGAAGGGAATTCATACAACCTTTCATGTCACCAGCAAGGCGCACCTGCAACTGAAATAGAACCATTCTTTCAAAGACTCTATAATGGGAGTTACATTCTTATTGTAGACCGCAAATGTTGTAGTCTTATGCCCGGGACTCCTTATCTAGTCACTACGACTGCGAAGGTCAAGTGCTGTGGACGTTCTTTGTTCCCCAGCTCCTTTCCAGACAGGGAGGCAAGGGCATGGCCCAGTTTGAAAATTACTTCTATTCGAATAGATACTTTAAGCAGAATGAAAACAGTGCTTCTTCAGACGCCTACAAGGCTCACGTCATCAAAAGAAACGTATGATCTACAAGTCGCAAGGACGACTGCAGAGATACATACATTATTATCGACTAATTCCCCCGTACATTTCGCGGAAATCCTGAGCGAAATCTTAAATATTTCTGATACCACTGGGGTCTCAAAGGTATTTAAGACAGTATTTTCGATGGCATTAACACCATTCAAAGCCATACTGGGTATTTTTCCAGATTTCGTCCATTCGATTTTTGGCGGACTTCCCCTGATCCTGGGACTAATTGCAGGAATCCTATTCTTAGTCCTTATTTTTCGTTATGGCAACCCATGTCACAGATCAAACTCTCGCGACAATGGAAGAAACAATCCTAGCCATTGGATACCGGGACCGGATATCAAAAATCCTGGGACTCTCCCGGCTTAGAGACCTGAACATGACTTGGTTTCTATCATTTCGACCAATGTGGCAAAGATGTGTTTTACCTGTATTGAGGTGTCTGCTATGCGGAGAAGAATGCATGTTAGACACCTGTCTGACGCTACAATCGGATGCGCCAGTGGATGCAGATACATTGTTGGTTCCTACCAAGGTTCACGCTTTGTGCTGCCCTCAAAGGCTGCCAATCCTGATGACGGCATTCGTGGAATCTTCACCACTACGATTGAAGAGTAGTGAAGTTCAAGATGAAAGCAGCATCGATCAGGTACGACCTTCTGTCAGCAATGCGAATCAGAATGTCAATGGAGACAATCATGCGCACGAATGCATGGTTACACCTATTTCCGACTTAGTGAAACTTTCCCATGAAGCTGTTGACAGTTTTTTCGAAAGCCTTAATGATATGATGTTCTCTCCAGAACAGAAATAGAGACTTTTGAGCAAGCTCGCACACGGCGTTCCCTGAATTCGGCCTTCAACTTTAAAAATAAAGTCACATGAACAATTTTTCCCACCAGTTCACGGACAACAATTTTTTAGCAGCCCCAAATTATTTTTTACAAAATTTTCGGGACACTTATCTTCTGCTTAAAGTAAGAAACTATTCCTAGAGAACTAAGATTTCTATTTTTAGATACTTTATAAACTTTAGTTGCCCGCTGGTATGTTCACAAATATTTTATTATGTGATGAAATGGTCTCGAACTTTCTTTCTGTATAGCCATATTAAGAGCCATTTCATATGTATTTCTCATATACCAATTAAGCAATAATGTCTACAAATGCGTGTTTACTTTAGCGTTTAATTCATAGCTTAAGTGCATACAATATATATGACTGCAATTTTTCAGTATATTTGAAAATTTCATAATGCATTAATGTATTTTGGGGTGGTGAGGTATACACTATACTCTATAGTATGTTGTACTATGTTATACTATGCATAGATTAGTAAATATGACCATAGTTAGCGTGGAGTGGGTGTCATGTATTCCTATAGGTTCTGAATCGATTCCCCTATTCCTGACCCTATTCTGGTTAAACTAACTATCAAGTTAATTAACAGTCAGCCCATGAGGCAAGAAAAGCCCCCATGATGCAGATACCGTTATCTGACGCAGTCACACTACGGCACAGGAACGTGTTATCTGATTAGGTCATAACGCTTGAGATCTAATTAGACAAGCGACATTCCTCCAGCCCCTGATAAGGCATACGACGTTCTCATAACAAATCAAACCTATGACAACCTGGAAAATCCGTGCGGCCATTGTTTTGATTTCACAGAGAACTTCAGTAAAAGAATGTGCTAACGAGCAAGTCGTATGACATCTTTATTGACGTATCTATGTCCATCCTTACGTCAATCCCGGCACCTTTAAGGTATAAATATTGCCGATCTTGCCCTATGCAAACACACGCGTGGTGACGAGACGGAGCAACCATACTTGCCGAAGCCCAGAAGCAGAGCAGACCCCGCTGGCAGCAGCCCCGCCTTCCTGACGCGCTGAGAGACGCGCTGCTATCTCCTACCGAGAGACCCAGCACCGGCGCTTTCGGGCAGCCCTCGCAGGCAGCCTGGAATATCGAGACCAGAGAAAGAGATACCATTCCTCATTCATCCTAACTTCCAGGTACAGAACTGAATAACCCCTCACAGAGAATTCTTTAGTTATTCACTTGGCAAAAACAAACTTAACTTAAACTGTAACTTTCTATTCCCGCCCACGCATTAGACTTAGGTCAGGTACACGGGGTAGGCGTATTTAGAAACACCAGTTGAGTACGTTTAGTCAAATGTATATGTGTATGTAAATATATTTTAATCATTTTAAACATCATATGGCTCAGAAACCATATCAATGTTTTTACAGTATTATTTTATACTATTGCTTTTAATGTATGCACTTTACTTAACTATAAGTATTGCAATAATATTGATCCATTTCTCTTGTACGAGAAAAGAGACTGATCAATAAATAACACCTTTTTATTGAACACGCCCGTCTCTTCCTTTTCTCTACAATCTGATGAGACTAAGAATGCACGTACTGACTGAGTAAAATAATTGCCTTGTGCTCACACGACTCTGGAGATACACTCTTGATTAGGGGAGAGCAAAGTTGTCATGTTCTATGGTTGTCAGAAACTAAATCCCTTCTTGTCTAATCAGGGGAGTTAATTCTTTCCTGAACATTCGAGAAAGTTTCTAGCGAACTCTGAGCTACGCTGGCAAACCCAAAACTTAAGTCTAGTATCGACAGTAGTAGACCTAGTTAACGTCTGGCCTAGGCCTTTACTGCTGTAGGTATTATTCCAATGCGCAGAGCCTATTGGGAAGATAGGAACTACACTACACTATGGATGCCAAAATCAACAAATTTGAATATTGAAATGTTTGAATTTTTTTTAATTTGACGGTCAGCCGAGCAGCGAATTCCTATTTCACCACCTGCTATCGGGAGAAACCTCAGGGCTGCATCTTTTGAGGCCACTACTGAGCCTGAAAAGCGTTTCCAACCCCACTTACCAGTAAAACTTGCATGTCCTTCCCTAGAATGTCCCTGGCTGCTCTTCCCTGAAAACGTGGCTCAGCGTCAATTTTTGGAACCTACGGATGCCGAAATCGACACATTTGAAAATTTTAGAATTTTTAAAATTTTGAAAATGTTGAAAAATGTTAACATTTTGACAAATTTGTAATTGACGGTCAGCCGAGGGGCGAATTCCTATTTCCCCACCTGCTATCAGGAGAAACCTCAGGGCTGCATCATTTGAGCCCAGTACTGAGCCTGAAAAGCGTTTCCAACCCCACTTACCAGTAAAACTTGCACGTCCTTCCCTAGGATGTCCCTTGCTGCTCTCCCCTGAAAAGCTTTCTCAGCGTTGATTATTGGCACCCACGAATAATCCTGCAGGGTCAGCCGATTATCGAACTCCTATTTACCCACCTGCTATCAGGATAGACCTCAGGGCTGCATCTTTTGAGGCCAGTGCTGAGTCTGAAAAGAGTTTCCAACCCCACTTACCAGTAAAACTTGCATGTCCCTCCCAGGAATGTCCCTGGCTACTCTTGCCTGGAAAGCGTGCTCAGGGTCGATTTTGATTCAGAAAAGGGGGTGGTGATGAACAGAGTGCCTGAATTAAGCAGACCACTCTTACCCAGTCCAAAGATCAGGGCTTGATCCATCACCGTTTTTTAGCTCACTGCACCATCCCAGCTCAGAACTTGGCTATATGCAAATTAGTCTGTTCCTGTCCCAGTGCATGATGGGAACAGGGCAAACCAAACTACCAAGCCAATTCTTATACTGGGAAGGAAACAAGCTTCCGGGGACCGGTTTCTGCCATTTCAGGCGTCGTCGGCCCGGCTTGCTTGACTCCTGATGGTGCAATGAGCAAGGGACTCACATCTGAGTATACCCTTCCACGCTTGTGGTGGACAAAATGATTCAGAAAAGGGGGTGGTGATGAACAGAGTGCCTGAATTAAGCAGACCACTCTTACCCAGTCCAAAGATCAGGGCTTGATCCATCACCGTTTTTTAGCTCACTGCACCATCCCAGCTCAGAACTTGGCTATATGCAAATTAGTCTGTTCCTGTCCCAGTGCATGATGGGAACAGGGCAAACCAAACTACCAAGCCAATTCTTATACTGGGAAGGAAACAAGCTTCCGGGGACCGGTTTCTGCCATTTCAGGCGTCGTCGGCCCAGCTTGCTTGACTCCTGATGGTGCAATGAGCAAGGGACTCACATCTGAGTATACCCTTCCACGCTTGTGGTGGACAAAATGATTCAGAAAAGGGGGTGGTGATGAACAGAGTGCCTGAATTAAGCAGACCACTCTTACCCAGTCCAAAGATCAGGGCTTGATCCATCACCGTTTTTTAGCTCACTGCACCATCCCAGCTCAGAACTTGGCTATATGCAAATTAGTCTGTTCCTGTCCCAGTGCATGATGGGAACAGGGCAAACCAAACTACCAAGCCAATTCTTATACTGGGAAGGAAACAAGCTTCCGGGGACCGGTTTCTGCCATTTCAGGCGTCGTCGGCCTGGCTTGCTTGACTCCTGATGGTGCAATGAGCAAGGGACTCACATCTGAGTATACCCTTCCACGCTTGTGGTGGACAAAATGATTCAGAAAAGGGGGTGGTGATGAACAGAGTGCCTGAATTAAGCAGACCACTCTTACCCAGTCCAAAGATCAGGGCTTGATCCATCACCGTTTTTTAGCTCACTGCACCATCCCAGCTCAGAACTTGGCTATATGCAAATTAGTCTGTTCCTGTCCCAGTGCATGATGGGAACAGGGCAAACCAAACTACCAAGCCAATTCTTATACTGGGAAGGAAACAAGCTTCCGGGGACCGGTTTCTGCCATTTCAGGCGTCGGCGGCCCGGCTTGCTTGACTCCTGATGGTGCAATGAGCAAGGGACTCACATCTGAGTATACCCTTCCACGCTTGTGGTGGACAAAATGATTCAGAAAAGGGGGTGGTGATGAACAGAGTGCCTGAATTAAGCAGACCACTCTTACCCAGTCCAAAGATCAGGGCTTGATCCATCACCGTTTTTTAGCTCACTGCACCATCCCAGCTCAGAACTTGGCTATATGCAAATTAGTCTGTTCCTGTCCCAGTGCATGAAGGGAACAGGGCAAACCAAACTACCAAGCCAATTCTTATACTGGGAAGGAAACAAGCTTCCGGGGACCGGTTTCTGCCATTTCAGGCGTCGTCGGCCCGGCTTGCTTGACTCCTGATGGTGCAATGAGCAAGGGACTCACATCTGAGTATACCCTTCCACGCTTGTGGTGGACAAAATGATTCAGAAAAGGGGGTGGTGATGAACAGAGTGCCTGAATTAAGCAGACCACTCTTACCCAGTCCAAAGATCAGGGCTTGATCCATCACCGTTTTTTAGCTCACTGCACCATCCCAGCTCAGAACTTGGCTATATGCAAATTAGTCTGTTCCTGTCCCAGTGCATGATGGGAACAGGGCAAACCAAACTACCAAGCCAATTCTTATACTGGGAAGGAAACAAGCTTCCGGGGACCGGTTTCTGCCATTTCAGGCGTCGTCGGCCCGGCTTGCTTGACTCCTGATGGTGCAATGAGCAAGGGACTTTTTGGCACCTAAGGATGCTCCTGCAGGGTCAGCCAAGCGGCAAATTCCGATTTACCCACCTACTATCAGTAGAGACTTTAGGGCTGCATCTTTTTGCATCTTTTGAGCCCAGTCCTAAGCCTGTAAAGCGTTTCCAACCGCATTTACCAGTAAAACTTGCCCGACCTTCCCTAGGATGTCCCTGGCTGCTCTTCCCTGAAAAGGGGGCTCAGCGTCAATTTTTGGCCCCTATGATGCTCCTGCAGCATCAGCCGAGCGGCGAATTCCGATTTACCCACCTGCTATCAGGAGAGAACTCAGGGTTGCATCTTTTGAGCCGAGTCCTGAGCCTGACAAGAGTTTCCAAACCCACTTACAGGTAAAACTTACACGTCCTTCCCTAGGATGTCTCTGGTTGCTCTACCCTGAAAAGCTGGCTCAGCGTCGATTTTTGGAACCTTAGGATGCTCCTGCAGTGCAGCCAAGTGGCGAATTCCGATTTACCCACCTGATATCAGGAGAGACTTTAGGGCTGCATCTTTTGAGCCCAGTCCTGAGCCTGTAAAGCGTTTCCAACCCCACATACCAGTACAATTTGCACGTCCTTCCCATGGATGTCCCTGGTTGCTCTTCCCTGAAAAGCTAGCACAGCATCGATTTTTGGCCCCTACGGATGCTCCTGCAGGGTCAGCCGAGCAGCGAATTCCGATTCACCCACCTGATATCAGGAGAGACCTCAGGGCTGCTTCTTTTGAAGCCAGTCCTGAGCCTGTAAAGCGTTTCCAACCCCATGCACCAGTAAAACTTGCACATCCTTTCCTAGGATGTCCCTGGCTGCTCTTCCCTGAAAAGCTGGCACAGCGTCGATTTTTGGCCCCTACGGATGCTCTTGCAGGGTTAGCCGAGCGGCGAATTCCCATTTACCTACCTGCTATCAGGAGAGACCTCAGGGCTGCATCTTTTGAGCCCAGTCCTGAGCCTGTAAAGCGTTTCCAACCCCACATACCAGTACAATTTGCACGTCCTTCCCTAGGATGTCCCTGGTTGCTCTTCCCTGAAAAGCTAGCACAGCATCGATTTTTGGCCCCTACGGATGCTCCTGCAGGGTCAGCCGAGCAGCGAATTCCGATTCACCCACCGGTTATCAGGAGATACCTCAGGGCTGCTTCTTTTGAAGCCAGCCCTGAGCCTGGAAAAGCGTTTCCAACCCCACTTACCAGTAAAATTTGCACGTCCTTCCCTAGGATGTCCCTGGCTGCTCTTCCCTGAAAAGCTGGCTCAGCGTCGATTTTTGGCACCTACGGATGCCAAAATCGACAATTTTGAAAATTTTGAAAATTTTGGAATTTTCTAAAATTGACGGTCAGCCGAGCAGCCAATTTCCTATTTACCCACCTGCTATCAGGAGAGACTTCAGGGCTGCAACTTTTAAGGCCAGTACTGAGCCTGAAAAGCGTTTCCAACCCCACTTGCACGTCCTTCCCTAGGATGTCCCTGGCTGCTCTTCCCTGGAGTGGAGAAGCTTGGCTCAATGGTTAGAGCGGTACAAATGGGGGTGGTGATGGACGACCGCTTTTGGCCGCCATAAGTGTGGCAGGGTATGCTCAGACGTGAGTCCCTTGCTCACTTTGCTACTGGATTCAAGCAACCCGGGCTGAAGACGGCTGGAATGCCAGAAACCGGTCCTCGGAAGATTGTTTCCGGTCCAGGGAAGACATGGCTTGGCAGTTCGGGCTGGACTGTTCCAATGAGGCACGGGGTCAGACTGATTTGCATATAGCCATGTCTGAACTGGGGTGGCAGAGTGGGCTAAAGAACGGTGATGGATTAAACCCAGATCTTTTGACTGGGTGTGAGTGTTTGATTGATTCAGATGCTCCGTCCATCACCACCCCCTTTTGTACCGCTTTTGGCCGCCATAAGTGTGGCAGGGTATGCTCAGACGTGAGTCCCTTGCTCACTTTGCCACTGGATTCAAGCAACCCGGGCTGAAGACGGCTGGAATGCCAGAAACCGGTCCTCGGAAGCTTGTTTCCGGTCCAGGGAAGACATGGCTTGGCAGTTCGGGCTGGACTGTTCCCATGAGGCACAGGGTCAGACTGATTTGCATATAGCCATGTCTGAACTGGGGTGGCAGAGTGGGCTAAAGAACGGTGATGGATTAAACCTAGATCTTTTGACTGGGTGTGAGTGTTTGATTGATTCAGATGCTCCATCCATCACCACCCCCTTTTGTACCACTTTTGGCCGCCATAAGTGTGGCAGGGTATGCTCAGACGTGAGTCCCTTGCTCACTTTGCCACTGGATTCAAGCAACCCAGGCTGAAGACGGCTGGAATGCCAGAAACCGGTCCTCGGAAGCTTGTTTCCGGTCCAGGGAAGACATGGCTTGGCAGTTCGGGCTGGACTGTTCCCATGAGGCACAGGGTCAGACTGATTTGCATATAGCCATGTCTGAACTGGGGTGGCAGAGTGGGCTAAAGAACGGTGATGGATTAAACCCAGATCTTTTGACTGGGTGTGAGTGTTTGATTGATTCAGATGCTCCGTCCATCACCACCCCCTTTTGTACCGCTTTTGGCCGCCATAAGTGTGGCAGGGTATGCTCAGATGTGAGTCCCTTGCTCACTTTGCCACTGGATTCAAGCAATCCGGGCTGAAGACGGCTGGAATGCCAGAAACCGGTCCTCGGAAGCTTGTTTCCGGTCCAGGGAAGACATGGCTTGGCAGTTTGGGCTGGACTGTTCCCATGAGGCACAGGGTCAGACTGATTTGCATATAGCCATGTCTGAACTGGGGTGGCAGAGTGGGCTAAAGAACGGTGATGGATTAAACCCAGATCTTTTGACTGGGTGTGAGTGTTTGATTGATTCAGATGCTCCGTCCATCACCACCCCCTTTTGTACCGTCAATGGTTAGAGCGGCAGACCCTGATGCAGAGATCTGGCCTGGGACCAGGGTTCAATTCCCGCCACGGCGGCTCTTGGACACAATCTCCCCGAACCTGATCATTCTCGCCTCGGTGCCTAGTCTAATCATGGGTCCCACTCTGTGACTCTGGGCAATAGCTTGCTTAATCTCCACAACGGCCCGAGCAGCGCTTGGATGCCTGGCTTCACCTTGGGGGTGCCCAGGAGTGGACATCTCACAGGAAAGCCAGGAAGGGTTCCACAGCGGTATGAATACAGCGCTACGAGACCTCTGGGTAGAAGTGCGCTATATAAATACAAACACACATTCCCTGAATATGTGGCTCAGCGTCGATTTTTGGCACCTACGGATGCTCCTGCAGGGTGAGCCGAGTGGCGAATTCCGATTTACCCACCTGCTATCAGGAGAGACCTCAGGGCTGCATCTTTTGATGTCAGTCCTGAGCCTGAAAAGCGTTTCCAACCCCACTTACCAGTAAAATTTGCACGTCCTTCCATAGGATGTCCCTGGCTGCTGTTCCCTGAAAAGGTGGCTCAGTGTCGATTTCTGACCCCTACGGATGCTCCTGCAGGGTCAGCCGAGCGGCGAATTCCGATTTACCCACCTGCTATCAGGAGAGACCTCAGGGCTGCATCTTTTGAGCCCAGTCCTGAGCCTGTAATGCGTTTTCAACCTCACTTACCAGTAAAACTTACACTTCCTTCCCTAGGAACTTTTTGCCTAGTGTTTTGCTGGTTTTCGACTTAGTTGGCCTGGGATCCTGCTATTCAGGTCCCCAGGCTATCTGCTCTCCCTATAAAATGGACTCCATGTACTTTAGGTACATACCTGATTGAGTATTGGGTCACCTTTGTGAGCCCCTTTATAGTGTACTGTAGGAGAGTAGGGACTGCTATCCTATGGTCACCCCATTTTTTGCCTTTTGCTTCACTGGTTTTCGACTTAATGTGGCTGTGGGCCTGCTAATCAGACCCACAGCCCTGCTGTTCTCTCTCTAAATTCACAACCATGTACTTTAGGTACATCACCAATTGGGGTTGGGTCACCCTATGAGCCCCTGTACAGAGTACTATAGGTACCCAGGGCATAGGTGCATCCAAGGCCTACCAGGGGCTGCAGCATATCTTTTGCCACCCCTGGCTGGCCATCCAAACTGACACAACTGGATGATCACTCAGCTGGGGCAAGGTCGTGTAATCACCCCTTGCTTAGATATAGAATTATTATGTCTAACCTCATATCTGGACACATATGCACCTATAAGTCACTCCTATGGCAGGCCTTAACAATCCTGAAGGCAGAATGCTTGGTTTAATGTGAAATGGTGCTCTAGCATGAGCTGAGCCTGTTTGCAGCTTTCGGAACCATGTCCTTATAGCTGTTCCAGGATATTGCCATACCATATACTCTAAAGTGCATTATAATCATCGCGGTTAGATGCTATCTTTGGTTTGGCTTTATCAAAACATGTCGTGTAAGGTGTCATACGCTTTGGAATACTACCCCCTCGCCAATTCTGGTGACGGGGGTAGCATTCCATCCTTCTAGAGGGAGAAGAAATGTTACTTTCCTTAATCCCGGTTAAAGTTAACCAGAGCCTCAGCTTCACAAAATGGATGCTGCTGCCACAGACACAAGTCTGGCCTCCTGCTGCTGGACAAAACTCCGGCAGGGGAAGCCTGGACAATAGGTTTCCTGTCACAGGGAGGTGCTAGCACCACCCCAGACAGGAGATAGAGGATTGGGGCAGGGAGGGCTGAATGAAACTAGACACTGCCTGGGGCACACAAGGTGTCCCATGCATAGGCCAGTTCAAACCGGTGCTGGGGCACTCCAGCCCCAGCCCTGGCACGAAACTGGACAAAGGGAAAGGGGTGTAACCACCCCCTTCCTGGGTCCCACCCATAGGAGGGACCTAGCAGGTAATCCAGCCCCTTGATTTGGAATAAAGGTAGGAGCTGTGTCCTTAGACTTTAGATAATCCCAACTGAAACTCTGATACAAAACTCTGGACCCTTTGACATCCTACTCGACGTAGAAGACTGAAGAATCTCCCTTGTGGTCAAGGCACCTGTGCAAACAGGCACCATCAAGCGCTCAACGGTTTGCTTTATCGTTGCTCCCGCCGGAGCTCGAACGACAGAGCCTGACAAGACCCGGACTGCCAGACATCCAACAGCCCGATCCACAGCCACATCAAAGCTAAGACCCGTCGAGGCGACGAGAGACGTGGGACCGGCCATCTTGGAAAGCCAGCGAAATGCTTTCTGTGCAGCTCCTGAGGCACCCTCGAAGCTGTGCACTAGGGATTGAGAAGCTCCAGCCCCGAGCATCCTTTGCATCAAAGATCACCTCTCCAAACATACCGAGTTC
This sequence comes from Lissotriton helveticus, assembly GCF_964261635.1. NCBI lineage: Eukaryota > Metazoa > Chordata > Amphibia > Caudata > Salamandridae > Lissotriton > Lissotriton helveticus. The sequence goes on along the minus strand of NC_136065.1, from coordinate 741,238,173 downwards.
TGCGTGGGGCCCTTTTGCATTTTTCTGCTTGACGCGTCTGTCCGGTCACTTGCCCGTTGGCTAGTGGCCTCTGTAGGAGAGTAGGGTCTGCTATCCTATGGTCACCCCATTTTTTTGCTTTTTGCTTCACTGGTTTTCGACTTAATGTGGCTGTGGGCCTGCTAATCAGACCCACAGCCCTGCTGTTCTCGCTCTAAATTCACAACCATGTACTTTAGGTACATCACCAATTGGGATTGGGTCACCTTATGAGCCCCTGTGCAGTGTACTATAGGTACCCAGGGCATAGGTGCATCTAAGGCCTACCAGGGGCTGCAGCATATCTTTTGCCACCCCTGGCTGGCCATCCAAACTGACACAACTGGCTGATCACTCAGCTTGGGCAAGGTCGTGTAAACACCCCTTGCTTAGATATAGTATACCTATGTCTAAACCTTTATCTTGACACACATACACCTATAAGTCACTCCTATGGCAGGCCTTAACAATCCTGGAGGCAGAGTGCTTGGTTTTATGTGAGATGGTGCTCTAGCATGAGCTGAGCCTGTCTGCAGCTTTCGGAACCATGTCCTTATAGCTGCTCTGGGATATTGCCACACCATATACTCTTAAGTGCATTATAATCCTCGCGGTTAGATGCTATCTTTGGTTTGGCTTTATCAAAACATGTCGTGTAAGGTGTCATATGCTTTGGAATACTATCCCCTCGCCAATTCTGGCGACGGGGTAGCATTCCACCCTTCTACAGGGAGAAGACATGTTACTAACCTTAATCCCGGTTAAAGTTAACCAGAGCCTCAGCATCACAAAATGGATGCTGCTGCCACAGACACAAGTCTGGCCTCCTGCTGCTGACCGAAACTCCGGCAGGGGAGGCCTGGACAAAAGGTTTCCTGTCACAGGGAGGTGCTAGCACCACCCCAGACAGGAGATAGTGGATTGGGGCAGGGAGGGCTGAATGAAACAAGACACTGCCTGGGGCACACAAGGTGTCCCATGCATAGCCCAGTTCAAACCGGTGCTGGGGCACTCCAGCCCCAGCTCTGGCGCGAAACTGGACAAAGGAAAAGGGGTGTAACCACCCCCTTCCTGGGTCCCACCCATAGGAGGGACCTAGCAGGTAATCCAGCCCCTTGATTTGGAATAAAGGTAGGAGCTGTGTCCATAGACTTTAGATAATCCTGACTGAAACTTTGAAATGGAACTCTAAACCCGTCGATATCCTACTCAACGTAGAAGACTGAAGAATCTCCCTTGTGGTCAAGGAGTGACCACCCTGCACAAGCAGGCACCATCAGCGCTCAAAGGTTTGCTTTGTTGTTGCTCCCGCTGGAGCTCGAACGACAGAGACCAACATGAACCAGACTTCCAGACATCCAACAGCCCGATCCACAGCAAAGCTGAGACCCGTGGATGCGACGTGAGACGTGGGACCGGCCATCTTGGAAAGCCAGCAAAGGGCTTTCCGTGCAGCTCCTGAGGCACCCTCGAAGCTGTGCATTGGGGATTGAGAAGCCCCAGCCCCGAGCAGCTTTTGCACCAAACATCACCTCTCCACACTCATCGAGTCCTGCGTGGGGCCCTTTTGCATTTTCCTGCTTGACGCATCTGTCCGGTCACTCGCCCGTTGTCTAGTGGCCTATGTGACAACGAACCTTCAAATTTTCACTGCAGGTCTGCCTGCTCCAGACAGGCCCTTGCTCCCCTGAAAAGGAGCAGCCCATCAGACCTTGCTGGTCTGACCCAGAAGCCATCTTTGATTCCTGTGTGGGTTGCATTTACCAAGGCCTGTTGACTCCGAATCGAGAACCGACACCGCCGACAGCGAGAGCCTTTGTGAGACAATCCGTGTCCACCTCCTGGTTGTCGTCGACACCTCATGGTCCACGTGGCAGTGGAGACAAGCTTCATGACATCACCCGATCGCAACCCGACATCGCCTGGTTCCTTCCTGGTCACTGGCTAGTGACCCAGACTCTGTCCCCTCTGCTTTCAGGTACTCTACATCTTCGATCCACCCTTGGATCCAACCGAACTCTTCTCTCCTGGTCGACTGCAGCATCTTTTCTCCAAGGCTCCATAGAACTCCACGACGAAACCCGACACGGTTTGACACCTATGCACCCGCTTCCTGTGGGTGAGGTAACGCGAGTACATCAGTGCTCCTGTAGAGATTTGCATCCCTAGTGTCCTAGTTTTTAGTGGTTAAGTTCTAGTCCAGTCGGAAGAATTCCAAATCTGCTACTTTCTAACTTTACGCACTCATTGACTTCTATTGGTGCACGCGTGTGCATTTAGACACTGCACCCGCATCCTGTGGGCCTCCTACGTCCTAACTACTGTTAGTCCAGTGTAGCCCCAGTGATTCCCAAGGCCCTAGGCCTTACCATTGTTCGTGACGTGGTTCTTATACCACTATTTTAGTATATGGTTTTAGGGGCCACCAGGGCCTATCCATATTTGTGAAACTTTTGTATGCTATATTAAGTTTCTTGTTATACGCTTGTGCTCCTGTGCTCATAAAGAGTTAAGGGGATTTATTTAGTAATAAATACATATATATTTTGAATATATAACCTGTGTGGTGTCCTTTCATTTGGTAATAAAAGGTTTGCATATGGTAAAACAGCTGGCTTCACATGCCCTCTTGAGTTAAGCCTAAGACTGGTTTTGTCCATGCTACCACTAGGATAGCTGGTCTGTAAGGTTGACTTTCCAACCATCACCATAAGGGTTGTTTGGACTGGTGCAAGGTGCTCATTAGAATAGTGAACATCATATACCAGGCCAACTTCTCACAAATAGCATGTTTTCTCCGCTAACATATCCAGTGATAGGCAGCGATAAAGAAATCGTCGCTAAGCCTCTTTAGCGATAATTATACCTACTTGTTGGTAATATACCCCCAGAATATTACACAACACTGGTACTCAGTACCTGTGAGTACCAGCCCATTAAAAGCACTGGAAATAGCCATTCTGCAACATGGTGAGATTGTGCAGGAAGATAACTCTCGGTTTCGGCAAGATGGTGTTAATTTGTCAGTGCTACACAGCAAATATTATTTGTTGGAGCTACGTTTACTAGTGGCTAAGATGTTGGGTGAGCGTTTAGGGTGTTAATATTCATGTAGTTCAGACTTATTGGTTTAAAAGAGAAGGTTTTTTTCGGAGGGGTGGGGTAGGAAAACGCCTTTAGGATTTCCTGGTTGGTGGTGTCAACAGAACCTATAAGGTGCTCGAAACACAAGTGGCTACGTTTTTAGTCATTCTCTTCAATGCAATTCTTGAAGGGTGTGAGCTACCCAGTTCATTTATGAAAGCAGTGATTATTAGTCTCTTGAAAAAAGATAAGCCCCTGACAAACCAGGCTCTTATCGTTCAATTAGCCTGGGAATAACGACTACAAAATCTTCACTAAAATCATCACGACCATGCTAACCCCCCCCAATGCAATTTTTTTCCATCTAAACCAAAGCATTTTTTTGCCTGCTAGACTGATCTCATCCAACCCTAACTTTTTGTTACAGGCAATTAACTATTTCTCCAATAATAGTACAAAGGAAGCTATAAATGGTATGCCAATTAGAAAATCTATATAAGAAGGCTCAGGCTGGACATACTGTTTGCACAATGCCTACCTAACCCCCACCCGCTAACACAAAGCACGCTTACTCGCCAACCCTGCCTGCTTCAGATGCACTCCTGCAGATTTCTATCATATGGTCTGGACTTGTCCAAGTATTGTGAAATATTGGATTGCCATTACTAGGGAGTTGACAGAAGTGTTGGAATAGACAGTGGAACTGTCACCAAAGTTGTTTCACCTTGGTACATTTTTTGAGGGGGTTGGAGGCACGGGCGCCGCCTGAATACTGTTGGGTGTGGTGATCACGATGGCAAAAAAGGATATAGCCAGTAACCGGAATTCCGCTAGTCTGCCCTCATTTTCTCAGTGGCAGATGGGAGTGGACTGGTACGCTCATCAGGAAAAACTGGTCTACGAGGCCAGAGGATACTCTAAAAAAACATGCCAATATATGGGGTAAGTGGTGGGAATGGCTTGGATTGAGCTTGCTGTAATTTGTAGGTGGTGAAATGCCCTTGAGTGGTAACAGTGGATTGCTACTATGTCTGTAATTCTGTTGTTTTCTCTTTTAGTCTCAATCAGAAATGCCTGGATGTAGCAGTTTTTATGGTAATATATTGTTATGAAACACTACATTTGGTAATAAAAAAAAGAAGGCCCCGGCAATAATAATAATCATTTCTCAAACGGCAGGCTGTGTCACCATTAAAAGAGGCACAAGGCAAGGATGCCCTATGTCACCCATTCTGGTTGCCTTGATTATTGAACCTTTGGCCGCTGCATTAAGTCTTATTGGCAAGATTTGCAGAGTAGGGCTCCCATTCAGGGCACACCCTAGATAAAACTCTTCGTAGATTATATGATTTTATATCTGGCCGCTGAGGAGCAAAATATTTGTAATGCACTCGCCAAAATTCAGGCGTTTACTGACATGGGGGGGGGGCTATAAACTCAATTATGCCAAATATGAAGCCCTCCTCTTCAAAAGTACGTACTCCAAAGGTTCTACCCACCACAATGATACCTCACTATTCTGGTACTTGTCCCATCAGATACCTAGTCATCTATCTAACACAAAACTTTTCAGATTAATTCAGACTCAATAATACCACCACCCTTAACAATGTCTGCGGGTTATTACTTTAGTGTAATTCTCTGTCGCTTTCTAACATAGCTTTAGTCAAGATGACTATTCTTCCACTGTTCGTTTTTATTTTTTCAAACATCATGATCAAAATTCCCTAGTCCTTTTACAATGAAATCAACTCAATGCTTTGCCACTTTTTATAGTAGTGGAAGAAAGCCCGCACTAATTTGACGGCTTTACAGCTGAATGTTGAAGATGGAGAGTTGACTCTCCTGCTCCTTAAAAAGTAGTATCAAGCTGTGTTCTTCGACTGGCTTGTTCATGTGGCAATGATCTGTAATAATTCTGATTACTTTTACCCCGGGCCGATGTTACGTGAGGTCGCTATCCGGCTTCCTGTCTTCTTAAAAATACCAAAACTTCCTAAACGCACTAGATATAAGCTACCTCACATTGTGTTTTTATTTTTTAGATAAAAAAAACTAAAAGAAGAATTTCAGATTTCTCCGTTTCATTCTGTTACTACCATTAACCATTCGGACAACAAAACCTTTTTTCCCCCAAATCATGGTGGCCACAGGATGCAGAAGTTCCTCCTAACACCATTACTACGGCCCGCAACCTTGGGATTAGGTTTGACAAGGCCCTGTCATTTAAGCAACAAGCAGGTGCTGTGGCAGGGTCCTGCTTTAGCATTATCAAAAGCCTTAGAAGATTCTTCGACCTTCTCCCACTGACAGCCAGAAAGACGGTGGCGGTGGCCCTCATTACATCTCGCCTTGACTACTGCAACAGTCTATATGCAGGCTCCAGTAAAGCAGTACTGCATAGACTGCAGATGGTCCAGAATGCCACCGCCCGCCTCGTGCTGAGATGGCCCAGGAAGTCATCTGCATCAGCAGCACTTAAGATCCTGCACTGGTTGCCCATCCACAAAAGGGTACTATTTAAAATCTTAGTAATCACCTTTAGGTCCTACCACCAGCTGGGTCCCACCTACCTGTCAAAAAGGTTTGGAAGATATATGCCTTCTCGCTCACTCAGATCTTCCAACCTGAACTTACTGGTGACTCCCAAATTTAGACTAGCTACGAAAGGAGGAAAATCCCTTGGAGTACTGGGTGCTAGGGCCTGGAATAAACTACCACTCCAACTACGCCAGATCCCGTCAGAGAACCTTTTTCGAAAGGCTCTAAAGACATGGATTTTTAAACTCACAGACACAGCCTGTTTAGCCCTAGTCTAAACCCAATCCCCAGAGACACCAGATACTGTCTTATCAGTGCCTCACTAGCTCCCTGCCCAAACACCTCTTAGACATGAGTGGTCAGCTCCGTGGAGTGTAAGTCGCGCTTTACAAAAATAAAATTACATTACATTACAAGAAGGATAAGGAGAGCGACCGCAGGGGTCATGCTTCCACATGCAACTGACTTACAACTGTCAAATGTTAGCTGGACGTTCTAGAACGTCCATCTGACTGCAAGGGAACAGTACGGTGTCCGAGAAGACAAAGCATTAAACACAACACATTCCCACATCCATTTGTGGGATTGCCCCCCACTAGGAATACAATTAGAGTTCACAGTCAAATAGGGATTGGAAAGGGCAGGATTTTACAGGCTCATTAATTTTATGCTGTTGAGATAGTGAAGACCTGGGAACCTGACTACCAATAATCCAACCATCTCTTCCGAACTGGTATTCTCTTATCGGTGAATCTGTCATTTTTTAGAAAGCTACAAACAACCTCTTAATTCACTATCTGGGGACATCAGTGATGGCGCGAGATTACCAGCTTGGTTTACTCATATCACAACATACTTACCTGGGCCTCGATTTGCCGCTGCCGATCAGGAATTATTTACCTTAAATTGACTTATACCTGTACACCATAATTTACCAATTCCTTGTCACTGCGAATTTAAGTTATTCAGGTAACTGGATCAAGTAGTTAGAATAATAGGTATAAATAAACAATTTTACTTTTATTTCAATAAATGACAAGACTCTGGAAAGTTTTGAAACCTTTATCTATACAATTTTTTGTGAGTCAAATGCCAATACATACTAATTAACAGTTTCTCAAGAATAAAAATAATGATCAAAGCAAAAATCTTTAGAGACTTAGTTACATTTCTAGACATTGGTACCTAAGAAGGGTGAAAAAGGGAAAACAGTACAAGGACATACCACATAGATTTATATTTACCTAGAATGGTGAGAGGAGCAGGTCAGGACAGGTGCAAGACAGGAAGGTAACCTCTTCTAAGTGCAACGCCAATGTTACACCCATTTCTGATGCTACTCTCGGATTCCTCTAAGTGGATCGATTCTTCTCCTTCAGCAACTTCCCGATTCTTCTGTCAGAGTCTCAACCAGCCCTCTACTCTTGATAACATCAACGATTCTTCTTCAGCATACGTTGGGTCAGTGACAGGTCTGTGACAAGTCAGACAATCTAACTGACTGAGCATACCTTAGTTATACCAATTTTCAGGGTATGTACCACCCCCAATGTTTCAATATTAGTGTATTTCCTTCATTTGATCGGACAGTGGGATGGGGAGAGGTCATCACACCATACTAGTATGAAGTCACTTTCTTTGACTTAATTGTTCTAATGTTCCCTACCCTTACTTGGTTTCCCATGCTTTTATATTCCCACCCGTATTTCATTGAAACAACAATAATGTATTCAAAATTGACACTTCTTCTTTCCTTCTTTGGGTCAAAAGGTGCAGTTCTCAAGCACATCTCTTGTTAGACAGTCCTTTGGCTGCAGTTCAATGTCATTTTCATGAAGTTCAGAAAGTTCAATGCGCCTGCGTCCCCCCTGACAAAATGTCACTTTCATTCGCCCTCCAGGCCCAAATGTGAACTAATAATAAAGTAAAGGAAGAACATGTTAGAATACGAAAATAAATTAATGCACTGTCTACCACTTATTGCTACTCTAATCCCATTAAGATATTTTATCTAATGCATTAGCAGTTAAGCAAAACACACACCGTTTAGTTGAAGCAGAAGCATATGCATTAGCATGTGCAATATAAAGCAGACATTTTTAGGCACTACTGCGCAGCTGCAAATAATTCCCACCAAAAGCAAAAGACGTCATACTACGTAGATGCAGTTGGTGCATGCGCAGAAGTGTTCCCGCGTTTTCAGCAGCCATTTTAAGACACTTGAGTTACTTGTTAGTAAAAGCACATAGGTAAGCTTCTCCTAGATACAGAATATGTTATGTGGTGCATTATTAGTACTCACAAAACATGTTGGTTACTTATTACATGTTATTTCGAGAGGCAACAGCAACCCCCATTAGGAGGGATCTTCACTGGCTCCCTATGCAGGCCAGGATAGAGTTCAAGGTTCTTTGTCTTACTCACCGTGCCTTGTATGCCGGTGGATCGGAAGATCTCAAATCCTTGCTAACACCTTACATCCTTCGATCGGCAACAAAAATCTTCTGGTGATCCCCAGAATCTACAAAGCCAGATGGGGTTGGAGGTCTTTCCACTCCCTTGTCCCCAAGATCTGGAATACCCTTCCGGCGGATATTAAAGGTCAGTCGACCTACTCTATCTTTCGAAAAGCCCTAAAGACCTGGTTCTTCAGGGAGACCTACCTGTAATTCCTTCCCCTCTCCTCACAGCCTATTCCATCATTAGCGCCTTGAAGCCTACGGGCAATGTCGCACTGGATAAATCCCTTTTCAATTCAATTTCAATTCAATTCAATTCAGGATTGAGTCCAAGCAAGTTTCTTTACGTACAAAACCTTGCTCCATCAATCCCCTCTTTGATGGCATTTTATGCTATCACTAATTATTGAACCAGATGCCAACTTTAGCAGTTTCACATTTCAACTTCTTCTATTACTTTAGTATTTCCTTTTTCCCTTTTCTTTTGAAAAGATTTCATTCTTTTGTAAATATCCTCTTTCAGTTCTTCAAGTTCAAGTTCAAGTTCAAGTTCAGAAATTTGTATAGCGCACTACTCACCCATAGGGTCTCAAGGCGCTTGTGGGAGGGGGTGCATTATTTATCGAATAGCCAGGTTTTAAGTTCCTTTCTGAAGGAAATGTGGTTCTGTGTGAGGCGGAGGTGAGTGGGGAGAAAGTTACAGGTCTTGGCCGCCAGGTAGGAGAAGGATCTTCCTCCCATGGTGGATCTGTGGATGCGCGGAACTGCGGCAAGCGCTTGGTTGGAGGATCTTAGTTGGCGGGTGGGTGTGTAGAAGGACAGTCGTGTGTTGAGGCATTCCGGTCCTAGTTTGTAGAGGGCCTTGTGAGCGTGGGTGAGGAGACGGAATGTTATTCTCTTGTTGACGGGAAGCCAGTGGAGGTCTTTCAGGTGGCCGGTAATGTGAGCTTGGCGAGGGATGTCCAATATGAGTCTGGCCGATGCATTTTGGATGCGTTGGAGTTTTTTCTGTAATTTGGCTGTGGTTCCGGCGTAGAGGGTGTTTCCGTAGTCCAGTCGGCTAGTGACCAGTGCGTGGGTGACCGTCTTTCTTGTTTCGGTGGGGATCCAACGGAAGATTTTTTTGAGCATACGGAGTACGTTGAAGCAAGAGGATGAAACTGCGTTAACTTGTCTGGTCATCGAGAGGGAGGAGTCTAGGATGAAGCCCAGGTTGCGTGCGTGGTCTGTGGGTATGGGTGCTGTGCCCAGGGCCGATGGCCACCAAGAGTCGTCCCAGGCAGAGGGTGAAGATCCTAGGATGAGAACTTCCGTTTTGTCTGAGTTAAGTTTTAGGCGGCTGTTTTTCATCCATTCGGCTACTTCTTTCATGCCTTCATGAAGATTGGTTTTGGCGGTGTTAGGGTCTTTGGTGAGGGAAAGGATCAGCTGGGTGTCGTCAGCGTAGGAGATGATGTTGAGGTTGTGTTGTCGCGCGATGGATGCGAGGGGACTCATGTAAACGTTGAAGAGGGTGGGGCTGAGTGATGATCCTTGTGGGACACCGCAGATGACTTCGGTGGTCTCTGATTTGAATGGGGGGAGTCGGACTCTCTGGGTTCTCCCGGCGAGGAACGAGATGATCCAGTCCAAGGCTTTCCCTTGTATTCCGACGTTGCTGAGGCGTTGCATGAGGGTGCTACGACAGACTGTGTCGAAGGCGGCGGTGAGGTCGAGTAGGATGAGGGCGGCTGTTTCTCCGTTGTCCAGTAGCATTCGGATGTCATCTGTCGCTGCAATGAGGGCGGCTTCGGTGCTGTGTTTGGCTCGAAAGCCGGACTGTGAGGGGTCGAGGGAGTTGTTGGATTCAAGGAAGGCGGCGAGCTGGCTATTGACGGCTCTCTCAATGACTTTGGCAGGGAAAGGGAGGAGGGAAATGGGGCGGTAGTTCTTAAGTTCAGATGGGTCAGCTGTGGGTTTTTCAGAAGGGCAGTGAGTTCGGCGTGTTTCCAGCTTTCTGGGAAGGTAGCGGAGTTGAAGGAGCAGTTGATGACATCACGGAGATGGGGTGCGATGATGGAGTCTGCTTTGTTGAAGATGTGGTGGGGACAGGGGTCGGTTGGTGAGCCTGAATGGATGGATTTCATTAGGCGGATGGTGTCTTCGGTGGTGATTGGGTTCCAGGCGTTAAGGTTGTTAGGGAGCGGTTCGGGTTTGGAGGTGTGTGAGGTGGGCTGTTCTTTCGAAATGTTCTTAAAGCTGTTATGTATGTCGGCGATTTTGTTGTAGAAGAAAGAGGATAACGAGTCGCAGAGGTCTTGGGAGGGAGTAATGTCGTTTGAGGCTGCGGTGGGGTTGGTAAATTCTTTGACGATGTTGAATAGTTCCTTGCTGTTGTGGGCGTTGTTGTCGAGTCGATCCTTGAAAGCTGATTTCTTGGTGGATCGGATCAACTGGTGGTGTTTGCGGGTGGCTGCCTTGAGGGTGGTCAGGTTGTCAGTGGTTGGGTTTTTTCTCCATGTTTTTTCGAGAGTACGGCATAGTTTCTTGGAATTCTTAAGGTCATCGTTGAACCAGGGGGCCTTTTTGCTACCTTGTTTGATCTGCTGGTTTTTTGGGGGTGCTAATTCGTCAGCGCTGTGAGTGATCCATTGTTTGAGTTTGGTGGCAGCTTCGTTTGGGTCCGATGAGAGGGCTGGAGGGTTTTGGTTGAGCGATGTGATGAGTTGGTCGGTGGTGATTTTGTTCCAGTTTCTTCGAGGAATAGGTTGTGGGGGGTTGTGAATCTTGGTAGTTTTGTAGCTGAAGTGAACACAGCTGTGGTCCGTCCAATGGAGAGCTGTGGTATGATTGAAGGAGATGTGTTTGCTGGAGGTGAAGATAGGGTCGAGCGTGTGTCCGGCTAAGTGGGTGGGGTGTCAACAAGTTGATTGAGTCCGAGATTGGCCAGGTTGTCCAGAAGGGTGGTGGTGTTGCAGTCGTTTTTCTTTTCTAGGTGGAAATTGAAGTCTCCCAGTAGAATGTAGTTTTCGGAGGGAAGGGCATGTGGGCTGATGAAGTCAGTGATGTCTTCGCTGAATTGTTTACGGGTTCCTGGTGGTCTGTAGATGAGGGTGCCTCTGAGTGTGTTCCTGGGGTCGGTGTGGATCTGGAAGTGGAGGTGTTCGGCGGTTGCAAGGTAGTCGTCGAAGCTGGTCGTGATTCTGATGGTGTTCTTATGAACGATGGAGATGCTGCCTCCTGTTTGGTTGGTACGGTCTTTTCGGATGATCTTGTACGCGTCCGGGATGGCGATGGCGACGTCGGGTGCTGATGATGCGTTCATCCAGGTTTCTGTAAGGAAGGCGATGTCCGGTGACGCAGTGTCGAGTAGGTCCCAGAGTTCTGTGGCGTGTTTGTGGATCGAGCGGGTGTTTAGCAGGATGCATTTCAGGTGGTTAGAGTCGGGGCTGTTTTTGGAGGTCGTGGATTTGGTGTGGGTCTTGATGCAGGCGAACTTGCAGGAGTGGCAAGCGAAGGGACCGTGGGTACGTCCTGGGGCAGACTCGTAGCATTGTGGTGTGCGTCCGGGGTTGAGGGCTAAGAAGGTGGCGGCGTCATACGTTATGCGGGATGAGTGCGGTTTGCGGGGGCCAGGGGGTCTTGCGCTGGGCGCGGTCCAGGCGCGGACGGGCGTAGACGGGCTTACCTTTGGCGCACCTTCGGCGCGCATGGGGCGCGACCGCAGCGCGTGAACGCTGCGCGGAAAGGCATCTGTCATATATGGATAGTGGAGGGGGGAGGGGCGAGGGAGGGTCAGCAGGGAGGCGGGAGCGGGTGGAGAGGCGGGCTGGGAGGCAACAAACAAACAAACAAAATGGCAGCAGACTAGGATCGAGGCAGGGCGAGATTGGGGCACAGGCAACAATATTGCCGGCAAATGCAGCCTTCCCAGAAAGCGCCACGAAGTCCCAGAGTTACAAACACGCAGTGCGCGCGATGTGGTCTATGCGCTCACAGCGTTATGGAAATTACAGTCAAGCAGGTAAATAAATGTACTAGCGTTACAGAAATTACAATGTAAACAGGCAAAAGAATGCAATAGATGCTAATAGGTGGTGAAGTTAGCAGAGAAGCAGCAAAGCGCTACGATACCACAGTGCAGTCAAGCGCCAGGACACCGGTAGTGGAGCAGAGAGCGACCGCCATAGATCGAGTCAGGACGGTCACAGCTTAAGATCGGAGAGGTCAGCCCCTAACTTCCAGTGGGAGGGAGGGTCAGCAGGGAGGCGGGAGCGGGTGGAGAGGCGGGCTGGGAGGCAACAAACAAACAAACAAAATGGCAGCAGACTAGGATCGAGGCAGGGCGAGATTGGGGCACAGGCAACAATATTGCCGGCAATGCAGCCTTCCCAGAAACCGCCACGAAGTCCCAGAGTTACAAACACGCAGTGCACGCGATGTGGTCTATGCGCTCACAGCGTTATGGCAATTACAGTCAAGCAGGTAAATAAATGTACTAGCGTTACAGAAATTACAATGTAAACAGGCAAAAGAATGCAATAGATGCTAATAGGTGGTGAAGTTAGCAGAGAAGCAGCAAAGCGCTATGATACCACAGTGCAGTCAAGCGCCAGGACACCGGTAGTGGAGCAGGGAGCGACCGCCTTAGATCGAGTCAGGACGGTCACAGCTTAAGATCGGAGAGGTCAGCCCCTAACTTCCAGTGGGAGGGAGGGTCAGCAGGGAGGCGGGAGCGGGTGGAGAGGCGGGCTGGGAGGCAACAAACAAACAAACAAAATGGCAGCAGACTAGGATCGAGGCAGGGCGAGATTGGGGCACAGGCAACAATATTGCCGGCAAATGCAGCCTTCCCAGAAAGCGCCACGAAGTCCCAGAGTTACAAACACGCAGTGCGCGCGATGTGGTCTATGCGCTCACAGCGTTATGGCAATTACAGTCAAGCAGGTAAATAAATGTACTAGTGTTACAGAAATTACAATGTAAACAGGCAAAAGAATGCAATAGATGCTAATAGGTGGTGAAGTTAGCAGAGAAGCAGCAAAGCGCTACGATACCACAGTGCAGTCAAGCGCCAGGACACCGGTAGTGGAGCAGGGAGCGACCGCCTTAGATCGAGTCAGGACGGTCAAGTTGTATTTCATCACATTTTCTTTTCCTTCCCTTTTCATTCACTGTGTACCATTTTCTGTTTCTGCAGCATTTGCACCAAATCAGTATCATTAATACTAATAAAATATTTCTTCCAACACTAGAAAACCAACTACCTACAGAAGAGAGACCATCAGTTAGCCTCTTCCAGGCACTATCAACCTCCAGTGGTTTCAATTCTTCTTCCAACTTCGTAATATTCCTGACTTATCTCCCAATTTCAATACTTTTGTCAGGTATGTAGGTGGAACAATGTTGCTCCTTCAACATTTTGCAGACTCCGCCCTCTTTTGACAATAATATGTCAAGAGCAAGTCGATTTTGCAAAACCATCGATCTTACCACAACTAGTTTGGTATGGATCAATAAAAATCCTCCAGCAGTGTCAGTTGATACGCGATCAACCACTGTAGATAATCTACAAATTCTTTGTGTATTCAGAATTACTCCCACTGTAGGTATCAATGCACTGAACATATCTCCTACAATTTCTGAAAAACTAGCCCTTTTCTTTCGTGTTAGTCCATCATTTTCTTCATTGCTTGCAGTGATGCTTTTTACATGGTATACCTTTGGGAATACTATTCCAAAATAGCAACTCTCCTGCCAATGATCAAGCAGCTTAAAGTAAGCTTTATTTCCACAAATGTAATAGACTCCAGGAAATAGTGGATCACTTCCCCCTTTTAGTCCCCAACCCCCGAGTATTAGGAAATTGTGTTCACATTCACTGGAACCAATGAATACATTGTTGTACTCTGTTTTTAACCTACGGAGACAGATTTTCCCCTTCTTTTCAAGGTCCAGGGACATAGCAGCATGAGTCTTGCCAGTTGCAATAAAATCCTCCCTCTCAGCCCATTTGGGTATTTGAGGTTTCAGTTCAGTTACCCTTCTATGGAAATCCTGTCTCCTTTTCTCTACTAAATTCAAAAATATATTTTCTTCTTCATGTAACTTGCATGTTAAATTATCTTTATGTTCTTCAGCTATATCTATAGTTTTCATTGTTAGGAAATATTCACCCATGAATTGTGAATCTCTACTGCTAAGGACAGCGTTCATGTTTCTACGCAGGGGTATTTCAGAAAAATTAGACTAATAATATTGTAATTTTCCAGTTCTATAGAATAAAGTAGCTGGAATACTGCAAAAAAATCCAAATGTCAGTGGTAAATGATGATTTGTCACTCCTTCTGCTACTGATGTCGGCAATTTCATACAAACATAACAATCACTAACTTCCATTGTTTCTACATAATGTACTAACAGATTAGCAAAAACATTTAAATCTGTCTCATTTCTATGTATACTGTGGTGTAATTCTGTCTCATCTGGTGCTTCTAATTCTACTCTGTCTTGTTTAAGGTTAGCTATCTTTCCATGTGTATTAGTGTCATTCTGTTTACTTGCAGTCATTAAATAAGGTATGGCTATTGTCAGTCCTAACCATGCTATGAGCACTATGAATATACTCCATATGCATATTCTACAACATGTCTTTCTACAATTTATTTTCCGTTTTCCAGCAGCTCTATTATCAGCCATTTCTGATTAAGGAAACATATTCCCCTCTTTGTAACTTGTATGGAATACAAATAATAAATTTTAATTATTGAAGTTGGTCTCACTTCTTCGTCAATTCGATCAGCACTTAATTCTTCATCACTGTCTCCACTTATTTCTAGATTCTCAAAGTCCTCAAGAATCACATATGCCCATTCAGCACCCTTGAATTTATTATTCAGGCTTTTTAAACGTGGACTTCTCCTTTTAGGTTTTTCTGTTGATGGTCCAGTTTGACTTGTTATTTCATCTACTTGGTCTGGTTCTTCAGTTACTGTCTTAAAGCGACATTTCAGTCTTTTAATAATACTAGGCCAAGTATCACCTTTTCTGAGTCTTTTAGCTGGCACTGTGCTTTCACTTTATTCAAATGCTCTTTTGATTTCGTTGATTTGTGGCACAATTTGTTTACATCCGTCTTCAGTATTCCTCTCTATCTGACCTTGTCCAGGACTTATTCCCTTTGCCGTTTCTGCCTGGATGTGTTCTTCTACTCTATTCTATTCTTACCCTGTTCAGGAGTTTGTTTACTTTGACTTTGTTCTCCTTCTTCTTCCTGCACTTGTTTTTTTTGTCCTAACTGGTCTTGCTCAGGTCTTACTAATTCTTGATTATCTTCTGCCTGGGCGTTTTCTCTAGTGCCTATCTGTCCCTACTCAGACTCGCGAGTGTTGCTTCTATCTTCGTCTGTCTGAGTGTGTTGCTCTTTTCTTATCTGGTCCTCCTCAGATTTGGCGTTAGCTTTGTTTTCTGTAATCTGAGTGCGTTCTTCTGTTTCTATCTTGTCCTCACTATCACTCTGTCTGTCTAGATATGTTTGGCTTCTTGTTCTCACAGTTATTTCAGGTGTGTCCACTATTGGGATCCAGGCATCCTGACTAGTGCTAGGGTGTTCTTGATCAGCTAACTCAGAATCTATTACATGTGATTCCTCAGCTGTACAACCATCTGCCCTTTCAATCACTTCAGCTTGTTGTGATTCAGTTTCATCAGGTGCTGGTATACACTTTGTGTGGCTGGCATGTATCCCATTAGGCAATCCTGCACATTTTACAGCTGTTGCCATAATCAATATAACCTGATGTGGCTTTTCCAACCTTGGTGCTAGGCAAGATTCTCGAGTGTGCTCTTTCACTACTACCCAATCACCAGGATTCTGGTCATGTGCATGGTTTGACAAAAACCAATATAGTTATAAAGGGTCCAAGGGATATATGAATTTAAAGACCCACACCTGATTTTATCCCCAGCTCCTACTCAATGTACAACACAAGAAACACAGGGGGTCTACCAGCTGAATATTAGAGCTGCACTGTCAAAACCGAGTCGACAAGATCTCAAAGTGTATATATCACATAGACAGTATATTTGTGAAGACAAAAGAAAATAAGAGTGAACTCTACATGCATAGAAGAGACCGATACATCATACAGTATTCATGAATGGCTAACCAGTCCAAAACAAATGATGTAGGGTTTCCATCAAAAGAGACTTAATGATCAGTCATATCATCTGGCCAAACCCTGGTGCATAAAGGGCTGGTCCCCTGATCATTGGGACAAAACCGCACCTTATTACTGTTTTGGGATTTGGTCCACCAACATAAACGAAACGTCCATGATGACTGATCTTTGATGGTAGAATAGACAAGTGCAACAAAACTAATAGTGACTTAAAATAGGATGGAATGCCCTCCTTCTGACAGCTTTATTCTGTGGACATGACACGCCTCCTAATTAAAAACCAGAACAGTGCAAAAGGACAGTAACAAATATCTGCCTATAAATGGGCCAACATGTTTCTGCCTAATGGGTGTTAAATCCCTTGGCATTCATCAGGGCCTCTGCTCTTATACTAGTTGCACTCCTAGTAGTGAGATAAAGGAATCACCACCATCACCAAAGAACTAAAGTAAAAAATGGTTAGATACGGTACAACCTGTAGTAACCATGGACTTTCACCCTACGACTCACATAAACTACAGAGAATTCTGCGAAGGAAAGCATTACATAATTAACATTTGTATTAGATGTGTCAGTCCCCAATAACATGTGTCACCCATAGACCATCATTGTGGATAAGAAATAAAAGTTCAATGCTCACCCTTAATGGTAGGGGAATATACCTCACCTCACCTGGACTCTGCTCAGGTATAGGAGGCCCCACACTACAGAGATATAGGGAAGAAAAGAGGGATGTAGCATAATGAAACCAAGGATTATAAGCTTATCACCATGCACCAAACTCATTTCTATTTATAGTGCCCTATATCCAGATGCTAACATGTGGAGTGGGTCAATCTCCAGACTCAGTATACCAATCCCTTGGTAGCCCAAACATTGGACTATGACAACAGACTGTTATGAATACCAAATATGCTCTTTCAAAAGATAGTTTTGGCAGCATATACTCTTTACAACGACAATCATCTTACTCAATGGCAGTCAGTGATCTCATGTTCACTCACCTATCCGTCGGTGCCTCAAGCTTCCATCTGAGGCTTGGGGGAGGCACCGACATGTGTGTAAACTCTGTATAAGTAGGCTGTCGAGGGTGATGTTCGTATGGTAACCCTCCGCCTGCACTGTCTCTGCTTGCCTACTAGCAGTTATATTGTTTAATGTCCTAAACTTGCTCTAGCGTTGACTAAATGTGCAGGACAGCAGATTCCTTACTATAATATTGTCAAAAGGTCTTGTATTCTGTTAAATCGCTTTAGGCTTACAGCGCACTACTTTGCGCTCAAAAAACGCGAGAAAACGCGTCTAGAACTACTGAACGGCGTCATCGCGGCCATTATTGTAGTTTAATCGTATGCGCCCATGAAATAGTGTGTCCGGGTCTGCATCTAGCCATACACTAGGCTCAGGGACACCCGGGGGTATCAATTGTCCTGGATACCAAATGCCTAAACCGACTCAATTGGTAATATGCTAGAGAGCAAAGACTAAGGATGTTAAGCTCCTTCACTAGCGAAATCACGCGAGATCTCCCGCTGGAGAACTACAAGTTGACATCACTCGGCCATATTTGTAGTTCTCAATATCGCAAATTTAGCATAATGATCACAGGATCTATAGCTTGAATCGAGATTGTAAATGTTTGATAGCGAAATGTCTACAAAATGTTTAGCAGAATACAATTTAGCAGAATAATCGCAGGATCTCTAGATAAAGTAGAAATTACGAACAATTAATAGATAAAGTCTACAAAATGTTGTACACAAAGGTACACAAGCCGCATAGGCCACCGCCCGGCAGGCCTATTATATCAGGCATAGGGTCTGCATTGGAGCCACTGTCAACTTTTGTGGACCACTTCCTGCGGCCCATTGTACAACAAATGCTTACATATTTGCAGGATACTAAAGATGTGTTACGAGTCTTACCAGAAATAGACTTTGATAGCGAAAAAGACCTGTTGGTCTCTTTCGATGTAGAATCTTTGTACACCTCTATCCCTCAGGATGAGACTTTAGAAGTTGTAACATCCATCCTGAGGGATAGTATAGGGGAGACCATCACACCAGTACCGTTTATAATGGCTTTAGCAACTTTGGCCATGAAAACGAATTTATTCAAATATGAAGACAAGCTGTTTCTCCAGCTCTCTGGAACAAGTATGGGCAGCGTTTTCGCGCCAAGCCTGGCAAATTTATACGTGCACCAGTTCAAACAACAACACGTACTGACACCCACCAACCCCTTCCACACCTCCATTAGGTGGTGGAAGCGTTATATTTACGACGTGTTGGTGGTGTGGAGAGGCACACTAGATTCAGTCAATGAATTCCATCAGTGGCTGAACAGCAAAAACCAGTTTCTCAGATTCACTATGGAAGCACATAGAGAAAGAATTGCTTTCCTAGATCTTTCGATCTATGTCACTCCCGCAGGCCTGCAGAGTGAACTCTACAGGAAACCCATGGCGCGAAACTCACTTCTCCTGTATGAGAGCTATCATCCAAAGTCCCTGCGCCAAAATTTACCCTATGGCCAATTTCTACGTGTTCGTAGAAACCGCTCCAACAGAGAGGACTTTGAGGTACATGCGAATAATCTATATGCACAACTAAGGGATAGACACTATCCCAAGTCGCTCATTAAAAGATCACGGAAAAGAGCGTTTAACAACAACAGAGAGGCTCTCCTTGAAGCTCCAACTGAAAAACCACCATTGGAAAGACTCACTTTTGTGAGCACTTTCAACACTAGAAGTAATGTCATCCAGAAGATCATGAAAAGACACTGGCGCCTTTTGAACCATGGAAAAGAAAAAATTGCGCAACCTTTGTTTGCGTTTAAAAGGGCGAATAGCATCCGAGATCGACTTGTTCACACACGTCCTAGAGAGACTCCTAAGAAACTGGGTGAAGCCCTATGGGATCTCCCTCCAGTAGTTGGGCATCATCCGTGCGGTACGTGCTCGGTATGTCCACAGACCAAACATACAAGGGAGATAGATATAGGCACTAACAGACCTTGGTTGCAGAACAATTTCAGCAATTGTAATAGTGCCAACTTAATTTACATGCTGACATGCCCTTGTTCCATACGTTATGTAGGAATGACTGCTCGGAAAGTTCGGACTAGAATGCTGGAACATAAGAGCTCTTTCCGTTGTAAGAAAAGCCACACTAAACTTACTAGACATTTCTTGGACCAGGCACACCTTGAAACGGATGTCCAATGGACTGTTTTGGAAAAGCCGTATGTACCTAGTCATACAAGTAACGTGTCCGGTTACCTTTTCAGAAAGGAACAGAAATGGATCTATAAGCTTCAGTCTGACAAAAGGGGATTAAATGATGAGATTCCTTGGACCTTACTATAAGGATCCATCCCTATACAGTAGTGGGTATTACCAGCTAGTCCTACTTTATAAGGCATATAAAAGTTGACATACACTGAGCTACCTGGTCTTTGAGGTTTAGATGGAACACTGACATGTAGAGTATAGTAGTTACGATGCACTACAATGCCCTACAATGCCTATACTAATTAAACTACTGACGTAAGTTGTTGCCATCTATATTACATATGGAGTATTTGGGGTTGATGTCTGCTAGTTGAATGATCCACACTACTTCAGAATCACTGTTGCTTACACCACCTATGGAGTATTGCTAGCTCTCCACTAGGATGCATAGTCAAATAAATACAAAATTTTGTAGACTTTCTCTATTAATTGTTCGTAATTTCTACTTTATCTAGAGATCCTGCGATTATTCTGCTAAATTGTATTCTGCTAAACATTTTGTAGACTTTTCGCTATCAAACATTTACAATCTTGATTCAAGCTATAGATCCTGTGATCATTTTGCTAAATTTGCGATATTGAGAACTACAAATATGGCCGCAGTGATGTCAACTTGTAGTTCTCCAGCGGGAGATCTCGCGTGATTTCGCTAGTGAAGGAGCTTAACATCCTTAGTCTTTGCTCTCTTGCATATTACCAATTGAGTCGGTTTAGGCATTTGGTATCCAGGACAATTGATACCCCCGGGTGTCCCTGAGCCTAGTGTATGGCTAGATGCAGACCCGGACACACTATTTCATGGGCGCATACGATTAAACTACAATAATGGCCGCGATGACGCCGTTCAGTAGTTCTAGACGCGTTTTCTCGCGTTTTTTCGAGCACAAAGTAGTGCGCTGTAAGCCTAAAGCGATTTAACAGAATACAAGACCTTTTGACAATATTATAGTAAGGAATCTGCTGTCCTGCATATTTAGTCAACACTAGAGCAAGTTTAGGACATTAAACAATATAACTGCTAGTAGGCAAGCAGAGACAGTGCAGGCGGAGGGTTACCATACGAACATCACCCTCGACAGCCTACTTATACAGGGTTTACACACATGTCGGTGCCTCCACCAAGCCTCAGATGGAAGCTTGAGGCACCGACGGATAGGTGAGTGAACATGAGATCACTGACTACCATTGAGTAAGATGTTTGTCGTTGTAAAGAGTATATGCTGCCAAAACAACCTTTTGAAAGAGCATATTTGGTATTCATAACAGTCTGTTGTCATAGTCCAATGTCTGGGCTGCCATAGGGCTTGGTATACTGAGCCTGGAGATTGACCCACTCCACATGTTAGCATCTGGATATAGGGCACTATATATAGAAATGAGTTTGGTGCATGGTGATAAGCTTATAATCCTTGGTTTCATTGTGCTACATCCCTCTTTTCTTCCCTATATCTCTGTAGTGCGGGGCCTCCTATACCTGAGAAGAGTCCAGGTGAGGTGAGGTATATTCCCCTACCATTAAGGGTGAGCATTGAACTTTTATTTCTTATCCACAATGATGGTCTATGGGTGACACATGTTATTGGGGACTGACACATCTAATACAAATGTTAATTATGTAATGCTTTCCTTCGCAGAATTCACTGTAGTTTATGTGAGTCGAGGGTGAAAGTCCATGGTTACTACAGGTTGTACCGTATCTAACCATTTTTTACTTTAGTTCTTTGGTGATGGTGGTGATTCCTTTATCTCACTACTAGGAGTGCAACTAGTATAAGAGCAGAGGCCCTGATGAATGCCAAGGGATTTAACACCCATTAGGCAGAAACATGTTGGCCCATTTATAGGCAGATATTTGTTACTGTCCTTTTGCACTGTTCTGGTTTTTAATTAGGAGGCGTGTCATGTCCACAGAATAAAGCTGTCAGAAGGAGGGCATTCCATCCTATTTTAAGTCACTATTAAATTTGTTGCACTTGTCTATTCTACCATCAAAGATCAGTCATCATGGACGTTTCGTTTATGTTGGTGGACCAAATCCCAAAACAGTAATAAGGTGCGGTTTTGTCCCAATGATCAGGGGACCAGCCCTTTATGCACCAGGGTTTGGCCAGATGATATGACTGATCATTAAGTCTCTTTTGATGGAAACCCTACATCATTTGTTTTGGACTGGTTAGCCATTCATGAATACTCTATGATGTATCGGTCTCTTCTATGCATGGAGAGTTCACTCTTCTTTTCTTTTGTCTTCACAAATATACTGTCTATGTGATATATACACTTTGAGATCTTGTCGACTCGGTTTTGACAGTGCAGCTCTAATATTCAGCTGGTAGACCCCCTGTGTTTCTTGTGTTGTACATGTGCATGGTTTGGCTGCCTGGCAACAGCGTCTTCCCCAACCTGATGAGAGATAGAACGCACTTGGTCAGCCAACTCTTTGCAATATTCTAGTAGCAAATCATCAGATATATTCAACAGCTTGTGTCCCGGTATACATGCTTGCCTCATTGCCTTTCCCATGAGTATCTCATGGGGACTCAAGCCTGTATTCTTGTCTGGAATGCTTCTGAGTCCCATTAGGACAAGAGGTAAAGCATCAGACCACTCCAGTTGGGTGGATGCACACACCTTTCCCAGTCTTGACTTGATTGTGCCATTTAATTGTTCTACCACTCCAGAAGCCTCTGGGCGGTATGCACAGTGCAGCTTTTGCTCAATTTTGAATGCTTCACAAATTAATCAAATTACTTCATTATTAAAATGAGACCCTCGGAATAACTCAATCATTACTGGAAAACCAAATCTAGGAATGAGCTCTCTCAAAAGGAGTTTGGCCACAGACAAACTGTCATTTCTTTGGGTCGGGTATGCCTCAACCCACTTGGAAAATAAACAAACAATGACAAGTACATATTTCAACCCACGACAAGTAGCTAACTGAATGAAATCAATCTGGAGTCTGATGAATGGACCTTCAGCTTTCCCAATTTTCCCGGGACAAACTACAGTTTTTCTGCCTGGGTTCATTTGTTGACAAATTAAGCATCTCTGGCAAGGACTCTCTGCGACATTCCAGACCCTTGCTTTAAACCAATCTTGTCAGAAAAGTCAAATCATTGCATCTCTGCCTATGTATGTGTCTCCATGATACATTCCAGCCATGGGTGCAAGCATACAGTCTGGTAACACAGGTTTCCCATCCAAATAAGTTATTACACCATCATCATTTCTTCTCTGACAACCTATTTTCTCCCATTCCTCTTTTTCTTTTGGTTCTGCTTCATTTTGTAAATCTCTTACTTCCTCCCATGTTCCTATGCCCCCAAGTAGCATAAGTTGGCAGCTTATTCCACATGCATACATTTTCTTGTTTACTGCTATTTTATATTTAGCACAATGTTGGGCCACTTGGTCAGCATAACGATTACCAGCTTTCACTTTATCGGTTCCAGATTGGGGAGCAACCACTTCTTTTGGGAATTGAATTGCTCCAATTAATTCTTTTACAAAATGTCCATTTTTAATAGGGGTTCCTGAAGAAGTCATGAACTCCCTTTGCATTCAGAGCTGGCCAAAGTCGTAAACAACCCTGTAACCATACTGACTGTCAGTGTAAATGGTTACTTTCCAATTTTTCCCAATTTTACAAGCTTTGATTAAAGCGACCAATTTGGCTGCTTGTGCAGACTTGACTCCTGGTAAATAGGATGTTTCGACTATTCCAGCCAATGTGCACACAGCGTAAGCAGCACTCAATCCTCCTTCCTCATGACGCATGCACGAGCCATCCACAAACAGCTCATGTTCTGCATCCGTTAAAGGTTCTTTCTGTATATCTGGATGTTGTTTGGTACTCCTTTCAGTAACATCAAGGCAATCATGTTCAACCTCATCTTTTACTTCCTCAAACGTTGAATCAGGCCACAGAGTTGCTGGGTTTAAGACAGTACATCTGACTATCGTTACATTTTCTGCACCAAGTATAACTTGCTCATACTTAGTCAGCCAACTAGGAGTAAGATATTGGGTACAAGTTTGCGTTAGCAGAATCACAACTGCATCTGGGACATATATTGTTACAGGGTTTCCCATTACAATTGATTCACTTTGTTCCAAACTCGTGCAAGTTCCAGCTACAGATTTTAGGCACCCTGGTAATGCCAATGCCACTGCGTCCAAGGTGGCAGAGAAGTATGCCACAGGACGTCGCATCAGGCCATGTCTCTGCGTTAGGACTGAGAGAGCACAATTGTCTCTTGCATCATAGAATAATGAAAATTCTTTGGAATAATCTGGCATACCTAATGCAGGTGCTTCGCATACAGTTTCGTAATTTCACAAAAGCTGTCATGCTTTCATCATCCCATTCTACCAGATCTCTTGCTCTTTTCTTTGTCATTTGTATCAATGGTTTAGCAAGTACTGCAAATCCCACAATCCATTGCCTGCAATATCCTACCACTCCGAGAAACATCCTGATTTCTTTTTGAGTCTGAGTTAATTTCATATTTCTGATTATTTTGATTCTTTATGAAGTCAATCTTCTGACCCCCCTTTCTATTTGGTGTCCCAAATATTTGACTGAAGTGGTACAGAATTGTAGTTTCTCAGGTGGCACTTTATGTCCACCTCCAGCCAGGTGATTCAACAATGCAATTGAATCAATGACACAATCATCTCGGGTGTTAGAGGCGACTAAGAAGTCGTCAATGTTCTGCACCAGACAGATTGTCTGGGCAACACCAATGATTCAACATCTGATTAAACATCGATGGACTTTCTGTGTGCCCTTGTGGAACACGATTCCAAACATAAACATGCTCGTCAAATTTGAACGAAAATAAAATAAAAACTGACTGTCTGGATGCAATGGAATTGAGAAAAAGGCATGACATAAATCAATTACAGTGAACCATCCTGCACTCCAGGGTATCTGATATAGGACCACTGCTGGATTTGGTACTATTGGGCAACATGGGACAACTATTTTATTAATTTTGGGCAAATCTTGGACCACCCTATATTTTCCGTTTGGTATCTTTATGCCAATGATAGATGAATTACAGGGGCTACAATGATTTCTTTTAAAATGCCCTGTTCGACCAGTCGGTCAATCTCTGCTGCAACACCTGTTTTTATTTCTGGGCTCATCTTGTATTGTCGAGTATTGTGTAGACTGCATCTTCTTTTACAGCTACCTTTACTGGGTCTACATTTGCCATTAATCCTACTTCTTTTCCGGTAAAATCCCATACATCAGGATTTACGGTATTTTGGATCTCTTCTGGTAATTCATGGGGGTCATCTTTTTAACTGTGTCATTTACTGCAGTTCCCTGTCTGGCTAACATGATCTTATATACTCCGTCTTCATCAGGAGTTTGAATCACAACACCATCTGGTGTGCAAAATATTGTGCAATGAATTTTGCACAACAAATCCTTTCCTAGCAAGTTTACAGGACTCGAGTTACAGACTACAAACGTTTGCATTTCTCTAAAATTGCCAATACATACCTCCATTGGTTCGGTAATTGAGGTCCTAATCTGCTTATTAGAAACGCCCACTACTTGGATCGTTTCTCCCGAGAGGGGTAGGTTTGGGATGTCTGCTGTTATCACAGTAGAACGGGTAGCGCCAGGGTCCAATAAAATGGTAATATCATTTCCCTCAACTTTACCGTCTATGTATGGGCCTGACTGGTCTACCGGCAAGGATGCGCCAAGTACGCATTCCTCTTCCCCCCTCCCAGGCACCGTCATAAAGTCTCATCTTCAAAAAAATGTGTCCTGTAAAAGATACTGTTGGGTTAAGGAATTTGTCTTACCACTTCCCTCCCGGAATCCGGTGTCCACACTGTACTTGGCTTGACTCATAAAATCTGGCATAGGGGCAGGTGGCAATTGATTCTGTATTACCTGTTACGGTGGCCTCATTAACACCTCATTCTGCGTCTGTAGATTGAAGTTTAGATTTTGGACATTATCATTCTGTACAAATTTACACTCGTTTTTCCAATGCCCCAATTTTCCGCACCTGTGACAGGGAAACTTTTTCGTTGCCTGTTCTTTGCTCATTCGCCCTCTTGGTTTGCCCCCACTACCTTCACCATGTCCTTTTCCTCCTTTTCCTTGATTACTTGCCTAATTACTAAGTTGGAATTCTTGTTGTTCTGCAAATTTTACGTGGGCCCACATTACCTTTTCTTGCAATTTCTTTAGTCTGTTATCAATTTCATCCACACAGTATTTTGCATACTTAAGGTTTTCATCAATAGGTTTTTCCTGCCAGCATAACTTATGCTCTTTAATCATTAGGGATATGTCTGACCTCAACCTAGACACAAAACGATACATAAAATGTGTAATGTGTTTATTATCAATATTTTCCAACCCACTGTACTGTTTGAATACCAGTAAAAGGCGTTCATAATATGCATGTACAGATTCATCTTTCTCTGGGGTTGTTCTATCTATTGTTATGGATGTATGACGTTACAACGCATACTTTTACAACACCTACCTTTACATCGCAAGTTTTACAATGCATACCATTACAACGCATAATGCTTTTGGGCGCTGGATAGTGAAAAGTTTAATTTACTATTCCAACTCCAGTCCCCGTGGATAGTAGGGAAGGTGTTGGATAGTACATTAAACCTATTCCCTATCCTAGGGCGCCCCCCAGCGCTATGCGTTGTAATGGTTTGCGTTGTAAAAGTTGCATTGTAATGGAAGTTCGTTGTAAAAGTTTCGTTGTAAAGGCTGTATACCATTGTAATACAATCGGTTTAGTTTGGGGGGACCTTTCCCTTCAAATAAGTTATTACTTGGTGATATTTTTTATTACATCATCTGATGGGGCTCCTGTTTTTTTCTCTCATGGGTATTTATCATTAACCCCTTCGCTGCTAGGCCTTTTCCCCTCCTGTGCTAAGCCATTTTTTGGCGATTTGGGGTAGTGCGCGCTTAGGCCCCTGTAACTTTTTGACCACATAAGGTATCCACGCCAAATTTGCGTCCTTTTCTTCCAACATCATGTGGATTCTAAATTAAGCAAAATACAGTGACATTTTAGTTTTTTCAAAAAAATGGGGAAAACGGGCTGCAAATGAAAGCCTCTGGGTTTTTCTCTGCAAATGTTATCAAAAAAGGGTTTGTGGGGCTGAAATCTCCATTTTCTCAGCTTTTAGGGAATGACAGTCTTTTGTCAGAGAACCAACATTTTGTACACAGTTTTGGCATTTTTCTGGGACATAGCCTATTTTTGCTATTTTTAGAGCTTTCAACCTCCTTCCAGTTAATGGTAGAAATGAGTTTGAAAGCAATAATGGATCCTGGAACGCTATACATTTTCGAAAAGTACACACAATTCTAAATTCAGAAAGGGGTAATTTGTCTAAATCCATGAAGGTTTCTTTATAGAAACTAACAGTTAAATAATGGAATAATTGAAAATTTGTGGAAAAAAACAGCCTTTTGTCTCAAACTTTTCACCTATAACTTCTTGTAATTTTGACAGCTCTTGGAAAGCAATATATCGTTACATCCGTTTTACCTTCCTGGTTGTGGGGATATATAGGACTTGTAGTTTCACCAAGAGCCCAACGAACCCTGAGCCAAAAACTGAGCAGCAACTTGCAATGGTATTTTATTATTTACTGGGTATAGAGCACTTATTCTTAGAAAATGTATACATGGAAAAATCGATATGAAAGACACCTATGTATTTCTGAATTGGGTACAAATTATAGAGTTTAGAAACAGTATATATTTGCACATTTTCAAAATTGGGAATACTCATACTAGCATGAGAATTATTGGTCATTTTTCAAAAAGATTTTTTTTTTTACACAATGTCTTTCATTAGGAAGGGAGAAATGCATGAAAACTCAATAGGTAATAACAGTTGATTTACAAATCTAAATTACCCCATGTCTCCCGATAAAAACAGTACCTCACTTGTGTGGGTCGGCCTTGTGCCTGCGACAGGAAACGGCGCAAAATGCAACGTGGTCACACCTCAATTTTGCAGTTAAAAATTGACCCTTTTACAGCAAAGTGCCTAGCTATAGTTTTTGCACCCTAGCTCTGCCGGCACCTAGGGAAACCTAGCAAACCTATACATTTTTGAAAACTACACACCTAGGGAAATTCAGGATGGGGTGAATTGACTGCCTCCCACCAGGTTCTGTTACCCAGAATCCTTTGCAAAGCTAAACAATTGACAAATAAAACACATTTTCCTCACATTTCTGTGGTGGAAAGTTCTGGAATCTGCGTGGATCAACGAATTTCCACCCACCCAGCGTTCCCCCAGGTCTCTCAAAAAAAATGTGCCCGTTTTTGGCAACGAGCCTACCTTTTGTTTTTGAACCCTAGCTCTGCCGGCACCTAGGGAAACCTAGCAAACCTATACATTTTAGAAAACTACACACCCAGGGGAATTCAGGATGGGGTGCATAGACTGCCTACTACCAGGTTCTGTTACCCATAATCCCTTGCAAAGCTAAAAAATTGACAGAAAAACACATTTTCCTCACATTTCTGTGGTGGAAA
The DNA here is from genome assembly GCF_964261635.1 of Lissotriton helveticus. NCBI lineage: Eukaryota > Metazoa > Chordata > Amphibia > Caudata > Salamandridae > Lissotriton > Lissotriton helveticus. The sequence goes on along the minus strand of NC_136065.1, from coordinate 741,210,057 downwards.
GTTCTGGAATCTGCGTGGATAAACAAATTTCCACCCACCCAGCGTTCCCCCGGGTCTCCCAAAAAAATGGTACCTCACTTGTCTGGGTCTGCCTAGTGCCTGCGACAGGAAACAGCGCAAAACGCAACGTGGTCGCACCTCAATTTCGCAGTGATATCGTGCCCTTTTTTGGCAAAGAGCCTACCTTTTGTTTTTGAACCCTAGCTCTACCGGCACCTAGGGAAACCTAGCAAACCTATACATTTTTGGAAACTAGACACCCAGGGGAATTCAGGATGGGGTGACTCAACTGCCTACTACCAGGTTCTGTTACCCAGAATCCCTTGCAAATCTAAGCAATTGACAAAAAAACACATTTTCCTCACATTTCTGTGGTGGAAAGTTCTGGAATCTGCGTGGATCAACAAATTTCCACCCACCCAGCGTTCTCCCAGGTCTCTTGAAATTTTTTTTACCTCACTTGCCTGGGTCTGCCTTGTACCTGGGACAGGAAACAGCGCAAAACGCAACATGGTCGCACCGCAATTTCGCAGTGAAAATGTGCCCTTTTTTGGCAAAGAGCCTACCTTTCGTTTTTGAACCCTAGCTCTGCCAGCACCTAGGGAAACCTACCAAACCTATACCTTTGTGAAAACTAGACACCCAGGGGAATCCAGGATGGGGTGACTCGACTGCCTACCACCAGGTTCTGTTACCCAGAATCCCTTGCAAACCTAAGAAATTGACAAAATAAACGCATGTTCCTCCAGGTCTCCCAAAAAAAATGGTACCTCACTTGCCTGGGTCTGCCTAGTGCCTGCGACAGGAAACAGCGCAAAACGTAACATGTTTGCACCTCAATTTCGCAGTGAAATCGTGCCCTTTTTTGGCAAAGTGCCTACCTTTTGTTTTTGAACCCTAGCTCTGCCGGCACCGAGGGAAACCTAGCAAACCTATACATTTCTGAAAACTAGACACCCAGGGGAATTCAGGATGGGGTGCCTCGACTGCCTACCACCAGGTTCTGTTACCCAGAATCCCTTGCAAAGTTAAGAAATTGACAAAAAAAACGAATTTTCCTCACATTTCTGTGGTGGAAAGTTCTGGAATCTGCGTGGATCAACAAATTTCCACCCACCCAGCGTTTCCCCGGGTCTCCCGAAAACAATTATACCTCACTTGCCTGGGTCTGCCTAGTGCCTGCGACAGGAAACAGCGCAAAACGCAACGTAGTCGAACCTCAATTTCGCAGTGAAATCGTGCCCTTTTTTGGCAAAGAGCCTACCTTTTGTTTATGAACCCTAGCTCTGCCGGCACCTAGGGAAACCTAGCAAACCTATACATTTTTGAAAACTAGACACCCAGGGAAATTCAGAATGGGGTGATTCGACTGCCTACCACCAGGTTCTGTTACCCAGAATCCCTTGCAAAGCTAAGAAATTGACCAAAAAAATGCATTTTCCTCACATTTCTGTGATGGAAAGTTCTGGAATCTGCGTGGATCAACACATTTCCACCCACACCAGCATTCCCCCGGGTCTCCCGAAAAAAAATGGTATCTCACTTGCCTGGGTCTGCCTAGTGCCTGCGACAGGAAACAGCGTAAAACGCAACATGGTCGCACCGCAATTTCGCAGTGAAAATGTGCCCTTTTTTGGCAAAGAGCCTACCTTTCATTTTTGAACCCTAGCTCTGCCGGCACCTAGGGAAACCTAGTAAACCTATACATTTTTAAATACTAGACACCCAGGGGAATTCAGGAAGGGGTGACTTGACTGCCTACCACCAGGTTCTGTTACCCAGAATCCCTTGCACAGCTAAGAAATTGACAAATAAACGCATTTTCCTCACATTTCTGTGGTGGAAAGTTCTGGAATCTGCGTGGATCAACAAATTTCCACCCACCCAGCGTTCCCCCAGGTCTCCCAAAAAAAATGGTACCTCACTTGCCTGGGTCTGCCTAGTGCCTGCGACAGGAAACAGCGCAAAACGTAACATGTTTGCACCTCAATTTCGCTGTGAAATCGTGCCCTTTTTTGGCAAAGTGCCTACCTTTTGTTTTTGAACCCTAGCTCTGCCGGCACTGAGGGAAACCTAGCAACCCTATATATTTCTGAAAACAAGACACCCACGGGAATTCAGGATGGGGTGCCTCGACTGCCTACCACCAGGTTCTGTTACCCAGAATACCTTGCAAAGTTAAGAAATTGACAAAAAAAACGAATTTTCCTCACATTTCTGTGGTGGAAAGTTCTGGAATCTGCGTGGATCAACACATTTCCACCCACCCAGCGTTTCCCCGGGTCTCCCGAAAAAAATTGTATCTCACTTGCCTGGGTCTGCCTAGTGCCTGCGACAGGAAACAGCGCAAAACGCAACGTAGTCGCACCTCAATTTCGCAGTGAAATCGTGCCCTTTTTTGGCAAAGAGCCTACCTTTTGTTTTTGAACCCTAGCTCCGCCGGCACTTAGGGAAACCTAGCAAACCTATACATTTTTGAAAACTAGACACCCAGGGAAATTCAGAATGGGGTGATTTGACTGCCTATCACCAGGTTCTGTTACCCAGAATCCCTTGCAAAGCTAAGAAATTGACAAACAAAATGCATTTTCCTCACATTTCTGTGGTGGAAAGTTCTGGAATCTGCGTGGATCACAAATTTCCACCCACCCAGCGTTCCCCCAGGTCTCCCAAAAAAAATGGTACCTCACTTGCCTGGGTCTGCCTAGTGCCTGCGACAGGAAACAGCGCAAAACGTAACATGTTTGCACCTCAATTTCGCAGTGAAATCGTGCCCTTTTTGGGCAAAGTGCCTACCTTTTGTTTTTTAACCCTAGCTCTGCCGGCACCGAGGGAAACCTAGCAAACCTATACATTTCTGAAAACTAGACACCCAGGGGAATTCAGGATGGGGTGCCTCGACTGCCTACCACCAGGTTCTGTTACCCAGAATCCCTTGCAAAGTTAAGAAATTGACAAACAAAAATGAATTTTCCTCACATTTCTGTGGTGGAAAGTTCTGGAATCTGCGTGGATCAACAAATTTCCACACACCCAGCGTTTCCCCGGGTCTCCCGAAAAAAATGGTACCTCACTTGCCTTGGTCTGCCTAGTGCCTGCGACAGGAAACAGCGCAAAACATAACATGTTTGCACCTCAATTTCGCAGTGAAATCGTGCCCTTTTTTGGCAAAGTGCCTACCTTTTGTTTTTGAACCCTAGCTCTGCCGGCACCGAGGGAAACCTACCAAACCTATACATTTCTGAAAACTAGACACCCAGGGGAATTCAGGATGGGGTGCCTCGACTGCCTACCACCAGGTTCTGTTACCCAGAATCCCTTGCAAAGTTAAGAAATTGACAAACAAATGAATTTTCCTCACATTTCTGTGGTGGAAAGTTCTGGAATCTGCGTGGATCAACAAATTTCCACCCACCCAGCGTTTCCCCGGGTCTCCCCAAAAAAATGGTACCTCACTTGCCTGGGTCTGCCTAGTGCCTGCGACAGGAAACAGCGCAAAACGTAACATGTTTGCACCTCAATTTCGCAGTGAAATCGTGCCCTTTTTTGGCAAAGTGCCTACCTTTTGTTTTTGAACCCTAGCTCTGCCGGCACCGAGGGAAACCTAGCAAACCTATACATTTCTGAAAACTAGACACCCAGGGGAATTCAGGATGGGGTGCCTCGACTGCCTACCACCAGGTTCTGTTACCCAGAATCCCTTGCAAAGTTAAGAAATTGACAAAAAAAACAAATTTTCCTCACATTTCTGTGGTGGAAAGTTCTGGAATCTGCGTGGATCAACAAATTTCCACACACCCAGCGTTTCCCCGGGTCTCCCGAAAAAAATGGTACCTCACTTGCCTTGGTCTGCCTAGTGCCTGCGACAGGAAACAGCGCAAAACATAACATGTTTGCACCTCAATTTCGCAGTGAAATCGTGCCCTTTTTTGGCAAAGTGCCTACCTTTTGTTTTTGAACCCTAGCTCTGCCGGCACCGAGGGAAACCTACCAAACCTATACATTTCTGAAAACTAGACACCCAGGGGAATTCAGGATGGGGTGCCTCGACTGCCTACCACCAGGTTCTGTTACCCAGAATCCCTTGCAAAGTTAAGAAATTGACAAACAAATGAATTTTCCTCACATTTCTGTGGTGGAAAGTTCTGGAATCTGCGTGGATCAACAAATTTCCACCCACCCAGCGTTTCCCCGGGTCTCCCCAAAAAAATGGTACCTCACTTGCCTGGGTCTGCCTAGTGCCTGCGACAGGAAACAGCGCAAAACGTAACATGTTTGCACCTCAATTTCGCAGTGAAATCGTGCCCTTTTTTGGCAAAGTGCCTACCTTTTGTTTTTGAACCCTAGCTCTGCCGGCACCGAGGGAAACCTAGCAAACCTATACATTTCTGAAAACTAGACACCCAGGGGAATTCAGGATGGGGTGCCTCGACTGCCTACCACCAGGTTCTGTTACCCAGAATCCCTTGCAAAGTTAAGAAATTGACAAAAAAAACAAATTTTCCTCACATTTCTGTGGTGGAAAGTTCTGGAATCTGCGTGGATCAACAAATTTCCACCCACCCAGCGTTTCCCCGGGTCTCCCGAAAAAAATGGTACCTCACTTGCCTGGGTCTGCCTAGTGCCTGCGACAGGAAACAGCGCAAAACGTAACATGTTTGCACCTCAATTTCGCAGTTAAATCGTGCCCTTTTTTGGCAAAGTGCCTACCTTTTGTTTTTGAACCCTAGCTCGGCCGGCACCGAGGGAAACCTAGCAAACCTATATATTTCTGAAAACTAGACACCAAGGGGAATTCAGGATGGGGTGCCTCGACTGCCTACCACCAGGTTCTGTTACCCAGAATCCCTTGCAAATTTAAGAAATTGACAAAAAAATGAATTTTCCTCACATTTCTGTGGTGGAAAGTTCTGGAATCTGCGTGGATCAACAAACTTCCACCGACCCAGCGTTTCCCCGGGTCTCCCGAAAAAAATTGTACCTCACTTGCCTGGGTCTGCCTAGTGCCTGCGACAGGAAACAGCGCAAAACGTAACATGTTTGCACCTCAATTTCGCAGTTAAATCGTGCCCTTTTTGGCAAAGTGCCTACCTTTTGTTTTTGAACCCTAGCTCTGCCGGCACCGAGGGAAACCTAGCAAACCTATACATTTTTAAAAACTAGACACCCAGGGGAATTCAGGAAGGGGTGACTCGACTGCCTACCACCAGGTTCTGTTACCCAGAATCCCTTGCAAATCTAAGAAATTGACAAACAAAACGCATTTTCCTCACATTTCTGTGGTGGAAAGTTCTGGAATCTGCGGGGATCAACAAATTTCCACCCACCCAGCGTTCCCCCAGGTCTCCCAAAAAAAATGGTACCTCACTTGCCTGGGTCTGCCTAGTGCCTGCGACAGGAAACAGCGCAAAACGTAATATGTTTGCACCTCAATTTCGCAGTGAAATCGTGCCCTTTTTTGGCAAAGTGCCTACCTTTTGTTTTTGAACCCTAGGTTTGCCGGCACCGAGGGAAACCTAGCAAACCTATACATTTCTGAAAACTAGACACCCAGGGGAATTCAGGATGGGGTGCCTCGACTGCCTACCACCAGGTTCTGTTACCCAGAATCCCTTGCAAAGTTAAGAAATTGACAAAAAAAACGAATTTTCCTCACATTTCTGTGGTGGAAAGTTCTGGAATCTGCGTGGATCAACACATTTCTACCCACCCAGCGTTTCCCCGGGTCTCCCGAAAAAAATTGTACCTCACTTGCCTGGGTCTGCCTAGTGCCTGCGACAGGAAACAGCGCAAAACGCAACGTAGTCGCACCTCAATTTCGCAGTGAAATCGTGCCCTTTTTTGGCAAAGAGCCTACCTTTTGTTTTTGAACCCTAGCTCCGCCGGCACTTAGGGAAACCTAGCAAACCTATACATTTTTGAAAACTAGACACCCAGGGAAATTCAGAATGGGGCGATTTGACTGTCTACCACCAGGTTCTGTTACCCAGAATCCCTTGCAAAGCTAAGAAATTGACCAAAAAAACGCATTCTCCTCACATTTCTGTGGTGGAAAGTTCTGGAATCTGCGTGGATCAACAAATTTCCACACACCCAGCGTTTCCCTGGGTCTCCCGAAAAAAATGGTACCTCACTTGCCTTGGTCTGCCTAGTGCCTGCGACAGGAAACAGCGCAAAACGTAACATGTTTGCACCTCAATTTCGCAGTGAAATCGTGCCCTTTTTTGGCAAAGTGCCTACCTTTTGTTTTTGAACCCTAGCTCTGCCGGCACCGAGGGAAACCTACCAAACCTATACATTTCTGAAAACTAGACACCCAGGGGAATTCAGGATGGGGTGCCTCGACTGCCTACCACCAGGTTCTGTTACCCAGAATCCCTAGCAAAGTTAAGAAATTGAGAAACAAATGAATTTTCCTCACATTTCTGTGGTGGAAAGTTCTGGAATCTGCGTGGATCAACAAATTTCCACCCACCCAGCGTTTCCCCGGGTCTCCCAAAAAAAATGGTACCTCACTTGCCTGGGTCTGCCTAGTGCCTGTGACAGGAAACAGCGCAAAACGTAACATGTTTGCACCTCAATTTCGCAGTGAAATCGTGCCCTTTTTTGGCAAAGTGCCTACCTTTTGTTTTTGAACCCTAGCTCTGCCGGCACCGAGGGAAACCTAGCAAACCTATACATTTCTGAAAACTAGACACCCAGGGGAATTCAGGATGGGGTGCCTCGACTGCCTACCACCAGGTTCTGTTACCCAGAATCCCTTGCAAAGTTAAGAAATTGACAAAAAAAACAAATTTTCTCACATTTCTGTGGTGGAAAGTTCTGGAATCTGCGTGGATCAACGAATTTCCACCCACCCAGCGTTTCCCCGGGTCTCCCAAAAAAAATGGTACCTCACTTGCCTGGGTCTGCCTAGTGCCTGCGACAGGAAACAGCGCAAAACGTAACATGTTTGCACCTCAATTTCGCAGTGAAATCGTGCCCTTTTTTGGCAAAGTGCCTACATTTTGTTTTTGAACCCTAGCTCTGCCGGCACCGAGGGAAACCTAGCAAACCTATACATTTCTGAAAAATAGAAACCCATGGGAATTCAGGATGGGGTGCCTCGACTACCTACCACCAGGTTCTGTTACCCAGAATCCCTTGCAAGGTTAAGAAATTGACAAAAAAAATGAATTTTCCTCACATTTCTGTGGTGGAAAGTTCTGGAATCTGCGTGGATCAACAAATTTCCACCCACCCAGCGTTTCTCCGGGTCTCCCGAAAAAAATGGTACCTCACTTGCCTGGGTCTGCCTAGTGCCTGCGACAGGAAACAGCGCAAAACGTAACATGTTTGCACCTCAATTTCGCAGTGAAATCGTGCCCTTTTTTGGCAAAGTGCCTACCTTTTGTTTTTGAACCCTAGCTCTGCCGGCACCGAGGGAAACCTAGCAAACCTATACATTTCTGAAAACTAGACACCCAGGGGAATTCAGGATGGGGTGCCTCGACTGCCTACCACCAGGTTCTGTTACCCAGAATCCCTTGCAAAGTTAAGAAATTGACAAAAAAAACGAATTTTCCTCACATTTCTGTGGTGGAAAGTTCTGGAATCTGCGTGGATCAACAAATTTCCACCCACCCAGCGTTTCCCCGGGTCTCCCGAAAAAAATGGTACCTCACTTGCCTGGGTCTGCCTAGTGCCTGCGACAGGAAACAGCGCAAAACGTAACATGTTTGCACTTCAATTTCGCAGTGAAATCGTGCCCTTTTTTGGCAAAGTGCGTACCTTTTGTTTTTGAACCCTAGCTCTGCCGGCACCGAGGGAAACCTAGCAAACCTATACATTTCTGAAAACTAGACACCCAGGGGAATTCAGGATGGGGTGCCTCGACTGCCTACCACCAGGTTCTGTTACCCAGAATCCCTTGCAAAGTTAAGAAATTGACAAAAAAAATGAATTTTCCTCACATTTCTGTGGTGGAAAGTTCTGGAATCTGCGTGGATCAACAAATTTCCACCCACCCAGCGTTTCCCCGGGTCTCCCGAAAAAAATTGTACCTCACTTGCCTGGGTCTGCCTAGTGCCTGCGACAGGAAACAGCGCAAAACGCAACGTAGTCGCACCTCAATTTCGCAGTGAAATCGTGCCCTTTTTTGGCAAAGAGCCTACCTTTTGTTTTTGAACGCTAGCTCCGCCGGCACCTAGGGAAACCTAGCAAACCTATACATTTTTGAAAACTAGACACCCAGGGAAATTCAGAATGGGGTGATTCGACTGCCTACCACCAGGTTCTGTTACCCAGAATCCTTGCAAAGCTAAGAAATTGACCAAAAAAACGCATTTTCCTCACATTTCTGTGATGGAAAGTTCTGGAATCTGCGTGGATCAACACATTTCCACCCACCCAGCATTCCCCCGGGTCTCCCAAAAAAAATGGTATCTCACTTGCCTGGGTCTGCCTAGTGCCTGCGACAGGAAACAGCGTAAAACGCAACATGGTCGCACCGCAATTTCGCAGTGAAAATGTGCCCTTTTTTGGCAAAGAGCCTACCTTTCGTTTTTGAACCCTAGCTCTGCCGGCACCTAGGGAAACATAGTAAACCTATACATTTTTAAAAACTAGACACCCAGGGGAATTCAGGAAGGGGTGACTTGACTGCCTACCACCAGGTTCTGTTACCCAGAATCCCTTGCAAATCTAAGAAGTTGACAAAAAAACGCATTTTCCTCACATTTCTGTGGTGGAAAGTTCTGGAATCTGCGTGGATCAACAAATTTCCACCCACCCAGCGTTCCCCCAGGTCTCCCAAAAAAATGGTACCTCACTTGCCTGGGTCTGCCTAGTGCCTGCGACAGGAAACAGCGCAAAACGTAACATGTTTGCACCTCAATTTCGCAGTGAAATCGTGCCCTTTTTTGGCAAAGTGCCTACCTTTTGTTTTTGAACCCTAGCTCTGCCGGCACTGAGGGAAACCTAGCAAACCTATACATTTCTGAAAACTAGACACCCAGGGGAATTCAGGATGGGGTTCCTCGACTGCCTACCACCAAGTTCTGTTACCCAGAATCCCTTGCAAAGTTAAGAAATTGACAAAAAAAACGAATTTTCCTCACATTTCTGTGGTGGAAAGTTATGGAATCTGCGTGGATCAACAAATGTCCACCCACCCAGCGTTTCCCCGGGTCTCCCGAAAAAAATTGTACCTCACTTGCCTGGGTCTGCCTAGTGCCTGCGACAGGAAACAGCGCAAAACGCAACGTAGTCACACCTTAATTTCGCAGTGAAATTGTGCCCTTTTTTGGCAAAGAGCCTACCTTTTGTTTTTGTACCCTAGCCCTGCCGGCACCTAGGGAAACCTAGCAAACCTATACATTTTTGAAAACTAGACACCCAGGGGAATCCAGGATGGGGTGACTCGACTGCCTACCACCAGGTTCTGTTACCCAGAATCCCTTGCAAAGCTAAGAAATTGACAAAAAAAATGCATTTTCCTCACATTTCCGTGGTGGAAAGTTCTGCAATCTGCTTGGATCAACAAATTTCCACCCACCCAGCGTTCCCCCAGGTCTCCCAAAAAAAATGGTACCTCACTTGCCTGGGTCTGCCTAATGCCTGCGACAGGTCACAGCGCAAAACGTAACATGTTTGCACCTCAATTTAGCAGTGAAATCGTGCCCTTTTTTGGCAAAGAGCCTTCCTTTTGTTTTTGAACCCTAGCTCCGCCGGCACTTAGGGAAACCTAGCAAACCTATACATTTTTGAAAACTAGACACCCAGGGAAATTCATAATGGGGTGATTCGACTGTCTACCACCAGGTTCTGTTACCCAGAATCCCTTGCAAAGCTAAGAAATTGACCAAAAAACGCATTTTCCTCACATTTCTGTGATGGAAAGTTCTGGAATATGCGTGGATCAACAAATTTCCACCCACCCAGCATTCCCCCGGGTCTCCCGAAAAAAAATGGTATCTCACTTGCCTGGGTCTGCCTAGTGCCTGCGACAGGAAACAGCGTAAAACGCAAGATGGTCGCACCGCAATTTCGCAGTCAAAATTTGCCCTTTTTTGGCAAAGAGCCTACTTTTTGTTTTTGAACCCTAGCTCTGCCAGCACCTAGGGAAACCTACTAAACCTATACCTTTTTGAAAACTAGACACCCCGGGGAATCCAGGATGGGGTGACTCGACTGCCTACCACCAGGTTCTGTTACCCAGAATCCCTTGCAAAGTTAAGAAATTGACAAACAAAAACGAATTTTCCTCACATTTCTGTGGTGGAAAGTTCTGGAATCTGCGTGGATCAACAAATTTCCACCCACCCAGTGTTTCCCCGGGTCTCCCGAAGAAAATGGTACCTCACTTGCCTGGGTCTGCCTAGTGCCTGCGACAGGAAACAGCGTAAAACGCAACATGGTCGCACCGCAATTTCGCAGTGAAAATGTGCCCTTTTTTGGCAAAGAGCCTACCTTTCGTTTTTGAACCCTAGCTCTGCCGGCACCTAGGGAAACCTAGTAAACCTATACATTTTTAAAAACTAGACACCCAGGGGAATTCAGGAAGGGGTGACTTGACTGCCTACCACCAGGTTCTGTTACCCAGAATCCCTTGCAAATCTAAGAAGTTGACAAAAAAACGCATTTTCCTCACATTTCTGTGGTGGAAAGTTCTGGAATCTGCGTGGATCAACAAATTTCCACCCACCCAGCGTTCCCCCAGGTCTCCCAAAAAAAATGGTACCTCACTTGCCTGGGTCTGCCTAGTGCCTGCGACAGGAAACAGCGCAAAACGTAACATGTTTGCACCTCAATTTCGCAGTGAAACCGTGCCCTTTTTTGGCAAAGTGCCTACCTTTTGTTTTTGAACCCTAGCTCTGCCGGCACTGAGGGAAACCTAGCAAACCTATACATTTCTGAAAACTAGACACCCAGGGGAATTCAGGATGGGGTGCCTCAACTGCCTACCACCAAGTTCTGTTACCCAGAATCCCTTGCAAAGTTAAGAAATTGACAAAAAAAAACGAATTTTCCTCACATTTCTGTGGTGGAAAGTTATGGAATCTGCGTGGATCAACAAATGTCCACCCACCCAGCGTTTCCCCGGGTCTCCCGAAAAAAATTGTACCTCACTTGCCTGGGTCTGCCTAGTGCCTGCGACAGGAAACAGCGCAAAACGCAACGTAGTCGCACCTCAATTTCGCAGTGAAATTGTGCCCTTTTTTGGCAAAGAGCCTACCTTTTGTTTTTGTACCCTAGCTCCGCCGGCACCTAGGGAAACCTAGCAAACCTATACATTTTTGAAAACTAGACACCCAGGGGAATCCAGGATGGGGTGACTCGACTGCCTACCACCAGGTTCTGTTACCCAGAATCCCTTGCAAAGCTAAGTAATTGACAAAAAAAAGCATTTTCCTCACATTTCCGTGGTGGAAAGTTCTGCAATCTGCTTGGATCAACAAATTTCCACCCACCCAGCGTTCCCCCAGGTCTCCCAAAAAAAATGGTACCTCACTTGCCTGGGTCTGCCTAATGCCTGCGACAGGAAACAGCGCAAAACGTAACATGTTTGCACCTCAATTTCGCAGTGAAATCGTGCCCTTTTTTGGCAAAGTGCCTACCTTTTGTTTTTGAACCCTAGCTCTGCCGGCACCGAGGGAAACCTAGCAAACCTATACATTTCTGAAAACTAGACACCCAGGGGAATTCAGGATGGGTGCCTCGACTGCCTACCACCAGGTTCTGTTACCCAGAATCCCTTGCAAAGTTAAGAAATTGACAAACAAAAACGAATTTTCCTCACATTTCTGTGGTGGAAAGTTCTGGAATCTGCGTGGATCAACAAATTTCCACCCACCCAGTGTTTCCCCGGGTCTCCCGAAAAAAATGGTACCTCACTTGCCTGGGTCTGCCTAGTGCCTGCGACAGGAAACAGCGCAAAACGTAACATGTTTGCACCTCAATTTCGCAGTTAAATCGTGCCCTTTTTTGGAAAAGTGCCTACCTTTTGTTTTTGAACCCTAGCTCTGCCGGCACCGAGGGAAACCTAGCAAACCTATACATTTCTGAAAACTAGACACCCAGGGGAATTCAGGATGGGGTGCCTCGACTGCCTACCACCAGGTTCTGTTACCCAGAATCCCTTGCAAATTTAAGAAATTGACAAAAAAACGTATTTTCCTCATATTTCTGTGGTGGAAAGTTCTGGAATCTGCGTGGATCAACGAATTTCCACCCACCCAGCTTTTCCCCGGGTGTCCCGAAAAAAATTGTACCTCACTTGCCTGGGTCTGCCTAGTGCCTGCGACAGGAAACAGCGTAAAACGCAACATGGTCGGACCGCAATTTCGCAGTGAAAATGTGCCCTTTTTTGGCAAAGAGCCTACCTTTCGTTTTTGAACCCTAGCTCTGCCGTCACCTAGGGAAACCTAGTAAACCTATACATTTTTAAAAACTAGACACCCAGGGGAATTCAGGAAGGGGTGACTCGACTGCCTACCACCAGGTTCTGTTACCCAGAATCCCTTGCAAATCTAAGACATTGACAAAAAAAACGCATTTTCCTCACATTTCTGTGGTGGAAAGTTCTGGAATCTGTGTGGATCAACAAATTTCCACCCACCCAGCGTTTCCCCGGGTCTCCCAAAAAAAATGGTACCTCACTTGCCTGGGTCTGCCTAGTGCCTGCGACAGGAAACAGTGCAAAACGTAACATGTTTGCACCTCAATTTCGCAGTGAAATTGTGCACTTTTTTGGCAAAGTGCCTACCTTTTGTTTTTGAACCCTAGGTTTTCCGGCACCGAGGGAAACCTAGCAAACCTATACATTTCTGAAAACTAGACACCCAGGGGAATTCAGGATGGGGTGCCTCGACTGCCTACCACAAGGTTCTGTTACCCAGAATCCCTTGCAAAGTTAAGAAATTGACAAAAAAAACGAATTTTCCTCACATTTCTGTGGTGGAAAGTTCTGGAATCTGCGTGGATCAACACATTTCTACCCACCAAGCGTTTCCCCGTGTCTCCCGAAAAAAATTGTACCTCACTTGCCTGGGTCTGCCTAGTGCCTGCGACAGGAAACAGCGCAAAACGCAACGTAGTCGCACCTCAATTTCGCAGTGAAATCGTGCCCTTTTTTGGCAAAGAGCCTACCTTTTGTTTTTGAACCCTAGCTCCGCCGGCACTTAGGGAAACCTAGCAAACCTATACATTTTTGAAAACTAGACACCCAGGGAAATTCAGAATGGGGCGATTTGACTGTCTACCACCAGGTTCTGTTACCCAGAATCCCTTGCAAAGCTAAGAAATTGACCAAAAAAACGCATTCTCCTCACATTTCTGTGGTGGAAAGTTCTGGAATCTGCGTGGATCACAAATTTCCACCCACCCAGCGTTCCCCCAGGTCTCCCAAAAAAAATGGTACCTCACTTGCCTGGGTCTGCCTAGTGCCTGCGACAGGAAACAGCGCAAAACGTAACATGTTTGCACCTCAATTTCGCAGTGAAATCGTGCCCTTTTTGGGCAAAGTGCCTACCTTTTGTTTTTTAACCCTAGCTCTGCCGGCACCGAGGGAAACCTAGCAAACCTATACATTTCTGAAAACTAGACACCCAGGGGAATTCAGGATGGGGTGCCTCGACTGCCTACCACCAGGTTCTGTTACCCAGAATCCCTTGCAAAGTTAAGAAATTGACAAACAAAAATGAATTTTCCTCACATTTCTGTGGTGGAAAGTTCTGGAATCTGCGTGGATCAACAAATTTCCACACACCCAGCGTTTCCCCGGGTCTCCCGAAAAAAATGGTACCTCACTTGCCTTGGTCTGCCTAGTGCCTGCGACAGGAAACAGCGCAAAACGTAACATGTTTGCACCTCAATTTCGCAGTGAAATCGTGCCCTTTTTTGGCAAAGTGCCTACCTTTTGTTTTTGAACCCTAGCTCTGCCGGCACCGAGGGAAACCTACCAAACCTATACATTTCTGAAAACTAGACACCCAGGGGAATTGAGGATGGGGTGCCTCGACTGCCTACCACCAGGTTCTGTTACCCAGAATCCCTTGCAAAGTTAAGAAATTGAGAAACAAATGAATTTTCCTCACATTTCTGTGGTGGAAAGTTCTGGAATCTGCGTGGATCAACAAATTTCCACCCACCCAGCGTTTCCCCGGGTCTCCCAAAAAAAATGGTACCTCACTTGCCTGGGTCTGCCTAGTGCCTGCGACAGGAAACAGCGCAAAACGTAACATGTTTGCACCTCAATTTCGCAGTGAAATCGTGCCCTTTTTTGGCAAAGTGCCTACCTTTTGTTTTTGAACCCTAGCTCTGCCGGCACCGAGGGAAACCTAGCAAACCTATACATTTCTGAAAACTAGACACCCAGGGGAATTCAGGATGGGGTGCCTCGACTGCCTACCACCAGGTTCTGTTACCCAGAATCCCTTGCAAAGTTAAGAAATTGACAAAAAAAACAAATTTTCTCACATTTCTGTGGTGGAAAGTTCTGGAATCTGCGTGGATCAACGAATTTCCACCCACCCAGCGTTTCCCCGGGTCTCCCAAAAAAAATGGTACCTCACTTGCCTGGGTCTGCCTAGTGCCTGCGACAGGAAACAGCGCAAAACGTAACATGTTTGCACCTCAATTTCGCAGTGAAATCGTGCCCTTTTTGGCAAAGTGCCTACATTTTGTTTTTGAACCCTAGCTCTGCCGGCACCGAGGGAAACCTAGCAAACCTATACATTTCTGAAAAATAGAAACCCATGGGAATTCAGGATGGGGTGCCTCGACTACCTACCACCAGGTTCTGTTACCCAGAATCCCTTGCAAGGTTAAGAAATTGACAAAAAAAACGAATTTTCCTCACATTTCTGTGGTGGAAAGTTCTGGAATCTGCGTGGATCAACAAATTTCCACCCACCCAGCGTTTCTCCGGGTCTCCCGAAAAAAATGGTACCTCGCTTGCCTGGGTCTGCCTAGTGCCTGCGACAGGAAACAGCGCAAAACGTAACATGTTTGCACCTCAATTTCGCAGTGAAATCGTGCCCTTTTTTGGCAAAGTGCCTACCTTTTGTTTTTGAACCCTAGCTCTGCCGGCACCGAGGGAAACCTAGCAAACCTATACATTTCTGAAAACTAGACACCCAGGGGAATTCAGGATGGGGTGCCTCGACTGCCTACCACCAGGTTCTGTTACCCAGAATCCCTTGCAAAGTTAAGAAATTGACAAAAAAAACGAATTTTCCTCACATTTCTGTGGTGGAAAGTTCTGGAATCTGCGTGGATCAACAAATTTCCACCCACCCAGCGTTTCCCCGGGTCTCCCGAAAAAAATGGTACCTCACTTGCCTGGGTCTGCCTAGTGCCTGCGACAGGAAACAGCGCAAAACGTAACATGTTTGCACTTCAATTTCGCAGTGAAATCGTGCCCTTTTTTGGCAAAGTGCCTACCTTTTGTTTTTGAACCTTAGCTCTGCCGGCACCGAGGGAAACCTAGCAAACCTATACATTTCTGAAAACTAGACACCCAGGGGAATTCAGCATGGGGTGCCTCGACTGCCTACCACCAGGTTCTGTTACCCAGAATCCCTTGCAAAGTTAAGAAATTGACAAAAAAAATGAATTTTCCTCACATTTCTGTGGTGGAAAGTTCTGGAATCTGCGTGGATCAACAAATTTCCACCCACCCAGCGTTTCCCCGGGTCTCCCGAAAAAAATTGTACCTCACTTGCCTGGGTCTGCCTAGTGCCTGCGACAGGAAACAGCGCAAAACGCAACGTAGTCGCACCTCAATTTCGCAGTGAAATCGTGCCCTTTTTTGGCAAAGAGCCTACCTTTTGTTTTTGAACGCTAGCTCCGCCGGCACCTAGGGAAACCTAGCAAACCTATACATTTTTGAAAACTAGACACCCAGGGAAATTCAGAATGGGGTGATTCGACTGCCTACCACCAGGTTCTGTTACCCAGAATCCTTGCAAAGCTAAGAAATTGACCAAAAAAACGCATTTTCCTCACATTTCTGTGATGGAAAGTTCTGGAATCTGCGTGGATCAACACATTTCCACCCACCCAGCATTCCCCCGGGTCTCCCAAAAAAAATGGTATCTCACTTGCCTGGGTCTGCCTAGTGCCTGCGACAGGAAACAGCGTAAAAAGCAACATGGTCGCACCGCAATTTCGCAGTGAAAATGTGCCCTTTTTTGGCAAAGAGCCTACCTTTCGTTTTTGAACCCTAGCTCTGCCGGCACCTAGGGAAACCTAGTAAACCTATACATTTTTAAAAACTAGACACCCAGGGGAATTCAGGAAGGGGTGACTTGACTGCCTACCACCAGGTTCTGTTACCCAGAATCCCTTGCAAATCTAAGAAGTTGACAAAAAAACGCATTTTCCTCACATTTCTGTGGTGGAAAGTTCTGGAATCTGCGTGGATCAACAAATTTCCACCCACCCAGCGTTCCCCCAGGTCTCCCAAAAAAATGGTACCTCACTTGCCTGGGTCTGCCTAGTGCCTGCGACAGGAAACAGCGCAAAACGTAACATGTTTGCACCTCAATTTCGCAGTGAAATTGTGCCCTTTTTTGGCAAAGTGCCTACCTTTTGTTTTTGAACCCTAGCTCTGCCGGCACTGAGGGAAACCTAGCAAACCTATACATTTCTGAAAACTAGACACCCAGGGGAATTCAGGATGGGGTGCCTCGACTGCCTACCACCAAGTTCTGTTACCCAGAATCCCTTGCAAAGTTAAGAAATTGACAAAAAAAACGAATTTTCCTCACATTTCTGTGGTGGAAAGTTATGGAATCTGCGTGGATCAACAAATGTCCACCCACCCAGCGTTTCCCCGGGTCTCCCGAAAAAAATTGTACCTCACTTGCCTGGGTCTGCCTAGTGCCTGCGACAGGAAACAGCGCAAAACGCAACGTAGTCGCACCTCAATTTCGCAGTGAAATTGTGCCCTTTTTTGGCAAAGAGCCTACCTTTTGTTTTTGTACCCTAGCTCCGCCGGCACCTAGGGAAACCTAGCAAACCTATACATTTTTGAAAACTAGACACCCAGGGGAATCCAGGATGGGGTGACTCGACTGCCTACCACCAGGTTCTGTTACCCAGAATCCCTTGCAAAGCTAAGAAATTGACAAAATAAATGCATTTTCCTCACATTTCCGTGGTGGAAAGTTCTGCAATCTGCTTGGATCAACAAATTTCCACCCACCCAGCGTTCCCCCAGGTCTCCCAAAAAAAATGGTACCTCACTTGCCTGGGTCTGCCTAATGCCTGCGACAGGAAACAGCGCAAAACGTAACATGTTTGCACCTCAATTTAGCAGTGAAATCGTGCCCTTTTTTGGCAAAGAGCCTTCCTTTTATTTTTGAACCCTAGCTCCGCCGGCACTTAGGGAAACCTAGCAAACCTATACATTTTTGAAAACTAGACACCCAGGGAAATTCAGAATGGGGTGATTCGACTGTCTACCACCAGGTTCTGTTACCCAGAATCCCTTGCAAAGCTAAGAAATTGACCAAAAAATGAATTTTCCTCACATTTCTGTGATGGAAAGTTCTGGAATATGCGTGGATCAACAAATTTCCACCCACCCAGCATTCCCCCGGGTCTCCCGAAAAAAAATGGTATCTCACTTGCCTGGGTCTGCCTAGTGCCTGCGACAGGAAACAGCGTAAAACGCAAGATGGTCGCACCGCAATTTCGCAGTCAAAATTTGCCCTTTTTTGGCAAAGAGCCTACTTTTTGTTTTTGAACCCTAGCTCTGCCAGCACCTAGGGAAACCTACTAAACCTATACCTTTTTGAAAACTAGATACCCCGGGGAATCCAGGATGGGGTGACTCGACTGCCTACCACCAGGTTCTGTTACCCAGAATCCCTTGCAAAGCTAGGAAATTGACAAAAAAACACATTTTCCTCACATTTCTGTGGTGGAAAGTTCTGGAATCTGCGTGGATCAACAAATTTCCACCCACCCAGCGTTCCCCCAGGTCTCCCAAAAAAAATGGTACCTGACTTGCCTGGGTCTGCCTAGTGCCTGCGACAGGAAACAGCGCAAAACGTAACATGTTTGCACCTCAATTTCGCAGTGAAATCGTGCCCTTTTGGCAAAGTGCCTACCTTTTGTTTTTGAAACCTAGCTCTGCCGGCACCGAGGGAAACCTAGCAAACCTATACATTTCTGAAAACTAGACACCCAGGGGAATTCAGGATGGGTGCCTCGACTGCCTACCACCAGGTTCTGTTACCCAGAATCCCTTGCAAAGTTAAGAAATTGACAAACAAAAACGAATTTTCCTCACATTTCTGTGGTGGAAAGTTCTGGAATCTGCGTGGATCAACAAATTTCCACCCACCCAGTGTTTCCCCGGGTCTCCCGAAAAAAATGGTACCTCACTTGCCTGGGTCTGCCTAGTGCCTGCGACAGGAAACAGCGTAAAACGCAACATGGTCGCACCGCAATTTCGCAGTGAAAATGTGCCCTTTTTTGGCAAAGAGCCTACCTTTCGTTTTTTAACCCTAGCTCTGCCGGCACCTAGGGAAACCTAGTAAACCTATACATTTTTAAAAACTAGACACCCAGGGGAATTCAGGAAGGGGTGACTTGACTGCCTACCACCAGGTTCTGTTACCCAGAATCCCTTGCAAATCTAAGAAGTTGACAAAAAAACGCATTTTCCTCACATTTCTGTGGTGGAAAGATCTGGAATCTGCGTGGATCAACAAATTTCCACCCACCCAGCGTTCCCCCAGGTCTCCCAAAAAAAATGGTACCTCACTTGCCTGGGTCTGCCTAGTGCCTGCGACAGGAAACAGCGCAAAACGTAACATGTTTGCACCTCAATTTCGCAGTGAAATCGTGCCCTTTTTTGGCAAAGTGCCTACCTTTTGTTTTTGAACCCTAGCTCTGCCGGCACTGAGGGAAACCTAGCAAACCTATACATTTCTGAAAACTAGACACCCAGGGGAATTCAGGATGGGGTGCCTCGACTGCCTACCACCAAGTTCTGTTACCCAGAATCCCTTGCAAAGTTAAGAAATTGACCAAAAAAAACGAATTTTCCTCACATTTCTGTGGTGGAAAGTTATGGAATCTGCGTGGATCAACAAATGTCCACCCACCCAGCGTTTCCCCGGGTCTCCCGAAAAAAATTGTACCTCACTTGCCTGGGTCTGCCTAGTGCCTGCGACAGGAAACAGCGCAAAACGCAACGTAGTCGCACCTCAATTTCGCAGTGAAATTGTGCCCTTTTTTGGCAAAGAGCCTACCTTTTGTTTTTGTACCCTAGCTCCGCCGGCACCTAGGGAAACCTAGCAAACCTATACATTTTTGAAAACTAGACACCCAGGGGAATCCAGGATGGGGTGACTCGACTGCCTACCACCAGGTTCTGTTACCCAGAATCCCTTGCAAAGCTAAGAAATTGACAAAAAAAACGCATTTTCCTCACATTTCCGTGGTGGAAAGTTCTGCAATCTGCTTGGATCAACAAATTTCCACCCACCCAGCGTTCCCCCAGGTCTCCCAAAAAAAATGGTACCTCACTTGCCTGGGTCTGCCTAATGCCTGCGACAGGAAACAGCGCAAAACGTAACATGTTTGCACCTCAATTTCGCAGTGAAATCGTGCCCTTTTTTGGCAAAGTGCCTACCTTTTGTTTTTGAACCCTAGCTCTGCCGGCACCGAGGGAAACCTAGCAAACCTATACATTTCTGAAAACTAGACACCCAGGGGAATTCAGGATGGGTGCCTCGACTGCCTACCACCAGGTTCTGTTACCCAGAATCCCTTGCAAAGTTAAGAAATTGACAAACAAAAACGAATTTTCCTCACATTTCTGTGGTGGAAAGTTCTGGAATCTGCGTGGATCAACAAATTTCCACCCACCCAGTGTTTCCCCGGGTCTCCCGAAAAAAATGGTACCTCACTTGCCTGGGTCTGCCTAGTGCCTGCGACAGGAAACAGCGCAAAACGTAACATGTTTGCACCTCAATTTCGCAGTTAAATCGTGCCCTTTTTTGGAAAAGTGCCTACCTTTTGTTTTTGAACCCTAGCTCTGCCGGCACCTAGGGAAACCTAGCAAACCTATACATTTCTGCAAACTAGACACCCAGGGGAATTCAGGATGGGGTGCCTCGACTGCCTACCACCAGGTTCTGTTACCCAGAATCCCTTGCAAATTTAAGAAATTGACAAAAAAACGTATTTTCCTCACATTTCTGTGGTGGAAAGTTCTGGAATCTGCGTGGATCAACGAATTTCCACCCACCCAGCTTTTCCCCGGGTGTCCCGAAAAAAATTGTACCTCACTTGCCTGGGTCTGCCTAGTGCCTGCGACAGGAAACAGCGTAAAACGCAACATGGTCGGACCGCAATTTCGCAGTGAAAATGTGCCCTTTTTTGGCAAAGAGCCTACCTTTCGTTTTTGAACCCTAGCTCTGCCGTCACCTAGGGAAACCTAGTAAACCTATACATTTTTAAAAACTAGACACCCAGGGGAATTCAGGAAGGGGTGACTCGACTGCCTACCACCAGGTTCTGTTACCCAGAATCCCTTGCAAATCTAAGAAATTGACAAAAAAAACGCATTTTCCTCACATTTCTGTGGTGGAAAGTTCTGGAATCTGTGTGGATCAACAAATTTCCACCCACCCAGCGTTTCCCCGGGTCTCCCAAAAAAAATGGTACCTCACTTGCCTGGGTCTGCCTAGTGCCTGCGACAGGAAACAGTGCAAAACGTAACATGTTTGCACCTCAATTTCGCAGTGAAATTGTGCACTTTTTTGGCAAAGTGCCTACCTTTTGTTTTTGAACCCTAGGTTTGCCGCACCGAGGGAAACCTAGCAAACCTATACATTTCTGAACACTAGACACCCAGGGGAATTCAGGATGGGGTGCCTCGACTGCCTACCACCAGGTTCTGTTACCCAGAATCCCTTGCAAAGTTAAGAAATTGACAAAAAAAATGAATTTTCCTCACATTTCTGTGGTGGAAAGTTCTGGAATCTGCGTGGATCAACAAATTTCCACCCACCCAGCGTTTCCCCGGGTCTCCCCAAAAAAATTGTACCTCACTTGCCTGGGTCTGCCTAGTGCCTGCGACAGGAAACAGCACAAAACGCAACGTAGTCGCACCTCAATTTAGCAGTGAAATCGTGCCCTTTTTTGGCAAAGAGCCTTCCTTTTGTTTTTGAACCCTAGCTCCGCCGGCACTTAGGGAAACCTAGCAAACCTATACATTTTTGAAAACTAGACACCCAGGGAAATTCAGAATGGGGTGATTCAACTGTCTACCACCAGGTTCTGTTACCCAGAATCCCTTGCAAAGCTAAGAAATTGACCAAAAAACGCATTTTCCTCACATTTCTGTGATGGAAAGTTCTGGAATATGCGTGGATCAACAAATTTCCACCCACCCAGCATTCCCCCGGGTCTCCCGAAAAAAAATGGTATCTCACTTGCCTGGGTCTGCCTAGTGCCTGCGACAGGAAACAGCGTAAAACGCAAGATGGTCGCACCGCAATTTCGCAGTCAAAATTTGCCCTTTTTTGGCAAAGAGCCTACTTTTTGTTTTTGAACCCTAGCTCTGCCAGCACCTAGGGAAACCTACTAAACCTATACCTTTTTGAAAACTAGACACCCCGGGGAATCCAGGATGGGGTGACTCGACTGCCTACCACCAGGTTCTGTTACCCAGAATCCCTTGCAAAGCTAGGAAATTGACAAAAAAACACATTTTCCTCACATTTCTGTGGTGGAAAGTTCTGGAATCTGCGTGGATCAACAAATTTCCACCCACCCAGCGTTCCCCCAGGTCTCCCAAAAAAAATGGTACCTGACTTGCCTGGGTCTGCCTAGTGCCTGCGACAGGAAACAGCGCAAAACGTAACATGTTTGCACCTCAATTTCGCAGTGAAATCGTGCCCTTTTGGCAAAGTGCCTACCTTTTGTTTTTGAAACCTAGCTCTGCCGGCACCGAGGGAAACCTAGCAAACCTATACATTTCTGAAAACTAGACACCCAGGGGAATTCAGGATGGGGTGCCTCGACTGCCTACCACCAGGTTCTGTTACCCAGAATCCCTTGCAAAGTTAAGAAATTGACAAAAAAAATGAATTTTCCTCACATTTCTGTGGTGGAAAGTTCTGGAATCTCCGTGGGTCAGCAAATTTCCACCCACCCAGCGTTTCCCCGGATCTCCCGAAAAAAATTGTACCTCACTTGCCTGGGTCTGCCTAGTGCCTGCGACAGGAAACAGCGCAAAACGCAACGTAGTCGCACCTCAATTTCGCAGTGAAATCGTGCCCTTTTTTGGCAAAGAGCCTACCTTTTGTTTTTGAACCCTAGCTCCGCCGGTACCTAGGGAAACCTAGCAAACCTATACATTTTTGAAAACTAGACACCCAGGGAAATTCAGAATGGGGTGATTCGACTGCCTACCACCAGATTCTGTAACCCAGAATCCCTTGCAAAGCTAAGAAATTGACCAAAAAATGCATTTTCCTCACATTTCTGTGATGGAAAGTTATGGAATCTGCGTGGATCAACAAATTTCCACCCACCCAGCATTCCCCCGGGTCTCCCGAAAAAAAATGGTATCTCACTTGCCTGGGTCTGCCTAGTGCCTGCGACAGGAAACAGCGTAAAACGCAAGATAGTCGCACCGCAATTTCGCAGTGAAAATGTGCCCTTTTTTGGCGTAGAGCCTACCTTTCGTTTTTGAACCCTAGCTCTGCCAGCACCTAGGGAAACCTACCAAACCTATACCTTTTTGAAAACTAGACACCCAGAGGAATCCAGGATGGGGTAACTCGACTGCCTACCACCAGGTTCTGTTACCCAGAATCCCTTGCAAAGCTAAGAAATTGACAAAAAAAACGCATTTTCCTCACATTTCCGTGGTGGAAAGTTCTGCAATCTGCGTGGATCAACAAATTTCCATGCACCTAGCGTTCCCCCAGGTCTCCCAAAAAAAATGGTACCTCACTTGCCTGGGTCTGCCTAATGCCTGCGACAGGAAACAGCGCAAAACGTAACATGTTTGCACCTCAATTTCGCAGTGAAATCGTGCCCTTTTTTGGCAAAGTGCCTACCTTTTGTTTTTGAACCCTAGCTCTGCCGGCACCGAGGGAAACCTAGCAAACCTATACATTTCTGAAAACTAGACACCCAGGGGAATTCAGGATGGGTGCCTCGACTGCCTACCACCAGGTTCTGTTACCCAGAATCCCTTGCAAAGTTAAGAAATTGACAAACAAAAACGAATTTCCCTCACATTTCTGTGGTGGAAAGTTCTGGAATCTGCGTGGATCAACAAATTTCCACCCACCCAGCGTTTCCCCGGGTCTCCCGAAAAAAATGGTACCTCACTTGCCTGGGTCTGCCTAGTGCCTGCGACAGGAAACAGCGCAAAACGTAACATGTTTGCACCTCAATTTCGCAGTTAAATCGTGCCCTTTTTTGGAAAAGTGCCTACCTTTTGTTTTTGAACCCTAGCTCTGCCGGCACCGAGGGAAACCTAGCAAACCTATACATTTCTGCAAACTAGACACCCAGGGGAATTCAGGATGGGGTGCCTCGACTGCCTACCACCAGGTTCTGTTACCCAGAATCCCTTGCAAATTTAAGAAATTGACAAAAAAACGAATTTTCCTCACATTTCTGTGGTGGAAAGTTCTGGAATCTGCGTGGATCAACGAATTTCCACCCACCCAGCGTTTCCCCGGGTCTCCCGAAAAAAATTGTACCTCACTTGCCTGGGTCTGCCTAGTGCCTGCGACAGGAAACAGCGTAAAACGCAACATGGTCGCACCGCAATTTCGCAGTGAAAATGTGCCCTTTTTTGGCAAAGAGCCTACCTTTCGTTTGTGAACCCTAGCTCTGCCGGCACCTAGGGAAACCTAGTAAACCTATACATTTTTAAAAACTCGACACCCAGGGGAATTCAGAATGGGGTGATTCGACTGCCTACCACCAGGTTCTGTTACCCAGAATCCCTTGCAAAGCTAAGAAATTTACCAAAAAAATGCATTTTCCTCACATTTCTGTGATGGAAAGTTCTGGAATCTGCGTGGATCAACAAATTTCCACCCACCCAGCGTTCCCCCGGGTCTCCCGAAAAAAAATGGTATCTCACTTGCCTGGGTCTGCCTAGTGCCTGCGACAGGAAACAGCGTAAAACGCAACATGGTCGCACCGCAATTTCGCAGTGAAAATGTGCCCTTTTTTGGCAAAGAGCCTACCTTTCGTTTTTGAACCCTAGCTCTGCCGGCACCTAGGGAAACCTAGTAAACCTATACATTTTTAAAAACTAGACACCCAGGGGAATTCAGGAAGGGGTGACCCCACTGCCTACCACCAGGTTCTGTTACCCAGAATCCCTTGCAAAGCTAAGAAATTGACAAAAAAACGCATTTTCCTCATATTTCTGTGGTGGAAAGTTCTGGAATCTGCGTGGATCAACAAATTTCCACCCACCCAGCGTTTCCCCGGGTCTCCCGAAAAAAATGGAACCTCACTTGCCTGGGTCTGCCTAGTGCCTGCGACAGGACACAGCGCAAAACGCAACGTGGTCGCACCTCAATTTCGCAGTGAAATCATGCCCTTTTTTGGCAAAGAGCCTACCTTTTGTTTTTGAACCCTAGCTCTGCCGGCACCTAGGGAAACCTAGCAAACCTACACATTTTTGGAAACTAGACACCCTGGGGAATTCAGGATGGGGTGACTCAACTGCCTACCACCAGGTTCTGTTACCCAGAATCCCTTGCAAATCTAAGAAATTGTCAAAAAACACATTTTCCTCACATTTCTGGAAATGGCGGAGAGGCCTGCGACGGTGGGGAGTCCTGGTGCTGGCCTGCCGGGGGACCCCGGTGTGACCGCGCACTGAGACCGGCTTCTGGTGGCGGACGGAGGCCCCGGGAACCGGGCTGCCCGGGGATTGCAGCAGCGACGAGACAGGCCTGGGGTGCATCTGCAGCCGCCATCTTCGATCCCTGATCATCGTGCGAGCCGCGACTGGCGGTGACATAACCGCGTGGCTGTGGAGCCCTGGGACATCAGAGAAGAGCACGGAGGTGAGGCGTTTCCACTGGGGGTGAGGCTGCATGCGAGGGGCACCCCCTCACTCCTGGTACCCTTGGAGGGACTTGGCCTGGCCTGTTACCCTGCGCCCCTCCCCCCCTACGACCTGGGGCCCACTCTGGAAGTTGTGCCTGTTGGGGGAGACCTGCACCCTGCGGGCCTCTGTGGCGGGGGACACTGAGCTACCCTGGGCCCTTGCCGTCTGCTGCCCTCCTGCCCGTAGGTCCTGGGGGCAGGAGGCTGTGGCGGCCCGTCTTGGCTGGGGGCCTAGAGAAGCGGCCAGTAGGGAGACAAGCGGTGAGCCGCAGTGAACCCTCCTTGTGTGAGGTGCACTTTGACCCAGGGCCCCTGGACCTTGTGCTGGCCTCTACCTGTGGTGCTCTGCCCTGCTTGTGGTGGCGGCGCGCCGTACTGCCCAGCCTGACTGTAGCCTACCCTCCCTGTCTGGTGGCGTGTATCTAACGGGGGGTGCGGGCCCTTCACCCGCCTGGAACTGTTGCTGGGAGCGGTCTGGTGCTGTGGCGGGATGCTGCCTGCCGCTGGGAGTCGCCCTGCCCCTTGACATTTGCAGGCCTTGCTCTGGGTGCAGTGGGGTACACTTGGACTGCTTAGGTGGAGGTGCAGGTCGGAGAGTTTGTAGACGCCACTGGATTCGAGCCCTAGAGGGTGAGGGGTCCCCTGACTCGGCCTCCTAGGGTGAACTGCTCCTTCCTACTGCGGTGCTGGGGACGCTGCAACGTCTGGGGCCTTGCTTTCTTGACTTGTGTGTGCACTAGCCTCTGATTCCCTGACGGCCTGCCTCATCGCCCCAGGTGCGGCGCATTGTTCTCCGCCCTGAGCTATTGGGCCCTGTCCCTTGATTGCGCTGACTGGGGGCGTCCTCTCCTCTGGGCCTGTGGTGGACAGGGGCATTGGTCGCTGGTCGCTAGACTGCTGCTGCCTGGGGCCACGAACACTTACGCTCTTCGCTGCAGGCCCGACGATGACGAGATCCAAAGGGGGCAAGCAGGAACCGGCGGCGACGGCCAAGGACACGTCGGTGATGGCTCTGTGGGGCAAGACTGGAGCGGCGGCACCATCTGAAGGCCCCTCATCGATGTCTGTGGACTCCCCGCCAGTGACCCAAGCTTTTATGGCCTCATTCATGTCCGATCTCAAGACGGAGATAGGCTCCTTGCGCACGGAAGTCCAAACTTGCGTTAAGAAGCTGCGCAAGGAGGTCACTGAGCTGGGTGATAGAGTGGACGGCTTGGAGAAGATAGTTGATGCACGTACGGAGGACCAGGAACAGTTGTGGCAGAGGGTGGCGGCCCTGGAAGAGCAAAACATTGAACTGCAGGTCAAGCAGGAGGATCTTGAGAACAGGAGCCGCCGGAACAACCTCCGAATCCGTGGCGTGCCAAAACGTTTTTATCACACCTTTATGTGTGGGAATGCGTGGCACCACTGGGCTCACACAAATTTCCTCCCGCCCAGTGTCCCCCCCAGGTCTCCCGATAAAAATGGTACCTCACTTGCGTGGGTGGCTCAAGGACCCGCGACAGGCAAGGGCCCCAAACCTAAGGAGGCGACATCAAAATAACCTATCACTAAACAACCGGGTGTTGCAAGGGGGTTCCCATGAGTTTTTAGCCCGGGGCTCGGCGGCCATCTAGGGAAACCTACCTAACCCACACATTTCTGGAAACTAGACACCCGGGGGAGTCCAGCGAGGTATGGCTTGCATGGGTCCCCAAGGTTTGCCTACCCAGAATTCCCTGCAAACCTTAAAATTAGGTTAAAAAAGCACTTTTTCATAAAAAAAATTACGTGGGATCTCCGTGCCGGCACAAATGTCCTACAGCCTAGTTTTCCCCTTGTTCTCCCGAGTAAAATTATACCTCACTTGTGTGGGTGCCCCAAAGCAGAACAGGCTAAAAATGAATTTTAAAAAATTGTAGTGTTTGGGATTGACAAATTAAGCACCTCACCTTAGTCACAGGCCTTTGGCCCACCCACACAAATGAGGTATAATTTTACTCGGGAGAACAAGGGGAACACTGGGCGGTAGGACATTTGTACCGGCACGGAGATCCCACGCAAAAATGTATTAAAAAGTGTTTTTTTAACCAAATTTTAGGGTTTGCAGGGAATTCTGGGTAGGAAAACCTTGGGGGACCCACGCATGCCATACCTCGCTGGACTTCCCCGGGTGTGTAGTTTCAAGAAATGTGTGGGTTAGGTAGGTTTCCCTAGATGACCGCCGAGCCCCGGGCCAAAAACACATGGGAACCCCCTTTCAAAAACAGGTTGGTTAGTGTTTGGTTATTTTGATGTCGCCTCCTTAGGTTTGGGGCCCTTGCCGGTCGCGGGTCCTTGAGCCACCCACGCAAGTGAGGTACAATTTTTATCGGGAGACCTGGGGGAACACTGGGTGGGAGGAAATTTGTGTGAGCCCAGTGGTGCCACGCATTTCCACACAAAAATGAGTGAAAAAAACGATTTTTTTCAGCACAAAATGAGGTTTGCAAGGGATTCTGGGTAAGAGAACGTTGGGGGATCCACACAAGCCATAGCTCCTTGAAAGCCCCCGGGTGTCTACTTTGTAGAAATGTGTGGGTTTGGTAGGTTTCCCTAGATGGCCGTCTAGCACGGGGCCAAAAACCCAGATGTCCCCACTAGCAACATAGTCATAGTCATAGTCAATCTTTATCCGAAAATTCTCTCTATATGGTTTTTGTAATACTTTAGATTTACCTATGTCAATTCCCATTTCTGATGCCAAATTCATCAATTTTCCATGGAATATTTCAGTGTATCGAGTGATACTTCTGCATATGAATAACAATTCGTCTTCGCTAAAATAATTGAATCTCTCTAGCTCTACATTCCCTGCTATCATTCCTTCCAATTCTACTCTTAATTCAAAGATATCTAATACCTTCAACTGTGTTTTCAGCTGTTCTATGTCTCATGTCCATCTTTCTAATTCTTCAGGGGTTACTACAGTGGCACTCCTCGTTCCAGTGGATGTTTCAATCTGTACCCCTCTTGAGCACCCAGAGGTAATTTTTCTAAATGAATCATTTATTGGCTCTCTTATTGGCAAATCCACTAAAGAAATCACTGACTCACACTCACTTGCCTGGTCATCAATTATCATATTTTCTTTTCTGGTTTGCGTGATTGGGGTCGTCGGAACAGGAGTTTTAGGACCAATTTGCTTATCCTCATATAAGGGAACTAAAGGACCTATAGTCACTGGGATCGTTAATGCTTCAGGGATTGTATTCAATTGAGTTATTTTCTGAATTAACTCACTTCTGTTTTTATTTATTGCTTCTCCTTTTTCTTGTAACACCTTTTCTATAGTATGTTCATGTACAATCTGCCGAACCAAAGGATTTTTTAGAAACGGGGCACTAGGGGTAATTCTATTTGGTTTTTCCTGGTATGGTGGAGTATTTTTCATTAAAAAATCTTCAAGATAATGATCCTCAGACTCTCCACTACCAGTCATTAAGTGCTTTGTCTTCTCTGCACTTTTACTTCCTGTCATTTCTTCTGTGGTCAGTACAGGATATAACCCTTCTACTACCATGGCCTGTCTCCATTGCTTCACCTGCTTATCTCTAGTTTCTCGGGGGAATTTAGGATAAAATGTACTCAAATGTCTGTTACATCGTGGTCTGTCTCGTTCAAAAGCCTCAGTCTACCACTCTTCTAAAGCTTCATACTGAGTTAATCTAGGTCTTGGTTCGAATTCATTCATGCGAGTTCTTAAATTGTGCAATATTCTACCATTAAATGTTCCATACTCTGGGAGTGCTAATATTCCATCATCTTTTGTGTATTCTATCCAATTTTCTAACCATACACAAGTGTGATAACCTCTTTCTATCATCATATATGATGCGGGTGTATTCGGGGGAGGAATAATAATTCCCTCTCTAGTTTTAATGGGTTTATCGTGTTTTGCAAATAATTCTTAATTTTCTGCATAAATGACATCTTTCTTTTCTCTCTGTACATGGTTCTTGGTTTTCCTCTAATGTACTGCTCGTGGACAAAACCTATAAATCTTCTATCTGGTTGGGACCCTATTATAGTTGGATCAGGGTTCCACGTATAATCCCCACTATCTATTAACACTGCAAATTCTATTTTAGCAAATAATCAATTGTTCATTTCACTTTTAAATGTGTTTCCAATCTCTTATTCTAATGACCAATCAACATTTGAGTTACAAAAACACTTTAACCAATGCTTGCGCTGCTTTCCTGTGGCATGAGTTTTTGCTCTCTGCACTCACTCCTCCTTTACAATTTTACCTCAGCTACATGCCCGCTGTTTCTACCAATCCCAGCACGGCTCTTAGTGACGTCAGTGCAGCACCCACGACAGACCCCTCCTTTGCAAGGTAATACAACAACTCGTTTTCTTTAAATTTTACTTACGCATTTCATTAATTAACAACATAAAAACATTCGCTACTGTGCCTGATTGACTAAATACAAAGAAAAAGTCACTTTCTTTCACGGCGAGTAAAACTTTTCCGTTCACCCTTCACACACTACGAGTAAAACTCCTTCCGCTTAACCTTCACTTAAGCATCGAAGAACCTGCTACTCCTTTACACTTACCCTTTCTAGGTGATATAAGACCAAATTTTTACCAACAAACTCCTTTGCTATCAATCACTCTCAATTTTACACAAAGAGATAATCCCTAACTAGTGCTTCAAGATTTTTTCTAACTTTCCACACTTACTTCATTAAAGGCAAGTAACCTCACTGCAGTGTGGCTTCCATTTACCACCGCTTATTCAATATCCCCGGGGAATTCTGGACAACGAATGACAATACAAACGGGTTTGGTTAATTACATAAAATCAATAATATTTACAAATTACTACTAACTACCTATCTTAACTAAAACTTAACCATCATTCTACTACCAAGATCATACTGATGGCGCAAGATTATCAGCTTGGTTTACTCATATCACAACATACTCACCTGGGCCCATAAACATACACACAATGAGCCGGTAATCGATTTGCACTGCCGATCAGGAATTATTTACCTTATATCGACTTATACCTGTACACCATAAGTTACCAATTCCTTGCCACTGCGAATTTAAGTTATTTAGGTAAATGGATCAAGTAGTTAGAATGATAGGTATAAATAAACAATTTTACTTTTAATTCATTAAATGACCACAGACTCGGGGAAAGTTTTGAAACCTTTATCTATGCAATATTTTGTGAGTCAAATGCCAATACATACTAATCAACAGTTTCTCCAGAATAAAAATAATGATCAAAGCAAAAATCTTTTGTTAGAAAGGCGACCCGGGGGAGGCAGAAGATACCTGACTGACCACCCCTAGGTCCACCTCTCCGTCAAGAGGTAGCCGAGCGTTACTGAGAGGCCTCCTGGGTGAGGGCCCTCTCCTAGGATCGCACAGCAGAGTAACCACACACTACAAATGGACACCACACCAGAGGTCGAGTTCGTAAGCTTTATCAGGAAACAAAGGCTGCTGGTTCCCAGCGATATGTACAAGTAGACAGAGGGGTCTGTAAAGTCTCGTAAAAGGGGGTCAGGGTAGCGGGACAGTCTCGGTTGGGGGGTATGAAGGGATACCCTGCGCACAGCTCTCAATCCTCGAGCCGGGGGTTCCGAGAGGTTGAGCCGCGGCAGCGCCAGCCGGCTCTCAGGATGGTTCGGCAAAGGTGGGCCGCGGCAGCGCCAGCAGGCTCTCAAGATGGTTCGGCAAAGGTGAGCCGCGGCAGCGCCAGCAGGCTCTCAAGATGGTTCGGCAAAGGTGAGCTGCGGCAGCGCCAGCAGGCTCTCAAGATAGTTCGGTAAAGGTGAGCCGCGGCAGCGCCAGCAGGCTCTCAGGATGGTTCGGCAAAGGTGGGCCGCGGCAGCGCCAGCAGGCTCTCAAGATGGTTCGGCAAAGGTGAGCCGCGGCAGCGCCAGCAGGCTCTCAAGATAGTTCGGCAAAGGTGGGCCGCGGCAGCGCCAGCAGGCTCTCAGGGTCTCTTCAGGTTACAGGCAATGAGTTCTTCTGGTGTCGGCCGTGACAGCGTCAGTAGGGCTTTCCAGTCCAGGATACAACTGCCGTCCTACTCCGGGGCTGGCCCAGATATAGGACTGGAGTCCTTTGATGTCCGGACCCTCGCGCCTGGGGGTCAGAGGGGCCGGGAAGATGGTGTCCAGACACCCAGCAGGGGGGTGGAGCCAGCACCCCGGGATGCCGGGGGCGATTGATACCAGGCATCCGGGGACGGTTGGAGGGTCATCGAAACTCCCCTCCTCCGGGATCTGTCGAGTGGCCACTCGACCACCTGGGTAGATCTTGGCGCCTCAATGTCGGGGCTTCGCTGGGGCCGGGGCCGGGGCCGCGTGTTCGTGACGTGGTGGTCCCAAGATGGAGTCGGGCGAGGCCTCGTGCTCAGGACGTGCTGGGCCCTGGATGGAGTCAGGCCGGTGTGGTGGTCCGTGGTGGTAACCGGACCGGTAGTGTTGGTGCATGCAGGATCGGGCGGACGGGGCCGCCCGGGCTCTGTGGAGGGCTGATGTCGTCCGGGGCCCGCCACTCGGGAGGGGCAGGACCACGCCATGAGGCCGGGTCCAACACGCGTCCCCCCCAGCTGAAGGCAGGGGAGAGTCACCCATCTTCTTGGGGATTCTCCTCGCCGAGGCGGAAGAATCGGGACAGGCCGTCAGCATTGGCGTGGTCGTTGCCGGGGCGATGCTCCACCGTGAAGTCCATCCCTTGGAGGGAGATTGACCATCGCAACAGTTTCGGGTTTTCTCCCCGCATCTGCATTAACCACCGTAGAGGCCGGTGGTCGGTCTGGACCCGGAAGTGGGTGCCGAAGAGGTAGGGCCGGAGCTTCTTTAGAGCCCACACGACGGCGAAGGCTTCCCTCTCGATGGTGCTCCATCGCTGTTCTCTGGCCAGCAGCCGCCGGCTGATGAAGGCAACGGGGAGGTCGGCCCCTTCAGGGTTTACTTGGGAGAGGACCGCCCCAACGCCGTGCTCCGAGGCGTCGGTTTGGACCACAAACTCCCGGCTGTAGTCGGGGGCTTGGAGCACAGGGGCGGTGCACATAGCGGTCTTTAGGGTGTCGAAGGCTACTTGGCACTCGGGGGTCCAGTGCACCCTGTGCGGTAGTCTCTTGGAGGTCAGTTCTGTGAGGGGCCCCACAATGCTCCCATAGTTTTTGATGAAGCGCCGGTAGTATCCAGTGAGCCCCAGGAAGGCTCGGACGGCGGTCTGGGTGACCGGGGGCTCCCAGGCCTGGATAGCGTCAATCTTTGGCTGGAGTGGAGCCACCTGGCCGCTCCCTACTTGGTGGCCAGAGATAGGTCACGGACCCTTGTCCTATCTGGCATTTGCTGGCCTTTATGGTCAGTTCGGCCCGACAGAGGGCCGTCAGGACCTCCCGGAGGTGGGTCAGGTGCGCATCCCAGCGGAGACTGTACACCGCAATGTCGTCTAGGTAGGCGGCGCTGAACTCTTCTAGCCCGGCCAGCACTCTATTCACGAGTCTCTGGAAGGTGGCCGGGGCGTTTTTTCATGCCGAAGGGCATCACCTTGAAATGGTAGTGGCCATCAGGGGTCGAGAAGGCTGATCGCTCTTGCGCTCCAGGGGTGAGGCCGATCTGCCAATACCCGGCCGTGAGATCGAAGGTGCTGAGATACTTCGCAGCCCCCAGGCGATCGATCAGTTCATCCGCCGGGGGATGGGATGGGCGTCGGTCCGGGTGACGGCATTCAGCCCCCGGTAGTCAACTCAGAACCGGAGTTCTGGGGGCGTGCCGGGGGCGGCGGCTTTAGGGACCAGGACAACTGGGCTGGCCCACGGACTGTCGGAGGGTTCGACTACCCCCAGTGCTAGCATCTTGGCCACCTCGGACTGGATGCAGGCCCGCACTCGGTGGGGCACTCGGAAAGCTCGGTGTCTTACAGGCGGGCTGTCTCCGGTGTCTACATCGTGGACACACCACCGGGTGACTCCAGGGGTGAGGGAAAACAGATCTGCAAACTGCCCCAG
Organism: Lissotriton helveticus; assembly: GCF_964261635.1. NCBI lineage: Eukaryota > Metazoa > Chordata > Amphibia > Caudata > Salamandridae > Lissotriton > Lissotriton helveticus. The sequence continues at coordinate 741,176,942 of NC_136065.1, read as the reverse complement.
CAGCTGCCGGCAGTCATGGTGCTGCTCCGGGGTCAGGGTGGAGGCGAGCATGACCCCTTCGATGGAGCCGTCCTTCTCAGTGGTGCTCATGAGATCTGGCAAAGGTTCAGAGTCGTCTTCAGCTCCGTCATCGGTCGCTAACAGCAGACTTAGTTCGGTGCGGGCAAAGTGCGGCTTGAGCCGGTTAGCGTGTATGAACCCGGAGGGGGTTCCTGGGGGACTCCATGTCCACCAGATAGGTGACGGGGCTCTTGCGCTCCACCACTTTGAAGGGCCCCGTCCACTTGTCCTGGAGGGCACATGGTTCAACCGGGGACATGACCCAGACCTGCTGGCCCGGTTTGAATTCGATGGACGAGGCGTTCTGGTCATACCAGCGTTTCATCTCCTCCTGACTGGCTTCCAGGTTGGCTTCGGCAAGTTCCCGGAACTTCCGAGTCTGGTTGCGGAGGGTCAGGATGTACTGGTAGACATCTGGTGGAGCACCTCGGACAGCCGTCTCCCAGCCTTCTTTGACCAGGCTGAGGGGGCCTCGGACCGGGTGCCCATACAATAGTTCGAAGGGGCTGAACCCCAGGGACTTCTGGGGTACTTCGCGATATGCAAACAGGAGGCAAGGCAGCAGAACATCCCATTTGCATCATAGTGGCTCCTCTAGGCCCTTGATCATTCCCTTCAGTGTTCGGTTAAACCGCTCCACAAGTCCATTCCCTTGGGGGTGATACGGGGTGGTGAACTTGTATGTGACCCCGCACTGTTGCCACAGGGATCGCATATACTTGGAGATAAAGTTTGTGCCCCGATCACTCACGACTTCTCGGGGGAAGCCGACTCCGGAGAAGATCCCCATTAGGGCTCGGCCTACTACTGGGGCCGTGATGGTTCGGAGGGGGATGGCTTCCGGATAGCGGGTGGCATGGTCCACCAGAACGAGGATGAAGCGGTGTCCTTGAGAGGTGCGGGGGTCCAGGGGCCCCATGATGTCTATCCCCACTCGCTCGAAGGGGGTGGTGACCACGGGAAAAGGCTGGAGCGGGGCTTTGACTTTCCCCCCGCTCTTCCCGCTGGCTTGACAGGTCGGGCAGGATCTGCAGTGATTGTGCACATCGTTGCGCATCTTCGGCCAGTAGAAATGAGTCACCAGGCGGCTGTAAGTTTTGTCCTGCCCCAGGTGCCCGGCGAGGGGCACATCATGTGCTAAGTTCAAGAGGAAGTCTCTAAATCGGAGGGGAACGACCAGCACCCGGCTGGCCCCTAGTTCGGCAATCTTCTGCTCACTGTAGAGAAGGTCTATGTCCCAATAGACCCAGTGGGACCCCGCAGGGTCTCCAGCGGCTTGAGTGGCGGCTTGTCGTCGAATTCCCTCGAGGGAGGGACAGGTGCTCTGTTCTTGTCGGAATTGTTCGCGGGTGGGGCCACCTTCTTGGCGCCACTGAGCTAGTTCCGGAAGGTGGCCGAGCTCGGTGATTTCTTCATGGCGGGGCCCCTGGGGGCCGGGTTCAGGGTCGGCGTCCTCGGGGACGGCGGGCGGTGGAGGTGCGGGCCACTCCGGCTCCTCGATCGGGGCTTCCTCCGTTGGGGTGGAGGCCCGGGCGGACATGGAGCGGGTGGTCGCACAAACCCACTCGGGAAGGCCTAGCATCCCCAGATACTCTCTCCGCTCTACGCCGGCCCAGAGGGAACTTTCCAGGTCGTTCCCGAGGAGACAGTCCACGGGGGCATCGTCTCGGACAGTCACTTCCAGCATGCCCGACACCCCTCCCCACTCGAAGGGGATGCGGGCCATCTGGCACAAACTTTCAGAGTTGTCCGCCGACCGCACTGGGCACAAGACGTTGGGAAGAATTTGTTCGGGGGTCACCAAGTGGCAGCGGACCGCCGTCACGCTGGCTCCAGTATCCCGGAGGGCTTCGGCCCGGCGTCCATTGATGGTGACCCATTGGCGGTATTTCTGGGTGTTACCTGGGATCGGGTCTCGGGGGATCACCCAGGCATGCTAAGATCATGGCTGCGGGCTCCCACTCTGCCTGCTCGGTGTCGTCGCCCTCTTCTTCGCCTCCCTCTGCACTCAGGGCGGCGGCCGCGATCTGGCGGCTCGGGGGACCGGTGGTGCCGGGTCGCTGGTTCATCGGGCAGAGAGGGTCGTTCGCATAATGGCCCTGTCGTTGGCATCTGTGGCACGTAACATTCGGGTGGGGCCCGGGTCTTGCTGGGTGGCCTCCCCTCCAACCCAGGGATGGCGACGGGGAGGTAGGGGATGACCCCGCGGGGGTATCTCGGCCCCTGCTCTGGCCTCCTCCGCCGCCTCGTGGTCGGTGGTTCCCCGGGGATCCCCGGCCGTAGTCTCCCATCGGACTCCGGGGAACTCGGTTGCTCACCCATCTATCCACCTCGACAGCAAGTTTTCGTGGCTCTGTCAATTTGCTGTCGAGGAGGTGCTGCCGGAGTTAGACGAAGCAATTATTGGAAAGATGCTCCCATAAGATGAGGTCGACCAACTGCTGGTAGGTGGTGACCTGACAGCCTCTGATCCACCCTTCGAAGGCTCGGCTGTAAAAGTTCACGTACTCTACCCAAGTGGTACCGGGGATTTTTTTACAGTCTCGGAATCGCTGCCGGTACATTTCGGGGGTGAGTCCGTAGCGAGTGAGGAGGGCGGTCTTCATGTGTTCGTACGAGGTCATCTCGGCGTCGGGGAGCTCTAGCAGGGCGTTGTGAGAAGTTGGCCTGATATGCAGTGCTCACTATTCTAGTGATCACTATGTATCAGTCCAAACAACCCTTATTGATGATTGGTTGTAAGTCAACCTTATAGACCAGCTATCCTAGTAGCATGGATACGAGCAGTCTAAGGCTAAGACTCTAGAGGGCGTGTTAAGCCAGCTGTTTTACCATCACATTACCCCTTGAACACCAAGTGAAAGGACACCACACAAGTTGTTATGAAAATAAACAGATATTTATTTATAACAAGACTACCCTGAACTCTTTATGAGTCAGGGAGCTAAGCACACAACAAAACTCTTACGAAAATACTTTAAGTCGCACAATTTACACAAATGCCCGAGGGGCACGAAAAACCATATATTACAAAAGTGGAATGCGAATTACTAGCAGGTAAGTAACTATTCTCATAGACTTTAGAAACGCTAGGCCTACAATTCTAAACACTGGGATTAGATGCAGGAGGCCTGTGGACGTCGTGTGCAGAGTGGGAACTCTCACGCGTAAGGCGGGAAAAAGTCTATGGAGGCTAGCAGTTGCAAAGTTACTGTTCTCGGGCGAACCCGACTAGGTGGGTCGAAAACAATTGTGGATCCGAACACTTAGGGTGTTGGGCTATGCTGGAGCACCGGAGTACTCAGGTTACCTAGCCCAGGGGCTGCGGCTGCATAGGGTTGAAGTTGCGTCGGAAACCCTCGTTGAAGATCCAGGAGCCTGAAGAAAGAGTTGCTGGCAGGCGGCCAGTGAAGAAAGTTCGGACTGATCCAAGCCTGGATCAGGGAAGAAGAAACCTGTAAGCAGAGGGGACCAAGTTCTGAATCACTAGCCAGTGATTTGAGTGGGCACCAGGATGGCACCGGACGAAGTCACCTCAGCCAGGTGAGTGGGCGCTGCTGGGCTCTGCAGTCTCTCGGACCAGGAGGCGTTGTCGGCGACCAGGATGGAGGTGCGAGCTGTCCCACGAAGGTTCTTGCTGTCGACGTCGCTGGACCCAGGATTGGGCAACAAGTCTTGGCAAATGCAAGGCCCACGCGGTGGACCTAAAATGGCGTCTTGCGTGGACCAGGAGGGTCCAGGGTGCTCCTCTGTTAGAGGGGAGCAAGGGCTAATCTGGAGCAACCAGACCAGCAGTAGTTGTCGTCGTGTAGCGTCGTGAAGGGGTCACTAGCCAACGGGCAAGCGACCTGGACAACGCGGTTGGCAGCAAAGAGCAGAAGGGCCCCACGCAGATCTCGTGGATGCTGGGGGGCTGAACTTCAGTGCTGAAGCTGATCAGGGTCGGGGCTTCTCTTACCCCAAAGCACTCGGTCGAGGGTCACTCGGGAGTCGTGCTGGACAAGCGTCGTGCAGTTCTGAAGATGGCCGGTCCCTCGAGGTCTCGTCACACCCACGGATCACAGCTGGGCTGATGATGTAGGTTGAGGTCAGAGGTGCCAGGGAAGCCGGTTCTCATCGTGCTGGAGCAGTCTTGATCCGAAGGAGAGACTGGCAACAAACCGCGATGCTTGGTTGGTGCCTGCTGCTGCAGGGTGACTACTCCTTAGTCACAAGGGAGAACCTTGAGAAGAGTCTTGAGTTCCTTTCGTGGAAAGTAGTTTCAGGATTCAAAGATGATCTGATTTGGAAGGGGGCCAGGTCCTACCTTTATCCTGCAAAAAGGGGCTGGCACGCGACTAAGTCCTGCCCTATGGGTGGGACCAGGAGGGGGGTGGTTACACCCCTCTCCTTTGGCGGGCTTTCCCCAGGCCAGGGGCTGGAGTGCCCCTGAAACTGGTTTCAGCCGGCCTATGCACAGTGAGCACCGGGGTGTCACTTGCAGTCACCTTCCTCTAAAGCCCTGCCTACCTAGGATACACAAAATCCTGTCTGGGACGGTGCTGGCACCGCCCCTGGCAGGAAACCCTTTGTCCTTGCCTCCTGGGCTGGGAGGACTCCCAGCAGCAGGAGGGCAGACTTGTGTCTCGGTGGCAGCATCCATTTTGTGGAGCTAAGGCTCTGTCTGACTTTAACCGGGGTTACAGGTTACATACATGTCGTGTCCCTCTAGAAGGGTGGAATGCTAACCCCGTCGCCAGAATTGGCGAGGGGTTAGTATTCCAATTCGTATGACACCTTACTCGACATGTTTTGATAAAGCGATAGCAGAGTTGGCACATAACCGCGAGGATTATAATGCACTTAAGAGTATATGGTATGCGATATCATGGAAACGGCTAAGGGATGGATCCCGAAAGCCGCAGACAGGCTCAGCTCATGCCAGAGCACCATCTCACACGATTCCAAGCACTCTGCCTTCAGGATTGTTAAGGCCTGCCATAGGAGTGACTGATAGGAGATCTGTGTGTCCATATAGGTTTAGATATAGGAATACTATATCTACAGCAGAGGGTGAGTACACCACTCTGCCCCAGCTGTCAAGCAGCCAGTTGTGTCTGATTTAGTTAGTCAGCCCAGGGGTGGCATAATACATGCTGCAGCCCCTGGGAGACTTCTGGGTGCACCTCAGCCCTGGGTACAGGTACTTGAGAGGGCCCAGTGCCAATTCAGTACCTGGGTACAATTTGGATTAGAGAGAACAGCTAGGCTGTGGGTCTGATTAGCAGGCCCACAGCCAGGGAAAGTCGTAAACCAGTGAAGCAAAAAAGCAAAAAATCTGGGTGATCATAGGATTGCAGACCCTACTCTCCTACATGACCCCCCCCAAACTTTGGGACAATAAACTAACCTTGACCAGGTGAGTCTTCTTGCTCTAAGTGGAAATACCTGGAGAGCCCATCAGCATTGCCATGATCAGTACCAGGTCTGTGCTCCACTGTAAAATCCATCCCCTGTAGGGAAATGGACCACCTAAGTAGTTTGGGGTTTTCACCCTTCATCTGACTTAGCCATAAGAGGGGCTTACGGTCGGTCTGAACTGTGAAGTGAGTTCCAAACAAGTAGGACCTCAACTTCTTCAGGGCCCATACCACAGCAAAGGCCTCCCTCTCAATAGCTGACCAATTTTTCTCTCTGGGGGTCAGCCTTCTGCTAATGAAAGCAATTGGCTGGTCGTTGCCATCAAAATTCAGCTGAGACAGAACAGCTCCCACACCCAACTCAGAAGCATCTGTTTGGACAATGAATGGTTTGGAGAAGTCTGGACTCTTTAGGATAGGTGCTGTGCACATGGCCTGCTTTAGGTCATCGAATGCTTTCTGACAGCTTTCTGTCCACTGAACTTTCTTTGGCATCTTCTTACTTGTCAGGTCATAAAGGGGGGTCACTATGGACCCATAATTTCTGACAAATTTCCTATAGTACCCAGTCAGGCCCAAGAAAGCTCGAACCTGAGTCTGGGTGATTGGAGGAGCCCAGTCCTTGATGGCCTGTATCTTACTCTCCAAAGGCTGAACCTGGCCTCCACCTACAAGGTGGCCCAGGTATACAACCTGTGTCTGCCCTATCTGGCACTTAGTGGCCTTGATAGTGAGGCCTGCCTTTTGCAGGGCCTCTAACACTTTCCTCAGGTGGACCAGGTGATCCTCCCAGGTGGAGCTAAAGACAGCAATATCGTCCAGATATGCTGCACAGAAGTCATCCATCCCAGTGAGAACTTGATTCACCAGCCTTTGGAAGGTGGCAGGTGCATTCTTCAACCCAAAGGGCATTACCACAAACTGATAATGACCACCAGGGGTAGAAAATGCTGTCTTGGGCCTGGCTTCCTCAGCTAACCTGATTTGCCAATACCCAGCTGTCAGGTCAAATGTGCTCAAGTAGTTGGCAGAAGCCAATCTATCTATAAGTTCATCTGCCCTTGGTATTGGGTGGGCATCAGTCTTAGTGACTGCATTGAGGCCTCTGTAGTCTACGCAAAACCTCATCTCTCTCTTACCACCCTGGGTGTGAGGTTTTGGCACTAGAACTACTGGGCTAGCCCAAGGGCTATCTGAGGGCTCAATGACTCCCAACTCCAACATTTTCTGCACTTCTGTTTTGATGCAGTCTCTGACATGATCAGGCTGCCTGTAGATTTTACTCTTGACAGGCAGACTGTCTCCAGTGTCAACCTCATGGGTACACCAATCAGTTTGGCTGGGTGTCAGAGAGAACATATGTCTGAAGGATTGCAGAACTTGCCTGCAATCCTGTTGCTGATGTTCAGAGAGGCTGCCACAAAAGACAACACCATCTACTGATCCATCATCAGGATTCTGAGTGAGCAGGTCTGGGAGAGGGTCACTCTCTTCCTCCTGTCCCTCATCTGTGGCCATGAGCAGGCTCATGTCCTTCCTGTCGACATATGCCTTGAGCCTGTTCACATAGAGCACCCTGAGGGGGCTCCTGGGGGTTCCAAGGTCCACCAGGTAGGTGACCTCTCCCTTTTGCTCAATGATGGTGTGGGGCCCAGACCATTTGTCTTTGAGGGCAGCTGGGGCCACTGGCTCCAGTACCCACACCTTCTGTCCAGGCTGGTATACAGTCAGGACAGCCTTTTGGTCATGCCAAGCTTTTTGGAGTTCTTGGCTGGCCTCTAGGTTTTTGGATGCCTTCTCCATGTATTCAGCCATCCTGGAGCGGAGACCAAGTACATAGTCCACTATGCTGGTTGCAGGCTTTTTGAGAGGTCTCTCCCATCCTTCCTTCACCAAACACAGGGGTCCTCTTACAGGATGCCCATACAGAAGTTCAAAAGGGCTGTAGCCAACCCCCTTCTGTGGGACCTCTCTGTAAGCAAACAAGAGGCAGGGTATCAGGACATCCCATCTACGCCTGAGCTTTTCAGGTAGTCCATGAATCATCCCTTTGAGGGTCCTGTTGAATCTCTCAACAAGCCCATTGCACTGTGGATGATAGGGTGTGGTGAACTTGTAGTTAACACCACATTCCTTCCACATTGCAGTCAGATATCCTGACATGAAGTTTGCACCTCTGTCAGAAACAACCTCCTTAGGGAAGCCCACTCTGGAGAACACTCCAACTAGGGCCCTTGCCACTACAGGTGCTGTAGTGGTCCTAAGTGGGATAGCTTCAGGATACCTGGTGGCATGGTCCACCACCACCAGTATAAACTTGTGCCCTGATGCTGTCTGGGGTTCCATTGGATCAACAATGTCAATCCCCACTCTTTCAAAGGGAACCCCCACCACAGGTAGTGGTATGAGGGGGCCTTTGTTGTGCCACCTGACTTACCACTGGCTTGGCAAGTGACACAGGAGCGACAAAACTCCTTGGTATTCTCATTCATGTGGGGCCAGTGAAAGTGTGAGACAAGCCTGTCCCAAGTCTTTGTCTGACCTAAGTGACCTGCAAGGGGAATCTCATGGGCCAAGGTGAGAAGGAAACCTCTCAGAGACAAGGGGATGACCAGCCTCCTGGTTGCACCAGGCTTGGGGTCTCTTGACTCAGAGTACAGGAGTCCATCTTCCCAGTATACCCTGTGGGCACCTGTGGCATTCCCTGCAGCCTCAGCAGCAGCCTGCTGCCTGAGGGGTTCAAGGGAAGGGCAGTCTAACTGTGCCTTCCCCAGGTCTTCTCTGGAGGGTCCCCCTGAGCCCAGAAACTCAACTTGATCAAGTTCAAGCTCTTTAGGCTCAGTTTCCCTCAGCTCTCTCAGATCAGCCTCCTCAGAGACTTGATCCTCAACCTGGGGCAAGGGGGAAGGCAAAGCCTTACCCTTACTGCTCTTCTTCTTGGAAGGTGTCTGGTCCTTTCTTCCAGGATCCAGCACCTGTTCAGTGGGGCATCTTCTGGCCTGTGACCTAGTCACAGCAAGCACATGTGCTGGCAAGCCTAACATTTCCATGTGAGTCCTCTGCTCCACTTCTGACCATAGGGATGACTCCAAATCATTGCCCAACAAACAATCCACTGGGAGGTCTGAACTAACCACAACTTTCTTTTGGCCACTTACCCCTCCCCAGGAGAAAGCAACAATCGCCATACTATGACTGGTAGTGACGTTGCTGGCATTGGTCACCAGGAAATCTGTACCTGGCATGATCTGTCCAGGGTCCACAAAGTTAGGTGTCACCATGGTGACACTGGCACAAGTGTCCCTATAGGCCTGAGCCATTTTGCCATTAATCAAAGGTGTCTGCCTGTATTTGCCCAAAGTATTGGGACTTACATCAGGGGACATATCCATATCCCCTGTACAGACAAGGACAGCCTGAGTGAGTGTGCCAACTAAGTTGTCAGACTCCTCAGCTCCCAAGGTTAACCCAACTAATCCCTTGGGAGGTGCACTACCACTACTGACTGTACTAGGGGGTGCAGTTGCCTTAGGGGCTGTAGTGGTAGAGGTTTGCCCTCCTCTTTTGGTGCACTCACTAAACCAGTGAGACTTACTTTTACAGTACTGGCACCACCTTTTTGACTGGCCTTCTTGAGTCTTCTTCTTCTGCTGGGAAGCCTGACCCCCACCCTCTTTGGTTTGTTGGGGACCTGTTGAAGACTTCTGGTCATTTTGTTCACTCTTAGTGTTACCCTTCTGGTCTGCTTTCTTCTGACCACCCTGGTTCTGGTTCTGGTTCTGCTTGATCCTTGTTCTGACCCATTTGTCTGCCTTCTTTCCCAATTCTTGGGGAGAGGTCAGATCTGAATCAACAAGGGGCTGGTGCAACAACTGGTTCTGCCAATTATTTAAAATTTGTTCTCTCATCATCAGATTATACAATCCTGGGTAATCAGTAACCTTGCTACCCAGCAACCAGCCCTCCAAAGCCTTAGTGGCACTATCCACAAAGTCAGACCAGTCCTGAGACTGAGTTTTCTGGGTGTCTCTGAACAGCAACCTGTACTGCTCAGTGGTTAAACCAAACCCATCAACCAGTGTATTTTTCAGGACCTGGTAATCATTAGCATCCTCCACTCTTGTAGTGAGGAGCTTGTCTCTACCTTTACCATCAAAGGAGAGCCACAGTATAGCTGCCCACTGACTCTGGGGAATGCCCTGCACAGTGCAGGCCCTCTCCAGAGCAGCCATCCATTTCTGGATGTCATCCCATTGCTTAAAGGGGGGCACTATTTTTGTCAGGTGTTTAGTATCTAAACCCTTCTCTCTATCTCTTGGGAGATTGCTGCCACCAGTGGGAGCTAGCCCACTCATCTGCTGCTCTCTAGCAAAGGCAAGCTTTTCTTTGGCCAGGGCAAGTTCTTCCCTTTCAATCCTCAGAGTTGCCTGTCTCATCCTAGCTTCATGCTCCCTTCTCTGAGGGGAAGTCAATCTCCTCTGGGGAGAGGTCCTTCTCCTCTGAGAAGAGGCATTAGAGTGCAGAGATCTATTGGAGTCCCTAGAAAGAGATCTATCTCTCCTAACTCCAAGGTTAGGCCTACTTAGGGTCAGTACTGGGGGTCTCCCAGATCCTAGCCCAAGCAAGTCTATGTTGGCCCTAGTTAGCCTTCTGACTACCTCAAGACCTTTGTCTACCTCATCCCCAGAGAGTTCCTCAGGCTCCTCCTCCTCAACTGCATTTACAGTGTTGTGGAGGTCTGGATCACCAAGGTGCCCCTCTAAGGCTGGCATATTCCCATCTCCCTGAGATGCTTTCCTAGCATCATAAGTCTCTAAGAGATCCAACAGAAAGGGAGTGGTGGGGTTAGCACCCTGTTTCAATTTCCTGGAGGTACACAAGTGTCTCAACTCCTGGAAATTGAGAGATGCATATCTTGAGCTGACCTGTGGAGGGTCAATCACCACTAGAGGGGTCCCTGAGGACTCTCCCTGGGTAGACATGCTTTTCTAGTGAGGTGTAAGTGGTGCACTTACCTACACTATATGTTTACCTACTGATCCCTTGCTAGAGTTGTAGTTTAGGGTGTGCTAGGCCCTAGGAGCTACAACAGCTGGTTCAGTAGAACTCAGAGTATTCTAAGCTAAGTTATATGTACCTTTAGTACTTATGTGATCTTTCACAAGATATTCTTAGGATATGTGTGGTAAAACAAACAGCAAGCTCAAATCCCAACCGCTGCCCACCAATGTGAGAAGTTGGCCTGATATGCAGTGCTCACTATTCTAGTGATCACTATGTATCAGTCCAAACAACCCTTATTGATGATTGGTTGTAAGTCAACCTTATAGACCAGCTATCCTAGTAGCATGGATACGAGCAGTCTAAGGCTAAGACTCTAGAGGGCGTGTTAAGCCAGCTGTTTTACCATCACATTACCCCTTGAACACCAAGTGAAAGGACACCACACAAGTTGTTATGAAAATAAACAGATATTTATTAATAACAAGACTACCCTGAACTCTTTATGAGTCAGGGAGCTAAGCACACAACAAAACTCTTACGAAAATACTTTAAGTCGCACAATTTACACAAATGCCCGAGGGGCACGAAAAACCATATATTACAAAAGTGGAATGCGAATTACTAGCAGGTAAGTAACTATTCTCATAGACTTTAGAAACGCTAGGCCTACAATTCTAAACACTGGGATTAGATGCAGGAGGCCTGTGGACGTCGTGTGCAGAGTGGGAACTCTCACGCGTAAGGCGGGAAAAAGTCTATGGAGGCTAGCAGTTGCAAAGTTACTGTTCTCGGGCGAACCCGACTAGGTGGGTCGAAAACAAGAGTGGATCCGAACACTTAGGGTGTTGGGCTATGTTGGAGCACCGGAGTACTCAGGTTACCTAGCCCAGGGGCTGCGGCTGCATAGGGTTGAAGTTGCGTCGGAAACCCTTGTTGAAGATCCAGGAGCCTGAAGAAAGAGTTGCTGGCAGGCGGCCAGTGAAGAAAGTTCGGAGTGATCCAAGCCTGGATCAGGGAAGAAGAAACCTGTAAGCAGAGGGGACCAAGTTCTGAATCACTAGCCAGTGATTTGAGTGGGCACCAGGATGGCACCGGACAAAGTCACCTCAGCCAGGTGAGTGGGCGCTGCTGGGCTCTGCAGTCTCTCGGACCAGGAGGCGTTGTCGGCGACCAGGATGGAGGTGCGAGCTGTCCCACGAAGGTTCTTGCTGTCGACGTCGCTGGACCCAGGATTGGGCAACAAGTCTTGGCAAATGCAAGGCCCACGCGGTGGACCTAAAATGGCGTCTTGAGTGGACCAGGAGGGTCCAGGGTGCTCCTCTGTTGGAGGGGAGCAAGGGCTAGTCTGGAGCAACCAGACCAGCAGTAGTTGTCGTCGTGGAGCGTCGTGAAGGGGTCACTAGCCAACGGGCAAGCGACCTGGACAACGCGGTTGGCAGCAAAGAGCAGAAGGGCCCCACGCAGATCTCGTGGATGCTGGGGGGCTGAACTTCGGTGCTGGAGCTGCTCAGGGTCGGGGCTTCTCTTACCCCAAAGCACTCGGTCGAGGGTCACTCGGGAGTCGTGCTGGACAAGCGTCGTGCAGTTCTGAAGATGGCCGGTCCCTCGAGGTCTCGTCGCACCCACGGATCACAGCTGGGCTGATGATGTAGGTTGAGGTCAGAGGTGCCAGGGAAGCCGGTTCTCGTCGTGCTGGAGCAGTCTTGATCCGAAGGAGAGACTGGCAACAAACCGCGATGCTTGGTTGGTGCCTGCTGCTGCAGGGTGACTACTCCTTAGTCACAAGGGAGAATCTTGGGAAGAGTCTTGAGTTCCTTTCGTGGAAAGTAGTTTCAGGATTCAAAGATGATCTGATTTGGAAGGGGGCCAGGTCCTACCTTTATCCTGCAAAAAGGGGCTGGCACGCGACTAAGTCCTGCCCTATGGGTGGGACCAGGAGGGGGGTGTTTACACCCCTCTCCTTTGGCGGGCTTTCCCCAGGCCAGGGGCTGGAGTGCCCCTGAAACTGGTTTCAGCCGGCCTATGCACAGTGAGCACCGGGGTGTCACTTGCAGTCACCTTCCTCTAAAGCCCTGCCTACCTAGGATACACAAAATCCTGTCTGGGATGGTGCTGGCACCGCCCCTGGCAGGAAACCCTTTGTCCTTGCCTCCTGGGCTGGGAGGACTCCCAGCAGCAGGAGGGCAGACTTGTGTCTCGGTGGCAGCATCCATTTTGTGGAGCTAAGGCTCTGTCTGACTTTAACCGGGGTTACAGGTTACATACATGTCGTGTCCCTCTAGAAGGGTGGAATGCTAACCCCGTCACCAGAATTGGCGAGGGGTTAGTATTCCAATTCGTATGACACCTTACTCGACATGTTTTGATAAAGCGATAGCAGAGTTGGCACATAACCGCGAGGATTATAATGCACTTAAGAGTATATGGTATGCGATATCATGGAAACGGCTAAGGGATGGATCCCGAAAGCCGCAGACAGGCTCAGCTCATGCCAGAGCACCATCTCACACGATTCCAAGCACTCTGCCTTCAGGATTGTTAAGGCCTGCCATAGGACTGACTGATAGGAGATCTGTGTGTCCATATAGGTTTAGATATAGGAATACTATATCTACAGCAGAGGGTGAGTACACCACTCTGCCCCAGCTGTCAAGCAGCCAGTTGTGTCTGATTTAGTTAGTCAGCCCAGGGGTGGCATAATACATGCTGCAGCCCCTGGGAGACTTCTGGGTGCACCTCAGCCCTGGGTACAGGGACTTGAGAGGGCCCAGTGCCAATTCAGTACCTGGGTACAATTTGGATTAGAGAGAACAGCTAGGCTGTGGGTCTGATTAGCAGGCCCACAGCCAGGGAAAGTCGTAAACCAGTGAAGCAAAAAAGCAAAAAATCTGGGTGATCATAGGATTGCAGACCGTACTCTCCTACAGGCGTCTCTCCCCTCGTTGATGAACTTTCCCCATAAGCCGGCGCCCCAGTCTTTGAGGGGTACTCGATGGGCGGTCATGGCGACCTCGTAGGCTTTGAACCACTGTTGGATGTCGTCGTTCTTATAGTATTCTTTGACGACCTCCTTGGGTATGTGCACCTTCGTGTCCACCGGTGGGGGTGAGGTCTTACCCCCGGCGGTGCCGGGTTCGGTTGTCTTGGCCTTGATTTCCAGTTCTTTGAGGCCGCGCTCATGCTCGAGCATGAGTTTCTTTTCTTCGAGGTCTCGTTGTCTTCGCCTTTCCTCTAGGTCTCCTTCTAGCCGTGGTTGCTCGAGGGCTAATTTCCTTTCTGCCAGCTGTATCTCTCCTTCTTGTCGGAGTCGGGTGAGCTCCAACTCGTGGAGCCGGTTCCTCTCTTGTTCTCGGGCGTCTCCGTGGGGGAGGCCCGTGTCCAGGTTTGCGGGTCTTTCCCCCGCTGGGTTCGCGTCGGTCTCCGGGTGCCCGTTCGGGCCCAGGTTATCGTCATACTGGGGTAGCGCATTATCGGCGTCCGCCCAGGCTTGCAGGGCTGATTTAAAGTCCTTTTTGGTGTTGAGGCCCGTGGTAGCGATGCCTAGGTCCTTGCAGAATTGTTTTAATTCCTTGTGGCTGTAATCTTCCATCTTTTCTTTCTGGAATTCCGCAGTCGGTCTGGTTTCCTGAGTAGTCATGGTCGCGGTGTGTTTTTCTCGGTAGTGAGCGAATTACTCTCTGTACGATCTGCGTCGGCTCGGATCCCATCGCCTGCCACCAATGTTAGAAAGGCGACCGGGGGAGGCAGAAGATACCTGACTGACCACCCCTAGGTCCACCTCTCCGTCAAGAGGTAGCCGAGCGTTACTGAGAGGCCTCCTGGGTGAGGGCCCTCTCCTAGGATCGCACAGCAGAGTAACCACACACTACAAATGGACACCACACCAGAGGTCGAGTTCGTAAGCTTTATCAGGAAACAAAGGCTGCTGGTTCCCAGCGATATGTACAAGTAGACCGAGGGGTCTGTAAAGTCTCGTAAAAGGGGGTCAGGGTAGCGGGACAGTCTCGGTTGGGGGGTATGAAGGGATACCCTGCGCACAGCTCTCCATCCTCGAGCCGGGGGTTCCGAGAGGTTGAGCCGCGGCAGCGCCAGCCGGCTCTCAGGATGGTTCGGCAAAGGTGGGCCGCGGCAGCGCCAGCAGGCTCTCAAGATGGTTCGGCAAAGGTGAGCCGCGGCAGCGCCAGCAGGCTCTCAAGATGGTTCGGCAAAGGTGAGCTGCGGCAGCGCCAGCAGGCTCTCAAGATAGTTCGGTAAAGGTGAGCCGAGGCAGCGCCAGCAGGCTCTCAGGATGGTTCGGCAAAGGTGGGCCGCGGCAGCGCCAGCAGGCTCTCAAGATGGTTCGGCAAAGGTGAGCCGCGGCAGCGCCAGCAGGCTCTCAAGATAGTTCGGCAAAGGTGGGCCACGGCAGCGCCAGCAGGCTCTCAGGGTCTCTTCAGGTTACAGGCAATGAGTTCTTCTGGTGTCGGCCGTGACAGCGTCAGTAGGGCTTTCCAGTCCAGGACACAACTGCCGTCCTACTCCGGGGCTGGCCCAGATATAGGACTGGAGTCCTTTGATGTCCGGACCCTCGCGCCTGGGGGTCAGAGGGGCCGGGAAGATGGTGTCCAGACACCCAGCAGGGGGGTGGAGCTGTGGAAAAGTAAATTTTGCCATGTTCTGTGTCCCTACGCCTCATCCATCATGTGTTATGTGTGCATGATCAATATGCATATGTTATTCCCCATTTCTGATTAAAGACGCAATTACAGTTGTGTCCACCTCTAGTATGTTAGTTTCCAGTCCTCGTGAATACTACGAATATCAGGCCTATGTAAGTAATGTTGCCACGTTTCTCAGTGTGCACGTTATTCAATTATAAAGTCTCCGTTTCCAGGCCTCAAAAGGGCCCGGACCACAGATTCAGCTCCTGTCTCCTGAAAGCCTCGCTAAGGAGCGATACAGCCCCCACCTGTATCCTCGACCCTTCACTTACTTCCTGCCTCGCAGTGCCCGGTGCACCCCGGCTCTGCCTCTGAGTCTGCCAAAAGTATGTTATAGTTCCTGCTATCAGTTCAGTCCTCCTCCTCTGCATTCCTAAGCTACTGAACTGCATCAATAGTTTCCGTCATTGTCTAGCCTTCTCGTCTCCATATTAGAGAAATACTGTATTTAATAGTCATTTAATATTCTTCACGCACTACATGTAGAATAATGCATGGTCCAGTCTTAGAAATCAAGTTAGCTTTTCCCCTCATGACTTCTAGTTTATATCAACATGTTCCCTAAACATTAGATACCAGATAGGGTTTAGGTACATGTCGCTCCGACCCTCCAGACTCTAGTCTCTGCTCCTAGCACAGAGTTCGTAGCCCCCAGCTTCTCCTAGTAACACGTCATTGCCAGTTTTCGCGCACCATTAGGTTAGAGGTCCCGGCTCCTTAGGTAGCCCCCTCCTATGTGTCCGCCCATTCATGACATATTCTGTTACGTTTGCATCACATGTCTAAGTAAACTCCTAGTTACACCTCTTTTTACTGTTATCTCTCGCGACTGCTACGCGTCACGCCTTCTACTCCACCTACTGCTACGCCTACTGCAATGTAATGCTATGTGTTTGCGCTATGTATATAAGTCAATGTTATGTTATTAAATGTTAGCGCGCTCATCCCAGACCTAGCCCCAGCAGCTGCTGGGCCCCAGTTGTCCTGCTGGGCCTCTTTTCCCCTGTTCCTATGCAGGTTGTCCTGATCCTGTCCTTATGCTGTAATAAACCTGCAGAAACTCCTACTACCTCGAATCTTGACTCTTATTTATTGAGCTATCTGTTATTCATTCATCCAAAAATAGGGTATTATTTATTTATTTACCACATAATGGCGCCCGAATAGGGACTTGCCCTTTCCCCACGCGTCGGTGAAGCCACGCCGACCCCCTGACCCTCTGCAGTCGTGACGGAACCATACCGTGCACTGGCAGATATTTCTGCTCCAAGTATCCCTCAGGCCCACGGAGGAGACGGAGGAGGCGGTCCAGCATCCGAACGAGACGGTGGAGGAACGCGGCGAGTCCCGACCAGAGCCCAAGCCGAGAGTCCAAGGTCCGAGGTATCCGGAGGTCCACCCGTAATTGAAGTCCGAAGTCCGAAGTTCGTCGTCGTAGTCCAGTCCCGTCCGAGGCCTTCCGTTCCGTGCTGCCCGGTGAGTACCATTGCTGGGGTAGTGTCTAGACAGGGTCAGTCTAAATTGACTCCTGGTCCGTGGGTTGGTGGTACCCAAGCCCACAAACGAAGTGTTCACCTAGGTGGATACGGGTCTTGATGCGTTCCTTTATGGGACCGGTATGTTCCGTACTGTTATAGCAGTGCATCCAGTAACTCTAGTCTGTTCCGTTCTCGAGAATTCTGTTCTGTTTCTGTTTTCCGTTTTTTCAGGTAGTATTCTGTTCGAACTGTTATTTATAATGTTGTTTAATGTATTTCCAATGTCGTGGTATGCCTGAATTGTTTTCCCAATTGTTATTGTTTTTCGTGTATTGTATTGTGTTCCGATTCAAGTTTAGAATGCCGCTCTTTTCCAAGTTACGTCAGTTAAAAACTAGAAAGGGTCTGCTGGAAGCAGCAGTTCCTGTTCCGCCTAGGGACAGTCCAGGTCACTTTATGTATCAGAAGCATGGCATAAGCGCCATATTGTATCTAGATTTATGGGTAGAGTATACCAAACAGTTAGAAGAAAAGTATAGATGGCCCGTATCGGGTACATGGGATGCCGAATGTATCATGCGAGTAGAAGAAGCATTATGGAAAAAGAAAGCCAGACAGTCACAGAAAGATGCCATCGAGTTATGGCGTAAGGAAGCGCATAGAAGAACGGAAAAGGAAGTCAGAAAGTCAGAGTTAAGTAGAGAATCCCATGAACGAGCCCAAGAAAGAGAATTAATCGAGATAGGTGAACAAGTCAAAGCCGAACAGTCAGACAGACAGAGGCATGCCCTTATTAAGGGTATGTATCCTCTCCTTGCCGAAGGCTTGCCAAAAGCGACCCCAGAGGCACCCAGTAATTTCCCGCCACCATTAGTTCCGACCAAGCTACGTCACAAACCGACCGCAGCTGATATTTTTATTTCGTCCTATTTGGACGACACAGTTCCAGAATATGCAAATCCAGTTCGCGCTCCACCTGTCCCTGTAAATCAGGCACTTCCCGTTCCTCCAGACACCGGAGTACCTGTTACGGTACCCCCGGGTCAGCCTGTCATACAAGTTCAGCCCACGTTACAATTACCGACCCTGCAAGCACGAAGAATGTCAGTCGATGATTCTAGTCTAGGGGCCGCAGGAGGAGGTCCTCCTCAAACCCCGCCGCCACACAAGCGTTTATCAGCACTCGAATTACATGCTCAAGCATCACAGCGTACTCCTAAAAGTAATAAGTCTGTTACAGAAATCAGACAAGCCCTTGCCGAATGTGTCTACGACACAGTCCCAGGCGAGTATAATATGGTTTTATATTCCGTACGCGTAAGAAGGGTGACCGAGTATCTAGTCACCTTACCAAATATGAAAGAAGATCTAGACAGAATATATCGTTTCATCCGTACAGGGGATGATCCAGAAAGTATTGGCGAGATTATGTCTCAAAGGAAAGCCGAGATTCAGCTCATGATATTAAAGTTCCTGATCAATTGTCTAATAAGAGAACAAGATTACCCGTCTAAAGATCCCGCCGAAATGAGAATCCTAACAAGGTGGAGTGATAATATAGCCGAGGGTAAGCACAAGACCATTAGTGCCATGGAAAGTATGTACAAGAAAATTCGTAAAGAAATAATAAGGTTACACGAACAGCGTAAAGTAGCACAAGTAAGCGAGAAAGAAAGTATCTCTGATCCTGAAGAGGAAGAGAACGAGAATCCCGCCAGAATAGCGTATGTAGGAAAATCCAGATTTCCAGATCGCCATTTACGTCCAGAACCCAAGTCTATTTTTCATCATCCAGCACCAGAACGAGGTTCTCTAGAACAAGTATTTCAAGCTACCGATCACATTCTGAAATCACGAGTCGGTTATAGCGAATTAAGTACCATGCACGAACAAGAACTAGCCCGATCAGCAGTCCGATGGATTACTGATTCTACCACTTTTCCAGACGAAATAGTGGCACAAATGTTTCTGAAACTGCCCCCAGCCGAGCAACGACTGGTGGGTATGTATATGATCCAGCACCTCATTACCCTGTATGAGGGTCAACATTCTGATCCAGGCCCGTTACACGATATTCTGAACGAGTTACTCCAGTATAGATGGAGAGGTCTAGGTACCAATTTAATTAGTGTCATTCTAGAACAGCGCCACAAGTATAGAACGTTCCTGAACCCGCATTTTGTTCATGTCTCACCCCCAGAAAGTAAACCATTCTACATAGACAGACAGAATCCGCTACGAGAAGTCCACCCAGTCCAAGGGGCGGGTGGCGTAATGCAACGAGTGTTTGTATACACTCCGATTTCGAAGATGGAACTTCTTGAAATGAAGAAATTAATTCCCTGTCATGACAAAGATCCAGCGGGGTTCCATAGAGAATTAAAAGACATGCTCCGTATGGGAGAATACACTTACCCAGATATCATTAAAATGTTAAAGGTCCTGCTACCCGCAGGGGTGTATGAAAAGTTAAAGGAAAAAGAATGGGAGGTGGGAGAGAAAAAGATCGATTGGGCAGCTCTAGAAGCTGAAGACAAGGCACGAGTACCAGGTACCGGTCTTGGAGATAAATGTAAAGAATTACCAGAATTATTGATTCAAGTTTTACCCAGATTATTGACAACGAGAAAAGAAGACTGGGATGCAATCTCAGCCTGTAAACAGAAACAAGATGAGGATATTAGTGATTTTTATTCTAGATTCGAGAAATGTTTTAGTATTAACAGTGGTCTCAAGACAAGTAGTGAGTCATACCCTCATCTTTTCGTTACCAAATTAGTCGAGAACTCAAGTCCACAAATTAAAAATCGAGTTTTGAAAGTCGAAAGCACCTGGCAAGCAAATACTCCGTCCCAGATGCTCCAGATGCTCCAGTATCACCAGAATAGAATCAGAGAAGAGCAAGAACACGAAAGAAAACGTATGAAAGACACGAAAATGAAAGTGCTAGTTGCACAATCTATTCCTCAAGACAGCCAGAAGAGGGGTCCGAATCAAGCCAGTCATCCTGCGGCTCCCGTTAAAGGGAACTGCAATTATTGTAAACAGCCAGGTCATTTTATAAATGAGTGTGCAGTTCTGAAACACAACATAGCTACTGGTAAGACTAAAGAAAGACCACGTCCGCCAAGACAAGAACAAGTTTCACAGACTCCTCAGTCACAGAATGCACCACAGACAGTTACAGTACCGCAGCCTATTGCTGCAACACAGCACGTTACATCACAGATGTACCAGTATGCACAGTCCGAGTATCCAGAGTACCAGTCATATTCATGAAACAGCCTAGAGAGGGAGGTAGGCTTGCCTCTCATCGAGATACCTGTAGACCAAGAAGGTCCCTATGTTCATAGTCAAGTATTAGGGAAAGACAGAAAGTTTTTGATCGATACAGGGGCAAGTAGGACCACAATTAGTCACGCCGAAGTTCCAGGGGCTCCGCTCTCAGGCTCAAGAAATGTTTCCCTTGGATTTTCAGGAAAACCCATAGTTAATGAGATATCAAAGCCAGTTACTCTAGAAGTAGGTCCATTGTCCCGTACTACTGATCTGTTACTTACTAAGTCATGTCCAGAAAATCTATTAGGCATTAAGACACTGAAAGAATTAGGTGCAGTTATTTGCTGTTCCCCAGAGGGAATACGTCTGTTCCTACGTGACTTTAAGGGTCACTATGTATTACGAGATTTTGATCCAAGATTGTCTAATGTTCCGCAGCATTTATGGGCGCAAGGTCCAACTGATGTAGGTTACATGCAAATCACACCCTATCGTGTGACTCTCAAACCAGGTGTAGTGTTACCCCGAATCAGACAGTACAGATTGCCACCTGAGGCTGTAGCAGCCTTATCCAAAATTATTGACGAGCTCATGGTTCAGGGAGTAGTTGTAGAAACTGACTCCAATGTATGCAATTCTCCGATCATTCCAGTTATGAAACGTACTGATCCAAATGCACCCCCAGTATATCGATTAGTGATTGATTTACGAGAGCTTAACAAATGTATTATTCCTCAGTACCCAGTTGTCCCAGACATTTCTTCCCTGTTAACTGCCATTGATTCCGAAGCCATGTTTTTCACTGTCATAGACCTCAAGAATGCATTTTTCAGTGTTCCAATTCATCCAGACAGCCAGTTTCTTTTCGGATTTTGTTTAAATGGAAGGAGCTATATGTTTACACGCGCTCCTCAAGGTTTCACAGAAAGCCCTAGTATTTACAGTCAAGCACTCAAGAGACAACTAGACAACATTCACATGCCAACTGACACTGCCCTGCTCCAGTATGTCGATGATCTACTGATCACAGCCCGTTCTGAACGTGACTGCGAGCGTGCATCACTTACAGTTCTGTATTTTCTAGCCGAGATGGGGCACAAGGTGTCACCTTCGAAGCTTCAATTCTGTGTCCAGCAAGTGGTATACTTAGGACACTTGCTGTCCAAGAGGGGTAGGCAGTTGACACCCGACCGTATCCAGTTAATAGCGAGTCTTCCCCAGCCCAGAACCCAGAAGGAGGTACGTGCTTTTATCGGCCTTACTTCTTATTGTAGACAATGGATTCCCCAGTATGCATTCCTAGCCAAGCCACTGATACAGTTAACGACACAGGAAGCAGCCGTATCGACTGTCCTCCCTTGGACATCTGACCATACACTTAGTTTTAACGAGTTAAAGAAAGCCCTATGTCAAGCCCCAGTTCTAGCTACACCGAACTACAGTAAGCCTTTTACACTTTTCGTTACCGAACGCGAAGGTACAGCATTATCTGTTCTCACACAAGATCAAGCAGGTCAATACAAGCCCTGTGCTTATTTTTCGAGCACATTAGATCCAGTCGCCCAGGCGTTGCCTGCGTGTCTCAAGTCAGTTGCAGCCACAGCACTAGCTATCAGACAAAGTGATTCCATAGTTTTAGGACATTCCCTGACAGTACAAGTCCCACATTCAGTAGAAGTTCTTTTAAACCGAACACAAACTCAGCACTTGACAATTGCACGTTTAACAGGTTATGAATTGACACTGTTCCAGCCACACATAGAAATTAGACGCTGCAACGTCCTGAATCCTGCTACACTGTTACCATCAGTTAGTTCAAATCCAGACACACATGATTGTGTGGAAGTAGTTAACATTACGACAAAGCCAAGACAAGACCTGACAGATATTCCGTTACCAGATCCTGACCTGACACTTTATGTGGATGGTTCATGTATGAGAACTAGTACAGGAGAACTAGTCGCCGCGTATGCAGTGACTACTGACACTGAAGTTATTGAAACACACCGTATTGATACTCTGTCCGCTCAAGCAGCAGAGCTAATCGCTCTGACACAAGCCTGTATATATGCCAAGAACCTGAAAGTTAATGTTTACACAGATTCACGTTACGCATTCGGAGTTGTACACGACTTCGGAGTGCTCTGGCAGGAGAGAGGTTTTATGACTTCTCATGGAACCAAGATTCAGCATGGTCTCCTTATTCAAGCCCTGTTAGATGCCATACATTTACCGACATCTATTGCTATCATGAAGTGCAAAGCACATACGAAAGTCACTGACACTATTTCCCAAGGTAATGATTTAGCAGACCGCACAGCCAAGCTTACAGCACAGACTCCAGACATTCCAGTTAATCAGACACATATTCCAGATCTGACTACATGCATGACAGTTAAGGACCCTACTCAAGATGTCATAGATATCCAGTCACATGCTACTCCCGATGAAATCAAGAAATGGTCTGTACAAGGAGGGGTCCAGACAGATCAAGGATGGTTAACGAAGGGTAGAGCCACATGGTTTCTCCCCGATTCTATGGTTCAAGTCATTATCAATACCGCACATAGTCCAGCACATTTAGGAGAAAAAGCTATGTTAGACAGTATCCAGAACATTTGGTTCAACAAGCATTTACGAGCTGCAGCCAAGCAGAAAGTCCGTACCTGTATGATATGTTGTCAGTTTAATCCAGGTAAAAGTGTCCCGGTGGAACAAGGTGGTTTCCAGCCCCCTGACCACCCTTTTGAGGTCCTCCAGATGGATTATATTCAAATGGAGCGATGTCGAGGTTTCAAGTATGTCCTTGTAGTTGTATGCGCCTTGTCCAGATGGACAGAAGCATATCCAGTCCCAGATTACACAGCCGCGACCACTGCCAAGCAGTTGGTTCGTGAATTCTTCCCTAGATATGGACTCCCTAGAGTCGTATATTCTGATAACGGCCAGCCATTCTCATCTGAACTCATGAGACACGTTTCCCTTTTGTTAGGGTACCAGTGGAAGTTCCATTGTGTACGCCATCCAGAAGCAGCTGGACTAGTCGAAAGACATAATCAGACTCTGAAAATCCGTATAGCAAAAGTCTGTAAAGACAAGGGTGTGGACTGGTTAGTAGCTTTGCCAGTCGCTCTGTTTTACATGCGTATGGTCGCACATTCCAGATCAGGTCTGTCCCCGTATGAGGTCGTTTTCGGCCGCCCCCCTAACATGTGGGGTACTCCTAGACCCCGAAGTATTACCGATGTTTCATGTAATATGCTGACAGATTACCTAGCTTCCTTGATGTCTGCCCTCAACTCATGTCGTTCACAGGTTGCCGCCGCATTTCCAGACAATACCGAGGTGGCACCGCACGAGATCGTTCCAGGTTCCCTTGTGATGATCAGAAATTTCGACAGGTCAAGTCCGCTGGAACCACGTTGGAAGGAGCCACGTCAGGTCCTCTTGACCACCCGAACTGCCGTCAAGTTGGAAGGCAGGAAGGGGTGGGTCCACCTTTCTCATGTAAAACTTTTCAAAGGATCGAAACCAGTCTTCAAAAACATTTCCAAGAACATTTCCCAGGATTCGAAGGATTGCCAGAACATTGTTTTAAAGGACTGTCCCGCACAAGACATTATTACAACCCCTCCCTTGTTAGAGAAAACTCCGCAACAGGAGTATAAGTTAAAGCTCAGGTCTAATAAGTCAGCCAGTTTGATTGTATAAGTCCTCCCCTAGGTGAAACGGTTAGACTGTTTCTGACATGTATAAAATAGACCCCCATAGTGAGAGAGTCAGTCAAAGCTCAATCAAATGTATCGTTTTTCTAAGTTTCATATTGTTTCTTAGCATAATGATTTCCTGCACCAGCTACGCACTTTTTCTGTGTTTTCCAGTTCCTCATGTAAATATGTCTGCTCATGCTACAGTAGAGCACACGTTTAGTGATCTGCCTCCTCACGAATATTCATACCGCCTCGCTATGCGTAATAACACATTCATCCGTATGTTACATTATTCACACCAGACCAGCAATGCCACTAATTGTTGGGTGTGTGGTCGACTCCCCCCTTTCCAGACACCGAAGGGAGTTCTGCCACTCTTTCCTTATCCATTCTCACACAATGGTTCGTGTGGAGCATGGTCCACGTTAACGTCATCCTCAACAGATATGTTTTTTCTTAACAGTACATGTTTTCCAGACAAGCAAGGTTTCCCCCACAGAACAGGTTTAGATCTAGAAAACGAAGTATATAATATAGGAAATTATTCGTCGATTTTCATGGTTCTGAATGTTCAGTCTGATACTACTCCAGACTCACCTGCTATTTCAGTACTACCAGTCAAAGGCGAATTATGTGTCCGTAGTTATGGTTCTGTACATATAGGTCATAGTGAATGTACTACTGTTATCCAGTATAGTGACAGTGGGAAATCTATTTTTAAAGCTTCACGTCATTCTTATTTTATTTGTGGTCAAACTGCATATGTCCGTCTGCCCCTCGATTGGGAGGGAACCTGTTACATTGCCTTCCTACTGCCACCTGTTTTTCTAGCCCCACCTGACTATCATAGGAATTCTTTCTTAGTACACACTAGACACAAGAGAAATCTCCCGATTGTCGATTATACTGAAACCGCCGCAGAGCAATTTATTGATATAGATAAAGGTGTTTTCCCTTATTTAGGTACAGTTGTAAATAGTAAGCTAATTCGTAGGTTAACAAGAACCCTTGAAGCAGTAGTAGATGAGACTGCCTCCGCTCTAGGTAACTTAACTGAAGAGCAATCCTTTATGAGAATTGTCGTTTTACAGAATCGTCTCGTCCTTGACGTCATACTGGCCGATAGGGGCGGGGCCTGTAGAATTCTCGGATCTAGTTGTTGTATTTTCATTCCAAATAACGCGCCGTCTGTTTATTCAGCTATAACCAGACTCCATAAAATTGCCCATCTGTTACACCAAGATCCAGGCACCTGGACATGGTCCGGTTGGTTCTGGAATATAATTTCCGCATGGGGATGGAAAGTCCTGTCCTTTCTAGGTATTGCAGTAGCGATCATATTTAGCTGCTGCCTCTGTATACAATGTGGCCCTGCGATTTGCAGCATGTGTGCTACCTCTTGTATTCCCAGTCCCAAGCCCTGTTCCAAATCCCGTTCCAAGACAATTCGAAACGAGCAAATGGTACTGTATGAAATGATAGACGGTATCATGAATATTGATGTTTCCTGATGGAAACGTAGTGACAAGGAGGGAATGTGGAAAAGTAAATTTTGCCATGTTCTGTGTCCCTACGCCTCATCCATCATGTGTTATGTGTGCATGATCAATATGCATATGTTATTCCCCATTTCTGATTAAAGACGCAATTACAGTTGTGTCCACCTCTAGTATGTTAGTTTCCAGTCCTCGTGAATACTACGAATATCAGGCCTATGTAAGTAATGTTGCCACGTTTCTCAGTGTGCACGTTATTCAATTATAAAGTCTCCGTTTCCAGGCCTCAAAAGGGCCCGGACCACAGATTCAGCTCCTGTCTCCTGAAAGCCTCGCTAAGGAGCGATACAGCCCCCACCTGTATCCTCGACCCTTCACTTACTTCCTGCCTCGCAGTGCCCGGTGCACCCCGGCTCTGCCTCTGAGTCTGCCAAAAGTATGTTATAGTTCCTGCTATCAGTTCAGTCCTCCTCCTCTGCATTCCTAAGCTACTGAACTGCATCAATAGTTTCCGTCATTGTCTAGCCTTCTCGTCTCCATATTAGAGAAATACTGTATTTAATAGTCATTTAATATTCTTCACGCACTACATGTAGAATAATGCATGGTCCAGTCTTAGAAATCAAGTTAGCTTTTCCCCTCATGACTTCTAGTTTATATCAACATGTTCCCTAAACATTAGATACCAGATAGGGTTTAGGTACATGTCGCTCCGACCCTCCAGACTCTAGTCTCTGCTCCTAGCACAGAGTTCGTAGCCCCCAGCTTCTCCTAGTAACACGTCATTGCCAGTTTTCGCGCACCATTAGGTTAGAGGTCCCGGCTCCTTAGGTAGCCCCCTCCTATGTGTCCGCCCATTCATGACATATTCTGTTACGTTTGCATCACATGTCTAAGTAAACTCCTAGTTACACCTCTTTTTACTGTTATCTCTCGCGACTGCTACGCGTCACGCCTTCTACTCCACCTACTGCTACGCCTACTGCAATGTAATGCTATGTGTTTGCGCTATGTATATAAGTCAATGTTATGTTATTAAATGTTAGCGCGCTCATCCCAGACCTAGCCCCAGCAGCTGCTGGGCCCCAGTTGTCCTGCTGGGCCTCTTTTCCCCTGTTCCTATGCAGGTTGTCCTGATCCTGTCCTTATGCTGTAATAAACCTGCAGAAACTCCTACTACCTCGAATCTTGACTCTTATTTATTGAGCTATCTGTTATTCATTCATCCAAAAATAGGGTATTATTTATTTATTTACCACAGAGCCAGCACCCCGGGATGCCGGGGGCGATTGATACCAGGCGTCCATGGACGGTTGGAGGGTCATCGAAACTCCCCTCCTCCGGGATCTGTCGAGTGGCCACTCGACCACCTGGGTAGATCTTGGCGCCTCGATGTCGGGGCTTCGCTGGGGCCGGGGCCGCGTGTTCGTGACGTGGTGGTCCCAAGATGGAGTTGGGCGAGGTCTCGTGCTCAGGACGTGCTGGGCCCTGGATGGAGTCAGGCCGGTGTGGTGGTCCGTGGTGGTAACCGGACCGGTAGTGTTGGTGCGTGCAGGATCGGGCGGACGGGGCCGCCCGGGCTCTGTGGAGGGCTGATGTCGTCCGGGGCCCGCCAATCGGGAGGGGCAGGACCACGCCATGAGGCCGGGTCCAACACGCGTCCCCCCCAGCTGAAGGCAGGGGAGGGTCACCCATCTTCTTGGGGATTCTCCTCGCCGAGGCGGAAGAATCGGGACAGGCCGTCAGCATTGGCGTGGTCGTTGCCGGGGCGATGCTCCACCGTGAAGTCCATCCCTTGGAGGGAGATTGACCATCGCAACAGTTTCGGGTTTTCTCCCCGCATCTGCATTAACCACCGTAGAGGCCGGTGGTCGGTCTGGACCCGGAAGTGGGTGCCGAAGAGGTAGGGCCGGAGCTTCTTTAGAGCCCACACGACGGCGAAGGCTTCCCTCTCGATGGTGCTCCATCGCTGTTCTCTGGCCAGCAGCCGCCGGCTGATGAAGGCAACGGGAAGGTCGGCCCCTTCAGGGTTTACTTGGGAGAGGACCGCCCCAACGCTGTGCTCCGAGGCGTCGGTTTGGACCACAAACTCCCGGCTGTAGTCGGGGGCTTGGAGCACAGGGGCGGTGCACATAGCGGTCTTTAGGGTGTCGAAGGCTACTTGGCACTCGGGGGTCCAGTGCACCCTGTGCGGTAGTCTCTTGGAGGTCAGTTCTGTGAGGGGCCCCACAATGCTCCCATAGTTTTTGATGAAGCGCCGGTAGTATCCAGTGAGCCCCAGGAAGGCTCGGACGGCGGTCTGGGTGACCAGGGGCTCCCAGGCCTGGATAGCGTCAATCTTTGGCTGGAGGGGAGCCACCTGGCCGCTCCCTACTTGGTGGCCCAGATAGGTCACGGACCCTTGTCCTATCTGGCACTTGCTGGCCTTTATGGTCAGTCCGGCCCGACGGAGGGCCGTCAGGACCTCCCGGAGGTGGGTCAGGTGCGCATCCCAGCGGAGACTGTACACCGCAATGTCGTCTAGGTAGGAGGCGCTGAACTCTTCTAGCCCGGCCAGCACTCTATTCACGAGTCTCTGGAAGGTGGCCGGGGCGTTTTTCATGCCGAATTGCATCACCTTGAAATGGTAGTGGCCATCAGGGGTCGAGAAGGCTGATCGCTCTTGCGCTCCAGGGGTGAGGCCGATCTGCCAATACCCGGCCGTGAGATCGAAGGTGCTGAGATACTTCGCAGCCCCCAGGCGATCGATCAGTTCATCCGCCCGGGGGATGGGATGGGCGTCGGTCCGGGTGACGGCATTCAGCCCCCGGTAGTCAACACAGAACCGGAGCTCTGGGGGCGTGCCGGGGGCGGCGGCTTTAGGGACCAGGACAACTGGGCTGGCCCACGGACTGTCGGAGGGTTCGACTACCCCCAGTGCTAGCATCTTGGCCACCTCGGACTGGATGCAGGCCCGCACTCGGTCGGGCACTTGGAAGGCTCGGTGTCTTACAGGCGGGCTGTCTCCGGTGTCTACATCGTGGACACACCACCGGGTGACTCCAGGGGTGAGGGAAAACAGATCTGCAAACTGCCCCAGCAGCTGCCGGCAGTCATGGTGCTGCTCCGGGGTCAGGGTGGAGGAGAGCATGACCCCTTCGATGGAGCCGTCCTTCTCAGTGGTGCTCATGAGATCTGGCAAAGGTTCAGAGTCGTCTTCAGCCCCGTCATCGGTCGCTAACAGCAGACTTAGTTCGGTGCGGGCAAAGTACGGCTTGAGCCGGTTAGCGTGTAGAACCCGGAGGGGGTTCCTGGGGGACTCCATGTCCACCAGATAGGTGACGGGGCTCTTGCGCTCCACCACTTTGAAGGGCCCCGTCCACTTGTCCTGGAGGGCACAAGGTTCAACCGGGGACATGACCCAGACCTGCTGGCCCGGTTTGAATTCGATGGACGAGGCGTTCTGGTCACACCAGCGTTTCATCTCCTCCTGACTGGCTTCCAGGTTGGCTTCGGCAAGTTCCCGGAACTTCCGAGTCTGGTTGCGGAGGGTCAGGAGGTACTGGTAGACATCTGGTGGAGCACCTCGGACAGCCGTCTCCCAGCCTTCTTTGACCAGGCTGAGGGGGCCTCGGACCGGGTGCCCATGCAATAGTTCGAAGGGGCTGAACCCTAGGGACTTCTGGGGTACTTCGCGATATGCAAACAGGAGGCAAGGCAGCAGAACATCCCATTTGCGTCGTAGTGGCTCCTCTAGGCCCTTGATCATTCCCTTCAGTGTTCGGTTAAACCGCTCCACAAGTCCATTCCCTTGGGGGTGATACAGGGTGGTGAACTTGTATGTGACCCCGCACTGTTGCCACAGGGATCGCATATACTTGGAGATAAAGTTTGTGCCCCGATCACTCACGACTTCTCGGGGGAAGCAGACTCTGGAGAAGATCCCCATTAGGGCTCGGCCTACTACTGGGGCCGTGATGGTTCGGAGGGGGATGGCTTCCGGATAGCGGGTGGC
Organism: Lissotriton helveticus; assembly: GCF_964261635.1. Classification (NCBI taxonomy): domain Eukaryota; kingdom Metazoa; phylum Chordata; class Amphibia; order Caudata; family Salamandridae; genus Lissotriton; species Lissotriton helveticus. Next base: position 741,147,822 of record NC_136065.1, on the reverse strand, counting down.
ATGGTCCACCAGAACGAGGATGAAGCGGTGTCCTTGAGAGGTGCGGGGGTCCAGGGGCCCCACGATGTCTATCCCCACTCGCTCGAAGGGGGTGGTGACCACGGGAAAAGGCTGGAGCGGGGCTTTGACTTTCCCCCCGCTCTTCCAGCTGGCTTGACAGGTCGGGCAGGATCTGCAGTGATTGTGCACATCGTTGCGCATCTTCGGCCAGTAGAAATGAGTCACCAGGCGGCTGTAAGTTTTGTCCTGCCCCAGGTGCCCGGCGAGGGGCACATCATGTGCTAAGTTCAAGAGGAAGTCTCTAAATCAGAGGGGAACGACCAGCACCCGGCTGGCCCCTAGTTCGGCAATCTTCTGCTCACTGTAGAGAAGGTCGTTGTCCCAATAGACCCAGTGGGACCCCGCAGGGTCTCCAGCGGCTTGAGTGGCGGCTTGTCGTCGAATTCCCTCGAGGGAGGGACAGGTGCTCTGTTCTTGTCGGAATTGTTCGCGGGTGGGGCCACCTTCTTGGCGCCACTGAGCTAGTTCCGGAAGGTGGCCGAGCTCGGTGATTTCTTCATGGCGGGGCCCCTGGGGGCCGGGTTCAGGGTCGGCGTCCTCGGGGACGGCGGGCGGTGGAGGTGCGGGCCACTCCGGCTCCTCGATCAGGGCTTCCTCCGTTGGGGTGGAGGCCCGGGCGGACATGGAGCGGGTGGTCGCACAAACCCACTCGGGAAGGCCTAGCATCCCCAGATGCTCTCTCCGCTCTACGCCGGCCCAGAGGGAACTTTCCAGGTCGTTCCTGAGGAGACAGTCCACGGGGGCATCGTCTCGGACAGTCACTTCCAGCATGCCCGACACCCCTCCCCACTCGAAGGGGATGCGGGCCATCTGGCACAAACTTTCAGAGTTGTCCGCCGACCGCACTGGGCACAAGACGTTGGGAAGAATTTGTTCGGGGGTCACCAAGTGGCAGCGGACCGCCGTCACGCTGGCTCCAGTATCCCGGAGGGCTTCGGCCCGGCGTCCATTGATGGTGACCCATTGGCGGTATTTCTGGGTGTTACCTGGGATCGGGTCTCGGGGGATCATGTCTCGATCACCCAGGCATGCTAAGATCATGGCTGTGGGCTCCCACTCGGCCTGCTCGGTGTCGTCGCCCTCTTCTTCGCCTCCCTCTGCACTCAGGGCGGCGGCCGCGATCTGGCGGCTCGGGGGACCGGTGGTGCCGGGTCGCTGGTTCATCGGACAGAGAGGGTCGTTCACATAATGGCCCTGTCGTTGGCATCTGTGGCACGTAACATTCGGGCGGGGCCCGGGTCTTGCTGGGGGGCCTCCCCTCCAACCCAGGGATGGCGACGGGGAGGTAGGGGATGACCCCGCGGGGGTGTCTCGGCCCCTGCTATGGCCTCCTCCGCCGCCTCGTGGTCGGTGGTTCCCCGGGGATCCCCGGCCGTAGTCTCCCATCGGACTCCGGGGAACTTGGTTGCTCACCCATCTATCCGCCTCGACAGCGAGTTTTCGTGGCTCTGTCAATTTGCTGTCGAGGAGGTGCTGCCGGAGTTCGACGAAGCAATTATTGGAAAGATGCTCCCATAGGATGAGGTCGACCAACTGCTGGTAGGTGGTGACCTGACAGCCTCTGATCCACCCTTCGAAGGCTCGGCTGTAAAAGTTCACGTACTCTACCCAAGTGGTACCGGGGATTTTTTTACAGTCTCGGAATCGCTGCCGGTACATTTCGGGGGTGAGTCCGTAGCGAGTGAGGAGGGCGGTCTTCATGTGTTCGTACGAGGTCATCTCGGCGTCGGGGAGCTCTAGCAGGGCGTCTCTCCCCTCGTTGATGAACTTTCCCCATAAGCCGGCGCCCCAGTCTTTGAGGGGTACTCGATGGGCGGTCATGGCGACCTCGTAGGCTTTGAACCACTGTTGGATGTCGTCGTTCTTATAGTATTCTTTGACGACCTCCTTGGGTATGTGCACCTTCGTGTCCACCGGCGGGGGTGAGGTCTTACCCCCGGCGGTGCCGGGTTCGGTTGTCTTGGCCTTGATTTCCAGTTCTTTGAGGCCGCGCTCATGCTCGAGCATGAGTTTCTTTTCTTCGAGGTCTCGTTGTCTTCGCCTTTCCTCTAGGTCTCCTTCTAGCCATAGTTGCTCGAGGGCTAATTTCCTTTCTGCCAGCTGTATCTCTCCTTCTTGTCGGAGTCGGGCGAGCTCCAACTCGTGGAGCCGGTTCCTCTCTTGTTCTCGGGAGTCTCCGTGGGGGAGGCCCGTGTCCAGGTTTGCGGGTCTTTCCCCTGCTGGGTTCGCGTCGGTCTCCGGGCGCCCGTTCGGGCCCGGGTTATCGTCATTCTGGGGTAGCGCGTTATCGGCGTCCGCCCAGGCTTGCAGGGCTGATTTAAAGTCCTCTTTGGTGTTGAGGCCCGTGGTAGCGATGCCTAGGTCCTTGCAGAATTGTTTTAATTCCTTGTGGCTGTAATCTTCCATCTTTTCTTTCTGGAATTCCGCAGTCGGTCTGGTTTCCTGAGTAGTCATGGTCGCGGTGTGTTTTTCTCGGTAGTGAGCGAATTACTCTCTGTACGATCTGCGTCGGCTCGGATCCCGTCGCCTGCCACCAATGTTAGAAAGGCGACCCGGGGGAGGCAGAAGATACCTGACTGACCACCCCTAGGTCCACCTCTCCGTCAAGAGGTAGCCGAGCGTTACTGAGAGGCCTCCTGGGTGAGGGCCCTCTCCTAGGATCGCACAGCAGAGTAACCACACACTACAAATGGACACCACACCAGAGGTCGAGTTCGTAAGCTTTATCAGGAAACAAAGGCTGCTGGTTCCCAGCGATATGTACAAGTAGACCGAGGGGTCTGTAAAGTCTCGTAAAAGGGGGTCAGGGTAGCGGGACAGTCTCGGTTGGGGGGTATGAAGGGATACCCTGCGCACAGCTCTCAATCCTCGAGCCGGGGGTTCCGAGAGGTTGAGCCGCGGCAGCGCCAGCCGGCTCTCAGGATGGTTCGGCAAAGGTGGGCCGCGGCAGCGCCAGCAGGCTCTCAAGATGGTTTGGCAAAGGTGAGCCGCGGCAGCGCCAGCAGGCTCTCAAGATGGTTCGGCAAAGGTGAGCTGCGGCAGCGCCAGCAGGCTCTCAAGATAGTTCGGTAAAGGTGAGCCGCGGCAGCGCCAGCAGGCTCTCAGGATGGTTCGGCAAAGGTGGGCCGCGGCAGCGCCAGCAGGCTCTCAAGATGGTTCGGCAAAGGTGAGCCGCGGCAGCGCCAGCAGGCTCTCAAGATAGTTCGGCAAAGGTGGGCCGCAGCAGCGCCAGCAGGCTCTCAGGGTCTCTTCAGGTTACAGGCAATGAGTTCTTCTGGTGTCGGCCGTGACAGCGTCAGTAGGGCTTTCCAGTCCAGGATACAACTGCCGTCCTACTCCGGGGCTGGCCCAGATATAGGACTGGAGTCCTTTGATGTCCGGACCCTCGCGCCTGGGGGTCAGAGGGGCCGGGAAGATGGTGTCCAGACACCCAGCAGGGGGGTGGAGCCAGCACCCCGGAATGCCGGGGGCGATTGATACCAGGCGTCCGGGGACGGTTGGAGGGCCATCGAAACTCCCCTCCTCCGGGATGTGTCGAGTGGCCACTCGACCACCTGGGTAGATCTTGGCGCCTCGATGTCGGGGCTTCGCTGGGGCCGGGGCCGGGGCCGCGTGTTCGTGACGTGGTGGTCCCAAGATGGAGTCGGGCGAGGCCTCGTGCTCAGGACGTGCTGGGCCCTGGATGGAGTCAGGCCGGTATGGTGGTCCGTGGTGGTAACCGGACCGGTAGTGTTGGTGCATGCAGGATTGGGCGGACGGGGCCGCCCGGGCTCTGTGGAGGCCTGATGTCGTCCGGGGCCCGCCACTCGGGAGGGGCAGGACCACGCCATGAGGCCGGGTCCAACAGGCATCCCCCCCAGCTGAAGGCAGGGGAGAGTCACCCATCTTCTTGGGGATTCTCCTCGCCGAGGCGGAAGAATCGGGACAGGCCGTCAGCATTGGCGTGGTCGTTGCCGGGGCGATGCTCCACCGTGAAGTCCATCTCTTGGAGGGAGATTGACCATCGCAACAGTTTCGGGTTTTCTCCCCGCATCTGCATTAACCACCGTAGAGGCCGGTGGTCGGTCTGGACCCGGAAGTGGGTGCCGAAGAGGTAGGGCCGGAGCTTCTTTAGAGCCCACACGACGGCGAAGGCTTCCCTCTCGATGATGCTCCATCGCTGTTCTCTGGCCAGCAGCCGCCGGCTGATGAAGGCAACGGGAAGGTCGGCCCCTTCAGGGTTTACTTGGGAGAGGACCTCCCCAATGCCGTGCTCCGAGGCGTCGGTTAGGACCACAAACTCCCGGCTGTAGTCGGGGGCTTGGAGCACAGGGGCGGTGCACATAGCGGTCTTTAGGGTGTCGAAGGCTTCTTGGCACTCGGGGGTCCAGTGCACCCTGTGCGGTAGTCTCTTGGAGGTCAGTTCTGTGAGGGGCCCCACAATGCTCCCATAGTTTTTGATGAAGCGCCGGTAGTATCCAGTGAGCCCCAGGAAGGCTCGGACGGCGGTCTGGGTGACCGGGGGCTCCCAGGCCTGGATAGCGTCAATCTTTGGCTGGAGGGGAGCCACCTGGCCGCTCCCTACTTGGTGGCCCAGATAGGTCACGGACCCTTGTCCTATCTGGCACTTGCTGGCCTTTATGGTCAGTCCGGCCCGACGGAGGGCCGTCAGGACCTCCCGGAGGTGGGTCAGGTGCGCATCCCAGCGGAGACTGTACACCGCAATGTCGTCTAGGTAGGCGGCGCTGAACTCTTCTAGCCCGGCCAGCACTCTATTCACGAGTCTCTGGAAGGTGGCCGGGGCGTTTTTCATGCCGAAGGGCATCACCTTGAAATGGTAGTGGCCATCAGGGGTCGAGAAGGCTGATCGCTCTTGCGCTCCAGGGGTGAGGCCGATCTGCCAATACCCGGCCGTGAGATCGAAGGTGCTGAGATACTTCGCAGCCCCCAGGCGATCGATCAGTTCATCCGCCAGGGGGATGGGATGGGCGTCGGTCCGGGTGACGGCATTCAGCCCCCGGTAGTCAACACAGAACCGGAGCTCTGGGGGCGTGCCGGGGGCGGCGGCTTTAGGGACCAGGACAACTGGGCTGGCCCACGGACTGTCGGAGGGTTCGACTACCCCCAGTGCTAGCATCTTGGCCACCTCGGACTGGATGCAGGCCCGCACTCGGTCGGGCACTCGGAAAGCTCGGTGTCTTACAGGTGGGCTGTCTCCGGTGTCTACATCGTGGACACACCACCGGGTGACTCCAGGGGTGAGGGAAAACAGATCTGCAAACTGCCCCAGCAGCTGCCGGCAGTCATGGTGCTGCTCCGGGGTCAGGGTGGAGGAGAGCATGACCCCTTCGATGGAGCCGTCCTTCTCAGTGGTGCTCATGAGATCTGGCAAAGGTTCAGAGTCGTCTTCAGCTCCGTCATCGGTCGCTAACAGCAGACTTAGTTCGGTGCGGGCAAAGTGCGGCTTGAGCCGGTTAGCGTGTAGAACCCGGAGGGGGTTCCTGGGGGACTCCATGTCCACCAGATAGGTGACGGGGCTCTTGCGCTCCACCACTTTGAAGGGCCCCGTCCACTTGTCCTGGAGGGCACAAGGTTCAACCGGGGACATGACCCAGACCTGCTGGCCCGGTTTGAATTCAATGGACGAGGCGTTCTGGTCATACCAGCGTTTCATCTCCTCCTGACTGGCTTCCAGGTTGGCTTCGGCAAGTTCCCGGAACTTCCGAGTCTGGTTGCGGAGGGTCAGGAGGTACAGGTAGACATCTGGTGGGACACCTCGGACAGCCGTCTCCCAGCCTTCTTTGACCAGGCTGAGGGGGCCTCGGACCAGGTGCCCATACAATAGTTCGAAGGGGCTGAACCCCAGGGACTTCTGGGGTACTTCGCGATATGCAAACAGGAGGCAAGGCAGCAGAACATCCCATTTGCGTCGTAGTGGCTCCTCTAGGCCCTTGATCATTCCCTTCAGTGTTCGGTTAAACCGCTCCACAAGTCCATTCCCTTGGGGGTGATACGGGGTGGTGAACTTGTATGTGACCCCGCACTGTTGCCACAGGGATCGCATATACTTGGAGATAAAGTTTGTGCCCCAATCACTCACGACTTCTCGGGGGAAGCCGACTCTGGAGAAGATCCCCATTAGGGCTCGGCCTACTACTGGGGCCGTGATGGTTCGGAGGGGGATGGCTTCCGAATAGCGGGTGGCATGGTCCACCAGAACGAGGATGAAGCGGTGTCCTTGAGAGGTGCGGGGGTCCAGGGGCCCCACGATGTCTATCCCCACTCGCTCGAAGGGGGTGGTGACCATGGGAAAAGGCTGGAGCGGGGCTTTGACTTTCCCCCCGCTCTTCCCGCTGGCTTGACAGGTCGGGCAGGATCTGCAGTGATTGTGCACATCGTTGCGCATCTTCGGCCAGTAGAAATGAGTCACCAGGCGGCTGTAAGTTTTGTCCTGCCCCAGGTGCCCGGCGAGGGGCACATCATGTGCTAAGTTCAAGAGGAAGTCTCTAAATCGGAGGGTAACGACCAGCACCCGGCTGGCCCCACGTTCGGCAATCTTCTGCTCACTGTAGAGAAGGTTGTTGTCCCAATAAACCCAGTGGGACCCCGCAGGGTCTCCAGCGGCTTGAGTGGCGGCTTGTCGTCGAATTCCCTCGAGGGAGGGACAGGTGCTCTGTTCTTGTCGGAATTGTTCGCGGGTGGGGCCACCTTCTTGGCGCCACTGAGCTAGTTCCGGAAGGTGGCCAAGCTCGGTGATTCCTTCATGGCGGGGCACCTGGGGGCCGGGTTCAGGGCCGGCGTCCTCGGGGACGGCGGGCGGTGGAGGTGCGGGCCACTCCGGCTCCTCGATCGGGGCTTCCTCCGTTGGGGTGGAGGCCCGGGCGGACATGGAGCAGGTGGTCGCACAAACCCACTCGGGAAGGCCTACCATCCCCAGATGCTCTCTCCGCTCTACGCCGGCCCAGAGGGAACTTTCCAGGTCGTTCCCGAGGAGACAGTCCACGGGGGCATCGTCTCGGACAGTCACTTTCAGCATGCCCGACACCACTCCCCACTCGAAGGGGATGCGGGCCATCTGGCACAAACTTTCAGAGTTGTCCGCCGACCGCACTGGGCACAAGACGTTGGGAAGAATTTGTTCGGGGGTCACCAAGTGGCAGCGGACCGCCGTCACGCTGGCTCCAGTATCCCGGAGGGCTTCGGCCCGGCGTCCATTGATGGTGACCCATTGGCGGTATTTCTGGGTGTTACCTGGGATCGGGTCTCGGGGGATCATGTCTCGATCACCCAGGCATGCTAAGATCATGGCTGCGGGCTCCCACTCGGCCTGCTCGGTGTCATCGCCCTCTTCTTCGCTTCCCTCTGCACTCAGGGCGGCGGCCGCGATCTGGCGGCTCGGGGTACCGGTGGTGCCGGGTCGCTGGTTCATCGGGCAGAGAGGGTCGTTCGCATAATGGCCCTGTCGTTGGCATCTGTGGCACGTAACATTCGGGCGGGGCCCGGGTCTTGCTGGGGGGCCTCCCCTCCAACCCAGGGATGGCGACGGGGAGGTAGGGGATGACCCCGCGTGGGTGTCTCGGCCCCTGCTCTGGCCTCCTCCGCCGCCTCATGGTCGATGGTTCCCCGGGGATCCCCGGCCGTAGTCTCCCATCGGACTCCGGGGAACTCGGTTGCTCACCCATCTATCCGCCTCGACAGCGAGTTTTCGTGGCTCTGTCAATTTGCTGTCGAGGAGGTGCTGCCGGAGTTCGACGAAGCAATTATTGGAAAGATGCTCCCATAGGATGAGGTCGACCAACTGCTGGTAGGTGGTGACCTGACAGCCTCTGATCCACCATTCGAAGGCTCGGCTGTAAAAGTTCACGTACTCTACCCAAGTGGTACCGGGGATTTTTTTACAGTCTCGGAATCGCTGCCGGTACATTTCGGGGGTGAGTCCGTAGCGAGTGAGGAGGGCGGTCTTCATGTGTTCGTACGAGGTCATCTCGGCATCGGGGAGCTCTAGCAGGGCGTCTCTCCCCTCGTTGATGAACTTTCCCCATAAGCCGGCGCCCCAGTCTTTGAGGGGTACTCGATGGGCGGTCATGGCGACCTCGTAGGCTTTGAACCACTGTTGGATGTCGTCGTTCTTATAGTATTCTTTGACGACCTCCTTGGGTATGTGCACCTTCGTGTCCACCGGCGGGGGTGAGGTCTTTCCCCCGGCGGTGCTGGGTTCGGTTGTCTTGGCCTTGATTTCCAGTTCTTTGAGGCCGCGCTCATGCTCGAGCATGAGTTTCTTTTCTTCGAGGTCTCGTTGTCTTCGCCTTTCCTCTAGGTCTCCTTCTAGCCGTAGTTGCTCGAGGGCTAATTTTCTTTCTGCCAGCTGTATCTCTCCTTCTTGTCGGAGTCGGGCGAGCTCCAACTCGTGGAGCCGGTGTAGGAAGGTAGATCCCTGACTATGGTTACCCCCAACTTTTTGCCTAGTGTTTCGCTGGTTTTCTGACTTAGTTGACCTGGGGCCCTGCTATTCAGGACCCCAGGCCTACTGCTCTCTCTGTAAAATGGATTCCATGTACCCTAGTTACATATCTAATTGGATACTGAGTCACCTTATCAGTCCCTGTACAGTGTACCTTAGGTACCCAGGGCATAGGTGTACCCAGGGCCTACCAGGGGCTGCAGCATGTATTATGCCACCCCTGGCTGGCCATCCAAATCTGACACAACTGGCTGCACGACAGCTGGGGCAAGGTGGTGTAAGCACCCTTTGCTTTAGATATAGTATACCTATATCTAACCCTAAAGTGGACACACAGATCTCCTATCAGTCACTCCTATGGCAGGCCTTGACAATCCTGAAGGCAGAGTGCTTGGAATCGTGTGAGATAGTGCTCTGGCATGAGCTGAGCCTGTCTGCGGCTTTCGGGATCCATCCCTTAGCCGTTTCCATGATATCGCATACCATATACTCTTAAGTGCATTATAATCCTCGCGGTTATATGCCAACTCTGGTATCGCTTTATCAAAACATGTCGAGTAAGGTGTCATACGAATTGGAATACTAACCCCTCGCCAATTCTGGCGACGGGGTTAGCATTCCACCCTTCTAGAGGGAACCGACATGTATGTAACCTGTAACCCCGGTTAAAGTCAGACAGAGCCTTAGCTCCACAAAATGGATGCTGCCACCGAGACACAAGTCTGCCCTCCTGCTGCTGGGAGTCCTCCCAGCCCAGGAGGCAAGGACAAAGGGTTTCCTGCCAGGGGTGGTGCCAGCACCGTCCCAAACAGGATTTTGTGTATTCTAGGTAGGCAGGGCTTTAGAGGAAGGTGACTGCAAGTGGCACCCCGTTGCTCACTGTGCATAGGCCGGCTTGAACCAGTTCCAGGGGCACTCCAGCCCCTGATCTGGGGAAAGCCCGCCAAAGGAGAGGGGTGTAACCACCCCCTCCTAGTCCCACCCATAGGGCAGGACTCAGTCGCGTGCCAGCCCCTTTTTGCAGGATAAAGGTAGGAACTGGCCCCCTTCCAAATCAGATCATCTTTGAATCCTGAAACTACTTTCTTCAAGAAGGAACTCAAGACTCTTCTCAAGATTTCTCCCTTGTGACTAAGGAGTAGTCACCCTGCAGCAGCAGGCACCAACCAAGCATCGCGGTTTGTTGCCAGTCTCTCCTTCGGATCAAGACTGCTCCAGCACAACGAGAACCGGCTTCCCTGGCACCTCTGACCTCAACCTACATCATCAGCCCAGCTGTGATCCGTGGGTGTGACGAGACCTCGAGGGACCGGCCATCTTCAGAACTGCACGACGCTTGTCCAGCACGACTCCCGAGTGACCCTCGACTGAGTGCTTTGGGGTAAGAGAAGCCCTGACCCTGAGCAGCTCCAGCACCGAAATTCAGCCCCCCTGCATCCACGAGATCTGCGTGGGGCCCTTCTGCTTTTTGCTGCTCACCGCGTTGTCCAGGTCGCTTGCCCGTTGGCTAGTGGCCCCTTCACGACGCTCCACGACGACAAACACTGCTGGTCTGGTTGCTCCAGACTGGCCCTTGCTTCCCTCCATCAGAGAAGCACCCTGGACCCTCCTGGTCCACTCAAGACGCCATTTTAGGTCCACCGCGTGGGCCTTGCCTTTGCCAAGACTTGTTGCCCAATCCTGGGTCCAGCGACGTCGACAGCAAGAACCTTCGTGGGACAGCTCGCACCTCCATCCTGGTCGCCGACAACGCCTCCTGGTCCGAGAGACGGCAGAGCCCAGCAGCGCCCACTCACCTGACTGCGGTGACTTCGCCCGGTGCCATCCTGGTGCCCACTTAATCACTGGCTAGTGATTCAGAACTTGGTCCCCTCTGCTTTCAGGTCTTCTTCTTCCCTGATCCAGGCTTGGATCACTCCGAACTTTCTTCACTGGCCGCCTGCCAGCAACTCTTTCTTCAGGCTCCTGGTTCATCAACGAAGAAACCCGACGACACTTGAACCCTATGCAGCCGCAGCCCCTGGGCTAGGTAAACCGAGTACTCCGGTGCTCCAGCGTAGGCCCACTCTCTAAGTGTCTAGATCCACTTTCGTTTTTGACCTACCTAGTCGGGTTCGCCCGAAAACACTAACTTTGCATTTACTAGGATCCATAGACTTTGTTCCGCATTATGCGTGAGAGTTCCCACTCTGCACACGACGTCCCTAGGTCTCCTGCTAGTAATCTAAAGGTTCAGTAGTCCAGTCCTAGCGATCCCAAAGCCTATGAGAGTAGTACTTACCTGCTAGTAATTTCGCATTCCACTTTTGTAGTATATGGTTTTTCGTGCCCCTCGGGCATTTGTGTAAATTGTGCGACTTAAAGTATTTTCTTAAGAGTTTTGTATTGTGCTTAGCTCCCTGACTCATAAAGAGTTCAGGGTAGACTTGTTAGAAATAAATATACATTTATTTTCATAACAACTTGTGTGGTGTCCTTTCACTGGGTGTTCAAGGGGTAATGTGATGGTAAAACAGCTGGCTTAACACGCCCTCTAGAGTCTTAGCCTTAGACTGCTCGTATCCATGCTACTAGGATAGCTGGTCAATAAGGTTGACTTACAACCAATCATCAATAAGGGTTGTTTGGACTGATACAAAGTGCTCACTAGAATAGTGAACATTATATATCAGGCCAACTTCTCACATTGGTGAGCAGCGGTTGGGATTTGAGCTTGCTGTTGTTTTACCACACATATCCTAAGAATATCATTTGAAAGATCACATAAGTACTAAAGGTACATATAACTTAGCTTAGAATACTCTGAGTTCTACTGAACCAGCTGTTGTAGCTCCTAGGGCCTAGCACACCCTAAACTACAACTCTAGCAAGGGATCAGTAGGCAAACAAATAGTGTAGGTAAGTGCACCACTTACACCTCACTAGAAAAGCATGTCTAACCATGGAGAGTCCACTGAGACTCCCCTGGTAAGCATTGACCCTCCACAGGTCACTTCAAGATATGCAGCTCTCAGTTTCCATGAGATGAGACAAGTGTGTACCTCCAGGAAACTGAAACAGGGGTCTAACCCCACCATTCCCTTTCTGATAGGTCTCTTAGAGACCTATGATGCGAGAAAGATCTCTCAGCTAGATGGGAATATGCCAGCCTTAGAGGGTACCTCTGGGGATCCAGACCTCCACAACACTGACAATGCAGTTGAGGAGGAGGATCTTGAGGAACTCTCTGGGGATGAGGCAGACAAGGGTCTTGAGGTAGTCAGAGAGCTAACTAGGGCCAACTTAGACTTGCTTGGGCTAGGATCTGTGGGACCCCCAGTACTGACCCTAAGTAGGCCTAACCTTGGAGTTAGGAGAGATAGATCTCTTTCTAGGGACTCCAATAGATCTCTGCACTCCAATGCCTCTTCTCAGAGGAGGAGGAACTCTCCCCAGAGGAGATTGACTTCCCCTCAGAGAATGGAGCATGAAGCTAGGATGAGACAGGCTACTCTGAGGATTGAAAGGGAAGAACTTGCCCTGGCCAAAGAGAAGCTTGCCTTTGCAAGAGAGCAGCAGATGAGTGGGTTAGCTCCCACTGGTGGCAGCAATCTCCCAAGAGATAAAGAGAAGGGTTTAGATACTAAACACCTGACAAAGATAGTGCCCCCCTTTAAACAAGGGGATGACATCCAGAAATGGATGGCTGCTTTGGAGAGGGCCTGCACTGTACAGTGCATCCCCCAAAGTCAGTGGGCAGCTATACTGTGGCTCTCCTTTGATGGCAAAGGTAGAGATAAGCTCCTCACTACTAGAGTTGAGGATGCTAATAATTACCAAGTCCTGAAAAATGCACTGGTTGATGGGTTTGGCTTAACCACTGAGCAGTACAGGTTGCTGTTCAGGGATACCCAGAAAACTCAGTCTCAGGATTGGGCTGACTTTGTTGATTGTGCCACTAAGGCTTTGGAAGGCTGGCTATTGGGTAGCAAGGTTACTGACTTCACAGGATTGTATAATCTTATTATGAGAGAGCAAGTCTTAAATAATTGTCAGAACCAGTTATTACACCAGCACCTGGTAGACTCTGATCTGACCTCTCCACAAGAATTGGGTAAGAGGGCAGACAAATGGGTCAGAACCAGGATTAGGCCTAAGAACCAAGGTGGTGACCAGAAAAAGGAATCAACCAATCCTCAAGAGAAGGGTGGGAATAAATCTGCAGATCAAACCACATCAGGGCCCCAAAAATCCTCTGAGGGGGGTGGGTCCCAGAATCCTTCCAATGCCCAGAAGAAACCTTATTGTTATCCCTGTAAACAGGTGGGTCATTTGAAAACTGACAGCAGTTGCCCAAAGAACAACAATAAGGAGAACATACCCCCAAGTAACATTCCCAAACCTCCTGTTACTACTAGTAGTAATCCCCCAGGTGGTGGGAGTGCCCCCAAGAATTTGGATGCATTTACTTTGGGAGTTCCTGGGGACTCTGGCCTAACCAGGTCCCCTGACTTAGATACTCTTGTCTGTGAAAATGGCATGGGGTTTGCCAACTTCACTACTTGTCCCAACACTTTGAGCAAGTACAGACAGGAGCCCCTCATCAATGGTACAAAAGTTGAGGCCTATAGAGATACAGGGGCTAGCATCACCATGGTGACTGAGAGTCTAGTCCCCTCAAGGCAACTTTTACCTGGTGCCACATACCAGGTGACCAATATTGATGGAGTACAGAGAAATCATCCCATGGCAGTGGTAAATCTCAGCTGGGGAGGTGTCACTGGCCACAAGAGAGTGGCAGTGTCACCAAACTTGCCTGTAGATTGCCTACTGGGGAATGATTTAGAGCTCTCAGCCTGGGCTGAAGTAGAGCAAGAAACCCATTCTAAAATGGTGAACCTCCATGGTAAGGTTAGTGGGGCAGTGATAGCCACAGCCCCAGTCCAAGATGTCCTCCCTGAACAGGTCAGGAGGGCTGTGCCAGTCACAGCCCAATCTCAGACAACTTCCTTCCCAGAACAGGTTGTCAAGGCTGGGATGGTCACAGCCCACACCCAAACTGAGCCCCCTCCTGAAAAGGTTGGGAGAGTTGTGATGGCCACAGCTCAAACTCAGACAGATGATAGTGTTGTGAAGCCTGAAACTATGGATCACTCCACTCAGACAGAGAGCATTGAGGAGGAAGAGAAATCTCCCTCCCACCAGACTTTAGGAAAGGGTCAGCCTCCTCAGGGAACTGATCTGACCCCTTGTGAAGAAACTGCCACAGAGGTAGTCAGGCCTAGCCTGGCAGAACCCCTGATGTCAGTGGACCCTTCCAAGGTGGGACCCAGTCTGGAGCAGGTAACCTGCCCCTCTCTACCCTGCCTCAGTCAGCCCAGGGCTGTAGAGGTCAGGGAGGCCAGTGTTGGACCCCAAAGGGCCCCCTGTCCAAAAGAATCCCCCAATCAGCAGATTAAGGGCACTGAAGCTAGTAATCCTAGCCAAGTGAAAATAAAACCAACTCCTGAGGGATCCCCCTTAAATTTAGTTAGGGACCTCCCACAGATGGACACTGTTGGGCACAGCCAAACCTGGGACCTGAGGGCCCCAAACCTGACCTGTCCCTCCAGTAAGCCAAACAGAGGGACTCAGCCTCCAGCTTTAGGTAGCCAGAGGTTGACCCTGAGAGCTCAACACAACTCAGTCTTGGAAAGAAAGGCCTCTATGGTGGATACTGATTGGAGGAAGCTGAGCCCAAAATTAGTGGAGCGTCACTTCAGTACTCCATCTCAGCACCAGCCTTTTTCTTTGACAAAACACACCACAGGTAGAGACTCCCTATGGTGGAGACCCTCAGACACCCTTAGGGTGAGGGATTGCTTAGTGGACCATGAGATAGGGGGTAACCATGCCAGTGCTGGTACTTCCTTATATGGCCACTTAGGTAATATAGGCTTACCTGTCAAGGATAGCCTTATCTCCTTTCGTTTGGGGGGGGGGGTTATGTAGGAAGGTAGATCCCTGACTATGGTTACCCCCAACTTTTTGCCTGGTGTTTCGCTGGTTTTCTGACTTAGTTGACCTGGGGCCCTGCTATTCAGGACCCCAGGCCTACTGCTCTCTCTGTAAAATGAATTCCATGTACCCTAGTTACATATCTAATTGGATACTGAGTCACCTTATCAGTCCCTGTACAGTGTACCTTAGGTACCCAGGGCATAGGTGTACCCAGGGCCTACCAGGGGCTGCAGCATGTATTATGCCACCCCTGGCTGGCCATCCAAATCTGACACAACTGGCTGCACGACAGCTGGGGCAAGGTGGTGTAATCACCCTTTGCTTTAGATATAGTATACCTATATCTAACCCTAAAGTGGACACACAGATCTCCTATCAGTCACTCCTATGGCAGGCCTTGACAATCCTGAAGGCAGAGTGCTTGGAATCGTGTGAGATAGTGCTCTGGCATGAGCAGAGCCTGTCTGCGGCTTTCGGGATCCATCCCTTAGCCGTTTCCATGATATCGCATACCATATACTCTTAAGTGCATTATAATCCTCGCGGTTATATGCCAACTCTGGTATCGCTTTATCAAAACATGTCGAGTAAGGTGTCATACGAATTGGAATACTAACCCCTCGCCAATTCTGGCGACGGGGTTAGCATTCCACCCTTCTAGAGGGACACGACATGTATGTAACCTGTAACCCCGGTTAAAGTCAGACAGAGCCTTAGCTCCACAAAATGGATGCTGCCACCGAGACACAAGTCTGCCCTCCTGCTGCTGGGAGTCCTCCCAGCCCAGGAGGCAAGGACAAAGGGTTTCCTGCCAGGGGCGGTGCCAGCACCGTCCCAGACAGGATTTTGTGTATTCTAGGTAGGCAGGGCTTTAGAGGAAGGTGACTGCAAGTGGCACCCCGGTGCTCACTGTGCATAGGCCGGCTTGAACCAGTTCCAGGGGCACTCCAGCCCCTGATCTGGGGAAAGCCCGCCAAAGGAGAGGGGTGTAACCACCCCCCTCCTAGTCCCACCCATAGGGCAGGACTTAGTCGCGTGCCAGCCCCTTTTTGCAGGATAAAGGTAGGAACTGGCCCCCTTCCAAATCAGATCATCTTTGAATCCTGAAACTACTTTCTTCAAGAAGGAACTCAAGACTCTTCTCAAGATTTCTCCCTTGTGACTAAGGAGTAGTCACCCTGCAGCAGCAGGCACCAACCAAGCATCGCGGTTTGTTGCCAGTCTCTCCTTCGGATCAAGACTGCTCCAGCACGACGAGAACCGGCTTCCCTGGCACCTCTGACCTCAACCTGCATCATCAGCCCAGCTGTGATCCGTGGGTGTGACGAGACCTCGAGGGACCGGCCATCTTCAGAACTGCACGACGCTTGTCCAGCACGACTCCCGAGTGACCCTCGACTGAGTGCTTTGGGGTAAGAGAAGCCCCGACCCTGAGCAGCTCCAGCACCGAAGTTCAGCCCCCCTGCATCCACAAGATCTGCGTGGGGCCCTTCTGCTTTTTGCTGCTCACGCGTTGTCCAGGTCGCTTGCCCGTTGGCTAGTGGCCCCTTCACGACGCTCCACGACGACAAACACTGCTGGTCTGGTTTCTCCAGACTGGCCCTTGCTTCCCTCCATCAGAGAAGCACCCTGGACCCTCCTGGTCCACTCAAGACGCCATTTTAGGTCCACCGCGTGGGCCTTGCCTTTGCCAAGACTTGTTGCCCAATCCTGGGTCCAGCGACGTCGACAGCAAGAACCTTCGTGGGACTGCTCGCACCTCCATCCTGGTTGCCGACAACGCCTCCTGGTCCGAGAGACTGCAGAGCCCAGCAGCGCCCACTCACCTGACTGCGGTGACTTCGCCCGGTGCCATCCTGGTGCCCACTTAATCACTGGCTAGTGATTCAGAACTTGGTCCCCTCTGCTTTCAGGTCTTCTTCTTCCCTGATCCAGGCTTGGATCACTCCGAACTTTCTTCACTGGCCGCCTGCCAGCAACTCTTTCTTCAGGCTCCTGGTTCATCAACGAAGAAACCCGACGACACTTGAACCCTATGCAGCCGCAGCCCCTGGGCTAGGTAAACCGAGTACTCCGGTGCTCCAGCGTAGGCCCACTCTCTAAGTGTCTAGATCCACTTTCGTTTTTGACCTACCTAGTCGGGTTCGCCCGAAAACACTAACTTTGCATTTACTAGGATCCATAGACTTTGTTCCGCATTACGCGTGAGAGTTCCCACTCTGCACACGACGTCCCTAGGTCTCCTGCTAGTAATCTAAAGGTTCAGTAGTCCAGTCCTAGCGATCCAAAGCCTATGAGAGTAGTACTTACCTGCTAGTAATTTCGCATTCCACTTTTGTAGTATATGGTTTTTCGTGCCCCTCGGGCATTTGTGTAAATTGTGCGACTTAAAGTATTTTCTTAAGAGTTTTGTATTGTGCTTAGCTCCCTGACTCATAAAGAGTTCAGGGTAGACTTGTTAGAAATAAATATACATTTATTTTCATAACAACTTGTGTGGTGTCCTTTCACTGGGTGTTCAAGGGGTAATGTGATGGTAAAACAGCTGGCTTAACACGCCCTCTAGAGTCTTAGCCTTAGACTGCTCGTATCCATGCTACTAGGATAGCTGGTCTATAAGGTTGACTTACAACCAATCATCAATAAGGGTTGTTTGGACTGATACAAAGTGCTCACTAGAATAGTGAACATTATATATCAGGCCAACTTCTCACAGCCGGTTCCTCTCTTGTTCTCGGGCGTCTCCGTGGGGGAGGCCCGTGTCCAGGTTTGCGGGTCTTTCCCCCGCTGGGTTCGCGTCGGTCTCCGGGCGCCCGTTCGGGCCCGGGTTATCGTCATTCTGGGGTAGCGCGTTATCGGCGTCCGCCCAGGCTTGCAGGGCTGATTTAAAGTCCTCTTTGGTGTTGAGGCCCGTGGTAGCGATGCCTAGGTCCTTGCAGAATTGTTTTAATTCCTTGTGGATGTAATCTTCCATCTTTTCTTTCTGGAATTCCGCAGTCGGTCTGGTTTCCTGAGTAGTCATGGTCGTGGTGTGTTTTTCTCGGTAGTGAGCGAATTACTCTCTGTACGATCTGCGTCGGCTCGGATCCCGTCGCCTGCCACCAATGTTAGAAAGGCGACCCGGGGGAGGCAGAAGATACCTGACTGACCACCCCTAGGTCCACCTCTCCGTCAAGAGGTAGCCGAGCGTTACTGAGAGGCCTCCTGGGTGAGGGCCCTCTCCTAGGATCGCACAGCAGAGTAACCACACACTACAAATGGACACCACACCAGAGGTCGAGTTCGTAAGCTTTATCAGGAAACAAAGGCTGCTGGTTCCCAGCGATATGTACAAGTAGACCGAGGGGTCTGTAAAGTCTCGTAAAAGGGGGTCAGGGTAGCGGGACAGTCTCGGTTGGGGGGTATGAAGGGATACCCTGCGCACAGCTCTCAATCCTCGAGCCGGGGGTTCCGAGAGGTTGAGCCGCGGCAGCGCCAGCCGGCTCTCAGGATGGTTCGGCAAAGGTGGGCCGCGACAGCGCCAGCGGGCTCTCAAGATGGTTCGGCAAAGGTGAGCCGCGGCAGCGCCAGCAGGCTCTCAAGATGGTTCGGCAAAGGTGAGCCGCGGCAGCGCCAGCAGGCTCTCAAGATAGTTCGGTAAAGGTGAGCCGCGGCAGCGCCAGCAGGCTCTCAAGATGGTTCGGCAAAGGTGAGCCGCGGCAGCGCCAGCAGGCTCTCAAGATAGTTCGGCAAAGGTGGGCCGCGGCAGCGCCAGCAGGCTCTCAGGGTCTCTTCAGGTTACAGGCAATGAGTTCTTCTGGTGTCGGCCGTGACAGTGTCAGTAGGGCTTTCCAGTCCAGGATACAACTGCCGTCCTACTCCGGGGCTGGCCCAGATATAGGACTGGAGTCCTTTGATGTCCGGACCCTCGCGCCTGGGGGTCAGAGGGGCCGGGAAGATGGTGTCCAGACACCCAGCAGGGGGGTGGAGCAAGCACCCCGGGATGCCGGGGGCGATTGATACCAGGCGTCCGGGGACGGTTGGAGGGCCATCGAAACTCCCCTCCTCCGGGATCTGTCGAGTGGCCACTCGACCACCTGGGTAGATCTTGGCGCCTCGATGTCGGGGCTTCGCTGGGGCCGGGGCCGGGGCCGCGTGTTCGTGACGTGGTGGTCCCAAGATGGAGTCGGGCGAGGCCTCGTGCTCAGGACATGCTGGGCCCTGGATGGAATCAGGCCGGTGTGGTGGTCCGTGGTGGTAACCGGACCAGTAGTGTTGGTGCGTGCAGGATCGGGCGGACGGGGCCGCCCGGGCTCTGTGGAGGGCTGATGTCGTCCGGGGCCCGCCACTCGGGAGGGGCAGGACCACGCCATGCGGCCGGGTCCAACATCTTTAGAGACTTGTTTACATTTCTAGACATTGGTAGCTGAAAAGGGTGAAAAGGGGAAAACAGTACAAGGACATACCACACAGATTTATATTTACCTAGGGCCATATGTATCATTGAAATTCGTATTCGCAAAGGCCAAAATTCGCAGAATTTCGGCCTTTGCGAATGCGAATTTGTTAGACCCGGCCCCGTGGCGTGGTCCTCCCTGACCCGTAGCAACCCCCGTCCGAGCTGTACACCACAACAGACCCCCGAGTCCCCCCGGCCGAGCTGACCCTGCCCTCAATGTTACCCACACTCGTCCCCGGACTTCCCCGTCCGTGCCTCCATCTTCCCGGCCCGTAGGCCCTGTGTGCCCACGTCCCGGCACCTAAGATGGCCGCCCGATCCAGCACGGCCTAGGCCGAGAGGCGCCACCCTGGCGGGAGGACAGCGCGCTCACCTTCAGTGAGAGAGGGAGGAGCAGTCTCTCTCACACCTCCGACCTCCCCTCGAGAGATGGGTTTCGATCGCCCTCCGGGCACCCTGAGCGCTGGCTCCACGCCTGCTGGGTGTCTGGAACTCCTCCAGAACCTGACATGAATGAATCAAAGGGCCGCGTGGCAGGAAACCCCAACAAGCGGCCCCCAGGTGCTAAGACCCCTGCCGACCAGAACTCCGGAGATCAAAGAGGGGCAGTCCTATAACTAGAGATGCTCCGGAACTATCGGCAGATTCGACTCTGGAATAACCTGAGCCCTGCTGAGTGACTCGCGGCTCCCCTGAAGATCGTAAGACCTCCGACATCTTGCTTGAGCCCTGCTGAGTGACTCGCGGCTCCCCTGAAGATCGTAAGACCTCCGACATCTTGCTTGAGCCCTGCTGAGTGACTCGCGGCTCCCCTGCAACCTTGGTATGCCTGAGCCCTGCTGAGTGACTCGTGGCTCCCCTGCAACCTTGGCACACCTGAGCCCTGCTGAGTGACTCGCGGCTCCCCTGCAACCTTGGAATACCTTAGCCCTGCTGAGTGACTCACGGCTCCCCTGAAGATCGTAAGACCTCCGACATCGTGCTTGAGCCCTGCTGAGTAACTTGCGGCCCCCCTGACTCTCCTGGTCCGGCGGAACCCCATAGATCGCATTGTATCCCCCGGCTCGAGGATTGAGAGCTGTGCGCCGGATACACACCGATATTAACACTGAACCTTAAGACTGTCCCGCTACCCCTACCCGGACCGAGACTCTTTGGATCCCTCGCTCTATTCTGTAAATACCTGCCCTGGCCGATCATAAAGATCTCTGGAAGTACGAGATAAAGAAACGTTCTTAAGAAATTACGGTGTGGTGTCTCTTTGTCGTGTGGTGTTGGTATAGTGTGTACAATCCTAGATTCGAGACTCTCCCCCTGAGTAGTCTCCCGCCAGTGCTCGTCTTTGTAACTAGGGGGGTGGGTCCCAGGGTGGTCAGGTGCCCTTCCCGCCCTCCCCTGAGATCCCCTTCTAACAGTGGTGGCAGCGGCGGGATACGAGCCGCAATCTAGAGATCGTACAGTACACGACTAACGCACTACTGAGCAAAGACGACAGAAGAAACCACCATGAGTATCATTGAAGCCGACGCGAGTACTGCATTCCGTATAGAACAACTGAAGGAGTACACGCACAAAGAACTGAAAGAATTCTGCAAAGAACTAGGAATCGCTACCACTGGCCTCAACACAAAGGAAGACATGCAGAGAGCATTGAAAGCTTGGGTGGAGTCCGGAGTCCCCCGCACAGAAGGGGCGGTGGCGCAGCCAGACGAACCGGGACTCCCCCAGACAGAAAGCAACGGCCAGGTACGAAGCATCGTACCAGACGGGGGCCTATCCCCGGAAGCGCTCGCGGATCGAGAAAGAAGTCGCCACCACAAGTTGGAGATGGCAAAACTGAAGATCGAAGGCGAAATAAAGTTAGCAGAAAAGAAACTTGCGATTGAGCAAATGAAAGTGCAAAGGAATTAGAAGAGAAGAAACTCCAGCGGGAGCATGAAGGGAAGAGACTTCAGCTGGAACACGAGCGAAGCTTGAAGGAGCTCGAGCTCAAGGCGAGGAACGAAGAGAACCGGCCCCCGAGGAACCGAGAGAGCGGACCCGCGGCCGAGCCGAAGGTCCACATCCCCAAAGATGTGGTCAACGAATATTACAAAAATGACGACATCCAGCAATGGTTCAAGGCCTACGAAGTTGCCATGACCTCCCACCGAGTCCCACAGAAAGATTGGGGAGCCGGATTGTGGGGTTGATTCAGGAGCGAGGGGAGAGACACCCTGCTCGATCTACCGTCCTCCGTGCAGACTTCCTACAGCCACATGAAAGAGGCCCTCCTGACGAGATACGGCCTCACCCCAGAAATGTACCGCCAGCGGTTCCGGGATTGCAAAAAGATTCCTGGCACCACCTGGGTGGAATACGTGAATTTTTTTAGCAGAGCATTTGAATGGTGGGTCAAGGGCAGCAAAGTGACTACCATGGAAGAATTAACTGACCTCATGCTGTGGGAACATTTGTCCACGAATTGCTTTGTGGAGCTACGCCAGCATCTGCTCGACAGCAAGCTCGCTGATCCGAGGAAGCTGGCCGTCGAGGCGGATCGCTGGGCGAACACCAGGGTCACCCGGGGCCCCGTAGGTGACTACCCCCGCAACAGTCAAGGACCACCCCGCCAGAGAGGGGGGGAACCCAGGAGGACCCAGGGACGCCCAGTCCGGTCCCCAGCGTAGCCCCCCGAGAAACCCACCACCGAGCTTCCCCGCACCGCCACCAGCTGCGGCTGGTCCCCCAGGTAGACAGCACAGAGTGACCATCACATGTTATAGATGTAAAAAACCCGGGCACTACGCCAGTGATCCCCAATGTCCCATGGCCCCACGTATCCCGACCACAACTCCCCCGGCTAGGCAGATAGCGAATATAGCTCTAGGGGAGGAGTTTGAGGACACCGAGGTATGGGAACCTACTGCCATGACCCTAGTATGCCTGGGAGATAGGGAGATGGTCCCCAGGAACACCCTGCCCACGAACACCAAGAAGTACCGCCAGTTGGTGACAGTGAATGGCCACCGAGTGGAGGCCCTCCGTGACACCGGAGCCAGCATCACAGGTGTCCTTAGCCATTTAGTGCGAGAAGACCAGATCCTCCCCAATGTCCTGTACCCAGTAATTTCAGCAGACAACACTGAGAGCTTGTGTCAGGTAGCCCTGGTACCATTTGAGTGGGAAGGAGTAACAGGGAAATTAAGACTAGCAGTACGGACCTCCCAGCCTGTTGACTGCCTCCTGGGGAACGACCTGGAAAGTTCTCCATGGAAGCAGGTCGAGCGCCGGACCCACCTCGGGATGATGGGTCTTCCCGAGTGGGTGTGCACCACCACCCGATCCATGGCAGCCCGATGCCCCCCGACGGGGAAGTCGAGGATGAAACTACCAACCTCCCCCCCGGTGGATGACGGCAGGGCCGAGCCAGCAGGGACCTCCGACCTCTCCCCACGAGGAGAAGATGTCACTGACAACGAACACCTACACCCCGACCCCGCACAGATCACCGAGCTGGGTGATCTGCCCGAGCTGGCGCAGTGGCGCCACGAGGTGGGCCCCTCCCGAGAGGAGTTCTGCCGGGAGCAAGCTATCTGTCCTTCCCTGGTCGGACCACGGCAACAGGCCGAAGCCCAGACCGCGGGCGACCAATCAGGAACGCATTGGCTGTACTGGGAGAATGACCTCCTTTACAGCGAACAGAAGTCAGCGGAGCTAGGGTCAGCCCGGGTGCTGGTGGTACCCCTACGCTTCCGAGACTTCCTCCTGGGCCTGGCCCACGATGTACCCCTATCAGGTCACTTGGGCCAAGACAAAACGTATAGCCGCCTGGTCACGCACTTCTATTGGCCCAAAATGAAAGCGAACGTAGAGGCCCACTGCAAGTCCTGTCCCACGTGCCAGGCTAGTGGAAAAAGCGGAGGAAAACGCAAGGCTCCCCTCCAACCATTCCCTGTCGTCAGTACCCCCTTTGAGCGGGTTGGATTTGACATCGTGGGGCCGCTAGACCACAAGACCTCTCAGGGTCACCGCTTCATCCTCGTCCTAGTGGACCATGCCACTCGATACCCTGAAGCCATCCCCCTACGCACTATCACGGCCCCCGTGGTGGGCCGGGCGCTGATGGGAATCTTTTCCCGCGTAGGATTTCCCCGAGAGGTCGTGAGCGACCGCGGGACAAACTTTATCTCCCGGTACATGACGTCCCTTTGGCAGCAATGTGGAGTGTCCTATTGGTTCACCACTCTGTACCAGCCCCAAGGAAATGGCCTAGTAGAGTGGTTTAACCGGACTCTGAAGGGGATGATCATGGGCCTAGAGGAGCCCCTCCGGCGTAAGTGGGACGTCCTGCTCCCCTGCCTATTGTTCGCCTACCGGGAAGTCCCCCAGAAATCCTTGGGGTTCAGCCCGTTCGAATTACTGTACGGACATCCTGTCCGGGGGCCCCGCAGTCGGATCCGAGAAGGTTGGGAGACGGCACCCCGAGACCCCCCCCAGGAGGTGTTCCGATACATTCTGACCCTCCGAAACCAGACTCGGAAGTTCCGAGAGCTGGCCGAGGCCAACCTGGAGACGAGCCAGGAGGAAAAGAAGCACTGGTACGACCAGAATGCCACTCTGGTCGAGATCCAGCCGGGCCAGCAGGTATGGGTCATGGCCCCAGTAAAACCTTGCGCCCTCCAAGATAAGTGGACGGGGCCCTTCAAGGTGATCGAGCGGAAAAGCCAAGTCACGTACTTGGTGGACGTCCAGTCCCCCCGGAACCCCCTGCGGGTCCTGCACGTGAACCACCGCAAGCCTCATTTCGTGCGGACGGAGCTGAGCCTACTGTTGGCCACAGATGACGGGGCGGAAGAGGAACCGGAGCCTCTCCCTGACCTCCTGTGCACCAAAGAGAAAGATGGCTCCGTGGAAGGAGTGAACCTCTCTTCCTCCCTCACTCCCCAGCAACGCAAAGACTGCCGCCAACTCTTGGGGCAGTTCTCTGACCTGTTCTCCCTCATCCCCAAGGTCACCGACTGGTGTGTCCACGACGTGGACACAGGAGACAGCCAGCCGGTGCGACACCGAGCCTACCGCGTCCCCGATCGAGTCCGGTCCTGCATCCAGGCCGAGGTCTCGAAGATGTTGTCCTTGGGGGTGGTCGAACCCTCAGACAGCCCCTGGGCCAGCCCAGTGGTGCTGGTCCCGAAAGCCTCGGCCCCTGGTGTCGCCCCTGAACGGAGGTTTTGCGTGGACTACCGGGGGCTCAATGCCATCACCCGAGCCGACGCTCACCCTATTCCCCGCGCGGATGAGCTCATTGACCGTCTCGGGTCTGCTCATTTCCTCAGCACCTTTGACCTGACCTGCGGATATTGGCAAATTGCGCTTACAGAGGGAGCCAAGGAACGGTCCGCCTTCTCCACCCCGGATGGGCACTATCGCTTTCGCGTGATGCCCTTCGGGATGAAAAATGCCCCGGCCACTTTTCAGAGACTGGTAAACAGAGTCCTGGCCGGGCTGGAAGAGTTCAGTGCCGCATATCTGGACGATATCGCGGTTTTCAGTTCAGAATGGAGTGAGCACCTCCGGCACCTCCGGAGGGTGCTGATGGCCCTGAGCCAGGCAGGCCTCACAGTGAAAGCTAGCAAATGCCAGATTGGGCAAGGATCGGTGGTCTACCTGGGACAACAGGTCGGGAGCGGGCATGTCGCCCCTTTACAGCCTAAGATCGATGCCATCTTAGCCTGGAAACCACCAACCACTCAAACAGAGGTACGAGCCTTCCTGGGCCTCACCGGCTACTACCGGAGGTTCATCAGGGGTTACGGCAGCCTCGTAGGTCCCCTCACAGAACTAACGTCCAAAAATCAGCCCAAGAAGGTGCAGTGGACCCCAGCCTGCCAAGAGGCGTTCGATGCCCTCAAGAAAGCCATGTGTACTGCCCCCGTGCTACGAGCCCCTGACTACTCAAGAGAGTTTGTGGTACAGACTGATGCTTCGGAACATGGCATTGGGGCCGTACTATCCCAACTGAATGAGGAAGGTCTCGACCAGCCGATAGCCTTCATTAGCCAGAGGCTAATCCCCAGAGAGCAGAGGTGGAGCACCATCTAACGAGAAGCGTTCACAGTAGTCTGGGCCCTAAAGAAACCACGGCCCTACTTGTTCGGAACCCATTTCCGAGTCCAGACGGATCATCGACCATTGCGGTGGTTGATGCAGATGAGGGGCGAGAACCCCAAACTGCTGCGATGGTCGATCTCCCTCCAGGGGATGGATTTCACTGTGGAGCATCGCCCTGGTACCAACCACGCCAACGCTGACGGCCTCTCCAGGTTCTTCCGCCTCAGCGAGGAGAACCCAGAAGAGGATGGGTAGTTCTCCCTGACTTTCAGCTGGGGGGGACGCATGTTAGACCCGGCCTCGTGGCGTGGCCTCCCTGACCCGTAGCAACCCCCGTCTGAGCTGTACACCACAACAGACCCCTGAGTCCCCCCGGCCGAGCCGACCCTGCCCTCAATGTTACCCACACTCGTCCCCGGACTTCCCCGTCCGTGCCTCCATCTTCCCAGCCCGTAGGCCCTGTGTGCCGACATCCCGGCACCTAAGATGGCCGCCCGATCCAGCGCGGCCTAGGCCGAGAGGCACCACCCTCGCGGGAGGACAGCGCGCTCCCCTTCAGTGAGAGAGGGAGGAGCAGTCTCTCTCACACCTCCGACCTCCCCTCGAGAGATGGGTTTCGATCGCCCTCCGGGCACCCTGAGGGCTGGCTCCACGCCTGCTGGGTGTCTGGAACTCCTCCAGAACCTGACATGAATCAATCAAAGGGCCGCGTGGCAGGAAACCCCAACAAGCGACCCCCAGGTGCTAAGACCCCTGCCGACCAGAACTCCGGAGATCAAAGAGGGGCAGTCCTATAACTAGGGATGCTCCGGAACTATCGGCAGATTCGACTCTGGAACGACCTGAGCCCTGCTGAGTGACTCGCGGCACCCCTGAAGATCGTAAGACCTCCGACATCTTGCTTGAGCCCTGCTGAGTGACTCGCGGCTCCCCTGAAGATCGTAAGACCTCCGACATCTTGCTTGAGCCCTGCTGAGGGACTCGCGGCTCCCCTGCAACCTTGGAATGCCTGAGTCCTGCTGAGTGACTCACGGCTCCCCTGCAACCTTGGGACACCTGAGCCCTGCTGAGTGACTCGCGGCTCCCCTGCCACCTTGGAACACCTGAGCCCTGCTGAGTGACTCGCGGCTTCCCTGCAACCTTGGAACACCTGAGCCCTGCTGAGTGACCCGCGGCTCCCCTGAAGATCATAAGACCTCCGACATCGTGCTTGAGCACTGCTGAGTAACTCGCGGCCCCCCTGACTCTCCTGGTCCGGCGGGACCCCATAGATCGCATCGTATCCCCCGGCTTGAGGATTGAGAGCTGTGCGCCGGATACGCACCGATATTGACACTGAACCTTAAGACTGTCCCACTACCCCTACCCGGACCGAGACTCTTTGGAGCCCTCGCTCTATTCTGTAAATACCTGCCCTGGCCGATGATAAAGTTCTCTGGAAGTACGAGATAAAGAAACGTTCTTAAGAAATTACGGTGTGGTGTCTCTTTGTCGTGTGGTGTTGGTATAGTGTGTACAATCCTAGATTCAAGACTCTCCCCCTGAGAAGTCTCCCGCCAGTGCTCGTCTTTGTAACTAGGAGGGTGGGTCCCAGGGTGGTCAGGTGCGCTTCCTGCCCTCCCCTGAGATCTCCTTCTAACAGAATTCGCAAAATGATATGTATGAAGGAAATCCCGATGCAAAATAAGGAATTGCAAATTTGCGATTCCTTATTTTGCGACTGCATTTAAGGAATCGCAAATTTTCCAATTCCTTAAATGCAATGTAAGAAGGCAAAAAAATGTGCTAAATGGCCTTAAGGAATCGCAAATTACCACCAACTTCTAGTTGGTGGTAAGTTGCGAATTCCTTGAAAAATGCACATTTTTGCATTTTTCAAAGTGCCATGTGACGCACATACATGCCCTTAGGGCATGTATGTGCACCACATGTGCACCTATGCTTATTTCAGGGGTGCAACAGGGTGTCCTTTGGACACCCCTGCACCCTTGAAATTATTCTCAATTTGCGATTAGCAAATTGCTAATCGCAAATTGAGAGAAAATTCCCATTCCTTCCTATGGGCCTCCTGGCCCATAGCAATAAATGGGAAAGTATTCCTTGATTGCGAATTCGCTTTTTGCGAATTCGCAATTAAGGAATATCAAGAAATCGCTAAACAATTGCATTTTTCTTGATACATACCATTTTGCGATTCTGAAATAGCGATTTCTTAAAAATCGCTATTACAGAATCGCAAAATGGTTCCTTGATACATATGGCCCTTAGAATGGTGCGAGGACCAACCCCGGCCAAGGGCTGTAAAGAAAGGGTTTCAGAATAGACAGTAGCAAACAGATTAAAACAGGTGCAGGACAGGACAGGTAACCTCTTCTAAGTGCAACGCCAGTGTTACACCCCTTTCTGATGCTACTCTTGGACCCCTCTAGGTGGATCGATTCTTCTCCTTCAGCAATTTCCAGATTCTTCTGTCAGAGTGCTCAACCAGCCCTCTGCTCTTGATAACATCCCCGATTCTTCTACAGCATACGTTGGGTCAGTGACAGGCCTGTGACAAGCCAGACAATCTAACTGACTGAGCCTTTCTTAGTTATACCAATTTCCAGGGTATGTACCACCCCCAATGTTTCAATATTCATGTATTCCCTTCATTTGATTGGACAGTGGGAAGGGGAGAGGTCATTACACCATACTAGTATGAAGTCACTTTCTTTGACTTAATTGTTCTAGTGTTCCCTCCCCTTACTTGGTTTCCCATGCTTTAATATTCCCACCCGTATTTCATTGAAACAACAACAATGTATTAAAAATTGACACTTCTTCTTTCCTTCTTCGGGTCAAAAGGTGCAGTACTCAAGCGCATCTCTTGTTAGACAGTCCTTTGGCAGCAGTTCAATGTCATTTTCATGAAGTTCAGAATGTACAATGCACCTACGTCCCCCATGACAAAATGGCGCTTTCAGTTGCCCTCCAGGCCTAAATATGAACTAATAATAAAGTAAAGGAAAAACATGTTAGAGTACGAAAATAAATGAATGCGCTGTATACCACTTATGCGATTAATTTATTTTATCTATTGCATTAGCAGTCAAGCAAAACACACACGGTTTAGTTTAAGCAGAAGCATATGCATTAGCATGTGAAATATAAAGCGGCCATTTTAGGCACTACTGCGCAGCTGCAAAGAGTTTCCACCAAAAGCAAAAGACGTCGTACTACGTAGATGCAGTTCACGCATGTGCAGAAGAGTTGCCACGTTTTCAGCAGCCATTTTAAGACACTTGAGTTACTTGTTAGCAAAATCACATAGGTAAGCTTCCCCTAGATACAAAATATGTTGTGTGGTGCATTATTAGTACCCACAAAACATGTTGGTTACTTATTACATGTTATTTCGAGAGGATTGAGTCCAAGCAAGTTTCTTTACATACGAAACCTTGCTCCATCATCAGACAAGCCAATTTCATGACTGGCCTCACTGGAATGGGGAATTGGTACCTGTTATTATATCAGAAACTACACGAGGTAGTGGTTCCCCCATTTTTGACTACTGCACGGGCGGTCACAGAATGCAAGATTCATTTACAGTCATGGTTTGGGTATAATCAAATGACCCCTAAAACTGTTTGTGGAGCAAATTTTAAAAGGATGTCTTTTTATTCCAAATGGCTGCTGTATTATACTACTCTGTGGTTGCAAGAAATGGTTCCCACCATCTCTGCAGCATGTTTTAGATGTGGCCATGTGAAGGGCGACTGGTTTCATGTCTGTCTTTCATCCCTGGCTCTTCGCCGTTTTTGGAAAAAAATATTTAGTTTTATTAGCGATTAGCTGCAGGTTAGGATTTATCCAGATTCCTATGGACCCGTATTCGGCATGTGTCGTCCATTTATCAAAATTAAACTACAGTAGCAAACATTCCTTTTTATTGCTACACTTTTCATAATTATGGAGTTCCTTTTGTGCTCTGTGGGCAGTGTAGGTCCCGTTGTTCCTTCCATAGGCCCATTAGGTGAGTGAACTGGGTCATGATCTGCTTAGCTACAGGGAGGATCTGTTTTTTCCCTTAATTGATGCGATGGATCATTTTGATGGGATAGTTAGTGATGTGATTCTACTGCTGGTAGGCAGTTCTAGCCTTTTTGTATTGGGAAGTGTTAACAGGTCAATTGTTGTAATGGGGGTGGGGGTGCTCACATAGTGAATGAGCATAGCTCAGTGAGGTTGGGATTATCATCAGGGAGCAAGGTGGATTGATTGAGCGAAAGTCACAATGGAACAAGTGATGTCAGTGGGTTCATAAGTAGTAGGACAGGTTTAGGTGTGTGAAGGGTAGGAGGTTATAAGGAGGCGGGACTTGGGATTTTATTAGGGGTGGGTTTTATGGAATTAACATTGTTTAGTGAGGTATTTATTTTTATATGACATGTTGCCTAGGGATCCAGGTATTGTTTCATTCCAAATCTGTGCTCAGGGCTTTATGTGGGGAAAAAGCTAGGGGTGCTCTGAAAGGGGCGTGGAAAACCACTTAAAGGGGTGTGGCCTATCCAATTAGGGGCATGGTCTAGATCATGGCTAAAACACATTGCCAAATCCAATAATTCAAGCCTAGGCGGGAGCCATTGGCTTTGCCAATGCTTCTTTGTTATACACCATTTGCTTTGGCCTATGCTTTTTTGTACAGTGAGCTTTTATGATTATTTTGGACTCCTTCTTTGAAGATATCGTAGCAATCTGGGAGTTCAGCCAAATAGCACATGTTCCTGTATTAATTTCTGATATATATTTGCCAGGCATTCCTCTGCTCTCATCTACGTGTACATTTGATTTAGGAACCAGGTGTATTGCTGATAGGCAGGTTTGTCAAACAAACTTTGTAAGTGTAGTATATTTACGAGTCCCACGGAATTCTTTCAGATATTTGGGAAATGTGATAGTATCAGGGGTGTTTTGTTATTGTGTTGTCCCACTTACAAAATGTCTACACATTCCACAATCATGAGACTTCGGAAGCAGTATAGTGCTTTTAGTTTACACGTGTGTAAGTGGACTTGTGAAGCTCAGACCTAGTTACAGAGCAGAGGAGTGCTTGCCATGGGCAGGGCCCTGGGAGCAGAGTTGGATTGGAAATAAAATTAGGCCCGGGCACCATACAAAAAAGTGGCCCACACTTGTGGATAATAACTTTTCATAAAATGTTGCTTAGTTAGTATCAGGGAAGTTATTTTCCTCTCTCTTAATTTCCTTTTCTCTTCCCTTCTTTTTGTTCATTCTACTCCACTTTGCACATCTCACTTTTCCTTTTGTCTCGAACTGTGCTATGTTCCATTTTGTTACTTCACCCCTTTTGTCATTTTTGTGCCAGGATGAATGCTTTTCGCAGTAATGTTGTCAAAAAAGCATTTGTTTTGAGTTGGCAAAAAAGTTTTCTTTTTGCTCAATTTGGTTGTTAGCCTTATTTTGTTTTCATTTTCTCTCAGTGAAAAATGGGAGCGCCTCACAGTTTTGAAGATGACATGTGGAAGGAGACATCCATGGCTCATCTGTCTGCTGCAGGAGATGTAAGTAGAGCCTCTTAAATTGCCACCGTTTGTTATCTGGCTCCTTGCAGGCACAACTCCCTTTTACTTCACCCCCATTAGTGCTAGCTGTGATGCTCAAAAACAGCATTGCCACTCCCCGAGGCTTAATTGTCGCGCTCAGGGACATGCTGTGCCTGCCCAGTTTGGCTCACTGTCCGGCCGCGCATGACAATGAGCACTCAAGATCTGTCCTTGGTCATACTGAGGTTTCACCTCTACTTTTCGCCTGCAGCCGCCTTTGCGAAACAGCCAAGGCAAATGTTGGTAGTTTAGTTGCAGCTGGAAAAAAAACACAGCCCACCAGCTGGACATTTGCACAGGCCCCCGGACAATGGCTGATTGCTCACCCTGTCAATCCGATCCTGCCTGGGAGTGATCTCCTTCACAATGAACTGGGTGTTAGTCGGCTGAGTGCTAAAGTGCACTAGTGAGAAGTGAGCAAATGAGCAAGCACACTTCGATGTGCATGCTCTCACTGCAGTCCGCAAAAAAAGGACTGTCTGTGCTAGGACAGCCCGATAGAGACCTGTTTCAAGGCCCCCTTTTAAAAACTCCCAGTGCTCTGCACCGGGGGAATCAGGCCCCCTTAAAGCCCTGCCTGTGCTATTAAAGCGGCATTTAGCCTTACCTTGATGTGAATGTCTTTTTGGAGAACCGTCTTGCCCAGTGTGGGCCCAGGGAGAGTTGAGCATGCACAGTTTCCCCGGGGCATTTCAGGGATGTGGCGATACTCTGCCCTGATTGGCTGTGAGCACAAGGGGGAGATGCAGCAGTGACAGGCTCAGTTCAGTTGTGGGTTTGGTATGGGACAGCCTCTTTGGCAGTCCTCAGACCTAGGTGCAGGTTAGTAGCCAGAGTCCACTCTCCGGCCTTCCCTTTTCGTATTTATGGAGAGTCTCCTTTTGTGTTCTGGGGCAGTGTAGGTTCCATTGTTCCTTTGCTACAGCGCATCTCCAAAAATGTTTCTAAAACTCAGTATCACCATTTCCCTAAAATATCCAAACTCACCTACATTCACCAGTGGGGCCCATAACACTGCACCCAATCTCTGTTCATTTAATTCAACTTCAGGGTTTGGTGAAACACAAAAGAGTATTGCTGTAACATTGGTGGAGTGTCTAAAACTATTTATTATTTACATCTATCATTTAAAACGATTTACCATGGTTTTCATTAAACACACCCTTTTATTCAGACACACCACCATAGTGGCAATGGATCTGCTAGAATGAAAATCAGGCGTAGGAAAAATACAAGACCAGCTTTTAATTCTCCATTTATCAAATTTTTATTCAAGGCAAATTTTAGTATGTCTGACATTTAGGCTTTTATTAATTCTTTATTCTGTAAAATCTTAATCTTTATTTAAAAAATGATCATTTTATTTAAAGCTCGGAAATATAGACATTCATTTAGTAAATTCAGTGCAAAGTTTAGCAAAGAACAGATAGTTCCAACTCAGTCTCTCCTAACAACCCTAGCTAACACCCTCATCTTATCCTTTCAGTCCTGCAAAGAAAAACAAGTAAAAGATAAATCACCTTACATCCAGGATTCGATCAAAAGTCCAGCAGCACTTCGTGTAGAAATCGGAAAGAGCGGTGCTTCTAAGTAAAATCAGGGGTTTTTATACACTAATTTCCTAACTTAATCTATCTAAAAAGTTACTAACAATACCAACTCGGGTTCTGATCAGACACATTTGGGGTAGATGAGCGTCTCCTCATCATTACAGCATCGTATTCACAATGAATCAGCAGAAAAATAAAGGGGCTTTGTTTAAGACAGTCCGTGGCCTAGTCACATCCCCAACTTGCAACTTCAAGACTTTTTCCCAGGATCATAACATTTGAGCGTCCATGTTTGGCAGCCTTGAACCTCTCCGAGCACAGGCAGTTCACTCTTTCTTGCAGGCTTTAGGCGCGCATGCGCTGTCCAGCACTTGCTCACAGTTTACCCAGGCAGCCATTTTTAGAGTAGGCCTCAGAGGCCACTTTTCGGAACTATCATAGAAACAAACACAAATTCATGTTAAATATAGAACTAAAGCCCTTCTATTACCTCCCACCATACTAATGTTTCAACACTAGTTGTTACCTAGCAAATAAGCCACATAAATGCGCTTTAAACTTACATATCTGACGACTTTTCTAGCACAAAACGTGTACAATAAGCACTTTTAAGCTGTGTTTGTTAATATTTAAGCTGTGCATTAATTCACAACACGATAACAATACATATTAGTTAATTTTATTGCAACATGCAGGCAAAATTAGTACTCCCGTGTGTAGAAAGTGTATGCATCTTATACTATGGTTGATTAATTCACAATAACATACCATTCGTAAATGTTAATGTTATGGAACCTTGATTTTGAGAGGGGTACACACAATTTTGTTTTTACCACCTCACTCCATCACCTTCTATAGGACCATTCAGGTAAGTGGCTTGGCCCATGACCTGCTTAGCTGCAGGAAGAATCTGTTTTTCCCCTTCATTGATGGGATCGCTTTCAAGGGACAGGTCTGTTTTTTTTCTCTGTTAAAGGTGTGGTTCTGAGGCTGGTAGCCAAGTCTGGCTTTTTTGTATTAGGCTATGTCAAGAGGACAATTGTTATGGGGTGAGAGACTCAGCTCATAGTGGGTGAGCATAGCCCAGGGAGATTGGCGCTATCATCAAGGAGCAAAGTGGATGGATTGGGTGAACGTGACGGTGGAGCGAGATGTGACATCAGTGGGTGTATGAACAGTAGGTCAGGTTTAGGTGTGTGAAGGGTAGGAGGTTTCAAGATGGGGCACTTGGTATTTTACTAGGAGGGAGTTTTTGAGGAATTGACTTTTTTTAGTGAGGTGTTTAGTTTTGTAAGAAACGTTGCCAAGGGATTTGAGTATGTCTTCAGTCAATACCTGTGCTATTAAAGAAGCTGTTGGAAAATGGTCCTCTCTGAAGGGTCACTCCAGACTTTCTGCCTTCCTCCTCCTCTTTTTTCTGAGCTGGTTTGTGTTTGCTTTAGGACTCTGGGCACATTACCACTGCTGAAAGGTGCTAAAGTACATGTGCTCTCTCTTCTAAACATGGTGACATTGATGTTTACCTGTTTGCTAATTTTAATTTACTTGTGAAACCCTTGTAAAGTGGTATACCATATACCCATGGCCTGTAAGTTATATGCTACTAGTGGACTGCAGCCAGCACTGATTATGCCTTTTAAACCTGTCTCAGGCCTGCCATTGCAGTGACTGTGTGTGCAGTTTACTGCCACTTCGATTTGGCATTTAAAACTAATTGCCAAGCTTGAAACTCCCCTTTTATTACACATAAGTCAACCTTAAGGTATGCCCTAGGTAGTCCTAAGGGGAGGGTGTTGGGTAAATGAAAGGTAGAATATGTACTGGTATGTTTTTAATGTCCTGGTGGTGACAAACAGCCTATTTCGTTTTTTCACTACTCTCATAGGTTAGCATTGGGAATCCTTTAATACACTATTAAGCTGCAATTCCTGATCAGAGAAGAGTAGCTATTTCATGTTTCATATGTTTGGAATAATAATGACAAATCCTCCCATCTGGTAAAAGTTGGTTTTGGCATTTCTATTTTAGAAAAGCCACTTTTAGAAAGCGGACAGTTCTCTGTGCTTATAATTTTGTGTGCTTTGCAACCTGTCTCGAATACACGACTGGGCTGGATGACAGCTACCCTTTATGCATTCCCTCTAGACGATCACAACACAGGAAGGATTGGTGTGTCTGAGTGCCCATCTACATACATCTGCATTCTGATGTCCTTGGCTGGGCAAGATGGTAGGGTGGGGCTAA
Organism: Lissotriton helveticus; assembly: GCF_964261635.1. Lineage (NCBI taxonomy): Eukaryota > Metazoa > Chordata > Amphibia > Caudata > Salamandridae > Lissotriton > Lissotriton helveticus. The sequence goes on along the minus strand of NC_136065.1, from coordinate 741,113,418 downwards.
CACTTCACTTGAATGGACTGCATCCTGTCCCAACGGAAAGGACTGATTACCCCCCCCCACCCCCACCCCCCCAGATAGCGAGGCAGACAGGACTGATTAGAAAGGGATACTTGTTGACTTTAGAGAGCTGCTTTGAAGTCACCACCACATCAAAGGACCTTTTGGGTATAAGTACTGGGTCTCTGACCCCTTCAAATCAGACACTTCCGGATCTTGAACTGAAACTCTGTCAGAAGGTCTGTTCTGCTGCTTAAAGGGCTCATCATTAGACTGAAGACATGGAAGGCTTGCTTTTCTTTGGTGTGGCCCTGCTGCTTTGACTTAACTGAAGGAGAGCTGGACTCTGCCTTCACTCCAAGTAATCTCCAGAGCTTGTTGGCTTGCCTCCCGTTGCTTAAGACTCAGGGAAATCAAAGTCTCTACCCCTGCTCCTGTTCCTGGCTCACTGGAAGTGGCCCAGATACCTGCTATACAGATTTCAACACATCTCCTGTCTGCGTATAGCAGAACCGGCGCATTAACCCAGTTGAGGAAGTAAAATAGGTGCATCGCAACAGAACCAGAGCTTTGCCTCCCGAGATCGATGCATTGGACAGCATATTGCTGCAGTTGCAGCTTGGTGAGATCGACACATCCCCTTGACTGAGTGGCAGAATCCGGTACATCACTCAAAGACTCTCAACTCAGGCACCCATCCTCCGAACTGACGCACTTCCTTCACTGTGTGAAGAAGATCGACGCATTTCGCTGTTTGCAACCAGGAAAGGTACTTTGTTCACAGGGCCCTGTGGGATCATGTTGTAGGCCCTGTGCTTCCACGAGGTCAGCCCGAACATTGACTTTGCCCCGGTCCAATGCAAATTGAAGTAACCTTTTAGTGGTACTTGTTTCTGAGTGCTTTTCTGCATTTAATATTTTAAAATTCATTATCTCAAGTTCTATACTATGGCTTTTTGTTGATTGAGGGCTAGATGTAGGTAAATCAGATTTACCGATTCATAAATACCGAATTTTACGATTCGGTATTCATGAATCGGTAAATCTGATGTAGGTAATTATTCGGTACCAAATACCGAATCGGTAGGATTCGGTATTTACCGATTCTGTAATTACTGAATCGGTATTTGCCATTGATTCCTATGGGCCTTGAAGCCCATAGGAATCAATGGCAAATACCGATTCGGTAATTACCGAATCGGTAAAAATACCGAATTGCCAAGGGGGACAGGGTGTCACTTTGACACCCTGTTGCACCCCTGTTTCTGGCTAGCGGGCCATGTGACACACAAACATGCCCTCAGGGCATGTCTGTGTGCCACATGGCACAGGTGTACATGCACAGATGTGCATGTACACAGGAATTCGTTATTTACCATGCAATAGTATTACATGGTAAATAACAAATTCTTAGGGGCCTGTGGCACTGTTTACTGTGCCACCTACTTATTGATTTACAGAATCGGTAAATTTACCGATTCGGTATTTTACCAATTCTGTAAATTCACCAATCCGTAAATTTACCGATTCTGTAATAAATCAAAGGCCCCCTACATTACAAAACCCAAATACCGGTCGGTAATGACCGGTATTTGGTCTCCTACATCTGGCCCTTGGTCTTTTTTTAATAATATATTATAATCTATTTTTATAAACCTGTGAGGAGTCTTTTGTGGTGTATTAATTGTGTGACTGTGCGTGTGCGTTGCACAAATACTTTACATTTTGTCTCTTTAGATAAGTCTGACTGCTCTGAGCCAAGCTACCAGAGGGTGAGCACAGGTTATCTTCTACTATGTATCTAACGTACCGTGACTAATATTGTGACTTCCTCTTGGACAGGGAACATACCTTTGCCCAAGGCTCGCGGTAGGAATGGACAGTGTGGGCAGCTGCCCAGGGCCCTCCGCTCAGCTCGCTGGTTAGGGCGTAGAGGCATTCCTGGGGGTGCAATTGTAGTCTAGTTCCTATATTCCGAATAGGCTCTGCGCATTGCAATAATATATCCTATAGATTAGACGTAGGACTGAGGTCGACTAGGTCTCTATCGAACATATTAGACTTAATTGTGAGTGCCAGCTAGCTCAGGGGTCACTAGAAATTTTCTCGAATAAACAAGAAGGGATTAGTTTCTGATAACCGCATAAACATGACAACTTTGTTTCCCAAGAATAAGAAATGTATCTCTAGAGTCGCGGAAACAATAGATAGATATTTCACTCAGTCATTCATGCATGCTTCGTTTCACCAGAGGTGCAGAGAAATAGAGAGACGGGCGTTTTCAATAAAAGTATTTATTGAACAGTCTTCTTTCTCATGCAGAAGAAATGAATTGCTACAATCGTAATACTGGCTGTAAAGTATAATGCGTACAGCACGAAGAGAATTATAACATAATACTGTAAAAGCATGGTATGGTTTCTAAGCCATAAAATACATAGATAAATAAATAAATACTAAAAGTACTCAACTGGTGTTTCTAAACTACGCCTACCGGTGTACCTAACCTAGGTCTAGTACAAGGGAAGAAGTAAGTGATGTGCAGCATAGGTTTAGTATTCTTTTGCCAAGAATCTATCCAAGATTTCTCTTAGGGTCTATTCAGCTCCGTACCTTGGTTTAGAATGCAGGAGGTCTGGTATCTCTCTGTCTCAGGACTCGATTTCCCAACACCCCGCAAGGGGAGCTTGGAAACACTGGAGCTGGATTTTTTGGCCAGAGAAAAGACAACGTCTCTCTCAGTGCTTCTGCTGGAGCGTCGGCTTCCTTCTGCACTTGCTGCAGCGAGATGCGTCGGGCAAGTAGATAGTCGAACTGCTCCAAACCACTGTGTGTTTGCTAAGGCAAGTGTGGGCATATTTATACCTTGAAGGTGCCGAGTTTGACGTAAGGTTGGACATAATAAAGTCATCAAAGAGTCTCAGTTATTTGAAAACTCCATGAGTTCTTGGATAAATCAATATTCAAGCAAGGGGAAGTCCCTGACTGCTGAAAGCGAGTTTTCCAAGAAATCTTTGTAGATTTTCGGAACTAGTGGAAGTAGCCATGCCATATTTGGACTGCATGAGCTATGTCTAAATATGGTTATGATTTCTATGCCTATATAAGGATAGGGTGATTTATACCTGTATAAGGGCATGAATCGGGAAAATTACACTAGGGTCCTAAAATGCTATACAACACCCACTCCACTTATTATGTTCGACATTACTAAATAATAAGCAACTAAAACATATCTAAAGCATGTGTTTACAATCCCACCAAAAAAATACATAAATGCACCTAAAAAATGGTTGCACACATTAAATGAGTATTTGTACTGCACACATTTTAAAAAGCAACAGTTGTCATTTAAAGCATATGTTATGATATTGGAAATGCTATCCGAATGAATCATGAAATGACATTTATGAAATGGCTATAAGTTTACAGAAGAAAAGGTCGAGACCATCCCATAGCAGAAAATATAAACTGTTTTGGTTCTGAGGACAAGGCCAAATATTGTTTTTAGGAAGTGCTCAAAGGAATTTCGTGTTCTCTAAGAATAGTTCTACTTGAAGCAGATTACTTTGTGCCAAAAAGAGTTTCAATTTTGGTAAAGTCAAATAAAAAAATAGAAAAAATAGAGTTCAAAGTTAGAAGTCTTGTTTTGAAAAATGAAGGTCAAATTCACAGTTGATAGAACGCTGTGTGCAAATTTCAAAAGCTATTTCGGTGTCAGGAGAAAACATTAAATCTTCTAAGCTAGCAAAGAAATTGTCTACCACAGTAGGTGAAAGTTGAACCACTTCATTAAGTAGATCAATCGTACACAGATGAGAAGCATCGCCGTCAGCGTCAACCGCATTAGCAACATTCATAGTAGATGGTACCTGTGTGCCTGTTGGTCCACGTATCTCACTGGCAGCAGTTTGCGTATGTGAGACCGCAATGAATGCCGTCACCAGGATTGGTATCCTTTGGGGGCAACACAATGCATGAGCCCGTTGGCAGTGCTGATGGAAGTGTCAGACAGATATCTAACACGCATTCCTTTCCACAAAGTAGGCATCATAGAACAGGTAAGATGAAATCTTGCTAGATTGGTCTGAACGAAAGGAACCATGTGGTATTCAGATCTCTCAAACGAGCCAAACCATGAATCTGTGATATTCGGTCACAATACTGCATCGCCAGAAGAGCATTTTCCATGGTAATCTGGGTATCGCTGGTGACTGGACTTGCCATATCGGAGCAGAGGAAATAAAAATAGTATCCCTGCTACGAGTTCCAAGACGAGAGGCAGGCCGCCGAACACAGAGTGCATGAAATTTGGAAAAATGCCTAGGACTGCTTCGAAGGGTGTTAACAGTCCCGAAAAAATTGTCTTAAATACATGTGCCATACCACTAGTATCAGACATGTTTAAGATACAACCTAACATTTCTGCAAAATGTATGGGGCAGCGTGTTGATAATAAGTCATGTATCTCCGCAGAAGACCTTGCAACTTGCAGATCATACGTCTCTTTGGACGAGGTCAGTGGCACAGTTTTTTGTAAAAAAAAATGGATTTCATTCTGCTTAAAGTATCAATTAGAATGGAAGAGATGTTCAGTGAAGGCCATAGCGGCGACTCCCCATCTGTCTTGCTTTTAGGAAATAATACTTGCATACAACAAGTGACCCTGGCTGACACACTAACTAGATAGGCTATTCCTGGCATCATTCCACAACAGCTGTGATCGTTTAACATTATGTAGCTACCGTTGGAAAGCTGCCTAAAAATTGGATCTATCACTGCTGCCGGGGAACCCTGCAGGTGGCAAGAAAGGTTATTTGAAGAACACTCGCAGGCTCCGTGTAAATTAATACCCTGACACAAAAGTGTACCGCTTAGTGAATGTTTGCAATTGTTACCACTAAGAAATATTTCCTTTCCCCCGCTCCAACATGTGTGTGTGTATGGTAAATCCCAGGTTGACTTAATGTATTCTTTACCCAACCTTTCATACAGGCCTGCTGGTATGTGTTTCAGACAATATTGAAACTGGAAAATCGTCACTGGTATCGTGATGGTGCCATGTATTATCCATTCTATGGCTGATTTCTCAGAAACGGTTAATGGTAATCTTTCCAGTTTTTCTATGCTCAGCACCGTATAGTCTGCTCCCCTCTGTGCCAAAGAGATTTGTTTATCTGTAAGGTTAACTGCAGAAAACAATGACGTGGTGTTGATTAGACACCAAGGCACATAGCCCGAACGCAGATTTTGTAACGTCCAGCCTAGTAGCATTATAGAACGTAATTGAGACTGGCCATGTGTAACATTAGCAAGTCCTGTTCCATTATGTCTATGGCAGAGGATACAATACTGTCCAAAGAATAAATTCTGGATGACAGAGTCGTTAACCCATTGTCAACTACAGAGAGTGCTTTCTCTAAATTAATACGATTAATTTCTCGTATTCTTTCTGCAGTTTCCATTTGCGTGATTTTCCATGCTTCATTATAAGCAGCGTATATACTGGCATATATGAAACGTTTATGAAGTGGTTTACGAGGTCCTAGTAAAAAGTCTCTTAAATCAATGCCATCTTTAAGTAAAGTTAAGTGTTGTTTTATTTCTGGAAGTGTGGATTTCTGTAGCCACTCAAGGCATATTTTTCCTACACTGTATGTTGTTATTATCCCTGGATGTTGTCTCTGGACATATCTTGGATCTAGCCTGGTTACTGTAAAACCTTCTGTTTTGTTCAGGAATCTATCTTGACAGTTATTAGTGTCTGTGAGCTAGATTAACAATTGTTTCCAATCAGGATCAGTTCTGTTCTGTTGTAAAATATCATTTACGTCTACCTCCTCATCTGTAGTTCTATTACTGTCAGGTGTGGGTTTAGGTATGGACGGTTTGTTTAAATCTTTTATCTTAGCTAGGCCAAGACAAGATGTCTGTTGAACGGTGTCATATAAAAACATTATTTGTTCTGGGATGATGCAGGCTCTAAATAAGGCTTCTAAAACTTGCACCTGCCAGTCTTTTCAGTCAGTCAGAAATACTTTATTCGGTTTTTCAATTTAAAAACCATAAAAGCAACGATACCACAATTAATATATTACACAATTAAAACAGGGTCTATAATTATAAACACAGTCCATTTTAAAAAACATTCCATTTAAAAGGTATCAAATATAAGCAGACAGCCACTGGGGAACAGCTGTAATAATGTCAAAAATTTATGAAACCGCTAGTTCTCCCTAAGATTTCTGGATTTTAGGGCTGATTTTAAAAAAACAATCAAAAATAAGGTGCTTTCTGGCTTCAGAATTTGCAAATAACAAAGGGCTGGGCGAACCTGGATGAAATTCTGTTTTTTTAGAAGGGGCTTTAAAAAGGACCTCCGGGGTGCATCGTAGAGGGGACAAATAAATAAAAAGTGCACCAAGTCCTGCGGAGACACATTGTCGCAGCCGCAGGACGGTAACACTTGTCCTCTATGGGAGCCCCTCGGAACAGCTAATAAAAGGTGAAAATAATCCAATCGGAACCTTGTTAATAAAAACCGCTCGTATCCTGATATTGTCCATGATAAATAAGGTTCCAGGGAAGGTGTGGTTTTGAGCATCACATAACAGCGGACGCTAGGTTTTACCATTTCCACCCCCTCTCGATTGAGTTTTTTCATTAATGTAAAGGTTTTTTTTAACAAAGTCCACATCTGCATTAACAATCGAGTCTGGGTTTAAAAAGAGGTCCAGGCGCCCTAGTGCAAAGAAACAGCCTTTTAAGTATTTCAGCCATGGAATATTGAGCATATGGTCCAAAGACAGTACTTCTTTTAAAAGCTGGTGATTTAGGACCAAGTGTTTTTTTAACCAGCACTTTAACCAAAATACTAAAGGCCGTAGTGCTATGATGTCTCCAATGAAGGGTGTACCAGTTTCCTCATGAACTATTAAGTTAGAGGTTACTTTTGGTACCCCCCAGGAGCTGTTTTAAAAAATTATTCTCAGCCACCCCTATGCCCTCGGCTGCCACATACCCCCAGAGTTCGCTACCATAACTTCCTACTCCAACACTTTTAGCCTGGTAAATCTTTAATAATGCAGCAATTGGACGCTTTCCCATTTTTTTTGCAAAGTTGAATATGGCAGTGTTTGTCCGAATTACCTCTTCTCTTTTCCTTTGCAGCAATGGTCCCCATTTTAATTGATTATCAAATAAAACTCCCAAATAAGAGAATGTTGTAGTCAGGGGAACCTTCTCTGTATTTACCACAAAAGGATATTGTTTCTTAGAACGCTGCCCCACCTGCATAATAAATGATTTAGTGTTATTAATAGCTAAATCACGGGCAGTCATGAAACTACAGAAGGCATTCAATGAAGACTGCAAACCTCTTTCAGTTCTAGTGACAATAATTGCCAGCAATTTTTAGACTCGTACATTGACACAACCAATCTGTATATGTTCAGGTATACATCCATCACAGAAGAAGAAATACTTGTCACAAGAGTGATTGAGTCACGTTGAAGACTACAAGGTACCCCTACAGTAATCCCAAACTAAACCGTTAGATGAAGAAAAAGAAGGGTTGATGAAATTTATAATTTATGGTGTTTATTTTCTTAATTATTTAGGTTACACCGTGGTCCAATCCCTGATGATAATCCGCTAAGGCAGAGGGGCATTGGAAACGCGTCGGCTCGTCCATATCCGCCTACGAGGGACCCACATTAATTGGGACTCTAATGAGGGTGCCACATGAAATATACCCCGAGAGAGAACCCCCTACAATAGGTTAATCCCCGTAACCTGTCTGTCGTTGCGCCCCATGCACAATGAAAATAATTTTAGCCCTGGCAGGCATCTCACAGTATTGACTGGTGTAATTCAATGATTTGATGTTATTGTTTATAATTTTTTGGTTATGAGTTTATGAACATATGTTTGTTAAGAGTTCACAAAGGTATACAATGCAGAATGATATGTGTATTCCCTTAATGCATCAAAAATAAACAATTGGAGTTTTTTAAAATGATTTGAATCTAATACAATTGTTGAAGTATAATACAATGACTAAAGGTATTTTTGCTGAATAAATTAGCAGCACACAAAATGGTGGCCAGGTAATTCCTTTTGATAATAATGAAACTACAGAAGGCATTCAATAAAGACTGCAGACCTCTTTCAGTTCTAGCCAGGAGGACTGCATCGTCCGCATATAGCAGAACGGGCAAACCCCTGCGCCCAACATAGGGGAAGTCAACTCCAGTGATCACCAGGCAATCGTCCAGGTCATTAACATAAAGGTTAAAAAGAAAGGGGGCCAGGATACAGCCCTGCCTTACACCCCTATGGACGCTAAAATCCCTGGATACCCTAAGGTCCTGCTAGAATCTAAGATTGGCCTTTGTGTCCCAGTGCAGGTCCCTCAGAAAATTAACCAAAGAGGCTTCCACCCCCATGGTGCCCATGGAATCCCACAGTTTCCCCCAGTTGACACAATCAAATGCAGAGGAAAGGTCCATGAACGCCATGTGGATGGTGCCCCATCAGGCTATGGTATACTTCCAGAAGACCATGTACAAATTAAGGCATTGTGCCAGTGTAGAGTGACCTGACCGAAACCCATATTGGATTTTGGAGATAACCCTGTTATCATCAGCCCACGATGTCAGTCTATTCAATATTACTCCCCCCACGACCTTAACTACAGAGTCAATGAGGGAAATCGGTCTATAACAGGTAGTGCTATTCCGGTCTCCCTTCTTAAACACTGGCACAATTGTAGATGTTTCCCATGACCTTGGGCAGCCAGACTCTGCCGCTGCATTAAGCAGGGCGGTAAGGACTGGCGCCCATAGGGACACTTTTAACTTGAAAAGATCAGGGGGTATGCCGTCTGGTCCCGGCGCTTTATTACTTGTCAGCCCTAGAATGCCTCTCTCCACCTCATTCATAGTGAAAACAGGAGAGATTGCACCTTGCCCACCGCCATATGATTGTAACTGGGGAGTATTGCTCTCAAAGATGGAGCTAAAGTGGGTCACCCAATCGTCTTCAGTGATGTTGGTACTAACTTCATGCTCCCCTTCCCTATCAAGCAGGGGTCTATTAATAATGCCCCAAAATCTCTCGCTGTTCCCTAATGTATTAGGATCTAAAAGTTCTTGCCATGTCTTGTCCTTTAATTCAGCTTTACGTTGTCCTAAGGCTTTTTTATAGGTCAGACGTAGAGACCGTATCAATACAGGATCTCTGGGGACAATTTTCAGAGCACCCTTTAACTCTCTTGCTGCTTTTGCGAAATTATGGTCAAACCATTTAGGATCCGTCAACGATGGTCCAGATATCGGAGTTGATAACATAGACCCTACTTTTATGACGATCCCCTCTAATGCTTGGAGGGTATCCAGCGGAAGAGATGCGGGAGACACACAGGAGGTTAGTTCGGGGGCACATGATTTATGAATACTGTCATAAAGTATGTCAGGATTCACTGTTGACCACTTAAGTCGGCGCCTTCCAACCGTAGGTTTCAAAACACCCTGGGTTTTCAACTTTTCCCAAAGGTTCAGTAAATTTCCACCCAGGTAAACACAGATGGGATTATGATCGCTGTAGATACTTTCCTGGATTTTAAAGCCCGATATGATGGATTGAAGACCATTAGAAAGCAGGATATGATCCATTAAGAACCACCCAGAATGACCTTTAAATGTGGGGACGGGCTGGATACTACAAACGTCCACCACAGACATGGCTGCCAGTCTTTTGTGCCCCAGACAGATTTTGTCTCAATGTTGTCTTTCCAAAAGTCAAAGCCTAATGTAGACAGCTGAGCATAAAAGGCCGCAGAATAAATTTGCTTAGTATTGGTCAACATACTTTTCGTTCCTGTCTTATTTACATTTTTGAAGTAAAACATTTCTGGATTTGTGACATTGAAGCCTGAAAAGTATGGAAATTTTTCATAAAATGTTTTAGAGCTACCTGTTGGTGGCGTTGGACAATGTTTCCATTGATTATAAGTAAAAACATTTCCAGGGTTTGCAGATTTGTGCAAATAATGATGACCATAATGATTAAAACAATACATTTGTTCATAATCTGATGAACCTTCTAAGTATTCATGTTTTGTAAATGTTGCTGACATTTCTAAGTCTGCCATCGTGTTATTAACAGTCTCAAAGTCCCAATCATCAGAAAATGTACTGGGTGAAACAAAGTCACCCAAAGAAACCTTAAATTGGTGTAGAATCTTCAACAGCTCCCCCGGGCCATAAATGTCATAATCAGTTGTGTCCCATGCTATACCACCAGCTATAGGAACGGCTGTGGTGTTCACTGATGACATGGCTCTTTGCTCACGATGAGATGATTTGTGTGGCTTTAATTGCAAGTTGATGTTCTTACTTGCTGTGTCAATTTTACTATATTTTCCATCTATCCGCTTTCCCAAACTTAAAACAAGAATGAGCCAAAGTATGAGAAAAAGTACACCTAACACAATTCAAAATTCAACCCATGGTGAAACCAGATATGTTTTTTCAAGTTGATGAAAGAGTTCTGTTACTTTTGTTTTTAAAGTTTTATTTGCTGGCGTCGTTTCAGGCTCACTGGGATTCTCAGAAAACGTATCAAAGTTAATGAAATAGCAAGAAGCAGTTCTGTCAATTGTTGGTATTGCATCCGGATTATTCGAAATTGCTGGAGCTGTTTGTTCCCTTGTCATATTAGTATAGTCCGATGCTATATCATTGTAGACAGGTGTATCTTGACAACTGTTATTTGGGTTTCAAGAGGCACAAGTTCCATGGCTTTGTTGCATAGTCCTTCCTTTCGCACTGCAGATTCTTCAAAGGTGATGAGTCTCTCAGTTTGAACCTCTTGGATTGTAGCAATAGTCGGTCGTCTGCTACATCTTTGTAGTCCACTGGGCCTACTACTTATTATCGGCCACATGATGTGGTTTGACCAGGGTGATGGGCACAACTCTGTTCTCCTTTCTTCCAGCAAGGGGCGGCAGTAACACTGATCATGTTCCGTGGATTGCTAAGATAGGTACTGGTTTTCTGTAAGAAGGCCCAAATTCCTTCTTGACCGCAATATTTTCTCTGACTAGATCCCCAATCTTTCGAATCCAGACAGGCCTTGCTGGGACAGGTGGTTGTTCTTCAGTGGTTGTTGGCTTCTGTAACGTGTTGCTCAGACTTCTTCGTGTTTCATTTAAGTCCTGCAAAACAGCCAAACGGTCTTTGATATCAAAGGGTTTTTGTTCTACCACTGAAGTGTGATGATCAAGGTCCTGGACAAGCATTCTAGTACCAAAAAGTATTTCATATGGAGGGATTCCACCCTGAGAATGTCTTGGCAGATTGTTTAAACTACGTTGGACACTTATTAGAGGTTTGACCCACCCGTCATCCTAGTCTAATACCCTAGCTGTTATAGATTGCTTAATGTCACGTTTTTTTCTTTCCACTACCGCATTTCCTTCAGGATGGAATGGACTTGAGTACCCGCAATGTATGCCCAAACTGGGCATGGCCTCCTTGTAAGCTTGCGAGCTAAACGCAGGACCCTGGTCAGAATATAGCATGCCGATTGCGTATGTGCCGATAAAGACTCGCAAATCTTTTATAACAGTTGGAGCGTCAGCCGACCGCTGGGGACACATCCAGGTGAATCTTGAGCATGAATCCACTGTGACCAGGATATATTTATAGTTGCCACCCCTTTGTAAGGGACCACAGTGGTCCAGGTAAACTCGCGCTAGTGGTTTATCTGAAATAAGAAGGGACGTCTGCGCAGGACGTTTCACTGTTGAAACTTTCATTTTCTGGCAGATTTCACATTCCAAACATAGTTTCGGGTCTCTTTCCTCATGCGCGGCCACCAGTATCTTTGTTTTAATAATGCCACTGTGCCGGAAACAACTGTGTGTGCAGAGGCGAGCCCTTCATGTGCTGCTAAGATTAGTCCTAATCTATGTTCCATGTTTGGAATTACTCTATCCCCCACTCCAGGGATTCGAGCAAAAGGAACATTATTTGCATCAGTTATATATGAGTACTTGAGTGGAAAGCCTTTTGGAAGTGTTTTACCACTGTCTTTTACTGGGGCAGTGACAGCTTGCATTATTTCGCTGTCTATTTTTGTTTTTGAATGAGTGATTGTAGCTACGGCCGCCGTTTGCACAGCTGCCTTCGCGGCTTCATCAGCCAATGAATTCCCTTCAACGTGAACGCCATCACGTTGATGACTCAGTGTATGGATCACGTGAGTATTTTGTAGTTCTTTCTGTAATAGAACTACTTGTTCCCAAAGCATTTTATGCTTGATTGTGCCACCTTTTGCATCTTTGAAACCGGTTTGAACCCAGTTCTGCAAGTATTCGTTGTAAGATTGAACGCAGTAATACGAAACGCACACTATGAGTGTGGGGAATTCACGATCGGTATTTTCAAGCGCCATCTTGAATGCTTGGAGTTCAGCTCGCTGAGCTGTAGAATTTGTGACCTTAGGTCGGAATTTACCATCGCGCCGGCGACCTTTAACAATCGCGCACACAGCACTATAAGCTTGTTTGCCCCCAATCACGGGCTGTGCTGATCTGTCTGTATAAATTATACATCCGTAATGTTCTAGAGGCAGAATTTCAGTCGGCAGAGGACATTTGTGTTGTAGAAATTCTTGAGTTTTCAAGTAGGGGTCAAAAACGTATTCAACGTCTGTTGCAGCAAGAGAATTAACCCATTGTATCCATCTCGGATGTAAAGCCTTAGCATTTGCAATGCTCGCTTTTGTCACTGCCTCTAAGGAAGGTACAGGTGTAACGACCATTGTGTGTTTACCCTGCGCGAGGGCTCTCTCTTTTGCTACAGCAGTTTGAACCGCTGTCAGAATCTAGAAGTGAATTTAATTTCAGCTTGTGTGTACAGTGTGATTTATAAGCTATTGGTAAATTTTCACCTTCATTAAAGGTTAGGTATGTGAATCCGCATCTCCCTGGGATGATTCGGATTACAAGGTTGCGTACGTTTACGCGTGTCTGTAAATGTGTTGTTGCTAACATGTCTGTTTGCACCGAACGCAACATTTCTGTGTGTTTTTGAGTCCAATTAGTTGGTTTGAAATCAGGTTTGATCAGTTCGTAGAGAGGTTTAAACCTTTCTGCGTAATTTAGAATGTAAGTTCTTCCAAAATTCTGGAAACCTAGAATTGACTGTAAGTTTTTCAGTGTTTTTGGAGGTTGAAGCAGCGCATATTTCTCGAGAAAGTTTGCTGCCAGGCTTTTGCCTTCACTTGACAACTCGTATCCTAAGAATAGGACGTTGAGGTGGGCAATTCGTGATTTCTTAAAATTGAATTTGTACCCTTCAGAAACGAACCCAAGTGTTATGGTTTTCACTCTTTTCAAGTACACGTCCAAGTCATCGTCTGTAAAATAGATGTCATCGACATAGGATAATGCCTCATCATCGTACGTTTGTAGTAACTCTGTTACTCTGGCAGAAAATAACCCTTGACTATTCTTGAATCCCTGGGGGAGACAGCAAAAATGACGCTGGGTCCCCATTTTCGAGAAAGCGGTCAAGTACTAGCTTTCTGGTGCAATGTTTTGACAGAAGAAGCAGTTAGAAATATCTAATGTGGTTTTATATTTTTTGCGCAGGATGTTATTCATCAGTGCTGCACTGTGTGCATTTTGTACTGCAAAAGTTTTGCAACAAGAGTTTAAATGTCTGTAGTCCAAAACTAGATGATATGTATTGTCTGGTTTGGAGACAGGAAGCAAAGGATTGTTCATTGACGAGGTGTATGTTTCAATCACCCCTTGGTATTCAAGTTGATCTAAGATCTCCCTGACCTGTTTTTTAGCATCTTGCTTAACTGGATACTGCCTCTGAGCAGTAGGTTGATTTTTTAACTGGATTTTATGGTGAGGAGGATCCTCATCCCATTCTACATGATTTTTATATAGTGCTGGAGCCTGGGCTACTGCCCATTTTCTGGCATAGGTGTATTTTTTACGAATTGGAAAATGATTTGAGAAGGCTGGCATAATGATGTCTTCGCCATGTGGGCACTCCCTGACAAACTCTGGTGGCCAGTCTTTTTCAGCTAGAAGAATGTCATAACCCTTAGAGAGCTTCTCCCAAAATAGCGCTCTTATTTTCCTTGGTATGTCCCCCTCCATTCGGAGCGTCACTTCATATAACTTATGGGGTACACTAACCCTGGTGTCGGCAGTTTCTACTTGAATGCATTTATTCAAGTCCACTGTCTCCAGATGATCATTCAGGATCTTGCGAGCTATGGTAACTTCTGCTGCGCTGTCCAGCATTGTCTGGGCCCATTCCCCGTTCTTGAGTTGTGTTCTCAAGATCCTAGGCATGTCTGATTTTTAGACTTGCTACCTTCTTTTTGGAGAATTGCGTTTTCTTATTTTTCTGAACATGTTGATCGTCTTTGGACTTCACGCGTTCTTCCTTGTGTTCTGATCGTTCTCTTCTTTTGGATTTCTGCAAGGAAGTCTGAAAGGTACCAGAGGAACGTGTATCAGTATCTTGATATCTATCAGGTTTTCTCAAATTATCCCTATTTCTGAGGTTATACCTCTTTTCAGAGGGCTCCTGTTTAGGAGACCTTCCTCTGGACTGAGAACGCTTCTCTTTAGTTAGTGTTTGCTTAGTGTTCTTCCACTTCTTTTTAGGAGTAGTGAGATTATTTTTGATAAAAACCTTTTCAGGATTTTCTGTGAGTTGGGGTTTTACTGGTTTCCCACCCAAACTATCTCTTCCTAGTTCTTCTTAGGATTTTTCAATAATTCTGGCAAGTTCATATGGTTGCTCAGTAATATCAAGTTCTTTAAATTTTTGGTGGATTGCCACGGATGCTGCTTCACCTTTAATGTTAGCTAATAATATAGCCGAGACCTGTTTGTAATCTTTTAGTAATTTCATACCAAGATTCAATGCAGGTTCTGGTCCGTATTCATTTTGAATCTGTTTCAGGTCATCTGGTATTACCGCCATGGATGGAACACCATGTGTTTTTATGTAGATTGAAGCAAAAACTGTACCCCAAGTGTCACAGTCCTCCACGTGTGGTACGATCCCCATTGGTAAACAGACTGTTAGAATCCTGTGTTTCTCGTGAGGTGTGCTATCGGGAAATACTGCCTCGATTTGAGTACTTTTTTGAGCTAACCAGAATGGAATTTGTTCCCGTTTTGCGGGTAATTTACCAATGACTGATTGTATAGTCTGTGGTGTAATTTTGTCCGCATGACATATTGAACCAATTGTCTATGTATTTTTATTAATTGTTTTAGCTGAACTAATAGTTCTACATCGGTCATTCTTTCAATATCAGGATGTGGTGTATAGCTGGCTAGTAGCAGCCATGTCGCTCCTGGTCTACCTAGTGGACCGAGCCTAGTAATGTGATTATGATGTTGTAGGGTGCCTTTAAACCAGAGCTCATACTCTTGGTAAGTTAGTGGAATTTCAATGTCCTCGCAAGGAACGTATTCTGCTGGAGGTTCCTCTACCTTGTAGTAGTGGAACTCATGTGTTACCGGATTTGCTGTAGGAAACAGAATCCATGAATAGAATACCTCTGTAGGCCGATATTCATGTGCCTCTATTACAAAGATTACTCTACCACCTCTCGATGATATGCCATTTGTTATAAGCTTTATGGTGATTATTTTTCTTACATTATCCGGGATGATTATAGCATCCATGTCGTTTTCGTTAAAACCTGTAACGTCAAAAACTGGTCGGGTTGTTGCTGCAGCTCCACCGGTCGCGTTGTTGTCACCATTAAGCGACACTGTTTAATGAAAGTTTGCAGAGCAAGTTTCAAGGAAACAAAGATAAGGTGCACAATATTTTGGAACACTGTATCCTTCAACGTTGAACAAACCAAAAACTAATACATAGGATTTTCGTCCTACTCAGTTATGGCGGGTATTGTCCTTTCACCCACTCCAGACGTCTATTGCAGTTTTTACGGGAAAAGGGGGTCTGTGTGAAAAGCACAACTGAGTTACTCTAGTATCTAGCGTTAAATTAGTGCCTTACCAAAGGTTGGGCGCCATGTAGTGCAGTTCCTATATTCCCAATAGACTCTGCGCATTGGAATAATATATCCTCTAGATTAGACTTAGGACTGCGGTCGACTAGGTCTCTATCGAACACATTAGACTTAATTGTGAGTGCCAGCTAGCTCAGAGGTGACTAGAAACTTTCTCGAATAAACAAGAAGGGATTAGTTTCTGACAACCGCATAAACATGACAACTTTGTTTCCCAAGTATAAGAAATGTATCTCTAGAGTTGCGGAAACAATAGATAGATATTTCACTCAGTCATTTGTGCATGCTTTGTTTCACCAGAGGTGCAGAGAAATAGAGAGACGGGCGTTTTCAATAAAAGTATTTATTGAACAGTCTTTTTTGTCATGCAGAAGAAATTAACTGCTACAATCGTAATACTAGCTGTAAAGTATAATGCGTACAGTACGAAGAGTATTATAAAATAATACTGTAAAAGCATGGTATGGTTTCTAAGCCATAAAATACATAGATAAATAAATAAATACTAAAAGTACTCAACTGGTGTTTCTAAAATACGCCTACCCCGGTGTACCTAACCTAGGTCTAGTACAAGGGAAGAAGTAAGTGATGTGTAGCATAGGTTTAGTATTCTTTTGCCAAGAATATATCCAAGATTTCTCTTAGGGTCTAATCAGCTCCGTACATTGGTTTAGAATGCAGGAGGTCTGGTATCTCTCTGTCTCAGGACTCGATTTCCCAACACCCCGCAAGGGGAGCTTGGAAACACTGGAGCTAGATTTCTCAGCCAGAGAAAAGACAGCGTCTCTCAGTGCGTCTGCTGGAGGATCGGCTTCCTTCGGCACTTGCTGCAGCGAGATGCGTCAGGCAAGTAGATAGTCGAACTGCTCCAAACCACCGTGTGTTTGCTAAGGCAAGTGTGGGCATATTTATACCTTGAAGGTGCCGAGTTTGACATAAGGTTGGACATAATAACGTCATCAAAGAGTCTCAGTTCTTTGAAAACTCCATGAGTTCTTGGATAAATCAATATTCAAGCAAGGGAAGTCCCTGACTGTTGAAGGCGAGTTTTCCAAGGAATTGTTGTAGATTTTCGGAACTAGTGGAAGTAGCCATGCTGTATTTGGACTGCATGAGCTATGTCTAAATATGGTTATGATTTCTATGCGTATATAAGGATAGGGTGATTTATACCTATATAAGGGCATGAATCGGGAAAATTACACTAGGGTCCTAAAATGCTATACAACACAATGTGAGGGGAGGGGAGAGACTGGGTAGGGAATGTGACAGCAGCAAAGCCAGCAATGATATCACCGCTCAGGGACACGGCGGCGAGGCACCTCTGTTATAAACCTGTGGTGAAGTCTTATCTGTCCTTTCTGTAGTCCGTTTCCAGGCCGTTTTGTTTCCAGGACCAGCCAGGCATTAACAGGTAAGGAGAGGTGGATGAGGGGAGGAGGGAGCATCCAGATCAGACTGCCACAATAGGGCAGTGTTTAGCAAAGTGTCTCACTACTGCTTCAAGGCAGAGGAGAGGTGGTCCTCCTCCTTGGGCCTCAAAGCACTGGATCAGGCTGCAAGGTTAGGTGTGGGACCCTTCCACTGGAACTTGGGCCATTAGCCAGTGCTGCAAAGTCAAGGGCAGGTGGACCTTGCAGCGCTCCATCAAGCTGCAAGGTCCAGAAGTGGGGCCCTCTTCGCAGGGCCTTGTAGCCATTATGTAGTGCTGGGAGGCCTAGGACAGGGGGGCCCTGTCCTTGGCCTTGCAGCGCTAGACTGTTAGATCACTACATTTTATTCCAGAGGGACTAGCATTTTTGCTCCACTGCCCAGGCCACCAGTGCTAAACTTAGAGGGCTGTCTAGTAAATGCAGCTAAGTGTGGGAAACCTGATTACCACCAAATTTCACCAGCAAAGAGCTCTGTGGCACCTTTTTTTACAAATGAAGCAGATTAACTGCTCCGTAAGACGCTTTGAGTCCCTCACTTATGTCGACGGGCTGTGAATTAGCCATTACTTGTCCATTTCATTAATTGTAGGAGATTTAATAGATACAGTTTTGACATCTCATGGTGAGTGCTGCACCTGGTTCTTGTTTATCAGGGCAGTGAGAGTGGGGTGTGGTGGAAGACAGAAGGGAGGTACTGTAGCTAGACAAGGTTTCTCGTTGTGAAAGAGTGTGACACACTGTCAGCCAGCAGCCAAATAACGTTGTCATCTGCCTTTTCAGAAGTATAAATGGCAAGCAACTTCATTGATATGGCAAGTAGAAAGACACTGAAAAATCTATCCAGTGTAATGTGCAAAGGAGTAGATGTATTCTGATGAACTACTCCTGTCAGGGCCACCCTTTATCCATATATTCATAGGATCCTGCCCCCAATCCGTTCCTTAGGAACATTTGCGAGGGTCCTTAACCCCTTGCATGCTCGTGACGGAACCATTCCTTCACGAGCCACGGTGGTGCTGTGCTGGTGACGGAATGGTTCCGTCACTGCTCGGCCGCCGCGCCTGCGCTGCACTGATTCCACGCCTGCGCTGCGCGTTCTATTGAGTGGGCGGGACCGTGACGGAACCATTCCGTCACAAGCACAGCGCCACCGTGGCTCGTGACGGAGTGGTTTCGTCTCGAGCATGGCGGTGCCGCGCCCCTCCTCCCCCCAAGGGGTGAAACATCCCACTTTTTTCTCTTCCTGTTTATCTCTGAAGAAATCAAAATGTGGCTGCACACATGATTGTTGAACATCTTTTAGTGTTACTCTGACCTTTTTTAGGGTTGTGCCTGTAAGAGCGTGCGCTACCCCATTGATCTGTTGTTGCACAAAAAAAGCTTGGAGCCTGCCTGTTGCTTACCATTTGTTGATTTGCATGGCACTCTTCTCTACAGCCTCATTAGTCGTCAAGGCAGACCAAACATAATTTCTATTCCTCTCTGTGGAGCAGGGACCAAGCACTGATAGATTCAATTTAATCAGTGCCAGGTCGCTGCTCCCGACATGATTGAGGTACTATTTTGTTCTATTTAACTTTTAGTGCCCTGCAAACGAAGGCGTGTGACTGGCAAAAATATGCCCAGCAAGACAAACAAAATTGCAAAGATTTATTTTCTATAATTAAGTTTCTTTTATTTTGCCAAGTCTTCTTTCCTTACTTGGCACTCATGTTTTCTTTTGTTATAGCTCGTGGGCGCCGTTCTCAATAGATGATGATTATTTTATTGGGACACTCTAGTTGAGTAGCTGTGCGCTATATAAGTTTCTTCATTCATTCATTCATTGAAAAGCAGCATTGTTTCTTTCTTATGTGTATTTTCTGAAATTATGTTTTAACACATAATCGTGCAGTACACTCCAATCCACCCGACTGCAATCTGCCCGACTCCAATCCATCCCACACCAATATGCCCCACTTACTCCAATCTCCCCAGACCAATCCAAACCACCCCACTCAACTACACTCCAGTCCTCCCACCCCACTCCAATCCAAAACAATCTGCCACCCTCCAGTTTACCCACTCCAATCTGCCCCACTCAAATCCAAAACAATCTGGCCCACTCCAATCTGTCCCACTCCAATCCAAAACAATTTGCCCCACTCCAATCCAAAGCAATCTGCCCCATCCAATGCAAAACAATCTGCCCCACTCCATCCAAAACAACCTGCTCCACTCCAATCTTCCCCACTCTAATCTGCCCTACTCCAATCCACCTAATCCCATCCACCGACTCCATCCCAAGTCACCACAATACCCCCACCCCACTCCAATCTATTTCACCGCACACCAATCCAATTCACCACAATCCAACCCAATCAAACCTACCATACTCCAATCCAATCCCTCACCCAATCCACCCCACTCCCTTCCCAATACACCCCACTCCAATCCACAAAATTCTGCCCAATTCCAACCCCAAACAATCTGCCCCACTTCAATCCTAAACAATGTAACCCAATCCAATCAGCCCCACTCCAATTCAAAACAATCTGCTCCACTTCAATCCGCTCCAATACAAAACAATCTGTCCCACTCCAGTCTGCACCACTCCAGTCTGCCCACTCCAATCCAAAACAGACTGCCCCATTCCAGTTCAAAACAAACTGCCCACTCAGATTGACCAATGCCATCCAATTCACCTCACTCCAATCCAGTCCACCTCACCCCAATCCAATCCACCACACTCTGATCAAATCTACCCCACTCCAATCCAACCCACTGCACTCCAATCCACCACACCCCACCCCGATTCAATCCAACCCACCCACCCCAATCCAATTCACCTCAATCCAACCCAATCAAATCCAATCCACCCTACTCAATCCAATCCACCCCAATGCAATTCAATCTACTCACCTCCAGCCCAACCCACCCCACTCCATTCCATCTCACCTCACTACATTCCACCCCACTTCAGTCCACCCCACTCCACTGCAATCCACCCCACTCCAATTCAGTCCCTCCACCCACCATTTTAATCCACCCCACTCTAATCTAATCTACCCCATTAAGTCTACCCCACTCCACTACAGTCAGATCTACCCCACTCTACCCCAATCCAATCCCCCTTGCCCCACTTCTGTTCACCACACTCAGCCCAACCCCTCCAGCCCACCACACTGCAATCCACCCCATTCCTACCAACCCACCCCTAACCAATCTAATACACCCTACTCCAATCCACCTCAATCCAATCCACCCACCCTATTCTACCTCACTCCACTCAATCCAACTCACTTTACCCCAATCCAATCCAATCCACCCAATCTACTCCAATCCACGCACTACCTCAATCCACTCCAACCCACTCAACCCGATTCCTCCCCACTCCACTCTACGACACTCCACTCTGCGGAACTCCACTCTATGACTCTGCACTCTACGACAGTACACTCTACGACACTCTCTGCCACTGAACCACTAAACTCTACTCCCATCTACTCAACTGTATGACACTTTACAACAATCTACTCCAACAAATCTAGTCCATGACACTACTCCTACCACTCTATTCAAGGACACTCCAAGCCACTAACTTTTAACCATGCTGAACAGCACCCATGCTGGTTTACAACACAGAAAATACACATTGCCAAAGATGATGTTTCTTATAGGTGAGCCCTATGGGCTCTGCAAATGCTTGTTAATGGTGATGTTATTTTGAGCCTTTGCCTAAAATATTTAGCAATAAAAGATGCACGCAACACATTGGGTATTAATGCAGTGGTGAAACACACAAAACCTATGTGGTGGTGTGTCAAGGGTATTTTTATCTGTCATTTGAATTATCACTTACATATAAAAGTGTTTCATTCCACTTTTTCTAAGGAGTTACTATTATACTATTTAATGACACTCAGATAATGGACCCTGGAAGTACGATTGTGCCTTGCATAGAATCAAACTCCTTGTCCGCAGTTATACAGCCGGGGTGCAACTCACTAACTTATTCTGCTATCAAATGTGAACAAACTGATGCCTTTCTTTGCCTTCCCTCCATGCTTCATTTGTAAACAGATTTACTAGCCAATCCTTGGCCCTATTTATTAACGACCACACTCAAGGATCCAGGCCCTGCATATATTTAGCCTTGATGGTTTCATGTACTGAACACAAACCCACTTCTGGAGAGATCAGAAAGAAGATGGACATTCTGTAAGGGGTTCCAATTGGCCCCGCATCTAAAGGTGTACCCATAGGTTGGCAATGATGCTCACTAACTCATTCCTCAATACCCATCTTCAGACTTTGGTTTTGGTACATTCGCAAGATGGCAGTTATGTGGAGCTTTCTTTTTCAAGGATTTATCCCTGATAAACCTGATTTGTAGTGTTGTGAAAAGGAGACTTTAGTGTTACACAGTTTAAAGATATGTTAATCGTAGTCTGGACAGTTGGTTAAGTGAGCAATTAAATAGATACACTTATGAAATTCTACATGAAAGATGAGAGGCCTGAACTTCCATGCCACCCTTATGTCAGTTAGCCTGCTCCAGGTTACACACCAATCACAACAGAAGTCATGTTACCCCACCAAGAAGCCTTATAGGGTAATATTCAAGGCTGAATGACCAACAGCAGAAATTTTGAAGCAATTCTAATCCCTTTTAATGTGGTTTTAACTTTTCAAGTGTGTCTTACTTCGATGTGTCCAATTAAAATATTGTATGGTATTGTAGCATTTGTATAGCGCTTACTACCCATATGTGAGGCGCTGAGGCACTTATCAACATTGATAGCAAGCTACAACATGAAGGGTGTGTGGTTGGAAGGGTGTTGTTTTGAACTTATGTCTGAGTTTTTATGCCATGCGTGATGACCAACGAGGTACATCTTACGTTATGGAACGTGGCACCAGGGTGAGATGAGTATGGGTATGTGAGAGGGAGACTCACAAACTGTAATTATAAAGAGGAATTCCCAGATTGGTCACAGCAATAGTGGAATGCTGTGTGCCTGTACCCCAAAATGGGTGGTAATCACAGAAGACCCAGTATTCCATATGATGGCATGTGCCAGGCAACAATGGCTTTCAATGAGTGAAAGGATGGCAAAATTGCTAGAATGGTAATTGGTGACATAGGCTGTAGCCATGCATTATTTTATGTATTTATTTATTTATTTAGAGGCAGAGATACTGCCTAGTGCTAAAAAATACACCTGATGAAGGACGAAGAAAATCGAAGAGAAATCAAGGCTGGAAACCTCAGCAGAAACAAGACAAACTTTAAAACATCCAAATTCCACCTACTTCTATTGGCCCGAAGGAGGCCAACATTTTGAGCAGAAGTTCACCGACACCACACGCCTCTCTAAAGCTGCAGAAGGCTATCTAAAGCAGACAATCGCCAGTCAGATGGGCCTTATTCAGATTGTGGTTCGGACCCCAGCCACACTAGGGTGAATGACAAAGCACTTGGTAGGTTTCTGCCCTGAGTGCACAAGAGCAAACTGGGCTGCCTCATGTTGTCTTGCGGGCATCAACCACCATTCAAGCCCAATATTTTACTTGAATCCCAGGTACCCTTGTTCGGTCTAGCGAACACGAGGAAACATCCTCATAACCTTCAAGAATTTTTTCCCAGAAATGTTCACCTTCATTGTTAGTAGTGAATGACATTTCATGGTAAAAAAGACACAATGGGAAGAAATGGGACTTACCCTGTTTCCATTATTTTGTCTATGAGAGCATCATAGCACAGATTTGTAGTACTCAATTTTTTCAATCTTGGCACTGCTCTTCTGTGATCCAACATGAGTATGCAGTTCTTTTTAAAGACGGTGGAATAAGTGTGTATAGATACAGTTTATCAGAGGGGGGATATGCTCCTGTGAGAAGTTGGCCTGGTATATGATGTACATTAATTAAAAGGGCACCTTACACCAGTCCAAACAACCCTTATGGTGATTTAAGAGGTCAAAGATAACCTTAGAAAGCTATCCAAGTGGTAGCTGTGGAGAGCAGCCTTCAGGATTAGTCATGAAGGAATGTTAAGCAGCTTGTTTTACCAGAATGCAAACTTATAGTATTGGTTAAATTAAAGGATAACCACACAGTAGTTATAAAAATATGTATTTATTATTATATAACACCCTAAATACCTCACAGTATCTGCAACACGCAGATAAACACAAAGCAACAATACTGTAGCACAGAAGTAATCGTAAATAGTACTAATACACAGTGGGCTCCAGGGGGAGACCAAACCATATACTAAAATAGTGGTATAAGAACCACAACTCAAGTCAAGACAGTGTCTAGAGGTTGCAGAATCACAGGGACCCCAAGGAACCACCCTAGGTGAGTAAGGAGGAACTCCATGGAGGACGGGTGCAGTGTGTACAATTCAATCCAAGCGTTGCGGTTGCAGTTTTATTGTTTAAGGACCCTTATTTGTTTATTTATTTAGAGGTTTTATATAGCGCTGGCTGGACCCAGAGGTATCAGAGCGCTTTACATGATAAAGCTGATTACGGTAAGAGACAAATTACAGCATAAAAGAATAACAAAAACATGAGAGCGCTTTACAAGACTGAGATAAATAAGGTAAAAACAAAATTACAACATTTACAACATCATTATAGGATAAAAAGAGAGAATAACATAAGGCTTGAGGTAACAGATACTCGGAGAAAAGAGTTGAAATACCTATAAGATATGGGAGAGCGAGTTTAAGGCACAGGTAGAGACCCCCAACATTTATTGAGGAGGTGGATTTTGAGATATTTTTAAAGCTGGTGTAGGAAGGGTTGTATCGTAGGTCTTTGGGGAGGGCATTCCAGATGTAGGGGGCATTTCCGGAGAAAGATCGGGATTGAGTAGATTTCTTTTTTAGCAGGGGAGGAACAAGGAGGAGAGCGTTAGTGTTTCTTAGAGGTCGTGTACTGCTCGCTTTGCAGAGTTTATTGGCAAGGTATGGTGGTGCATTTTGATGGAGGACTTTGTGTATGAGGCATGCGTTTTTGTAGGTGGATCTGCCTTCGATGGGGAGCCATTTTAAAGTTTTGAGAGCTGGGGAAATGTGGTCAAACCGTTTACAGTCTGTGATGAGCCTGGCTGCAAGGTTGAGTACAGATCTGAGTGGAGCTAGGTGGACCTTGGGGATTCCGGTGAGGATGGCATTGCCGTAATCGATTCGTGAAAGGACCAGGGATTGAACCACTAATTTAAAATCTTCAGTTGGGAGAAAAGGTTTGATTTTCTTGAGATGATGGAGAGTGAAGAGGGCTCCTTTAGCCGAATTTTTGATGTGGACATTGAGGTTTACACTGTTATCGATGGAGATACCAAGAGATTTTACTGAGTTGGACAAGGAGAGAGAGCAGTTGAGGGCATTGAGGTCAGGGATCCAAGTTTGAATGGGGAGAGGGTTGTTTTTGGGGGAGAAGAGGATGATTTCAGTTTTTTGGGGGTTGAGTTTGAGATGAATATGGTGGAACCAGGATTGGATTTTAGTGAGGGTGTTGTTAAGGTGTATGATGTCAACATGGGATTTGATCTTGTAATAGAGTTGGGTGTCATCGGCATAAAGATGGTAGTTGATACCAGCTATATTTAGAATGAGGGTGAGGGGTTCCATAAAGAGGTTAAAGAGTGAAGGTGAGGGGGCGTGGCCAAGATGGTGGCCTGAATAGACGTGGATCCCCCTTCGGCGCCTTATAATTGCACTTTTTACCCCCCAAGCACTCTAAACCCAGCTGCTGCGTGGGGGCACATTGCGGCTGCCCCGAAGTGCCGGTGACCCAGCCAGGGCGGCCCCTAGATCCCTCTGTGCTGGAGGAGCATTGTGGACCGGCGGGTGTAGAAAATGGCGGCCGTCCCCGCTGCCTGACTGAGGCCCGAGCACCCGCAGCTGCCTGCCAACCCCCTCAACGGCACGGCGTTACCGGAGCTCCTAGCCGCCTGAGCGTGGCCCGGGAAGGAGACGAGCACCAGGCTGAGCGGGCAGCTCCCATCGACACACTCCCGGCGGCGGGAGGCGTCAACTCGAGGCCCCGGCGCCGGGCCTGCCCGGAGCAGCATCAGGAGTCCCCCCAGTCTCCAGAGGGGCGTGGAGGACGACTGCGCCCGCCCGAGGCCGGGGAAAGATCGGTGTTAGACAGCGGGCGGCCATCGCAGCACTCCCGGCGGCGTGAGGCAGCGCCAGCCGGGAGTCGTGAAAATCGAGGCCCTGGCATAAGGCCTGCGCCTGGGAGGTGGCTGAACCACCCCGGAGCATCACGGAGCAGAGAGGAGGGCGTCGGAGCATCTAAAGGCCCCTGGAGGTGTCGGCGGGGCTGTGACCCTCGAGTCCACACAGAGGTGAGAGGAACGGCGAGGGGCACGTGGGAGTAGCGGGCGCCGGGGGCTCGAACGGGCCCCCGGCGTTGGGCCTAGTGGGGCCTGCAGACCACGACACGGAAGGGTACAGCACAGGGGACCACACCTAGGAGGCAGAGGCGCCACGAGACAACGCAGAGAGTCACAGCTGCGGGCATATGTACAAGGGTCCCGCGGGGCTGGGACTCCACCGGGGAGGGGCCCACATCATCGGCATTAGCAGGAGCAGAGAGTTACCCACTTACGCCGCACCGGATCTGGGGACCTCCGGGCTCACTGAGACCACTGCGAGGGGTGCCTCATTAGGCGGTAGAAGCCCCTGGCAGAACGGCGAGCCGCAGACATACGCCCAGGAAGCTTAACCGGCGGTCGGACAGAGAAGCCCATCCGCCATCCAGCGCCGCAGGCCCGGACAACGGGGGTCTGGAGAGGCCCTGGTAGAGGCCCAGCAATGAGACGAGGGGCAACATGGCGGGTCAACGTAAAAAAGGGGACCGCACACTACCCGAGAGGCTGGCAAAGGGACAGACCAAGCCGGATAAGGGGCCACCCTCACCAGAGACTGCGAAGCAACAGCCTGGCCCCTCCGGAGCAGACGTTCCGATCACCAAATCTTTTTTGGAAACTTTGTTCAACTCGCTCAGGGATGACTTCAGATCGCTACAACAAGAAGTGGCGGGAGAAGTCAGGGAGATCAGACGGGAGGTGGACGGACTTGGAGAGCGAGTGGCGGCCGTGGAGGAGGCAGACCAAGGCCGGAGCGAGGAGATAGAACAGTTGCGGCAGGAGGTCATCCGATTGAAGGACCAACAAATTGAGCAGCAGGCACACACGGAGGACTTGGAAAACCGTTCCCGGCGAAATAACATTCGGGTCAGAGGGGTTCCTTCGATCAAGAGGGGGCTGATATCATGGGCTATCTTCAAGAGCTCTTCCGAGACATCCTAGGGGAACCGCCGGAGTTTGAAATACGGATTGACAGAGCGCACCGGGTGGGTCTCCCGCAGCGCTCATCAGCCCCCCCCCGGGACATCTTAGCTTTTTTGCCAGACTTCCCCCTCAAGGAAAGGATTCTCAGAGAAGCGAGACAGAAACAACCTCTACGATTCCGCAACTGCCAGGTGGCCTTGTATCAGGATCTTTCAGCCATCACCCTCCCGAAACGGAAATCCTTAAAAGTAGCCACAGACTTTTTGCGGGAGAAAGGGATTCCATACTCCTGGGGTCACCCGTTCAGGTTGATTTTTAAATGGAAGGACACTCTACAACAGCTGCGATCTCTGCACGACACCTGCGCACTTCTAGGGATAGAACTGCCAGAGGATGGACCTCCCGAACCCCGACCACGGGGACAAGACGTGGATGGATGGCGCACAGTCGGTCGGAAGCGCACACCCGAATTGCAGTCGAAACCCGAGGCCCATGTCATTTCACAGGAAAGGGCCACTGCCATTTGGGAGGTGGCCAGAGAAACATCGCCCACTGAATAAGTTCCAATCAGGTGGGTCCACTCACCTCATTTGCAACGTACGTACGGGGGGAGGCGGGCGGGGGGCCGTGATGGCCGTCGATTGGATCCCCTCCACCAGGTAAAGATACCACAGCCCTGCGATGGACTGGCAGGACTGGGACAATGATTTTTCAATGTTGGGGGGTCGGGGGGGCGTTAAGGGGGTAGGGAGAAGAGTTGGGGTTGGGGGGTTGAGTCTGGGTCAGGGAGGGGGAGGGCAAAGGGAGGGAAGAGGGAGTTGGGGTTTGAGAGAGTCTGGGGGGGTTGGGGGAGCGGGGCAGTTGTTTAAGGGGAGGGTTGTTTTTGGGGGGAGGGGGGTCCTCCTTGTCCACTGGTTTTTTAGTTCCCCTTTCCCTTCCCGCACCTTGTACAGAGCCTTAGAGTTCCCATGGATTGGCCATGACACCCCTCCGATTGAAAATCCTCTCTCTTAATGTGAGGGGACTCAATAACCCTATCAAGCATCGGGCAATCATCTCTCTTTTAGAGCACTCCGCAGCGGATATCTGCCTCCTCCAGGAGACGCATTTGCTGCCAAAGGATCATCATCGCCTTAAATCCAGGGCCTTCCCTACACAGCTCTTCTCGTCATCACCCAAGAAGGTGGCGGGAGTGGCGATTTTGGTGTCCAAGTCCTTTACAGGCCAGGTCCAGCAGCGGGTGGCGGAGATTAAGGGAAGGCTATTGCTACATTGCTTTCTGCTTGCCGATCAGACGTTTTTGGTGGGCTCCATTTACGCACCTAACGAGGGACAGGAAAAATTCCTTCACACAGCCTTAGTGACAGTCACAGCTAACACTCATCCACAGCTTCTGTTGGGGGGCGACCTTAACTTGGTATTCCACAACACGGCGGATCGCTCCTGCCAATGCTCAGGGCAGGTGGGATCCCTCTCTGGGGCGGGCCATGCACATCTCTCAGACTTAGGCCTCGTAGATCTATGGCGGCACTTTTACCCGCACTCCACGGCCTACACATACTACTCAGCAGCCCACAAATCCTACGCTCGGCTTGACTACTTCTTGTGCGCCTCACCGCTGATGCACCGTGTGCACGATGTGGACATCCTTCCGGCCTCACTGTCGGATCATTCGCCGGTAATAGCGACCTTCCTCTTTCCATCCGCACCCGCCCCGCCTCGACACTGGCGCCTTCGGGATGCCTTGCTCCAGGCCCCGACTATAGTAGTGCGGATCAATCCGCCATCACCCAATTTCTGTCCCATAGCGCCAACGGGGATACAACTAAAGCTACGCAATGGGCTGCCCTTAAGGCTGTCTTGCGCGGGGAATTCATCTCCATTGCTACAGCCAATAACAGAGAACGCGCTCAGAAGAGGGCTGAGATTGCCTGACGCGTGGCAGAACTAGAACAGATGCACCACCGCACAGGAGCGGTGCGGGCATGGCGCTGACTCTGCACGGAGAGGAAGATGCTGGCGGCTCTGGATCAAGACACGGCGGAATACGCAGCCCTCCGCCTCCGCCATGCGTATTATTCCGGGGGTGACCGTTGTGGGAAACTGTTGGCGACCAAGCTGCGAGAACAACGCCAACGCAAGGCATACGATCCATACAGACCAGGCAGGGGGACCTCCCGGTAGACAGCGCCGACATTGCCGCTGCCTTTGGGGAGTTATATGGAGCCCTCTATGCAGGCGATACGCTAGATCTCCAGGCTGGACTCGACTACCTGGGGGGCTCGCGTCTCCCGTCCCTGAGCGTGGCACAGGCGGACCTCCTTGACAGACCCATTGGCTTGGAGGAGGTGATCTCGGCGATTTCTCACCTCAAGCTGGGGAAATCCCCAGGCCCGGATGGCTACTCGGCGGCCTTTTATAAAACATTCTGTCACCAGGTGGCCCCATTGTTACGAGACCTTTTTAACACCTTTGACCAGCCCGGCGCGATCCCTGCAGACCTTCTGGAAGCAGCGATCACGGTCATACCGAACCCCGGTCAAGATCCCACGCGCTGTAGGTCTTATAGGCCGATATCCCTCCTGAACCTGGATCTCAAACTGTATATGGGCATTCTCGCGAACAGGTTGGCGCCATACATGCAACAACTGGTGGAACCGGACTAAGCAGGTTTCATCCCCCAACGGCAGACCAGTGATAACACCAGACGGGTCCTCCACCTCATTGAAGCCAGGTCACAGACGCGGCCGGACTGCATGCTCCTAACCATCGATGCTGAGAAGGCCTTTGATAGGGTGCACTGGCCCTATCTGGAGCAGGTGTTATACCATTTCAGGCTGGGAGAAGTCGTCCGTAACCGCATACTGAATTGTTACGGCCAGCCTACCGCTACAGTCCGGGTCAATGGGCACACTTCCCCGCGCTTCTCGATTGGCAGGGGGACTAGGCAGGGGTGCCCGCTCTCCCCTATTCTGTTCGCTCTTTATAAGAAGCCTCTAGCGCAGCGTGTCCATCAGCATTCCCTTATCAAGGGCATCCCCTTTGGCGGTGATGTGCACAAGATCAGCCTCTATGCGGATGATATCTTGCTATCTCTCATGGAGCCGATGCAATCGCTCCAAGCGCTTTTCATCGAGCTCCATCACTTTGCAATGGCCTCCGGGTTCAAAATCAACGTCGAGAAATCCGAAGCCCTCAATATATCCCTCGCGCCTGAGACGCTCACAGAGGTGCGGGACGAATTTGATGTGCAGTGGTCAAGCACCACAATCCCTTATTTGGGGGTTTTGCTGGGCCCAACCGTCCCGGCCACGGTCGAGGCGAACTATGCCAAACTCCGCTCACGCCTGTGCGATGAACTTCGGAGGTGGAAGCATCACTCCCTCTCCTAGCTAGGGAGGATAGCAGCCGTTAAAATGACCCTACTGCCACAAATCCTTTATGTGTTCCAGACCCTCCCTCTGCGCCCACCGACGGGTTGGCTTCATCGGACACAATCCGATTTGGCGTGCTTTATCTGGAACGGCCGCCGTCCGCGCTTTAAACACGCGATTGCAGTCCTTCCACCTGCTCATGGCGGAGTTGGGGTTCCCGACCTCCTCCTGTATTACCAGGCGACGCAGCTCCACACTTTGGTGGAGTGGCATCAGCTAGAGTCAGGCAAGAACTGGCTCTTTCAAGATCAAGCTGTTGCTGGCATGCCTCTTCAGGGGATTCCCTTTCTCCCGAGGTGCCACCGTCCCCCTAATCTTTATGCATCACAGATAACAAGCACCGTCTTGGATGTATGGGATCGAGTGGCCGTCAGACACGACCTGACATCGTTCCCCTCCCGGATGACCCCGCTCTTCGCCAATCCCGACTTCTCCCCGGGCATGGACCCCAGGGCCTTGTCTGTTTGGCGCCGATACCCCTGCAGAGCATTGGGGCACTTGTTCGACTTGAATGGTATTCTTTCCTTCCAACAGGTGAGGGGGGACTATGGTATACCGGAATCCGATCGTCTGCCCTATTTGCAGGTGCGACACTGGGCACTGCAGCCGGAGGTCAGACCTGGTGCACAGCGTTTCCTCACCCTGTACGAAAAGTGGCTGGTGACCTGCACATCCGATAAGAAACTGATCTCGGATTTATACCAACACCTCCTTCTCACATCCACTCATACCTACAATGCGGGCAGGACCAGGTGGGAGAGGGACCTAGGCAGATCACTCACGCACAAAGAATAGGGCGGCATATACCATAGGGCCAGACACTCTGCCTATCACACAGGCCTTACCGAGACCCTGACCAAAGTGGCCACCTACTGGTACCACACCCCTGAACGCCTACACCGCTGGGACCCCCGCATTAGTGACCGCTGCTGGAGAGGGTGTGGGGAACTAGGCACGCTGGAACACCTACTTTGGAGCTGTGACCGTTTGCAATCATATTGGGGGGCGATCCTGGATGACATAGATTCGCACTGTGACACCCAACTTCCTAGATTCCCCGCCTACATTCTGCTGGGACTCCGTAATACTTTGATGTACCCTTTGAAATCCAGGAGTGGTAGGCTCATTGCGATTGCCCTGAGGGCGGCTATGCAGAACATTCTGACACACTGGAGAACCACGCAGCCCCCTCCACACACAGGGTGGCTTCATAGGCTATGGATGGTGCTGGGCATGGAGAAATTGTCCTTGGCCGGGGCAGGGAGGGGGGAGGAGTTTGCTGATCTCTGGCGGCCCTTCTTAACCCTGCTCACAGGGGAATTCAGGGAACTAAGCTGTCCTCGCTACCTACGTCTGCTGCGTCTGGCAGATACCCCGATCGAGGCACAGAAGGCGCCAACGCGCAAACGCAAGGTACCGCGCTGATAACTCGCTTCGTGCTTTTCCTTCATTGGAATAGTGAAATCCTTCTTCCTTTTTTCCTTTGCTTTGTGGACAAGGGGGGGAGGGGCGGCATTGGTTGATGTTTTTCCCCCTTCTAGGGGCTCCACAAGATGTGCATTGTTGTTCCTCGCTCTACTTCACGCCCTTGATGGTGTTCCATATGCTGAGTTTGGCACTGACTCATATGATGGGGAAACATGTCTGAATGTTTGTTCCTGTTTTGAAAACTCAATAAAAGATTTAAACCATAAAGAGTGAAGGTGAGAGAATAGATCCCTGGGGAACTCCTAGGTTGACCGGAGTGGGTTTAGATAGAAAGTCTTGAATTTTAATTTGTTGGGTTCGATGTTGAAGATAGGAGAAAAACCATTTGTGGGTAGTACCATTGAGGCCGAAGCGATCTTTGAGCACATTAAGTAGGGCAGAGTGGTTAACAGTGTAAAAAGCTGCGGAGAGATCAAGGAGGATAAGAAGACATGTCTCACCATTATCAAGGGAGTGGTGGATGTCATCAACAATGTTTAGTATGGCAGTTTCAGTGCTGCAGCCTTTTCTGAAGCCTGATTGTAAGGTGTCCAGAAGATTGAATTTTTTGATGTGTTTGTCTAATTGGACACATTTTTCAAGGGCTTTAGAAAGAAGGGGGAGGTTAGTGATGAGGCGGAGGTTGCTTAAGTCATTAGGATCAGCATTAGTATTTTTGATAATGGGGGAGATTTGACCAAGTTGGAGGGACCTAGGGACACATCCCGTAGCAAGGGAGGTGTTGATGATTGAGGTCCAGGACGGGACGATAATGTGCTTTAGGTCATGGATAAGGTTAGAATGGAGGGGGTCTTTGGTATGGGAGGATGGTTTTAGTTTAGC
Organism: Lissotriton helveticus; assembly: GCF_964261635.1. Lineage (NCBI taxonomy): Eukaryota > Metazoa > Chordata > Amphibia > Caudata > Salamandridae > Lissotriton > Lissotriton helveticus. The sequence continues at coordinate 741,080,861 of NC_136065.1, read as the reverse complement.
AATAATGCTGTGGACTTCGTCCTCAGTTACAGGGAGGAAATTATGCCAGGAGGCATGTTTTTTGGTCACGAGTATGGGAGGTTGGGTACCAGAGGAGAGTTAGGGGGTGAGTATGAGGGGGGACCTAGGGGTGTCACGAGTGTGGAGTGTGAATTAGAAGAGATGACAGGAGAAAGTAGGGGGTTGGTTGGGATCTGCGTTGAGTGGAAGGATTTATCTATTGTAGCAATTTTTTCTGAGAAGAAATGGGCAATTTCTTCACATCTAGCGGTTGAGGCAGTCGGGTTAGGCGGAGCTGAGGAGGTTTGGTGCCGGATAATGCTGAACAGTTCTCTAGGTCTGTTTTTGGCACGATCGAGTTGTGTACGGAAGAAGGATGCCTTTTCGTTAAAAATGTATTTTTTGTATGTAGATCTAGCTGATCTGAGGAGTGTCAGGTTAGAGTGGGAGGGATGCTGTCTCCAGGTTCTTTCCATTAGTCTTAATGAGCATCTTTCGTTGTTAAGTTCGAGGTTAAACCAAGATTTGGAAGGAATGTTTCTTAGAGTTTTAAGTTTAGGAGGGGCCAATTGGTCAAGGACAACCGTGACAGCTTTATTAAAGGGATCAGTAAGCTCATTTGCTTTTTGGGAGAGAGGAGTGAGGAGCAATTGAGCTTGTAGTTTGGACTCAAGTTTGCCAGGAGGGATATGTTTTAGATTTCTGGTCCATTTCGTAGGTTTAATTTGTTTCGAGGCGAGGGGAGGTGGCGTGATGGAAATGATGAACAGTATGAGGTGGTGGTCGGATCAATCAATGGGGATGATGGGGAAGGCTAAGTCATTGTGGGTATTGATAGCATCCAGGATGGCTCCTTTGGTGTGGGTGGGGGACTGACAAAGTTGTTTGAGGTCATTGATCTCGAGAAGGTTGGTGAAGAGGGTGGTAGTGGGGTCATTGGTATCGTTCAAGTGAAGGTTGAGGTCTCCAAGGAAGTGATTTTTTGAGTTGGATAATGAGGATTGTGTAATTAAGTCAGAAAGTTAATCAATAAAGGGGTGTGGTTCACCAGGAGGGTGGTAGATAGTGTGTAAACGAATAGAGTGGACGCCTAGAATTTTAAGTTCAGCTTCAAGGTATTCGAAGGTGGAGTGGCCAGAGTTGTTAACAAGGGAGAGCTGAAGTTCATTTTTTTATATTATGGCCAATCCACCCCCTATTCTGTCAGGTCTGTTGATTCTGAGGATAGAGTATCCGGGGGGAGGTGAGTAGATCAAGCATGCTCGTTGAGTGTTCATTGAGCCAAGTTTCCGTGAGGAACGCGATGTCAATAGATTCACTAAGGATAGATTCGGAGATTTTCAGTGGCATGTCGGGCGGCGGATCGACAGTTAACAAGCATGCAGGCGGGTGGATTGGGGTTATTTTAGGAGGGAGGGCAGGAGCGGATGAGGTGAGTTGAGGCGTGGGTCTGGGGGAGGGGGATGTGGAGGGAATTCTGTTGGTCCTTAGAATGACAGGGATGGAGGAGTAGAGGGGAGGTGGGTTGTTGACTGAAGAACTAGAAAGGTAGGAATTGCATAGGTCAGATAGGTCGGATGGGGAGAGGTGGTTCGAGGTGCGGCGAGGCCTAGACATACGGCTGTGGAGTGGGGAAGTATTCCAATGGTGACGATTAAAGTTGGCTGGGATTTTACGGTTGGGGTGGTGGGAATTTGCACGCGAGAGTCCGGTTCCTGAGCTGAGGGATTCATTCGTCAATAAAGAGAGGTTGCTTTTGATGTTGTGTAGGGTCAGGGTTAAAGGGGAGTGGGGGGATCTCTAAAGGGGAGGATGGGGGTGAGAGGGAGTGGATAGTGTTTGTTGTAGACGGGGGCAATTGTGTGTAAGGTGTGTGAGGTGTGTGAGGTCAATGGTGTTGGAATGAGTAGAGTTAAGGCAATTAAGCGTGGGTAGTGGCATGATGGAGGACAAGAGAATTAAGAACTTGGTGGATGTGGATAGAGAAGATATGAGGGCATAAAGAGTGTGAAGTAGGACTGCGTCGGGGATTAACGGTTGAGAAAAATTTGGTGGTTGTGAAGGAGGGTTTAGAGAGGATGAGGGTGGGGCTAGAGGTGGTACAATAGGAGAGCCAGGGTGGAAGGGTAGGGATTAAGGCTGTGGCATACAGGAAGGAAGGAAGGGGTAGGTTATTTTAGAAGATGTTGAGGGGACAGATTGTCGGAGAATGTAAGTAGTAGGGAGAGGGGTTGCGCAGTGGGTATGTCAGTAGGAGGGGGTATCATTGTAGGGAGAGAAAGTTTATTCGACGGTAGTTGGTAGATGGCATTGACTGTAGAGATGACAGGGGGGGAGTGGGGAATAGGAGTTTGGAGTATGGGGTTGGTAGGAGTGAAGACAGGGGCGAGGGAGAGAGGGGAAGGTGGAAAGGAAGAGAGCGGGGGGTGTTGAGCAATTGGGTATTCAGAGCATTAGGGTAAATTTTGTCTAGGTGGAGAGACACGGTGTTGAAGTGGTGCTCAAAGATGGTGAGGTGTGATTCGGCGGCTTGTATGAAGATGTCACCCGTTTTGAAGATGGAGATGTCGATTTCACCTGGAAATATTGGGGAGGGAGTAGTGGATAATTTAAATCCATAGGGAATTTTGATTGAGTGAGTGACTGGGAGCTGACATAGGAAAATGCTTTTCCATTTGGAGGGGCATTTGGAATAGAAGATGTAGTTCGTTTTTACTGGGGAAGAGAGGCTGAGGTAGTAATCAACAATAAGTGTTTCAGGGTTATGAATGAGTAGTTTAGGTTTGAAGTTTTTTTAGCGCTTTTAGACAGATTGGGGGGATAAAGGATGGTCCAGGAGTTAGGGCCATGTCTGGAGAGAGTGTAGTCATCTGGGATGTGTGCGTGATAAGAGGGGGGCATGTTGTGACGGGGCTGAGAAGTGGAGAGTTAGAGGAAGGTTGTGAGGGCAGTTAGGGGTACGGGAAAGAGAATGAATTGGGGAGGTGAAGTGGGAGGAAAACCGCAACGGCGATCTACTACCCGTGCTTTTCTGCCAAGTGTTCCTAATCGGCTGCAATTATGAGCACCAACATGAAAATAAGAGAGTAAAAGTAGAAATATGGCCTCCACAGGAGTGCAAGATAAAATTGTCTAGACGGTCTGGGAAGGAACAATTACAATTGTAGATCAAGAAAAGGAAAGAACAGTGCTAAGTCATTGCCATATAGGTCTGGAGGGGCATAAAGCATAGCGGGGGCTCAGCGGGCTAGTGAGTTCAACAAAAAAGTCAGTGGGCCTACAGGCCGACTGGTATTCATGTGGTAAACCATTTTAGAATTGTCTTCATTTGAGATGAGTCTTCATTCAATCGCTCAAGAAATCCCATAGGTGCAAAGCAGGCAGTAGGTAAGATAACAGCAGTCAGGAGTCGGTACAGTTGGGAGATTCAGTAAATCAGGGAGTCCGGATCGGGAGTGGCAGCGAGCACAGTGGCCTGAGTAAGAACAGGTTATCACCTGGTGGCCATTATAGTTGTGACATCATTTTTCAAGAGTAATTAAAAAACAAAAACATACGCCTGTGAGGTCTCCCAGGTGGGTGTTAGGATGCAGGCATGAAGACTACAGTCCAGAATTAGGCCAATCAGGAGATCAAGGTCATCAAGAAATAAAGAACAGGAGTGGCCGTGGGCATAGTGGCCATAGAAAGTAATGGTTTCGTGTCGCCTGAGAATGTAAAGGGTTTCCTGAGGCAGACCTTTGAATTGTCCATAAAATCCCTAAGGAATTATATCAGGATGTAGGCACTTACCCTGATTGCAGTGGGGAGTGGAGGTCCAGCAGGCCTGGAGAGATCGAAAAGTGGGTAAGTAGGTAGTACAGTAGTCCAATAGGTCAGGAGATCTTGATTGATAGACGGCAGCAGGCACTGTGGAGGCAGAGTTGAAAGGTTGTGCAACAACTTCCCACTCAATGGAGGCTATCTTGTGGAGGGGTGTTGAGGGTCTCAGGAGAAAGCAGAGCCCTCCAGCACAGTTGAAAGTTGACCTCAGTAGGACGGGTCGTTGTCAGCAAGGCACAGTGGCTGTCATGGATTCAGCGATGTGCTGAGGGCTACATTGAGGCCAGATAGGTTGGGTAAAAACCATGTGACAGTCTCAATTGAAAGTGCTCTCATCGGGAAGTATCGTTGGCAGGGCCCAAGCAGAGGTCAGAGATAGCATACTGTCAGAGCCAGGAAAGCATCAGAAAATTAGTTAGATTGCAATCACAGGTGATGGTCCAGAGAGTTCTACAGTCATCACTGTTCTGAGGACAGAAAAAGTGGTCCTCAAAATGGTGGTGCGGACCGTCCTGGGGTGAGAGAAGTACCATTAGGCAGGTTTGAATGTATGGGAAAAGGGGTAGGAGAAGTGTTGATCTTGATCTGAGCAATGACGACGGTGTGCTGAAGAACAGTCCAGTTAAGACCAGATAAATTCTCTCTATCACATTTGACTTCATGTAGCTTGTTTGAGAAATGTTTTACTGGCATATGTATGAGTAGGGGGCCAAAAGGTGGCTTTATCGCCTTTACCTTTGTGTAATTTGGTTGAGAGTTGAGTTTCTTTGGCAGCCAGAAGATGGAGCTGAAGCCTATTTTTTCTTCAATTCTGGCTTTCCTTTTAAACAGTGTGCACCATTTTCGGAGCGAAGGAGGCCCGAGTTTCTTTTGATTTCTAATTAACAAATTGGCGTAGCTAGGGTGGGGCGGTGGAGGCGGCCCGCCCGAGGCGGCACTACATTGGGGCCGGCGTACCGTAGTTATGATCTTCCCATCTGGATGATCTTCCCCGTACAATCTGCGCATGCGTATTTCACCACGCACGCGCATATGCTTTTGCCTGTCTGTATGATCTCCCCGTAGCATCGGTAAACAAGCATTGGCATAGCCAATAGGTCTCGCTTGTGGGACCTTAAAATTATTTAGTTACAAGGATATTGTGCTGCAAAACTAAATAATTATAAGGTCCCACAAGCGAGACCTATTGGCTATGCCAATGCTTGTTTTTGTTCTGTCGTCTCCTTGGGGTCGGTTGTTCAAGACACAGTAATATTTAGTGCTAGCGAGTAGGACCTGTGTGGCTTCCTGTTTACATACATGCCACTTCACCTTCTTATTGTCAATTAATTTATGTTCACTTTTCTTCCATTATGATTCTGCTTGTTACTTTCCCGATAATAATGAATTTGACCAGCGGGGTACAAAGAACGCATTACCTCAAAATAGGGATTTGCTTGTTTGAACATAGTTTTACGGGGCAAGTCACGATTATAAATCTACAGCAGTGACTGTTCCAGCGGAGCCGAGTGGGGGTAGGAACATTGGTGCACGCTTGTTCTGATTGCTCAGTTTGACATAAGAGGAAGGATTTAGGACCTTGAGAAGAAAAGGATTTATTTGCACACATGCTGAATTTAGTGCACAGGCGGCATTGCACAACACCAGTAGCACAGCGCCGATGTTCCAACTTTGGTTTGTCTCCCGTCACCCTTAGTAGGCTGACTGCGTTGACTTGGGTATGTGATCGCGCGAGTTAGTTAGCAAAGTATGATACCCATAGTTTTGTGCGATTAGGCAACTCCCGGTTTCAATGCAAGAGTATTTGGGTGAAATTAATAATAGGAAGAGCAGAATCAAACGGTGGCGCAATCAAACATGAAAAAAATTACATTCATTAATACTAACAAAGAAGGGATTATATCACCCGATTAGATTTTCTCAGAAAGAGAAGGAATTTAAAAATGTTACTGCAATTTATTCATAGGTAAATGCTGTCTAATGAGTCAACAACACGGCGCAAGTGATCAATATTTACAGTGACTCAGTGGATAAAGTGCAAGGGAGAACAACACGAGTGGTGGGGGAACGCACGCACGGAGACAAAGTGAAAAAAAAACCAACACGTACCTGATAAATGCAGAGCGGCCGGGAAACTGAAAGTACGGCCGGCCTGCGGCCGGCCATGAATAATTAGGGGAGGAGAAGCCCTTTGATGTGCTGTGTTTGCGGGGAGAGAGAGGGGAGGTGCTGGTGTGGGAGGGGGGAGTTGCTGGTGTGGGAGGAGTGCTGCTAGGGGAGGAGAAGCCCTGGCTTGTGAGCCTTCGAGCATTACAATGCGTCCCTCCAAAAATTACAAGTGAGCATGTTACAAAAGCAAACGTTACGTTACATGAGACAATAGTGACAGTTGTGCAAGTATCAAGAGCAACAAAATACAAGAGGTAGCAAACGATATGCAATAGCATATCTGAGGGAACACGGCCTGGGGGAAGCTGGCTGGGGAGGGGGAGGAGAAATGAAAGGAAGGCTGTGTTTGCGGGGAGAGAGAGGGGAGGTGCTGGTGTGGGAGGGGGGAGGTGCTGGTGTGGGAGGAGTGCTGCTACGGCAAGGCTGTGTTTGCGGGGAGAGAAAGGGGAGGTGCTGGTGTGGGAGGGGGGAGTTGCTGGTGTGGGAGGAGTGCTGCTAGGGGAGGAGAAGCCCTGGCCGTGAATGCTCGTGCATGTTCACGTGAACTGCAAGAAAACGCCGGGCTGAAACCCCTTAGTTTGAAGAGGATTTTGCCGACATGAATTCGATCCTATCCATTCCTGCGGAATGGGACAGGCTCGACCTAAAAAACCTGTATGCGAGTATGCCCCACGTGTGCTTCTTTGAACCTCTTCAGAAACAAGTGGATAATTACAACGCATGCGATGTTAATGGCAAAATGCTGACTGTCACATGCCAATACAACGCACAGTTATTCCCTTCTAAAATCTGAAGACTGCAAATAATCACGTCACGGAAACGGGCTTTTTCCAAAATGCAACTTCTAAAAACTGAAGACTGCACATAATCACGTCACGGAAACGGGCTTTTTCCAAAATGCAACAGTTGGTCCCTTGTAAGACTGCAAATATTCAAAGCCTATCACTAATGGCTGAGGTGTCAATATTTATGGGTGGTTGGGTGGACGGATGTGTGTCTGGTGAGTGGGTGGGTGGATGCATGGATGAATGGATGGCGGATGGATAAATGGATGGCTGTCTGGATGGATGGATGGAATCATGTATGGATGGATGCATGTACGGGTGCTGGGTGGACGGATTTGTGTGTGGTGAGTGGGTGGGTGGATGCATGGATGAATGAATGGATGGCGGATGATGGGTCGGTGTATGGGTGGATGGATGCATGGATGCATGTATGGGTGATGGGTGGGCGGATGTGTGTGTGGTGAGTGGGTGGGTGGATGCATGGATGAATGGATGGCGGATGGATAAATGGATGGCTGTCTGGATGGATGGATGGATGGATTCATGTATGGATGGATGCATGAATGGGTGCTGGGTGGACGGATGTGTTTGTGGTGAGTGGGTGGGTGGATGCATGGATGAATGGATGGCGGATGATGGGTCGGTGTATGGGTGGATGAATGCATGGATGCATGAATGGGTGCTGGGTGGGCGGATGTGTGTGTTGTGAGTGGGTGGGTGGATGCATGGATGAATGGATGGCGGATGGATGAATGGATGGCTGTCTGGATTGATGGATGGCTGGATGGATGGGTGGATGGATAAGTGCTTGGGTGGATGAATGGATGGCGGATGATGGGTCGGTGTATGGGTGGATGGATGCATGGATGTATTTATGGGTGCTGGGTGGACGGATGTGTGTCTGGTGAGTGGGTGGGTGGATGCATGGATGAATGAATGGATGGCGGATGATGGGCCGGTGTATGGGTGGATGGATGCATGGATGCATGTATGGGTGCTGGGTGGGCGGATGTGTGTGTGGTGAGTGGGTGGGTGGATGCATGGATGAATGGATGGTGGATGGATAAATGGATGGCTGTCTGGATGGATGGATGGATGGATTCATGTATCGATGGATGCATGGATGCATGTATGGGTGCTGGGTGGACGGATGTGTGTGTGGTGAGTGGGTGGGTGGATGCATGGATGAATGGATGGCGGATGATGGGTCGGGGTATGGGTGGATGGATGCATGGATGCATGTATGGGTGCTGGGTGGGCGGATGTGTGTGTGGTGAGAGGGTGGGTGGGTGGATGCATGGATAAATGGATGGCGGATGGATTAATGGATGGCTGTCTGGATGGATGGCTGGATGGATGAATGGATGGATGGATGGATGAATGGATGGATGGATGAATGAATGCTCAGCCTCGCAGATGGGGACGGATGCATGGATGTATTTATGGGTGCTGGGTGGACGGATGTGTGTCTGGTGAGTGGGTGGGTGGATGCATGGATGAATGAATGGATGGCGGATGATGGGCCGGTGTATGGGTGGATGGATGCATGGATGCATGTATGGGTGCTGGGTGGGCGGATGTGTGTGTGGTGAGTGGGTGGGTGGATGCATGGATGAATGGATGGTGGATGGATAAATGGATGGCTGTCTGGATGGATGGATGGATGGATTCATGTATCGATGGATGCATGGATGCATGTATGGGTGCTGGGTGGACGGATGTGTGTGTGGTGAGTGGGTGGGTGGATGCATGGATGAATGGATGGCGGATGATGGGTCGGGGTATGGGTGGATGGATGCATGGATGCATGTATGGGTGCTGGGTGGGCGGATGTGTGTGTGGTGAGAGGGTGGGTGGGTGGATGCATGGATAAATGGATGGCGGATGGATTAATGGATGGCTGTCTGGATGGATGGCTGGATGGATGAATGGATGGATGGATGGATGAATGGATGGATGGATGAATGAATGCTCAGCCTCGCAGATGGGGACGGGGGAGGGGGAGCAGGCAAATGGGGTGTGAGCGTGCGCGCATGGCCATACAACATGCATTGTGAGAAATACAAGATAACTAGCATCATTAGACAGAGAAGGCACAGTTTCCCTGAGTGCTCGAGTGCGAGATTTGAACTGCTGCTGCACTCGGACCAACAAAGCCAGCAAACATATTTTAAAAGTCGCGCTGTGAATAGCGCAGGGTTGCGATATTAGAGTTTTAATTAAACTTGTGTTAGGGAATTGTTTTTAAACATGAAAAACGCCACTTGCACCTTAAAATTGTGAAATCACACACTGCTTAGCGGACCTTCACCTTGATATCAGGGATACAGAGTGGACATTTGGGGGCAGCCATCTTGGTCGACAGTCTAGTTGCTGACCAGCTGTACTTGACTGCCTATTTAAACCGGCTTTTGCAGACGCGCGGCACATTAGACAGAGAAGGCACGGTTTCCCTGAGTGCTCGAGTGCGAGATTTGAACTGCTGCTGCACTCGGACCAACAAAGCCAGCAAACATATTTTAAAAGTCGCGCTGTGAATAGCGCAGGGTTGCGATATTAGAGTTTTAATTAAACTTGTGTTAGGGAATTGTTTATAAACTTAAAAAATGACACTTACTTGCACCTTATTATTGTGAAATCACACGCTGCTTAGCGGACCTTCACCTTGATATCAGGGATACAAAGTGGACATTTGGGGGCAGCCATCTTGGTCGACAGTCTAGTTGCTGACCAGCTGCACTAGACTGCCTATTTAAACCGGCTTTTGCAGACGCGCGGCACATTAGACAGAGAAGGCACGGTTTTCCTGAGTGCTCGAGTGCGAGATTTGAACTGCTGCTGCACTCGGACCAACAAAGCCAGCAAACTTATTTTAAAAGTCGCGCTGTGAATAGCGCAGGGTTGCGATATTAGAGTTTTAATTAAACTTCTGTTAGGGAATTGTTTTTAAACTTGAAAAACGCCACTTACTTGCACCTTAAAATTGTGAAATCACACGCTACTTAGCGGACCTTCACCTTGATATCAGGGATACAGAGTGGACATTTGGGGGCAGCCATCTTGGTCGACAGTCTAGTTGCTGACCAGCTGCACTAGACTGCCTATTTAACACAGCCAATGCAGACGCGTAGCCGATGCGCGCAGCGGGCGCGCCGATGGGCCGGTCGTGCTGCTCAAAATGCTCAAAACTGCAACATCCAAGGCGCCTCATCTCCCCAACAGCGGATCTTCTACTCCCGGGAGGAGCTGCTGGTTATAGAGAATCGGAAGATCACGCCGATGAACACGATTATAGGTAATGGCAGGCATCTAAATTGCGGCTTAATTAATTGCAGATCACTCATTAAACATCACCTTGAGATTTCTTGTGTGGTCGAAGACGCGGATGCTGGACACTCAAACAATATAATTTACTATTCCCACTCCACCAAGTACAAAGTCAGGGAAGGTGCTGGACACAAAACCCATATAATTTACTATTCCCACTCCACCAAGTACAAACTCAGAGAAGGTGCTGGACACTCAAACAATATAATTTACTATTCCCACTCCACCAAATACTAACTCAGGGAAGGTGCTGGACACAAAACCCATATAATTTAATATTCCCACTCCACCAAGTACAAACTCAGAAAAGGTGCTGGACACAAGCATCATATAATTTACGATTCCCACTCCACCAAGTACAAACACAAAGAAGGTGCTGGACACAAAACCCATATAATTTACTATTCCCACTCCACCAAGTACTAACTCAGGGAAGGTGCTGGACACAAAAACAATATAATTTACTATTCCCACTCCAGCAAATACTAACTCAGGGAAGGTGCTGGACACAAAACCCATATAATGTACTATTCCCACTCCACCAAGTACAAACTCAGGTAAGGTGCTGGATACCAAAACCATATAATTTACTATTACCACTCCACCAAGTACTAACTCAGGAACAGTACTAGACAATCAACCTATATAATTGACTATTCCCACTCCACCAAGTATAAAGTCAGGGAAGATACTGAACAATCAAACAATACTATTAACTAATCCCACTCCACCAACGACAAAATCAGGGAATGTACTGTACACAAAACCAATATAAATAACTAATAATTTTATTTATTTTAATTTTATTTTTATTGTAACTTTTTTGAAATAATTGTAAAAATTAACATTTTTTAAACACTCCACACACTATATCCATAAACAGCCACATCCCACTCTTACATTTTATTATTAATTTTTATTTTTTTATAAACAAATTTAAATTTGTTAATTTTTTAAAAATGTAAAATTTTGATTACAAATTTTAACAAAACTACCCTCCCTATTCCCATAAAAACACACATCCCATTCCTAAATGTAAGTATAATTTTTTAAACTTAAAAATGTTAAATTTTTAAAAATTTTAAATTTGAAAAAGTATTACTAATTTAAAAATTAAAAACAATCCCCACCCTATTCCCCCAAAAATCCACATCCCAATCCTAATTTTTTTTAAAAATGGTTTTAATTTTTTTTAACATTTTCATTTTAAAATTAAAAAAATAAATATTAAAATATTAAAGTTTTTAAAAAATCCCCACCCTATTCCCTTAAAAACCCACATCCCACTCCTAATTTTTTTTAAATTTTTTTAAAAATTTGGATTTTTTTTATTTATATTTATAAAAAACAAAAAAAAATTAAAAAATGACTCTTTAAAAACAATACCCACCCTATTCCCCTAAAAACCCACATCCCACTAATACATTTTTTTCTAAATTTTTCTAAAAAAAATTTCTTTAAAATTGAAAAAAATAAAATTATTTCAAATTTCACTTTTTGAAAACACTCCCCACCCTATTCCCCTAAAAACCCACATCCCGCTCCTAAATTTTATCATACATTTATTTAATTTTTTTATTAATTTTTTCTTTTTTCTAAAAATTAAAAAAAATTAAAATCAAAATTCACTTTTTTAAAACACTCCCCACCCTATTCCCCTAAAAACCCACATCCCGCTGCTAAATTTTATTATACATTTATTTAAATTTTTTTATTAATTTTTTATTTTTTCTAAAAATTTAAAACAATTAAAATCAAAATTCACTTTTTTAAAACACTCCCCACCCTATTCCCCTAAAAACCCACATCCCGCTCCTAAATTTTATTATACATTTATTTAAATATTTTTATTAATTTTTTATTTTTTATAAAAAAAAATACTAAATTCAAAATTCACTTTAACACTCCCCACCCTATTCGCCTGAAAACCCACATCCCGCTCCTAAATTTTATTATACTTTAAAAAAAATATATATATATATTTTTAATTATTTATTAAAAATTATATAATAATATATATTTTTTTTAATAAATTAATTTACATATTTAACAATCTAAAAACAAAAAAATAATATTCTTACACTCTATTTAAAATTTCGATATTTTAACTTTCTAAATTTTTACATTCGATATTCTAACACTCTATATTTTTACATTCGATATTCTAAAACTCTATATTTTTACATTCGATATTCTAACAATCTATATTTTTACATTCGATATTCTAACAATCTATATTTGTACATTCGATATTATGACACTATATTTTTACTTTCGATATTAATTAATAACTAACATAAACGATATTTTACACACTCGATGTTAACAACTCAATATTACTACCTGCGATATTTTTTTTTTACTATTAAAATCGATATTACTTACCTCGATATTACTTACATCGATATTATTGCAGACTCGATATTCCTGACTCGATATTATGTCCATTCGATAAAAAAGACTCGATATTTAGACTGCACACCGTTCAGCAGTAGGAGGGGCGTGGCTTGGCGCGCGGCAAGATGGCAGCGCTGTAGTGCTGCTCCGCCGGCCACCGCGAAATATCCTTCAGTATCCTCCCCTTACCTGTGACCACTGCCCGTATATCGATACGGAGCGGACTGCTGACACCAAGGGCTGCCGGCTGAGGGGCTGACTGGAGCTGTGTTGACCCGCGGCGACATAGTAGAGGCGTGGGCTGGATCCAACTCCGGGGCCTTGCGGGGCTGAGGACTGGTGGACTGCGGCCAGGACACTGCCCGAGGCTCCGGACGATAGTAGGTGCAGATACACGCAAGTGTGAAGCTGTCCGTGAAGATTGAGCCTGGCGAGAGAACTCTGACTGCGTAATGAGGGGGCTGGCTGCGAGCGGTCCTTGAGTTTCGCGACGCCGGGAGGTGAGGATTCTTGATAGGCTGGAGCTTAATACTGACGATCGGATTCTGCTCCGGGCCTGAGTGAAGGCCCCGAACGTCTCCTCTGCCCAAATACCTTATCCAACACTGAGCACAGAGCGGGGGAAATTTGCATTCCCTATAAGTGTTAGCTTTTTCCCGGATGCTGTTACTGTATTTTTTGTAGGCCGCATATTGCTCTTGTCTAGTGCTTATTTTTAATTGAGCCGCAACCAGCTGCTTATAGCGGGTAACAATTGGGTTGTAGTTCAAGACAGTGGGAGTTTGAGTTTTTCTCAGTGGGGCAGTACGGTGTTCAGTGGGGGAGAGGATATTGCACTATGGTCAGAGCTGCTGAATTTGGAACTGGGAACCTGGTTCAGCCTTAATAACGAGTCCACCAGACCACTCTCCGGCGAGAGCACAATCACATGCTAGATCTTTGAAGGCTTCAAAACACCTTAGAAGTCCTGGTGTCTTCGCAACAGCAGGTGGACCCTAGCATGACAAGTGTAGGTTAACCTTCAAGGCTTGTCCACCACTATCCATACTGAAGTTCAACTCCAGTCTTGCGGGCAGGCCTATGAAGCAGCACACCCTAGAACAACAGTCACTGACGTCACAGGACCCTTGAGAAGGGCCAGCTTTAAGGCGCTGCAACCAGTGTGACCACACCGGGTGCTGACTTTAGGTGGAGGCATCATGTTAGCAAGTATATTATGGTTTTGAAAACGATTGCTGCCTCCTTCCTGGCCTCCACCAATTTTCGGCAACAATAAAAATGTCATGATGACTCTGGTGATTAATGTTCTTCCTAGAGAGAGATCAAAAATTTGTCTAGAAGAAAATATTTAAGCCACGCAAGGGCCATGCCCTTCATGCCAAGTTCCGTAACCTGCGACAAGAGTTGGTAATGATTGTCCATGTGAAATGCTGCTGATAGTTCCAACAGCGGTACAAAAGGGGGTGGTGATGGACGGCGCATCTGAACCAATCAAACACTCACACCCAGTCAAAAGATCTGGGTTTAATCCATCGCCGCCATAAGTGTGGCAGGGTATGCTTAGACGTGAGTCCCTTGCTCACTTTGGCACTGGATTCAAGCAAGCCGGGCTGAAGACGGCTGTAATGCCAGAAACCGGTCCTCGGAAGCTTGTTTCCGGTCCAGGGAAGCCATGGCTTGGCAGTTCGGGCTGGACTGTTCCCATGAGGCACAGGGTCAGACTGATTTGCATATAGCCATGTCTGAACTGGGGTGGCAGAGTGGGCTAAAGAACGGTGATGGATTCAACCCAGATCTTTTGACTGGGTGTGAGTGTTTGATTGGTTCGGATGCTCCGTCCATCACCACCCCCTTTTGTACCGCTGATAGTTCCAACAGCATCAGGGCACTTTGCTTCTTCTTTTCGGCCCTCACTCTTATTCGTCCAGCACAGACAGCATGTCTAACTCTGCTCTATAGTGGGCCTTAATCCCGCCAGATTAAATTGTAGGAGGGTGTTGTCCTCTAGATGTTGTGACAGAGAGCTTAATACGTGCTGTTCCACCACCTTTGCCTGGAATGGGCTCTGCGAAATTTGGCTGACGTTTTTGTGAATGTTCGTGTCTTCCCTGGATTTTTTCAGGAATGGGATGACACGGGCCCCCTTTGAAATTAGTGGTGACTTGCCCTACTTCCATTGAATGATTGCGAAGCAAGAGAACTTTGCTTTTTATCCCAGGGAGTGCCATCTCAAAGATCCTTAGTGGACAGGCATCTCACGGTACCCTCTCTATTAAAAGAGACAGAGAATCATGGTTGATCCTGGGGAAGGCACTTAGTGGTTTTTTAAAAATACTTAGGGGCCGATTACGATGGAGGATTCTCCGCATCCTCCGGGCCGGCGGAAGCCACCGCCGGCCCGGAGGATGCGGAGAATCCTCTGCGGAGCCTCAAAAGACCCACCGCCATATTGGGATGGCGGTGGGTCTGGGATTCCGTCTGCAGATTTTCCGCCGCGGCTGCCTTCCGACCGCGGCGGAAAAGCTATAACATGGCTGGCGGTGTCTATCAGACACCGCCAGCCATATTAGGATGGTGTAAATGTCATGCTTTTCCGCGGCAGCTTTTCCGCCGTGGAAAAGCATACGGACATTCACTTCGGGGGCCCGTTGCGGCCCCCTGGGTGAAGGGGGTGGGGGGTGCACATGAAGGGTACCTATGGTACCCCCCTGCATTTGCGTGCACAAAGCAGCAGGCACCGCACGGTTCCTGCCGCTTTGTGCATGCAAATGCGATGCATGCATTTTTTATTTTTGTAAAATTTTTATTTTCATTATCAGTGTGCAAAACACAAAATAAAACAGTACAACGAGCGACATCTCTGAATCACAGTCTACACATGGGCAACGTACTTTAGGAAAAAGAGTTGCAGCGGCAGTGCAGCATAGGTAGTCCAAAGTCGAAGTCCAATCTAGGAGGCCAGCCGGAGCCGAGGCTAGCCATCTCGTGCACTAAGTGCTGAGCCCGTTGAAGGGTGCCATGATCGTCGCAGAACAGGAACGAACCTCCCTCCCATCCCTCCCCTCCTTCCCCCCCCGTGGTGATGACAGCCATTCATTCATACATACACACTACTCTCATTTAAAGTTGAAATAGGTGGAGCGCGCGCACCGAGGAAGGGCAGACTGCCGAGGGCAATCCTCGTGAAAGGAATCGGACCAGAGGGCCCCAGCGAAAGATGAAGTTCTTAAAGTTCCCCAGGAAGATGTCCGCCACTCTCTCCACACTCAGGAGTCTCCACAGCCTCGCGTGCCAGAGGGAGATCGCTGGAGCGGCCGGCGTCTTCCACGCTGCCGCAAGGGTGAGTTTAGCCGCCCCAAGACAGAGCCAGAGAATTTGCTTATCGGCTCTCGTTTGGTGCTCAAGGCCTGGGTCCCGAAGCCCGAGTAGGACATGTTCTAGTGAGGTAGATATCGGGTAGCCCAGGATGTCCTTGAGGTGGGACAAGATCTCCTTCCAATAAGGGCGAATGATCGGGCAGTCCCACCAGATATGGCGGAAATCCCCCAAGAACCCGCAGCCTCTCCAACAACGGTCGGAAGCGGATGGAAAGATGCGGTGCAGTTTGGATGGGCATAAGTACCAGTCCATCATTGTTTTGAGGTGGGCTTCTCGCAGCGCTACCGAGCGATTATGCGCTGAGACGTCCCGCCAGAGGCCTGCCCATTCGGCATCGGAGATGTCTCTCTCGATCGTTTCCTCCCAATGTCCCATATAGCGTGGGCGGGGCGATGCCGCCGTAGTGAGCAGCAAGTTATAGAGAAAGGAGATGGCCCCCTTCATGGTGGTAGTGCGCAGAAGGAAGGCCTCGAAGGTGGAAGGCGGTCTCGTAGCAGCATCACCCGTCCCTGGGGAGGTAGCCCAGTGGAGGAGATGGTGATACCGTTCAGACGGGGGAACCCCGTAGTCTCTCATGCAATTAGTGAAGGTGAGCGGAACGGTACCATGGAAAAGGTGAGTAAGTGCTCGACAGCCTCCCTCACGCCACAAACGAAAGGGACCCTCCTGCATCGCGGGGGGAAGGCCGGGTTGAAATGAATGGGGGTAAAGGGCGACGGGAACGTCGTCCAATGATCATCGCCTGAGACTGTATCCCACACTTTCAGCACCGTGCTGGTAGGGGTATTGATATAGGCATTCCTGGGCCTATCACTCTTGGGCTTCCAAGCGAGATCCCATACGGACCGACCGGCGACACTCCTGTCCATATGCAGCCAGTGTTTCTCCGAGAGTTGATGGGACCATTCCACTAGAACTCGCAGTTGCGCCGCTTTATAATACAGGTGCATATCGGGAAGACCCACTCCTCCATCCGACCGCAATCAGCGCAATGTAAAGAAGGAGAAGCGGGCACGCCCGTCCTGCCAGATGAAGCGGAGCATCAGGGTTTTGAGGCGTCTAAAAAAATCTAGGTCCAGCGGGATCGGAAGGGCCTGGAAAAGGTAGAGGAACTTAGGGAGGAGAACCATCTTAATGGCGTGTATCCTACCTAGCCAAGAGATGTACTTGGGCTTCCAGCGGGCTAAGTCAGCCCGGATGGACGTCAGCAGCGGAGGGAAATTCGCCGCAAACAGGCCCCCCACGGTGGGTGTTAAGCGGACCCCCAGATACAAGAGGGAGCCGGTCGCCCAGGACAGGGGGGTCAAAGGCCGTACCCGCTCCTCTTCAGCCGGTGATAGCGCGAGGTTCAGGATGTACGACTTCCCAAAGTTTACCTTAAAGCCGGCTACCTCCTCAAATTCGGACAGGACCTCCTGGACGTGTGGGAGCGAGCGAGCAGGATCTCCTATGGACAGTAGAACGTCATCAGCGAAGAGTGAGATTTTGTGTTGCTCTCCCGTGAAGGGAAGGCCCTGAATCCCCTCATGCTGCCGCACCACCAACGCCAGCGGTTCAATGCTATGCGCAAAGAGCAGAGGGGAGAGAGGACAGCCCTGTCTAGTTCCGCGGGAGTGGGAGAAGAAGGGCGACAGATGGCCATTAACGGTTACTCTGGAGCGGGGAGTACTGTAATTCCCCCGGATCATCGTGATGAATTTATCCGAGAAACCGAAGGCCGCCAGGGTACTAAACAAAAACCCCCAATCCACGCGATCGAAGGCCTTCTCCGCGTCCAATCCCACTAGCACCGCTGGGATGCGGAATCTATCGGCCTTTTCGATCAAATGGATCACCCGGCGTAAGTTATCGTGGGTCTGGCGTCCCGAGATAAAGCCCGACTGGTCCGGGTGGATGAGGACCAACATCAGCTCCTGGAGGCGTCGTGCAATAATAGACGAATACAATTTCGCGTCGATGTTCAAAAGGGCGATCGGCCGGTAGGAAGAGCATTGAGCGAGATCCTTCCCGGGTTTAGGAATGACCGAGATCACCGCCTCAGCCATAGAGCCAGAGATGCCGCCAGACTCCGCCATCGCATTGAAGAGATCCGTAAGATGGTCACAGACCTCGGTGGCGAAAGTCTGATAAAAAAGGGCGGTATATCCATCAGGTCCCGGCGTCTTGTGAGGCTTCAGGGCCTTGATGGCGTCCAGAATTTCCTCCCGGGAGAAGGGGGCCGTTAAGCGTTTGTTGCGGTCAGCAGAGACTTGAGGCAGTGACAAGTCGGCCAGATATCGCCGTTGCGTATCGGGATCGTGAGCGTCACCTCTATAGAGATCAGCGTAGAAGCGGCCAAACAGGGCAGCCTTTTCCTCGTCACGGTGAAGGGGGTCCCCCGCTCCGTCCTGCATGCTTCCAATGTATTCCCTTTCCCGTTTATCTCGGAGTTGACGGGCTAAATGCCTCCCCACCTTGTTACCCTGAGCATAGGAAGCGTGGCGCAGCCGCAGTAGAGTAAATTCCGCCCTATTGGTGTAGTGGGCCCTCAATTTCCCCCGCACCGCAGTAAAAGGGCGAAGGGTGAGCCGAGAGGGGTTCAATTTATGTGCTGCTTCCAGATCGGTCAGCTCAGCCTCCAGTTTCTCACGTTCCGCTCTCCGCAACTTGTTAAGATTGGCGTTGAGAGCGAGGCACGTGCCTCTCAAGGAAGCCTTACAGGCGTCCCAGGTCGTGAAGATGGAGGTGTCCGAGACCGGGTTCAGTGCCCAGAAGTCTCGAATGGCCGTTCGCAACGCTTTGCAAGAAGTGTCATCTCGGAGTAAGGCAGCAGGGAACTACCATTTGCGCAATCCGTCGCCTTTCGCCGACCAGCGCAACCCAAGGACCAGTAAGCTGTGATCTGAGACAGAGAGTGGAAAGATTCTGGAGTCGCGGACATCGCCCCGAAGAGCTTGCCTTAGAAAAACATGATAGAGCCTGGAATAAGAGCGATGGACAGCAGAAAAGAAAGTGTAGTCTCGGGAGTGGGGGTGCAGCGCGCGCCAACTATCAATCAAACCCATTTCACTTATCTTACGCTGCGTGGCTGAGGAGAACGTGCCGGCATCGGCTCTAAGGGTGCCTGAACTATCCAGGGTTTTATCCCATACCATGTTAAAGTCACCGAGAAGAATCAAATGACCCTCAACAAAGTTCTCAATTTTTTGTAGCAGCTCTTGGAGAAAACTATTCTGCCCCGAGTTAGGAGCATACACCACCACAAAAGTACAAATCCTCTCATACAGCAACCCCTTGACCAGCAACCATCGGCCCTCTCTGTCACTCTGCATCCCTAGTGGCTGGAAATGAAGGGCCGCTCGAAACAGAAGGGCTACCCCCCTATGCTTGGTGGAAGCCGAGGACCTATAGATAAGCGGGAAGTGCCTATGCCTAAGGCGGAGCTCATCTTTACGTGCCAAGTGGGTTTCCTGCAGACCCACCACGTCAAGCTGATGGTCTATCAAGTATTTCCATATTTTTTGGCGTTTTTGTGGCGAATTCAAGCCCTTCACATTCCAAGTAGCAATATTAAGTGACATAGAGGTAAGGGAAGGTCACCCGCTCTGAAGTCGTTACCACCACCCGCCTCCCCGAACCAGTCAGTACATCAGTTCCACTTCCCCTTTCCCTACAGCTAACAGCGACCCACACATCAACAGCAGCACGCATAACAATCCACGCAATCCTGTCATCACCACCCCATCGAACAACCCACCCAAACACCCCAACCCCCCGCCCCTCCTTCCCCCCAACAGTCCCCCCCGCATGCCACACGTCCAAGCCCCAACAACCCTCAAAATCGGACGAACACTCCCAGATCCCAGCGGCCCTGACAACCCACAACCTCCAGGGCCCACCCTCCCGTCCTCCTCCCAACCCCAATCCAAAAATAGAAATAGAAATAGAGAAAATGTACTTAGCAGTCCCATCGAGGAACAAGTTGTAGCGGTCCTCCTGGGCAGGGGGATGTGGTGTCCAGGACAGGACCCCACAGGCCACAGTATGGGGTGTCTTCTCCAAAAGTACACTAAACCCACATTACCTGGCAGGACGTGCCCCTCCGGCACCAACCAGCCTGCGGCTCAAAGGATCAAGCAGCACCGGAGCTTTGTTGGGAAGGCGCTAAAGTCACAGAGGCCACCGAAGCCACCGCATTCCCTCTTTCCTGTAAGCTAGCCACTCGGTCAGGCCGACCCTGCTCCGCGGCCCGGCCCACTCTCTGCCACGAGGAAAAACGCCTGCGTCGCCACCGCGGCGAACTGCCAGACTCCTGTGAGGGGGCCTCCTCCTCCAGCCCCAACAAATCTTTAGCTGCCTGGAGAGACCGAATCTGCACAAGCCTGTTCTCCCATCGGAAGATGATGCGGAAGGGATGTCCCCACGAATAGGAGATGTCGCGCTCCCTAAGGAAGGCGGTCACCGGGCGGAACTCCCGCCGCTTCTGGAGGGTCGACGCCGCCAGGTCCTGGTACAGCTGCGGACTGTGATCCCTGAATTGCAAGGAAGGGATAGATCGTGCTTTCCGTAGGATCCTCTCCTTGAGCTGGAAATCATGTACACAGGCGAGGATGTCCGGGGGCCCCCCCCCTTCTAGGGAGACCGACCCTATGCACTCTGTCCATTCTGACTTCCTGGACATCGGCGTCGTCCAGCACTTGCAAGAAGAGGGCCTGGACATAACCCCGCCGGTCGCCCGCTTCTCCGTCCCAGGGCACAGCCCGAATACGGATGTTGTTCCGGCGGGAACAATTTTCCAGATCCTCCGTATGGGCTTGAAGATCCAGGTTCTGCTCCGTGAGCCTAAGAACGTCCTGCTGCAGCTGATGGACATCGTTCGCAACATTCAGGTCGTGGTCTTCCAGCGTGGCCACCCTTTCACCTATGCCATCCACGTCCCTCCGTACTTCTCGGAGGTCCGACGCTAGTTGGGCACGAAGTTCAGAAATGTCCTCTTTGATGGAGGCAAAGAGTTCCGTCATAAAGGCCTTGGTCGCAGGGGCCTCATCGTCCGAAGTCTTGGGCGACACGCTGGGTCCGGGCGACGGCGGCTGGTGAGAGTTCTTTGCCGCGCCATCCTTCCCTGGCTTCCCCTTGCGTAGTGTGGAGGACATCGTAGTGCCCCTGGAGGGGGCAGCAGTCACCTCCCCGGTATGTACAAGGCACCGCAGTCCCAGTGTCGGCAGAGCGAGCCCGCTCCCGGGTCCTTCCCAGTCAGGGGCCTCTAAGAGCAGGTCACAGTCTGTATGTCAGGCGACCGTGACCGGTACTCCACCTTTGGGGGTCGCTTCGCCTTCACAGTCGTGAGCTTCTCCAGGGCAGGGGACCCTCCGCGTTCTCGGCCGTCGTCCAGCCTCGTCGCAGCCAAGCGACGCCACCCGGTCCGCCACCCAGTAGTCGAGGCACAAAGCTCACCCGTCAGCTTCCAAGGAGGGACCCCCCCCGCGACGGGTCGGCACTGCAGCACATACAATCCAAGGGACCGCGCTCCAGCAGAACCTTCCCAACTACCCTGAGTCTTCAGGGAGGTAGTGGGGGAAGGGTGGCGCCGGTACCGAGTTCTTAACTCTTGCTGGGCGACCCCCTCTGGTCACGGTGTACGTCCACTGCCCACTCGGGGTAGCTCCTCAAAGCTGCGAGGGGGGTAGACGCCAGTTCAAGGGTCGGAAGACCCCACCGTCGCGGCGCCACCTCCACGACTTCTTTCTCCTCGTGGCGTGCTGGGGGCCCGAGCCCGCCCGGCTCCCAGGGCCCGGTGCCTCAAGCCTCTAGCCGCCTCACACAGCCCCTCCGCCAGATGGCCCGACAGGGCAGAACTACAAGGGATCAGGTAGCCGGGGCTCCTCTCCTCTGGGCTCACTCCGCTTCAGCATGTAGGCCAGGCCAGGGCCCACGAGGCCTCAGGTCGCCAAGGCACCGCAACTGTCCACAGGTCCCCCGGCAGTCACCAAGGCCACCACTGCAGCAGGGGCCCTCGATAGGACCGCGCTCTGCGAGCGCCCCCGGCCGGGCGGCTCCCGCGTGACAGGGTCAGGCGGCGGCGGGGAACAGCACCGCTGCCCCCGTGCTCGCTAGTCCCAGCCGGCCCCACTCACCGGTACACGGCCGCCGACCTCCGCTGGACCACCAGGGCGGCTCCCCCTCTCCAGGCACGGGAGCGCAACCAGTGAGCGATGAGGTGGGGGCCAAGCTCTCCGAAGCAGCCGCGGCTCCATGTTCCGGTCCGGCCACGCTGTCTCCGAGCAAGAAGTCCGGCCCCTCCTCCTACGCAAGGCTGAGGCTCGCAGGGCCGCAGTCCGCCGCCGCTGTCCTCACCGCCTCCAGGCAACCTCCGCTCTCCGCTGCAGGACCGGACCTTACTCCACCGCCACGGGGACCTCCGCAGGCCACCGATAGGCGATCCGCCCGCCGCTGGGTATGCTGGACAAGGCTAAGCTGGGTTGGGCGCCGGAGGGACACGAAAGAGCGTCTTACTCCGTCGCCATCTTGGCCACGCCCCCCGATGCATGCATTTTTACCATTGCGGCGGGTGCAGCTTGAAGCTGCACCCGCCGCAATGTTAAAGATAGAGGATGTGACCGCCACCCTGGTGGTCACATCCTAATCTGCACGGAGGGAACGCCGCAGCACCTGCGGACGTTCCCTCCTCCTCAGGGGTCGTGGACGGACTCAAGTCCGTCCGCGATCCTAATGACCCCCTAGTGTAGGAGCTAATGTTAAGTGTTAACGTGAATTTTGTCATGTGCTAAATTTCCAGCAGGTCATCCTTCACTTTCGTTGTGAAGAAGGACTGGAACTTATTACAGTCCTCCTTACAAAATGAATACTTCAATTTCTTCCCTTGTTTCAGCTCTTTCAGGATTCGAAAGTTCTCTTTTTTTTATCAGAAGCCACAATTTTAGCTTAATCAAAATCCCTATTTTTTGTCCGTTGGCTTTTTTATAGCTTGTGAATGTTTGACACGTAATCTGCCCTGGCCTTTGGGTCGTACGCGTTCTGCCCGGCTCTCTCGCAGTGGCGAAGGGTTTGATTTATGTTTCTTAAAATGTCACTGACCCAGGTAGCACCATCTCCCTTTATCCCTTATTCTTTTTCTTATTTTCGGGGCCACCATATCAATGGCGTTCCTCAATGTAGCTAACAGAGAAATGCTTTAACATCAATATCACACTGTGTAGATGTATCAGAGTTATCTAGGGGGGTCACCAAGTCGTCGTCTCTCTTTTTATTTAGCGAGAGACAACCAATAATTACATAGTGTTCAGACCAAGAGCAAGGAATGGTGACTATAGGGCTTGTAAGTGTATGAGATCTCCACACTAGATTGAGTGTATTTCCCTTGCCATGAGTGGGAACATTTACTAGCTGGGAAAGTCATAGAGCCATCAGTGCCTCCTCCAACTGTTTTGCCTGACAGTCATTGTGTACGTGATCCTAGTGGAAAGTGAAATCCCCCATCACCAAAATACATTTGTACCGTGATTGGATTTTAGATAGTAGTTCTGTAAAGAGCTCAATGAGTCTGTGCGACTTTTGTGGGGGGCAGTACACTATCTGGAAGACTCGACAGATGGTCTGTTAGGAAAATTTTGCCCCCAGAACTTTAGCCCCTTTGATGATTTTTGCTCAACGAATCTCAGCCTTCAGTTGGTCTTCATAAAATCTTTCGATAAACGGCCGCATAGTACAGCGCTAGTGCGTCTACCAGGTCCGGGAAAGAATATTTGTGACCGCCTGTACAGTCACGATGTTGAGAGGGAAGACAAGGACCATGGATTAGTTCTAGTGACTCCTTTATTGTAGATACAATTGTTCAAAAACACCAGTCTCTATGTCCATTCCGGATTGTGTGGCGTCCAATCAGTTCCAAGCACCTAAGCAGTCAGGGATCCCCACCCTCTCAGTCCTGCGTTGCTGCTGCTATCAGGGTCTTTTGAGACTTCTCTCATTCTTTCATCCAACGGGTAAGGGTAGCAAACAAGGAGCGATGATGGGGTCAGTATCGGGAACTTAATAGGTAAGGCAGTGCAACCGTCACCAAGGTGGGGAGTGTTCAGGTAAAAGGAGCGTGTTGGGATCTGAAAATGAAAAAAAACCAAATTTTCAACTCCCGTGTACCCAGCCGCCCTACTTTCACTGACCTCCCCACCACCCCCACCAAAAAGTTCCCCCAAGCGGTACTTTCCTTGGCCCACGACGCCTCATCATGGCCGTGGCGTCTGGAGCCGGGTCGTCTTTCACCTCCTTCTGCCGACCGGGTGTGCACAGTGTACGGTGGGTCCTCCAGCCGTTACGCTGCATTGGATCTGCCACACCTCCTGCTCCGCACTCCGCTCCTCACCTGGCTCGTCTCCTCCTCTGATGGTCGCCTCCTCTCTCCTACTCCGCTCCTCACACGCCTCGCCTCCTCCTCCGATGGTCGCCTCCTCTCTCCTACTCCGCTCCTCACACGCCTCCGACTCTCGTTCTCCTGCTCCTCTGATCGCTCTCTCACTCATCTCCTCTGTTATTGCAGGCTGTCCCAAGTACCGTGAGGATTGAGGGCTGGCAAAGTCCGCCCGCCATCCTAATGAGGGCCTTTGTGTTCACTAAATATACCAACGACACAAAACTTGCTGTGTGCCTAAGATCACACTGTCTGCCATTTGGCTGAGTGTGATTTATGTTTAGGGTGGGGGTGGTGTTCAGCAGCTGTGAGCATTTCTTATCTGATTTTTTGAATTGCAAGTTGTTTATTTTCTTTCTTCAACCTTTGTTGCATTGGGGGACTTAGAGTTCATCCCAATTACTGGCTTCGAGGTAGGAGAATCATCTTCCCCTTGGTCTTTTCCTGTGGTAACGAGGGACGGTTGCTACTTCCAGGTCATTTGAGGGGATGTTTTTGGGTGAGGGGTTGATGGAGGTCCGGTCATGTAGCTATTGTGGTCCGTTCTTATAGAGGGCTTTGTATGCATGTGTCAGCACCTTGAATGTTATTCTTCTTTCAGTGTGTACCCAGTGTATGTAGTGTAGTTGTTTGGTAATGTGGTTGTGTTGTGGATTTTTGATGATGACTCAAGCTTTGGCGTTTTAGACAGTCTGTCGTTTCTGGAAGAGTTTTCACTTTATTACTGGCTTACACAGTGTTGCTGTAGTCCATTCAGTTAGTGATGAGTGCATGGGTTAGGTTTTTTTATGAGTTACTTGGATCCACTTTAATGTTTTGAAAATTATGCTGATGTGTTTGAAGCATTACGATGATATGGTGTTGATCTAGCTATTTATTGTAATTGAGGAGTGTAGTATGATGCATTTCTTTCTTGTTTTTGTGCTCTGTTGGGGTATTTTTTGTTTTAAAGGCAGAAGGCCACCAGGTTTTTTCCCATGTGTATGAGGTGCAGCAGAGTATGACGAGTTTTGTTTTCTAGGCGTTGACTGTCAGCCACCTGTTGCTCATCCAGGTTGCAATATCTTTCATCCCTTCTTGTCCATTTCTCCTACTTATGTTGTCTTCCTTGGTCAATTTTATTATGACCTTTTTGTTATTTTTGTACCAGACATTTTAATTTTTTTGTTTTTTGCGACCATGCTTGTGAGGTTTCGCTATGTAGACGTTGATGAGTGTGGTGGTGATGGAGGCTCATTCTTGTACTCTTCATCTGATATCTGTTGTTTCTGAGACAAAGGGCAGGTGTCGGATTCTCTGTGTTCTGCATGGGAGGAAAGATCTTATCCAGTCTAATGCTATTTCTCACATGCCGACGTAATGGAGCCTGTTGACGGTGGTGTTGTCCGAGATGGTCTTTAAGCCTGCTGATAGCTCCAGAATGATGAGGGCTGCCGTGTGGCTTTTGTCAAGGAGCCTGCGTATGTGATTTGCATCAGTGATCAGTCTGTTCTTGTTGCTGTGGTTTTTGCTGAATCTGATTTGAGTTGTGTCTCTGTTCTTTTTTCTATATAATTTACTATCTCGGAGTCGAAGTCATGTTCGATTAGTTTTGTGGTGAAAAGGAAGCATAAACACTGTCATCATTTTTGGGTGATTTTTTTTTCTGTGGTGGACATCTTTTAGTAAGGTGTTTACTTTGTCGTTCTTCCTGTTGTCAGTGAATTTTTGGCGGTCTTCTAGAATAAGTTCATATTTCTGGAAAGTTCTGGTTTGAAGGCATTGTCGGCTCTGTGTAAAATGTGCATCTTGCAGGGCTCAGTAGGTGCTACGGACTGAATTATCTTTATACAGTTTAAGGGGTTTTCTGGTGTGACAACTCTTCAGGTTAGAAGGGTTTGTTGGATGGCTTTGTTGTTCATGTTGGTTTAGTAGGTGTTCTCTTTTTTGTTCTCAATAGTGTATTAGAGCATTTTTATATTGTTGTGAATTAAATAAGAAAAAATGTACACCAGTCATGGTATGGTTTGACCTGTGATCGTTCGATATTTTTTTTTGTAGTCATTAACGATGCCGAACATTTACTTTGATTACTTGGCGTTTTCAGACTATTATATCTTGGATGTCTTTTTTTTTGGTGCTTTCTGATGAGTAATGTTTTAGTGGTGGGCTGTGATAGCTTATTTTTAGGCATGGTGTCACTCTGGTGTTTTTCCGTTTCTGATCTTTTTCTCCATTGTTTGGCATGAGTTCTTGGACTCCTCTAGATCCATTGTGAACCATAATGCTAGCATGGTGTGTTGTCTCTTGTTCTTCTTGATTTTTGGTGATTTTTTTGGCGCATTTGGCGATTCATTGTTAGACTTTGCTTGCTACTGTATTGCATTCTGTTGTATTTGGTTAAGGAGTGCATACTTTGTTATTTGTTCTGCGTGGTGGACAGCGTTCTTTTTTACATCACATAGATATCTGCTGCACTGTTCATAGCTCCTGTAATTTATAAAATAGTCTCTTACACATTATTTCATTTTCACAACTCTATTATTTATGTCATGAAATTGCAATATAATTTAAAAGACCTAAAAATGTTACTATGTTATATGTTTATTTGTTATGTTATGTTATATGTTTATTTTTATAGCGCACGGCTACTCCAGGGGAGTGTCCCGGCGCTTTATCAGGCAGCTCAGAATAAAACAACATAACACCGATGCAGAAAACAACAGAAACAAAGAAAAAAAACAAAAAGAAAAGGGACTCCTAAAGATTAAAAAGCCAAGTCTTCAGGCCTTTCCTAAACAAGAGCAGGTTTGAGGAGGAGCGTAATGCCAAAGGCAGAGTGTTCCACAACTGAGGGGCCCTCAAACTAAAGGAACGACCCCCAGTGCGTGCCTTCCTCACTCGTGGCACTATGGCCAGGAACAGAGACTCCGATCGCAGTGATCTAGTAGGACGGTAGAAGGTCAGCCTGCGCTGCAGATACTTTGCTCCTGCGCCAAATAGCGCTTTATGTGCCAAGGTCAAAGCCTTGAACATAACCCGCTTTCGGATGGGCAGCCAGTGAAGCGCCTGCACCAATGCGGAAGCTCTTGCTCGCCTATGAAGGCCGAAGATCGCGCGGGCCGCGGAATTCTGCACCACCTGCAGCTGCTGAACTAGATAGTCTGGGAGTCCTAGATAGAGGACGTTGGCATAGTCCAATCTGGACCCCACTAAGGCCTGTATGGTGATCTTCCTATGCTCCACTGTGAGCAAAGGTAGGAACTTCCGGAGCATCTTAAGCAGCCCATAGCAAGTCCCCGTCAGACCCCGTATGTGTGGAACCAACGACAGGCCATTGTCCAGCTTCACTCCCAGGTTTTTGGCCACCAACGATGCCTGTGCCGTAGGACAACTATCCACGGGCCACCACGCACGCCAGTCCGGGTCTTGGAGGCAGCCGAAAAACAGCACCTCCGATTTACTGGGGTTGGCCTTAAGACTGTTTCGCTGAAGCCAGCTAAAAACCAGCTCCAGACACCCCCGGATGTTCTCTCCATCGAAGGCCTGATCCTTCCGACACGCAAAAAGCAGTTGCGTGTCGTCCGCGTAGGACACGATCCGGGCCCCAAAAGACTCCACCAGTGCCGCCAAAGGTGTCATAAAGATGTTAAATAAAGTCGGGCTCAACACAGAACCCTGTGGAACCCCGACTCCCAATGGCGGCATTTCAGCGGAGCTCGGAGAGGCCCAGACCGTTTGTCGGCGGCCCTCAAGAAATGATGTAAACCAGTTGAGCACCGTCCCCCTTATTCTGTATAATATTGTGTTCTACAATTTTTTATTTTCGTAAACTGTTCTAATACCTCTTTTTGTAGTGAGCTTGTGTCCATTTTTTTTAATACAACAAGCTTGGCACTTTACTGGCCTGTATCCTTCATGGGGTTTTGCTGGGCAGTTATTAAGTTACTCTCCCCTGCACTCTTTTGTGTTTTGCTAGATGTTATTTTATATTTTAAATATTTTACTAGTCAATATAAACCATACATCTACCAAAGAACATACATAACCAGTCATATACATTTTAAACAAATTATAAGAATTTATTGCCATCAATCTCGAATCATATACTTTGTTTCTACAAAACAAAAATTTATTTTTAATTCCACTCCTTTTTTTTTTTAAATTAGCAGTATGTTATGTTTTGTTAATATTCCCATAAATCATCAAAATTACATTCTAACAGCTAACAGCTTCACCCACCACAATCTTATTAATGTCTGATGCTCCAGCCACTTTTGTGTGTTCATCCGAATGAGATGTACAAGAACGCCGCACCCTTACCGGTCGGTAGGATTTCCGACAGGTATGGCTGGCGGTTAGACAAAGTCCCTCTTACATATTAATGTTCCCCTAAACATGTATATAGTTTTAAAAATATTTTTTTTTATAAGTTACTTTTCATACAATTATTTAAAATGATCTTTGTTACTTTATCAAAATTATTATTAAAAATGTTTGTATAAAATTTACTAGCATTATTCTTTTTTTTCCAATAATATTTTGATTAGTTAACATTGTTTTTCATTTTTGTGTTTAGAAGGCTGACATGTTAGTTCCTTTATATATATGTTTTCAGTATTAATTCATGTTTATATTTAATTTTAAATTATCCTTGATAATACTTAAGTTTAATTTATCATTTACTCTCTTTTATATAATTGTTTTTATGACCCTGTTGGGATTTGGCTGGTTTAAATGTGTGAAGTACTTTAAATACAATTACATTATATTCATACTGTAAATTAATATTGTGGGCATTAGTACAATGTCAGGTGTTAAGCCTCTGAATGCTACTTGAAGATTTGCTGACCAACATGTCAGCTTTACAGTTTGACTTTTGAATTGGGATATTGGCTCTTTTATTGAGAAATACTTGATTGTTCCCGCTTGCTTTCAATGTGACTAAGGAGCTCATTGGCCAGTTGGAAACTAAATTCAAACCTTAAGGGTATTGTTTTAATTATCAGAATTACAATATTTGTCATTTTTTGCATTCATGTTTTTATGAATTTCAAGGGCTGTCATAAACATCCATATTTTTTTATCCTGTATCAGGGCCCCCTTTACTTGGAGGCGTGCTGGTTTTGGCAATGTTTCCCCGCCTTGAAATCCATGCACTGTGTGTTTTGTACTCGATGCTCCTACTCACACGTTGCTTATATTATCACAATTTAGCAGTTCTCTAAGAGAATTTTTTTTACGCCCTCTTTTTGATCACTACGCAATCTTCCTTAGGGGTATATGTTTTTGCATCCACACTATGGGGCCCATTAGGATGTCGGGCATTTTCATACACAATGCGGCACACACCGCGCGGTGACTGCGGCTTTGTGTATGCAAATGCATACATGAATTTTTAGCATGATGGCGGGCGGTGCTGAGAGCACCGGCCGCCACATTGTTAAAAATGCATGATGCGCACACCCCTCTGTGGCTACTGCATCCTAATATTCAGAGCGTGACCGCCGCTCAGCTTGCATGCGGTTCCGTTTTCCGCGAGGGTGCCATCCTAATGACACCCCTATGCTTTTTCGCTATCTTCTCTGGAGATCAGTTCTGTGCATCTACGGTTGCCCGGTTCACGCACTACACCTTTTTCAGTCAAAGGCAACTATGGCCCACATAGGAATAGGGACACATATATTTCAAGGATACATATTTTTTTTTTTTAGATTTAAAACTTTTTTTGGGTGTTTACGTTTCTGTCAACTCTTATTTCTATCTGTATGGGGTCGATTCCGATCCGGTAAAATGCGCTCCGAATCGTCGTACGGCGCGTTTTTTCCCCGTACGAATCGTACCCGTAGACGTCCCGTACGTACGATGAAGTACGATCCGTACTAGGTGCCGAACTCCGTACGAGTCGTACAGGACTCCGTACGACTCAAATCTCCGTACGAATCGCACTCGGAACCCGCTGTACGCGACATCACTACGGTTCGCGGCTGGTTTTTACGACCCAGCAAGTACGATTCGTATCGGGTACGCACCGTACGACCCTTTTCCTACGGGAGCTGAAAACAGTCGTAAACGCACAGTTCGCGCCGAAACAGGTACGGAACGCCCCCCCCCCCCGAGTACGGCACGTACCCCCCATGATCGCAGGGGTACGCGCCGTACCCCTGTGATCATGCGGGGTACGTGCCGTACACCCAGCGTACATGGGGTACGCACCGTACCCCATGTACGGTGGGTGTACGGCACGTACCCCATGTACGCTGGGTGTACGGCACGTACCCCGCATGATCACAGGGGTACGGCGCGTACCCCTGCGATCATGGGGGGTACGCGCCGTACGGTGTGTAGGTGATCGTGCGCTTCTCCGTACGAATCGACGTGTACCGTACGAATCGCGTCCAGGTCGGCCGATCGGGATCGGAATCGTCCGGTCGTACGGCGTCCGTACGAGTCGTACGGAAACGGCTCCGGATACGAATCGTACGGACCGGGATTTTACCGGATCGGAATCGACCCCTATGTGTATGGGCGTAATGCACAAAATATTAATTTTTATTTTTATTAATTGAATATATTTTTTGTTTCATTGTGATTTCTGTCTTGTTTGTTAATATTTTATAACTGTTAAACACTGTTTATTTATGTACTACTATAAATTATTTTAAATGAAAAAAAATTATATTTTTAATGGCAATTATATTTAATTTTTTTAATGTAATAAGTGTCCCTTGTCCCATTTGCTATAGAAAATTCTGCACATGGATTTAAATACACTATCTTTGTCATTTGTAATTTTAAAATCTTCATATAAAGTTCAAGTTTGAAAACATTTTTTTGCATAAATTTAGTTTTTCTTTTTTTGGGGGGGGTGTGAAGGTCTTGTTGAACATTACATTACATTACATTATTATAGTTAAAATCCACAATTGTTACTTTTATTACTAATATTTATTTCAGTTACGTGCACAGACATTTTCTTTTGGTGTGGGTGAAATGTGTTATTTTTCTTTTTGCTTAAAAGTATGGAATAAAAGTTTTTACAAAAGAAAACATACAACCGCATATTTCGGTTCATATACATTAATTTTTAGAATGCAATTATACTCTTTATTATTTTACATGTTAAAAAGATTGCACTTATTGGTCGGTTTCTATATTCAGATTTCTGATTACAACATTTTTCTAATTATATCTTAGAATTCATTTGTTTAATTTTTTACACTTGTCATTTCTGTGCAGACAGACTAACCAGTATTAAATGTTGAAAATAATATATATTGAGTGCTAAGTGTACCATTATAATGTTTGGCTGACTAAGTCTTCACCCCACTGTAACAGTAAGCGGTACTCTCCACCAGGTGTGCAGAGGTCCAGCAATTGTAATTTTGATGGTACCGCCATTGTGTTGGTGGCATCCTCCATTCCCAAGAGTTTGACTGATGTTGCACACAGCGCCGGACGTCACAATGCTGTGAATGCATGTTGTTCAATTACATTCACAACTTGACATGCACTGCTTGTATGCCTGCCACCTTTTCAATGCCAATATCGGCGGGTACCACAGGTAACCCCCAAGTGCACCCACTGAAGTGAACGCCCCAGATATTCTCAACTTGCGTCGGTCAAACAATGCAGGATGTCTTTTGGATCCCCCTGGCTTTGCTGGTGGTGGCTACCACAGACCCGGTGGGGGGGATCCACCCACCATACTAATTGCCCCGAAATGTTGGGAGTCAGAAATCTCTACATTAAGAATAATATTTTTATAGACATCAATTTTAATTTTTTTAATTTATTTTTTTTTAAATTAGAAATATACAATGTTAATTAGACAAAATGTTTGTTACATATTTAAATAGTGTTATGTATTTTGGTATATATTTTACAACTCAGGCACTTGTTTTTAAATAATAATTCTGTATTCTTTTGAAGAAGTGTTTTAATTGTATTATTATATTTTTTGAATTTTACTTTTGTTTTTCTATTTCATAATGATGGTGTAATATGCTGATAATTTTTAAATTTTTAATTTTTTGTTGATTTAATACTTTTTTCATTATTTTTTCACTTTTTTAATGTAGGTAAATTAATTTTGAAATGATGAAATGAATGGTTCACTACTTTAAAGTTTGTTAATATTAATTGACTGCTTGTTATTCCTAACGGTAATAACAAAATACTTGTTCATTTATTGTTAATTAATGAACTCTAAAAGCATTTTTACATTGTGCAATTAATTTTATTTGCATGTTAAGTGTTTTATAGTTTGAAACGGCGTAAATTAAATATTTTCAGCAATTTATTTTTCTTACAAAATAATAATTTATGTGAATATTATAAATGCAAAATATTACATTTTTTGTTACATTTGTGAAGTTTTGTGTATATGCCTTAAGTAAAGATAGTCAATAAAGTTTAATATTAAAAAAACGTCAGTTTTCTTCATATTAACTTCTTTTGTATATTTCATAGTGGTAATTATTTTTATTGTGTTGTGTGTGTTGCATTACTATGTCTACAAGTGTGTTGATTAACTTAAATTGACTGCCTTTTATTTTAATTTCATATACGTTTTTAAAAAAAAAGAAATTGCAATTTTAGTTTTTTTTCTTTTACAGAAATTTACTTTTCTATGACGTTATCATTTGAGGTAGGGTTTACATTTGTTAAGATTAATCATTTCAAAGACTTTGGATTATTACTAATTCGTGAAATAATAATTACATCCTAATTATGTGTTATTCTTACATTTTTAAATTACTGTTGTTATGAATATTTTCTAGTCTTACACTTCAGGACATATCTAACAATAACATAGTAATATATAACATTTATTTTCAAAATAATTTCAAATTAAATATATTTACTTTAAAAATCAATTTTTATTTATCCAACATCTATAAGTTGCGTCAACGGATTTAGACATTATACTATTTTGTATTTACATTTTAAAAATCCTATATACATATGTAAATGTATTAGATATAATTTTATTAAATTAAAATTTCCTTTTTTAAGCTATATGAATATTTTGGATAACCTTTTTATTTTTTTAATTGCTATGTAGCTCACTTTAATCATCATATTAATTGCTAACCCTCTCCAACCCTATATTTGCACTACTGTAGCTTTACTTACTGTATGACTAGTATTTTTTAAACCTTCACTATCCTTAAAATTCAAAAATGTTGGTCTTACTAAATTTGGAATATTATTTTTTAGTCCACTGTATATAACGCTGTCATTAATGTGGAAAAGGATGTAGTTTTACTACTTAACTGTACTTACTCAGGTTGGAAACACTTTTACTACTGATATACTAATTGTATTTTAAAAATTAAATTTGAACCCTCTGAAATTGATCATTTTCATTATAGTTTCACTCTCTATAGTGGGAAGAATATATTTTAATTATACGCTAGCTAACACTATCCATAATGTGGAAATGAATGCACTTCATATAGTACATTTTATCCCTCCACTACACTTTACTTTTACTACTGTTGCACTCCCTATATTGTGAACAATACTTTGGACCTGTCCGCTATCCAATATTTTCCCTATTGTTGCACTCACTGTAGTGCAAACAGTTTGACCCCTCAGCTCTCCAACAGTTTTCCGACTCCCGCACTAATTGCAGTTTTATAAAATATGTATTCTAACATACAATACAAAACTATTACATAAAGTTAAACACACTTTAGTGTTACTACTATATTTTATCCCGAATATATTACATTTTTTCCATTTGTTCCACATTTTGGATGTTGAATATTAAATTTTGCACGTCCGCAATCAACACATTATTAAATACACTGTAGTGAAAATGCTACTTTTTTGAACTTCCGCAATACTACACTTTCACCATTGTTGCACTCAATGTAGTTAGAACAAGAATTTTTAGCCATGTATTTTTCAAAACTTTCCATATTGTTATATTTTGCGACTTGACATTTTGAGTCCATCTACTATAGTACTTTTTTCCTACTGTTGCACTCTTTGGAGTTTTCAATGCCATTTGAAACATTGTCTACATTACTATAGGGTTGCATTAACGGTAATAAAACTTACATTTCTTTTTATGTTCCTTGAGTGCTTAGATTAAAAATGAATATATATTTTGATATACAGTTAGTTACATTACAAAAGTAACAACATTTTTAAATTTTTTGACATGTATAATAAATCACTCTTTTTTTATTATTACATTTTACATATAAAAGTAATTTAATATTACTTTAAAATTTTGTAAATTTTACATATATTAAAAGTATATTTATTTTTTACCAGGAAAATTAAATGGAGTCTTTCCTTTTTCTTTTGAAATTTTTGCATCTATATTTATAAGATATACATTTTTTACACACATATTAAGTTATTTCACGATTTAAGGCTATGTTCTATTTAAATTCAATTCATGATAATGTTTCACAAATTAACCATTCGATATATAATTTTTGAATACACTATCGATTCATTTTTTTCAAAAATTAGTACTGTATTAATCATTTAATAAATACCATTTCAATTGTTGCAAAAATATTACATGGTCACATTACGCATCTAAAACTTTTATATTCCATTGGCCTCTCTTTTGTGTCAATACAAATTATTAACTCTTTTACAGATCTAAACTTTATCATAACCGGGTGCATACTTTAGTTCTTAATGTACCCCTACCAATCCAACATTTACTCTATCGTGCCATTAAAATTGATTTCTGTGAGTTAATTTGAGCAAACCGCAATACAATACTTCAGATTGAGCATCATTTTAATATACATTACATTTGCCTTTCAAGAAGACTTTCTATGGTTATTGTCACTGGATTATTATGTAACCACCGTCAACCCGTCAGGACCTCAACCACTTCCATCTGACCCTTCATTATTTCAATAATGATTAGAATGGTCTGCCGACATAGCGCAGGCAGATACACTGACCTCCATGCATCATACAGGATTAATGAGGTAGTACGATTGACTGGAATCCTTACAACAGTGGCATTGAATGAAAACTCAATACTACTCACATTATTATTACATTTTCTGCTTGCTCTGTACTGGCAGTTTAACAGCCACGAAGTGGCAGTCACAATGGGGTTACAAATTGCCCATCCTACACCCATTACCTGTTCTCTCTCTAAGAAGGTACATGTGGGCCACCTATGGTTCTCCCCTAAATATCCCTGCACTGCTGTGCCTGACTCATACTACATGGATTGGTGAGATCATATTTTAAAATTTTTGCGGCGTGTCATGCATGCCACATCACATGCTGCAATACAAACAATACACATTGCATTTCTTCTGAATGTGCATGAAACGTAATGATAGAATGGGAACCTACAAATCTTAGTCGGCCAGTACTTATTTCACATTGTTTATTAAGATGTAACTTCAACAGACCTCTTATTAAAAAATAAGGTGCAGTCAAAAACTCCAGGTTCACTATGGCTGTTTGTTTTGTGGTGAGGCAACAGCCCACAGCGCAATCACCATATTTAAAAATGTTTGCTATGTAAATCCATGCAGTGTGTGACAGGCACCTTATTGCTGATGCAAGATAGTGCATTTATTTTTAAGATGGTACCATACGTACACTCAAAGCCCAAAGCCGTACCCCCTCTAAGTAAGGTGGACCGGCCATGGACACCAAAGACACTTTCTATGTGCATCAACTGCTCTGTGGCAATGTCATCATAATTCTGATGTTGTAAAAACTGACTGCTAAGGATTCGTACGCCATTCCAAATCTTCCACGCCCTCATTGATCAAGTCATAACCGAGTCATCTTTCATAACTACTTTGGAGTCTGTCTTCCTTCTTTGCGATATGGTTGATGGACTCCAAACAACCCATGACAGCATGAAAGTCTAAGATTATCGATAGTAGCTTTCCTCATCCAAAAATTAAATAAGGCTGATAATTTTTTAATGAAGATAGAGAGCATTAAACATTTTAAGCACTCACTCCATTTACACTGAACATACTGTTCCATTCAATGACTGGATCATTGTGATTTCATTGTAGAAATGAAAACATTATAGTTTTTATTATGTCATTTTTTACCGATATACAAATACTTTATTTATCCACTCAGCAATAAAAAGCAGGTACCATTAATCTAGCACTTTGTTATGATATATATGTACTTTTAAGTGCTTTTTGGCTACACCCTTTTTAGCGATTTATTTCTATTTTTTAAGTAAATATGCTACTCTAACATTTCTACAACGTTTACATTTAGCCTTGTTTTCTGCATATCCTTTTTTAAATTAAGATACATTATTCACATTACCAATAACCTTTTGTATATATTCTATTTATTTCTTGTTATTTTTTAATTCTTTGATCAATAATTAAAATAATAATTATTACTTTTTATTTTACGTTTATTTTGTCTTGCTAAGTAAACCGATTTGTTTATGATATTTGTTCCTTTTTAGTAACTCATTAACATAATAAAAAATGTATTTAATAATATTTTATTTTATTGGGACCTAGGTGATATGTTTCACAATAATTGCAGATATAATATGTATTAATTTCTGTAGTAAAACTCAATAATTTATATAATTTACATTTAAAAATATTAAATACCTATATAATATCTAAATATATGACTGGTATAATACACACTGTTTCGGTTAAAATAAATAGCAAATTTTATATATAATATACAATACGTTATTGAGTACAACTAATGCCAATACTTAGAGGCCCATTATGATCGCCGACGGACTTGAGTCCGTCCGCGATTACCGAGGAGGAGGGAACCTCCGCATGGGCATGCGGAGTTCCCTCCTGTCCAATTAGGATGTGACCGCCACCCTGGCGGTCACATCCTCTATTTGTAACATTGCGGCGGGTCCTGCTTGAAGCAGCACCCGCTGCAAGATTAAATATGCATGATTCGCATTTGCATGCACAAAGCGGCAGGCACCGCGCGGTGCATGCAAATGCAGGGGGGTACTATAGGTACCCCCCATGTGCACCCCCCAACCCCCTTCACCCTGGGGGCCCGCAACGGGCCCCCAAAGAAAACACCGTATGCCTTTCCACGGCAGAGAAGCCGCCACGGAAAGGCATGTGTTCTGCCCTATCCTAATATGGCTGGCGGTGGCTGTTAGACACCGCCACCATATTAGAGCGGCGGACGGTCTTCCTCACCCCCCAGCCATCCTAATCTCGCGGGGGGTCTTTGAAGGCTCCACAGCGGTTTTTCCGCATCCTCCGGGCCGGCGGAAACTTCCGCCGACCCGCGGGATGCGGAGAACCCGCAATCCGAATCAGCCCCATAGTTTCTATTAAAGGAACATATAGAAGTTGCACAATAATGTCAACTTGTGCAGCAGTGCATGCAATGCCTTAATCGAAAGATTCACTTCCATAACCTTTCTTTTTTTTAACATATCCAGAATATTGGTACATTACTTTTTGTTTACAGGCATCAATACCAATGTAAAATAAATATATATTACAAATCTGTAATTTTGGAACAACACGTTCATCCTCAGAAAACAATTGATTTTATTTTCTAAATCAAACTAAAGGTAACAATCAAATTATCTATTGCAATATGATTAGCGTAAAAAACTCATTAGTAAATAAGCATTCTGGTTGGTTTTTTGAATGATCTTGTGGCTTAATCTTCGCCTATGCATCATGAAAAGAATGTAAAAATGTCTTTACAAGAAACATCTTTTGGTGAATCAGAAATTGATTTCTTTTTTTTTACTCTTTTAAAAGCTTGTACAACACCAAAGAATCAAGTTTTAAAATACAGGAAGTAAATACAATTTTATAAAACTTGCCACCCAAAGTTATAATTATTGTAGTTTTTTAGTGACAATGAGTGCTTCTTTTATTTATGTAGCAAATTATATTGTTTAATATTATGTTTGTTATTGTAGTGTAATACTAATGTGAAAAATATTGAAAGTATATTTCAATTTTTTAATGTATTCAATATAATTATTTACTTTTTAGTTATGTAATTGGTTTAAGTTTAGATGTATATGTAATTTGTATTTTTTTAAACAAAATTAAAGGGTTAGAAAAATAATTGCTAAAACCTATGCTGAAGCAAGTATATATTCTATATTTTATGTATATGTTTAAGTAATGTTATAATATTGTATGTGTTTCAATTTCTATTTTTAAATCGTATTGAATATTTTTAAGTATGTTGATTTGTTTTAAATATTTTTAATTTATTTATCCTTTTTAATAATTTCAAAATATTTTTTTTAATTGAGATATATTAATAACATCATTATTTTTATTTGATTTTTTTGTAGTTAACATGATGTAGATTGGATGTCGATATTCTTGCCTTCGATATTCCAGCATTGATTTTTATGTAGTTGGACATTATTTATGTAGAAATTGTGTTAGTGATTCATTGGAGGGTTGTGGGTGCACTGTGCACCCTACATGTACCTGTACAAGGTGGCAGGGACTGTGCAGTGCCTGCATACTCAATGTATGGAAATGCAGGACATGGTCCTTTTGGCATTGCAACGGTGCTGCTTGCAGCAATACCCGCCGCAATGTTAATGGCTATGATCATACGACCGTGGTCCCATTTGGAATGCGGAAAATAAGTTTTTGAAACAACAGTTATGCCGTGGCTCTTGTAAGTGATCATTTCCCGCTAACATGTTAATAGGAATTGTTATGATACCGCCAACGGAATGAGGCCAATATTGGCAAAATTGTACTATAAAATTGACTTGCTTATTTCTAAAATAAAAGAGTAATAATAGTAAGCAGAAATTAAAATATAGTTAAAATTCAGTAATTAAAATAAAAGTTTAAACACCCACAAAACATATGCTGCTGCATAACCTAACCTTACATCCAAAAATATTGCGAGTTATAGAAGCAACAATTATTACTTTTATTTTGAATATATTTGATTAAAATTGCATGTTGCAGAATTTTCATGTATTTTATTAACACCATAAATGCTTATGGAAAGCAAAAATTACCGGATTATTTTAACAAATTTTTTAAATCTTAATTGAAAATAATGAATAACATTTTAAAAACAAGAATAATAATGATCAAAAGTAAGAAAACATGTTATAACATATAAAATACAATCATTTTTTCAAAATGAAAAAAGCAATAAAAGTTTATAATATTATTCACTTTGAAATTTCATTAAAATATAATAAAAAATACAACAATAATAAGAACTGTATTATTTACTGGCCCTTGATTCTGATAATCTTGCAGACCTTACTTTTAATTGAAATTATTGCATAAACAATATTTATGCATGGGAAAATATACTGTAACAACTTTATTCTGAAAAACCAGATCTACTGACAGCCTAAATTGGGCTGTAGCATAGATCTAAGAAAGTCTGTGTGTTGCTGTACCTTTACCATTAATTGATGCTAGCCAAACAGGAGAACTAACTTATAAGAACATCAGAGTACAGGGACAGTAATGAGAAGCATCTATTGTGCCACTAACTGAGATGCAATTTGGTATAAGAATGCTGTATCAGTTTGATGTGTATTGGTACTGTGGACACACCGAAACTAATCCGTGAGAGGACATTGGATGAGAAACTCCTGACCCTTAAAAAACAGTTAGGTCAGACAATGCAAGTGGTTAATGTGTATGATCGTTTGCCTGACTATAGCACATAACACTTGACCAACAACCCCTGAACATATATAACTTCTTCTCACCATGACAAATGTAATGACTATAAGAAGGAGAAATTATAGAAAATGTTTTTTTTAATCAAAGCAAAGACATTTAAAGAAAGGATAGAGGCAGTATGCTGATTTGATGCACAGTTGATTCATGCACAGTCACAGGGCATGTTAAAGACAATGACATGCACAAGTGATGGTCGACTCACAGGCCAGCACGATATATTGCAAATAATGGAAGTTTTACCAAGGCACTTGACTCCTTAAATATGCTGTAACATTGATCCAACAGACAGGGGATTGAAAAATGTAATAAGGACATGTACTGTATGACAAATGCAATGGGCACGTAAGACAAGAGTTTTACAATAGTATTTACCTAAATATATTAGCCGACCCCGGCGGGCCGATCTGAGGACCTCACTAAACTA
The DNA here is from genome assembly GCF_964261635.1 of Lissotriton helveticus. Taxonomy (NCBI): domain Eukaryota; kingdom Metazoa; phylum Chordata; class Amphibia; order Caudata; family Salamandridae; genus Lissotriton; species Lissotriton helveticus. The sequence goes on along the minus strand of NC_136065.1, from coordinate 741,040,493 downwards.
TCCAATCGGTAGTAGTGACGGGCGGTATGTACAAAGGGCAGGGACTTAATCAACGCGAGCTTATGACCCGCACTTACTGGGAATTCCTCGTTCATGGGAAATAATTGCAATCCCCAATCCCTATCACGAACGGGGTTCAGCGGGTTACCCGCACCTGTCGGCGAAGGGTAGACACGCGCTGATCCGTTCACTGTAGCGCGCGTGCAGGCCCGGACATCTAAGGGCATCACAGACCTGTTATTGCTCGATCTCGTGTGGCTGAACGCCACTTGTCCCTCTAAGAAGTTGGACGCCGACCACTGGGGGTCGCGTAACTAGTTAGCATGGAGGAGTCTCGTTCGTTATCGGAATTAACCAGACAAATCGCTCCACCAACTAAGAACGGCCATGCACCACCACCCACAGAATCGAGAAAGAGCTATCAATCTGTCAATCCTTTCCGTGTCCGGGCTGGGTGAGGTTTCCCGTGTTGAGTCAAATTAAGCCGCAGGCTCCACTCCTGGTGGTGCCCTTCTGTCAAATCCTTTAAGTTTCAGCTTTGCAACCTTTACTCCCCCGGAACCCAAGGACTTTGGTTTCCCTGAAGCTGGTCGGCGTTCATGGGAATATGGCCGCCGGATCGCTAGTCGGCATCGTTTATGGTCGGAACTACTACGGTATCTGATCGTCTTCGAACCTTCGACTTTCGTTCTTGATTAATAAAAACATTCTTGGCAAATGCTTTCGCTTTGGTTCATCTTGCGCCGGTCCAAGAATTTCACCTCTAGGGGCACAATACGAATGCCCCCGGCAGTCCCTCTTAATCATGGCCCCAGTTCCGAAAACCAACAAAATAGAACCGGAGTCCTATTCCATTATTCCTAGCTGAAGTATTCAGGCAACCGGCCTGCTTTGAACACTCAAATTATTTCAAATTAAACGCTTCGGACCCCCAGGACACTCAGTCAAGAGCATCAAGGGGGCACCGAGAGGCAGGGGCTGGGACAGGCGGTAGCTTGCCTCGCGGCGGACCGCCAGCTTGATCCCAAGATCCAACTGTGAGCTTTTTAACTGCAGCAACTTTAATATATGCTATTGGTGCCGTCCCGGGCACCCTGCCACGCAGCAGGACCGAGGACGGAGCCCGGGATGGGGAGGCCGCCCTCCCCGGGCCCTCAGGGGCCCCGTCCGGAGGTCCTGAACCCAGCCGAGCGAGGGGAGGCTCCCCGGACACAACGGAGCCCTGTCTCAGGCCTTGGGCAGAGCAGAAGGCTGGGGGACTGGGCCCGACCCGGGGCCCCTGGACCCAGCCGCGGCTCCCAGGCCCAGAGGCGCAGGGAAAGCCTCCCCGGGCCCTCCAAACCCCGTCCGGGGTGAGGCATCCTGGCTCGTCCAGCTGCTGGCTGAGGACTGCTAGGCCGAGAGGGGTCCCAGAGTACCTCATCCCTAGTAATCTGGAGGAAGGCTACCCGTCTTTCTGGGAACCCGCGCGCACAGAGTGACGCAGGGGACCCTAGGCGCGAATGTGCCCGACCTCCTGGAGCCCTCCCTGGGATCGGGGAGGCAAATGGCACCTCATCGGGACTTCCAAGGAAGCCCGGCCATCTGGTCGCCCCATTGGAAAGCATTGCGTGCGACCAGATGGCCGAGGGGAAAGGTGCGACCAGATGGCCGGGACCGAAAGGACTCCCAGCTGCTCCCGCCTGCCTTTCGCAGGTCAGGCCTCGGGGGCTCCACTTCCCGGGGGCTCGGGGACCCCGGCTGGGGCTCAGGCCCGGGGAGGACCACCGGAGCTCTCGGGCCCAGACGCCCAGGGGAGGACTGCCCAGGACCCATGGAGCCCGTCCCGGGCACCTTGCTATGCCGTTGTCCCGGAGGAGGGAGCCCCGGACGCCTGGGATGGGGGCTGCCCGGGACCCCTTGGAGCCCGTCCTGGGTACTTGGCCATCCGCGTTGGCCTGGATATGGGAGCCCCGGACGCCCGGGGGAGGACTGTCCAGGACCCGTGGAGCCCGTCCCGGGCACCTTGCTACGCCGTTGTCCCGGAGGAGGGAGCCCCGGACGCCTGGGGTGGGGGCTGCCCGGGACCCCTTGGAGCCCGTCCTGGGTACTTGGCCATGCGCGTTGGCCTGGATATGGGAGCCCCGGACGCCCGGGGGAGGACTGCCCAGGACTCGTGGAGCCCGTCCTGAGCACTTTGACATGCCGTTGGCCTGGAGATGGGAGCCCCGGACGCCTAGGGAGGTGTTGCCCGGGACCCATGGAGCCCGTCCTGGGCACTTTAACATGCCGTTGGCCCTGGAGAAGGGAGCCCCGGACGCCTAGAGAGGTGTTGCCTGGGACCCATGGAGCCTGTCCTGGGCACTTTGACATGCCGTTGGCCCTGGAGAAGGGAGCCCCGGACGCCTAGGGAGGTGTTGCCCAGGCATAGTTTATCTGGTCCCCCCGGCAGAGAACCACCAGCCCAGGAGGAGTATCCGGGCATACCCCGTCCCTAGTAATCCGGAGGAAGGCTACCCCTCTTTCTTGGAATCCGTGCGCACCGAGTGACGGAGGGGACCCAGGCCGAGGAGGCGCCCGACCTCCTGGAGCCCTCGCTGAGATCAGGGAGGCAAATGGCACCTCATCGGGACTTCCAGGGAAGCCCGGCCATCTGGTCACCCCCCACTAGAAAGCATTGCGTGCGACCAGATGGCCGAGCGGAAACGTGCGACCAGATGGCCGGGATCAAAAGGACTCTCAGCTCCCCACCCAAGCCTTCGCGATAGGGTTCCTGCCTGCCTGCCCACGCAAGGCAGGGCTCAGGGACCCCGGCTGGGCCTCAGGCGCGGGGTGGACCACCGGAGCTCTCGGGGCCCGGACACCTTGGGGAGGACTGCCCAGGACCCGTGGAGCCCATCCTGGGTACTTTGCCCTGCCGTTGGCCTGGAGATGGGATCCCCGGACGCCCCGGGGGAGGACTGCCCAGGACCTGTGGAGCCCGTCCTGGGCACTTTGCCATGCCGTTGGCCTCCAGGAGATGGGTGCTCCGGACGCCCGGGGGAGGACTGCCCGGGACCTATGGAGCCCGTCCCGGGCACTTTGCCATGCCGTCGGCCTCGAGCCACGGACGCCCGGGAAGGACTTCCGTGAAAACTATGGAGCCCGACCCGGGCACTCTGCCATGCCTTAGGCCTGGAGCCCCGGACACCGGGACGCATGGAGCCCGTCCTGGGCACTTTGCCATGCCGTCGGCCTGGAGGAAGGAATCCCCAGGCTATGTAAGGCTTCAAACCTATAGTTTTTTCAGTGAATATATATATTTTTATTTTCAAGTTTTTTTTTTATATGATTACAGGGTCCGCGCACCGTGAGCGCTCCGAAAGCACACCGTAAACGCTCTGAGCTCTTACCCCGACAATTTTTTTATAATTTCTAAAACATAATATCTACTTTTTTAACGTTGATTTTAAAGGTAGACAATATTTGCTTTAATGTAGAAAATGTTTTTTAAAACTTTTAACAACAGTATATTACTTTTTAAAGTAGTAACAAATCTCGCGATGGTGCGTCGAACGTGCACGCAACGTAAGAGCTCCGTCCGCGCAACGTAAAAGCTCCGAGAGTGTGGGCTGTGTGGGCTGTGAGAGCTGTGTGGGCTGTGAGAGCTGTGTGGGCTGTGAGGGCTGTGTGGGCTGTGAGAGTTGTGAGAGCTGTGTGGGCTGTGAGAGCTGTGCGGGCTGTGAGAGCTGTGTGGGCTGTGAGAGCAGTGTGAGCTGTGAGAGCTGTGTGGGCTGTGAGAGCTGTGTGGGCTGTGAGGGCTGTATGGGCTGTGAGAGATGTGAGAGCTGTGTGGGATGTGAGAGTGTGGGCTGTGAGGGCTGTGAGGCCTGTGAGAGCTGTGTGGGCTGTGAGCTGCGTGGGCTGTGAGAGATGTGTGGACTGTGAGAGCTGTATGGGCTGTGAGAGCTGTGAGAGCTGTGTGGGATGTGAGCTGTGTAGGCTGTGAGGGCTGTGAAGGCTGTGTGGGCTGTGAGAGCTGTGTGGGCTGTGCGAGCGGTGTGGGCTGTGTATGCCAATAAAACCATTACACTATCTCTATACCAGCATTAATGTAAAACATTGCGCAAACGGCTTGTAAATATGCCAATTAAACCATTACACTATCTCTATACCAGCATTATTGTCAAACATTGCACAAGGGGCTTGTAAATATGCCAATGAAACCATTACACTATCTCTATACCAGCATTAATGTCAAACATTGCGCAAGGGGCTTGTAAATATGCCAATGAAAACATTACTCTATCTCTATACCAGCATTAATGTCAAACATTGCGCAAGGGGCTTGTAAATATGCCAATGAAACTATTACACTATCTCTATACCAGCATTGTCAAACATTGCGCAAGCAGGGGAGGAGCCAAGCTCGCGATCGTAATGGTCGCTCTGTAGCTCGGCTCCGTCAGCCTTCCGGCCTGACTCGCAAATCCTGCCATATATCCTGCCCCGGGACGATGCACTCGAACAGAGATTGCAGACCCCCCAGGATATAGCGGCATGGATTAGCAAATTTAGCGGCACAAAAATGGAAATTTAGCGGCACAACTATGGAAATTTAGCGGCAATTTTGCGGCATTTTATTTGGCCATTTTTCCTACAACAAACACAGAAATCTTCGTTTTTTTAGTTATTTAACAACATGAAGCTATGTATGTATACTAATGTAAGCATTCCTCCATAGAAACACTCTTGATTGTGGGTTTAAGTAATTCCCTTTTCCTACAGCTTGAGGCCCGCATAAGGCTCGAGTGCCCCCTTCTACATGGGCATGCCATCAATATTTATATATAGGTACCCAACCTCACGTGCCCGCGCTCGTCAAACCGGGCACCTTGGAGTACAGTACTCGAGGTGCTACAAAGCAAAAATACTTTATGGCCGCAACACGTCGCACATCTTTACAGGCGCACGGATGGGCTCGGGTGTCATAACTTTCCTTCCGGTCCGTTGCCGATGAAATTCGGAGTTTTCCGTGTTTTGGCTTGCCTGGAAACATGGAGCCACGTTTGCATCATATTTCAAAGACAGAACAAAATATAAGTAGGTAGCTTTCCAAATTAAAACACCAGGTGATCGTATTCTTTGATTGTAGAAAATGTTGGGGGAGAGGATGTGGCATAACGGCAAGAGCTGCCCATGTTGGGACAGGCGAACCAGGTTCGAGTCTCGGCGTCTGCTCAACATCCTGTGATTCAGGGCACATAACTTAATCTCTCCATCCCTACCCAATTTTTTTTTTAACGAAACTGGTGATCACTTATAGCGTTCTACTTCTTATATCTTCGGTCGTGGTCGCTATATATTAAAAAAGCATCAAAAGAAGAGGGAAAAGACGATGGGGGAGAGATACGGAGTTATTAAATGATAGAAAGAGACACTGACAGGGTAGAGCATGATCGAGTGACTGTCAGCGGATGATAGCGAAAAGAGATTGGAAGTCGTATTGAGAAAACCTGCAATCATTTGGAAAGAAGAATAAGATGCAGAGGGAGGGGGTTCGGCGTGCTCAGCACTCTCCTCCCTCACTGCACACACAGAGGCACGAACAATCCCACCACACCTCCCAAAATAGCCCTTCTCAAAATAAGGAAAAAAACAGCAGCAGCTTTTTTATTTCAAAGAGTAAACACGGAGGCTGCGGGGGTCTGGAGGTTATGGAAAAAGAGGAAACCATGGTGCTTAATCAACCGCGCGCACACTTCCCTCCGTAAAATTAACCAGACATGCATCCCTGGAGCCCATCCAAGAGTTAACCCCCGCAGTAACTGTAGTAGCTAGCGTTCTGATAGCTCACCGTGCCTAATTGAAACCAGTATATATGATCTATGAAATCTGCTATTCACCAAAAGACTTACAGAACAGTTGTGAAAGTAATTGTCAGACCCCATTCGGGTGCACGAGCAGAGAGAGGGCAGACGGGCTACTGCCACCAACTGGGGTGATTACGGTAATTAGGCAAACACAAAGAGATGTACGGAGCACTGAAGCTTTTCAGCCACTCGCCCCCAGTCACGGCGGAGACAGACACACCCTCCTTTCCATTGGCTCACGGCAAAATGGCGGATTTCGCGGGCGTTTTTGCAAATATCGCGGCATTTGCACGGATCGGCCGATTTCGCGATTTTTTTGCAAATCGCGAAATCGCGATAAGCTGGAGGGTCTGAGATTGAAACGCAACGTGTTGCTCTTACTCACCGTCTGACCTGGAGGCTCCTACGTGCCGCGGCTCCGAAGTTGTGCCCCCTGAGGACCAGGGCCTCCGCGGTGATGAAGCCGGGGCCTCGCCTACTGGACCCAGCCTGGCATTGGTGTACGCATCGGCCCCGGCCGAGAGAGTGAGCCGCTGGCGGGAGACCGTTGTGCGAACATTCCGGTGGTCCTGATCCGGACTTGCCTTGGCGGCCGTGGAGCTGGTGTGGGGCACGGTGCACCGAGGGCTGATCGTGTGAAGGAGGCCCCCCTGCCGCGGCTCCGTCCATCCATCCTGGAGCCTCGCGCCCGGGATCTGCTCTTCAAACACGCCAACGGTATTGCAGGCTGAACCCCGACTTTGGCGGCTCTCCTTTCTGCACCACGGCTGCATTAGTGGGACCCCCTTGGTTTCTGTGGAGGTCCGCATCTGTGGCCCTGATCCGGGAGTCGTGGGAGGTGGTGACGAGCCTGAATCCACAAAATGGCGGCCATTGGGATAGGCTGTGGATATCCTCCGGACGGCGGACCTGGAATACTGGACTGCACGGGGGCCTGGACATGTGTGCGCGAGCCTACAATTGGCGACGTTCTGGAAGCACTGCGGTCCTTGCATGCGGCCTTGACCCCCAATGCCCTTGGGGGATCGGTGCGGTCCGCCGCCATCTTAGAGGGCCGGTCTTTCACGGTCCCCTCTCGTCTCGATGATGCTTCTGCCTCACCCCCCTCGGCCGCGCTGAGAGCTACTGCCACTGGCCGTCGACAGGTATGCGAACGACTGGCTTTGGAACCTCCTGCGCTTCAATGTCTGGAGTTTGGGGGCCCGGATGTCGTGCTGGGGTCTGATCCTACTCGAGTGTCCAAGAAACATGATGGCTTGCTACATCTCTTTGCCTTGATGAGGTCGTGTTTTTGTTCTGCAGGGGAACCCCCGCTTTCCCGAGCGGCGAGACTGACCTCCTGTCTTTTCCTGCCCCTGTTAACATTGTTGGGACACTTGAACTGTATACCTGGACTTTTGTTCTTTTGTTTATGGATTGCCCTCCCTGGCCTACGTCTTCATCGGACTACTTTTTGTTCGAGTGATTGCCTTGCACCGAGTTGTTCACTTCTCGCTGTCGTATGGTGGGAGTTACTTGTAGCTAAGGAAGGCCTGGGGTGAGATACATTGCTTCCGGTGGATTGCTGGTATACATATCCGTGGCGAGCTTTCCCGTATGCATAGTGCGGTGGGTGACCCCCTTGTACGTTTTATGATGCTCGAGTTTGTATCGTTTTCGTCTACTCGTATTACGATTGACTGGTTGGGCGGAGGGCTGAGGCCGACCATTTTGTTTTTGTTTCTTCACTCCTCCCTCCTATCTTTGTTGTCTTCATATTCTTCTTTTTGTCTCCTTATTCTTTTTCTCTTTCGTGTTTCCTACATTTCGGGTTCGGGATTAGGGCGACAGGCACGCTGCTGGGGGGGTAGGCCGTAGCCTTCTGCAGGGGTGCTGGGTGGGATGGGTGGGATGGGTTTTCTTTCCCGGTTTATTTTCCTTTGTTCTATGGCCCTTTTGTATCCCTTTATAGGAGCGCCGTGACTGTCCCTGCCTCCCGTGGTATTATAGGGATGGGGTCTGGATTGCTGCTTCTCTCCTTCTTGTGGCTATGCTGCGTTTCAGTGCCGACTCCCATCCCTTCCTTGTTGCTAATACTCCTGCTTTCTCCGTGTCCTTACTACGGGATGCTTGTCTCGGCGCGGCGCTCTTCTCTTTCAGTCTGTATTTTTCTTTTTCCCCTTTTCCTTCCCCTCCCCTTCTCTTTCTTTCTCTCCCTAGGGTTAGTATGACGGGTTGGCTTTAGTGATGTTAGTATTCCGGTTCCATCGTTCTATCTCTGCTGTACTATTGGGTGGTAGATGTGCATACGATGAGTCTACTTGTATGTTGATTTGAATTAACCGCATCTGCTTTCGTACTGATGTAGACTGTAGTGACAATTCTCCGCATTGCTGCCCCTTTAGTTTTCTTATGGCCAATAGTTTGCTCTGAGAACCTGGATTCATTTATGCTGTATCCGAGCCTGTTATACTCCTTATTGTAATATTATAAAATTAACCTTCATTCTTCCTGTTTGTGGGCCGTCCAGAATCTCCCCCCCCCTTCCTTTTTCGAACTGTATTGATTGCATATTATCCTGATTGTTTCTATATATTTTTCTTCTGTATTTTTTGATTGCTCTATTGTGTCGTGGCCGGCCGGTCTGGTTGTAGGCCCAGATTTGTATTTCCTTTTTGTACAAATAAAGGTTTACAAAAAAAAAAAAAAAAAAAACATTGCGCAAGCGGCTTGTAAATATGCCAATGAAACCATTACACTATCTCTATACCAGCATTAATGTCAAACATTGCGCAAGCGGCTTGTAAATATGCCCCTCTTTATCTTATATTCCATCCCAATTGATGCCATTAGTGAAATCCTTTATGCATCTCGCACACCATTTCCTATGGTGTTCTATCTGCCATTCCTATCCCTCTCCATACATTCACTGCTTCCACCCATGTTAAAGGTTGCACAATGCGCTTCTAAAAAAGGAGCATATTTACAAGTCCAATGAAACCATTACACTATCTCTATACCAGCATTGAATCCATAAGAAACAATTTAAAAAGAAGTCTACCTTATAAACTAAAAAATACAAACTGTAAGCACACACAGCTAACATTATGGAAAAAGGTAAACAAATAAATCCTTAATTCACACAGACACTCACTGTGATCCTTATCAAAAATCTTTAAGCCACACATGTTATCAAAACACATTTAGCATGGTAAATCATTTTACACACAGAGCACAACCCATTTAAATGAACACTACACTACAATACAGAAACCTGACTCATTTTCAAAATACAACAGGAATGAAGCCCAATATGCTTGTTATGCTTCCCAATACTGCAAACAGCACTCTCTCTATATTACTCACCTTTAAAATCGCTTTTGAAAATATAGAACAGTGTCAAACACACAGCAGATTTTCTTAAGCAGAATCTCTGAAATGCACCTCAGACACTGAAACCAGAAATGGCACACTTTCCCACTCATTCTTCACACATATTTCAGGTCTTAACCAATAAATCTCTTTGCACACTATTTCAAAACTAAACTAACATTTCAATTGGTTCTACATTCCCACAATTTCAAACTCACATAATATTCACCCACCCCCCTAGTGCTCATTCAACCTGTCACCATGGTAACTCCCACCTAAGGAAGAACAGAGTTTAAAAGTTCATTATACTTTGTTGCAAATGAATCCACCAAGGTTGTTAGAGCTTTCAAAATAACAGCTAATCATGTGCAATGTTCCTTTCAATGACCTTTTCTGAACCAATAGAATTGCTTCTTTTAAAAAACAAAACTATGCACCCTAATATGCTCTTTTCCATTTTCAGAAAGCACCAATCATTTCTTAAGCTTCAAGTGCAGTGAATGTCCTCCTCTTTTTTTTCTACAATGCAAGCTTTCCAACTGCCATTTCATTTACAGCCCTCATCTGAGTACAACCAGACCTGCCTTGAAGATGCCTTCAGTATGGTTTGTAGGACACAGTTTTGTATTCTGGTCTAAAAGGTATGCAACAAACAGAGGAATTTTAAACCTTGATTTACCAAATGTGGATATTTTATGGGTTGGCCAGAGAGGATTGAGATGTCACCAATTGATACCATTGGTGAAATCCTTCATGCATCTCCCACATCCTGACCTTATAATTGTGCACTGTGGCGGAAATGACTTATGCACTTTGACTGGGTTTGGTCTGGAAATGCTATTGAAGGACATCTTTGGACAATTGATGTCACTTTTTCCTCAAACTGCCTTTGTCTATTCCAATACATGCCAAAGACAAAAATGGAATTGGTCCAATCAATTTTGTCCACAGTTTGAGAAAGCAAGGAAACATGTAAATAAATCTGTTTCTGCATACATGAGAGACTATGGAATGGGTTGTATATACCACAACAACTTGCGTTACAACATGCAAGGCATCTGTAGGACAGATGGTGTATATTTCACTGATGAAGGGAACAGAGTCTATCTCTGTAACATCAGACTCTGCATTGGTACTTACTTGTAGGTACCCAAAAAAACACAACGAACACAACGGCTCTTTTTAGAGCCAACTAACATGTAAACACTCAAATATAATTTTTAACTTTATTTTTTGTATTCATTTTTACCGAGGTCCGCGCACCGAGCACTCCCCGTGCGCGGACCTATCGTGTTTTCTGTTATTTTTAAAAAAAAACATTATTTTTAACCTTAGGAGTCCTTGAATGACCCCCCGAGAAGGCATAAGGGGTCAGGGACACTCTACCCTACCCCCTTCCCACGTTTTTAAGTTATATTTTTCACTCTCTTCTGAAACCACAATATGGCAGCGATAGGGTTCGCGCACCGTGCATTTACCGAGCAATCACGGTGCGCGGACCTAGTGCAATTTAAAAAAAAAAATAACTAAATGGGAATGGACATCGTCTCCTCTGTAGATACCTTGTATGTTGTAATGCAAGTTATTGTGGTATATTGAATCCATACTATAGTCTTTCAGGAAAGCAGAAACTGATTTGTTCACATGATTCCTTCCTTTCTCAATGTGTGGTCAGAATTGGCGTAGGTGGTCATGAGTTCCTACTCTGGTGAAACACACTTGCTGTTCTATATACTTACTTATGTTGTAAACTAGTGCATCAGAGACAGTCAGTGACAGAAAGGATACAGGACATGAAGAACACAAAATTGTATCACTTTGCTAATACCTCATAAATTACCTTTAAATAAGTATAATTTTCAAAACAATTTTTCTTTACTAAATTAAAATTTATTTATCAGAATTTTCAAAATCTAAAAGAACTTGTAGGATTTCTTCATCAGAAATTTCATCCATCAAAGTGTCTGAAAATGATTCGTCAAACTCGACAACGTCTACACATTCCATTAATTCCATATCTAGTGTTTCATCAAAAAAATCTGCCATGGTATCTCCTTCGTGTTCTTCATGATTTGTTTCATCTATAGGATCAATATACACCTCAGAATAAGTTGCCTCAATAAACGTTGCTGTTATTTCAAAGAAGATGTTGGTAGGCTCCTCATTTTCATTCATCATTTTATGTTTGTATACTATTAAAAGAAAGAGAAACAGCGCTTACTGCATGATTTCCTGCTCTGGTGAGACACACTTGCTGTTCTTTAAACTTACTTATGTTGCAATCTTCTGCATCAGAGACCGACAGTGAGAGAAAGGATGCAGGACATGAAGAAGAGATGTCAAATACACATTTAAGAACATTTTGGGGAAGAACGGAAATATTTATGAGTAAACTTACTATGTAACACAAAAAATTATCAGTTTGCTACTACCTCATCAATTACATTTAGTTAAGTATAAATTCTCATACAATATTTATTTACTAAATTTAAATTTATTGTTGGGAATTTCCAAAATTTAAATGATCATCTAAGATTGCATCATCAGCAATGTCAATATTAAAAATCTCCCAAAAAGAATCCTCATATTCAATGAACTCCAAAGCTTCCATTAAATCTGAATCCAAGGATTCATCATAGAAATCGTCCATGCCATCTCCTCCATCATAAAGCTCTCCTTCAGGATTACTCTCATCAACAGGAATATCCTCAATAACAGTCACAAAAATGTCTATAACGATGTCAAATGACTCTTCATTTTCAACCATTATTGATGTAAGTGTACTATTAAAAGAAAGAGAAAGACAGTGAGATGTTGCAAGGTAAGAGTGAGATAGGGCAGAGAAAAACTATTAAATTCTATAAGAAGAGTTACTACTGTGTAAATCTCACACCAGAAATTGAACACCAAAATGTCCACACAAAAGTACCTCAGACATTATAGTCACAAAATGGCCGTGTTTCCCTGGACAATGTATAGTATCACGCAAGAATTAGAAATATAAAGCACTGCATCTGATGTTGCCCTACTCAATCCATAAGTATAACAGAAAAACATTAAATAACTAACAGAAAACATTTTTCCTAATAACTTAAAGTGAACAACAGAGTTCTCCTTACAAATTAACAACTCACCTTCTAGAAAACTGTTGTACAGTAAATTCTGTCTCAATCTCACACCTCAGAAGTATACCTCAAACACTAAAATCTCAAAATGGCTGTGTTTCCCTCTCATTTTTTCGTACATATTCAAATACCCAGCCAATCACATTTCATCACACACAAAATCAAAACCAAAGTAACATTTTAATTGGTTCAAATTATCAACACATTAAAACTCACATAATCTTCAACCTACCCCCAATGCTCTCTACCAATTACCATACTAACTCTCCACAAAACACCTACCTAAACCCAAAGGTGAAAGAGTCATCACTCAATGTTGCACTCAACCAACATCTAAACACTGAAACTTGTTATTTTAATGTATTTCTTTTCTGTCTTTTTGAGCCGCGGTCCGCGCACGGTGCGCGGACCCCGCGATTTTAAAAAAATGTTTTTTTTAATTCTTTCAACCTGTATAGCCAACCCCTCTTTTTGGACATTATTTCTATAACTTTGAATGCTTTCCATACCCTCAGCGCATAGCCTTGAATCAACTGTGCGTGGAGTATTACTCAATACTACTATGTCCTCAAAGGGAACTTGCCTCATTGCAGACAGTAGTCAAAAGTGTGTCATTAAGGTCCACTTGATAATGTTTAAGATAATGCATTTCCAAATGTAAGTAACTTGTCCTTTATGATTAAGTGTGAGTAACGAGAGTTACCTTAACTACGAACCAATACTCAAATAATGCATTACACATATGTGTGACTGTGTCAAATTTTTAACAACAAGTCGTGCAAAACATACCAGACAAACAAAACAAATGTTAAAAGATGAGAATGTAGGCAGTAGTATGCACCGGCCATGTGTTAGGATGGTCAATTTGATAGTTGATACTAATTTTGAATAAGAACACTTTGCTGGAGAGCTGGGGTGACTGTCTTTGCCCTAGCCGAATGCTACATAAGAACGTCATCAGGTTGTTTCTACAATAAGGCGTAATTGATCTTGATATAGAGGATGACCATGCATGATTTGTTCATCGTTTATAATGTCCGTCCCCTTCTTTGATCAAGCAAACCCTAATTAAAGTAGTTGAACCTCCATGAACTCGTTCTAGTAATTTCGGTTGTCAACAATCCGTTTATGTTACAGGCAGTTAAAAAAGCACTCGACCTTGGTAGGGTGTGCTGGTGCATAGCAAGCAGGCATAGTAAATGAACATTACATTTAAAAATGTTAACACCTTGAAACAAAATATTTAACGTTGTGTGTAGCACCACTTCAGCTACACATTTTGGTGTCTGCAGCTCACTCATCAGAATTTCATGTTTTATTGTCAGTAAACGAGCACACTATATACTGAGAAAACATATAGGACAGTTTCAAGTTTGTTAAAAATATGTTGATATAAAATTTTGGAAATAAAAAACAAGGTCCCAGTTAGGCATAAAGTAAGATAAATTCCGGAAAATAATGTCTTTACACCTTGAATAATCTATGCGTAAAAGGGCACTATAGAAACAGATGGCTGGTTGTGCATCCTTATTTAATAAACAAGGGCCAAAAAGTAGACTTTCACAGCTGTCAAAGAAGAACCACAGAGTGCCAAAGACAAATTAATAATTGAATATCTGGAATTGAGGCAGATAGGTGGTTGACAAGCCATTTGTTATAGTTACAATAGTTTCTCCTTTTCAAAATTCTATAATTGACTCTCTCAAGCAAAAAGAGTGATTAGAGGACGCAGGTCGATGTGGAAGAAGGTTTATTGAAGATAAAGCATGAATAAAACACCATCATGTCAGTCACAAAGCGCAACTGCCACACCAGCAGTTCAACTCATAATGTGAGAAGTTGGCCTGATATATAATGTTTCCAATTCTGGAACCACTTTGTATCAGTCCAAACAACCCTTATGGTGTCTGGTTGTAAGTCAACCTTATTAGACAAGCTATCCTAGGGGTAGCATGGACTAAGCAGCCTTAAAGGCTTAACTTAAGAGGTCGTGTTAAGCAAGCTGTTTTACCACATACAATCCTGTAATATCAAATGAAAGGACACTACACAAGTATATATTATAAAAATATATGTATTTATTACTAAAAACAATCCCCAGTATTCTTTATGAATAAAGGGGCACAAGCGTTAAATCAAAAGCACAGTTTAACATACAAAGTTGCACAATTTTGGATGAGGCCAAGGGCCACTCAAACCATATACTAAAAAAATGGTATAAGAGATACCAATCGATCAGTGGTTAGGCCTAGGGCCTAGGGAATCGCTGGGAGCAGTCAGGACAAGCAATGCTGAAGTCGGGAAAAGCCAGCGGGACTCGGGTGCAGTGCAGAAAGTGCACGCATGCATCAATGTTAACCAATGGTGCGTAAAAGTTACAAAGTTAGAGTTTAAGGACACTTCCGCTGAACCTAGAGGAACAAAACTTAAGACACAGACCCTAGAGGTGTGTACCAGTGTGGGAACACCGGCGTTGCAATGTTACCTCACCCACAGGAAGTGGGTGCACAGGGTCGAAGTTGAGTCGGGTTTCGTCACGCAGGTTCTTGGTGCTTGGAGCTGAAAGGGCTGCAGGCAAGGTGAAGGAGAAGTGTCCGGTGGAGTCCAAGGATGGACTCGAGTCACAAAGTACCTGAAAGCAGAGGGGACAGAGTCTGGGTCACTCAGCAGTGACCAGGGTGGAACCAGGACGGAACCAGGCAATGTCGGGCGCAATCAGGTGGTTGTTGAGGAGCTTCTCTCTGCTGTCACGTGGGCTCTGGGGCATCTACGAAGTCCAGGAGCAGGTCACGATCTGTCCCACGCAGGCTCTCGCCGTCGGCGCTGTCGGCTTCAAGATTGGAGCAAACAACACTTGGCAAAAGCAATCCACGCAGAACTAGAAGATTGCTTCTCACTCGGACCAGGAGGGTCAGAGTGGGGGCTCCTTTTCAGGGGAGCTGGTGCAAATCTGGAGCAACCAGAATCACAAGTCGTATTTCAAGTTTCATCGGCACAGGGGCCACAAGCCAGCTGGCAAGGGACTGGCCAACGCGGTGAGCCAAAAGAAGCAGAAGGGCCCCACGCAGCACTCGTCGAGTGTAGGGGGCTGGACTTCGGTGCAAGAGTGGCTCAGGGTTGGGGCTTCTCAAACCCAGTTGTACTGCTTCGAGGGTCACTCGTGGGCTGCACGGTCAGCGTCTCGTGGTCCTTCCAAGATGGCGTGCCCCATGCTTCCGGTCACCTCCACGGGTCTCAGCTCTGCAGGGACTGTGGATCGGGCTGTTAGAAGGCAGGCAAGCTTGATCTCGTCGATCTCTGCTGCTCGAGTTCCGGCAGGAACTGCAACAAAGTAGACATCGAGGGCTGGATGGTGCCTGTTTGCACAGGGTGGTCACTCCTTGACCACAAGGGAGATTCTTCAGTCTTCTACGTTGAGTAGGATGTCGAAGGGTCCAGAGTTTCATTTCTTATGTTTCATCAGGATAATCTGAAGTGCATTGGCACTGCTCCCACTCTTATTCGAATCTGGGGGGCTGGATTACCTGCTAGGTCCCCTCCTATGGGTGGGACCCAGGAAGTGGGGGGATACACCCCCTTCCTTTGATCCTGGCCGCGCTGGGACGGGGGCTGGAGTGCCCCAGAACCGGTTTGGCCGGATTATGCAAGGGGCAGCCTTGTGCTCCCCAGGCACTGTCTGGTTTCTTTCAAACCTCCCTGCTACAATCCACTATCTCCTGTCTGGGGGGTTGTAACACCGCCCTGCGACAGGAAACCCTTTGTCCAGGCCCCTTAGGCTGAGTTTCGGTCAGCTTCAGGGGGTCAGACTCGTGTCTGTGGCAGAAGCATCGATTTTGTGGATCTGAGGCCCTTTTAGAAATTAACCGCATTTAAGTAAAGTAACATGTCTTACCCCCCTAGAGGGGTGGAATGCTATCCCCGTTGCCAGAACTGGCGAGGGGATAGTATTCCAAATCGTATGACACCTTACACGACATGTTTTGATAAAGCCAAACCAGAGTTGCTATATAACCGCGAGGATTATAATGCACTTAAGAGTATATGGTATGGCATTATCCTGAAACAGCTTAGGGATTTGTTCCCGACGGCTGCAGACAGGCTCAGCTCATGCTAGAGCTCCATCTCACATTAAACCACGCACTCTGCCTCCAGGATTGCTAAGGCCTGCCATAGGAGTGGCTCACAGGTTTATATGTGTCCAGATATAGGTTCAGATATAGGTATACTATATCTAAGCAAGGGGTGATTACACCACCTTGCCCCAGCTGAGTGATCAGCCAGTTGTGTCAATTTAAGAACCAGCCAGGGGTGGCAAAAGATATGCTGCAGCCCCTGGTAGGCCTTGGTGGCACCCATGCCCTGAGCACCCATAGTGCATGGTACAGGGGCTGACAAGGAGTCCATTTCCAATTGTGGTATGTACTTATAGCACATGTATCAGTAATTTAGAGAGAGAACAGCAGGCTGGGGGTCTGATTAGCAGGCCCACAGCCTCAGTAGTCTAAAACCAGTGAAGCAAAAAGCAAAAATTTGGGGTGACCATAGGATAGCAGACCCTACTCTCCTACACAACCCCCCCCCCCAAACGCAGGGACATTAAACTAACCTTGACCAGATAAGTCTTCATGTTCTAAGTGGAAGTACCTGGAGAGACCATCTGCATTACCATGGTCAGTCCCTGGGCGGTGCTCCACTGTAAAGTCCATCCCCTGTAGGGAAATGGAACACCTGAGCAGTTT
Organism: Lissotriton helveticus; assembly: GCF_964261635.1. Classification (NCBI taxonomy): domain Eukaryota; kingdom Metazoa; phylum Chordata; class Amphibia; order Caudata; family Salamandridae; genus Lissotriton; species Lissotriton helveticus. The sequence goes on along the minus strand of NC_136065.1, from coordinate 741,023,447 downwards.
GGGATTTTTACCCTTCATCTGATTGAGCCACAAGAGGGGCTTATGGTCTGTCTGAACTAGGAAGTGAGTTCCAAACAAGTAGGACCTCAACTTCTTCAGGGCCCAAACCACAGCAAAGGCCTCCCTCTCAATGGTTGACCAACGTTTCTCCCTGGGGGTCAGCCTTCTGCTAATGAAAGCAATGGGCTGGTCTTGACCATCTTGATTAAGTTGTGAGAGCACAGCTCCCAACCCCAACTCAGAAGCATCTGTCTGTACAATGAACTATTTGGAGTAGTCAGGACTCTTCAGGATAGGTGCAGAGCACATGGCCTTCTTCAGGTCATCAAATGCCTTCTGACAGCTAACTGTCCACTGAACCTTTTTTGGCATCTTCTTGGATGTCAAGTCATTCAATGGTGTCACAATGGACCCATAGTTTTTCACAAACTTTCTGTAATACCCAGTCAGGCCCAAGAAGGCTCTGACTTGTGTCTGGGTAACTGGAGGAGCCCAGTCCTGTATGGTCTGGATTTTGCTCTCCAGTGGTTGAACCTGACCTCCACCTACTAGGTGGCCCAGGTACACAACCTTACTCTGCCCTATCTGGCACTTTGTAGCCTTGATAGTCAGGCCTGCCTTTTGCAGGGCCTCCAGAACCTTCTTCAGGTGGATCAGGTGATCCTCCCAGATGGAGCTAAAGACAGCAATATCATCTAGATATGCTGCACAAAAGTCATCCAACCCAGCAAGGACTTGATTCACCAACCTTTGGAAGGTGGCAGGTGCATTCTTCAAACCAAAGGGCATCACCACAAACTGATAATGCCCACTGGGGGTAGAGAATGCTGTCTTGGCTTTTGACTCCTCAGATAGTCTGATTTGCCAGTAGCCAGCTGTCAAATCAAATGTGCTCAGAAACTTGGCAGAAGCCAATCTGTCAATGAGCTCATCTGCTCTTGGAATGGGATGTGCATCTGTCCTAGTGACAGCATTGAGACCTCTGTAGTCCACACAAAACCTCATTTCTCTCTTTCCATCTTGGGTATGAGGTTTTGGCACAAGGACTACTGGGCTGGCCCATGGGCTCTCTGATGGCTCAATCACTCCAAGCTCCAACATCTTTTGCACCTCAGCCTTGATACAATCCCTGACATGGTCAGGTTGCCTGTAGATCTTATTCTTGACAGGCAGACTGTCACCAGTGTCCACCTCATGGGTGCACCAGTTTGTCTGGCTGGGTGTGAGTGAAAACAAGTGTCTGTGGGCTTGCAAAACTTGTCTGCAGTCCATCTGCTGCTGGTCAGTGAGGCTGCCTGCCAAGGCTACTCCATCAACTGAACCATCATCAGGGTTCTGAGAAAGCAGGTCTGGGAGAGGGTCACTCTCTTCCTCCTGTTCCCCATCTGTGGCCATGAGCAAGCTCATGTCCTCCCTGTCCACAAATGCTTTCAAACGATTCACATGGAGCACCCTGTGGGGGCTCCTAGGGGTTCCAAAGTCAACCAGGTAGGTGACTTCTCCCTTCTTTTCAATGATAGGGTAGGGTCCAGTCCATTTGTCCTGGAGTGCTGCTGGGGCCACTGGCTCCAACACCCACACCTTCTGCCCTGGCTGGAACTCAACCAGAACAGCCTTTTGGTCATGCCAAGCTTTTTGTAATTCTTGGCCGGCCTCCAGGTTTTTGGATGCTCTTTCCATATACTCAGCCATCCTGGAGCGGAGACCAAGTACATAGTCCACTACATCTAGCTTAGGCTTTTTGAGAGGTAACTCCCATCCTTCCTTCACCAAACATAATGGACCCCTCACAGGGTGGCCAAACAAAAGTTCAAAAGGGCTGTAGCCAACCCCCTTCTGTGGGACCTCTCTGTAAGCAAAGAGCAAGCAGGGTAAAAGGATGTCCCATTTCCGCCTAAGCTTCTCTGGTAACCCTTTTATCATTCCCTTGAGGGTCTTGTTGAATCTCTCCACAAGCCCATTGCACTGTGGGTGATAGGGTGTGGTAAACTTGTAGTTTACTCCACATTCCTTCGACATTGCTTTTAGATAACTAGACATGAAGTTAGTACCTCTGTCTGATAACACCTCCTTTGGAAAGCCCACTCTTGAGAAAACTGCAATGAGGGCTTTTGCCACCACAGGTGCTGTGGTGGTCCTCAGGGGAATTGCTTCTGGGTACCTGGTGGCATGATCCACTACCACCAGTATAAATCTGTTCCCAGATGCTGTTTGAGGATCCATGGGACCCACAATGTCTATTCCAACACGTTCAAAGGGTACCCCCACCACAGGTAGTGGTATTAGGGGGGCCTTTGTTGTGCCACCTGACTTACCACTGGCTTGGCAAGTGACACAGGAGCGACAAAACTCCTTGACATTTTCTGACATATGAGGCCAGTGAAAGTGTGAAACAAGCCTGTCCCACGTTTTGTTCTGGCCTAAGTGTCCTGCAAGGGGAATATCATGGGCCAAGGTAAGAAGGAAGCCCCTAAACTTCTGAGGTATGACCAACCTCCTGGCTGTACCAGGCTTGGGGTCTCTAGCCTCTGAGTAAAGGAGTCCATCATCCCAATACACAGTATGGGTACCTTGGGCATCCCCAGCAGCCTCAGCAGCAGCTTGCTGTCTGAGGGGTTCAAGGGAAGGGCAATCTAATTGAGCCTGCCTCAGGTCTGCCCTTGAGGGTCCCCCTGTCCCCAGAAACTCAACCTGTTCAGGTTCAAGTTCCTCAGAGACAGTCTCCTCTTGGACTGCAGAATCAGTTTCCTGTGAAACCTGATCCTCAACCTGGGGCAAGGTGGAAGGCTCAGCCTTTCCTCTCTTGCTCCTTCTCTTGGGTTGTGGATGGTCTATTGTTTCAAGATCCACCACTGGTTCAGGAAGGCACTTCTTAGCCTGAGACCTTGTCACTGCAAGGACATGAGCTGAAATCCCTAGCATTTCTGCATGAGTCCTGTACTGGAGTCCTGTTGTGGAGAAGTGTGTGGAGAAGTGTGGCTCAGGGGTTAGAGGCAGCAGACCCGGAAGCTGAGATCGGTCCTGGACCAGGGTTCAATTCCCGCCTCGGCAGGTCTTGGGCTAAAAAATTCCACGGACTCGATAATTCTCGCCCCGGTGCCTCCTCAACTCACGGGTTCACACTCTGCGACTCTGGGCAATAGCTTGCTTAATCTCCACAACGGCCCCTCGTGGCGGGATGCCTGACTTTCACCTTGTGGATACCCTGCTATCTCACAGGGGAATACCAGGAAGGGTTCCCTAAGCAAGCGCCGGGAAACCCACTGCGGGTAGCTGTGCGCTATATAAGCTCAACTACATTTACACATTTACTCCACTTCTGACCAAACTGAGCTTTCAAGATCATTGCCTAACAGACAGTCTACTGGAAGGTCTGCACTCACAACAACTTTCTTTAGGCCATTTACCCCTCCCCAGGAGAATTTCTCAACTGCCACACTATGGGAAGTAAAGGAGTTGCTTGCATTGGTCACTAGGTAACTTTCACCTAGTACAATCTGTCCAGGGTCCACAAAGTCAGGTGTCACCATTGTGACACTGGCACATGTGTCCCTGTAGGCCTGAGCCAGTTTCTCATTGATTAAAGGCGTCTGCCTATATTTGCCCAGGTTACTGGGACTCACTGTAGTGGACAAAGCTAAGTCCACATCATATAGGAGAACTGCCTGAGTAGGGATTCTGACTAGGCCAGATCCTACTTCAGTACCCAGGGTTAACCCTACTACACCCTTTGGCTGTGTTCCACCACTGCTTACTGTACTAGGGGGTGCAGGTGCTTTAGGAGCTGCAGTGGTGGGGACTGGATTTGTCTTGGTGTATTCACTGCCCCAGTGTGAAACTGATTTGCAGTTATTACACCAAGGCTTCTTTGGGCCATTATTCTTCTTTTTCTTGTTTCCATTCTGGGAACCACCCTCATTATTACTATTTTGGGGGCCTGAAGACTTCTGGTCCTTTTCTTTATCTTTCTGATTTCCACCCTTCTGGTCTGTTTTCTTCTGGTCACCACCTTGGTTCTGGGGTTTCTGCTTAATCCTTGTTCTGACCCATTTGTCTGCCTTCTTTCCCAATTCTTGGGGAGAGGTCAGATCAGAGTCAATAAGGTATTGATGCAACAGCTGGTTTGTACAGTTATTAAGGATATGTTCTCTCATGATAAGATTGTACAATCCTGTATAGTCTGAAACTTTACTTCCCTGCAACCAACCCTCCAGAGCCTTAGTGGCACAATCTACAAAATCAGTCCAGTCTTGAGTCTGTGCTTTTTGGGTGTCTCTGAACAACAACCTGTATTGCTCAGTGGTTAGGCCAAACCCTTCAATAAGAGCACTCTTCAAGACAGAGTAGTTTTTGGCATCCTCAGGTCTAACTGTGAGGAGCCTGTCCCTCCCTTTCTCTGAAAAGGAGTACCATAAAATTGCAGCCCACTGATCCTGAGGAACCTGCTGTACCATGCAGGCTCTCTCAAGAGCAGTCATCCATTTGTGGATGTCATCCCCTTCCTTGTAGGGGGCCACAATTTTTGTCAGGTTTCTATTATCATAGCTCCTGTCTTTTTCTCTAGGAATGTTGCTGCCACCAGTGACATCTAAGCCACACAATTTCTGCTCTCTTGCCAAGGCAAGTCTAGCTTGGGCCAGGGCTACCTCCTCCCTCTCTATTTGGAGTTTGACAGCTCTCATCCTGGCCTTATGCTCTATCTTTTGTGAGGCAGTCATGCCTCTCTGAGATTCTCTTGAGGCACTAGAAATATGAGAGTCCCCTGATGGAGATCTCACTCTTCTGTTGCCTGGGAGAATGCTCTGGTGGGATCTGGGGAGGTGTTGGCCCTCTCCATTTCCCAGTAGGTTTAAGTTGGCCTGGTTAAGCCTGGCAACTACAACCTGGTTAACCCCTTGATCCTGATCTTCAGGGTCCTCTACCTCTGAGTCCTCCTCCTCTTCTACCTCCTCTTCTTCCTCCTCTGGGGTGGTCTCAGTGGCTGTGGGGTCCACTCCCTCTCCTGATTCTAAGGGAACTGCATTTGCCTTTTCCAAGTCATCCAGTTCTAGAATGGCTATCAGGGAAGGACTGGTGGGACTTCTGCCCCTTTTTAACCCTCTTGAGATGCACAAGGCAACCAAGTCTTTGTGGGTTAGTTTGTCATAGCTGGAAGTTGCCTGGGTAAGGTCAACTGTCACAGGAACAGACCCTGAGGCTTTTCCTGTGTCAGACATGACTCTAGTGTGGTGTAAGTGATGCACCTACCTACACTAAGTGTTTCCCTACTGTACCTTGCTAGTGAGTTGTAGTCAGGGTGTGCTAATCCATTTAATCTACAACTACTAAGTTCAGTAGAACTTAAATATGCTAAGCTTTTGATTTATATGTACCTAGAGGTACTTGATGTGATCTTTCAATTTGATAAAAAGATTGCAATGGTAAAACAAACAGCAAGCTCAAATCCGCACCGCTGCTCACCAATGTGAGAAGTTGGCCTGATATATAATGTTTCCAATTCTGGAACCACTTTGTATCAGTCCAAACAACCCTTATGGTGTCTGGTTGTAAGTCAACCTTATTAGACAAGCTATCCTAGGGGTAGCATGGACTAAGCAGCCTTAAAGGCTTAACTTAAGAGGTCGTGTTAAGCGAGCTGTTTTACCACATACAATCCTGTAATATCAAATGAAAGGACACCACACAAGTATATATTATAAAAATATATGTATTTATTACTAAAAACAATCCCCAGTATTCTTTATGAATAAAGGGGCACAAGCGTTAAATCAAAAGCACAGTTCAACATACAAAGTTGCACAATTTTGGATGAGGCCAAGGGGCCACTCAAACCATATACTAAAAAAATGGTATAAGAGATACCAATCGATCAGTGGTTAGGCCTAGGGCCTAGGGAATCGCTGGGAGCAGTCGGGACAAGCAATGCTGAAGTCGGGAAAAGCCCGCGTGACTCGGGTGCAGTGCAGAAAGTGCACGCATGCATCAATGTTAACCAATGGTGCGTAAAAGTTACAAAGTTAGAGTTTAAGGACACTTCCGCTGAACCTAGAGGAACAAAACTTAAGACACGAACCCTAGAGGTGTGTACCAGTGTGGGAACACCGGCGTTGCAATGTTACCTCACCCACAGGAAGTGGGTACACAGGGTCGAAGTTGAGTCGGGTTTCGTCACGCAGGTTCTTGGTGCTTGGAGCTGAAAGGGCTGCAGGCGAGGTGAAGGAGAAGTGTCCGGTGGAGTCCAAGGGTGGACTCGAGTCGAAAAGTACCTGAAAGCAGAGGGGACAGAGTCTGGGTCACTCAGCAGTGACCAGGGTGGAACCAGGACGGAACCAGGCAATGTCGGGCACAATCAGGTGGTTGTCGAGGAGCTTCTTTCTGCTGTCACGTGGGCTCTGGGGCATCTACGAAGTCCAGGAGCAGGTCACGATCTGTCCCACGCAGGCTCTTGCCGTCGGCGCTGTCGGCTTCAAGATTGGAGCAAACAACACTTGGCAAAAGCAATCCACGTGGAACTGGAAGATTGCTTCTCACTCGGACCAGGAGGGTCAGAGTGGGGGCTCCTTTTCAGGGGAGCTGGTGCAAATCTGGAGCAACCAGAATCACAAGTCGTATTTCAAGTTTCGTTGGCACAGGGGCCACAAGCCAGCTGGCAAGGGACTGGCCAACGCGGTGAGCCAAAAGAAGCAGAAGGGCCCCACGCAGCACTCGTCGAGTGTAGGGGGCTGAACTTCGGTGCAAGAGTGGCTCAGGGTTGGAGCTTCTCAAACCCCATTGTACAGCTTCAAGGGTCACTCGTGGGCTGCACGGTCAGCGTCTCGTGGTCTTTCCAAGATGGCGTGCCCCATGCTTCCGGTCGCCTCCACGGGTCTCAGCTCTGCAGGGACTGTGGATCGGGCTGTTAGAAGGCAGGCAAGCTTGATCTCGTTGATCTCTGCTGCTCGAGTTCCGGCGGGAACTGCAACAAAGTAGACGTCGAGGGCTGGATGGTGCCTGTTTGCACAGGGTGGTCACTCCTTGACCACAAGGGAGATTCTTCAGTCTTCTACGTTGAGTAGGATGTCGAAGGGTCCAGAGTTTTGTTTCTTATGTTTCATCAGGATAATCTGAAGTGCATTGGCACTGCTCCCACTCTTATTCGAATCTGGGGGGCTGGATTACCTGCTAGGTCCACTCCTATGGGTGGGACCCAGGAAGTGGGTGGATACACCCCCTTCCTTTGATCCTGGCCATGCTGGGACGGGGGCTGGAGTGCCCCAGAACCGGTTTGGCCGGATTATGCAAGGGGCAGCCTTGTGCTCCCCAGGCACTGTCTGGTTTCTTTCAAACCTCCCTGCTACAATCCACTATCTCCTGTCTGGGAGGTTGTAACACCGCCCTGCGACAGGAAACCCTTTGTCAAGGCCCCTTAGGCTGAGTTTCGGTCAGCTTCAGGGGGTCAGACTCGTGTCTGTGGCAGAAGCATCCATTTTGTGGATCTGAGGCCCTTTTAGAAATTAACCGCATTTAAGTAAAGTAACATGTCTTACCCCTCTAGAGGGGTGGAATGCTATCCCCGTCACCAGAACTGGCGAGGGGATAGTATTCCAAATCGTATGACACCTTACACGACATGTTTTGATAAAGCCAAACCAGAGTTGCTATATAACCGCGAGGATTATAATGCACTTAAGAGTATATGGTATGGCATTATCCTGAAACAGCTTAGGGATTTGTTCCCGACGGCTGCAGACAGGCTCAGCTCATGCTAGAGCTCCATCTCACATTAAACCACGCACTCTGCCTCCAGGATTGCTAAGGCCTGCCATAGGAGTGGCTCACAGGTTTATATGTGTCCAGATATAGGTTCAGATATAGGTATACTATATCTAAGCAAGGGGTGATTACACCACCTTGCCCCAGCTGAGTGATCAGCCAGTTGTGTCAATTTAAGAACCAGCCAGGGGTGGCAAAAGATATGCTGCAGCCCCTGGTAGGCCTTGGTGGCACCTATGCCCTGAGCACCTATAGTGCATGGTACAGGGGCTGACAAGGAGTCCATTTCCAATTGTGGTATGTACTTATAGCACATGTATCAGTAATTTAGAGAGAGAACAGCAGGCTGGGCGTCTGATTTGCAGGCCCACAGCCTCAGTAGTCTAAAACCAGTGAAGCAAAAAGCAAAAATTTGGGGTGACCATAGGATAGCAGACCCTACTCTCCTACACCCATCAACTGACTCTAGATTTTGGAACAATTGGAGTAAGTGACTCAGGGACATTCAGGATAACACACATTGATATACTCACTTTGTGGCGTGATTGAATGACTTCAGTAATAACTTCATAGAATTTGTTATGAAGGTTGAAAGCTGACAACTGTCACCGCTCAATCTCCAGGCAATGAGGCGAAGGATGGACAAGTTTGGCTGGAGGTTCATGCCCCCAATCCCTCTGCCTCTGCCACAGAAGATGCTCCTTAAGTGGGAGCATGATTGGAGGATCTTTTTTTTGGAAGGAGTTAGAGGTACCGTAGTCTGTATCCATATCAGGGCCCCTAGAATGACTTCTGGGCAATTGGTGCTGTGTTTTTCAAAAAATTGCAAGAAGTGGCATTGACGTTCTTGACTGAAGTAGTCCTAAACTCAACTCTAAAAAAAAAAAATTCAGAGCAATGTCCGGCACAAAATTCACAATCTTCAAAAATGCAGACATTGCTAGCATTAGTCTCAGAAGAACAGATCTGACCAAAGTTCTGGCAAATGCTCAAAAGTGTCCTTGAGCATCGTCTGGACGGAGAAGACACTTGTGTTATGCAAGGCACCGTCAGCTTGTTTTGTGCGCTCTGGCATTTACGGAACCATACAGTTTTTAATCCTACAGGGAAATACCCTGTGGTTCCTGACAAGTTCATTGACACGTGGCCTTGCCAAAGAGGCTTCACGGTCCCAAATCACAAAGGTTATAGCAGTACCACATAGCAGTAAGGTTGTATGAGACCACAAGAACCAGCCTACCTTGAATGATTGAAAAAAGACTTTTAGTGCCAACCAGATTGCGGGAAGGTCCAAATTTTGATATGGACCCTGGTTCTAACCGGCGATAAGCATCCTCTGAGAACCACCTCTCGAACATGGCCTCCTGTTCTCCGAAAGGTATGCATCGCTCAGTATTGTTACATCTGTGTTATTAATATTATTATTATACAGGATTTGTAATGCGCATGGCTGCCTCAGAGACGAGGCGTCCCAGCGCAACCAGAAACCAATAGAGAGAACAGGGAAACTTACAAGCAAGAAAGATTACAGAGTGGGGAACAACGATGTTTTTAGTGATTTCCGAAATGTCAGAAGAGTGGGGATCGCTCGAATGTTAAATGGAAGAGAATTCCAAAGTTTGGCTGACATGAAACCAAACGAGCGACCCCAGCCCTTGATTTCCTCACTCGAGGGACACAAACCAAACCGTGGTGAGCAGAGAGCAAGACGCACGTGGGCAAATAGGGCTTCAACAGGCCTGATAGCCCAATGGTGGCTTGCTGTTTCATAATTTTGTGCGCAATGCACAGCACCTTAAACTGAATACGGGCTTCGATCGGCAGACTATGCATTTTCAAAAGCACTCGTGAAACAGATTGAGATCTTGGGAGTCCCACTAGCATGCGAGCTGCCGCGTTTTGGACCCTCTGCAGGCGTTTGATACTTGCCTTGTTGGCACCTAAATATAGGGAATCTTTGACAAAATATCGACTACAAAAATATCGAGGTACCAAAATATCACAACAAAAATATCGATGACAATATTATCGGGATCCTATCCCTAAAAAAGGTAAGTACAAAAATATCGAAAAAAATATATCGATGTCAAAAATATCGTTTTTTAGAAAATATCGTTTTTTTTATTTAAAAAAAAATGTAATAATACCAAAATAATACTTATAAATATAATAAACATAGTTAAAAATATATTATAATATTTAAAATTAATAAATAATGTAATACAAAATAATAATAATAAAAATATAATACATAGTATAAACTTATACATAAATGAAAATATAATAAATTACAAATAAATTTATATACATAAAATAATAATATAAATAACAATTAATAACAAGGTAAAACTAATAAAAAAAATTAAGTAAATTTTGGATAGCGTACGGGTAAAAATGACTATTCCCACTCCAGAGAGTGCAACAGTAGTGAAAGTGTTGGATAGCGTAGGGGTAAAAATTACTATTCCCACTCCACAGAGTGCAACAGTAGGGAAAGTGTTGGATAGCGTAGTGATAGAAATTACTATTCCCTCTCCAGAGTGTGCAACTGTAGGGAAAATGTTGGATAGCATAGGGGTAAAAATAACATACTTATAAATAAATGTTTTATTTTAAATAATAAAAATATTAACTATTAAATAGATAAAAACCATTTACAAATACCAATACATAATTATTAAAAACCTGATGATCAAAATATATGTAATTTAAAAAATTAATTAAAATACCATTTAATAATATTTAATTAACAATTATTAATTAATTAACAATTAGATAATTAACAAAACAATAAATTAAAGAACATTACTTAATTACATTTAAATTACTTCCCACCCTATTCCCCTATAAACCCACAACCGGCTACAGAACATAATTATCAATTAATCAATTAATTAAAATTAATTACCAATTAATTAAAAATAATTACCAATTAATAAATATAAATTTATAATTCCTACTAATTCATAATTAATTTAACATAATTAAATTACTTCCCACCCTATTCCCCTATAAACCTACAACCCGCTACAGAACATAATTATCAATTAATCAATTAATTAAAATCAATTACAAATGAAATAAAAATAATTACCAATTAACAAAAATTAATTTATAATTCCTACTAATTAATAATTAATTTAACATAACTAAATTACTTCCCACCCTATTCCCCTAAAAACCCACAACCCGCTACAGTACTAAAATACAAAATTTAATGAAATTATATAAAATTAAATTAAAAACATAATAAATACATATTAATATACACAAAAATATTTAAAACATCGATATTAGTAAGATCGAAATTATTAACATCGATATTCCTTACATCGATATTTTAAACTTCGATATTACTGATATCGATATTAAATATATCGATATTACTTACCTTGTGTATTTTGTCCCTTCGATATTAAAACTTCGATATTAGTGTATGTCGATATTAAAATTTTGATATTTTGTCTGCATACCAAATATAGGGCATTGCCGTAGTCAAGCCTTGCAAGAATGGAGGCTTGCATGATGGTTTGGCGTACGCTGGGCGGAAAGAGACCAAGCAAAGGTCTCAGTTCTCTCAGGAGCCCAAAGCAGACAGCAGCAACAGCTCTGGTCTGATTCTCAAATGTTAATCCGGAATCGAACCAAACACCCAGGTTCTTTACCGCCTCCTTCGGTAGCGGGGCAGGTTTCAGATGTTCAGGCCACCACTGCTCAGACCAGAGCTCCTGGTCCTTCCCATATAGAAGAATCTCGGACTTGCTGGCATTTAGTTGAAGGAATTTAGTTGAAGGTAAAGAAAAGTGTTCTGCCTCTGATCCAATTATTTTTTTTTACACAGTGCAGAGCTTAGCCTTCGCACTCAGAGATGTGAACATTGTTGGTGTGATTAACCTGATGCATTAACCTGTGGAATTTCCAGTCAAAATACTGACACTAAGGGCCACATTAGGATGTCAGGTGGAATGCCACCGCCATGCTGGCCGTGGTGATCCACCCGACATCTTTACCCGTAGCTATCGGACAGACCGTCTGCCGCCCAGTCAAGGAGTTGACTGGGCGGAAAACGGTTTCATATGGTGGCGGTGTCTGTTAGACACCGCCATCAATATTAGGATGTGGGCGGGAACAAGCTTTTCCATGGCAGCGTTGCTGCCACAGGAAGGCATGCAGGAATGTCTTGTGGGGACCCGTTGCGGGCCCCCAGGTACTCCGAGGGGGTGGTGGGTGCACATCGTGTACGTATGGTACCCCATGCACTTGACTGTACAACGTGGCACACGTTGTGCATTGAAGCGCGCAATGTGCATTTTTAGCATTGCGGGTGATGGTTCTTTCAGCAACGACAGCCACTATGCTATTAATGCGGGATGCGCCCGCCAGTGTGGCTAACGCGTCCTAATGGACCCCACAGAACCGCCGCCCTTAAGGTTGGCGATACCGTTTTACGCCGGGATGGCTGGTGTCGGGCGATCAACAGGCTCCAGGCAGAAACCAGCTCCTCAGAAGTGTAGACAGTGCCCCCCTCTGTTCCTACGACACAACACCCCCTGCGGTTAGCAAGCACACACAGGACGGGCGGTGACGCCAGAAAAGAGAGAGACCTAAAACCCTTAGGTCTCCTTGTGTGAAGACAGGGTACTCAGACGAGGTACACAAATAGGAAGCCGCAGCCTGCAGGGGAGAGAAGAAAACAAACATACAACAGACTGCTTATTACACTACAATAAGAGAACAAGGAACTACTAATCTACGTTTTCTGTAATGAGTGTGCTGCAAGGCTCTTACCTGCCCAACGTGTATAACGCACCCAAAAGGTATCCACAAAAAATAATAAATATGAACCAAAAAAGGAGGGTGGATACTTAGGTCTCTCTTTCCAAAGGAATGATTCCACGGAAGAAATGAAGAATTCAAACACAGTCACGAACACTTCCCAAATAGAAGAGTCCAAAAGAAAATGTATATCAGGTTCGTGATACTCCTCACTGAGCCAGCAAGGTAAACAAAACAAAGTTCACTCCAGTAGAGCCGTTCCCGGGCGTTTCCCACCAAGAAACAGCTGACGGACGCTAACACTCGGCGTCCTTCGATCAAAAGAAAGGAAAAGCAAAATCCATCGGCAATAGTCCTGTCATATAACTGACACGCCGAGAAACCACTGCGGATACCTCCGTATCGGGTAAGAGTGAGCAGGGGCACAGCGGAGGCTCACAGTTCTGGGTGACGTCTAGGAACGCCACACCGGTGATCCGCGATCAGCGGGAAAGGAAGAGAGGCACAAAAATCCGGTGTTCACTGCGGCGAGGGGTGCATGCACATTGCCGCGTAGAGAGTAGCTGAAGGGTAGGTCGCAAGAGCCAGCGCGGCCGCGCGAGGCTTCTGCTGCAGAGACGAGGAAAAGAAACACGAACCAGTTCAATGGAGCAAGAACTGCAACAGTGATCCAAGGGTCGGGACTCAGGCAGGATTCCAATTGAAAACCAAGCACCGCCGATAGGGGAATGGAGACATAAGAACCTCCCAGTCGGCATCTGATTGGTGCATGCGGATCATAGTCTTCTGCATAGCGCCTCAAGGCATTCTGGGACTTGTAGTCCCTGTTAGGCAAAAATCACCGTACAACACACTCAGAACATGCCCTAAGAGCTCCGGGTCCTAACAGTACCCCCCCCTAAAGGTCTTCTCACGGGTCTAGGCTTGGAGGGATTGAGCGCATGGAATCTACGTACCAGTCTAGGGGCATGAATGTGTTCAGCAGGATCCCAAGTTCTATCCTCTGGCGGATAACCCACCCAATCAATGAGATACTGGAGTCTGCCTCTGTGTCTACGTGAGTCTAACACCCGTCTCACTTCATATTCGCTTTCACCTTCAACCATAACAGGGGGAGGAGGGGGTTCAGGGAGTATTGGGGCCACATAGGGTTTCAGAAGGGAAGTATGAAAAACAGGATGTATTTGCATCTCGGGGGGCAGCACCAGTTTGAGGGCAACAGGAGAGATGACTTTCTGTACTTCAAAAGGCCCAAGATAGCGGGGTTGTAACTTGCGTGGCCCTTCTATTCTTAGGTTCTTTGACGATAACCAAACCCTGTCGCCCACTGCATAAACGGGAGCAGGTCTTCGATGTTTGTCCGCTTGGGCCTTCATTATCTCTTTAGCTTGCGTTAGTTCCTTTGTCGCCAACTCCCATATCTGTGACAGTGTTTGGTGATGGTCAAGAACCGCAGGATTCAGTGTGTCAGAAGGGAGTACTTCAAGTGGTATTATTTTGGGATGATAACCAGTGGTAAAAAAGAACGGAGAGATCTTGGAGGCTGTATGGGTAGAATTATTGTATGCGAATTCTGCAAGGGGCAGGGCTTGCACCCAATCCTGGCATGTAGTAGTTATCAGACACCTGAGGTACTGCTCTAAGGTTTGGTTTGTCCTTTCGGTTTGACCATCGGTCTGGGGATGATAGGAGGAAGATAACCTGTGATCAATGTAGAGGGTTTTACACAACCCTTGCCAAAATCTGGAGATAAACTGGGGACCTCGATCTGATACTAAAACAGAAGGTAATCCATGTAACCGGACAATTTCTTTGATGAATATGTCTGCTAAATCCACAGCTGAGGGGATCTTTTTCAGGGGGACGAAATGGGCCATCTTGGATAACAGATCTACAACAACCAGGATTGTGGTGTACCCATGAACGTTAGGCAAGTCGGTGATGAAGTCCATACTAAGGGTAGTCCAGGGGCTGTTGGGCATGGGAAGAGGTTGCAATAACCCTGCAGGTACAGCATGGGAGGCCTTCTGACGGGCACAGGTAGAACAGGCCTTGACGTGTTGCTTAACATCATGAGATAGTTGCGGCCACCAAAACCATCGTTGGCAAAGACTTTTAGTCTTGTTTTCCCCGGGATGACCAGCTAAGGGCATGTTATGACACCATTGTAGAACAAGGCGGTGTAATTCTTCATTAGGCAAAAAGATTTTATTGTCATGATACCACAGATGGTCCACGATGGTGTTGTTTGGATCTTGTAACCAAGTGACCTGATCTAGAGGTGCATAAGCCTGTTCTAATAGGTCCATGAAGGTATGGGAATCAGGGATCTGGACTCCTAAGGCCACTATTCTACTCTCGGGAATAAGAGGCAAAGGTTTCTCCTGAACCCACTTGTTTTCCTCTCCTAGCCTGGATAGAGCATCTGCCTTACCCTGTCGTATTCCAGGTCTAAAGTGTATCAAAAAATCATATTCCCCAAAAAAGGCGACCCACCGTAGTTGTCTGGGTGTAAGGGCTTTAGCAGTGCGAAAATATTGCAGGTTTTGATGATCAGAATAGACAGTGATCACATGGGAGGATCCTAACAGGTAGTGACGCCACTCCTGGAAGGCCCGTTTGATTGCAAGGAGTTCTCTTTCTCCGATGGTATAATTTTGCTCTGATTGGGTCAGGGTTTTGGAGAAGTACGCCACAGGATGGAGAGTGCCTTTTAGACGATCTCTGTGTGATAACACACCTCCCACCGCATATTGAGAAGCATCCACTTCTAGGAAGTAGGGTTGTGTTTCGTCTGCATGTTTCATGATGGGTGCAGAAGTGAAACGTGCCTTAAGGGCCTGAAAGGCCTTTTCCGCTTCCTTGTCCCAGTGGAACTCAACCCCCTTCCTGAGCAAGCGAGTGATGGGTGCTACTAGGTCCGAAAAGTGGTCCACAAACCTCCTATAGAAGTTTGCAAATCCCAAGAAGGATTGAATGTCCTTCACCGACTTTGGACTTGCCCATTCTAGGATAGCAGATATTTTGGCCGGATCCATATGTATTCCTTTGGGAGAGATGATGAACCCTAAAAAGGCTACACTGTGAGTATGGAAGATGCACTTATCGAGTTTAGCAAATAGGTGATGTTCGTGTAGTTTACTCAATATGGCTTGTACATGAGACACATGGTCAGACTCATTAGAGGAGTATATCAGTATATCATCGATATACACGATGACAAAGAGATCCAAATATTCCCGCAGTATCTCATTGATAAAGAATTGAAATGCTGCGGGAGCATTACACAGCCCAAAGGGCATGACGTTATACTCATAAAGCCCAAATTTTGTCCTAAAGGCTGTTTTCCATTCGTCCCCTCTTTTGACTCTGATAAGGTGGTAGGCTCCTCTTAAATCAAGTTTGGTAAAAATGGTGGCCTTCCTAACCTGATCGAGCAGTGTGGAAATGAGGGGGAGCGGGTATTTGTTCTTGATAGTGGCTTTGTTTAACACCCTGTAGTCCAGGCAAGCCCGTAATCCCCCTTCCCGTTTGGGTATAAAAAAAATGGGGGAGGACACTGGAGAGGTGGAATGACTGATAAATCCCTTTGCCAACATGTCTTGCAAATACTCTTGTAGGTATTTGGTCTCTGTCTCTGTAAGCGCATAAATGCGGCTAACAGGTAAATCCGCGCCAGGTATAAGATCTATCCTACAATCGTAGGGACGATGAGGCGGTAAAGCTACAGCTTTCACGTCGTCAAAAACATCAGAATATTGCAGATATTCAGAGGGTAACGTAGCCCCGTCGATCGTGGTAGCAGAACAATACACCAGAGTGTGCCAGTGGTTGATGTCTCTGTAACAATGGGTAAGACAGTGAGCGGAGCGTAGGGTAACAGTTCTAGCGACCCAATCGATATGGGGGTTATGGGTCTGTAACCAGGGTACTCCTAGTATCGCACCGAAGTTGGGTGTATCAATCAGGTCGAATGATATACATTCGCTATGTCCATTATCAAACAACACAATGATCTCAGGGGTGTGGTATTTTAGCATTCCCGAAGACAGGGCAGACCCATCCACAGCTCTGACATTTTCAGGGATATCTTTCTTAATAAACTGGATGCCCAAAGACTTAGCTAGGGTAATATCCAAGAAATTCCCCGTGGCTCCTGAATCCAAAAGAATAGCCATGGTATGTCTTCCTTGCGAAGGTAACACTAACACAACCGAGATGGTAAAGGGTTTGGGAATGGCGGAATAGACGTTTGCCACATGTTTGGAGGTCAGGGACAGCGAAGGACTTGGAAGAGCGACCTCAATACTCCCCAAGTCAACTAGTTTCCCGACGGCATAGGTTTAGTGAATTTAGGCATCCCTTCTCTCAAGGAGCCTTTTGGTTTCACCGGACATTCTCGGGCGAAATGGCCAGCCTTTCCACAGTATAAACAGAGATTCAACTTACGTCTTTTCTCTTTTTCTTCGGGTGTTAGGGGGCCACGTATTCCTCCTATCTGCATTGGTTCACTTGTGTCTTTGGGTTCTCGTTTTTTAGGTTTAGTTATCAAAAATTTGGGGAGATCACCGCGAGTTTTTTCTCCCTTTCTCTCAGCCAGTCGGTGGTCTAATTTGACCACTAGATCAATGAATTCAGAACAATTTTCAGGGGGATCCACTATTTGAGATAAGATATCTTTGAGTTCGTCTTTCAGCCCTCTGTAAAACAATGAAGTTCTTTTATCGTCAGGCCAGTTTGTCTCTGTCACCAAGCGGTTGAAGGCGGTGATATAGGACAGCAAATCTTTTGAGCCCTGTCGCAGATTAAGGAGCTCATTATCACTTGCCTGCATATACGTATGCCTAGCAAAAAGGCTTCTCATACGCTCCTTAAATAGGGTGAGATTGTATAAGACAGGATCGTCATTTTCGACCAGTGCCACCGCCCATGAGGCGGCGTTCCCACTTAAATAGGAAATAATAAAAGCGATCTTCGCCGCGTCATCAGGGAATGAGGAGGCTTTACACAAAAACATCAGGTGACATTGGTTCATGAATACCTTGAATTTCTGACTATCTCCGCTAAATCTTTCTGGCATTGCTAACGGAGTTTGAGGTGGGGTGACTACTGTAACCTGAACAGGAGAGGTGGATGAGGCAGGTGTAGGAGAGACCTCAGGGGTACTACCACTAGGCACCTGAAAATGGGAAGGGTGTATATAACTTCTTCTATGTCTAGCTTGTACCTCATGTGTTTTACTTGCTTCTATCAGTCTAGTGTTTTCGGCCGTTAACCTCTGGTTTTCGTTCCTCATCAATTTCAGTTCGGTTTGTAGATTCACCACTGTGGTAGCTAGGTCTCTGAGGGTTATCTCATCTGTCTCTCCCTGCATGACCGCGTCGTCCATGACTGTCTACACTCGGGAGGAGAGATAAACGTGGGCTTGGTTTCCTGTCGGGCGATCAACAGGCTCCAGGCAGAAACCAGCTCCTCAGAAGTGTAGACAGTGCCCCCCTCTGTTCCTACGACACAACACCCCCTGCGGTTAGCAAGCACACACAGGACGGGCGGTGACGCCAGAAAAGAGAGAGACCTAAAACCCTTAGGTCTCCTTGTGTGAAGACAGGGTACTCAGACGAGGTACACAAATAGGAAGCCGCAGCCTGCAGGGGAGAGAAGAAAACAAACATACAACAGACTGCTTATTACACTACAATAAGAGAACAAGGAACTACTAATCTACGTTTTCTGTAATGAGTGTGCTGCAAGGCTCTTACCTGCCCAACGTGTATAACGCACCCAAAAGGTATCCACAAAAAATAATAAATATGAACCAAAAAAGGAGGGTGGATACTTAGGTCTCTCTTTCCAAAGGAATGATTCCACGGAAGAAATGAAGAATTCAAACACAGTCACGAACACTTCCCAAATAGAAGAGTCCAAAAGAAAATGTATATCAGGTTCGTGATACTCCTCACTGAGCCAGCAAGGTAAACAAAACAAAGTTCACTCCAGTAGAGCCGTTCCCGGGCGTTTCCCACCAAGAAACAGCTGACGGACGCTAACACTCGGCGTCCTTCGATCAAAAGAAAGGAAAAGCAAAATCCATCGGCAATAGTCCTGTCATATAACTGACACGCCGAGAAACCACTGCGGATACCTCCGTATCGGGTAAGAGTGAGCAGGGGCACAGCGGAGGCTCACAGTTCTGGGTGACGTCTAGGAACGCCACACCGGTGATCCGCGATCAGCGGGAAAGGAAGAGAGGCACAAAAATCCGGTGTTCACTGCGGCGAGGGGTGCATGCACATTGCCGCGTAGAGAGTAGCTGAAGGGTAGGTCGCAAGAGCCAGCGCGGCCGCGCGAGGCTTCTGCTGCAGAGACGAGGAAAAGAAACACGAACCAGTTCAATGGAGCAAGAACTGCAACAGTGATCCAAGGGTCGGGACTCAGGCAGGATTCCAATTGAAAACCAAGCACCGCCGATAGGGGAATGGAGACATAAGAACCTCCCAGTCGGCATCTGATTGGTGCATGCGGATCATAGTCTTCTGCATAGCGCCTCAAGGCATTCTGGGACTTGTAGTCCCTGTTAGGCAAAAATCACCGTACAACACACTCAGAACATGCCCTAAGAGCTCCGGGTCCTAACAGCTGGCGGACAAAGTCCACCCGCCATCCTAATGCGGCACTAAGGGGCTCATTATGATGGAGGATTTTCTGCATCCTCTGGGCCGGCGGAAGCCACCGCCGGCCCGGAGGATGCGGAAAATCCACTGCGGACCCACCAAAGACCCACCGCCACATTAGGATGGCTGGTGGGTCCTGGTTTCAGTCCGCCGCTGTAACATGGCTGGCGGTGTCTATCAGACACCGCCAGCCATATTAGGATGGCGTAAAAGAGATGCTTTTCCACGACGGCTTTTCCGCCGTGGAAAAGCATGTGTAACTTCACTGCGGGGCCCGTTGCGGGCCCCCTGGCTGAAGGGGGGGTGGGGGGTGCACATGGGGGGGTGCCTATGGTACCCCCCCTGCATTTGTATGCAGTAATCAGCAGGCACCGCACGGTGCCGGCCGCTTTCTGCATACAAATGTATGCATTTTTAACATTGCAGCGGGTGCAGCTTGAAGCCGCACCCGCCGCAATGTTAAAAATAGAGGATGTGACCGCCAGGGTGGCGGTCACATCCTAATCGGACAGGAGAGAACTCTGCAGGCCATGCGGAGGTTCCCTCCTACTCTATGGTCGCGGATGGACTCAAGTCCGTCCGCGATCATAATGAGCCCCTAAATGTGCAATCTGTCACAGTCCAAAAGCAGGATGCAAGTAGACAAAGTGCCTAAGAGTTATTTTCTCTAAAATAAAGTATAAAAGTACAAACGTCAGTATCGTAGATTCATTTACATCGAATTGATTCTTTGGATGATAAGCCTTAAAATGACCAGTGCTCAGAACTGATACGATGAAAGTAAGCATATGAGTGAGAAAGAGGTGTGACTTCAATGTGTTTTAAATGAACCATAGCAAATGCAGGTGGTTCGCTGTAGTAAAGGGGTTGAAGACTGCTATGGATGAGAAGACATAAAGAACCACTCATCAAGATGAAGTAACACTGGACATACTTGTCTCCAACGATGGGCTGTAATCCCCACTATCTCCATAGTGCATTTTGTTTATTTATTTTTAAGATAAGAAATTATCGATTTTGTAATCAGATATCTGTCTACATTTTCTTTCCTTCAGATTTTATGTTTTTGCTTTAAAAATAATCATAATGTTGTGTAGGAATATGTTTAGAACTATATAAACCGAACATGATTATTAAAAAAATTAAATAGCAAGTATACAATTATAAATTGATTCTCAAAGTTTTCTGCTCTATTTTTAAATGATTAGTCTTATATTTTTTTCAATTAAATAGATTTTTGAAAATGTGTTAATTCATTTTAATTTTGCTGATCAGGAATGTTGCATACAGTAATAATGAAAATATTGTTAATTAAATTTTAATATTTTTTGTAATTACTCCCCATGCAAATCCAGTTGTAACCCAACATTCCGGCAATTTTTTTTTCTTCAAATTTTTGTAATTAATTGAAATAATACATATATTTATCCTATTCAGTTTATTCAAAAAATTTAATTTTGTTATCTATACTTAGTAGGGTCAAAAGCCAAAAATCTGTTGACTAAATAAATCATTAAACATTTGAAAAAAAAACTAATTGTTCGATTTAAGTTGTTTGCAATGTCTAAATTAGAATATCAGAAATGTATTAATTATATCTATGTCCCTTAAATAATAAAAGAATTTAAAAAAAAATTAACACTAAGGGGTCTATTACGATGTTGGGTGGATCGCCAACGCCATGTTGGCGGTGGTGATCCGCCCGACATAAATGCCCGCCCGCCACCCTTTTCCCCCCACCACATTACGATGGCGGGGGGGTACCGCAGTGGAGGCAAACACCGCCCGCCACTTTTCCGCCCCCGTCGCCTTGCGTCCGGGGCGGACAAGGGTTCATATGGTGGCAGTGTCTATCAGACACCCCCAGCCTTATTTGGATGCGTGTGAATAGGTGCCTTTCCGCGGCGGCGATGCCGCCACAGAAAGGCAGGCGGTCTTTGCTGCCGGCCCCCCTGGTGAAGGCCGAGGTGGGGGTGCACAGGGGTACCTATGGTACCACCCTTTATTTGCATGTACAAAGCGGCAGGCACCGCTCAGTGCATGCCGCTTTGTATATGCAAATGCGAGAAAGCATTTTTAGCATTGTGGCGGCCGGTGCAGAGTGCACCGCCCGCCACAATACTAACAATCAAGGATGTGCCCGCCACTGTGGCGGGCATATCCTAATTCCCCCAACGGGACCCCCGCCCTCATGGCGGGCGGTACAGCATACCGATAGGGTGACAGGCGGACAAAGTCCACCCGTCATCCTAATGAGGCCCTAAGTATTTTGACATCTTTAAATAAAAACAACAATGAGATCATTAAAATGTCAGTCAGCAATATTGCGGCCCAAAACATTTTTTATTTGGTATTTTACAAACTAGAGTTCAACAGTTGATTCTGACTGAATACTATGCTTCCAAAAACTGTTCAGGAGGAATGCCATTGAGTATGATGGGAGCCTGTGTTTGCAACAACAACAACACAAATGCCTATAGTGGGAAAATCTTACTTTTGCCAAAATGACAACATGTAGAGTGGACTTAACAGAGCCCATGAAGTGTCAAAAAACATTTTTAACTGGTGGACATACCAAGTAAGTAAGGATGTCAGAATACAAAATCTGAATGGATGAGTTGTATAATTTATCTGCAGATCTGTATGGATTGCATACGAAAAACTTGGGGGCCCATTACAATGTCGAGCGTATTGCCTCCGCCAGGTTGGCGGTAGCCACCGCCAGGCTGGCATAGGCAATCCGCCCGACATCCATTCCCGAATTCCCCTCGCCATATTAGTATGGCGGGGGGGACCGCGGCGAACAGAAAAACCGTCCGCCGCTTTTCCGCCCGGTCGCCTTGCCATATTACAATATGCAAAAATGGATGCCTTTCCGTGGAGGCGTTGCCGGCACGGAAAGGCATGTGGTGTTGACTCTGGGGGCCCTCTGCAGGCCCCCAGAGTGAGGGAGGGGTGGGGTGTGCACACGGGGGTACCTGTGGTTCCACCCAGAATTTGACTAAACAAAGCAACAGGCACCGCGCGGTGCATGCCACTTTGTTTATGCAAATGCGTGCCCTCATTTTTAACATTGTGGCGGGCGGTGAAGTGAGCACCGCCCACCACAATGTTAAAAATGGGGGATGCGTCCGCCACTGTGGTGGGCGCATCCTAATGCTGACTTCGGGACACCCACCCTTAAGGCGGGCGGTCCCGTCTTCCGCAAGGGTGTTGGGCGGGCAAAGCCCGCCTGGCATCCTAATGGTGACCCAAGAGTACACTTTGACCTTATGGATCCATGGCACACATTTCCACATTGACTACTTTTTAGTGTCAGTGAGACAGCTTGGTAAGGTAGAGTTTACATAAAAAATGTTAAACAGCAAAATATCGTCATCTTGTAATATTAAGAAACAAAGAATATGTTACACTTAATAATGATATACTAGTGATATACATTAAGGAATGTTTGAAGTAAAATGTTATGTTTTTACCAAAACTATTTATAAAAAAAATTTGTAAAATGAAAATTATCAACAGTAAAATTTAAATAAGTCAAATGATAACACATAGATTAAAAAAATTATAATTTCTTCTAAAAATTAAAATACACACACATATCCAATATTCTAAAAATTATAAAAATGAAAGATGTGTTTTGTTATTAATTTTTTTATTAAATCCTACAAAACATGCTATGAAATTTTTTTTTCAAGAAATATATTGAAAAACTTCTATATTTTCAAGTCGTCTGTAATAAGAAACATAATCATATACCTTGAAAGATTTCGATTATATAGTATAAACATTTTTAATTATTACATGGTATAATCGGGATGAATACAATATTATTGAGAGCAAAATTTGACAATAGTATGTTAGTGGGAAAGTAGGATTGTGGATGGGTGAAATTAAGTTTTGCAATTCCAAGCAGCGTAAACATTATGAAAAGTGTTATTTGATGTAGAGGTAAAATGTAGTGTTGCAACAGTAATAAGTGCAAGAACAGTGAAATAATTGTTTTGCATAAGGTTAACGTTTCTTGCTTAATATTACATTAAGTGGATTATTACAAACATTGGATTATAATTTAAAGAAAATAAAACACTTAAAAAAATTCTAAATATCACTAAAAATGTGTTTATAAATACATACATTGAGACTAAGTAATTAAAATATAATATGAAGAAAGAAAATTTAAAGTGATAATATCAAAAATAATAAAAATTTAAAAACCAGCATTGACATCATTTTTTTAACTTTCAATACAATTGGGCCAATCGAAATATCTATAGTACCGTTGGTGTATTTAGTATAGAGATGTGTTGAAGCAGATCCACATCAGGCTGCATTTGGTGAGATGGGATAGGAAAAAGCATCAAACAAGCAACAGATTTCAATATCCGTAAGGACCCCGGTTGTTGATCGTTTTGCATTCAACCACAATGGATTACGATGCAACGTTCAGCCATGCATTTCATACAGCTTTTTCTACATTTATAAAGCTGGTAGTAATTTTGTTTGTTCGGGTCACGATCAGAGTTTCTAACAGCCATATAAATACTCAATGGTGGAATCCTCAATTGGTGTACCACATGGACATACTTGCATGCTGTGAGTAGCATGGGCTGTAGGGATGTTTTAAAAAACACCTGTTCGGATGAAAGCTTGTGATGGGGACCTTTTCCAGGCTAAAACACACGTGTTTATAAAATAGACAGGTTTGCACATGATTCAAAGGCAGTCGGTTCACAAAATAGGTGGGAGGGAGTACTGACTAATTGTGAGTTGATCACATTCTTGCAGCAATGGCGTTAAAACAGTCTTCCAAATGCAATCATTATCATAAATAATGTTATCCGTGCTAATGTTAGTTACATTCAAAAAACAAAACAAAAGGAAAAAAATCTTTACGATAACATATGAAAATTGGAAAACTTTAAAAGACTATTGATAAATGTATTATTACATCAGAAAATGTATACGCTTTAGTAACAGATATTCGAGTACAAATACCTTTACTAAAGTATTAAAATAAGATAATTAGTACATTTTTTTATAAATGAATATAAATAAAAAGTGAATACAAAATAATAATTTAACATTCTATTTGTAATTATTGAAATACATATAAAAAATTAATAGAGTAATAAATGGTACCAAATATTAATATATATATATATATGATTAAAATAATGATATGTGATATTTTAAAATATGTTAGTTGAAAAATATGTAAAATTAATAAAGTATATAACTTACAATGTGGAAAATTATCTTACTTTCATGTGTTCATATAAATAACAAAAGTCACGCTAATGATATCAAACAAACATTATCTGAAGTACATATAAATCTTTAATGTTTAATTTTTCATTATGTATTATAGATTAACATTCTATTTGAGTTTTAAAATGACAGCAATTGACAGGCTTTTAAAATAGAAATCGCTAAGACAGCAGAAATAACATTTAGTATTACAAAATAAACGTAATTCTGCAATTAATGTTAATAAACAACAAATAATATTTATTTAATAAAAAATATTTTAATCCATATGACATACAGCTGCACAACAGTAACCAGTCAGCATTAACGTGGGGGTCGGAAGGATGTCCGCCACCGGCTGTTGGTGGGATACACCAGACCTGCGACTGACATCAGTCTGCAAATGAGCAACGGAAACCTGCCAGTCACATTGTCATTGCTGTGATAACCGCAGCAGTGGTAAATCACAAACACAATTTTTCCACCAATAAAAGTCCTCAGACTTTACAAGTGGCAGTGCTGGACAACAAACAAGAAGAGATGGTAATGGAGCAGCGTATGACAACAAAAAATATGATGCCACAGTACGCGAGCATTTCATCTTCATTGGAACCCCCATTAAAAGGCTTGCAGAGACTGTTCCAGAGGGCACATTGCGGGCCACCAATACGTTGAAGGGGTGCACAGTGTAAATATAGAATTTTATATATCCACCTACAAAAACTATTGAGTTGGAAATATAAAAAGAAATCGAATATTGAGGACAAACATATCATTGGACAAAATATTGACCCTAAGGTAAGTAATGTCGAATTTTTTAATATCCATGTAAGTAATATCAAAGTTATTAATATAGATATTTGTATTATTGTAATGTATTTTATTATGTATGTATATTAAGTTTTGGTTAATTTTTTAAATGCGTTTATTTATAAGTACAATATTTCTATATTCTTTAATAATGTGATTTAGAAATAAATTGTATGTTTTAGTACCGGAGCGGGGTTGTGGGTTTATAGGGTAATAGGGTGGGAAGTAATTTAAATGTACTAAATTAATTATTAATGTTTAGAAATTATAAATTAATTGTAAATAATGTTTGTTGTTATTTCTGTAGCGGGTTGTGGGTTTATCGGGGAATTGGGTGGGAAGTAATTTAATTGTAATTAATTAATGGTTTAAATGTATTTATTAGTATGTATAAGGATGTAATGTATAATTAAATATTAATTGGCAATTGATTATTTCAATTAATAATTCATTTTTTTAAATCGGTAAATAAGGTTATTAAATGTTAATAAAAAAAGTAATTGGTAATTCATGTTTTCAATTGGTAATTTACAATTTTTAATTTGGTAATTAATTTTTTTAATTGGTAGATAATATAGATGATAGGGAATTAATATTTTAATTGGTAATTCATTGTTATGATTTGGAAAATATTTTTTATTATTTGGTAATGAAAGTGTCATAAAAGGTATTTTTGGGTATGATAATAAATGTTATTGTTTACATTTTTTTAAGTGTGATTTAATTTTAAATAATATTTTATTTGTAATGAAAAATTTTTTTAATGTTTAAGATTTAAGATTTGTTGAAAAATATTTGTTAATTAATATTCATTTGAATTTATTGTTAATTTATTGTCAATTCATTTTTCAATTGTAATGACTTAATGTAAAAGATGTTGAAATACTTAAAAATGTAATAATTCTTTATTTTAAATATAACATTTATTTATAAGTATGTTATATTTAAATTCTACGCTATCCAACGTTTCCTTACTGTTTCAGTACCTGGAGTTGGAATAGTAATTTTAAACCTTACGATATTCAAAGTTTTACCTACAGTTGCACCCTCTGGAGTTGGAATAGTAATTTGTACCTCTATGCTGTCCAACGCTTGCCCTAATGTAGAACTTTTTGGAGTTAAAATAGTAATTTTTACTCCTACGTTAACCAACGATTTCCCTACTGTTGCATCCTCTGGATTAGGAATAACATTTTTTACCCCTACGCTATCCTAATTTTTCCCTACTGTTCCACCCTCTGGAGTTGGAACAGTAATTTTTACCCCTACGCTATAAAACACTTTCAATACCGCTGATCCATCTGGAGTTGGAATAGTAATTTTTACCCTACGCTATCCGAAGCGTTTCCTACTGTTCTTCAGTATGGAGTTGGAATAATAGTGTGTAAAGCCTACGCTATCCAACGCTTTCCCTACTGTTCAAACCTTTGGAGTTAGAATAGTAATTTTTTACCCCTACGTTAACCAACGCTTTCCCTACTGTTCCACCCTCTGGATTTGGAATATTAAGTTTTACCCACAACAAATTCCAACACATTATCTAATGTTGCCACCTCTGGAGTTGGAGTAGTAATTAGTACCCCTACGCTATCCAACGCTTTACCTACTGTAGCACCAAATGTCATAATTCGAGTATTTTTGGGGGGAAATTGAATAGTTTTTCAAATTATTTAGCTATTTCAAATTTGTATTCATATTTTTGATAATTTAGTATAATACTAAAGTAGAAATTATTGAAAGTAAATTTAATTATTTACATGTATTAAATCAAATTAAGTACTTTTTATTTATGTTATCGTTTTATGTTTAGATGTATATGTAATTTGTAATAATTTTAACTAATGTAAGGGTTATTAAAATAAGTTGTAAAAGTTATTATCAAATAAGTAAATATAAAATATGTTATGTATATGTTTAATTAATGCTACATTATGGTATATGTATTAATTGTTAATTTAAAACATTATCAAATATTTTTACGTATGTTATTATGGTCTATAAATATTATTTGATTTATTTAACACTTTTTTTAATTAAAAAAAGAAAAATATATTTTTTTAATGTTTTCAATATTTTTGTACTTAACATGTTGTAGATAGGATGTCAATCTTGTTAACTTAGATATTCCTGCGGCGATTTTTCTGTAGGTCGACATTTAGTACGAAGAAATTCTGGCAGTGATTTGTTGGAGGGGTGTGTGTAACAGGTGGCAGGGACTGTACAGTGCCTGCAACACAGTGCAGGGAAATGCAGGACATGGTCATTTTGACATTGCAACGTTGCTGCTTGCAGAAACATCCGCCGCAATGTTAATGGCTATGAACGTACCGCCGCCGTCGGATTTGGAATGCGGAATAAAAATAATTAAAACAACAGTTATGCCGTGGCTCTTCAAGGTGGTCTTGTCCTGCTACCATGCCAATCGAGGTTATTATGAGAAGGCAAACCTAATGAGGCCATTAGTGCCAACATTATATTATATAATTTACTGACTTATTTCTCAAATAAAGAATAAAAAGCGAAATTTTAAAATTAATTATAATTCATTAATTTCCGTCAATGTCTATACACCAACAAACTATATGCTGCTCCATAAGCTTAAATCTGTATTTTAATTGCTTAATTCCGAAATTGCATTTATTTAAATAAAACCATAAATGCTTCGCCAAATGAAAAATTAATGGGGTATTGAATTTTTTTTATACATTTTAATTAAGTAAATAATTACCATTATAAAAAAAGGAATAACAGAGATCTAAATTAACCAAACATTATATAACATATAAAATAAGATAGCAAATTTGATAAGAAGGAAAAAAATCAATTTGAATATTATTGAGTTGGATATATCATTGAAATATAATAAGAAATTCAAAAATACTAACAACTCTAATATTTTCCTTCAAACAAATATTTTTGATTAGGATAATCTTGCACCCCTTACATTTTAGTGAAAAGATTGCATACACAATATTTATGAATAGCAAAATTTAATGTATCAAATTTATTCTGAAAAACAATATGTCATGACTGCCTGAATTGTACTGTAGCATATATCTAAGAAAGTCTGTGTGTTGCTGTACCTTTACTTGTATCTCATGCAACCCCAACAGGAGACCTAACTAATAAGGACAACACAGTACAAGGCCACTGATGACAAGCATCAGTTGTGCTACTAACTGAGATGCAATTTGGTATGAGAATGCAGTATCAGTTTTCTGTGTACAGGTACTCTGGACACACAGAAAGTAAACCATGAGAGGAACTTTAATGAGAAACTGACATGCCTTAAAAATCAGTTAGGTCAGACAATGCAACTGGTTTTTTATTAAAGTATTTTTAAACATTTATGGGTATTTTGAAGGGGAAAACACAACCACTGGGTACCTTTAAAATCATCCGTGTGTTGTGAATAAGGGCAGAAATTTTACATTAAAAAAAAGGTGGACAAAAACTTACAATGGCCAAAATACAAACTACCAGAAATAAACAAAATAAGGATGAGAAAAGGGGGTGGAAATGGTGGGGGGGATAGCCCTAGCAGAAAAAAGGGTTAAAATACAACTGCTACAATATTTACAATAGTGCTTCCCAATAGACTTATAAAGTGCTTTAAAAAAAATCAATTAATCAAATTAATGGCACTCTAGTTTATTACATTAGCACAGTTAATTAAAACTAATGCAATAACATGCAATCATGAAATGAAATGAAATTAGATTTGTAAAGCGCATGGCTGCCCGCAAGAGTCCCAGCGCTATAGAACAAAAAATATCATAGCGCTGTTACACTGTTAAAAAACATATACAGAGAAAAAAAACAATATTTTAATTCATAAACATATTAGTAACAAGGCAGTATTGTAGTTACTTTTGTAATCTTGTGACTGGTAAACAAACCCAAAATAAAATAGTTTAGTACAGAGACGCTATGGAAAAGTGCAAATAAAGTCGGCGATGAGTTCATTCGGGTGGTGGGCTGATAGGGTGCGGACAAGAGAGGTTAAAAGCAGACTGTCAAGGAATCTCACATATTTAACAGAACAAGCAAGCACTTGAATACATGGGGAAGTAAAAAAGTAAAAAATTAAAACAGAGACCATATGCCTCACAAGATGGACTGCAGACCCTTTTTTAAATATAATGGCTTCTGGAGAAAATGTAAGGGAGCGTTAAAGTAAAAAAACAGAAGATGCTACTATGATTAAGACATCCAGTTGCACATTTTGAAAGCGCCTCCTTAGTTGTTGGAGCGCATAGGTTTAAGGCAGTCGGCACAAACCTAGAAGTACTTGATTAAAGAACAAAAACCATATTTGTTGGGGGCGTGGCCACGGAGGCGACCGAAATGGCTGCCTCGGCGTGAAGCTCCGCCATGAGGGCACTCAACGGCGGCGTTTAGGAAGTGATCCGGCCGCTCCTATGCCCACATCGTAAGCGGATCCGTAATGCGACAGCAACCTTTCCAGCTGGGCAGTCCTGGTGGCCTGAGGGACGATATTTGAGGTGTGAACGGCGGAGGGGATAAGAGGCCTCCCGGGCCTCAGAGACATCTTTCCTAGCTGCGCGTGATTAGCCGGTGAGTGCTGCGCCTGGCCCCCCTGGCGGGTCTTCTGCCCCTTCGCGAGCTACTGGCGTGCTCTTGTGCCGGTCGCCAGTCTTCCGCGGGCTCCTGGGTGGGGGTGCCGGGTTCTGGTGCGAGGTCGGGGCCTTCGGGCCTGGGCACGCGCTGGGACCGGGGCCTCGATTTGCGGGCTTGTGGCGGACGCCGGGCGGGACAGCTTGCTTGGTGGCGTCGGGGGTTGCGGGCAGTGGCGGTGGGGGCTCCGGGGGGCGCCTCCGACTGATTGCTGCGGCCCCGCCTGAGAGACACACGAAAGGGCACATACTCTCCAATCCGGCCACGCACATTGGTCTCCCGTTGTGGGGCACTTACCCCGATCCACAATCAGAGGGGGAAGCATCGGCATTATCCACTGCCCCTTGGAGACATCGTGGTGGGCAGTTGGGTGTGGCGCACTGACCGGAACACTGCTGCACTTCGCAAACGGAACCTGGGTAGAAGATTTGCCTGACGCGGTCTGTCCTACACGGAGGCACATGGAGGCGGATTGACGCCATTTTCTTGATCTATCCTAGGCATTGGTACCCCCTACATCTTATGTAGAGCTGCCTGCGCTATACATTGCCTCCCTGCCTGGTACTAAACATTGTTTCTGCGCGCAGTGTACTCGCCACTGCTGTGGCCATGGGGAAGAGAGATCCAGACCAGAGAAAACTGAGCTTTGACAAGACTTCCCTACTTGCGGCTGACGTTCCACCGCGGCCGTCAACTGGGGCTACCGCGACCACTGATAAAGGGGATGCCATGTCCATGTTCGCCGCCATGTTGGGCAAAATGCGAGCAGGGTTCAAGGCTCTGGATAGCCGCTTTGACAGCCTCGAACAGAAAATCGCGGCTATGGGATCCAAAGTGCAGGTCCATGACCGACGCCTGGATGTGGCGGAATCCAGAATATCGGATGTAGAAGATAATGCCACAAAATCACTCAAGCGGCTAGAATGGGTCGAAAAAATACTGAAAGAAGTGGCGATCAAAAACGAAGACTTGGAAGCGCGTAGTCGACACAACAATATACGCAAAATTGGCGTGGCGGAGACGACGGCTATGTGGCGCTTCAACACTTTTGTTGAGCAACTCCTCATTGAACTGTTCGGCAGGGACACCTTCACAAAAGTGGCTTTGTGGTTGAGCGAGCCCACAGATCATTGGGCCCTAGACCTCGCCCTGGACAGCCCCCTTGACCCATTATCACCAGAATCATGAACTTTCGCGACCGGAATGCCGAGCTGCGTGCGGCGCGGGAAGCGGGAGAAGTGCGATGGCAAGGCAGCACTCTGTTCTTCTTCCCGGACTTTACGTTGATGGTTCAGGAGGGATGTAGGTTGTTACAACGCAGGTTGTAACAACGCATACCTTTACCACGCGGCCGCTACAACGCAAGTCGTTACCACGACTTGCGTTGGAGGGCGCGGATTTAGGATTTTTATAATTTTATATTCCAACACCAGTCCCCGTGGATACTAGGGAAGGTGTTGGAATATAAATTTATAAAATTCCTTATCCCACAGCGCCCTCCAGCGCAAGTCGTGGTAACGACTTGCGTTGTAACGGCCGCGTGGTAAAGGTACCGCGTAGTAAAAAATTCGTGGTAAACGCTGTTTACCGTTCAGGAGGGGCGTGGCAAATACTCTGGAGTTAAAGCAAGTCTACGCAAACTGGGTTTAAAATACGGAATGCTGTATCCGGCTAGGTCAAAGGTCGATATTGATGGCAGATTCCGCATCTTTGATTCCCCCACTGAGGCCCAAGACTTTTGCCAGAACTATAAAAAACAGGGCTCACCACGGATGTCCAACTCCTGGCCACACTCTCCGCTTCGTGAGGACTCGCAAGCCAGTGCTGACCTCTTTGCTGAAACCGGCCAGGGTTAAATTCTTGACACTATTGGTTCATAGATAATGTTCACTGCTTTGACTACTTGCTGTGAACTCTATATAGTCTAATATACTTATTATCACTTCGGATGTTGCTTCTAATTGGGATGACCTATAGGTGTGGCGTTGCTATCCCCTATGGCGAATGCCTTCATGTTTTCCTTATTTGGGGTTGTACATTTTTGTTTGTTTCAGTGTTTCACTATATGGCCATTGTTTTGGATATTTTGCAGTTACAGTGTTCGATTGTACAGGGATTGCCTCCTTTGGGGTGTGAGGAGGCTGGGTGGAGGGTGGGGGGGTATTTTTTGTTTTTATGTTCATCCTTTTTTGTGAGTCATTGCTATGCGGTTGAGAGTGGATTGACGGTCACACACATATTCACATCTATGCTCTGGCCTGAATTATGGCCAGGATAGGACTGCAGTATGGGCCGTCCAGACTGATTCTAATGTCCTGGAATGTTCGCGGTTTGAACACCACAAGAAAACGCAAACAGGTCCTAATTATGCATCACGACACAAGGTAGATGTTCTTTTTCTTCAAGAAACTCACCTGGCAATCTTCTTCCATTGCCAGGGGATGGGGCGCCCACAGAGTTTTCTCGAATTTTAGCAGGTATGCCAGAGGAGTTGCAATTCTAGTACACAGGTGTGTTCTGTTTGTATTAGTTAGCATTAACACAGATAGAGAGGGTAGGTATGTGGTAGTCATCGGAGTGCTGATGGGATACAAAATTGCATTAGTGGGAATTTACGGTCCCAACATAGACTCCCCCGCTTTTTTCCAAGAACTACAGGTGACGCTACTTCATTCCAACATAGATCTGTTAGTGCTGGGCGGTGACTTTAATTTGTTAATGAACCTTGCTAGAGACAGTACCTCCCCTTCCCCAGATTGCAAGCCCCGGTCTTGCTCGGCACTTGCAGACATTTGCACTCACTTTTCCCTAATAGACATAGAGGCGCGACTACTCCCACATTCGCCCAATTATACACATCATTTTGGGTTCCACAACACTAGTACTAGGATAGATTACTGGCTCCTCTCCCCGGGAGTGGCCGGCTGGGTGGACGGCCTCTCCACACTTCCGCGCACGTTGTCTGACCACTCCCCCATTGTACTGACTCTACAGATTCACAGACTGGGTGGTTATGAAAGACAGTGGAGATTCCCTGGCAGGGCCCTGGTGGACCCGGCCTTCAAAGAAGAGATCCGCAACGCTATTGATGAACATTTCAACAACAACACTGGTTCTGTGGAAACATGGGCCACGTTGTGGGAGGGATTTAAGGCCACCATTTGCGGGGTGTGTATTGATAAACATGTGGGAGCTCTGCGGGAGATCTGATCCACCCTGACCCGTATCGAGAGGGAGATCTCCAGGATGCAGAAAGACATACTTATTGCCCCATCTGATAGGAAGGTAGCTAAACGCCTGGAATTACTATTGGAATTTCGGGAGACTGCGGACAGGGAGTTAAAATTTTTGAACAAGCATTATACGGCTCGTCAGTATGGAGAGGGTGACAGACCTGGCAAATTGTTAGCACAACTACTCCGTCCTCCTCGTCAGGCGTCGTACATCACTGACATTGTTGACAATCAGGGCACACCACACCACACCACCCCGACGTCTGCAATACCTTCTTGTCGTATTACAAGACCCTTTACACATCCACACTTTCAGGGGAACAGCGTAATCCCAGGCCTTATCTGAATGAGATCGCAATGGTGTATCTAGAGAAGTACATGCAGGAGTTCCTCGCTACGCCCATCACTCCAGAATATATAATTGAAGCCATTGATGCTTTGAAGGGCTCCTCTGCGCCGGGCCTTGACGCTTTCTCGGCTGATTTCTATAAGGAATACAAAGAGGAACTTGTCCCATGGCTAGTAGATGTTTACGCGGAGGCACTGGAGGCTGGCGTCCTGCCGCCCACGCTCAGGGAAGCGGTTATTGTTCTTCTCCCCAAGCCTCCCTTTGCGGCTCCTACCGGCCCCTTTGATTGTTGAATCTAGACTACAAAATTCTGGCTAAAGTTCTTGCGATCCGCCTATCATTATTAATGGAATCTATTATCTCACCGGCTCAGTCCGGATTCGTTCCACACAGGTCCACCTCATTCAATCTGAGAACATTGTTCTCTGTATTGCACAGGATTGACCGCTCGACCCCAGCCGCAGCAGTGTTCTTGGACGCAGAAAAAGCGTTTGACACGCTGGAATGGCCCTTTTTTTGTCGGTCATGAGACGGATGGGTATGCCCGAAATGTTTGTGGTTACAGTCGAATTATTGTATACTGCTCCTACTGCCCGGCTACGTTTAAACGGCACCATCTCGGAAAACTTTACACTCTCACGTGGCACACGACAAGGTTGCCCATTATCCCCGCTGCTGTTCATAATGGCGATGGACCCTCTGGTTCGTCATTTTCAAGAACAACACCTCCATAGGGGGCTTAAGTTACGCACGGGGCCTCTCCTCCTTTCTTTATACGCGGATGTCACGATTCTGTATGTTCGAACACCGCAGACCAATCTGGAACCCCTGTTATTGGAAGTAACCCGTTTTGGAGAGTAGTCTGGCCTTCGCATTAACTGTCACAAATCTGTCGTCTTTCCGCTTACCCCCTCCACCTCGCAATGGGAGTGTGCTTTTCCTCTTGAGTGGACCACAGATTCAGTAAAATATTTGGGAATTCATGTCCACCTTGACACGGTGTCCATGATTCGCTTGAAATACGGGCATGCCCTTGATTTTGTAGAAGATCACCTGGAGAGGTGGATCCACCTCCCCTTATCCATGGCAGGCCGGATCGCCATTATTAAAATGATCATAATTCCTCGGTTTTTATACCTCTTCAACAACATTCCTATTCCTCTAACCAAGATTTTTTTCCCGCAACTCCGTTCTTTATTGTTGCATTTGGTGTGGGGTGATAGAAACCCGCGGGTTTCCTGGCGTACCTTAACGCTTCCTTATGAGAGGGGTGGCTTTGGTGTACCCGACTTTTATCTTTATTATATGCCCACTCATGGTTCCATCCAGACGCTAGAATTTTGTATCTGAGGCCCGAGGCGGACCTGGTGTTGCCTGTTCCGCTTCATGCCATACTCCCCAAGGGGATTCGTCGGGACCCACAGGACATACAAACAGTTTCCACCACATGCTGGGCGTGGGAAAAACTGCGTAGGTTACTACAGATTGAGGTATTATATTCCTCTGCCCTTCCGTTACCTAATGCTCACTGGCTCCCAATCACTGGCGAGTCTGTGGTTCAGCGTACATTATCCAAATATCAATTACGCACGGTCGGGGACCTGTTCCCGGACGGACATGTGTTCTCCGTGACGGAGGATCAGCGATTTGCTGATCAATCATTTATGGACTCTTTCATACTGACTAGGCTCCGGTCTGTGCTTTGAGCTGCTTTCACCACGTTTCCACTTCCCCCGAGGACACGGCGACTCTCACGTTCATAATACAGAGTCAGACGGGTGCACATGTAGTCTCTAAGATATACAAACTATGTCTGGCCTCGCTTCCCTCCTCAGACACGGAAGTGCGTGCCGCGTGGGAAAAAGACCTTGGGAACTCAATCACTGACGATCAATGGGCGGTGTGCTGTGTGGCCACCAGGGAGGTATCCATTAATAGCAGACACAAGATAATACATTTTAAGTTTTTGAGACGGATGTATCATACCCCTGCCCTAGCCCACAAGATTGACCCTAAGAAACCACACTGTTGCCCTAAATGCAAAGCCCCATCTGCTGATTTTTTCCACCTTTCCTGGACATGCCCTCTGCTTCATGACTATTGGGTTCAGGTTCATCGTATTTTGGGAGACATACTGGACTTGCAGCTTACACCCATCCCTGAGATAGCACTACTGGGATATGTCGTAATTTTTTTGCGCGCTACCCGTAGATTGGCAGCCATTGGCTTTTTATTAGCTAAGAGAGAGATTGCACTGCTTTGGGGCTCTAGACGCGCACCCAGCTCTCAGGCTTGGCTTTGTAGCATGTCCTACTGCAATGTCAACAGTGAAGAATTCTCCACACAGGTCCCAGTTGCTTCACGTCCAATCGACATATGGGGGCCGCATCGCACATATATTGCGAAAATTACCCAGGAATCGCAGTCCCAATCCATGAATTCCATAGTTCCGGACGGAGTGGGCTAGGCGCTTGTGCATAGATTCACTGTGAGCGCCTTTGCTACAGCCTGTGCCACGTGCACCTTTACACTGAATGGTGGAGCTTGGAGATTGCAGACACCACGATTGTCACAGAGTTCAAATGCTGGTTCCTAATTGCTGTTATATTCCTATGAGCAGGTATTTATTCTCACACTTGTGTTCATTGCAGACTGTCCTGATTCAAAATGTAATACTGTTTGTCCTTTACCAACAATCTGCTATTCAATGGTTGTTTGTTGTGATGATTGAATTGCTCCCTCTCTCTCGCAACCACACGCGTATACTTTATTTTCTCTCTTTTTAATTTTTTATTGTTTTACTTTATCTTCCCTTTTTTATTCTTTAATTATTTGCATTGCATTTTCATTATTTTGATTTATCTTAAACCATAAAATCGAAATACATCACGTATGTTGCTGTTGATCCCTCTGAATGATTGTTTACCCTATGTACAATACTTCGGACATTTGCCAACGCACATTTTATTGATTCTTGTATATGTAAGAGTGGATCGCATATCTGTTTAATAAAAAATTCCAAAAAAATAAACAAAAAAAACATATTGATTGTAATTTGCTGAATTCATTTTTCTCGTTGTTATAAGTATTGTAATATGGATCAATATTTAGAAATATATTTGTAGCTATAAATATATTAATTGTTTATATAAAATATTGTGGCATTATTACAACAAAAAATACTTATTTTGTAAAAATAAAAAAATGATTTAGAAACAAAACTTGTTGACATTTTTTTCCCTTTACTGTATCCATATGGTACATACGAAAAAAGATTAACAATTAATGATTAAAACTGTAAATATTTTCAAAGTTTACACAGGCCATTAGAGTTTTCGCTCAGGCAGACGTACAAATAGCAGCAGCACTTTAGGGGAGGCATAGACAAAAGCCTGGCAACAAATAAACAGGTTGTAGCGGAATTTAAAGCCCCGTAGGGCAAGCGCAAATACAGCAAAGCACGTTATAGTAAGGGAAGACCAAACCGACGGGGAAGATCAGCTAGTTAGCTACGTGCTGTTATTTCCAAACCCCCACTCTGGTTAATGCGCTGTGAAAGCGCACCTGTTTACAAATTCTGCAGTGCATGCCACGCACCGACGCACGCACCACCTAGATTAGTGGTGGTGGTTCAGTGCATGGTGTACCTTGTAAGTGGGTCCCAGGGCCGTCAATCTTGTAGCGCGCGAAAGCGCTACCAATGACGGCCCTGGGCATCCTTTTTAGCCATCCCCCGCGCTGTCCTCCTGTGACGCACGCCTCCACCAGGCGATTGATTCAGTGGAGAGACAGTCTCGGCAGGGAAGTGCTGGTTCCCTGCATTTTCGTTCAGCCGCGAGAGCACCAAGTCTGGCAGGTATTTGCACTAAACAACACTTTGAAATTAAAGACAACTCTTTGACAATGTTATGTCTCGGTTCTGCTAGATTACTCAGCATTATCTTGCAAACAATGCCGAATGGGTACGGATCTCGCAGGCAGCATCTCTCTTAACATGGTTCAGGCTATTCAGTTTCTTGTGGGAAATATGAGCTTGCAGTCCCCTGAAAGACGTAATGAAGGTAGACATGAGTCTTAAAAGTGTGAATGCAATTACATTGTGTTGAGGTACCTTCAGCTGCTGATGTTAAACATAAAGTCTCTCCTATTATCAATATACCTTTGCGAACAGTTGGAGGGCATAACTATATAACAGCACATTTGTGTGCTATCTTGACTAGCCACTTTTATATTTCTCACCGTCTGTAGTAAACAGTAACACATCCGCTCGGCTTCTCCTGGGCCATGATACTCTTGCTGTCCACCTGCACCTACTTCGTCACACCTCAGTAACCCTTGCGGTTGTGTCAACAACACGATTTATTTGTATAGTAAATGCTCAGATACTGCGCGGATGGGGAAGACCGAACACTAACTCTATAATCTAAAAGTATCGTAGCAATTTCAGACATGAGTATTAGTAAAGGCACTAGAAGAAAAGACACCTGGTAAAAAAGATGACAAATATGTCAGCAGGACGAAAATGAAGAAGTATGGAAGGTATTTTGCAGAACAAATGAAAGTAGCATCATACAAAATAAAGGTTCTGAATAAGAATGAATGGGAGCTGTTCTAAGTAAACTGCATTTTTTTGTATTTAGATGTGTAAAAGAGATGTTTCCACTGCCGGGGAGCAAGCAACTATAGGACTAATTGATGTGCCCTAGGGCTCAGATTAGCATAGGACCTGCGGTTGGGGCAGCCTCCTGGTATTAACTGTGCATACTTTGGAGCCGGTCCACCTGTCCTTTTGACTCTGCAAAGAAAATAGCTTCCTCGGAACACCGTGAGAATGTAATTACGTGACAGAGAGAGCATGCATGTTAAAGGGAAATATGTTTTTGAATAATATCTTCGGCCTGGGCAATTTGCAGAACCCCTTTGGTAGGGGCTCTCGGCCTTGCCACCACTGTGGAGCCTACAGGAGAGGTAAGGGGTGATGCTCTTCTTCCCCTGCTTGTTTTTTCTTCAGATTCAAATCAAATTATTATGTAGATTGCATGATGGCACAGATGTCTGTCTAACTGAGAGATGAAAAGAAGCAAGAAGGGAACCTTTTACCTCGTGTTCTCCAAGGCTCTGTCTTCTGCAAAAAGATAGACAACACAGCCCTCTGGGGTCACTGGATGAAAATCTGCACTCATGTGACGTGGCACGCCTTATTTAATAGATCTGAAATAGGCGTATGTGATATAACGCACATGAGCTATATCTAGAAAAGTACAATCTGATCAGGATTCTGGACATAGTGATGGTCATTTCTGCACCTGAATGATCCAATTGGGCGTAAGCGGTGGGAGGGAGCGGTGGTCAGTCTAGAGCAAACAGGTGAGAGTGGGGACAGGTTTACAACAAAATCCCTACCTCAAAGGGATATAATACTGCACATAGGAACAAGTATGGCCTCCAAGACTGACAAGCAATGATTCCAAACTGTAAACAAAATAAGAGACAGTACTGAAGACATACTGCACACAGCACAAGTGATCCCAGAACAGAGACAGCCCCGAAGACAATGATTACAAACTGCACACAGCTTCAGTGACCTCAGGACAAAGACAATACAGAAGACACTGATTCCAGAAGCGCACACACGGGACCTCTAGAGTAGAAACAGTGCAGAAGGCAGTGATTCCAAACTTTGCACAGCATAAGTAAGCTGTAAATTCTGAGCTCCTGAGGCGGAAAGCCAGGAGCGTGTCTCGTTTGAACCTGTTTGTTTTGAACTATTTGCACTGTCAGTCACTGAATACTGCTGTCCAACACCTACCTATTTTGCCTCTACCCAACTCCGGTCACACAGCGGATTTAGCGCTGCTCCGGCCCCCCAAGTAAAATATTTCTCGCCGTCATCCCGACGAGCCCGGAGGCCACGCCCCTTTTTTCGAGGCCACGCCCCCGGCCGCCGCCCTACTTAGAGGCGCTGATTGCAAGCGCCAGACCTGTAAGTTCTGAGCTCCTGAGGCAGAAAGCCGGGAGCGTGTCTCGTTTTAACCTGTTTGTTTTTAACTATTTGCATTGTCAGTCACTGAATACTGCTGTCCAACACCTACCTATTTTGCCTCTACCCAACTCCGGTCACACAGCAGATTTAGCGCTGCTCCGGCCCCCCCAAGTAAAATATTTCTCGCCGTCATCCCGGCGAGCCCGGAGGCCACACCCCTTTTTTCGAGGTCACGCCCCCCGGCCGCTGCCCTACTTAAAGGCGCTGATTGCAAGCGCCAGACCTGTAAGTTCTGAGCTCCTGAGGCGGAAAGCCGGGAGCGTGTCTCGTTTTAACCTGTTTGTTTTTAACTATTTGCACTGTCAGTCACTGAATACTGCTGTCCAACACCTACCTATTTTGCCTCTACCCAACTCCGGTCACACAGCGGATTTAGCACTGCTCCGGCCCCCCAAGTAAAATATTTCTTGCCGTCATCCCGGCGAGCCCGGAGGCCACGCCCCTTTTTTCGAGGCCACACCCGCCGGCCGCCGCCCTACTTAGAGGCGGTGATTGCAAGCGCCAGACCTGTAAGTTCTGAGCTCCTGAGGCGGAAAGCCGGGAGCGTGTCTCGTTTTAACCTGTTTGTTTTTAACTATTTGCACTGTCAGTCACTGAATACTGCTGTCCAACACCTACCTATTTTGCCTCTACCCAACTCCGGTCACACAGCGGATTTAGCGCTGCTCCGGCCCCCCAAGTAAAATATTTCTCGCCGTCATCCCGATGAGCCCGGAGGCCACGCCCCTTTTTTCGAGGCCACGCCCCCGGCCGCCGCCCTACTTAGAGGCGCTGATTGCAAGCGCCAGACCTGTAAGTTCTGAGCTCCTGAGGCAGAAAGCCGGGAGCGTGTCTCGTTTTAACCTGTTTGTTTTTAACTATTTGCATTGTCAGTCACTGAATACTGCTGTCCAACACCTACCTATTTTGCTTCTACCCAACTCCGGTCACACAGCAGATTTAGCGCTGCTCCGGCCCCCCAGTAAAATATTTCTCGCCGTCATCCCGGCGAGCCCGGAGGCCACACCCCTTTTTTCGAGGTCACGCCCCCCGGCCGCTGCCCTACTTAAAGGCGCTGATTGCAAGCGCCAGACCTGTAAGTTCTGAGCTCCTGAGGCGGAAAGCCGGGAGCGTGTCTCGTTTTAACCTGTTTGTTTTTAACTATTTGCACTGTCAGTCACTGAATAATGCTGTCCAACACCTGCCTATTTTGCCTCTACCCAACTCCGGTCACACAGCGGATTTAGCGCTGCTCCGGCCCCCCAAGTAAAATATTTCTCGCCGTCATCCCGGCGAGCCCGGAGGCCACGCCCCTTTTTTCGAGGCCACGCCCCCCCCCCGGCCACCGCCCCATCTATCCATAAATTATGTGCTTTTTCCGGACGCGCAGCGGGCACGCCGTTTGCGCGCCGTTTGCACGCCGAAGGCGCGCCAAAGGTAAGCCCGTCTGCGCCCGTCCGCGTCCGGCCGGGGCTAGGGGCTCCTCACTATGCCCAGATTATTCAATATTCATCCGAGCAGTTGATTAACCTCCAAGGTCCGTGGCCTCTGGACGATACCGGGACAGCACGAATCAACAGCCTGGGCTTGGCAGCCTCGCGCTCCCTTTTCCTTCTCCCCCCCCTTACCCTCTCCCCTTACTGTCGGTCCCTATCCTGACCTACCGGTTCCTCCTGCCCCCACCACCTTATCCGTTTATTATCTTAACACCAGGTCAGCAGTCAAGCAGTGCCACGAACTCTTCATCTTACTGGACCTGTACAAACCCGATCTCCTATTTCTCACAGAGACCTGGTTCTGCGACAACTCCCTTCCTTCCCTACTAGCCGCGCTCCCAGCCTCATACTATGCTCTACGAGCCGACCGACCCTCTGGCAAACTGGGTGGCGGTGTCGCTCTCATTGCTCGCAAAGAAATTTCCTTTCAAACTCTAGTCTTCCCCTCCATCGCCTCATCTGACTTCTTAGTCGCTCGCTCACTTTCTTTTTCTACCCCGCTGACCTGCCTTCTTATGTACCGTCCTCCCCCACCCTCCCATCTCTTCCTCCCTAGTTTCCAAGACCTGGTGGCTACTCTAGCAGTCAATAACTCTTCAATCCTGGTGTTAGGAGACTTTAACTTTTGGCCTTCAGACCCGGCTGAATGCTCCACATCAAAAGAATTCTCGGAAACCCTTTGTTCCCTTAACTTCGCCCCTCACGTTCACTCCCCCACCCATATCCAGGGACACATCCTTGACCAGATTTGGACCCTGAACTGCCCAGTAACCTCTCTGTCTATTTCCCCTTGCACTTGTTCCGACCATTTCTTGATCTCTTTTTCCCTACCTCTTAGTCCAGCCCCCAAGCCCTCTCTTCCCAAAAACATCTGGGCGCGCTCCTGGAAGCATGTAGATGTGGCCTCTCTATACGCCATACTCTCTGCGTCCAGCCCGGACTTTTACGGTCTGCCGTCATCCGCGCAAGCCAACTCCCTCAACTCATGGCTTCGATCAGGCTGCGACTCTGTCGCCCCCCTAAGGCGGGTGTCATCCAGACGCACCAATGACGCAAACCGCTGGTTTAACGAGGAACTCCAGGCCCTAAAGCTCAGGGTTCGTCGTGCTGAGCAAACCTGGAGGCGGGATTACTGCCCGAACCTTAAAAATCAATATATCACCCTTCTGGCCTTGTATAAAAAAATCAATCTTGGCGACCAAGACTGCCCATTTTTCCTCTAAAATCCTAACTGCCGAAAATCAGCCCAGAGAAATCTTCTCCATCGTGCACGATCTTGCCTACTCTGACCGTGCTACCCTCAAACCAGCTCCTTCCCAGTCCTTATGTGATTCCCTCAACTCCTTTTTCCTAGATAAAATCTCCAATATCAAAGCAGAAATCCCCCCCCCTCCTTTGTCGACCCCCAGATTCCCCCAGTCTCGGCTCGCCTTGATTCCCTGCCCCTCCCTACAAAAGAATCTTTCCTCTCCCTCCTGCCCTTGGTCAAATCAGGTTCCCCTCTGGATCCCTGCCCTGCTCACATCCTGAAACAGATCTTTTCTGCCTGTGTCTTGCCCCCTCTTAATTTCCTTAATAGTTCATTATCACAGGGCATTGTCATTCCATCTCTCAAATCGGCCATCATCCTTCCCATTCTTAAAAAACCCGGCGCCGACCCTTCCGCTCTTGAAAATTATCGCCCCATCTCTTTACTGCCCTTTCTGGGGAAGGTACTAGAGCGCCATGTGACCAGAGCGCTTGCCACCTTTGTGGAGGAGAACAGGGTATTAGCCCCCTGTCAGGCGGGCTTCCGCCCCGCACACTCCACGGAGTCTGTAGTGTTATCGGTCCTTGACAACCTCAGAGAGGGCATGGACACCAACCACCCCCAGGCCCTGGTCCTCCTCGATCTCTCCGCCGCCTTCGACACGGTTGACCACTCCATCTTACTGTCCCGTGTCAGGGCGGCGGGGATTGGGGTCTCGGCCTTGGTCTGGCTGTCCTCCTTCCTGAGGGACCGCACCCAGGCGGTATGCCTGGGTGACTATTCAGCAGATTTCCGTGCAGTTCATTGCGGAGTCCCCCAGGGCTCCTCCCTTTCCCCTCTGTTATTTAATTTGTACATTACCCCCCTCATTTTTGCCCTTCAACAGATGGAGGTCTCCGTCTACAATTATGCGGATGACCTCCAGCTCATTTTTTCTTTATCCACATCCCCCGAGTCCATGTCTAACTTCCAATCGGTGATGCTTTTTATCCAGGACTGGATGAACTACAACCACCTGAAGTTAAACCCCCACAAAACGGAGCTGGTTCTGACAGGTGGTTGCTCCAGTCCCTGGACCCCTCTCTTCTGGCCCCCCTCCTTGGGTCCTCCCCCCCCCCTCCTCATCTGTTAAAACCCTCGGTTCCAAACTAAACGATCAACTCACTCTTCACTCCCAAGTTAGCTCTGTGGTGTCCTCTTCTTTTCTTTCACTTCGTACCATTCGCAAAGTTTCCCATTTTTTTTCTTTCTCTGCCCTTAAGCTCATAGTCCTGGCAATGGTAACCTCTCGCCTGGACTATGGCAATGCCCTTTACTGTGGCATGCCTGCCTACAGCATGCGACGACTCCAGCTGGTCCAAAACCAGGCGGCTCGCCTGGTCTTCAACTTGGCCAAATCCCATCAGGTCACTCCCCTCCTCAAGTCCCTACACTGGCTCCCTATCCGCGAACGAGCCCAGTTCAAGCTGGGCTGCATCACCTTTCAGGCCCGGGCCGGCATAGCCCCTGCCTTTATCTCTTCTGAAATCAAACCCTACGTCCCTGTCAGGGAGCTACGCTCATCCGCCCAACAATTGCTCTCAGTTCCTCGCTTTAAACGCAAAAAGTGGGGTGGCACGAAATTTTCCACACTCGCCCCTGCTTTTTGGAACTCTCTCCCGGCCCACCTCAGCTCTTGCCCTCAATACTCACTCTTCCGTAAAGGCCCTAAAAACTTTTCTCTT
This sequence comes from Lissotriton helveticus, assembly GCF_964261635.1. Taxonomy (NCBI): domain Eukaryota; kingdom Metazoa; phylum Chordata; class Amphibia; order Caudata; family Salamandridae; genus Lissotriton; species Lissotriton helveticus. The sequence goes on along the minus strand of NC_136065.1, from coordinate 740,979,477 downwards.
TTCTCAAGCTTTTTCCCCATTAACCGCTTCTCCCCACTCTCCTTTGCTTTCTGCCCTCTTGGGCTCAGCACCTTATAGCGCCATGAAACCGCCAGGTGTACGTGCGCTTTATAAATAATTTTAAACTCAAACTCATAAGTGAAACTGAGACAGCACCCCAGACAAGTGTTTCTAAATTGTACACAGCACAAGGGACCTATTGTGTGAAATAAGCATGCCAAGAATGTCAGAGCACAAAAGCAGTGTGGGATTTCTCTAAGTCACTAAGCCTTGTATGAAATGAGCTTCTATATATCAATAATCAGCTGGACTCTGTTTTTTGGCACGATAGAGCCAAGCTACACTGTTGACTTCATTGGGCTCCAGTCTGTTGGTATCAGTGCAAAGTCTCTGACCTCTCACTTGCCTATCTGCACTGTTTACAACATGTTGGTCCCTGTACCATGACTCACCTGTTTCTGTGTTCTATCTCCCTATTGGTCTCTGTAGTACACCTTCCTGTTGGTTTTAGTGCTATGTCTCCCCGCTTCCCAGTCTCTCTCTACTATGTCTCCCTGTTGGTCTCAGTGTTATTTTTCCCACTCATCTGTGTCTCTGTACTCTGTCTCCCTTTTGTTCTCAATACTATAACTCCCAAGTCTCAGTATTTTGGCTCTTTGTTGTTCTTGGTACTATGACTCCCCTGTCTTAGTATTGTCTCTCTGTTTTTCTCAGTAGCATGACTGACCAGTTTCAGTATAATGTCTCCCTGTTGTTCTCAGTACTATGAATCTTTTGTTTCAATATAATGTCTCCCTGTTGTTATCAGTACTATGAATCTTTTGTTTAAATGTAATGTCTCCCTGATAGTGTCCCTACTGTGTCTATGAACCATGTCTCTGTCTGTTTCAGTACAAAGCTTCCCCTGTCTGTCCCATTACTATGCCTCAGTCTGTCTCAATGCTATGAACCCTGTCTCTGCAAGTGCCATGCATTCTAAGCCTCTATTAGTCCTTTTTCATTTAATGCGACCCTCTGTATCCCCATTCCATTTGCTGGGTCTGGCCTATGCATCTGCCGAACCTGTCTGGGACTATATGTTCAAACATCATGGCAGGCTCTGGGAAAGGATGTGCCTAGAAGCGTGATAAAACACCCTACAAGTCTACAGCTCCACATTGTGAATACTTTTAGCATGCAGGGGAAACATATCATATACTCCCCAGAACTTTCTGTAAAAGTTCTGACTTGATATGAAAAGTACAACAATTCAGCAGAATGGACCATTGCATTTCCGCCCAAGCATGACCTTTAGTATCAACACAGTCTCCTGCACTCCTTGTTCTCTGTGTATGAGTTGTTATTTTATGTTATAAGCACTTTTATAATCCATCTCAAGTGCAACTAGAACTTGCATTCTATCACATTCCTATTTTCCTCTTGCTTCCACCTTTTTATTTTCTCACATTTGTTGTTTTCTAGACACCCTCTCGTCTCCTTATTACCCTTTCACTCCTGGAATTGCTTTCTCTTTGTTCTCTTCTCATCTCCAGTTGTCTCTCCTATTGTATTATAAGACAATGTGTTTCTTGTGCGAGTAAGAATGCGCACAATACTAAACAGAGCTGTTCTGGACCTGCAGATTTAGGTAGTAGAGTATCACATTTGTTGCTTTTCAGTAGCAGGCTTGTGGCCTCTTGCGTGCTTGTTTGGTAATTTAATGCCTGCCAGTCAGGCCTGACGTTCCTCGTACAAAATGGCTAGCCTCTCTAGACTCTGACGCCTTATGGAAACAGTGGCCATTGTCACGGGCCAAGGGACAGATGCTCCAAGTGGGGAAGTTTTGGAAAAAATCGGCAAAGCAGGTTTTGTTTTTGGGTACAATTTATTCCTTCCTAAATTGGAATGCCTTGTAGCTATGGACTTTCTTGGAGCACATGCAATCTATGTGTTCTCCTTTGTACTGCCGGTGTATTGAACTGTGTAGCCTTGAACCATGCCATGTATGTGCCTGTAACTTGCATGATTGGGGCCACGTGTCTCTCAGACCTCTTTCAAGTGCTCACGACATTTTTCCCCAGCACATTCCCCCCCACACCAGCTACCTGCCATGGGCGGCATTCTGAGGGATAGCCCCGGGCGCCAGAAGCTCTAGCTATGCCTGACACTCAAACTTGGTAGACCGCTGATTTAGAAATCGCTAAGGAGCAATTTGTGTTACACTGTACAGCTCTCACATAACTTTTGTAGAGTTGCCCTGAGCTCTAATCACTCGGTTTTATTATTACTATTTTTTTTTTGTTTTTTCCCCAGTTAATTTTGAAGAGTTTCTATTTGTTTTGGGTAGTAGAAGACAGCGTGAATGCAGAAAAGTGGACTGCTGCAGTAGAGTTTTAGTCCTCTTTCAATTGAGACTAACGTCCTCGTCCTTAACACAAATTAGACAATGACAGTTTCCCCAGGCTAGAGTGGCGGTTTCATATAACACTGAAGGATTCAACAGGGTCCAGAATGTGGAGATGACGGCATCGCTATTAGTTAAAGTTGTGGTGTGGGGCTGGTCAGACGCCCTCACTTATTCCATCCAAGATGGCGGCTCCCGTACATTACCGAGTGAATATAGGGGTGCAATGCTAGTGGCACCGACTGCCATGCTATCAGGCTCCAAGCTGCGGGTTGTGGAACACAGAGACAGACAGGACCATCCAGCCACCACTGTGTCCCTCTGTGTCACTCACCTCGGTTCGCCTTTGTCCAGGGTCAGGCAGGGGTCGTGAGGTGATGAATCCCTTCCCAGTGGATTACGGAGAAACCCTTTGAAATTTCGAAGGTTGGAGAGACACCTCACTTGTGGATACCAAATTACCAGAGTTACCTATCCCATGGAAGCCGGGTACATAGGGTCAAAGTGGCATCGGAAACGCGGTTGTTCTCAAAGGGAGTCTACATAGAAATGCCACTGCTGGAAAAAAGAAAAGTGTCTGGTGGAACCCACAGGTGGATTCTTGATGGAAGGAACCTGAAAGCAGAGGGCACAGAGTCTTGGTCACTCAGGAATGACCAAGGGCTCGGTAGACGAATGCCCACCGGTGTCGCGTGCTTCAGGTGTGATGATGGAGACCTTGACTCTACAGCTGCAGGGACCAGGAGTTATCGAGGATGACAAGAAGCATCATACGAGCTGTCCCACGAAGGATGTTGAGTGCTGAGGGGCCGTTGTCCGGAGGAGCACCACCAAGCCTTGGCAGCGGCAACCCACGAGGAGGGCGAAAGAAGACTACGGTCTGGCTCAGCAAGGACCAAAGAACGCGCCACAGCAAGGAGAGTCAGTGCAGGCCTGGAACAACCAGGGGAGCCCAAGTAAAGCAGTGTTGTCCCTCAAATGGACCCACTGGCCGAAGGCACAGGAGTTGCGAGGGGACGTCTTAGCAATTTCACAAAGACACAGCTTACAGGACACAGAGTGCGAGGAGGCTGGAGTCCTTTGTACAAAATGTGCACCGAGGTTGGGGCTATCTATAGCCCAATGCACAAAGTTGGGGAACACCAACAAGCACATGCACTTGTAAAAGTATGTGGAGCACAGGGGTTCGGGTTATGCGGTCCCCCCCCAAGGGATACTGCCTCATATTTGGTGAGAGGGCAGCTCGACCTCAAGGAACGTAGGAACCCACCTCCTGTGTTGCTGGAGCCTTCGGAGTCAGCAGGATCTCAGGATCATCAGACAGGTCACTTGCGTTACAGTTGTCCTTGATGCTCCACAGGTCCTGCATGGTGCATGCATGGTGCACAGGCACAGACGATGCTTTGGACGAGAGGGAGATGAAGTTGGGCCCAGTCAAAGTCCAGCGAAGTATAAAGTGTCTAGACAGTCGAAGGTCAGTGGTTTCTTGCTCAGAATCTTGTCCACGTCGAATCTAGGGACCTACAGCCAGGTAAGCCCTTAAGTGCCCGTGGGAGAGGATTGGACAGATTCAGGGAACCCTCCCAGGGGAGGGTCAGGACAGTGGGGAGGTTACTCCCATGACCTTTGTCCAGTTTTGCGCCAGAGCAGGAGCCAACGGCTCCCAGGACTGGTTTCAACTGGACTATGCACAGGGACACCAACTGTGCCCCTCGTGCAGACTTTCAGGGACTTTATAAGTGCACCCACCCATCCCCAATACACTAAATCCTGTCTGGGAGTTGGTCACACCTCATTGTGCCAGGATGCCTATAGAGCTGCCTTCCTCTGCTCAAGCTTGGCTCAGCAGTTGGAGGGCAGACATGTGTCTCTGGTCGGCAGCAATCATTTTGTGCTGTCTGGGTCAAGAAGGCTGGTGCCCGGAAGACCAGGGACTCCACGAAGCTTGCTTCTGAAGGGTGGAATCATACCTCCCATACCACTTACCGGTGTGGAGGTATTATTCCAAGGTGTCTGATACCAGACATGACATGGTTTGTTTTTTGAGATAGGATTTTACGCGAGCAAAGAATGCACCTCAACCTATATTTCTGGCTGCGTCACCAACAACCCAGGAGAATGGTCCCCGAAGGCTGCAGGGGTGTTCTGCTCATGCAGGGGCACCCTCTTGCATAAAACCCAGCACCCTGCCTTCAGGATTGTCAAGGCCTGCTATAGGGGTGACTTATAGGTTTTAAGTGTAGTGACCTATAGATATAGTAAACCTATATCTAAGGTAAGTGGTGCATGCACCATCTTACACAGGCTGCAAGGGCTCTCGTGGGTGGCCTCTGGGTACCTATGCCCTGGGCACATGTGTACCATATACTAGGGACTGACAAGGGTACCCGAGTATCCAATCTGGAGTGTACCTAAGTACATGGTATAACATTTTAGGGAGAAAGCAGATAGACTGGGGTCCTGATTAGCAGGATCCCAGTCAGACTAGCCAAAAACAGTGTAACATCAAGCAAAAATTGGGGGTAACCATAAGAATCAGATCCTACTTTCCTACAGCTCCATTAGGAGCAGGTGCCCTCACACACCTGTATGGGTGTCATGCTTCATCATCGGGCAATCTCCTTGTCCGGCCCGCCCTGCAATGCCCAATGGTCACCCACAATGTGGTACTTTATCAGAGATCTTTTTATAGAACTGTTGGATCATCATATATCGTAAGGAGCTTGAATGCTGGACCTAACCACTCCTGATCCTCCACCCACCTCCCCCTTTGATATAACTGCTCTTCTTTGACCTGAGAGCCTTGTACAAAACACTTTTAATGTGTCTCCACAAGTTCACCTTACTTCTGATCTGTAGTGTTTTGAGGGATATCCTGATTGGCTCAGAGGATTGTCACTGCCTAATCATTGAAGGAGAAGGTAAGTATAACACAAATTTTGTTGCCTCGTATTATTTCTCTGTTTGTTATGAAGGAGCTTTCTGATAACCCGTCACATGTATATGTTTGTTTTAGGATGGTAGCAAAACAAGGCAGATTCTACCAATAACTTCCAGATGTGTACCTGAGATGATACGAAGATGACAATTTCTTTTTTTCATATTCCTTTCCTACCCTCATTTTCTCAAGTTAGACGACCACATACATTTAGGGGATTGAGGGATTTTCATCAGAATGCTGCCATTCTGCCACTACCACTACCACTTTATACAGTTCTAACACAAAAAGAAAAATCTTGGTTTGAAAACCCCTTCAATCTGTAGAATGCTTTCACTTTGAACCAACAGATAATACACTTTACTTACTGAATCAATACCAGGGAGCCACCCAACAAGAATAATATAGTACTTTGAAGTTAGTGTATTAATATTTCACTGGATTTTTATGTAAGTAATTATCAATTTACTTTAGTCCTCATTTTCAGATTGCACAGTGTCTTCGAATAAAAATGTTTCAGCTGTGTTGTTTATGTATTGTGTGCCTGTAAGTTAGCATTTGTTGCACCATTTCAGGTTTGGCTGCCATTTTGAGTTATGATTGAAATTGGTTTCTTTACCTGCCTTTGCTAAAAACAGCTGCAATAGTTTTCATTTCTCCAAGGTTGAGCCTTGCTGTACCAATGAATACATTGTTCTTATTAATGCATACCTTTCCTACTAGATAGGCCTGCTCCCACTGTTAGAGTGGCGGGCACAGGCAGAGTGACCTTGGCATCACGATAGCATGTGCCCGGTCTCAGGATCGAAACTTATCCTTCGTATCTCCTTTGTTCAACTGCTACCAACTGGAAATCTCTAGTCGGGGTATGTCTTTATTGGTTCTGAATTGAACATTATGTATTGCCATGCTTGCTGAAGTTAGTCCCTCTGGAGCAATCCCAGGAGGCTGGTCAGACTGGACTCTGCTCGAGTGTACCTGAATAAAATATACTTGGTTTGTATTCTTTACTTTCTGACCGACTCTTCATTTGTGTGAAAGGCTGAGAGGGAGGTGGTCGCGAGTGACCCAGGTGGCCCTAGTCGGGTCACTTCCTTCAAGTGTTTCCTTTTACCAGTATTTTATTAGAAATGTGTATTTCCTCACCTGGCTTCCATCATCTGTGAAGGGAATATATTCATTCTGTATCCTAAATCCAAAAGCTTCTTTTCTACAGAATTCAACTTCATCTTGCTATACCCTGTTGCATAATTTTACCAGTGATGCCATTCAATCTATACCTGCAATGCTCTCGAATTACTATGCACTATTCTGGTAACAATCATTTAACTTGGAGTAAGAATAGCCATCTTTGTGAGATCTGCATCTAGCTTTCACATCCAATATTACTGATGTAATCCACTTAACCCCTTCAATCAATCAATCAATCAATCAAGGCATTTATAGAGCGCACTACTCACCCAGAGGGTCTCAAGGCGCTGGGGGGGGGGGGGAACAGCCAGGTCTTGAGCTTCTTCCTGAAGGAGAGGTGGTCTTGGGTCAGGCGGAGGTCGGTAGGGAGGGTGTTCCAGGTCTTGGCGGCCAGGTAGGAGAAGGACCTTCCTCCTGTTGTCGCTCTTCGGATGCGGGGGACGGCGGCGAGAGCGTGGTTGGTCGTTTGGAGGTGGCGTTTGGGAGCGTAGAAGTTGAGGCGGTTGTTGAGGTAGTCTCGGGCCTTGGTCGTGTAGGGCTTTGTGTGCGTGGGTGAGGAGACGGAAGGTGATTCTCTTGTTGACGGGGAGCCAGTGCAGGTCTCTCAGATGTCCGGAGATGTGGCTGCGTCGGGGGATGTCGAGGATGAGTCTGGCTGAGGCGTTCTGGATACGTTGGAGTCTTTTCTGGAGCTTGGCGGTGGTTCCGGCGTAGAGGGCGTTGCCGTAGTCTAGTCGGCTGGTGACGAGGGCCTGGGTGACCGTCTTCCTGGTCTCGGTGGGGATCCACCGGAAGATCTTCCGTAGCATGCGCAGGATGTTGAAACAGGACGCGGAGACGGCGTTGACTTGTCTGGTCATGGAGAGGGAGGAGTCCAGGATGAAGCCCAGGTTGCGTGCGTGGTCTGTCGGTTTGGGTGCGGTGCCCAGGGCGGGGGGCCACCAGGAGTCGTCCCAGGCGGAGGGCGAGGAGCCCAGGATGAGGACTTCCGTCTTGCCTGAGTTCAGTTTCAGGCGGCTGGTCGTCATCCACTCGGCTACGTCTTTCATCCCTTCGTGGAGGTTGGTTCTGGCGGGGTCGTTGGTCAGGGAGAGGATCAGCTGGGTGTCGTCGGCGTAGGAGACGATGTTGAGGTTGTGCTGGCGTGCGATGGCCGCAAGGGGGCTCATGTAGACGTTGAAGAGGGTGGGGCTGAGCGAGGAGCCCTGAGGAACGCCGCAGATGACTTCCGTGGCTGCAGATCTGAACGGTGGTAGGCGGACTCTCTGTGTCCTTCCCGCGAGGAAGGAGATGATCCACTCCAGTGCCTTCTCCTGGATTCCGATGTTGCTGAGGCGCTGTACTAGAGTGCGGTGGCAGACAGTGTCGAACGCCGCGGAGAGGTCTAGGAGGATGAGGGCCGCTGTTTCACCGTTGTCCAGCAGGGCTCGGATGTCGTCGGTGGCAGCGATGAGGGCGGTCTCGGTGCTGTGGTTGGCTCGGAAGCCAGACTGTGAGGGGTCGAGGGATCCATTCGTCTCGAGGAAGGCGGCCAGCTGCTTTTTGACGGTCTTCTCGATGACTTTGGCTGGGAACGGGAGGAGCGAGATGGGGCGGTAATTCTTGAGTTCGTTGGGGTCTGCTGTTGGTTTCTTTAGTAGAGCGCTGAGTTCGGCGTGCTTCCAGCTCTCCGGGAAGGTGGCGGTGTCGAAGGAGGTGTTGATGATGTCCCGCAGGTGGGGTGCGATGACAGCGTCGGCCTTGTTGAAGACGTGGTGGGGGCAGGGGTCGGTCGGAGATCCGGAGTGGATCGAGTTCATCGTGCAGATGGTGTCTTCTGTGTTGATCTGGGTCCAGGCGCTGAGGGTGGTGGTGGGGGGCGTTGGAGCGGTCGTGGGGAGCGTTGGAGCGGTCGTGGGGAGCGTTGTTTGTGGGCTGAAGCTGTTGTGTATGTCAACGATCTTGTTGTGGAAGAAGGAGGCGAGGGAGTTGCAGAGGTCTTGCGACGGGGTGATGTCGTTGCTTCCGGCGTTGGGGTTGGAGAGCTCTTTCACGATGTTGAAGAGTTCCTTGCAGTTGTGTGCGTTGTTGTCCAGCCGGTCTTTGAATGCTGTTTTCTTGGTGGCGTGGATCAGTTGATGGTGCTTCCGGGTGGCGAGCTTGAGGGTGGTCATGTTGTCCGGTGTAGGCTCCCTTCTCCAGGCTTTCTCGAGGGCTCGGCAGTTTTTCTTGGAGCTCTTGAGTTCGTCGGTGAACCATGGGGCCTTCTTGCTGCCGGGTCTGCTCGGCGGGGTCCTCAGTGGGGCGAGGTTGTCTGCGCAGTTGCTGATCCACTTCGTGAGGTTGTCGGCGGCCTGGTTGGGGTTCGCTGAGCTGGCGGGAGGGTGCTGGCTCAGGGAAGCGGCGAGCCGGTCTGCTGTGATCTTGTTCCAGTTTCTTCGAGCAACCTGTTGCTGGTGGTGGTGGGTCGTGGATCTTCTGAAGGTGAAGTGGACGCAGCTGTGGTCCGTCCAGTGGAGTCCGGTGGCGTGGCTGAAGACGATGTCCTTGCTGGATGAGAAGACAGCGTCGAGTGTGTGTCCGGCGAGGTGGGTGGGGGTGGTCACCAGTTGCTTGAGTCCGAGGTTGGCGAGGTTGTCAAGTAGGATGGTGGTGTTGCGGTCGTTGTTGTTCTCCAGGTGGAAGTTGATGTCCCCCAGGAGGATGTAGTCAGCGGAGGGGAGGGCGTGCGGGCAGATGAAGTCGGCGATGTCTTCGCTGAATTGTGTACGTGGTCCCGGGGGTCGGTAGATGAGGGTGCCTCTGAGGGTGGTTTTGGGGTCCGTGTGGATCTGGAAGTGCAGGTGTTCGGCGGTTTTCAGGGTGTCGTCGGTGTTGGTCGTGATGCGGATGGTGTCCCTGTGGATGATGGCGATGCCTCCTCCAGTCTGGTTGCCGCGGTCTCTTCGGGTGATCTTGTAGCCCTCTGGGATGGCGATGGCGATGTCGGGCGCTGAGGAGTCGTTCATCCAGGTTTCCGTGAGGAAGGCGACGTCAGGAGCCGTGGTGTCGAGGAGGTTCCAGAGTTCGATGGTGTGTCTGTGGACGGAGCGGGTGTTGAGTAGGATGCACTTGAGGTGGTTGCTGCTGGTGTTCAGCTTGGCGGGCGCTGGTGCGGGGCAGGTCCGGTTGCAGGAGAACTTGCAGGCGTGGCAGCTGAAGGGTCCGTGGGTTCGTCTCGGGGTGGCTTGGTGGCATCCCGGGATTCGGCCGGTGTTGACAAGGCTCATGACAAGGTCAGCTCATCATGGGCGTAACCTGCGCTACGCGGATGACGAGCTGACCTTGTCACGTAACGCGGGATTTTTTAAAATCGCAGCGCGCAGCGGGAAAACCGCTAGCGCGCATGCGGTTAATACAGATTTAAAAAGATGGACGTATTTAATTTGTATATTTATCTTTGAATCCATGTTACTGATATCAACAGTGGGGGGATATTACCAACAAATTGCGATATTTATCACAATTTGCGTTTAGTGTGAATTTTTTTATCGCCGGAATCTATGGCCGCATTAGCTGCGTATTAGCAACACGCTGCTAACAGGCAATAGCACCCTTTTCCGGCGGAAATGGACGGCGATAGATTTAGCGTGACAGCGATAAAAAAATCTCCTGCGAACTTAAAGAAAGTGGCGATTAGCCAATGAGTGACAGAATCCGATCGCTAATTGGCTTCAACCCTGCATTTCTCACGCTCAGCGCGAAAATGCACTATAAAAGCCCGCCAAGCAGAGAAAGAAAACAAAAAAAATAGAAAACAGCAGAGGAGGAATGGATAACGCTGGGACCAGTACAGAGGCCACAAACAACCCCACAAATACCCAGGAGGTGCAGCCAGAGACCCATGTGAAGGCCAAGAGGAAGAGGAATCCCAAGTTCAGCCAGCAGGAAAACCAGGTCCTGATTGCGGAGGTGACTGAACACCAACAAGAACTTTTTGTCACCTCCACAGTGACATTGGCAAGAAAAAAAGAAATATGGCAGGACATTGTGGCCAAGGTGAATGCCGTTGGAGAGAGGAGGAGGACAGTGGACGACTGCAAGAAGGGCTGGCATGTTACCAAGCGCAAAACCAAGGAGAAACTAGCAGCCAACCTGAAAACAGCAAAGCAGACTGGAGGTGAGAGTCCAGCTCCTCAGGAGGAGCTGGATGAGTTGGAGGAGCAGGTGTCCCGAGTCATCAGTGAGGAGACGGTGGTCGGAGTTACTGGCCAGAATACTGCTGAACGTGACCAAATGTAGAAATAAAAACATTTTTAGGGGTTCCTGTCTCCCGTCAAGACCACAAGGGATTTCCAGGAAACCAGGTTTAGCGCAGTAACGATTAAGTAGTTTGGTTGCCAATACATTCAGTTAACTCTGGCTTTCTCTGCGGACAGCTTTTGGTAATGCTGGTTTCCAGTATACGCTGAAACAATCGGGCTCTAAGAATGTGAATTATTTTCATTCTGCAATTAGAAAAACCAGAACAGTGAAAAAACGAGTCTTCCGCTCTAACTGAAGTAAGTAGAAGGGATATTGGGATAACCAGCTTGAAGGCAGTATTGACCATATGTATCAGATGTCAACATATGTAGCTATTTTGGGGTCCTTTTTCTGACAGTTTGGTATCGTCTACCATGGGATAGAATGTAACGTAGGTTTCAGAATGGAGAAATAAACAAGAGACCAATATATAAGATGCCACTATATGGAGTGTTTGCATTATTGCAATGTTGAAGGGTTATCTTTGAAGCCAAAATATTAATGATGATAATATATAAAGATATCTTGCCCTTTCTGCTCTTTATTCATGGTGGATGGTGAACATGTCCTTTACCTCTCCTGTCTCTAGTAAAGTAGACCCCTACATGCAAATCATCATCTGCACTACATAATAAATGATACCTTAGTAAGGGACAGCCCTGTGTTTCTTTTAATATTAAAACGACCTTGGTCTGTATTAGGTTGTATCCTCTAACATTAGTAAGGTACCCCTCCGAAACTGCTCTAGAAACTTATCATGACCTGACAAATCTTTCTACCGTGTAAATAATTATGTGATATAAGATGAATAATACAGCTGGTGTAAGCTAGGAATAGGTTGAGTAATTGAGGACTGTGGTTCACTGCCTATGATAGATACTCAATATGTAAATAGAAATTTGTGTAACAATTTGAGAAGTATGAGGGAATGTGTACATATGTGTTTTTGTATATAATGAGAATGTGCTGTGTTTTTTTAAAATGGACAGAAGGTAAATGAAAATATTTTTCTCTCCTTTTTCTTTAAAGATGATTACAGTCTAATCTTGTGGCTCCTGAAGAAGGCGTTTGTGGAAACGCCGAAACGCGCGTCGAACAGAAATTAGTTTTCTGGCCACGTTTTATGTTTCTTGTGAATATAGGTCCTCTTTATGTTTTAGGATTTGGAAGGAACCTTAGTTATTCACATTTGAAAAACTGTTTTTATTCTTTGATTATCTGTAATTTTTAATTATAAATTGATACAAGAAAGGTTTTATGAATTGTAGTTCTTGTTAAATTTTATTTTGTTTGATTTATTATGTCATAATAAAAATTCTGTTGTGTTACATACATGTGTATTTACTCCCTCTTTTGATAGTTGTGTATACACAATTAGTCAATAATAGATAAGTTGAATCTGTAATGTCGTAATTCTAATGATGACCACATAGAACGTTGATGAACATATGCATTAGGTAATCTTAGGTCTTACCCAGCTGGTTTGTTTTTTAGATAATTGACTTCACAAAGTGTTTATCCCTGTCGCTTGGTTTTCTTACTCCAAAACAGGGGGTCCTTGTTTTTTGCACCAAAAATCCCGTCAAGACCACTCCCTTGGGTAGCCGCTTCTCTGATGAGGTCCACATTCAGGCGCCATTTTGTAGAAATAAAAACATTTTTAGGGGTTCACTGATACTCCTGGTCCTTAAACCAACAAAGAAGAGATTGGCACAGAAGCTGTAATATCAAAGGAAGTATTTATTAACCTCACATGAGGGAGACTGCGTCATACAGTACCTTCAGGCCGCTGTATGAGACAGTCTAAGGAGTACAGAGAGCAGGGTCCTTTAATGGGCAGTTTATTGCTGAGTTAGCATGAAGACTCATTTAGAGGCAGTACAAGTGTGCACACAAATACATATAGAGATACATAAGAATTGCTTAGTCAACAGAGTGGGACAAGAGACTGAACTGCTTACATCAGTAAGAATAGCCTGACAGTTACATATTAGGACAGGGGTATTGGCAGCTACAGGTCTTTCTGAGCATGTGCAAGGCTCTGGCTCAGTGCTGTAAGAGTTAACTAAAATAGATGACACAAGCAGACTACAAGGGAAGGCAATAGTGAAGAGGGAGAAAGCACATGGCGAGCACATGGCTAACTAAAATGGCTGCCACCAAATAAAATGGCTTCAGCTGATGCTAACAGCCATTGCAGCTGGTTTCCACACAGACACAACAACAGGGTGAGCAACAACCAGGGACTGGGGGGACAGGGGTGGATGGGCCCAATGGCACTCATGTACAATTAAATACATGAGTGTACATGTACAATTAAATATATTGCAGTGCACATCAACAATTATTGTGGATCATGTCCCGGATATCCTTGTCCATGGTGGCACAGACACATATCCCCCCATCTCCCCACACAGTAAGGAAGCGACGTATCAGCTCCTTCTGACATTTTACCAGCACCTCTGCTTTCAGCGCCTGGGTCCCTGCATTGTTTGGAGCCGCGAGGTGAGCTGACTCCATTGCCCAGAAGCGCACAGCCCACCGGTCACCGGACGTGCCAGGAGACGCCTAAAACAGCGTCGGGGCTCTCGCAGCGCAGGACGCGCTTGGGTGTGCCCGGGCCAAGGGCGGGCCTGTCCTTGCCCCTCAGTGACCGGAGGAGGCCGGGCTGGGACAGGACTCTTTCACCAGAAGATTAGCTGTGAGTATAAACTTCCACTAAAGAGGCACAGCTATATATAGTCATACTTGGAGGCACACGAAATTAACTGAGTGTCTCCGGAGAACGTCTAACATGAGTAAACGTAAGGCCGTAGGAACATTATCCAGGGGGGAGGTGTGGGGACCCTGGATGTGTTCTTGACCAAGGCTAAGTCACTTTTGACCCACCAAATTCAGCTAACGGAGTAAAGACTTTCCTTGGATTCTCTTGCAGCCCAAAAAAGATCATCGCTAGGTGGTATTAATATGGCTAAATCACGACTGGGGTCACATCATAACGTTGATTATTTACTCTCCGAATCTGCAGGACTAAATATAGCTGGGGCCCCCTGCTGTTTTACCATCATTAAGCGCAGTAGAGGCTATTAATGTAGATATAGGTCAGTCCAACAGCCCCAATTCTACCCAGAACAAGGAGGTGGGTGTCGATCCTCCGGCTCCGCAAATGACTGTGCTTGGGGTGCCTCCAGTAATCTCCATTCCTACCCCCACGGCAACTGTGTAAACCATGGCCACCAGTGAGGTGGTGACCAGATCTAAAGGTGCAGTGAGGGGCAGGATGGATAGCCCGGCAAGAGCACTGGTAGCAGGCAGTTGCGAGCCGCCTGCTAAACGTACAAGGGGAAGTGCTTTGTAAAGTCAGAAGCAAAAACAAAAGCCCAAAATGAAATAACCAATTACTAATATCCCCAATCCGGGTGTGGAGCCCGTCAACGGATCAGCCTTGAACCTCATGACCAGAAAACGTAATTTTTTCACGGCGGATGTGGGAGAAAATCCAGACCAGTGGAAAAGACTGGAGACACTGGTGACTGTCCTCCTTAACCCTCTCCTAAATAAGTTGATGTTAATTGAGGGTAAATTGATGGAACTAGAGAAGTCAAGTATAATACCATCTACTCATGGGGTTTGTCATTGTAAATGTATGAATCAAGTCACAGCTGGGGCTCCCCTGGCCCCTCAAATACCGGTGCTGAGCGGCTTGGGGGGTGGAACCCGTGGGAGGGCCTTGTGACTCATGAGCTGGTAATCGGGGCTCTGGCATGGTCTATGAACCCCCACCAAATTGCGAGACACTTCTAGCTGAGGGGCACAATTGGAACCAGGGGCCAGGGGAGGCTGAAATAGTGACAGAGGGAAACCGCACATCACAGCAGAGAGGGCAGCAAAGGACTTTTAGGGAAAACATAGGGCAACAGCAAATGAAGGAGAGACCCCTGTTAGCTGCCAGGAATACCCCAGATTTCGCTCTCATAGATCTTCCACCAGCATGCTGCCCTTATACAGTGGTCCTGACTGGTGTCCCAATGCATACTGCCTCAAGTGAGGAATCCCAGGTACAACTGATTAACAAGGTGGCACACTGGATGGGTAGGCACGTAGGGTTTAATATCAAAGATCGCCGGCACATTCTTATGGCAAGGAGGGTGTCTTGGATTGGTAGAAGCATGAACGTTTTTTCAGGCGACTGTGTGATTGTCATGCTCAGACACCCTGAACTTGCGAGTAAGATTCTTTTTGACAGCAAGAACTCCTTTTTAGTAGAGTCTGGGATCAAACTGCTGCCTTTGGGTTTCTTTTAAAGACCCTCTGTTGGTTCCAATCAACAACGGTTCGAGGTACTACAGCAGGAGGAATCAGTCAGGTGGGCTAATCCAATGGTCATAAATAATACATTTGCCCCATTAAGGGATCTAAATGACATTGACTGACTACGCCCTGGGGTAGGTGTGGGCAGAAACCGTGTCATTTTCATGACTGAAAGAAACAGCCTGGTGAGGGAAGAAGAGCACAACTTGGGTCGCCCTATACAAATCTCCAGGGAGATTAGGGATTCAAGTATTACAAGGGAGGAAAAACCAGATTAGGCAGTCACCATGGTTAGTAGCCCCCACCTAGCGGATTCTATAGAAGGACACAATAGGGCAGAAATTAAGATAATTTCATGGAATATAGCAGGCCTATTAAGCACATTCAAAAATGAGCACTGGTTACTCTATACAAAGAAATTCCATATAATATGTCTACAAGAAACCTGGGAAGTAGTAAATGATAATTTCTTCATAGAGGGATACAAAACATGTTTTTGTCCAGCAACAAAAGTAGGCCCAGGGAGAGCGAGGGGAGTCCTGGTAATATTTATAGATCTCACATTACAGGGCAGATAGATAGATTTGGTTTGGGACTCAAACGTTGCTCAAGGGTTAAAAAAAATTAATAAAAACTATAAGCTAGCTTTTATAAACTTTTATAATGCATCAACGTACCCCCAGGGCTCTTCTAGTTTACAAGAATTGAACACCAGGCTTAATTGGATATATGAGCAAGGGCAGGCAGTGTCACACCTGATTTTAGCAGGAGATTTTAACTGCCATCTGTGCCCAAATGTGAGGGTGTCCCAGGGGGACTGGTCATCTTGTACACGTAGGGATGGACCACATTTGGAGCACACGCAGGAAGGAAAGGAATTGAGTGGCTTGTTAAGTACCTATGGACTAACTCATACGTTGGATCTAATTGCCACCAAGCCAGGATCAACTGTCCACCCAACTTTTAAGGGGAGAGGATATTTTTCGATTATTGATTGTGTATCTTATTTGAACATCTAGTACTGTGTGTTTTGTGATCATA
Source organism: Lissotriton helveticus (assembly GCF_964261635.1). Lineage (NCBI taxonomy): Eukaryota > Metazoa > Chordata > Amphibia > Caudata > Salamandridae > Lissotriton > Lissotriton helveticus. The sequence goes on along the minus strand of NC_136065.1, from coordinate 740,963,350 downwards.
ATCCTGTGCTCTTATCCCTTGTTGATGAGTATCACCCTCCAGTACCTCGCAGACTGGCGGGAGGAGTAATTGTGGCAACAGATCAAGGCAGGAGGTTGCGTTGGACACAGGTCAATAGCAAGGTTTTTAATGGTTCTCTTTATAGTAAAGGCCAGAAGGAAATTATGAACTGCCTAGACCTGGATGTACAAGGGGCAGAACTAGTGGAGGCCTTTGGCACTCTTGCGCAGCTAGTCGGTAGCTATTGAAAGCTCCTGCTTTCACAGCCAGATCGGACACCCCAAGGTGGTTTGACGAAGGTTCCTCACGAGCCTTAAGAGAGTTGAAAGCAGCCCATAAGCAATCTCCGAGGGATGAAGAATGGGTGTCGGTCTGTCGGAAAAAATATAAGCTAGCTGTCAAGAGGCGCAAGGGAAAATTGCAGCAGGAAACCTGGGAAGAACTCACAGGCAGAAGAGATGAAGGATTCTACTTGCTTTTGGAGAGTTATAAATAATCCCTGCTTTAAAGACTCGAACAGGCCCGGGCCAAGCAACAACATTCTCCCAGCGCAAAATGGTAGCAGCATTTCGCAGGGTTGTACAATCACCATTCCAGCCTGGATCAGGCACTGGAGCCATATCTGGAGCAGTCTTTATCTCTTATCCCCTTCTCCCTGGATGAGGTTAGAGTGGGAATTGAGGGTCTCACTAGGAACAAAGCGCTGGACCCAGATGGGATCCCCCCAGATCTCTTCCTAAGTAATATAGAGATCTGGGTGCCGCTTCTGACCAGGATCCTAAACGCAGCAGTGGACACAGTAATGCCGGCATCCTGGTCCGCCGCCATCACTGTCCCTATTTTCAAGAAAGGCAATAGGGATAGTCCGGAATGCTACCGCCCGATAACTCTTATTGATGTGCCGGCGAAGGTTTTGGGGCGGGTGGTCTTAAATCGGCTGATGGAATGGGCGGAGGCAAAGCATGTTATTACGGATGTGCAAAATCAATCAATCAATCATGCCATTTGTATAGCGCACTACTCACCCGGGAGGGTCTTAAGGCGCCTGGGGGGAGGGGTATGCTACTGCTCGAACAGCCAGGTCTTGAGTTGTTTCCTGAAGGCGAGATGGTCCTGGGTCAGCCGAAGGTGGATGGGGAGGGAGTTCCAAGTCTTGGCAGCCAGGTAAGAGAAGGATCTTCCTCCGGCGGTGGCTCTTCGGATGCGTGGTACGGCTGCGAGGGCAAGGCTGGTGGACCGTAGCTGGATATGGATTCTGACCTGGGAAATCCACCACAGACCAATGCCTCAACCTTTATCTTATTACTGCTAAATACACGGTCACAAAATCAGGGACGATGTATTTACCATTTATGGACCTTACTGCGGCTTTTGCCCGAGTAAACCGGGGGAAACTGTGGTTGACGATGAGTGAGCTCGGGGTGGACCCGGCCTTAATCCATATTCTAAAGGTCTTACATTTTAATACCTCGGCGGTGGTTAGGTACACCCAGGATGGGAAGGTAACGGACCCTTTCAAGTGCTCCAGCAGGATGAGACAGGGTTGCATATTAGCACCCTTTCTTTTTACTTTATACAATAATGCTCTTGACTCCCCGCTGAGCTTGATACAGGCCCAGGATAGGTAATCGGGTGGTTTCGGTTCTGCTTTATGCTGATGATGCGGTGCTCCTTCCTCGCACTCCCAGAGGATTGCAGCTCCTAATTGATGGTTTTGTGGCCTTTATGGAGAAACTGGATATGGCTCCAAATCTCACAAAATCATACATTATGGAAATTGGAAAGAAGCCACGTAAATCTTATTACTACAAAATCGGTTCCTACACCCTAGGCAAAGTACAGTCTTTTTCTTACCTGGGCATCCTATTTGATGAACACCTACATTTTAGACACCTGCTAGAGGAAAAGTGCCTAGCTTTGGTAAGGTTAACAGGGTCAATTTTTAATTCTGCACATAGACTAGGACGATGGACCCCAGAAGTGGTTTTAAAATTATATAGCTCAATGTGTTGTTCCAAGTGTTACACGGAAGTGAGGTCTGGGGATTTGTGGAAGCCAACAAATTGCAAATTGAAGAAAATAGGTATCTGAGACGATTACTAAAAGTCCCCCAGAGCACTCCTGCATGTATTATCCATGAAGAGTTGGGAACCAGCTATATATCGGACACGATGGCGGTTAGACCACTATTATGTTCGGTAAAGACCTGGGCAACTAAGGAGGCGGCCTTTAGCAGGCTGGTGATTCAGGACTGTCTTTCTCTCGAACATGGGCTTAAAATTCCCTGGCTAGGGTATGTGAATAAGTGCTTTGCTAAAATGGGGCGCCAGACTTATTTACAAATCCAGCTAATATGAGTACCCGGTAAATGATAATTGTCAAAAAAATCAAATCAAATCAAACTTTATTCGATTCCACAAAGAAATCATAAAAGTATACATCCATAGAAAATAAATACAAACTACAATAAAAACCACGGTACATATTTACATGATACTAATTTCCATAAACATTTTACTACCGGTTTCTCATAACTAGAGCTGTTCTAATAGGCGTAAGAAAGTTGATAATTGATAGAATCCCTTCTTAACAAGTAATTACGTGGGGCTATTGATCTTGGTGAGGGGATGGGTGGGAACTCGGGTAGAAATCATGCAGATCCCAAACGGAAATGGAGCCATCTTTTTCGTGGGGTTTGCAGGATCGTAAATAGGGGACTGTCTGTCTGTCCTTAAATTTAACTAAAATTAGGTCCCCGGGAATTTCTTTGGCTGATGACCCCAACCAGCCCACCCTTCTGACGCTCAGGATGCCACCGTTTTTATTGGGTGGGAGGGGTCTATTTTTTGATAGCCAAAAACTGACTTTGTGATATAGGTCCTGGTGGCTTTCAGGTTTCCCGTGGGCAAGTGAAGGTACTCCTGCAAGAACAAGCACAAAGGGTGCTGCTTCTGGGGGCAAATTTATGCAAGCTGCTCTCTTAGGTTCTGCTCTAATAGTAGAGGAGTTAGATAACCCAAGTTTACAAGGAATAGTTGAAGGTATTCTCTTAGGAGGTCGCACTGATGTATGAGCGATTTTAGTACTTACAGTTGGGGCGGTTTTTGAGATGAAAGGCATTTTGGGGACAGTAGGAGGAGTGGGATAAATAGATATAGCAGATGAAGAAGAATTGGTTTTAATAATAGCCTCTAGGCTTGTCAGCCTATCCCCTAAGATGTTAATTTGGTCAAGCAGGGGTGATAGCACAGATCTTAACATTGATTCAAAGTGGGGCAATAGTGGTAGGTAGGAGGATGCTACTTCACTCTCCAACGTTCCAGTGTGCTCCTTGGATGGGGTTGAAATAATAACGGGCGATGGGGAATCAGTACAGTTTGTTTCGTTGTGCTTCCTTTTTGCACAGTGGCCCTGTGTAAGTCCAATAATTTGGCTGCTATCCTCCTTCGGTGATCGGGATGTCTCACAATGTTTAACCGCACAGGGGTCGATAAGAGTCTTTTACCGGGGAAGGGGATATAACTGGGAGAAAATTTGTCCCGCATAAGGCATTTAATTCCTCCCAATAAGATACTTTTTCTGTCCTGGCAGAGGGTTGTGGGAGGGTTTGAATTGGGTCTAGGAGTTGATGGCAGTCATCGGAATCTGTGTCTCTAATGGTGAGGAGAGTCAGATGGCTCTGAGTGGACATGTCCAATTTCTGGTCCTGGCGAAATTTTTGGGAGAAGATGGCATAGGCCCCCTTGGAAGGCATACTGTAAGTGGATAAAACAGGATGGCCTTAATTCTTCAACAAACGAGAATGGACACTGTACCCTCTTTGGTTGAAATCCCAAGGGGACTGGCCCGTCCCCGTCCTTCTCGTGCCGCTGAGGGCCGTAGAGGGCCCGCCCTTGTCCCGGGCTTCTCCCGCGCGCGACTCGCGTGGCGAGAGGGGTGTCAGCCCTTTTCAAGCGCCTCCTGGCACTCCCGGCGCGTCACTGGCGCGCTTGCCCCAGGGGCTGCTGGGCAATGTAGTCTGGTTCGCGGGTCCGCCTCCCGCTTCTCCCGCTGCAGAGCCGTTCACCTCACGGCAACGCCCGATGGCGCGGCGGTAAGGTAGGTGTCCGTTGGTGTTCCCCACTAGGCTCCCGGGGGTCAGCCCTTTTCAAGCGCCTCCTGGCGCTCCCGGCGCGTCACGGGCGCGCTTGCCCCAGGGGCTGCTGGGCAATGTAGTCTGGTTCGCGGGTCCGCCTCCCGCTTCTCCCGCTGCAGAGCCGTTCACCTCACGGCAACGCCCGATGGCGCGGCGGTAAGGTAGGTGTCCGTTGGTGTTCCCCACTAGGCTGCCGGGGGTCAGCCCTTTTCAAGCGCCTCCTGGCGCTCCCGGCGCGTCACGGGCGCGCTTGCCCCAGGGGCTGCTGGGCAATGTAGTCTGGTTCGCGGGTCCGCCTCCCGCTTCTCCCGCTTCTCCCGCTGCAGAGCCGTTCACCTCACGGCAACGCCCGATGGCGCCGCGGTAAGGTAGGTGTCCGTTGGTGTTCCCCACTAGGTTCCCGGGGGTCAGCCCTTTTCAAGCGCCTCCTGGCGCTCCCGGCGCGTCACGGGCGCGCTTGCCCCAGGGGCTGCTGGGCAATGTAGTCTGGTTCGCGGGTCCGCCTCCCGCTTCTCCCGCTGCAGAGCCGTTCACCTCACGGCAACGCCCGATGGCGCGGCGGTAAGGTAGGTGTCCGTTGGTGTTCCCCACTAGGCTCCCGGGGGTCAGCCCTTTTCAAGCGCCTTCTGGCGCTCCCGGCGCGTCACGGGCGCGCTTGCCCCAGGGGCTGCTGGGCAATGTAGTCTGGTTCGCGGGTCCGCCTCCCGCTTCTCCCGCTGCAGAGCCGTTCACCTCACGGCAACGCCCGATGGCGCGGCGGTAAGGTAGGTGTCCGTTGGTGTTCCCCACTAGGCTCCCGGGGGTCAGCCCTTTTCAAGCGCCTCCTGGCGCTCCCGGCGCGTCACGGGCGCGCTTGCCCCAGGGGCTGCTGGGCAATGTAGTCTGGTTCGCGGGTCCGCCTCCCGCTTCTCCCGCTGCAGAGCCGTTCACCTCACGGCAACGCCCGATGGCGCGGCGGTAAGGTAGGTGTCCGTTGGTGTTCCCCCAATTGTCAAGGAACGATTTATTGAGTACTCTATGAGGGAGAGGGAGGACAGAGAGTTCATCAAGTCTTCTGTAAAATAATATTTAGTAATCAAGTCTACACAGGGCATTGAACCTTACTTTTTTTTTTTTTTTAATTCTTTTTATTGTTGCATCAGTAGTATCACCGCTAAGGAAAAAGGCAGACAGACGGTAGGGTGTCAACATTCCGCCCTATCCGCCAGGAACGCAACTTTTCTCAGTAATTACATCATATCATACCCTGCAGTAATAGATTCGCTTTCAAACTAGCAAGAGTAAGAACAAATAAACCAAAACCCAACAGAATCCCCGGAACAGCCGCCCGCCAACCCTCCACACCCCCCCCACCCCTTGGTCCCCACCCTCTCTCGACGTGTCTCATCCGACAATCTCGCACACAAGAACAGGTATTAATGTAGTCACATAACACTCATGAGTCCCCACTGTGCACACCATCTCGTCCAGGTGTTCCCCTCCCACATTTCACTAGTCCACAGGGTCTCAATCTAGTCCATGGAATTGTCTCCATTTAGCCCATATTCTCCTGAATTTTTTGGGGCAGCCCCGTGCACGATAAGTAACTCTCTCCGCCGCCATGTACAAATCCAACCCCCTCCGCCATTCTTCCATGTTCGGTTTTTCGGGCGCTCCCCAGCATCTTGCGATGTCTCTTTTTGCTACTACTAAGGCCAGTACCAGAAAGATAGTCAAGGGGCGGGGCAGGTCCACATCTGTGATCGTACCCAACAATGCCAGTCTAGGGTCACGTGGTAAGGCCACCTCCAATACATCCTCCAGTTCCCGGAACACCTCCTCCCAGTATTCTTGAATTATTTCACATCCCCATAGTGTATGGAAGAAATCACCTGTGTGTCGATGGCATCTAAGGCATGTTGTGTCTGGTATCCTACCCATTTTAAAGAGTCGTACCCTATCAAAGTAAGATCTGTGCAGTATTTTAAATTGTATGAGGCGGAGTCTGGACTTAATAGCTACCTCACGGGGGTGCATGAGGGCGAGTTCCCAGTCTAGATCCTCCATGTCCCCCACATCCGCCTCCCATCTATCTCGTAGGGCTTGCAGGTCACCCAGCATATTGTTGGTTAGAGTCTTATACGTTAGGGATATCGCCCCACCCTGTATCTGCTCCTGCAGCAGTCTACCCTCCAGTGGTGCGTACTCTGGGAGATCTGCCAGTGCAATGTTTTGTGCGCTCCATGCATGTTTCAGTTGTAAATATGTGTAGTACTGAGTGTTGTGTAGGCCAAATTCTGCTCTGAGTGCCGGAAAGGTCTTTAATTCCCCTTTTGCAATCACGTCCCCTACCGTGGAGATGCCTATGTCATCCCACCTCCTAAAACCTTTCAGTTTATTCAGTTCTCCTAGCCACTTGCAGCACCACAGTGGTGTCTGACGAGTGACCCTCTTGTCCCAACCCATTCTTTTCGTTGCCCTACGCCACGCTGTCAACGTTATCTTAGTGGCGGGAAGGAAGTGCTGGCCTACCGCTTCCCCATAGAGGTAATGCAATATAGATTTGCGTGACCATTGAGACCTTTCCAGCGCATAGGTGGGGTGATCGGCCGCCGCATGGAGCCACTCGTTGATCGGGGCGAGGTGTTCCGCCCAATAGTACGCCTCCAGGTTGGGAAGCGAGATACCCCCGCTATATTGGTGGCGCTGCAACGTGGTGAGGGCCACACGAGGTTGTTTTCCCAGCCACAGGAAGGCGCGCAGGTCCGCATGTATTTTAGTCAGAGTCGCCAATGGTAGGGGATAATACTCATTCTGGAGTGCATAGAGAAACTTGGGTAGTAGGACCATTTTATATAGTGCGGCACGACCCAATAGGGTGAGCGGGAGTTGCCTCCATCTGTCCATTTCTGACCTTGTTTCTACCATTATCCTAGCCACGTTTGCAGTGTAGGAGCGTGCCTTATCTAGCGTTATATATACGCCCAGGTATTGGAAGCCGTCTGTCGTATGAATAAGCTGTCCCGGAAGGCACTCATGACGCTCCTTGCCGTGTGGGTCATAAAGGACCGATTTGTGCCAATTGATCGTGTGTCCCGCCCTCGCCCCGAATTCGCCTAGCTCCCCGAACAGTGCTGGAATTGTCCTGCCCGGGTCGGTCACGAACAATAGTACGTCGTCGGCATACAGAGATATTTTTTCCTGTGTGTCGTCAATAGTACCCCATCTAAAACCTCTGATATCCTGATTCTGTCTAATCCGTGTCGCTAAAATCTCAATCGTAAGGGTAAACAGGAGGGGGGATAATGGACAGCCCTGGCGCGTGCCCCTACCAATGGGGAACTCACGGGACAACCTTCCATTGATCCGCACTCTCGCCTTCGGGTTGGAGTACAGGAGCCGGACCCACTGCATGTATTTGGGACCAATCCCAAAACGTCGGAGGGTCTCCATCAGAAAGGGCCAGTGGACTGCATCAAATGCCTTCTCCGCATCCAATGAGAGGAACCAGTGGGGTTCACTTCTCTCACGGACCTCCTGTAGCCAGTTGTGAGTGCGACGGAGATTCAATTTGGTCGCCCTATCCGGAAGGAAACCGGACTGGTCCATATGCACCAACTCCGTTATCACCTGTCGTAACCGTCGAGCCAGGATAGTGGCCAGTACTTTCGTCTCCGTATTTAGGAGGGAGATTGGGCGGTAGGAGGAGCAGTCGTTTTTGGGTTTGCCCTCTTTGTAGATCGGGATAATAGTGGCCAAGACCAGGTCCGGAGGAAAACTCCCTGCATGGTATGCGTCCGTGAAGAGGTTCTTCACGTGTCGCTGCAACAGATCCGCCGTACGTTTAAAAAATTCTGCCGGGAAGCCATTGGGCCCGGGAGTCTTCCCCGGTTTCAACGCCGTCACAGCTTCAGAGATTTCGTCCAGCGTCAGATCCGCCTCCAGGGCTGCAGTAGCCTCCGCGGATAACGTCGGCAACTCCATATCACGTAAGTAGCGTTGGGCGTCCTCACAGTCGCCCAGGTCCCTAGCCCTGTAGAAGTCCTCGTAATAGGTCGCGAAGGCCTCGGCTATGTCTCTATCCGTGTTTACCTGCCTGTTCCCTGGTAACGAGATCTTATCCACCCATCTCGCTGCAGTTTCCCTCCTACTCAGCCAGGCTAAAAGTTTGCCCGACTTGTCACCGACATCATATAGTCGATGCAACGTCGCCAGTGCCTGAGTGCGCGCCTCATCCGTGACTAATTCCCTGTAACGTCTCTGTGCGTCAATCAATTTCCTGAGGCGGGCCTCACCCTTCTGTTGGTGATACTCCGTTTCTAAATGTAAAATGGAGACCTCTTCACTCTCTACCTGCCCCTGGCGCGACCTCCTAGCCTCTCCCAGCCTAGTTTGAATGCGGTCTCTCAGGACTGGTTTCATTGCCTCCCAGAGGGTAACACCAGAGCCCACCGAACCCTCATTTTCGGCCATGTACACCCGTATGTCCGCACGCACGCCCTTAAGTATTTCCGGGGTTTGGATGTCCCATGCCGCTAATCGCCATTGTGACTGCCTCACCCCTCTGTCTCGTCCCACCTGCACTAATAGGGGGGAGTGGTCGGAGATCCCCCGCGCCTTGTATTCTGCTAGGTCTCCAACCGTGATATCCTGCCTAGACATAAAAACATAATCCAACCTGGAGAAGACCTTGTGTGCCCCGGAGTAAAAGGAATAGGCTACCTGTGTTGGATGGAGCCAACGCCATACGTCGGTGAGGCCGAGGGTATTCATCTGCCGGGCTAGGGCAGTTGTGGATCCCATTGGGTGTGAAGTCCCCGATCTATCTTGTGTGGTGCACATGACATCATTAAAGTCCCCCCCCACTACTTGAGTTGTGTCAGCCGTGTCCAGTAGGATATTAGCAACCGCCTTCAGTGTGGGAGCCTGCAGCTTGGGTGGGGCGTACACTGATATTATCGTGAACCTACGTCTTTTCCACAACCCCTGGACTCCCGCATATGTGCCCTGAGGGTCTAACCAAGTGCGTGTAATCGTGAATGGCGCCGATTTTTTTATAAGGATCGCCACCCCCCTGGAGTCTGCCGTGTATCCTGCATGTGCCAGGACAGTATATCTTCCCCGCGCAATAAATGCGCACTGGTTCCCTCTAAGGTGCGTTTCCTGGAGGAGGATGACGTCTGGTGTCAGTCGTCTGAGGTACGCACTAACTAAACCTCTTTTAATTTTCGACCCCAGGCCGTTCACATTCCAGCTTAGCACCGTGAACCCTGTGTCACCCATGGGTGTAGCGTCTAGTGTACTTGCCATTGTGTTGCTCTGAACCTTCCCTGGGTGGGACCGTGACTTAGGGATGTCATCAACTGTGGGCTGGCGTGTCTCTGCTGTTCCTGAACGGGTTCCCCCCTCCCCCCCATAACCTTTGTGGACCCCAACCGGGGGTAATACAGGAACCAATTCCCCTCAGCTCCCCCCTCCCCACCTCCCTCCCCTTCCAGTTGCATCCCAACCCGGGCCTGAACTATCCAAGGGAGAAGGTCTGTCGCCCTCCCGCACATCCCTCCCCACGCTAAACAAGAACTAACACTGAGAACTTAAAGAACAGTAGGGGGGTGCGTGTCAACTTGCTTGCTCCGTTTCGCCGAGTCGTCATCATCTCCGATCCCCCTTCAGCCAGGTTCACGAATGTGAGTCCTGAGTGTCCGTATTCATCCCTTGGCTTGAAGACTCTTGTTCCATTTGCTGGATTACCGTGATCAGCGGATGGTCCGAGTTGTCCATTGGTATGTCTCCTTCTCCTCCAGACATGTGGGCTTCCGAGTCCTCCACCTCATCGCCTTCGGATCGGGTTCTATTCCTCAGGCAGCTGAATCTCGAGCCCGCCACCAAGTCATTGCTTGGGGACGCCGACCTGTTTCCTCTTTCACCCTCCTTGTCTCGCATGCGGTATGGCGTCGCCGGGGCTTTCTTCTGCACCCTCCGCGCACCCCTTCGCTGTGGTTTCGGCACCTCCCAGAGCGGCCCCTCACGGATCGTCTTGTCCAGAGCAGCTCGGCCTGCCGCCTCTCTGCTGTTCAGAATGGGCCTCTCTTCGAGCCATTGCCACACATCTTCCGGGTGGGCAAAGAAGATGGATTTGTCTTTATAGATTACCCTGAGTTTGGCAGGGAAGAGGAGCATGTAAGAAATGTTCAAAGACCTCAGCTTCGCCTTGACCGAGTCGAACAAGCGCCGCTGCTTCGAGACCTCCTGACTGTAATCTGGAAAAATCATGATGGAGGTATTCTCCAGACGGATTTCCCCCAATTTCCTGGCTTCGCGCAGGATCAGGTCTCTGTCCGCGTAGTTCAAGAAGCGCGCTATGACAGGTCTCGGCCGCGCTCCCTCCGGAGGTTTGGCGAGGAGCGCCCTATGCGCCCTCTCGATGATGAAGCACTGGGAGAATCGTGCGGCCGGGAAGGTAGTTTTCAGCCAGTTCAGGAGAAATGCGGACATGTTCCCATCCTCAATCCCTTCTCTAAAGCCCACAAAGCGAAGGTTATTGCGCCTGGATCTATTTTCGGCATCATCCACCTTCCACAGCAGTTGGCGATGAGAGGCCTGCAGTTCCGCCATATCCTTCTTAAGTGTTGTAATCGCCTCCTCATTGTCGGTCAAGCGAGATTCGGTCACCGTAACCCTCTCGGACAAGTTGCGGAAGTCCTGCCGTAGTAGCGTCACCTCGGATCTCACCTCTCCAATCTTCGTTTCCAGGGCCGTCCGAGATGCCTGAATATCGGTTCTGGACGCTTGAATGGCCTCCAGCAGCATGGCCGTGTCGTTGCGTGCGCCGTTCTGCTGAGATTGCTGTGCCGCCCCGGACCGCGTTGCGGTGAAGTCGTCCATGGGGCCCCTCTTCGAGGCCCCGGAAGTCCGGTCACCTTTCCCCATGTTGATATCGCGCCTCTCCGGGTCCTGCGGCGCAGATGTGCCCAGCCCCGGGCAGCGGGTGGCAGTAAAGTCACTCCGGGCGGCCCCGTTTGCAGAGACTCTCCCGCGGGTCCCCTGGCACCTCTCTCGCCTCAGTCTTGAGGGTCCCCTGGCTGCTCACCGTGGTCTGGCGGTCGTCGTGTGTAGGATGGGGTCGCGTAGGCAGGACCTCTCCCCGGGCCCCAGCAGACTGCCTCCTCACCGGGGGGATCTAGGTCTCCTCTCTCCAAGTGGCACTCGCCCCTCATGCACACACCCTCGACAGTGGCCGTCAGGCTGGGTGACAAAGCAGCCCGGCCGCCATGTTGGTAAAGGCGGGCACCGAGTGCAAGTCAGAGGCAGACTCCCGGCTCCTGCGTGGTCGGCTCCCGGCTCCTGTGCCCCGGGCTCACCTCCGTCGCGGTCTGTCTGCGTCTCCCTGTTCGTCCGCCACATGGGGTTGGTCGCGGTGGGGACTTCTCGCCTGCCTCGTCCGCTTCACACTCCGTCGGCCGCCATCTTGGTGTAGGCGGCCGGTCGGCTTCGCCCGCCTCGGATTACCCTCCTCTCTCCAGCGGCAGAATCCCGGTCCCGCCTGGTCGCCAGGGGGGGGCGGGGGGTCCCGGCGCCCCCAGTAGCCGGGCACTGTGGGGCAGGATTGGAAGGTGAGGCACTAGGGGCGCCGCGTTCGTCAGCATGGCCGCCGGGGAGCTTCTGGGGTTGAAATGTCTGGCACTCGGTAGAGACAGCTCCGCACTATCGCTGGGGGGATTCCGCCGGGTATCAGGACGTCGGTCCTCCGTTGTGGCATGTGTTAGGGCCCATGGGTGATCTGAATTGTCGGATAATCGTGCTGCTCGGCCGGAGCTCCGGCAAGGCACGTCTAGTCGGCCATGTTGCTGGCCACGCCCCCCGGCATTGAACCTTACTTGTCTCTCATATGCAGGGCCCATGACAGATTTTTAATCACACATTTTAGGTAAAATCTTTTTCCGCATCTACTGGCGGTGCCGGCAGGCTTCACAGCGACCACAGAACAGAAAGGATCCTGGGGCTGCGACAATAGGTCTCTGCAGGATACCCTACATTTTGTTCTGTTTTACCCGTATTATGTACACCCTAGAATATATTTCCTGAAGGGTCTTTTAAAGAAAGCCAGATTCAGGCAGGCACGTGTTGATTTGGCATTTTTAAAACAGGCACCAGATCCATTCACCCTTTTTAGTATCACAAATTTTTTAAGATCTGCTTTTAGATTAAGGGTTTCAAGGGACGTTTGACCCTCATAAATTACTTTCTTGCCTTTCATACCATGTCATTTTGTAATAAGTACCTCATAGTATTTTACATTTTATTGTGTTGTTTATGAACTATTTCCTCGCTTATAAAACTGAATTTACTGGTTGATACATGTTTATCGGTTTAAAATTTAGGTAGGGCTCCAGTTTTTAAAAAAAAATCCTTTATAGTAACAAAATATGGTGGCTATGATGAAATGGTATTCTGTAAGAATTTTCCGAAAAGCTGCATATTTCAAATGTTATGTTTTTATTATATACTAGCTTACCCGTCGCGCGTTGCTGCGATCTCAGAAGAAAGGAAATTCAAGGAAACTTGTTATAACATTCAATTTACATTGTGTCATTTTAATTGAAACTTATTCATTTTATATGGAAAACATTTCAAAGTGTCGTTTTAATTCTATTTATTTATTCGAGTGCTTCTGGATACATAAATGGAAAAATTCAGTATTCGAAAGATTATAAGGGCCCTAGGGGGCCAATATTTAAAAAAATGTTATGCCAGAAACCTTCGCGGGAGTGTACTCAACAACTTCCCAAAGTTTCATGGCGATCGGATGAATGGTGTAGTAATGCATATGCCAGAAACCTTCGTCGGAGTGTACTCAACGACTTCCCAAAGTTTCATGGCGATCGGATGAATGGAGTAGTAATGCATATGGCAGAAACCTTCGCGGGAGTGTACTCAACAACTTCCCAAAGTTTCATGGCGATTGGATGAATTGTGTAGTAATGCATAAAGGACAAACAGACAGACAGACAGACAGACATACATTCGGTTTTATATATATAGATGAATTGTATCTTTTATGGTATTTTTGTTATATGCCGAATAAAGATTTTCAGTATATCACCCAACTCAAACATTACATTGCAATACACATATTTGCGGGCACACAGACTTGGAAATGTGCACAGAAAAGTAAGCCCAACATACTCCAGACCACTAAATACAAGCCACATCAAATGGCAAAGTGGCACATTAACTTGACCTGGCAGGGTGGCAAAATGGCCCCTCTGTCTCATCATCACGCATATACAAATCGTCTGCACAAGGACACATCTCTCTCTGACGCCAAAATGAGGATGCACTGTGAATGTGACTGATCATGTAAATAAAAAATAAAATGGAGATGTGTGGTGCGGTGCGGTGGCCAGGGCAGCTGACTTCGGAGCACAGGGCTCATGGTTCGATCCCCGGCTCCGGCGACAGTTCAGCTCAGCACCATGTGACTCTGGGCAATAGCTCACTTAATATCCACAACGGCCACCCAGCGTCTTAATAATAATAATAATAACAACACCTTTTATATAGCGCCTGGTTACACTAGGAACAGTGTGTCCCCGCGCTTTAGAACTATCTACCAGCACTAAACCCCAAAGGAAGAAAGGCCGCTGAAGGAAAGGTCAGGAGAATCTCAGGATTTGGGAAAAAGGTAAGTTTTCAATTTGCGCCTGAAGCTTCCTTCTGATGGCTCCATCCGGAGCTCAATGGGGAGGTCATTCCACTGTTTGCTAGCCAAATATCTGAATGACCGTCCCCCCATCCGTGCCCGTTGAATTCTGGGCACCTGAAAGAGCATACGGCCCTGAGATCGTAAAAGACGATTGGGGTGATATTTGGTGAGTAGATTTTGCAGATAGGCGGGACCTCTCTCATAAGCAATGCGATGGGTCATACACATGCTCTTGAAGATGATACGCTCCCGTATAGGGAGCCAGTGGAGTTGAACTAAAGCTTGTTTCCCTGAAGATCTTCTGGAGAGGTTGAGAGCCAGTCTCGCTGCCACATTTTGGACACATTGTAGCCTATGCAATCCTTTCGTACTCAGACCTAAATACAGGGCGTTACTGTAGTCGAGATGGGGCGTCACCAGAGAATGGATTAACGTTTTCCTGCTATTCGCGGGGAGCGAGTCCAGGGTCTTGCGTAGGACCTTAAGAATCCCATAGCATTTCCCTGCTATCCCTCTAGTGTGGTGTTCGAAGGATAGAGTCTCGTCCAGTCTGATCCCTAAGTTTTTAACCTGTTCTAATGGTTTAGGGATGGTGCCAAGTTCTTTAGGTCACCATGCCGATGACCAAATGGATGGAGATTTCCCTAACACCAAAAGTTCGGTTTTATTAGCGTTGAGGCGTAGGCAATTAGTATTCATCCATCCAGCTATTCCGCTCAGACATGCCGTAAAGTTGGCTGAGGCCTCTTCCGGGGGCTGAGACAGTGTCACTACCAGCTGGGTGTCATCAGCATATGACACTATCTCAACCCCGTACGCCGCAACCAGCTTGGCCAGGGGTGCCATATAAAGATTAAACAAAGTCGGGCTCAAAATTGAGCCCTGAGGCACCCCGTGTCTGAGCGAGCGCACCTCGGATTTAAAAGGACAGTAGACCTGGAATTGCCTATTCGGCAAGAATGAACGCATCCACTCGTGAGCCAGACCCTCGATACCCGCCTCATCAAGACGAGAAAGCAGCCGGGGATGGGAGACGGTGTCAAATGCCGCGCTCAGATCTAATAAAAGGAGCGCGGCTGTCTTCCCTTCATCTACTCTTCTCCTTAATAGCTCAGTGGAAAAGAGGAGTGCCGATTCCGTCGAGTGGTGCGCTCTAAACCCTGACTGTGAGGGATGCAGATGCAATCCGCTATCCAAATATTCAGAGAGCTGCTTGTTAACTATCTTTTCCACCACCTTAGCACAAAAAGGCAGCAGCGATATAGGTCGATAGTTATCCAACTGCGCAGCACTCAAATGTGGTTTGTTTTTTAAGGGAATAACCTGTGCTATTTTCCAGTCTTGAGGTATGTGGCTTGTTAGGAAAGACTGTTTCGCCATGTGGCCTATATGAGTCGCCAGAAGCTCGACTTGATTCTTGAGGACGTTGGGGCGAGCCACATCCTTAGGGGAGCCAGATTTAATGCTGCGTATGATATTCAGCAACTCCATATTATTAGGCACCACAAACTGATTAAGGCATCCATTATTAATCCTCTCCCTGTTAGTAGAAGTGTTCCTAGTGGGGTCTACCGGTATAACTGAAAAGGTTTTGTATATGTTGTCCACTTTCTGCACAAAGAAGTCAGTAATAGCTTCACACATATCCTTAGAATGTAGATCAGGGGCTATAGTTCTCTTCAATGAGGTAAGTTCTTTGTAAATAACAAAGAGTTCTTTGGTAGAGTTATCCGCTAGTTCAATTCTATTTTTTAAGAAGTTGCGCTTCGTAGATCTAATCAATTTATGATAACTCTTTATACTCTTTTTATAGTTGAGTCTAGCCACCTCCTCATATTTATTGCGCCAAATGCGCTCCAATTTTTTACATTCCGTTTTACATGCTTTTAAATCATTATTAAACCACTGAGCTGTTTTTGAGCACCTCGCTGGAGCCTTAGTGGTCCATGGGGCAGTTTCATCTAAAGCTCCCGACAGCCACTTTTCATAATCTGTCCAAGCTTCATCTACATTATCTTTTAGTGGGGGGCTGCTTCTTTTTAGAGCCAGCTCTAACTGATCCTGCTTAATTTTCCCCTATTGCCTCCGTTTACATACCATTGGTTTGGTACTAAACACTAACTTGGGCCCCCCACAGATGGTGAACTCCACCAAAAAATGGTCAGACCATAATACCTTACTGGGGGGTTGCACCGCCACCCCCTCCCAGTTGGCTAAGATCGGGTCCAGCAAATGACCCGCTTTGTGGGTAGGCATCATGGATTGAATGTTAAGATTAAACATTTTTAAAGATGCAAGTAGACTTAAAGCTTCCTTATCGTTTTGAGACCCGTAAGGGTGAGTAGTTTGCGCTTCACAAATACGGATTTACATTTAGTGATAAAATATGCAGTCAGGTAGTGATCACCCACACGCTAAGCCAGGTATTGAATACCAGAACCAGGACAGCATGTATCATCCACGTCAGCAGCTGTTAGAAATGAGGGTCTCTAGTTGGTAGCGGTAGTTACCTTTGACCAAGTAGGGGCCCTGCTTCTAGTCAGGAAAAGGGGTGTACACTACTGGATAACCCCTGCCCACCCCCTTGGTAGCTTGGTACGAGCAGACAGGTTTATCTCAGAGGCAGTGTGTAAAGCATTAGTGAACACATACAATAATAAAGTGAAAACACTACAAATGGACACTACACCAATTTAGAAAAATAGGTAATCTTTACTAGACTTAACACAAGACCAAACGACAAAAAAACACAATACTGTAATAAAAATATGACTGTAAAATGGTAGAAAATAGCTTAGTTCAATGTAGTTGGTAAAGGGGACACTTTACTCTCAAAGTACCTTGAATGCGTCACGCAATGCAAACAAAAGGGTCGCAGGGAAGTTGATTCGCCGTTCCTCACACTCAGGGGGGTGGATGCATCGGTTCCTTACTGCAGCGCAGGGATGGTGATACGTCGCTTCCTTACTGTGTGGGGAGTTGATGTGTCATTTCTTACTGTGACCCGGTGACAATGCGACAAGATGGCGCCTCGATGTGATGGGACGATATGGTTCAATGCGACAAAATGGCGTCTTGGATGAGATGCGACAACATGGATGCGATGTGTGCATGCCCGATGGCTGTGCGACAACTCAGTGAACTCTTGAGCTGCGACAGGCCCTGCGACTCGTTTCTCCGGTGATGCGACGGTGACCTCTGCAGCTGCGACACGCTTCTCCGGTGATGCGACATGTTTTGTTTGTGATGCGATGCAAACCGCTGCGGTGGCGACATGCTTTTTCAGCTGTGCGACGGCAACTGCTGCGGTGGCGACACGCTTCTTCCTCGATGCGTCGCGCTCCCAGCGACACGCAGTCACAAAAGGTACCCAGAACAACAGCAGGTACCGCTCTGCAGGTAGAATTCCCAGCAAGGAAATTCAGGGGGGAGCTGGTGGTGAAGTCTGGGTGTACCTGTGACTTCCGACAGGAGTCAAGCTCAGTTCAAGCCCTTAGAGATCTTCCTCAAGATGATAAAAATACACAAAGTTCCTTTTCCCTTTTCTTGGAAATGAGTAACCACAGCAGGCCAACCCCAGACAGCTACCAGCACTGGGGCAGTCTCCTCCTTCAGCTTCCTTGGTTCTCTCTATGACAAAGGTCTGTCTTGATTCCCAGAAGTGATATAAAGTTCTGGGGTCTGGGCCCCAATAGTTATACCAGTAAATCCTTTGCTCTCTGAAGGCAGTGAGTGGCTGTGCCCAGCCAAAACTAGTTCTGTCCTCCCTGGTGCAGCTTCCTGGCAGGTGGTGGAAACAGCATTGTTTGAGAGCAGACCTGGCCCAGGTAGCTGAAAAGAAATCTCCTCCCTCTATTCTATGAGGGCTCAAGTCAGTGAAAGGAAATCTCCTCCCCCTACTCTATATTCAATGCAGGTCCTATTCAGCACAGCCCTGACCCATCCAACCACTGGAGCCAAGGCCCTCTCCAGTCCACTGTCACTCACAAACCAGACATGGAATACACAAACTTAGCAGAGGCATGCTGGATGGTTAGGCAAGAAAAAGATGTAGTTTAACATTCTGAGTTCAGACATACTAAACTTTATTTTCCCATCTTTTCCCTGGGTCAGTTATGATTATATGGCTTCTTTCCAATTTCCATAATGTATGATTTTGTGAGATTTGGAGCCATATCCAGTTTCTCCATAAAGGCCACAAAACCATCAATTAGGAGCTGCAATCCTCTGGGAGTGCGAGGAAGGAGCACCGCATCATCAGCATAAAGCAGAACCGAAACCACCCGATTACCTATCCTGGGCCTGTATCAAGCTTAGCGGGGAGTCAAGAGCATTAATGTATAAAGTAAAAAGAAAGGGTGCTAATATGCAACCCTGTCTCATCCTGCTGGAGCACTTGAAAGGGTCCGTTACCTTCCCATCCTGGGTGTACCTAACCACCGCCGAGGTATTAAAAGGTAAGACCTTTAGAATATGGATTAAGGCCGGGTCCACCCCGAGCTCACTCATCGTCAACCACAGTTTCCCCCGGTTTACTCGGGCAAAAGCCGCAGTAAGGTCCATAAATGGTAAATACATCGTCCCTGATTTTGTGACCGTGTATTTAGCAGTAATAAGATAAAGGTTGAGGCATTGGTCTGTGATGGGGAATCAGTACAGTTTGTTTCGTTGTGCTTCCTTTTTGCACAGTGGCCCTGTGTAAGTCCAATAATTTGGCTGCTATCCTCCTTCGGTGATCGGGATGTCTCACAATGTTTAACCGCACAGGGGTCGATAATAGAGTCTTTTACCGGGGAAGGGGCTATAACTGGGAGAAAATTTGTCCCGCATAAGGCATTTAATTCCTCCCAATAAGATACTTTTTCTGTCCTGGCAGAGGGTTGTGGGAGGGTTTGAATTGGGTCTAGGAGTTGATGGCAGTCATCGGAATCTGTGTCTCTAATGGTGAGGAGAGTCAGATGGCTCTGAGTGGACATGTCCAATTTCTGGTCCTGGCGACATTTTTGGGAGAAGATGGCATAGGCCCCCTTGGAAGGCATACTGTAAGTGGATAAAACAGGATGGCCTTAATTCTTCAACAAACGAGAATGGACACTGTACCTTCTTTGGTTGAAATCCCAAGGGGACTGGCCCGTCCCCGTCCTTCTCGTGCCGCTGAGGGCCGTAGAGGGCCCGCCCTTGTCCCGGGCTTCTCCCGCGCGCGACTCGCGTGGCGAGAGGGGTGTCAGCCCTTTTCAAGCGCCTCCTGGCGCTCCCGGCGCGTCACGGGCGCGCTTGCCCCAGGGGCTGCTGGGCAATGTAGTCTGGTTCGCGGGTCCGCCTCCCGCTTCTCCCGCTGCAGAGCCGTTCACCTCACGGCAACGCCCGATGGCGCGGCGGTAAGGTAGGTGTCCGTTGGTGTTCCCCACTAGGCTCCCGGGGGTCAGCCCTTTTCAAGCGCCTCCTGGCGCTCCCGGCGCGTCACGGGCGCGCTTGCCCCAGGGGCTGCTGGGCAATGTAGTCTGGTTCGCGGGTCCGCCTCCCGCTTCTCCCGCTGCAGAGCCGTTCACCTCACGGCAACGCCCGATGGCGCGGCGGTAAGGTAGGTGTCCGTTGGTGTTCCCCACTAGGCTGCCGGGGGTCAGCCCTTTTCAAGCGCCTCCTGGCGCTCCCGGCGCGTCACGGGCGCGCTTGCCCCAGGGGCTGCTGGGCAATGTAGTCTGGTTCGCGGGTCCGCCTCCCGCTTCTCCCGCTTCTCCCGCTGCAGAGCCGTTCACCTCACGGCAACGCCCGATGGCGCGGCGGTAAGGTAGGTGTCCGTTGGTGTTCCCCACTAGGTTCCCGGGGGTCAGCCCTTTTCAAGCGCCTCCTGGCGCTCCCGGCGCGTCACGGGCGCGCTTGCCCCAGGGGCTGCTGGGCAATGTAGTCTGGTTCGCGGGTCCGCCTCCCGCTTCTCCCGCTGCAGAGCCGTTCACCTCACGGCAACGCCCGATGGCGCGGCGGTAAGGTAGATGTCCGTTGGTGTTCCCCACTAGGCTCCCGGGGGTCAGCCCTTTTCAAGCGCCTTCTGGCGCTCCCGGCGCGTCACGGGCGCGCTTGCCCCAGGGGCTGCTGGGCAATGTAGTCTGGTTCGCGGGTCCGCCTCCCGCTTCTCCCGCTGCAGAGCCGTTCACCTCACGGCAACGCCCGATGGCGCGGCGGTAAGGTAGGTGTCCGTTGGTGTTCCCCACTAGGCTCCCGGGGGTCAGCCCTTTTCAAGCGCCTCCTGGCGCTCCCGGCGCGTCACGGGCGCGCTTGCCCCAGGGGCTGCTGGGCAATGTAGTCTGGTTCGCGGGTCCGCCTCCCGCTTCTCCCGCTGCAGAGCCGTTCACCTCACGGCAACGCCCGATGGCGCGGCGGTAAGGTAGGTGTCCGTTGGTGTTCCCCCAATTGTCAAGGAACGATGTATTGAGTACTCTGAGTGAGAGGGAGGACAGAGAGTTCATCAAGTCTTCTGTAAAATAATATTTAGTAATCAAGTCTACACAGGGCATTGAACCTTACTTGTCTCTCATATGCAGGGCCCATGACAGATTTTTAATCACACATTTTAGGTAAAATCTTTTTCCGCATCTACTGGCGGTGCCGGCAGGCTTCACAGCGACCACAGAACAGAAAGGATCCTGGGGCTGCGACAATAGGTCTCTGCAGGATACCCTACATTTTGTTCTGTTTTACCCGTATTATGTACACCCTAGAATATATTTCCTGAAGGGTCTTTTAAAGAAAGCCAGATTCAGGCAGGCACGTGTTGATTTGGCATTTTTAAAACAGGCACCAGATCCATTCACCCTTTTTAGTATCACAAATTTTTTAAGATCTGCTTTTAGATTAAGGGTTTCAAGGGACGTTTGACCCTCATAAATTACTTTCTTGCCTTTCATACCATGTCATTTTGTAATAAGTACCTCATAGTATTTTACATTTTATTGTGTTGTTTATGAACTATTTCCTCGCTTATAAAACTGAATTTACTGGTTGATACATGTTTATCGGTTTAAAATGTAGGTAGGGCTCCAGTTTTTAAAAAAAAATCCTTTATAGTAACAAAATATGGTGGCTATGATGAAATGGTATTCTGTAAGAATTTTCCGAAAAGCTGCATATTTCAAATGTTATGTTTTTATTATATACTAGCTTACCCGTCGCGCGTTGCTGCGATCTCAGAAGAAAGGAAATTCAAGGAAACTTGTTATAACATTCAATTTACATTGTGTCATTTTAATTGAAACTTATTCATTTTATATGGAAAACATTTCAAAGTGTCGTTTTAATTCTATTTATTTATTCGAGTGCTTCTGGATACATAAATGGAAAAATTCAGTATTCGAAAGATTATAAGGGCCCTAGGGGGCCAATATTTAAAAAAATGTTATGCCAGAAACCTTCGCGGGAGTGTACTCAACAACTTCCCAAAGTTTCATGGCGATCGGATGAATGGTGTAGTAATGCATATGCCAGAAACCTTCGTCGGAGTGTACTCAACGACTTCCCAAAGTTTCATGGCGATCGGATGAATGGAGTAGTAATGCATATGGCAGAAACCTTCGCGGGAGTGTACTCAACAACTTCCCAAAGTTTCATGGCGATTGGATGAATTGTGTAGTAATGCATAAAGGACAAACAGACAGACAGACAGACAGACAGACATACATTCGGTTTTATATATATATAGATGAATTGTATCTTTTATGGTATTTTTGTTATATGCCGAATAAAGATTTTCAGTATATCACCCAACTCAAACATTACATTGCAATACACATATTTGCGGGCACACAGACTTGGAAATGTGCACAGAAAAGTAAGCCCAACATACTCCAGACCACTAAATACAAGCCACATCAAATGGCAAAGTGGCACATTAACTTGACCTGGCAGGGTGGCAAAATGGCCCCTCTGTCTCATCATCACGCATATACAAATCGTCTGCACAAGGACACATCTCTCTCTGACGCCAAAATGAGGATGCACTGTGAATGTGACTGATCATGTAAATAAAAAATAAAATGGAGATGTGTGGTGCGGTGCGGTGGCCAGGGCAGCTGACTTCGGAGCACAGGGCTCATGGTTCGATCCCCGGCTCCGGCGACAGTTCAGCTCAGCACCATGTGACTCTGGGCAATAGCTCACTTAATATCCACAACGGCCACCCAGCGTCTTAATAATAATAATAATAACAACACCTTTTATATAGCGCCTGGTTACACTAGGAACAGTGTGTCCCCGCGCTTTAGAACTATCTACCAGCACTAAACCCCAAAGGAAGAAAGGCCGCTGAAGGAAAGGTCAGGAGAATCTCAGGATTTGGGAAAAAGGTAAGTTTTCAATTTGCGCCTGAAGCTTCCTTCTGATGGCTCCATCCGGAGCTCAATGGGGAGGTCATTCCACTGTTTGCTAGCCAAATATCTGAATGACCGTCCCCCCATCCGTGCCCGTTGAATTCTGGGCACCTGAAAGAGCATACGGCCCTGAGATCGTAAAAGACGATTGGGGTGATATTTGGTGAGTAGATTTTGCAGATAGGCGGGACCTCTCTCATAAGCAATGCGATGGGTCATACACATGCTCTTGAAGATGATACGCTCCCGTATAGGGAGCCAGTGGAGTTGAACTAAAGCTTGTTTCCCTGAAGATCTTCTGGAGAGGTTGAGAGCCAGTCTCGCTGCCACATTTTGGACACATTGTAGCCTATGCAATCCTTTCGTACTCAGACCTAAATACAGGGCGTTACTGTAGTCGAGATGGGGCGTCACCAGAGAATGGATTAACGTTTTCCTGCTATTCGCGGGGAGCGAGTCCAGGGTCTTGCGTAGGACCTTAAGAATCCCATAGCATTTCCCTGCTATCCCTCTAGTGTGGTGTTCGAAGGATAGAGTCTCGTCCAGTCTGACCCCTAAGTTTTTAACCTGTTCTAATGGTTTAGGGATGGTGCCAAGTTCTTTAGGTCACCATGCCGATGACCAAATGGATGGAGATTTCCCTAACACCAAAAGTTCGGTTTTATTAGCGTTGAGGCGTAGGCAATTAGTATTCATCCATCCAGCTATTCCGCTCAGACATGCCGTAAAGTTGGCTGAGGCCTCTTCCGGGGGCTGAGACAGTGTCACTACCAGCTGGGTGTCATCAGCATATGGCACTATCTCAACCCCGTACGCCGCAACCAGCTTGGCCAGGGGTGCCATATAAAGATTAAACAAAGTCGGGCTCAAAATTGAGCCCTGAGGCACCCCGTGTCTGAGCGAGCGCACCTCGGATTTAAAAGGACAGTAGACCTGGAATTGCCTATTCGGCAAGAATGAACGCATCCACTCGTGAGCCAGACCCTCGATACCCGCCTCATCAAGACGAGAAAGCAGCCGGGGATGGGAGACGGTGTCAAATGCCGCGCTCAGATCTAATAAAAGGAGCGCGGCTGTCTTCCCTTCATCTACTCTTCTCCTTAATAGCTCAGTGGAAAAGAGGAGTGCCGATTCCGTCGAGTGGTGCGCTCTAAACCCTGACTGTGAGGGATGCAGATGCAATCCGCTATCCAAATATTCAGAGAGCTGCTTGTTAACTATCTTTTCCACCACCTTAGCACAAAAAGGCAGCAGCGATATAGGTCGATAGTTATCCAACTGCGCAGCACTCAAATGTGGTTTGTTTTTTAAGGGAATAACCTGTGCTATTTTCCAGTCTTGAGGTATGTGGCTTGTTAGGAAAGACTGTTTCGCCATGTGGCCTATATGAGTCGCCAGAAGCTCGACTTGATTCTTGAGGACGTTGGGGCGAGCCACATCCTTAGGGGAGCCAGATTTAATGCTGCGTATGATATTCAGCAACTCCATATTATTAGGCACCACAAACTGATTAAGGCATCCATTATTAATCCTCTCCCTGTTAGTAGAAGTGTTCCTAGTGGGGTCTACCGGTATAACTGAAAAGGTTTTGTATATGTTGTCCACTTTCTGCACAAAGAAGTCAGTAATAGCTTCACACATATCCTTAGAATGTAGATCAGGGGCTATAGTTCTCTTCAATGAGGTAAGTTCTTTGTAAATAACAAAGAGTTCTTTGGTAGAGTTATCCGCTAGTTCAATTCTATTTTTTAAGAAGTTGCGCTTCGTAGATCTAATCAATTTATGATAACTCTTTATACTCTTTTTATAGTTGAGTCTAGCCACCTCCTCATATTTATTGCGCCAAATGCGCTCCAATTTTTTACATTCCGTTTTACATGCTTTTAAATCATTATTAAACCACTGAGCTGTTTTTGAGCACCTCGCTGGAGCCTTAGTGGTCCATGGGGCAGTTTCATCTAAAGCTCCCGACAGCCACTTTTCATAATCTGTCCAAGCTTCATCTACATTATCTTTTAGTGGGGGGCTGCTTCTTTTTAGAGCCAGCTCTAACTGATCCTGCTTAATTTTCCCCTATTGCCTCCGTTTACATACCATTGGTTTGGTACTAAACACTAACTTGGGCCCCCCACAGATGGTGAACTCCACCAAAAAATGGTCAGACCATAATACCTTACTGGGGGGTTGCACCGCCACCCCCTCCCAGTTGGCTAAGATCGGGTCCAGCAAATGACCCGCTTTGTGGGTAGGCATCATGGATTGAATGTTAAGATTAAACATTTTTAAAGATGCAAGTAGACTTAAAGCTTCCTTATCGTTTTGAGACCCGTAAGGGTGAGTAGTTTGCGCTTCACAAATACGGATTTACATTTAGTGATAAAATATGCAGTCAGGTAGTGATCACCCACACGCTAAGCCAGGTATTGAATACCAGAACCAGGACAGCATGTATCATCCACGTCAGCAGCTGTTAGAAATGAGGGTCTATAGTTGGTAGCGGTAGTTACCTTTGACCAAGTAGGGGCCCTGCTTCTAGTCAGGAAAAGGGGTGTACACTACTGGATAACCCCTGCCCACCCCCTTGGTAGCTTGGTACGAGCAGACAGGTTTATCTCAGAGGCAGTGTGTAAAGCATTAGTGAACACATACAATAATAAAGTGAAAACACTACAAATGGACACTACACCAATTTAGAAAAATAGGTAATCTTTACTAGACTTAACACAAGACCAAACGACAAAAAAACACAATACTGTAATAAAAATATGACTGTAAAATGGTAGAAAATAGCTTAGTTCAATGTAGTTGGTAAAGGGGACACTTTACTCTCAAAGTACCTTGAATGCGTCACGCAATGCAAACAAAAGGGTCGCAGGGAAGTTGATTCGCCGTTCCTCACACTCAGGGGGGTGGATGCATCGGTTCCTTACTGCAGCGCAGGGATGGTGATACGTCGCTTCCTTACTGTGTGGGGAGTTGATGTGTCATTTCTTACTGTGACCCGGTGACAATGCGACAAGATGGCGCCTCGATGTGATGGGACGATGTGGTTCAATGCGACAAAATGGCGTCTTGGATGCGATGCGACAACATGGATGCGATGTGTGCATGCCCGATGGCTGTGCGACAACTCAGTGAACTCTTGAGCTGCGACAGGCCCTGCGACTCGTTTCTCCGGTGATGCGACGGTGACCTCTGCAGCTGCGACACGCTTCTCCGGTGATGCGACATGTTTTGTTTGTGATGCGATGCAAACCGCTGCGGTGGCGACATGCTTTTTCAGCTGTGCGACGGCAACTGCTGCGGTGGCGACACGCTTCTTCCTCGATGCGTCGCGCTCCCAGCGACACGCAGTCACAAAAGGTACCCAGAACAACAGCAGGTACCGCTCTGCAGGTAGAATTCCCAGCAAGGAAATTCAGGGGGGAGCTGGTGGTGAAGTCTGGGTGTACCTGTGACTTCCGACAGGAGTCAAGCTCAGTTCAAGCCCTTAGAGATCTTCCTCAAGATGATAAAAATACACAAAGTTCCTTTTCCCTTTTCTTGGAAATGAGTAACCACAGCAGGCCAACCCCAGACAGCTACCAGCACTGGGGCAGTCTCCTCCTTCAGCTTCCTTGGTTCTCTCTATGACAAAGGTCTGTCTTGATTCCCAGAAGTGATATAAAGTTCTGGGGTCTGGGCCCCAATAGTTATACCAGTAAATCCTTTGCTCGCTGAAGGCAGTGAGTGGCTGTACCCAGCCAAAACTAGTTCTGTCCTCCCTGGTGCAGCTTCCTGGCAGGTGGTGGAAACAGCATTGTTTGAGAGCAGACCTGGCCCAGGTAGCTGAAAAGAAATCTCCTCCCTCTATTCTATGAGGGCTCAAGTCAGTGAAAGGAAATCTCCTCCCCCTACTCTATATTCAATGCAGGTCCTATTCAGCACAGCCCTGACCCATCCAACCACTGGAGCCAAGGCCCTCTCCAGTCCACTGTCACTCACAAACCAGACATGGAATACACAAACTTAGCAGAGGCATGCTGGATGGTTAGGCAAGAAAAATATGTAGTTTAACATTCTGAGTTCAGACATACTAAACTTTATTTTCCCATCTTTTCCCTGGGTCAGTTATGATTATAAGATGCTATAATCAAAATGCCCATTCTGACCTATGGGAACAGATAGCCTTGCAATAGTGAAAAAAGAAATTGGCTGTAATTCACTATCAAGACATGCCACACACACCAAGGCATATCCTACCTTTGACATACAATGCACCCTGCCCTTGGGCCTACCTTAGGGGTAGACAATATGTAGAAAAGGGAAGGTTTGGGGACTGGCAAGTAGGTGCACTTGCCAAGTCGACATGGCAGTCCCAGACTGCACACAGGCCCTGCAATGGCAGGCCTGAGCCACACTTCAAAAGATATTTCTGTTGGTGGCACAACCAGTGCTGCAAGCTCACCAGCAGCATTTGATTTACAGGCCCTGGGCAAACTTGGTGCACTATACTAGGGTCTGACTAATAAATCAAATAAGCCAATCATGGAGTCACTAATCCAATACATCAACTTACAATAAGGAGCACTTGCACTTTGGCACTGAATAGCAGTGGCAGTCCCCAAAGCATCTATACACCAGCAAAAGCATAGTAAAACATGGGAGGCAACAGTAAAAAAAGGAAGGGAGATCCACGCCAATGGTACCAGGTCTAACAGCAGCTGTGTGGCACATACACAAACACACATCCCCCTGCCATTTGCATCTCTTGTGAGGGTGGCGGTGACAAGGCATGAGCACCAAAAATAGGCCTCATGTAATGCACATACATCAGAAAACTGACCACTTACACACCACACGTGGGGTCAACCTTGAGGGCAATTGGTTTTGACACTGTCTTTTCAAACAGCAACAACAATAGAAACTCACGGTGCACCATACTCACAACAGGTAAGCCAACAGGAGGGCAGAAAGCAATGCATGCAAGATTAAACATAAAGGACGACAAGCACACAAGTCAAATCACAATAGACAAAGCTCTCATTGTCAATGTGCCTAAAGGGGGCCCTCCTCAAACATAATTTATCTTGCACAAAACACATGCACATATGCAGTACCCTGCAATGCTGCGTGTCCATGAGCCACATTGACAAGGCTAGTGACAGTGCGTGATGAATAGCATGCCTGCAGGCCCAACATATTAACATGGTGCAGGCCACCTCACTGAGGTGGCCGAGTGTGGACAACCTCCTTAAAGGAGCAGGTCCCACTCTGACACATCCTCGTGAACATACAACCCCTGACGTTAACAAGACTTTTGATGTCAAACAATGCACAAGTCTCACAACTCTGACCAGTATCCATATTCCTCCTAGTTTGAAATATCTCAGCATTGTAAAAACACAGAAGTGAAAGGCTCACTGCCTGAAAGGTATAACGGGCAGCAAAACCAAAGCTGCAGGTGCCACCATCACACAATGCAGTGCACACACATGCAAATCTAAGCTCATCAACATTGACTACTATGTGGTACAAACTCCATTACACAAATGAACAGAGTACACAACTGTTGCCGCTTGTGTGTAGAAATTGTACAAACACATTTGTCAAAGCTGGAAACTGTGGGATGACAATGTACCACAACAACATCACATCCGTGATGTCCTTAAAATTATCACTATCACTCAAGAAATAGGCATCTCCTCTAAACCAGTCTGAATGTACCCTGTCCTGCAGTCTGCTTGTAAACTCATCCCATGCATGATTGTACATGGAAAACACAGTTGAACTGTATCTCCCCTATCACATTGCAGAGGGAGCGCCATCACCTCATGGAACGCAGACTGGCCCAACCTTCACGATAACGAGGATGATTACCCTACCATATATCATGAACAACTTCAAAATCTGCTAGACTCCTTCAGCGCCCCACCTCCAGGAGCAGGGCAACCCAGCAACATTGCGGTAACCCCACCGTCTGCACAAATGAACCAGCAGCAAGAACCTCCCACCACAGCTGTCTCCCAGGATATCGAGGACCCACATCTGGCCTTCCAACGCTGTGTGCATGAGGTCCAGCGGGAGATGGCTGAACAGATGTGGCAAAATGTCCAAGTCTGTTGCAGGCCACAAGTAGTGTCTCCCATAACAATTGCAAACAAATATCTCTTGCCGTATCTATTCACACACTACGGGGTGTACAAAGCCTGTTGTGAAGGTGCGCATTGCATGTCACATCCAAAGATGTTGCACACTGTTAGACCTGGCATCCTTGGTGTGGTTTCCCCTGACTTTTTTGCCTCTACCTCCTGTATTTTTGACACTGTGCTGGATTTCGTTTTTGCTAGTTTAGATGCGTTGGGCACTTTGCCACTGCTGATCAGTGTCAAAGTGCAAGTGCTCCCTGTATAAATTGTTATTGTGATTGGTTATCCATGATTGGCATATTTGTCTTACCAGTAGGCCCGAGTAAAGTGCACTAAGTGCGCCAGGGCTGGTAACTCAAACACTACTAGTGGGCTTGCAGCACTGATTGTGCCACAACAACATCACATCTGTGATGTCCTTCAAATTATCACTATCACGCAAGAAATAGGCATCTCCTCTAAACCAGTCTGAATGTACCCTGTCCTGGAGTCTGCTTGTAAACTCATCCAATGCATGATTGTACATGAAAACCACAGTTGAACTGTATCTCCCCTATCACATTGCAGAGGGAGAGTCATCACCTCATGGACCGCAGACTGGCCCAACCTTCACTGATAACGAGGATGATTACCCTACCATATATCATGAACAACTTCAAAATCTCCTAGACTCCTTCAGTGCCCCACCTCCAGGAGCAGGGCAACCCAGCAATAATGCTGGAACCCCACTGGTTCGCAAACCAACCAGCAGCAAGCACCTCCCACCACAGCTGGCTCCCAGGACATCGAGGACCCACATCTGGCTTCCAACGCCGTGTGCATGAGGTCCAGCGGGAGATGGTTTGAACCGGTGCGGGCGGGGTTTGAGAGCCTGGCGGACAAACTTGAAGCCATACGTGGGTGTCTGAGTCCCATCCGGGACCACACACACCCAGCTTGTGGTGGCCCTGAATCAGCCAGGAAGCACCCCCTCCAACCTGAATAGCTGCTTAGTAGCACTTACAAAATGGATGGCCTCTTCCCATTTAAAACTTAACGGGGACAAAACAGAACTGATGTTCCTGGGGAATACAGCCGGCCCCAGACCGGCCTTAGAATGGCCACCCTGCATGGGTCCCCCCCCCTAGAGCCAAAAAAGCGAATCAAAAGCTTGGGCATGTGGTTGGATGATACCCTAAGCTTTAACCAGCAAGCCACAACACTCTCCGCCACTTGCTTCGGGTTGATGCGAACGTTGCGGAAAGTCCTACCACTCCTCCCTTTTCAGGCCCGCAGGATAATGGTCCAGGCCATCATCCTGTCCCGTCTTGATTACGGGAATGCTCTGTATTTGGGTGCACCGACCAGCACACTTAAAAAGCTGCAAGTCACTCAGAATGCAGCAGCACGCCTCCTGCTCGGCCTGACCCGTAGGCACTCGGGCACTGCTGCCCTGAGGAATTTACACTGGCTGCCCATCCAGGCCAGGGTAAAATTCAAGGCTATGTGCATAATGCACAAGGCCATGTGGAAAAACGCCCCCGCAATGATCTGCTCCCTAGCCACCCCTTACCATCCTCAAAGATCACTGCGTTCCAGCACGGCCTTTCTGGCAACAACACACAAGATCAAACGGGCCAGGTGGGGCGGACGCTCCTTCTCCCTGAATGCTGCCACGGCTTGGAACTCTTTACCCTCCACGCTTCGCAGCGAGCCCAATCATCTAAAATTCCGCAAAAACCTTAAAACCTTCCTCTTCTCTAAGTAAGTCAGTAGACTCCCCGAGACACGCATCTACAGCGCTACGAGGCCTCCGGGTAGTAACGCGCTTTATAAAACTCACTTTCATTTCATTTCATTTTCATACAGAAGATCAAAAACACCCACAGCCCACTCGATGCTCTTTAATGGTCCATGGCTGATATTGCTGGGGTCATGATTCAGAGACAACAACTACTGTCTAGTCAGAGTGCTCCAGCAATGTCAGCCAGGATTTGGGCAACATCCGTCGGATAATGGAGAGCATGGAGCGGATACAGGGACAAGATATGGGCAGGGTGCAGTGTATGTGAAAGGTAGGACATGTACTAGTGTGTGTAACATGTTGTGATAGTGAAATACTGCCAATTTCGTAATTCACTATTGAAAGGCTATCTTGCCCATAGGAAAGAATGGGGAATGCTGCGTAACATGTTTACCTGCATATCTTCACATAGGAATGAGATAGAAACTTGGAATCTGGTAACCCTGAACTCAGAATTTAATAACATATCCTTTAGTGAGGATGGTTTTTAAATTCTATGTTTGAAAATAGCACTTTTAGAAAGTGGCTATTTTCTTGTCCAACCTTTCTGTGTACCTCTGCCTGTTTGTAGATTGACTGTATGGCTTGAGAGTAACATGGGCTGTGGTTGCTCCAGGAGTCTGCGTGAGTCAGACCTAGGCTGAATAGGCCGATCTGTATTTGGAGTGGTGGGAGGAGTGGCACCTGGGCCTGAATAGGGCTGTGTCTGCCTTCCACAATGCTCGCTCCACCCCCTGTGGTGTGTCTTGTGAGAAGTTAGCCTGCCATATGATGTCCACTATTCTAGTGGGCGCCTTGCACCACTCTAAACAACCCTTATTGATGGTGGTTGTAAAGTCAACCTTATAGACAAGCTATCCTAGTGGTAACATGGACCAGCAGTCTTAGGCTAAAACTTCAGAGAGCATGTGAAGCCAGCTGTTTTACGATATATAATCCCTTGAGTATCAAATGAAAGGAAACAACACAAGGTTTATATCAAATATATATGTATTTATTACTAACACAACCCCTCTGCACTCTTTATGAGGTCAGAGTTCGAGATACTTTACAAGTTACTCATTAAGCATACTATAAGTTGCACAAATACAATTCTGCCCTAGGGGCCTCACGAACCATATACTAAGCAAGTGGTATAAGAACAACTTCAGGAATAGTGAATAGGCCTAGGGCCTAGGGAATCGCTGGGGCTACACTACAGAACCAAAGGTTAGGAAGTAGGAGACCCACGGGAGACGTGTGCAGTGTGGGAACACAGACACAAGTTACCATTGATTTACAATGGAGAACGAAGAAGTCACAAACTTACTGATTAAGGACACTTCCGGGTGGACTACGGTGAAACCCCTTTAAACTAGGACACTTGGATAGTCAATACCCACGGGAGCACCGGAGTACTCGAGTTACCTCACCCAGGGAAGCCGGGTGCATAGGTGTCTTTTCGTGTCGGATTTTGTCGATGCTTTCAATGGAGACCTGCAAAAGAAGTGCTGCAGGCGTCCGAAGGAAGAGTGTCCGGGTGGATCCAAGGGTGGATCGAAGAACTGAAGAACCTGAAAGCAGAGGGGACAGAGTCTGGGTCACTAGCCAGTGACCAGGAAGGAACCAGGATGGAACCAGGTGATGTCGCGATGCAAACAGGTGAAGAGGTGAAGCTTGTCTCTGCAGCCACGAGGATCAGGAGGCGTCGACGACAACCAGGAGCTGGAGTCGAGCTGTACCACGAAGTAACTAGTTAACTGCGGTGTCGGTAGTCAGATTGGACCCAACAAGCCTTGGCAACCGCAACCCACGCAGGAAGTGAAGATTGGCTTAAGGTCAGACCAGCAAGGTCTGAGGAGATTCTCCTTTGCAGGAAAGCTGGAGCAAGCCTGGAGCAACCAGGAAAGGAAGATGATTTCACAGGTTTGCCTTCAGGGGGCTCACTAGCCAATGGGCTAGCAACTGGGAGGACGCATCAAGCTGAAATGCAGGAGCGGGCCCCATGCGGCACTCGTGGAGTGAGGGGAGCTGAGCTTCGGTGCCCCCCATGCACAACTGCGAGTTACCTCAGGAGTCGATGCAGTTAGCAATTTGCAGGATGTCCAGGGAGTCTGGTCCTACGTCTCTCGTGTCCGCCACCGGTCTCAGCTTTGCTGTGGATGTGGGTCGGAGTCCAAGAAGTCTGGAAATCCAGTCCTGATTAGCTGAGTCTTCAGGTTCCATCGGGAGCGTCGACAAACCAAACCGGCAAGTTACTGGTGGTGCCTGTTTGAACAGGGTGGTCACTCCTTGACCACAAGGGAGATGTCTTCCATCTTCTAGTCGATATAGAAAGTCGAAGGTCCAAGAGTTTCATTTCAGAGTTTCGTTCCAGGATAATCTAATGTCTCTTGACTCAGCTCCTACCTTTATGCCAATCAAAGGGGCTGGATTACCTGCTAGGTCCCTCCTATGGGTGGGACCAGGGAAGGGGGTGGTTACACCCCTTTCCCTTTGTCCAGTTTCGTGCCAGAGCTGGGGCTGGAGTGCCCCAGCAACTGGTTTCAACTGGACTATGCATGGAGCACCTCGTGTGCCCCAGGCAGTGTCTCATTTTATTTAGCCCTCCCTGCCCCAATACACTAAGGCCTGTCTGGGGTGGTGCTAGCACCTCCCAAGGCAGGAAATCTATTGTCCAAGCCTCCCTTCGCTGGAAGGACTCCCAGCAGCAGGAGGTCAGACTTGTGTCTGTGGCAGCAGCATCCATTTTGTGATGTTGAGGCTCTGGTTAACTTTAACCGGGATTAACAGGAACAACATGTCTTCTCCCTCTAGAAGGGTGGAATGATACCCCCGTCACCAGAACTGGTGAGGGGATAGTATTCCAAAGCGTATGACACCTTACACGACATGTTTTGATAAAGCCAAACCAAAGTTAGCAATAACCGCGAGGATTATAATGCACTTAAGAGTATATGGTATGGCTATATCATAGAGCAGCTATAAGGACATGGTTCCGAAAGCTGCAGACAGGCTCAGCTCATGCTAGGATCCATCTCACATAAAACCAAGCACTCTGCCTCCAGGATTGTTAAGGCCTGCCATAGGAGTGACTTATAGGTATATATGTGTCTATGTATAATGGTAGGTATAGGGATACTATACCTAAGCAAGGGGTGATTACACGACCTTGCCCCAGTTGAGTGATCAGCCAGTTGTGTCAATTTGGATGGCCAGGGGTGGCATAATTCATGCTGCAGCCCCTGGTAGGCCTTGGACGCACCTATGCCCTGGGTACAGGGGCTTACAAGGGTGACGCAACATCCAATTAGAGATGTACCTAAAGTACATGGAGTCCATTTTACAGTGAGAGCAGATAGCCTGGGGCCCTGATTAGCAGGATCCCAGGCCAACTAAGTCGAAAACCAGCTAAACACCAGGCAAAAAGTTTGGGGTAACCATAGTCCGAAATCCATCCTCCTACAAGTAGAACTTAAGTATTATAAGAACTTGATTTATATGTACCTCCAGGTACCTTAATGTGATCTTTCAAATGACATCTTAAGATTATATGGTAAAACAACAGGAAGCTCTTATCCCACCCGCTGCACAGCAATGTGAGAAGTTAGCCTGGCATATGATGTCCACTATTCTAGTGGGCACCTTGCACCAGTCTAAACGACCCTTATTGATGGTGGTTGTAAAGTCAACCTTATAGATAACCTATCCTAGTGGTAGCATGAACCAGCAGTCTTAGGCTAAAACGTCAGAGAGCATGTGAAGCCAGCTGTTTTACCATATATAATCCCTTGAGTACCAAATGAAAGGACACCACACAAGGTATATATCAAACATATATGTATGTATTACTAACAAAACCCCTCTGCATTCTTTATGATGTAAGAGTTCGAGATACTTTACAAGTTACTCATTAAGCATACTATAAGTTGCACAAATACAATTCTGCCCTAGGGGCCTCACGAACCATATACTAAGTAAGTGGTATAAGAACCACTTCAAGAATAGTGAATAGGCCTAGGGCATAGAAAATTGCTGGGGCTACACTACAGAACCAAAGGTTAGGAAATAGGAGACCCACGGGAGATGCGTGCAGTGTGGGAACACAGACACGAGTTACCATGGACTTACAATGGAGATCGAAAAAGTCACAAAGTTACTGATTATGGACACTTCCGGGTGGACTACGGTGAAACCCCTTTAAACTAGGACACTTGGATAGTCAATACCCACGGGAGCACTGGAGCACTCGAGTTACCTCACCTAGGGAAGCCGGGTGCATAGGTGTCTTTTCGTGTCGGGTTTCGTCAATGCTTTCAATGGAGACCTGCAAAAGAAGTGCTGCAGGCGGCCGAAGGAAGAGTGTCCGGGTGGATCCAAGGGTGGATCGAAGAACTGAAGAACCTGAAAGCAGAGGGGACAGAGTCTGGGTCACTAGCCAGTGACCAGGAAGGAACCAGGATGGAACCAGGTGATGTTGTGATGCAAACAGGTGAAGAGGTGAAGCTTGTCTCTGCAGCCACGAGGACCAGGAGGTGTCGACGACAACCAGGAGCTGGAGTCGAGCTGTCCCACAAAGGATCTAGTTGACTGCGATGTCGGTATCCGGATTGGACCCAACAAGCCTTGGCAACCGCAACCCATGCAGGAAGTGAAGATTGGCTTCAGGTCAGACCAGCAAGGTCTGAGGAGCTTCTCCTTTGCAGGGAAGCTGGAGCAAGCCTGGAGCAACCAGGAAAGCAAGATGATTTCAAAGGTTTGCCTTCAGGGAGCTCACTAGCCAATGGGCTAGCAACCGGGAAGACACGTTGAGCTGAAATGCAGGAGCGGGCGGCACTCGTGGAGTGAGGGAGGCTGAGCTTCGGTGCAAATGGTGTTCGGGTCTGCGGCTTCTTGTACCCCAATGCACAACTGTGAGTTACCTTAGGAGTCGATGCAGTTAGCAATTTTCAGGATGTCTGGGGATGTCCAGGGAGTCTGGTCCCACGTCTCTCGTGTCCGCCACCGGTCTCAGCTTTGCTGTGGATGTGGGTCGGAGTCCAAGAAGTCTGGAAGTCCAGTCCTGAATAGCTGAGTCTTCGGGTTCCGTCGGGAGCGTCGACAAAGCAAACCGGCAAGTCACTGGTGGTGCCTGTTTGAACCGGGTGGTCACTCCTTGACCACAAGGGAGATGTCTTCCGTCTTCTAGTCGATATAGAAAGTCGAAGGTCCAAGAGTTTTGTTTCAGAGATTCGTTACAGGATAATCTAATGTCTCTAGACACAGCTCCTATCTTTATACTAATCTAAGGGGCTGGAGAACCTGCTAGGTCCCTCCTATGGGTGGACCCTGAGAAGGGGGTGGTCACACCCCTTTCTCTTTGTCTAGTTTTGCACCAGAGCGGGGCTGGAGTGCCCCAGCAACTGGTTTGAACTGGGCTATGCATGGATCACCTTGTGTGCCCCAGGCAGTGTCTCATTTTGCAGCCCTCCCTGCCCCAATACACTATTGTCCAGGCCTCCCCTGCTGGAGTTTCTTCCAGCAGCAGGAGGTCAGACTCGTGTCTGTGGCAGCAGCATCCATTTTGTGATGCTGAAGCTCTGTTTAACTTTAACCGGGTAAAGCAGAAACCAACATGTCTTCTCCCTCTGGAAGGGTGGAATGCTACCCCCGCCACCAGAATTGGCGCGCGGGGGGGGGGGGGGTAGTATTCCAAAGCGTATGACACCTTACACGACATGTTTTGATGAAGCCAAACCAAAGTTAGCATTAACCGCGAGGAATAAAATGCACCTAAGAGTATATGGTATGGCTATATCATAGAACAGCTATAAGGACATGGTTCCGAAAGCTGCAGTGGGGCTCAGCTCATGCTAGGGCACCCTCTCACATAAAACCAAGCACTCTGCCTCCAGGATTGTTAAGGCCTGCCATAGGAGTGACTTATAGGTTACTAGACGCTATATATAAGGTAGATATAGATATACTATATCTAAGTAAGGGGTGATTACACCACCTTACCCAAGCTGAGTGATCAGCCTGTGGTGTCAGTTTGGATGGCCAGCCAGGGGTGGCATAATACACGCTGCAGCCCCTGGTAGGCCTTGGATGCACCTATGCCCTGGGTACCTATGGTACACTATACAAGGGCTCACAAAGGCGGCCCAATACCCAATCAGGTATGTACCTAAAGTACATGGTATCAATTTAGAGAGAGAACAGCTGGGCTGTGGGTCTGATTAGCAGGCCCACAGACACACTAAAGTCGAAAAAACAGAGAATCACAGAAAACAGTGGGGGTGACCATAGGAAGCAGACCCTACTCTCCTACATGTCTGATGGCCCTGGCCCACACTAACAAAGGGAGAGGTTGTGCACTGGCAGAGTGCACCCAGAACTGGTTTGGACTGGGTCCAGGACCCCTTACACCTAGAGAACAAAGACTTTTTGATTATAAATATGAGAGCTGAAACTCCTAAACTTTAGATCATCATGGAATTCAAGAGGAACCTTTGCTGAGGAGAAGAGCTGGAGAAACTGAAGAGAAGAACTGCCCTTGCTGTGTGTTCTGGGACAAACCTGCAGTTGCTATTCTGCCAAGGAAAGGAGAAGGACTTTGCTGTGTGCTGTGTCCCCTGCTTGAAGAAGATCTTCAAGAGCGCATTGTGTGAACGGCCATACAACTCAGTGTGAAAAATCGTGTGTATGTAAACATACCCCACACAGGTATGCTTCTATGAATGTTATGTCTATGAATGATGTGTGATATTAAAATAGATAACGGTGAAATGACATCAAGTAGAGATGAAATTCGCTAGTTAACACAAGGCAATATAACATTTGCCATTTAGGAATAGAAAAATATATCACAATTTTTCTAAAACTAAACGTGATTTCCACGTAATGATGATGTGTTGCAAAGGAAACTTCAATGGATGTTGACTCTTTGTCTTGTTCATTTTCTCTTTTGTTTCAGAGACCAATTTGGTTATTTTTTTTGATGGGCCAATTTCAGCCCAAAAAACAGACTAGCCGATTTTTGCAGTTTGTTTTTAGGAAAATAGGCATATGACCTATAAATTTATACATTTTCTCGAGTGTAGTAGAGATCAGAATAGATAGGTCCTGATGAGTAAAGCAGTGGGGACTGCTTACGAAACATGTCGACCAAGTAGGGCATAGCATATACCCCTACAAAAAAAAACATTTTAACATTCTCAGCTAGAGAAGTGAATAAATTGTTTTTTCTACTACCCAGGGAATTTTTAAGTACCTCTATTTTTCACATATTTCCACACTCCCTACCACTCACATCTTTAACACCACACATAGCCTTATTTCACAAAAACAAATGCTCCCACGTATTTCGTAGGTCAAAGCACGCCCCGCCCCGTAGAGGGACGGGAAGACCCCTATGATGAAGCATGACATTATGGGATTCTTAGTGTGTGAGGGGTATTAAAAAACACATAGTGCTTTCCCTGGTCAACACCAGGATCAGCAAGACTCACCTTATATTATATAAAAAAAACTGAAAAATCGGTAGAATCATATTGGTTATAAAGACTTTGTACTGGTGGTAGATTCTATCTGATAACCTCTAAACTCCCTCCTTTGGTTATTTTGTGATAGAAGATGTCCAATGGCCTGAGGAGAGCAGGCCTTCTGTTTTGAAGTCCCAGGAACAAAAGGACTTCACCCCCAGCACCCCTTGAACTCTGCTGTGTGAGTTCCCTGACCTGCCTAGAGTGCTTGATCCAGTTTTGGGGCCTCTGGAGGTTTGTTTCTGCTGTGTTAGGAGCTGGAAGAATAAGAAGCGTGAAAAGAACTGCAAAACCCATTGCATCGCTCTTCTTGCTGCAGGTTTCACCGGAGAATCTCGACGGCGCAAGAAGATTTCCATCGCATCGCCGTGCTGCTGCCAAGATCGTTGCAGTGCCTGTCGCCGCTGCAAGAACCGACGCATCGAGGAATTGTGGCTGAAGAGGACTGACTCCGCGCAACGTAATGCCGCTGCATCGATCGCTGTTGCATCCCGAAGATCTACGCATCGTACCTGTGCGAGACGCTTTCCCGACGCATCACTTGCGAACCGGAACCAGCACAAAGACTCAACGCATTGCTCCCCCTACGGACCGGACTCGAAGCAACCCGCCCGTTACAACGACTTGCGTTGGGGGGCGCTGGATAGTGAATAGTTCAATTTACTATTCCAACTCCAGTCCCCGTGGATAGTAGGGAAGGTGTTGGATAGTAAATATAACAAGAAAATCCCTGTGTTCTGTAGCAGCCTCTAATTGCTGAGGGAAATTGTCCCTGAGGGGTTTCTGCAACAATTTTAAGGGGCGAACTCAACAATGAACCAATGTATGTAAGCAACAAAATTTCACTGTGATTAAGTAATGGGCATATACAAACGAATAGAAATCAATTTGAGATTTATTTGAACCTCCCAACTGGGTTACAATCTAAAATAAATTTAAAAACAACTAAAAAACCTTTTGTAAAAAGGTCACACATTTAATCAAATACACTTAAAAAGTTTTTTCAAAACAAATCAATTTACAAAACAAGTCGACGCGGCGTTTCGGTGTCTTTCGATCTTTACACCTTCATCAGGACAAACATAAATATTTTGAAGTATCTATAAGTTAAACAACAGAAGTTTAGTATCATTATATGTCTAACAGTTTCATCAACACAGTTTGCTTACTCTTTTTGAGACTATTTACATCCCCTTCGGGCTGTCTATCACCATACGTTGAGCCTAAGCGTCGCCTAAGCAATTTCTCATACCCCACATTTCTGCATCTGTTCACTGTATTATTATTAGTGAGCAAAGTCCAATACCTGCAGTGCGGTTACAGACTCAAGTTAATCAATTTCATCAAGTCTTTTCTCTTGGCGTGGACTATGTTGTGATGATTAAGCCACGATTGGAAGCTATAAAAAGTATAAAGGGATGTATTATAGCCACAAAGCCCTGTGAATGACTGAATATCACTTCTTTATATCTAAATAGCTTGAATATTTTCAATGGGCCGTTTACCTTTTGGTTTTGCCTCAGCGTTTTCTCATTGCACGGAGGAACCACCGTATATTGGTGAGAAGGATATCTCAAATCTGGATTTGCGTTTGATGCCCTGTGTAGATAAATACATACCTTCCCTTAGTTAGTTTTGGACTGTATGAGGGAAAAGAAGGATAAATGGGCAAGGGGATAGGGTGGGTATTAGGAGGTGGCGAATACTTATAATCCCTCCAAAAGGTACTCACCAACCCAAGATTGGTTAGATTTGCCGGTGTGCTCTTTGAATTATGCACCTCCACTTGGTAATCTAGTTATCAGGTCAACGATGTCTATAAGAAAAAAGTTTATTTCGACCTGATCAGTATCATATTACTCCTTACGTTTTTGTATTCACTGTTTTGATTTTTTCAGGGCTATATATTTCTATTATAAACATCTCTTGATTTTTTAACCTCTCTTGATTTTTTACCCTTAGCGTCATAAAGAGTCTTTTGTTCTTATATATTTAATCAAGCATTTGCATTGACTCTTAAGAGATACCTCTCGAATTTATCCCGAACCGGGTTCAGTATTTCTCAGAGTGTTTCAAGGATGAAGCTATTGCTAGATGCTAGATGTTTATGACCCTCCCATCATTTAGCGTGCCTATCTTGGACAGAAACAGTTTTTTAAAAAAAATTTTAAAGGTTCAACTTTCTGGTAGATTGGAATACCCCTTCTATATCAAGGGAAGGACTCCTATTCACAAAATGGTCATAGTACCACCCTTCCACACTTCTATCAAGTAAAAGCACTCTCTATTCACATACCTGTAGTTTATCAGCCGGCCTCCCTGTTCCTCCGTGCGTTCGCCTTCGTGTAAATTCAAAGGGTAAACACACTTTCTGAGTCTGCGTTTTTATGCTGACTTTGCTCATCTTAACCCGGAAGTTAAACTCAAATTTTTGTTTTATAAAACTATTCCTAACCGATACACCAAGTTATCGGATTTCATCTTATATTCTAATGATTTTGAACCTAGCTGTTTAACCATTTGCTTTTTAGTTATATTTAAAATCTTGATTATCGCATTCTCGAACAGTCATCCCGGAAGGAATTCTCGGGCAATTTCGGGGATAGTCTAGTGGTTCAAGTCCCTTATGGAGTTTGTTCATAGAGCAAACATATCGAGTGATTACTTTGAAAGCCTCGCTCTTCCGCTTTCTTTATATTATTTTTTCGTATGGATTTTAATTTTATATATTTCTGTAGAACTATTGTGCGGCCATCTTGGAATGGGATATTGGAAAATTTTACGTGGGCCATGTTTGAGCGACCTCATAGATGGTTCGGCCATTTTGAATTGGGAAACTTTTACGTATTCATCATCAGCCATGATGCTGTACTTACATTGACGATTTGTCGCATCACCCAATGTAATGAAGTACACACATGTCATAAAAGGAAGAGAATCTTACATTCAAAGTCACAGAGTATACTTAATAATGTACCAACTGCTGGGCTTTTATATGCCCCCTCTTTGCGTAATCGATTTTGTGGATATTTATACATACATGCATGTATTACATCACAATTCATATCAGAATGAGTTTTCAATGTAGTGATTTAGTAGAGGTCATAATTATCTTAGATTCAAACCACGTCAATGTTAAACCATAAAAATATCTTTTAGGTATTATAATCCATATCTATGCATCAACAATATAGAACAGAGTGGTAAAATAAAACAACAAGTTTCATTCAAAGACAGCTGGGTCAGGACAAGTAAGAGAGTGAGCATAGATGGATCGATGGTAACTCAACAGGATATATAATTAACACAAATGTAATATTCAACATTGTTGGTTGCATGAGCAGCTTTATATGAACACAAACAGTTTATAACCACCACCAATTTATATCCTCTGTTAGAGGGCAACAGTATCCAGTTATGTACCGTCTAGCTAACCATCTTAGTTTATTTCATGGATCTCTGTTTGGATGTTATAAGATAAGTCTCTCCCATTCCTCTCTGTTGTTTAAACCGGTTCTAAAGGTGTTAAATAAGGACATATAAAATTGTTCCCTTTTCTTTCTTTTGGTGGTATTGTCACCACTTCTAATGTTATGAGTGATGGCTTCCACCCCACACCATTTCAAATCATCGACACTGTGGTTCTGAGTAAGCCAATGTTCTACTAGGGGGGCAGTTTTTTTCTTGGTACGAATTGCGGATTTATGCTCCGTTATTCGTGTTCTGATCTCCCTGGCTGTCTCTCCAATATAGACTTTGTCACATGGACATCTGATCATGTAAATCAAATTCTTGGTCCTGCAGTTTATAAAACTTTTAATTTTGTGGTCTACGCCGTTATGGGAGATAGTATTCCCTTTTATTTGGGACTCACAGTTAGAGCACATGTTACAAGCAAAGTTGCCTGTTGGGAGCGGTGTTCTTTGTATGGTTGCCTGAGTTTCCAATTTATTCTCT
Organism: Lissotriton helveticus; assembly: GCF_964261635.1. Taxonomy (NCBI): domain Eukaryota; kingdom Metazoa; phylum Chordata; class Amphibia; order Caudata; family Salamandridae; genus Lissotriton; species Lissotriton helveticus. The sequence continues at coordinate 740,921,800 of NC_136065.1, read as the reverse complement.
TTGAAGGTGTGTACTAAGCAGTTCTTTATAGTTTTATTTCTGCGAAAGCTAAACATTGGTTTTGGGATTTTACCTCCCTGTCTATCATTTAGAAGGGACCCGTTCCGATTAATGATGTTTTTTATTTTATTACTAGCTACACTGTAGTTGGTAACAAAGATTAATTGGTCTTTCGTTCTATTGATCCTTTGTTTGTCTTTTTCAAACAGCGCTTCTCTATTATAATATCTTGCACGCTTGTACGCCTTCTTAATTAGACCCTTGGGATATCCTCGGTTCCTCAATTTCTCTGATAGAGCACTGGCATGTTTCTCGAAGTCCTTAATGTTACTGCAATTTCGTCTTATTCTTAGAAATTGTCCGAATGGTATGTTGTCCTTTTGACTTCTGGGGTGATTACTTTTATAATGTAAAAGGGTGTTTCTATCAGACGGTTTTGTATAAAGGTCCACCCCTAGGACTTCGTTTTCTACTCTGATCTTAATATCAAGAAATTCTATGGTTTCTTTGTTATAATTTGAGGTGAATCTCAGATTTTGATCACCTAGGTTTAACCATGCAATAAATTCAATCAATGTCTCCTCAGTCCCATTCCAGATGAAAAAAATGTCGTCGATGTATCTCGACCAACATGTTATGTTTTCACTGAAAGGTGCCATGTCATTGTATATATGTTTTTCTTCGAAGGCTGGCACGTATAGACATGCCAGACTCGGGGCGCAAGTTGCGCCCATGCTGGTCCCTTTGATCTGCTTAAAGAAATCGTTTTTAAATAAAAAAATATTATTTTTTAAAATAATTTCAGCACATTCTATAATAAAGGTTGCATGGTCGTTGAGATCCTCATCCCCTATTTTTAGTAGGCCCTCTAACATTTTGATGGTGTCATCTTGCGGGATGTTTGTATAGAGGGCCTCTATGTCTAAGGTGACCAGCCATTGAGATGAAGCATTGTATGGTATGCCTTCTACTTTATCAATCATATGTGTGGTGTCTTTTATATAGGCTTTCTGGCTCATAACAATAGGTTGGAGAAACTTGTCTATGTACTTACTTAGGGGTTCGGTTATAGAGTTAATGCTGGACACTATAGGCCGCATGGGGGGATTGGTTATATTCTTGTGTACTTTAGGAAGCCCATATAGGGCAGGAATGACCGGAGCTTCATTTTTGAGGAATTTGTATTCCTCCGTACAGATGATATCATCTTCCTTGGCGTAGTTTAGAAGGGTATTTACCCTTTGGATCAATGCATCCCACTCTAATCTGCTGGATTTACAGTAATGTAACCCTCTCTCTGTAAAGAGATCTACAAGGGTTCTTTAGAAAAATAAGACTTCATGATTTATTCAAAGATAAACCCCCAAGAGTGGGCCCTAGGAATAAATATGGCCTGAAACCCAAGTCTGATTGGACCCCAAATATAAGCATGGTAAGCAAACAAGTAGATCTTTTTGAAAGAGCAGTAGAGAGTAACATCACTGATCTACTAACTCATCCAATCAAAGGACCGGGCAACATGAACAGGGAAGAGAGACTAGCTCTAAAAAATTTGGAAAATAATCAGAACTTGACAATTAAACCAGGTGATAAGGGAGGAAGCATAGTACTCATGCAAACTGAGGAATATAACAAAAAAATGATGCTCCTCTTAAATAATTCTGAACATTACTGTAAATCCAGCAGATTAGAGTGGGATGCATTGATCCAAAGGGTAAATACCCTTCTAAACTACGCCAAGGAAGATGATATCATCTGTACGGAGGAATACAAATTCCTCAAAAATGAAGCTCCGGTCATTCCTGCCCTATATGGGCTTCCTAAAGTACACAAGAATATAACCAATCCCCCCATGCGGCCTATAGTGTCCAGCATTAACTCTATAACCAAACCCCTAAGTAAGTACATAGACAAGTTTCTCCAACCTATTGTTATGAGCCAGAAAGCCTATATAAAAGACACCACACATATGATTGATAAAGTAGAAGGCATACCATACAATGCTTCATCTCAATGGCTGGTCACCTTAGACATAGAGGCCCTCTATACAAACATCCCGCAAGATGACACCATCAAAATGTTATAGGGCCTACTAAAAATAGGGGATGAGGATCTCAACGACCATGCAACCTTTATTATAGAATGTGCTGAAATTATTTTAAAAAATAATATTTTTTTATTTAAAAACGATTTCTTTAAGCAGATCAAAGGGACCAGCATGGGCGCAACTTGCGCCCCGAGTCTGGCATGTCTATACGTGGCAGCCTTCGAAGAAAAACATATATACAATGACATGGCACCTTTCAGTGAAAACATAACATGTTGGTCGAGATACATCGACGACATTTTTTTCATCTGGAATGGGACTGAGGAGACATTGATTGAATTTATTGCATGGTTAAACCTAGGTGATCAAAATCTGAGATTCACCTCAAATTATAACAAAGAAACCATAGAATTTCTTGATATTAAGATCAGAGTAGAAAACGAAGTCCTAGGGGTGGACCTTTATACAAAACCGTCTGATAGAAACACCCTTTTACATTATAAAAGTAATCACCCCAGAAGTCAAAAGGACAACATACCATTCGGACAATTTCTAAGAATAAGACGAAATTGCAGTAACATTAAGGACTTCGAGAAACATGCCAGTGCTCTATCAGAGAAATTGAGGAACCGAGGATATCCCAAGGGTCTAATTAAGAAGGCGTACAAGCGTGCAAGATATTATAATAGAGAAGCGCTGTTTGAAAAAGACAAACAAAAGATCAATAGAACGAAAGACCAATTAATCTTTGTTACCAACTACAGTGTAGCTAGTAATAAAATAAAAAACATCATTCATCGGAACTGGTCCCTTCTAAATGATAGACAGGGAGGTAAAATCCCAAAACCAATGTTTAGCTTTCGCAGAAATAAAACTATAAAGAACTGCTTAGTACACACCTTCAAAGAGAATAAATTGGAAACTCAGGCAACCATACAAAGAACACCGCTCCCAACAGGCAACTTTGCTTGTAACATGTGCTCTAACTGTGAGTCCCAAATAAAAGGGAATACTATCTCCCATAACGGCGTAGACCACAAAATTAAAAGTTTTATAAACTGCAGGACCAAGAATTTGATTTACATGATCAGATGTCCATGTGACAAAGTCTATATTGGAGAGACAGCCAGGGAGATCAGAACACGAATAACGGAGCATAAATCCGCAATTCGTACCAAGAAAAAAACTGCCCCCCTAGTAGAACATTGGCTTACTCAGAACCACAGTGTCGATGATTTGAAATGGTGTGGGGTGGAAGCCATCACTCATAACATTAGAGGTGGTGACAATACCACCAAAAGAAAGAAAAGGGAACAATTTTATATGTCCTTATTTAACACCTTTAGAACCGGTTTAAACAACAGAGAGGAATGGGAGAGACTTATCTTATAACATCCAAACAGAGATCCATGAAATAAACTAAGATGGTTAGCTAGACGGTACATAACTGGATACTGTTGCCCTCTAACAGAGGATATAAATTGGTGGTGGTTATAAACTGTTTGTGTTCATATAAAGCTGCTCATGCAACCAACAATGTTGAATATTACATTTGTGTTAATTATATATCCTGTTGAGTTACCATTGATAGATCCATCTATGCTCACTCTCTTACTTGTCCTGACCCAGCTGTCTTTGAATGAAACTTGTTGTTTTATTTTACCACTCTGTTCTATATTGTTGATGCATAGATATGGATTATAATACCTAAAAGATATTTTTATGGTTTAACATTGACGTGGTTTGAATCTAAGATAATTATGACCTCTACTAAATCACTACATTGAAAACTCATTCTGATATGAATTGTGATGTAATACATGCATGTATGTATAAATATCCACAAAATCGATTACGCAAAGAGGGGGCATATAAAAGCCCAGCAGTTGGTACATTATTAAGTATACTCTGTGACTTTGAATGTAAGATTCTCTTCCTTTTATGACATGTGTGTACTTCATTACATTGGGTGATGCGACAAATCGTCAATGTAAATACAGCATCATGGCTGATGATGAATACGTAAAAGTTTCCCAATTCAAAATGGCCGAACCATCTATGAGGTCGCTCAAACATGGCCCACGTAAAATTTTCCAATATCCCATTCCAAGATGGCCGCACAATAGTTCTACAGAAATATATAAAATTAAAATCCATACGAAAAAATAATATAAAGAAAGCGGAAGAGCGAGGCTTTCAAAGTAATCACTCGATATGTTTGCTCTATGTACAAACTCCATAAGGGACTTGAACCACTAGACTATCCCCGAAATTGCCCGAGAATTCCTTCCGGGATGACTGTTCGAGAATGCGATAATCAAGATTTTAAATATAACTAAAAAGCAAATGGTTAAACAGCTAGGTTCAAAATCATTAGAATATAAGATGAAATCCGATAACTTGGTGTATCGGTTAGGAATCGTTTTATTAAACAAAAATTTGAGTTTAACTTCCGGGTTAAGATGAGCAAAGTCAGCATAAAAACGCCGACTCAGAAAGTGTGTTTACCCTTTGAATTTACACGAAGGCGAACGCACGGAGGAACAGGGAGGCCGGCTGATAAACTACAGGTATGTGAATAGAGAGTGCTTTTACTTGATAGAAGTGTGGAAGGGTGGTACTATGACCATTTTGTGAATAGGAGTCCTTCCCTTGATATAGAAGGGGTATTCCAATCTACCAGAAAGTTGAACCTTTAAATTTTTTTTTTTAAAACTGTTTCTGTCCAAGATAGGCACGCTAAATGATGGGAAGGTCATAAACATCTAGCATCTAGCAATAGCTTCATCCTTGAAACACTCTGAGAAATACTGAACCCGGTTCGGGATAAATTCGAGAGGTATCTCTTAAGAGTCAATGCAAATGCTTGATTAAATATATAAGAACAAAAGACTCTTGATGACGCTAAGGGTAAAAAATCAAGAGAGGTTAAAAAATCAAGAGATGTTTATAATAGAAATATATAGCCCTGAAAAAATCAAAACAGTGAATACAAAAACGTAAGGAGTAATATGATACTGATCAGGTCGAAATAAACTTTTTTCTTATAGACATCGTTGACCTGATAACTAGATTACCAAGTGGAGGTGCATAATTCAAAGAGCACACCGGCAAATCTAACCAATCTTGGGTTGGTGAGTACCTTTTGGAGGGATTATAAGTATTCGCCACCTCCTAATACCCACCCTATCCCCTTGCCCATTTATCCTTCTTTTCCCTCATACAGTCCAAAACTAACTAAGGGAAGGTATGTATTTATCTACACAGGGCATCAAACGCAAATCCAGATTTGAGATATCCTTCTCACCAATATACGGTGGTTCCTCCGTGCAATGAGAAAACGCTGAGGCAAAACCAAAAGGTAAACGGCCCATTGAAAATATTCAAGCTATTTAGATATAAAGAAGTGATATTCAGTCATTCACAGGGCTTTGTGGCTATAATACATCCCTTTATACTTTTTATAGCTTCCAATCGTGGCTTAATCATCACAACATAGTCCACGCCAAGAGAAAAGACTTGATGAAATTGATTAACTTGAGTCTGTAACCGCACTGCAGGTATTGGACTTTGCTCACTAATAATAATACAGTGAACAGATGCAGAAATGTGGGGTTTGAGAAATTGCTTAGGCGACGCTTAGGCTCAACGTATGGTGATAGACAGCCCGAAGGGGATGTAAATAGTCTCAAAAAGAGTAAGCAAACTGTGTTGATGAAACTGTTAGACATATAATGATACTAAACTTCTGTTGTTTAACTTATAGATACTTCAAAATGTTTATGTTTGTCCTGATGAAGGTGTAAAGATCGAAAGACACCAAAACGCCGCGTCGACTTGTTTTGTTTTGAAAAAACTTTTTAAGTGTATTTGATTAAATGTGTGACCTTTTTACAAAAGGTTTTTTAGTTGTTTTTAAATTTATTTTAGATTGTAACCCAGTTGGGAGGTTCAAATAAATCTCAAATTGATTTCTATTCGTTTGTATATACCCATTACTTAATCACAGTGAAATTTTGTTGCTTACATACATTGGTTCATTGTTGAGTTCGCCCCTTAAAATTGTTGCAGAAACCCCTCAGGGACAATTTCCCTCAGCAATTAGAGGCTGCTACAGAACACAGGGATTTTCTTGTTATATTTCTAATTCCCCCTCCCTGACATCCGTCATTAGGGGATCCTCCGTTGCTTTGAGTCGTTGGATAGTAAATTAAACTATTGCCTATCCTACAGCGCCCCCCAGCGCAATTTGTTGTAACGAATTGCGTTGTAAAAGTTGCGTGGTAAAGGTAGTGCGTGGTAAACGTTGCGTTGTAAACGCTGTTTACCGTCAGATGCACGGCCAACATTGGCTCTACATGGCTCAAATCTGAGACGACACTATTTTTTGATTGTGTATTGTGTTTATTGTTATTTGTTCATCTGTCTCTGCCACTGTTGTTTTGATTTCATTTATGGTTATGTTTTTGGAGTGTATATCATGAGTGTAATTATTTGAGCGCCCTTGTGTTTTCATCAAATTTCATTACATTTATTTAAGTATATTTTTATGTACTGGTTTTTTGTGACATTGTGATACTCACAGGTTTTTTCTTCCCCTTTCTCACCTCTAATTTCTCTTAGCTTGATGGAGTTCTTCTTTTCTCTCCCTTTTTTAAAGCAGTTTAATATGTCCATATAGCTCGGGGGAGGAGCCTAGCTCGAGGACGGAATGGCCGCCTTTTAGCTCGGCTCCGTCGGCCCTCCGGCTGACCTCGACTATCCTGCAATATATCCTGCACTGCTACGATACTTCAATACAGAATTTGAAATTTAAAGATCCACTCTTACTCATCGTCTGGTCCGGAGGTTTCTGTGTGCTGTGGGTCCGCAGCTGTGCCCTCGGTGAGATTGGGGCCTCCGGGCACCCGAGACCGGGACCTCGCCTGCGGGACCCGACCGGCGGAGAAGAGATTGCCGGCTCCGGCCACGAAAGTGAGCCTCTGGTGGGAACCATTATGCGTGTGCCCCGGAGATCCTGAACCGGCCCCGACGATTGGGTTGTGCGGCTGGAGGGGGACGAGATGTGTTGGGGGCTGACCGTGTGAAGGGGTCCCTTCGCCTTTGTCCTGTCCGTCGGCCCTGGACCCCGCGACTGGCTCTCGCCTGTGGGGCCTGCCACTGTTCGGAGGGGCCCCCTCTCCCATCGGGCGCTCGCCCATCCTGTGCCGGTGAGGCCGTTGTTGGGAGCCTCCGGAGATCTGTAAAGTCCTCCATTTGGGAACTGTTTGGGGGCCCACGGTGGAGTGTGGGGCGGCGAAACTCACAAGATGGCTACCGAGAACGTGGGGGATGCTCCGCTCTGCATCGGCGCTCCTTACCGGCCGGATTGTGCGGAGGCCTGGGTGTGTCCTCGAGCGCCCACGCCCGGAGATGTCCTGGACGCCTTGATGTCATTGTACGCCGTCTTGGCCCCCGGTGCCTCTGCCGACTCCATGCGGCTCGCCGCCATTTTGGGCCGCCGCTCTTCCATGCACCCCCATCGTCTTGATGCCGCCATTGCTTCGCCCCCTTCGGCTGCGCCAGGAGTTGCTGTTGTTATTCTTTGGCCGACTGATGGGCCGGTGACTTTTGACCCTCTGCCTCCTCACCGTCTGGTTTTCGAGGACTTTCATACGCCGCGGAGATCTACTCCTTCCCGGGTACCTGGGACTTATGGTGGGCCGCTGTTTGATCCCGCTTCGTTGGATTCGAACTTTTGTCCTGGAGGGGTACCTTTGAATTGTCGAATTGCGCATCTGGACTCCGGCTCGCCTTTGCTTGCCCTGTCGTTGCTACTACAATTGACTTGCTTTATTGACTTTTTGTATTCCCTCCGTACGAAGGCTCTCCCTGATTTATATTACTGCCGTGACTCTGGACAATATTACGATTATTTTGTGCTGGGTGGTCCACTCCTCATTCTCCTTTATTGGGTTGGTTTCGTGGTCAGGAGGGGTTGGGGGTGAGTTGTACGACATGATAGTTTGCTGGTTTACCTGCCCGTTGCACTGATGTATGTACTCCCTGATACGGTGAATCGTTGCAATCTCTTCCTCCTCCCCCTCCCTGTGATTTTTGCTGTATGTGAAGATGTAGTATTGACTTGATGCTTATTCATTCGTTGGTCGGGAGTGGGTTGCGGCCGAATGTGTTCGCTCATATCCTCTGGCTCCTCCCTCACATTTATTTTTGTTTTGTATTTCTTCTCCTTCTCTTTTTGTCTTCTTTCTCTACTTTCTTTTTTCACTATATTTCGGGTTTCGGATTAGGGCGACAGGCATGCTGTTTGGAGGGTAGGCCGTAGCCTTCTGCAGGGGTGCGGGGTGGGACGGGTGGGTGGGGTCTTTCAGATGTTTTCTTTTGGTTCTATGGCCCTTTCTATTCCTTTATAGCGGTGCCGCTTCTGTCCTCGCTTCTCAGGCATGAGTGGGTTGGGGTCTGTTGCTATGCCACTTTTATCGGTTTCGATGCTTCGTCGCTACTGCCATGCCCTCCTTTTCGCCAGCTCTCCACTTTCTTCTGTACTATTAGCCGCGGGTTGCCTGGCCCGGGGTGGCGCCCATCTTGCACGTTTGTGTTTTTCCTTTTATATTCTTTGTTTTGCTCTTTCTCCTTCCTTTCCTCCCCCTTTCTGTCCCCCCTTTTTGGTTTCTTCCCCTTTGTTTCCCCCCCTAATTTTCCCCCCTTCCCTTCCCCCCCCCCCTTTTTCCCCCCCCTCCTCCCCCTTTTTCCCAGGCTCGTATTGTTAGAAGTGGGTTCGGTTCGTACAGTTTATCCGTTCCCCCTGCCTCTGTTAATGTGTTCTTGGGTGGGGGACATGAGATTTTGGTAGCACTTGTATGCTTCTCCACTATATTTTACGTTTGTTTTATGCTGCGATCGACTCGTGCCCTTACATCCTCCTCCCCCCCCAAACCCCCCCCCCTCCTTTCGTTTCAGCATGGGTGTATTCCTGTTTCTGGGTTATCCCTTGTTTGTGAGTCAGTCATGAGCCTTCTCCCCTTATCATAAAATGGACCTCATTGATCCTGATATTGGGCCGTTATTGCCGCTTATCCCATTGCTAGCATTGTTTAATTATGTTTGCTTGCCTGCCAACTGGCCTAGTGTCGCTTATTTTGAATTTCATGATCGTCTTTGCCTTGTGGCCGGCCAGATTGGTTGTAGGCCCGCACATGTTTATCCTAATGATGCAAATAAAGGTCTTCAAAAAAAAATTTAAAAAAAATAAAATATGTCCATATAGCTCAAGAACCTTTGTTTGGATTATAGTGTTTGTTATCCCTGGTTCTTGTTCTAGGTTTGCCCCTGTGGTTGGAAAATCAACATTTCAAGGGTGGCATCACTATGAGCCAATGGCAGAAGTACAAGTATCTATGACACTGTCACAACATTGAGCAATGCAACATTTCCCCCTTATGTGCAGCAGAACATTGTGCCTGCCCCAAAACGTTAGCTGGGACCAAATCATAACTTGTTAAGTGAGTCACGAAAGGCATTTAGGAGAAGTGAAGTCAGTATACCTACACTACTTCTAAATGCCATTTGTGAGTACTGTAAAATGTAAAGTCATAACTTTCTCTCAGATGACTTTTGTGAATCAGGAACACTGTTGTTCCATGTGCTGTTCACAATGGACACAGAAATGTAATAAATCATGCATGGGCCGGAGATTGATCGTCCATGCACAGGAACTTATCTTGCAAAGGAAGCTGACACATTGGCACTATGCAGCAAGTGTGGCAAGGTATGTGCAATGTAGATGGACTCAGCACCAGGAGCATCTGATATGCAGGTGTGTGATGGAATCTGTGGTACCTGACGCATACATCCATCTCCATGATGGTTAACGGTAGCTAACTGTATTTCCTCTCCATGCCATCTCCCTAGGTTGTGTTGTAAATGGGCAACAATGTGTTGTCCAACTCCTTGAATCGCACTGAAGATGTAGAACGTCACAAACGACTGTCCCTAGACTAGGCCGTAAATCCAACTTGCCACCCTGTCATCCATGCAGGTTCACTGTGATCACATATGAGGTATCCTGACACAATACATCCGGCAAACTAACATGTCATGACCAGACTTACAGATTCCAATGGTTTGTCTAGTGATGGTATGAGTTGCATACAAGGGAATAAGCCACACTCCCCAACATCATCCCTGACAGAAGTGCAAGTTGAAATCCAAAGTAGTAAACATTTCTTAGAACAGTAAAAAGATTGAACTAACCTAAACTAACTCTGATCACTAGAACTACTACTAAAATCTAAACTAACATTCTTACTTACCTAAACTATTTACGCTAACTAATCCTAAACCCGCAGCAACATATCCTAGACATCAACCCCCCTCCCACCCTTAAGGCACACCACGAGACAGGACAAAGACATCTAAGCTATACATAAACTAACTACACATTTAACCTACACAAAGATACATTTTTTGTATTTTTGTATATTTGTTTCACAACAAATACATCAACCCCCCACCCAAAGGAAAAGGAAACTTATCCCCAAATACGGCATAATAATAAATATCTAAAATCTACCTTAAAACCTAACACTTACTATAACCTACGCTAAAACTACACTACCTAACAATTAAAAGAACTAACCTAACACTACCTAATAACAGATTTTAACACATTGGGGGAAGGGAAAAGAGGGGGATGGGGCCCAACATGTCCAGGCATCATGGCAGTCCAAAGAGTTGTTTCATGTCCGTGACATGTCTGTACAGATCAGCCATTTCTCGCCTGATCTCTGCCAGGAACACATTGTTATCATGCAGGATCCTCCTGTCCCTCACAGTAAATGGCACCACCTGATGGCCAGGTGCAGATGGGACTGTCCCTTGGGGGGTGTGGCCAGAGGGGGACGTGACACCTGTCCAGGCTGGGACCCACCACTGACGCCAGAGGGGCCTGGGATGGGCTGTGTGCCAGTTGTTGCAATCTCGGGCACCGCCTTCCATGTACCTTTCTTCCGTTCCTCCTGGTGCCTCTTGGACATGTTGCGGTGCCCTTTTGCCACCTTCTTTACATGCTTGAAGCGGTCCTTCCTCACCTGGAAGGCATATTGTTAATCTGACGTCATGCTGTCTGTAAAATATCAGCAATGGAAATTCTGAGTCCTTTAGACTATATCAATGTTCTCCATTCACATCTGTAATACAAGATCTCTTAAACATGGGAGCCTACACTCCAGGGTAACAATATGAAGTCAGAGAGTGACATGGACAACGAAATGTTGAAGCATGGATCAGTGACTACATGCTGGGGAGACTGACATGACAGTGCATGGCATGGTACATGTACTTATAAATCAACAGGAGAGGGGAGGTAGAGTAACACAGAAGGATTCTTACTCCACAGACTTACTCGCTTAAACAAAAGGAATCCTACTGGGGTATTGGGGAAGTGTTCGCCACAGTGGTATGGGAGCACTTAGTGTTATGTAAAATACCCCTCACACACCAAAAGGCCCCTTGGTGTCATGCTTCATCATAGGGGTCTTCGCTCCCTTCTAACGGGATGCGGCGTGCTGCGACCTACAACTACGCGGGAGCACTTATAGTTTTGACTATATGTGGTGCATGTGATTGGGTATGTTTTATATGTGAGTGGTGGGTTGAGGTGAAAAAATTTAAAAGCATCTGGCTCGTGGGCGTACTTGAAAAAAGTTTTATTCATGACCCCGGGCTGGTACTTTTAAAAGAAGTGAAGTGCGAGGTAAACCTGTCGTGATTATGGACAGTAACATGTTTCGGAGGCAAAGCTCCTTCAGGACGGGAGCACAACTTCCCCACCTTACTCACGTTTCACTATAATGTCGAAAGAATGTATTTTATGTTATTAACAAAAAGTGAAAAAATATATATATAATATATAATATACAAGAACAGATCTGTTCCTGAGGCTCAGCTGGGAACTTGCACACACGCACATCTAATTTTAAAAAACTTGATGTTTGGAATTCTTGTACGTCTGTAACAGTGTGATTTACAACTACTGTTGCTTTTAGACTTGGGGGCTTGTGTGTTTACTCTCACCTCTGCCGACTTGGGCATTGATTCCACAGCGTGTGTCAGAATATGGTTCGACAGCGTGTGTGAGCAATACTTTGTTACCTGTCTCCACGCTGGATTTTGGTCGCTGCTTCTTGCGCGGCCGCCATCTTGGGGGAAGTAGGTTGACACGCTAGTGTTTAGCGTCAGGTGACCTTAAAGGTCGCCCCTTTCATCGCCGCTTCAGATCTGTTCCTGAGGCTCAGCCGGGAACTTGCACACACGCACATCTAATTTAAAAAAAACTTTATGTTTGGAATTCTTGTATGTCTGTACCAGTGTGATTTACAACTACTGTTGCTTTTAGACTTGGGGGCTTGTGTGTTTACTCTCACCTCTGCCGACTTGGGCATTGATTCCACAGCGTGTGTCAGAATATGGTTCGACAGCGTGTGTGAGCAATACTTTGTTACCTGACTCCACGCTGGATTTTGGTCGCTGCCTCTTGCGCGGCCGCCATCTTGAGGGAAGTAGGTTGACACGCTAGTGTTTAACGTCAGGTGACCTGCCCTCCCCCTATACGTGCGGTATGCCGCCGAGGACGTGCAGCGGACGAGTGCAGCGGGCGCGCCCTTTGCGCACCGGAGGTGCGCCAGAGGTAAGCCCGTCTGCGCCTGTCCGCGTCCTGGAGGCGCCCGGGCCCACCGACTTTGATGCACCTCCTACCCACATTCGGGAAACGTATTTTGCTATGACTCCGCAACTCTGTATCGGCTAAAGGGAAATATTGGCTGTAACTGCCCCGTGCCTCTGTGTGAGCCCACTATGGATGTTTTAAACTGCACGTGCTGCGGGTGGACGGCTACTACCGTACCCCATAGACCGGCCAATGTTTGTGCTATTAACCCCCCCCCCCCGGCCTGTCGCACACTGAGGGCAGGCCCTACCCCTGCATGCTTCTCAATACTCGATCTGTGGGCAAACATGCCCTTGTTCTTTTCAACCTTCTCTCAGAGCACAAACCGACATGCCTCTTTCTAACAGAGACCTGGCTGTGCGATGCTTCAAGCCCTGATATTTCCACTGCCCTCCCTTTGAATTACTACATTGTGAGGAAAGATCGTGCTCTGGGTAGGGGTGGAGGTGTGGCTATTGTAGTAGGCAGGCGATATGCATGCTCAGTGGTTGAGACTGAGGCTATTGCGGGAGTAGAATCATTGGGCTTCTGTCTCTCTTTCTCCTCTCACCAGTCGTGCGCCGGCTTGCTGGTGTATAGGCCTCTGGGTTATCTTAGCTCCTTTTATGAAGACCTCCATCTGGCTATGTCCCCATTGATCATGAAATATAAGCACTGCTTACTTCTCGGAGATTTTAATATCCATATGGATGATACGGAGGCAGCGGACTCCGTGAAACTCCAGGATGTAACTACCACCTTTGGCCTGTCTCCATATATACCTTCTGCAACCCATAACAAAGGTCATATTCTTGACCAGATATACTCCTCTCTTCCTATTTTGTCCTCTCCTCCCCTACCTTTGACTTGGTCGGACCACTACCTGCTGAACTTTGATATTCCTAATAGCTCTAAGGCAACTGGTAGCGGTACCGATTTTCAGTCTACAGCTTTCTGCCCATATCATCGGGTTACGGCTGATTTACTGGAGAATTCCCTCACTGTGCATCCCTGCCTACTCACGGGTAAGCTGGAAAACGATCTCGCCACCTTTCAGTCATGGCTCCTTCAACGTTTCGATGAGCTAGCACCAATTCCCACACAGCCCTAATCTGGACGTCGTACATCTGCTCCTTGGTTCACCTCTGAACTTCACGAGATCAGAAGGAGCTGCAAGAAGGCTGAAAGAGTCTGGCATCATAGTTATGATGAGGCATCCAAAGTTATGTATAAAACCCTCATCAAGGACTACCATAAGGCTATTGTAGCTGGTAAAAAAGTGCATTTCGCCAGAAGAATCGATTCAGCGAGTAACATTAGCAAATACATTTTTAAAATCGTTAAGGAGTTTACGTCCCCTGCTGCCTCAACTCCCAACCCTTCTCCATCTGAACCTTGGGTTGAGCAATTGGGGACTTTTTTCTCGAATAAGATCTCGAGCATTCAGGCCTCCTTCTCGCTGGATACTCCTATGAACGAGGCTCCATTAATGCCATCTGGAACATACCCCCTTCCCGACAGTCAGTGTTCCCTCTCTGATAAGCATTTGCTTATAACTTTTCCACCCCTATCTCTCCAACTTTCATTGGATATGCTACTAAAAGTAAAATCCGGCTCTCCATCGGATCTTTGTCCGGCTAAAATCTTAGCCAAAATGGCCCATGTCATCAACCCTTTGGTGAACCCAATTCTCAACGCCTCTTTTGAAACCGGTATTGTCCCTATTACCTGGAAAAAGGCATACATTGTCCCTCTGTTAAAAAAAACCTAACTTGGACCCTCTAGAGCATTGTAATTATAGGCCAATCTCGCTGCTCCCCGCCTTGGCGAAAATAGCTGTAAAGCACGTGCACTCCACCCTCTCCAGCTTTCTTGAAGCTCGTGACATCCTACACCCTTCCCAGTCTGGTTTCCGCTCAAATTTGAGCACTGAGACAGCTCTATTGGAAGTTACCGAGTCTATCAGGGAGGTTACGGATACTGGTGGGAAGGCGATGCTTGTCCTATTGGACTTGTCGGCGGCCTTTGATACCGTCCCTCATTGCCGTCTTCTTTCAAGACTCCATGAGATTGGATTAAGAGGGACGGTATTCAATTGGTTCAAGTCCTTTCTGACCGACCGCCAACAACTGGTCTGGGCCCCCCCTTTCTCAGCCGCTGTTCCTCCTCTGGCCGTTGGAGTTCCGCAGGGGTCGGTGCTGAGTCCCACCCTTTTTAATGTTTATCTATCTCCTCTGGCGGAACTGGCTGAGTCGCACGGAGCGCGTATTGTGTCGTACGCTGACGACACGCAGCTCCTCTTCACCTGCGATAAGAACGCTGACTTCGATGGCCCCTCCATCAGGAGGTGCCTTGAGGCCATTTTTTTATGGTTTCAAGAGAACCAGTTAAAATGCAATTCGGACAAGTCAGATATCATTTTTTTTGGCTGTCCTCCCGATGTCCATTGGAAATCCTGGTGGCCGGCCGACATGCATCCTCCAGCATCACCTACTCTAGTGGCAAGAAACCTAGGTATAAAGATCGACACAGGCTTAACTTTCAAGCCCCAGATTCTCAGCATAGTTGGCCAGTGTTTCGCCTTGTTGCGTACCCTTAGGAAATTTCTTCCTCTCCTTTCTCACATTCACAGGAGAATTACAGTTCAGGCATTGATTGGCTCCAGACTCGATTATTCCAACATTCTATATTTGGGTCTTCCGGAGTACCTTCTTGCACGCCTCCAGACAGTTCAGAATTCAGCAGCGAGGGCCATTTTGGGCCTTAGCCATAAGGCTCACACCTCAGCTCTCCTTGATTCGCTGCACTGGCTGCCGGTGCGGAAGCGTATCCATTTTAAAGCTCTGACCATGGCCTTCAAATCATTGCATGTCATTGGTGCTGTACATTTAAGGAAAAGAGTGCAATTCTATCTCCCTTCCAGATCTCTCCGCTCGGCCTCACAAGCTCTGGCCATTATTCCAACCATCAAACGTGCTCGCATTGGTGGTCGTTCCTACAGACTGCTGGCCCCAAAACTCTGGAATAAACTTCCCTTGTCTCTCAGAAAGTTAGACAATCTGCTGGCCTTCCGGAAGGAACTTAAGACCTGGCTCTATGGCCTATAGTTTCTTACTCCCTGGTCTCTTTCTACAGATCTGTTAGCGCCGGGACACTCTGCCCGAGTAGCCGTGCGCTCTATAAGACACCCATTTAACATAACATAACGTAACAAGAACACACACATAGAAACATATACCACTCCAATAATGTTATAGAAGCTGTGGTCATACTTGTCAAGTGTTGCTTGCTTGCTTCATGAGCATTCAAGAACGTCTGGGGGGTGATTGCTATGTGCAATCTAAATAGAAAATAATGCAGGTTTTAATGCAGGATTTAGTGTGGTTCTGTACTTACTTTGGTTGCCATAATAAATGCTTGTTGCAAAACCTATACTCACGAACTCGGGATTACTCGTGTTCTTGTAAGTGTCTCTCTTTTTTCCACAGGGCTAATAAGCATATGGTTTGTTCCAGGTGATTGCACCTGTTAGAACTACCCATTACCAGGGTGACCATTATTCCTTTTTTTTTCTTTTTCTCAGGTCATGCAATTTGCATAAACTTGAGCAAAACCGCTGTAGGCACATAGTAGCCTGTAGTTACATACACTTATATATATATATTTTTTCACTTTTTGTTAATAACATAAAATACATTCTTTCGACATTATAGTGAAACATGAGTAAGGTGGGGAAGTTGTGCCCCCGTCCTGAAGAAGGAGCTTTGCCTCCGATACATGTTGACGCACACCTGAGGTACTGTCCATAATCACGACAGGTTTACCTCGCACTTCACTTCTTTTAATAGTACCAGCCCGGGGTCATGAATAAAACTTTTTTCAAGTACGCCCACGAGCCAGGTGCTTTTTAATTTTTTCACCACAACCCACCACTCACATATAAAACATACCCAATCACATGCACCACATATAGTCAAAACTATAAGTGCTCCCGCATAGTCGTAGGTCACAGCACGTGTCATCCCGTTAGAAGGGTGCGAAGAACCCTATGATGAAGCATGACACCAAGGGGCCTTTTGGTGTGTGAGGGGTATTTTACATAACACTAAGTGCTCCCATACCACTGTGGCGAACACTTCCCCAATACCCCAGTAGGATTCCTTTTGTTCATGGTACATGTACTGTCACTACCAAATGAGACTGACAGTGTCAAACGATGATGGCATGACATACTCGTACTGAAGGTGACATACAAGCAATCGGAGGAGGGAGGCATTAGCCCTCCATGTGTAACACCACCCTCATCCTCTCCTGTGACACAGTGCTGCATGATATGTACAATGCCCATGTGCAGGCCTGTGTGTCCCCCAGCAAATATGTGCAGTTCATCAAGTCAGTGCCAACACTGGCACTCTTGCATCAGAGTGCAAGGGTGTCTATGTACGGGGGCTTGTTACTGTTTTGGACGGTTACCCTACCTGCCCTGGAACAATCCGGGGACAGCCCTACTCACACTTTCAATTATGCTGCATCATGCAGCACACATGGAAACCTAATGTGTGGATGAATGCTGACTTATACATGATGCGCTGTAGCACTCTCCAACACTACTATACAATATGTGAAGTGTTGCTGCAGAGAGGGATAAACATCGTTTCCTCTAAATTCACACTCACTCATGCACGTCTTGTATTCGCTAAGCTCACGCCTTAGTGCATCCAAATACGGAGGCCTTTACAACGCAAACGGTCACAATGCATTCACCATTGTAACGACACCCTGGAGTCATGATGCTCATAGTGTTGTTAGGGGTAATGCTTTCTCACGGATAGCTTTGGAGAGCCCTACAATGTAAAATAAATGGCACAGCAATGAAGGCAGAGCTAAAGCAAGCGTGGTAAATGCGTGCACAGTAGTGACACCAATTGGGACAGAGGAGTTCCCACACCTGATCCAGAGTCAATCATGGAATGGCCTCAAGGAGACAGTTTGTCAACACTATTGCAGTGACCAAACATGCCAATTAGATTCATCGGGCCACCTTTGCTGTGTGTTTGGGGAATGTGCCATTGATTCGCTTGGCTCAAAGATACACACTGCCACTACTTTGAAGATGGCATGCAGCATACCTAGAAATTCACAGTGTCTGCGCACTTACGGACTGAAAAGCACTGCCTCCTTTTGCATTATCGGGCACACTTGCACAGTCATCTCAGGCAAGGATGTACATGCATTCCATGTCATCTGATAGTCATCAGCAAACCCACTTACATGTCTCCTATCCTATCAGTGTGCTCTGCAATCCACAGGCTTGTGCTGTGGTGACAGAACACATAGACCTATGGGCATATTAACAAGGAAGTGGCTGAGACAGGCGTTCGCCTCCTCGAATTAACGCATCTATACGCCACTTTGCAAAAGCAAGTCTGCACCATATTTTCAAGAATGTGGTGCAGACTTGCCTTTCCCCCTGCGATGGCGCTAAGTCTCACAACTTAGTGCCTATGTAGGCACCCTTGCACCAGAGTGCAAGTGTGTGTGTGTGTGTGTGCATGGGAGGTTTGTTTCTGTACAGGAAGGTGCCCCTTCATGCACATAATCAATCCTAGAATACCATGTAGTAACTTTCATGTGTGCTGCTTTGTGCAGTACACAGGAAAGATAGAATAGGGAATATTAAAAAAAGGTTCTGTATGTACTGTAAGGGCCACCTTCCTGTACATATACAAACCATGTCATTTTGCTTTTCCCATGTGTGCTGCACAAGGCAGCTCACATGTAAAAAGCAAAAATAATGAGATTAAAAGCATTCATCCTCATTTTGCCAGATTACAACCAGGATATCACTGGTGCTAAATTGTACACTGCCATCTATATGCTTTGCAACAATTGTCCATCCTCATGTAAAGCTCTCCAATACCTCCGGGTCTAGCCAGCGCTATATAAAACTTTTCAAATAAATCTATCAATGCCGCACTTGTACATAGGGGGCAGCGTCAAATACAATGGGTGTTGCTGTGGAACGCCAACCGCAACACCCACTGCACTCCCCTTTCACGCTAAACACAGCGTGAAAGGGTGCCTTATTAACAAGGATGCATTAATACACGTGAAGTGAATTAAAGCTGCTTCGCTCATGATGCTAGGCCCCTACTGACAACACAACTTCAATGAAAGTGACGATGTGTTGGCGATAGGGTCTTGATGATATGCACCTTACTTTCAATGTGTATCACTGACTGGGGATGGGCAAAGTTACAACTGTGAGACCAATTCTTTGCTCAAACTTCACTTACCTATTTGTACACACCTCTGACTTACACAATACATCATCACACTGTAGGCAAGGGACATGTGATACACACCCATACTGCATACTACAACATTGATCATTTGACACAGACATCCATGCATCCGCACTATGCCAATATATGATGTCCAAACTCGCCAGTGGCTTGTGGGTTCTCGAAGCTGTCTATGTCCCCCTGTGTGATTGGTGTCCAACCATCTGTGAGACAAGTATATAAATATGTGTTGGTATCATACGTTAAATCATATGTGTCATATTCCTCATACCAATCATCACCATAACAGAAAATGCTACGTAACTGTAGTGTTGCGTTTCATGTTGGCTACATGATTGGGTCCACTTTTGACTGCCATTCACACCAGACCTGTGAATGCTGAGTCGTGACAAACAAGGCTGTAATGCTAGCTAACATGCACATAATAGTAGTGTGAGACATCCACAAGGCACCATTACTACATGCATCCTGATGTTATACATGCTCTTTGTACGAAGCATCGTAAAAGATTGCACAAGGCAGTTTCACAGAGGTTGTCAGTGTATGACAATCTGGAGTTGTCCGATTTCCTTTGACCATTTGCACATATTAACCCCTTCGACGCTCATGACGAGCTGGGCTCGTCATGAGGTAGCCTCCTCGCACGCTCATGACGAGCCCAGCTCGTCACGTAACATGCGATTTTGAAAAACTAAGCGTACGGGCGGAATTCCGCCCGCACGCAAAGCGGTTAAATACATTGTCACACAGTAACTATGTTCACAGGGCAGCGTAACTAATGAACCACAATTCATCAGGACTGCATTTTAACACCTTTTGCCCAGCACACAACTCACATGACCAATTCCTTGGATACCGCTGCCGTACCCAAACAATCTTCTGCCTGCATGCACATTTTGTGCAGGTGTGCCAGCTATGGCACTACAGTGCTACGTGTTGCTCCAGCGCAGTGGGTGACACTCACTAGCACCCTATACTGGTCAATTTTTTCCAGCGTTATGTCTCGGATATGCCAATATTATGCGTGAGTGCATTACGTCTCCCACCTCACTCAGCAACCTTTTCTCACTTTGACACCAGTGTCATACATGTCCCAATTTTTTTATGTTGAAGCATTCACGATTAAATGTGGAGTTTGTACTTACCACCCTGTAGGCCAGTCATGACTCCCACATAGTCCAGGAGGTCAGTTTCCCGGGCCAGCAGATCCTGCCAGCGGTGCTTCCATTGGCGCATGGTAGGGGTCCACTCCGAAGAACTGGAGCATCTGCACCCGCACACACTCCCACCTCATCTTTCGGACACTTACATTGTATCCTTGAAGGATACGGCCTCCCCTCTCCAACATCAAGGGCAGGTAGAATTTTATCATCCACAGGAAGCTCCCAATGCCCCTTCGGACATTCTGCCCTCCCTGCCCACAGCCGGCATCACCCTGCACACCTGTGAGCCCACAACCAAAAAAAGAGAACCCTCTAAAATATCCCCAACAACAACAAAAAAAAAATTAACTACTCCAAGACAAACACCCAACAAGATTGAGTACAGGAGACAATAAAACACAAAACATCAGTACACAACACTTCACAGACACTAAACCACAGGACACAGCAAAACACTCTCCAAAGCTCAAAACTGCAGCACACACCACCAAACACCTCCAGCACTCTCCACAATCACCAGCAATGTGCTCAAAAGAGAAAATGAAAGTGCAAAACACTACTCCAGTAGATAGGAAGCATGCAGACAGGAAGCATGCAGACATCAATTCCTGTCTATTTGCGGCCTCTTTTTGAGAAAGCGGTGAAATCGGCACACAAATAGGCTCATGAGTAATATTTTGTACTTTACAATGTGTTGAGCAATGTATTTTGTCCTTCGGGCGTATGAAAAAAGCATTGTGTAATCGTCTTAGCAGCCAGATCTTCACGCTAAGAGTAAGTTCATACACAGATGTACAGTCTTAGAGCAAAATAAATTTTAGAGATCTATAACAACATGAAATGCTTGATTGGCACACAAAGGACATCCTAAATATTATATTTCACAACACATGACACCCTAAATTGCAACTTTCACACCAGGTGACACCCTAATTGCATATTTCACAATAAATAAATCAATCAATCAGGGAAATTGCAAGTGTGCTACTCACCCGTGGTGCTCACAAGGCGGGGTTGCGCAGATCTGTTGGCCATAGAACCAGCTCTTGAAGGGCTTTATGAAGTTGTTCAGGGAGGGGGCGTGTCTGATGTCTGCCGGTAGCTTGGTCCAGGTCTTGGCTGCAGTGTTGGCTGGTGACATTTGAAAGTGGTGAGCGTAAAATTGTTGCATTGCACTGTGGCGAGCGAGCGAGCCCGAACAACCTAATTTTGAAAAAAGTGGGAAAATGGTGCCTTTTCAAGCAAATTTTAGGAAGCAGGAAGGTTAATAAAGCAATAAGATTGAATTATTTATCATTTAAGAAATCGCCAATTTTTATGAGCTGTAGAGGACAATCTCTGCGTATGCTGATTTCATCATTTGCCCATATTAACCGTTGAACACACACACTCTTGTAATGGTTTTAACTATGCAATAAATACATTCATCGACTGTGCTGTGCTGTACAGTGCTGGGAAAGAGCAGGCTGGACCTGACTGTGTCAGTCGCAGCCACTTAGCTCTGACCTGCTAGCAGGCACACAGCCCACTGAGCTACCCTGATGGCCTAAGGCAATGTTATTTGCCCCTCGTGACACAGCCTTGACCAGAGAATCCCCTGCTTTAACTGGGGCCCATGACAACCTTCCTATGCCGCGCTGAGTTTAGGAGAAGTTTTGTACGGCTGCCGCTGGTACTGGTTTGAAAGCTCTAACATCAGCAGCTTTCACTGGAACAACTGTGCAATTCAGACACACTTCCTCTGAAAACTGAAACCCTGCTAAGGTCCCACATATTAACCCTTCCAACAATTACCACGTTACCCCCTTCAACTCTCTAAACATTCTGAAACACTTTCTTCAGTGCGACCCAGAGGCATTCTGGTACTTGCAGTCTTTCACAACACATCAATGCTAGTATTCTGAAGTTGTTTTCTAGTGAGACTCTGCGGTATTCTGGTTCCTTCAGCCATTCACATCACAGTCTTTCCTGTATTTTCTCAACGTAAAGTCATTATATAAAATGCATCTAATTAATCACCTTAGATACGTTCTGGGTTATTATACGAGTATATATGTAATTAAAAATAGAGACACCATTTTACCAAAATCTGCATCACCCAACCAATTACCTCTGCCCAGCTAACAATAAAAGAAAAGAGCTTCCACTTGCAGGAGCCATTTTACACATATATATGTTTGTCCACAGGTGCAGTTTCAACAGCTGATTGGAGCACAAGGTTACACGCATAAGCACCGTAATAGCCAAGGGAGGCTGGAAAAAAAACCAGAAGGGCAATCTCTGCGAGAAGAAAGGGCCTCCCTCAGCCACGCAGTTAATAAATCCCGGACGCTTTTTTAAGAAGTGTGGGGATTTCGGTTAGCCTGAAGGACAGAGGAATAACAGCGGCACTACCGATGAGGAGCCTAGAGAAAAATATGAGATAGAATGGGAGGAGACGCGGCCGACGGCTAGAAAATAGGGCGACTTAATCACGACTCACGAGACGGAAAGGAGACGCGATATGGGCCTGCTGTGAGAAGTTGGCCTGGTATATGATGATCACTATTCTAGTGAGCACCTTGCACCAGTCCAAACAACACTTATGGTGATGGTTGTAAAGTCAACCTTTTAGACCAGCTATCCTAGTGGTAGCATGGACAAAGCAGTCTTAGGCTAACACTTCAGAGAGCATGTGAAGCCAATTGTTTTACCAATTATAATCCCTTGAATACCAAATGAAAGGACACCACACAAGGTATATACCAAATATATATGTATGTATTCCTAACACAACCCCTCTGCACTCTTAATGAGGTCAGAGTTCGAGATACAGCACAAGTTACTCAATAAGCATACTATAAGTTACACAAATACAATTCTGCCTTAGGGGCCTCACGAACCATATACTAAAGAAGTGGTATAAGAACCACTTCAGGAAAGATGAGTAGGCCTAGGGCCTAGGAAATCGCTGGGGCTACGCTGATCAACCAAAGGATTGGAAGTTGGAGACCCACTGGATCTGTGTGCAGTGTCTAAACACACACGCGAGTTACCATAGAGTTTCAATGGGAACGTGAAAGTTACAAAGTAGTAGATTTCTGACACTTTCTGGTGGACTACTGGGAAACCCTGTTAAACTAGGACACTTGGATAGTTGTTACCGACGGGAGCACCGGAGTACTCGAGTTACCTCACCCAGGGAAGCCGGGTGCATAGGTGTTCTTTCGTGTCAGGTTTCGTCGCTGAATCCTATGGAGAGCTGCAAGAAAATGCTGCAGGCAAACAGGAGGAAAGTGTCCAGGTGGATCCAAGGGTGGATCGGAGTCGAGAAGAACCTGAAAGCAGAGGGGACAGAGTCTGGGTCACTATCCAGTGACCAGGAAGGAACCAGGCGATGTTGAGATGCAATCAGGTGAAGAAGTGAAGCTTGTCTCTGCATGCAGCCACGTGGACCAGGAGGCGTCGACGACAACCAGGCGCTGGATACGAGCTGTCCCACGAAGGCTCTTGGAGACTGCGGCATCGGTATCTGGATTGGATCCAACAAGCGTTGGTAACCGCAACCCACGCAGGAAGTGAAGATGGGCTTCTGTTCATACCAGCAAGGGCTGAGGCGCTTCTTCTTCACAGGGAAGCTGGAGCAAGACTGGAGCAACCAGGCAAGCATTGTAAATTTAAAGGATTGTCTTCGTAGGGCTCACTAGCCAACGGGCTAGCATCCGGTAAGACACGTTGAGCTGAAATGCAGGCACAGGCTCCACGCGGCACTCGTGGAGTGAGGAGGGCTGAGCTTTGATGCAAATGCTGCTCGGGGCTGGGGCTTCTCAATCCCCAATGCACAACTTCGAGGGTACCTCAGGAGCTGCACAGGTAGCAAAAAGCAGGTAGTTCAGGATGTCCGGTCCCACGTCGCTCGTGTCCGCCACGGGTCTCAGCTTTGCTGTGGATGTGGGTTGGAGGCCGAGAAGTCTGGGAGTCCAGTTCCTGGGTCGCTAAGTCTTCGAGATCCGGCGGGAGCATCGACAAAGCAAACCGGCAAGTTACTGTTGGCGCCTGTTTGCACAGAGTGGTCACTCCTTGACCACAAGGGAGATGTCTTCAGTCTTCCAGTCGATATGGAACGTCGAAGGTCCAATAGTTCGTGTCAGAGTTTCTTTCCAGGATAAATCTAAAGTCTCTAGACTCAGCTTCTATCTTTATACTAAACTAAGGGGCTGGATTACCTGCTAGGTCCCTCCTGTGGGTGGAATTTGGGAAGGGGGTGGTTACACCCCTTTCCCTTTGTCCAGTTTCACACCAGAGCTGGGGCCGGAGTGCCCCAGCAACTGGTTTGAACCGGGCTATGCGTGGAGCACCTTGTGTGTCCCAGGCAGTGTCTCCTTTCTCAGCCCTCCCTGCCCCAATACACTAAAGGTCTGTCTGGGGAGGTGCTAGCACCTCCCAAGGCAGGAAACCTATTGTCCAGGCCTCCCCTGCCGGAGTTTCGTCCAGCAGCAGGAGGTCAGACTCGTGTCTGTGGCAGCAGCATCCATTTTGTGATGCTGAGGCTCTGTTTAACTTTAACCGGGTAAAGTAGTAACTACATGTCTTCTCCCTCTAGAAGGGTGGAATGCTACCCCCGCCAGAACTGGCGGGTGGGGGTAGTATTCCAAAGCGTATGACGCCTTACACGACATGTTTTGAGACAGCCAAACCAAAGTTAGCATTAACCGTGAGGATTTTAATGCACTTGAGTATATGGTATGGCTATATCATAGAACAGCTATAAGGACATGGTTCCGAAAGCTGCAGACCGGCTCAGCTCATGCTAGAGCACCATCTAACATAAAACCAAGCACTCTGCCTCCAGGATTGTTAAGACCTGCCATAGGAGTGACTTACAGGTATATATGTGTCTATATATATAAGGGTAGATATAGGTATAATATATCTAAGCAAGGGGTGATTACACGAGCTTGCCCAAGCTGAGTGATCAGCCTGTGGTGTCAGGGGCTCACAAGGTGACCCAATTAGGTATGTACCTAAAGTACATGGAGTCCATTTCACAGAGAGAGCAGATAGCCTGGGGTCCTGAATAGCAGGATCCCAGGCCAACTAAGTCAAAAACCAGCTAAACACTAGGCAAAAAGTTGGGGTAACCATATAGTCAGATATCCACCTTCCTACACCTGCCAGCTGCGCGCCACTCCTTGCGGCCACTGCATCTGGGTGTCCCAGGGCCCAGTGCGTCACGTAGACATCAGCTGATTGGTAGTGAGACAGGCAATGATTACTAGCTGTTATGAATCGATGAGAGAAATTACACTCTTGGTTCGGCAAGAAAGGCACCCCTATACAGAACAAGGTCAGTCCATGTGCCTGCTGTGTAAGGGGGTTTCTGTAGAATATGGCTTTACATTAGGAAGTGATGCCGTGTTTGTACAGTGTGTATTGGGAAGTCTGTTACCTGAAGTACATTTTAATTTGTGGCATCGGTGTGTATTGTGTAAGTGGAGAAGTGTGGCTCAATGGTTAGAGCGGCAGACCCTGATGCAGAGGTCTAGCCCGGGACCAGGGTTCAATTCCCCACCTCGGCGGGTCTTGGGCTCAAAATTCCACGGAACTGATAATTCTTGCCTCGGTGCCTATTCCAATCATGGAGTCCCACTCTGCAATAGCTTGCTTAATCTCCACAACTGCCCCCACAACGCTAAGGATGCCTGGCCTCCACCTTGGGGGTGCCCAGGAGTGGACACCTCACAGGGAAAGCCAGGATGGGTTCCACAGCGGTATTCGTACAAGCGCCTTGAGACCCTTGCGGGTGAGTAGTGCGCTATACAAGTATCAATTTACAATTTATTGTAATGTGCTGTAGGTGTTTCATTGTGTGTTGCATGTAGCAGTGTTATAACATCTCTGTATTATTTTTCGCATGTCTCTTAATGTATTTTCCAGCTCTTTTATGTCCCGTCCCTCCTTCCCCTCTTGCTGCCATCTTTCTTGGCCACCAAGTGTACCCGAAAAAGAAGGATGGTGCTGTTGGATTCTTAATGCTGCACATTGCTGCCAAATTAAACATTAGACTTAGTCCTCGGGACAGTTGCGGCTCGAAATTCTCAGGTCGGGGGGGGGGATAGGGGGGTAGTGGCGGGGGCTGTAACATAAAAAACGTACCTTCCTGATGCCAATCCCGGTCCCACGCCGTCTCTGAGTCCAGTTCCTGGGCCGGCAGGAACAGGTCTGGGCCGGTCTGGAGCAGGATGTGTGAGCCCTTTTCAGTAAAGGAAAATGCAAGCGAACTGCGTTAACTGAGACTGGACAAAGAGCTTGGTGCAGGAAAATACCTAAACACAAGGGCAGGTGTTCCCTTGCAAGTGTTTTAATCTGTGCCAGTGTTAGCAGGTAGTGGACCCCGGCTCTCTTCTGCGGGTATTTTGACAGAGTGCAAGACGGAAACGCAGGGAATGGAAAGTTGATTAATGGAAAACACGGAAATGAAAAACGTACCGGCGTGAGCAAGATAAAAGATAGTGGCAGGAACAACTTCCGAGTGCTCGGCCGGTGTAGCCAAACCAGACGATGCAATAGCAGCGCCAGGATTGGCTAGGGCACGGATACGGCCCGCCCACTAGGAGACCGGGGGCTGCAACGGCCTCTCGCGTTCCCCCCTCCCTCGCTCTCCTGAAGGTATAGTACAGTGGCTGACAGTGCGCATGTATGGGCTGGACATAAAAATGACCAGCCCAAACCCGAACATGCGCACTATGCGCCGCTGTCAGTGACAGTCTGACTGTCACTCAAACCGCGTGGTTGAGTGCTGTCATAGCCCCGCCCCCATTTCCTTCAGCGTCCGATTGCCGCACACGCTGTCCCAGCAGCGCGAGAGTGGAAGAGACAGAATTGCTTCAGGTGCTTACTATAACGAATTTAGGGGCGATGTGGCTAGTGGGGCAACGCCCCAGCGCCGTCAATGGACCCACCGCCACTGCTTGGTTGCAATGTGAGAGAAGGATCTTCCGCAGGCTCTGGCTCTGTGGATGCAAGGGTTTTCGGCCAGTGAGAGTTTTGTAAATTGGAGTTTTCTTTTGGGAACGTGGAAGTTGAATCTGTCATTGAGGTATTTGTGTCCATTGTTGTGTAGGCATGAGATGAGGATGTTGAAGCTGGCTATTTTCTCCTCTGTGAGCCGGTGGAGTCATCGTAGGTGTTAGCGGATGTGTTTGTGCCAGGGGATGCCGAGGACGAGTCTGGCGGCGCGGTTCTGTATTGTCTTGAGTTTGCAGAGTATGGCATTGTTGATGCCGGCATAGAGTGCGTTTACGTAGTACAGTCTGTTGGGGATGAGTGCGTGGGTGACTGTCTTACTTGACTCCCGGGGATCCATTAGAAGGACCTGCAGAGGATGCGGAGTGTGTTTAAGCAGCTGTGTGTGACAGCGTTGACCTGTTGGTTCATGTTGAGTGATGTGTCCTGTATGATCCAGAGGTTTTTATCGTGGTCTGTGGGGGGAGCTGGTCTTCTGTGGGCCATCAGCCACTAGGTGTTGTCCCATGCTGGAGGGGTGTTCACAAGGACAAGGTCTTTTGTCTTCTCTGGGTTGTGCTACATACAGCTGTTGGTCATCCAGACTGCGCTGTATTGCATTCCTTTCTGGAAGTTGTTGTAGGCGGTGGTGTGGTCTTTGGTGGGGTACAGGATGAGCTGGGTGTCGAAAGCATAGGATAGGGTGTTGAGGCCTTGTTGTTGGACGATGTCTGCGAGGGGGGACATGTAGGATTTGAAGCGGCTCTGGCTCAGTGATGACCCCTGTGGGACTCTGCAGGTGATTGTTGTGGGATCGGAGAGGAAATGTGACAGTCTGATCCTTTGCCTTCCTACGGTGAGGAATGATCGCATCCAGTCCAGGGGTGTACCTTGGATGCCTGCGTCATGTAGTCTGATGACTAGTGTGCGGTGGGAGACATTGTTGAAGGCTCCTGGAAGGTTGAGTATGATGAGGTCTGCTTAGTGTCCTTGGTCCAGGAGGGTGTAGATGCTGTTTGTGGTGGCAAGTACGGCGGTCTCAGTGCTGTTGTTGCTTTGGAATCTGGATTGTGACGGGTGAAGGATGGCGTTCTCTTTGATGAATCTTGTTAGTTCCCTGTTGTAGGAGAGTAGGGTCTGCAATCCTATGATCACCCAGATTTTTGCTTTTTGCTTCACTGGTTTACGACTTTCCCTGGCTGTGGGCCTGCTAATCAGACCCACAGCCTAGCTGTTCTCTCTATTCCAAATTGTACCCATGTACTGAATTGGCACTGGGCCCTCTCCAAGTACCTGTACCCAGGGCAGATGTGCACCCAGACGTCTCCCAGGGGCTGCAGCATGTATTATGCCACCCCTGGGCTGACTAACTAAACAGACACAACTGGCTGCTTGACAGCTGGGAACAAGGTGGTGTAATCACCCCTTGCTTTAGATATAGTATACCTATATCTAAAACCTAGAATGGGCACACAGATCTCCTATCAGTCACTCCTATGGCAGGCCTTAACAATCCTGAAGGCAAAGTGCTTGGAATCGTCTGAGATGGTGCTCTGGCATGAGCTGAGCCTGTCTGCGGCTTCGGGATCTATCCCTTAGCCGTTTCCATGATAGCGTCAGACCATATACTCTTAAGTGCCTTATAATCCTCGCGGTTATGGTAACTTTGGTCTGACATTATCTAAACATGTCGTGTAAGGTGTCATACGCTTTGGAATACTACCCCCTCGCCAGTTCTGGCGACGGGGGTAGCATTCCACCCCTCTAGAGGGAGAAGACATGTTGGTAGCTGTAACCCCGGTTAAAGTTAAACACAGCCTCAGCTCCACAAAATGGATGCTGCCACCGAGACACCAGTCTGCCCTCCTGCTGCTGGGAGTCCTTCCAGCAAACGGACGCCTGGACAAAGGGTTTCCTGTCAGGGGCGGTGCTAGCACCATCCCAGTACCAAGGTATATACCCAGGCCTACAATTATGAAGACAACCAAGGCTATTTCAACAGCAAAATTAAAAAGGTGAACACACAAAATGACAAAAAGTTATTTTCTGATATTTAATTATTTAATTCTAGTGATAAAACAATTGATCAATAACATATAACAAAACTGATATATTGAATACACTTAATACATTAAAAAATTATTTTCATTTATCAATTTCTTAAAAACGACATTTGTTCTGATAAATATGCAGGTTTACAGATAAGGTCTTCCCAGATATTGTTGGGGGGGGCTGTTTATCTCAACGCGTTTCGACACGTAGTTGTGTCTTCATCAGGAAAATATTTATACAGCCAATTATCTAAAGAGAACAAAACATATTTTTAAATTTTTGCAACATTTAAGACTGTGTGTTAAGAGACAAAGCATTATATGGTTACATAGCCTGGTTTGGTTGGAAGATAAAAATTATTATTTTATAATGCTGAAGTATTAGCTTTCTTGCATCTTGACATTAGTTCAAGGAAAACAAAACTCTATATGCATATAACTATATGATATTCGATATTTCCATATATATAATTTACACATATATTTGATGTAGCTGATCAATACATTTCATTGCATCTTATAAATTTATGCAAAAAGACTCCTGTACGAATTGGAAAAAAGAGAGAGGAAAAACAAGAGTGATGAATTCTACAGAATCTAGATGGCTCTCTTTTACGGGATAAGGATTGTTCTAAATTTTTTTATAAATGGAAACTTTTCTTCTAATGTAGTTTGTATCATACAAAGACACTACATGCAGCTATTTTTGACCAATGCTTGTTCCTAATAAGCATGCGGTTTTTGTATGTATATGTATCAATGTGGTCTTGCTGTAAGCACATCGAATACATATACATAGTTATACTTAATTTTTACTTTAGAAAGACTGGTTTGTTTCCAATCACCTAACTATTAGTTTTAAACATCTTACCTAGACTATCTTTTTCCGCTTTTTAACAGTTTCAGAATGATGAGGGCGAAGAGTGAGGCACTTTTCTTTACCTTTGCAATCAGTCTTGGTATGTGAAACCTACAGAAAAAAACGGTTTCTAGCTTTACGTCAATCTTTCACAAAGGATTAGTCAGAAAGTTAGATTTGCATAAACTCGTTCTAAAATCTCACTCCGTTTTTTACATAATAACGTGTTACCTGGGTTTGGCGGTTTCACTGCATACATCCCACTCTTCTGTTCGGACAATTAAAACATACTATGCTCTTTAAAAACAGATATTCTGAAACAAGAGGTGAAGATGCAAGCTTAGATAAATAGCCTCTCTTTTTTATAACTAAATTCATTATTTTTTGTACGAGCGTGGTCTCTAATTCTTTTTTTAAAAAAAAACACATCATGTTAATTTTTCCGTTTTATTTAAAGAACATCCATTTATTGTGCATTTTATTCAAAAATGCCAGCAATTGAGATCTAGTGATAAGTCGATTCCTTATTTACCCAGTACAAACTCGACGTTAGTCTGTGTAACAAAACATTCCACCCTAGACTCTACAGTCAGACAAATAATAAATTCTAACTGGCACCTGTTGAATTTGAACGAAAATCAACAAAAAATAGCTAAACCACTCTATGCTCACAAGCGGAATAAGAATCTCAAGGATCAAATTGTACACTCGAGACATATTCAAAGAACGGATAATCCTCCTTTTATACAGAGATCAATTACTAATAATGGCACAGCAAAAGGAACATCTCGTTGCGGCTCATGTAAGTCATGTAACAGTATCATCACGGGAGAAAATTTGATGTTTAATAACATCAACATTCAGGCTAAAGAGCTATGGACATGTAACACCCAAAATGTGATATACTTAATCACATGTCCCTGCCATCTTGGCTATGTGGGTGAGACGTCACGAGCAATAAAGACAAGATTAACAGAACACAGGTCAGCAATAAGAACCAGGAAACTGACAGCACCTTTAGTTAGCCACTTCACAGAGTTTAAACACTCACATGAGGAACTGAAATGGCGAATACTAGAAAAAGTCCACATACCCAACAGTAAAGGTGGAGACAGGATAAGAAAAAAGAAAGAGGTCTATTGGATTTTTACCCTTGGAACATTCAAACATGGCCTTAACCATGAGTTACCCTGGGAGAATGCAATCATATAAAAGTGGATAGAATACACGAAGTTATGAGAACATATATACTTCAGTATACATCAAAAAGGAAATGAATATTGTTGTTCATTAAAAATAAAGTTCACCATAGCTTATCGTCGGAAAACCTTTGGAACTTTCCTAGGGACAGAATGACTAGTATTAACGTTTATGTTCTGTTTCTGGAGTCAGCTCTAAAAGAAACTATAAAAAAGACGACCAAAACATACTGATCTCGGATACACTCTAGCTTTAAATGTGGGCGTGTATATACTGAGATGACACCGAACCTGTTTGGTATAAATACCAATGAGAAAGCAGATTACAAACCCCTTTCTTTTGCACCAGGCGAGGCGTCGTGAGATAGGAGTCTGTCACCATCCTAACCGGTAAGACTTTAGGAATAGGAAGAGCTCGAACGTCCATTCCCTCCCTAAACGCTAAATAATACTGAACCAAGGGAAATTAGTTAACAGCTTGACTGCACTCTTTCGCACTCTTCTGTTTTGCAGTTGATAACTTCCATTCTAATGAGAACACGCTCATCTATCAGGAAGCTTAGAAGAACTTGGAAGTAATAGAACAAGAAAATCCTGCTTCATTCATCTATCTGCTCGTGGAGTTGAACAGACAGGATTCATTAATCCCACGTAGTGACAAAGGTATAAATCTGTTTCCTTTGCAGAATGACGAATAGAAACATAACATTACTCCACTATAGTATAACCATAATGATTATGTCTCCTTAGAATTGCTGTTATCTAAAGAGACGATTTTAATCTGTACACGACGTCCCATGCTGGCGCTTTTAGTTGGCTAAATACTTATGACGCTAAGGATTTATAACGCTAAGGATTCATAACGCTGATACAATAATCAAACAAGGTAAAACTATACCGCATACATATGAATTACCGCTAAGAGTAATATTTTATGTTTCAGTAACTCTTTGTAAGGGTAAATAAGGAATCGACTTATCACTAGATCTCAATTGCTGGCATTTTTTAATAAAATGCACAATAAATGGATGTTCTTTAAATAAAACGGAAAAATTAACATGATGTGTTTTTTTTTTTTTTTTTAAAAGAATTAGAGACCACGCTCGTACAAAAAATAATGAATTTAGTTATAAAAAAGAGAGGCTATTTATCTAAGCTTGCATCTTCACCTCTTGTTTCAGAATATCTGTTTTTAAAGAGCATAGTATGTTTTAATTGTCCGAACAGAAGAGTGGGATGTATGCAGTGAAACCGCCAAACCCAGGTAACACGTTATTATGTAAAAAACGGAGTGAGATTTTAGAACGAGTTTATGCAAATCTAACTTTCTGACTAATCCTTTGTGAAAGATTGACTTAAAGCTAGAAACCGTTTTTTTCTGTAGGTTTCACATACCAAGACTGATTGCAAAGGTAAAGAAAAGTGCCTCACTCTTCGCCCTCATCGTTCTGAAACTGTTAAAAAGCGGAAAAAGATAGTCTAGGTAAGATGTTTAAAACTAATAGTTAGGTGATTGGAAACAAACCAGTCTTTCTAAAGTAAAAATTAAGTATAACTATGTATTCGATGTGCTTACAGCAAGACCACATTGATACATATACATACAAAAACCGCATGCTTATTAGGAACAAGCATTGGTCAAAAATAGCTGCATGTAGTGTCTTTGTATGATACAAACTACATTAGAAGAAAAGTTTCCATTTATAAAAAAATTTAGAACAATCCTTATCCCGTAAAAGAGAGCCATCTAGATTCCGTAGAATTCATCACTCTTGTTTTTCCTCTCTC
Organism: Lissotriton helveticus; assembly: GCF_964261635.1. Taxonomy (NCBI): domain Eukaryota; kingdom Metazoa; phylum Chordata; class Amphibia; order Caudata; family Salamandridae; genus Lissotriton; species Lissotriton helveticus. The sequence continues at coordinate 740,888,699 of NC_136065.1, read as the reverse complement.
TTTTTTCCAATTCGTACAGAAGGAGTCTTTTTGCATAAATTTATAAGATGCAATGAAATGTATTGATCAGCTACATCAAATATATGTGTAAATTATATATATGGAAATATCGAATATCATATAGTTATATGCATATACAGTTTTGTTTTCCTTGAACTAATGTCAAGATGCAAGAAAGCTAATACTTCAGCATTATAAAATAATAATTTTTATCTTCCAACCAAACCAGGCTATGTAACCATATAATGCTTTGTCTCTTAACACACAGTCTTAAATGTTTCAAAAATTTAAAAATATGTTTTGTTCTCTTTAGATAATTGGCTGTATAAATATTTTCCTGATGAAGACACAACTACGTGTGGAAACGCGTTGAGATAAACAGCCCCCCCCCAACAATATCTGGGAAGACCTTATCTGTAAACCTGCATATTTATCAGAACAAATGTCGTTTTTAAGAAATTGATAAATGAAAATAATTTTTTAATGTATTAAGTGTATTCAGTATATCAGTTTTGTTATATGTTATTGATCAATTGTTTTATCACTAGAATTAAATTCTTAAATATCAGAAAATAACTTTTTGTCATTTTGTGTGTTCACCTTTTTAATTTTGCTGTTGAAATAGCCTTGGTTGTCTTCATAATTGTAGGCCTGGGTATATACCTTTGTACTGAACAATTTCCCTGTCCCAGGATTTTTATCCTCTCCAGGGGGTCCCTGATATACTACACAAGCTAGCACCATCCCAGACAGGATTTTGTGTATCCCAGGTAGGCAGGGCTGAAAGGAAGGTGACTGCAAGTGGCACCCCGGTGCTCACTGTGCATATGCCGGCTCAAACCAGTTCCTGGGGCACACCAGCCCCTGAGCTGGGGAGAGACCGGACAAAGGAGAGGGGTGTAACCACCCCCCTCCTAGTTTAGTCGCGTGCCAGCCCCTTTTCTGAGGATAAAGGTAGGAGCAGGCCCCCTTCCAAATTAGATCATCTTTGAATCCTGAAACTACTTTCTACGAAAGGAACTCAAGACTTCTTCTCAAGATTTCTCCCTTGTGACTAAGGAGTAGTCACCCTGCAGCAGCAGGCACCACCTAAGTATCTTGCGGTTTGCTGAAACGTCCTTCCTCCGGAACCAGACTGCCCAGCTCGACGAGACCCGGACTCCCTGCCCTCTCTGACCTCAACCTGCCTCTACAGCACAGCTGAGACCCGTAGGTGCGACGAGACCAGAGGACCCGGCGATCATCAGAACCAGCACGACACTGAACCAGCACGACCACCGAGGGACCCTCGAGTGAGCGCACTGGGGTAAGAGAGGCCCCAAGCAGCACGAGCCCCGAAGTCCAGCCCCCCAGCATCCACCAGATCTGCGTGGGGCCCTTTTGCTTCTGTGTTGCTTGCCACGTTGTCCGGTCACTTGCCCGTTGGCTAGTGACCCTCCAGACGACGTCCTACGTTTACTTCACCGCTGGTCTAGCTCCTCTAGACTGGCCCTTGTCTCCTCTTGAAGGGGAACTTCCTCGGACCCTCCTGGTCCACTCCAGACGCCATTTTGTGTTGCCACGTGGGCTTGCCTTAGCCAAGGCTTCAACGGATCCAGCATCGCCAGCAGCAGACATCCGACGTGGGACAGCTCGCAGACCTCCAGCCTGGTCGACATCAGCGCCCTGGTCCGTGTAGCAGCAGAATCCAATGTCACCTCTTCGCCTGGCTGAGTGACCTCGTCCGGTGCCATCCTGGTGCCCACCTAATCACTGGCTAGTGATTCAGAACTTGGTCCCCCCTGCTTACAGGTACTCTTCTTCAACTGATCCAGTCCTTGGATCAGCCGGGAACATCTTCACTGGTCGCCTGCCAGCAACTCTTACTTCAGGCTCCTGGTTCGTCAACGAGGTTTCCCGACGACACTTGAACCCTATGCAGCCGCAGCCCCTGGGCTAGGTAAACGGAGGACCACGGTGCTCCAGCGTAGATCCACTCTCTAAGTGTCTAGATCCACTTTCGGTTTTGACCTACCTAGTCGGGTTCGCCCGAAAACACTAACTTTTGCATTTACTAGTATCCATAGACTTTGTCCCGCATTACGCGTGAGAGTTTCCACTCTGCACACGACATCCCTAGGCCTCCTGCTTCTAATCCAAGGGTTCAGCATTGTAGGCCCAGCGTTTCTAAAGTCTCTGAGAGTAGTACTTACCTGCTAGTAATTTCGCATTCCACTTTTGTAGTATATGGTTTTTCGTGCCCCTCGGGCATTTGTGTAAATTGTGCGACTTTCAGTATTTCTTTAAGAGTTTTGTATTGTGCTTAGCTCCCTGACTCATAAAGAGTTCAGGGTAGTCTTGTTATAAATAAATATACTTTATTTTCATAACAACTTGTGTGGTGTCCTTTCACTTGGTGTTCAAGGGGTAAATGTGATGGTAAAACAGCTGGCTTAACACGCCCTCTAGAGTTTAGCCTAAAGACTGCTCTTGTCCATGCTACTAGGATAGCTGGTCTATCAGGTTGACTTACAACCAATCATCAATAAGGGTCGTTTGGAATGATACATAGTGATCACTAGAATAGTGAACACTGCATATCAGGCCAACTTCTCACATTGGTGAGCAGCGGTTGGGATTTGAGCTTGCTGTTGTTTTACCACACACGTATCCTAAGAATATCATTTGAAAGATCACATAGGTACATAGGTACATATAACTTAACTTGGAATACTCTGAGTTCTACTGAACCAGCTGTTGTAGTGCAATAGGGCTTAGCACACCCTAAACTACAACTCTAGCAAGGGATCAGTAGGTAAACCCATAGTGTAGGTAGGTGCATCACTTACACCACACTAGAAGCATGTCTACCCATGGAGAGTCTTCAGAGACTCCCCTAGTGGCTAGTGACCCTCCACAGGTCATCTCAAGATATGCAGCTCTCAGTTTCCAGGAGATGAGACAATTGTGTACCTCCAGGAAATTGAAATAGGGGTCTAACCCCACCACTCCCTTTCTGTTAGGTCTCTTAGAGACATATGATGCTAGGAAAGCTTCTCATACAGATGGGAACATGCCAGCCTTAGAGGGTACCCTTGGTGATCCAGACCTCCTTGACACTGAAAATGTAGTTGAGGAGGAGGAAGAAGAGGAACTCTCTGGGGATGAGGCAGACAACAGGCCTGAGCTAGTCAGCAGACTTACTAGGGCCAACTTAGACCTACTTAGGGAAGGATCTGGGGGACCCCCAGTACTGACCGTAATGAGGCCTAACCTTGGAGTTAGAAGAGATAGATCTCCTTCTAGGGACTCCAATAGATCTGTGCACTCTCATGCCTCTTCCCAGAGGAGAATGATTTCTCCCCAGAGGAGACTGACTTCTCCTCAGAGAAGAGAACATGAAGCAAGGATGAAACAGGCTAATCTGAGGATCCAGAGGGAAGAACTTGCCCTTGCCAAAGAGAAGCTTGCCTTTGCTAGAGAGCAACAGTTGAGTGGGGTAGTCCCCACTGGTGGCAGCAATATCCCTAGAGATAAAGAAAGGAGTTTAGACACTAAACACCTGAGTAAGATAGTGCCCCCCTTTAAACAAGGGGATGACATCCACAAATGGATGGCTGCTTTGGAGAGGGCCTGCACTGTCCAGTGCATCCCCCAGAGTCAGTGGGCAGCTATATTGTGGCTCTCCTTTGAAGGCAAAGGTAGAGATAAGCTCCTCACTACTAGAGTTGAGGATGCTAACAACTACCAAGTCCTGAAGAACACACTGGTTGATGGGTTTGGACTAACCACTGAACAGTACAGGTTGCTGTGCAGAGACACCCAGAAAACTCAGTTTCAGGATTGGAATGACTTTGTTGATTGTGCCACTAAGGCTTTGGAAGGCTGGTTGCTGGGTAGCAAGGTTACTGATTACACAGGGTTATATAATCTGATCATGAGAGAACAGATTTTAAATAACTGTCAGAACCAGTTGTTGCATCAGCACCTTGTTGATTCAGATCTGACCTCTCCCCAAGAATTGGGAAAGAAGGCAGACAGATGGGTCAGGACAAGGGTCAAGCAGAACCAGGCTCAGAACCAGGGTGGTCAGAAGAAAGCAGGCCAAAAGGGTAATAACAAGAGTGAACAAAATGACCAGAAGTCTTCAACAGGTCCCCAACAAACCAAAGAGGGTGGGGGTCAGGCTTCACAGCAGAAAAAGAAGACTCAAGAAGGCCAGTCAAAAAGGTGGTGCCAATACTGTAAAAGTAAGACTCACTGGTTTAGTGAGTGCACCAAGAGAGGAGGGCAAACTCCTACCACTACAGCCCCTAAGGCAACTGCACCCCCTAGTACAGTCAGTAGTGGTAGTGCACCTCCCAAGGGAATAGTTGGGTTAACCTTGGGAACTGAGGGGTCTGACAACTTAGTTGGCACACTCACTCAGGCTGTCCTTGTCTGTACAGGGGATGTGGATATATCCCCTGATGCCAGTCCCAATACTTTGGGCAAATACAGGCAGACACCTTTAATTAATGGAAAAATGGCTCAGGCCTACAGGGACACTTGTGCCAGTGTCACAATGGTGACACCTAACTTTGTGTTCCCTGGACAGATCATGCCAGGTGCAGATTACCTGGTGACCAATGCCAGCAACGTCACTACCAATCATAGTATGGCAGTTGTTGATTTCTCCTGGGGAGGGGTAAGTGGCCCAAAGAAGGTTGTGGTTAGTTCAGACCTCCCAGTAGAATGTCTGTTGGGCAATGATTTGGAAACATCCCTATGGTCAGAAGTGGAGCAGAGGACTCACATGGAAATGTTAGGCTTGCCAGCACATGTCCTTGCTGTGACCAGGTCACAGGCCAAAATATGCCCCACTGAACAGGTGCTGGATCCTGGAACTATGGACCAGACACCTCCCAAGAAGAGGAGCAGTAGGGTTAAGGCATTGCCTTCCCCCTTGCCCCAGGTTGTGCATCAAGTCTCTGAGGAGGCTGATCTCAAAGAACTGAGGGAAACTGAGCCTAAAGAGCTTGAACCTGATCAGGTTGAGTTTCTGGGCTCAGGGGGACCCTCCAGGGAAGACCTGGGAAAGGCACAGTTGGACTGCCCCTCACTTGAACCCCTCAGACAGCAGGCTGCTGCTGAGGTTGCAGGGAATGCCACAGGTACCCACAAGGTGTACTGGGATGATGGACTCCTGTACTCTGAGTCAAGAGACCCCAAGCCTGGTGCAACCAGGAGGCTGGTCATCCCTTGTCTCAGAGAGGTTTCCTTCTTACCTTGGCCCATGAAATTCCCCTTGCAGGTCACTTAGGCCAGAACAAGACGTGGGACAGGCTTGTCACACACTTTCACTGGCCCCACATGAATGAAGATACCAAGGAGTTTTGTCGCTCCTGTGTCACTTGCCAAGCCAGTGGTAAGTCAGGTGGCACCACAAAGGCCCCCCTCATACCACTACCTGTGGTGGGGGTACCCTTTGAGAGAGTGGGGATTGACATTGTTGGTCCAATGGAACCCCAGACAGCATCAGGGCACACGTTTATACTGGTGGTAGTGGATCATGCCACCAGGTATCCTGAAGGACCACTACAGCACCTGTGTGGCAAGAGCCCTAATTGGAGTGTTCTCCAGAGTGGGTTTCCCTAAGGAGGTCATCTCTGACAGAGGTGCAAACTTCATGTCAGGCTATCTGACTGCAATGTGGAAGGAATGTGGTGTCAACTACAAGTCCACCACACCCTATCACCACAGTGCAATGGGCTTGTTGAGAGATTCAACAGGACCCTCAAAGGGATGATTCATGGACTACCTGAACCCCTCAGGCGGAGATGGGATGTCCTGATACCCTGCCTCTTGTTTGCTTACAGAGAGGTCCCACAGAAGGGGGTTGGATACAGCCCTTTTGAAATTCTGTTTGGGCATCCTGTAAGAGGACCCCTTTGTTTGGTAAAGCAAGGATGGGAGAGACCTCTCAAAAAGCCTGGAACAAACATTGTGGACTATGTACTTGGTCTCCGCTCCAGGATGGCTGAGTACATGGAAAAGGCATCTAAAAACCTTGAGGCAAGCCAAGAACTCCAAAAAGCTTGGCATGACCAAAAGGCTGTCCTGACTGTGTACAAGCCTGGACAGAAGGTGTGGGTGCTGAAGCCAGTGGCCCCAGCAGCACTCAAAGACAAATGGTCTGGGCCCCACACAATCATTGAGCAAAAGGGAGAGGTCACCTACCTGGTGGACCTTGGAACCCCCAGGAGCCCCCTCAGGGTGCTCCATGTAAACAGGCTCAAGGCATATGTCAACAGGAAGGACATGGGTTTGCTCATGGCCACAGATGAGGGACAGGAGGAAGAGAGTGACCCTCTCCCAGACCTGCTCACTCAGAACCCTGATGATGGGTCAGTAGATGGTGTTGTCTTTTGTGGCAGCCTCTCTGAACATCAACAAAAAGATTGTAGACAGGTTCTTCAGTCTTTTAGACATATGTTCTCTCTGACACCCAGTCAAACTGATTGGTGTACCCATGAGGTTGACACTGGAGACAGTCTGCCTGTCAAGAGTAAAATCTACAGACAGCCTGATCATGTCAGAGACTGCATCAAGACAGAAGTGCAGAAAATGTTGGAGCTGGGAGTCATTGAGCCCTCAGATAGCCCTTGGGCTAGTCCAGTAGTTCTAGTGCCAAAGCCTCACACCCAGGGTGGTAAGAAAGAGATGAGGGTTTGCGTAGACTACAGGGGTCTCAATGCAGTCACTAAGACTGATGCTCACCCAATACCAAGAGCAGATGAACTTATAGATAGATTGGCTTCTGCCAACTACTTAAGTACATTTGACCTGACAGCTGGGTATTGGCAAATCAGGTTAGCTGAGGAGGCCAAGCCCAAAACAGCATTTTCTACCCCTGGTGGGCATTATCAGTTTGTGGTAATGCCCTTTGATTTGAAAAATGCACCTGCCACCTTCCAAAGGCTGGTGAATCAAGTTCTCACTGGGTTGGATGACTTCTGTGCAGCATATCTTGATGATATAGCTGTCTTTAGATCCACCTGGGAGGATCACCTGGTCCACCTGAGGAAAGTGTTAGAGGCACTGCAAAAGGCAGGTCTCACTATCAAGGCCACCAAGTGCCAGATAGGGTAAACACAGGTTGTATACCTGGGCCACCTTGTAGGTGGAGGCCAGGTTCAGCCATTGGAGAGCAAGATACAGGCCATCCAGGACTGGGCTCCTCCAACCACCCAGACTCAGGTTCGAGCTTTCTTGGGCCTGACTGGTTACTATAGAAAATTTGTCAAGAATTATGGGTCCATTGTGACTCCACTTAATGACCTGACAACTAAAAAGATGCCAAAGAAAGTTCAGTGGACAGCAAGCTGTCAGAAAGCATTTAATGACCTAAAGCAGGCCATGTGCACAGCACCTATCCTAAAGAGTCCAGACTACTCCAAAACCTTCATTGTCCAAACAGATGCTTCTGAGTTGGGTGTGGGAGCTGTTCTATCTCAGCTGAATTTTGATGGTAACGACCAGCCCATTGCTTTTATTAGCAGAAGGCTGACCCCCAGAGAGAAAAATTGGTCAGCTATTGAGAGGGAGGCCTTTGCTGTGGTTTGGGCCCTGAAGAAGTTGAGGTCATACTTGTTTGGCACTCACTTCAAGATTCAGACCGACCATAAGCCCCTCTTATGGCTAAATCAGATGAAGGGTGAAAACCCCAAACTACTTAGGTGGTCCATGTCCCTACAGGGGATGGATTTTACAGTGGAGCATAGACCTGGTACTGATCATGGCAATGCTGATGGGCTCTCCAGGTATTTCCACTTAGAGCAAGAAGACTCACCTGGTCAAGGTTAGCTTATTGTCCCAAAGTTTGGGGGGGGGTCATGTAGGAGAGTAGGGTCTGCAATCCTATCATCACCCAGATTTTTGCTTTTTGCTTCACTGGTTTACGACTTTCCCTGGCTGTGGGCCTGCTAATCAGACCCACAGCCTAGCTGTTCTCTCTATTCCAAATTGTACCCAGGTACTGAATTGGCACTGGGCCCTCTCCAAGTCCCTGTACCCAGGGCAGAGGTGCACCCAGAAGTCTCCCTGGGGCTGCAGCATGTATTATGCCACCCCTGGGCTGACTAACTAAACAGACACAACTGGCTGCTTTACAGCTGGGAGCAAGGTGGTGTAATCACCCCTTGCTTTAGATATAGTATACCTATATCTAAAACCTAGAATGGGCACACAGATCTCCTATCAGTCACTCCTATGGCAGGCCTTAACAATCCTGAAGGCAGAGTGCTTGGAATCGTGTGAGATGGTGCTCTGGCATGAGCTGAGCCTGTCTGCGGCTTTCGGGATCTATCCCTTAGCCGTTTCCATGATAGCGTCGGACCCTATACTCTTAAGTGCCTTATAATCCTCGCGGTTATGGTAACTTTGGTCTGACATTATCTAAACATGTCGTGTAAGGTGTCATACGCTTTGGAATACTACCCCCTCGCCAGTTCTGGCGACGGGGGTAGCATTCCACCCCTCTAGAGGGAGAAGACATGTTGGTAGCTGTAACCCCGGTTAAAGTTAAACACAGCCTCAGCTCCACAAAATGGATGCTGCCACTGAGACACCAGTCTGCCCTCCTGCTGCTGGGAGTCCTTCCAGCAAACGGAGGCCTGGACAAAGGGTTTCCTGTCAGGGGCGGTGCTAGCACCATCCCAGACAGGATTTTGTGTATCCCAGGTAGGCAGGGCTGAAAGGAAGGTGACTGCAAGTGGCACCCCGGTGCTCACTGTGCATATGCCGGTTCAAACCAGTTCCTGGGGCACACCAGCCCCTGAGCTGGGGAGAGACCGGACAAAGGAGAGGGGTGTAACCACCCCCCTCCTAGTCCCACCCATAGGGCAGGACTTAGTCGCGTGCCAGCCCCTTTTCTGAGGATAAAGGTAGGAGCAGGCCCCCTTCCAAATTAGATCATCTTTGAATCCTGAAACTACTTTCTACGAAAGGAACTCAAGACTTCTTCTCAAGATTTCTCCCTTGTGACTAAGGAGTAGTCACCCTGCAGCAGCAGGCACCACCTAAGTATCTTGCGGTTTGCTGAAACGTCCTTCCTCCGGAACCAGACTGCCCAGCTCGACGAGACCCGGACTCCCTGCCCTCTCTGACCTCAACCTGCCTCTACAGCACAGCTGAGACCCGTAGGTGCGACGAGACCAGAGGACCCGGCGATCATCAGAACCAGCACGACACTGAACCAGCACGACCACCGAGGGACCCTCAAGTGAGCCCACTGGGGTAAGAGAAGCCCCAACCCCAAGCAGCACGAGCCCCGAAGTCCAGCCCCCCAGCATCCACCAGATCTGCGTGGGGCCCTTTTGCTTCTGTGTTGCTTGCCACGTTGTCCGGTCACTTGCCCGTTGGCTAGTGACCCTCCAGACGACGTCCTACGTTTACTTCACCGCTGGTCTAGCTCCTCTAGACTGGCCCTTGTCTCCTCTTGAAGGGGAACTTCCTCGGATCCTCCTGGTCCACTCCAGACGCCATTTTGTGTTGCCATGTGGGCTTGCCTTAGCCAAGGCTTGTTGCCTCCTTCAACAGATCCAGCATCGCCAGCAGCAGACATCCGATGTGGGACAGCTCGCAGACCTCCAGCCTGGTCGACATCAGCGCCCTGGTCCGTGTAGCAGCAGAATCCAGTGTCACCTCTTCGCCTGGCTGAGCGAACTCGTCCGGTGCCATCCTGGTGCCCACCTAATCACTGGCTAGTGATTCAGAACTTGGTCCCCTCTGCTTACAGGTACTCTTCTTCAACTGATCCAGTCCTTGGATCAACCCGGAACATCTTCACTGGTCGCCTGCCAGCAACTCTTACTTCAGGCTCCTGGTTCGTCAACGAGGTTTCCCGACGACACTTGAACCCTATGCAGCCGCAGCCCCTGGGCTAGGTAAACCGAGTACCACGGTGCTCCAGTGTAGATCCACTCTCTAAGTGTCTAGATCCACTTTAGTTTTTGACCTACCTAGTCGGGTTCGCCCGAGAACACTAACTTTTGCATTTACTAGTATCCATAGACTTTGTCCCGCATTACGCGTGAGAGTTTCCACTCTGCACACGACGTCCCTAGGCCTCCTGCTTCTAATCCAAGGGTTCAGCATTGTAGGCCCAGCGTTTCTAAAGTCTCTGAGAGTAGTACTTACCTGCTAGTAATTTCGCATTCCACTTTTGTAGTATATGGTTTTTCGTGCCCCTCGGGCATTTGTGTAAATTGTGCGACTTTCAGTATTTCTTTAAGAGTTTTGTATTGTGCTTAGCTCCCTGACTCATAAAGAGTTCAGGGTAGTCTTGTTATAAATAAATATACTTTATTTTCATAACAACTTGTGTGGTGTCCTTTCACTTGGTGTTCAAGGGGTAAATGTGATGGTAAAACAGCTGGCTTAACACGCCCTCTAGAGTTTAGCCTAAAGACTGCTCTTGTCCATGCTACTAGGATAGCTGGTCTATCAGGTTGACTTACAACCAATCATCAATAAGGGTTGTTTGGAATGATACATAGTGATCACTAGAATAGTGAACACTGCATATCAGGCCAACTTCTCACACCTGTTGACTATTTTCTCTGCGACTTTGGCTGTCAAGGTGAGGAGCGAGATGGGCCGATACTTCTTGAGGTCGGAGGGGTCAGCTGCGTGCTTCTTGAGCAGGGGCATTACTTTTATGCGCTTCCACTTGTCTGTGAAAGTGCATGTTTTGAAGGTGGTGTTGATGTTGCGTAGTGTTTAGTGTGCGATGGCAGATGCGGCTCAGTGGTAGTTGTGAGGGGGCCAGGGGTCTGTGTGGGCCCTCGAGTGGATGCCTTTCATGGTGTAGGCGGTGTCTTCATCCGTGCCTGGTATCCATTTGGAGATGGTGGGCTGGTTGGTGTCTCAGGGGTGCAGGTGGTCCAGATGCTGCGCCCAGTGTGTGGTCCACAAATGTAATGTAGAGGCTTATGATCTTGAGGTGGAAGTAGAATCGAAGCTAATAGCAGATGACACCCTAAAAAGCATCTTTTACCCTATTTCACGCCCATTTTTCTTTTGTACCCTATTTCACGCCCATTTTTCATCCTTTACCCCATTTCACACCCTAAATTTCATAATTTAACACAACGGACACACTCAATTTACTTATTGCCCCAAAACGACACCCTACAATTAAGATTTTTGCACAGAGGACAACCTATATTTCATGATTTGCACAAAAGGACACACAAAATATTTGATTTTGGTAGCCCAATTCACACCATGAAAAGTCTACTTTTACACATTTGACCTGCTGAAGAGCATCTCTGTACTGAAGACATTCCCACCATGATTTGAGTGTTGTGATGTTAGTTGTTCTCATTGTACAACATACTCTTTTCAGAGTGATGTACTTATGCTGGAGAGTAACATGCAGACAGGGTATGTGTGTTGTGTATTTTTTTTGGCACTAACCATGATTGGGGTCATTTTGCACTGATATACATTTGATAGGGACTGTCACAATGTGATGTGCTCAGTTGAAGAAATTGTTTATTATTCGGTTCCTTCAGGCAATTCCTGCCGCATTAACTGTGGGGTGTGCTCCACCTGCCTCATCTTCATCATCATCCTGGTCATCATCCGGTGCAGCGGGCACTTAGATCCATGGAGCATTGGTGCGCACACATATATTGTGCAATTCACAACATGTTAGGATGATTTTGTTCACCATTTTGGGGCTGTACAGCAGTCTGCCACCTGTGATGTCCAGGCCACTGAAACGTGACTTTAGCATGCAAAATGTGCGCTCCACAATGGACCGGTTGTCTCTGGGGGCTGCATTATACTGCCTCTGTGCCTGGGTAGTGAGGTTTCCGAGGGGTGTCATCATCTACGGGCATAGTGCATATCCTTGATCACCTGTAAAATGTGATGGTGAGATGTGTCCATTATTGGTTATGCAGGCTGTGTTGTTAGTGTTGATGGTTTTGTGGTGTGTAAATTGTGCTATGTTAGATTTCATGTTAGCCATGTGTCGCTTCTGATATTTACCAGCATCAATGCTAATTACATTGCCTCACAGTTGATCCTCCCTCCCTCAAGCCAATTTGATTGTGTGAGCTGCGCAGTTGCATCACTGGCACTCCTACTGTGCAACAATGATGAGGCCATCTGCGCATCGCCGCGGACATGACACACACACCAACAGGCACCCTGGCTCTCCTACCGTCTAGCGATAGCACTCATCCGCACTCCTCGCAGTCAATGCCTTGAAAACGTTTGCCTGGCCATAGGCCACACCAGACACGGATCACGTTCAGTTCTGATGCTGCGCAGCCGCCAGACCTGGCCCCACCGCACAGCACATGCAGTTTCATGTCCGGAGCTGCCACAAAGCGACACTCAGCAACCCCCTGGCCTGCAGGGCCCACTGAGGGCTGGAACGCTTCACCCACACCATCAACATCATCAGACGCCACACTGTGCACTCCCTGGACTACATACTCTTTCCTGAGCGGAGCCTCAAACTCACATACCACAACTACTTATTATCCATTACAATCTGGAACACGTTTGTGGACATCAGACTGTCCCAATACTTCACAACACTGAGCCACAAGGCAGGGAACACCTTTAACACCTTCTTTGCATGTGTGAACTTCATCCAGTTCATCAAGCACACTAAACGCACATGTAGTGACCACAAACGCATACACTTCCTCGTCGGTCAACCCCAAGCCACCCTAGAGCACATGTGGATCCACACAAAGTTAGTGGAGCTTAGTCAACGAGGAGATGCTACACACCAAAATCAATAGCAACACCCACAACACTCTTGTCATCACCAATGGTGCTGGATCTAATTTTACAGACCTGTATCTCCAACTGCACATACACACAGCATGCAATAAATGACACCTCGGTCCCCAACAACCTCAAAGATGGCAGATGCATCTGCTGACACATGGAGGAGAACTGGTGCAGGATTGAGGATGCCATTAAACATCACAACATACAAGGACACAAAGCTCATATTCTACATCAACAATACGCCCACACACCAAACTGGGCTTCTAGGAAGGATTGCAGTCAGTTGCAACATGGATGATCAACAGCTGGGGGGTGCTATACACAGAAGTGACATGAGACCTCATCCTCATTAGGAAACCATCATCATGCAGCATCACCTGGTGGGACAACAGCTTCAGCAGCCCCCCCTCAGCTCTGGGTACCTAGGCACCGTATTTGACTCCTCCCTCTCCATGAACAAACATGTCTACGCAGTGGCCTGCAGCAGCTTCAACTGCCTCTTCGTCTTCCAAGCAACCTTCCAATGGATCCCACCATTGTCAGGTAAGACAGTCACGGGGAACATCCTTTACAAGGGAACCGTTACAACGCGGTACCGTTACAACGCAGTATTTACAACAAAAGTCGTTACAACGACTTTCGCTTGAGGGCGCTATAGGATAAGGGATAGTTTAATTTACTATCCAACACCTTCCCTACTATCCACGGGGACTGGAGTTGGAATAGTAAATTAAACTATTTACTATCCAGCGCCCCCCAACGCAAGTCGTTGTAACGACTTGCATTGTTAAACCTGCGTCTTAAAGGTACGCGTTGTAACGGTACGCGTTGTACCGTCATACATCCGACAGTCACTCGCACAGTCATTGCCATCAGGCTGGACTACGGAAACCCACTATATGGCCACATGGGCAGGTCTGCACTCAGCTCAGTCCTGACGGTCCAGCACAACACCAACAAACTGCACCTTGTGTACATACTTTCCTTATGGATCGAGTCCCTCCGTCACACATACTTGGTTCCCACCATTCCCCACATTTGCAAACGAGTGGCGGAGGGGCTAAGCCTTTGGGATGGTTTGTCTACATAGCTAGCCACAGCTCCCATAGTCCCTTGTGTTGTTAGGTCTGGTAAGTGGGCATATTGATTGCACTGCTGTATGTGAGATTGTGACATGTACATTCTAAAAATTGTGATTTGCTTGTATGTGGAGTTGAGGCGTGCAGTGTGTTGAGTTAGTACTTACCAATAAGAACTGCATTTCCGTATGTGCCATCCTGGAAGCGCTGGTTTATGATGGACTGTCGGAAGTTGTAGGAATCATGCACACTCCCTGGAAACTTGGCTATGACATTGGTAAACAGTCCCCAGTGGTCCACTATTGCCTGCACATTCATAGAATGGGTGTGCTTTCTGTTGCGGAATATGTGTGCACTGTCCGCAGGGGGCACAAATAGGACATGTGTTTAGTCAATTGCCCCCAAAACCTGTGGAAATCCGGCTGTGGTGTGAAAGCCTTGCTTGGTCGCAATCTGTTCCTGCACAGTGTTGGGGAAGTGAAGGTGCTGGGTTATCAGGCTGAGTAAGCCATCCAAGACAGTTGGAAGAAGATTAAAAAGGCTGCCTGTGAGACTCCACAGACTCTGGCCATTGTTGTTTGAAAGGTCCCAGAGGCCAACATTTGCAGCACAGCCCGCAGCTTTGTCTGTGGAGGAATGTTAGTTATCCGCTGTGTTGATGCCATCAGCCTGTGGGCTATCAATTTCAGGATGTGCTGTATGGATGTCCTTTTGAGCTGCAGTGGGCAATGACATCCTCTGGCATTAGGTCTGCGAGGCTGAGACGTCTGCGCAGGGCCCGCTGTCTTCTTTGGCGCTGCCTCAGTGGCGATCCTGGGGGAAGTGGCAGTGGTGGTGGTGGTTGTTTCCTTTGTGGGGCTCCAAGCTGAATGATTAGTACCTCCATGGCATCAGTGGGTCTTCAGATGGGGCTCTGGGCTACTTTCCTTTATATACCTCCCATTTTTAGACCAGCTTTATTCTGGTCTTAAGTTCCTGCAGCTAAAGGGCCTTAGCGTAACTTTTTTATCACTTCGCCGATCCGGGCCATCATTGCTAATAATGCGATGTGGTGTTAGCGACATTTTTCATGAAGTTTTGAGAAGGAACGCCTACTTTGCATATCATTAGCGAAAACTATCGCTGTCATACAAGGCGGTGAAAAAGGCGGCGCGATTGCCAGAAAGCTGTCGCTAACGCTTGTTAGCGACAGCTTGCTAATAAGGCGATAAAAAAACCTGCGTTAGCGGCATGAATGTGCCGCTAACACGGCAATAAATGGCTTGATAATATGCCCCTAGGTCTCTTCAGCAATGACAAAGAAGATAATAGTCCTGTGTAGTAACCAACTCCAAACAAGGTAGAGATTTAAGGTTATTTATTGGCTACATCGATAGCAGAGTAAGGATGACCTTCTCTGCCAACAGCTCCATCAGGAATGCTCCAGCTTAACACAGTTGCTAGGAGATCCCACATTCTAGAGCACAATGATGTTAGTACTTTAAAGGTAAAGTAGCATTTAAAGACTGACAATGTAAGCATACAAAATACAACATTTCTTCTCTCCTTCCAAATGCAAAACATTTTTTCTAAAACAAAATTAAAAAAAAGAAGTAAATACTAAATAATGATCTGAACATAACAGGTTCAACAACGTTTAAGATATACATTAATAACAACCATTTAAGACCTGAACCTTGCAGGTTTAACAATGTTTCTAACACTTTTCCTGGTAAAAGTTTGGTTCGTATGTACGGAATCCACTATCTCAGAACTATTTCTTACCCGAACTTTCACCACCCTGTTAAGGTTCCACCAATGACCACCTTCCACTTTTACTGCATTACCAACAATTTTAATAACTTTGACAGGCTCACTGAATTTGCGGTCACCTTTTTTTGAATGAGCAGCATTTTTGATTTTGATTAAATCTCCCACTTCAAGCGGGGCTACTTTAACACCTTTTTTTTAATCAAACCACTGTTTTTGTTTCTTGCTCATCCATAGGCTTACGTCCATTCAACAGTTCAAAAGGAGAAATTTTAGTCAAAGAATGAGGGGTAGTTCTGTAGAACCAAACCATGGCATCTAGAGGCTTGCAAATATGATGACACCCTGCTCTGGTCCATTTAATGCATTCTCCCACAACTCGATTCATTCTTTCAAACAAACCATTGGTTTGAGGGTGATAAAAGGAACTTTTCAGATGTTTCACTCCAGACTCATACAGGAAAGATTCAAATTCTGCACTGACAAACTGTTTGCCATTGTCAGATACCAAAGCCTTCGGAAATCCTTCTCTAAGCCACACACTATTAAGAAAATCAACAACAGTCTCGGTGTTAGCATCCCTTACCATCTTCATTTGAGGCCATCTTGAAGTATAATCCATGAGAACCAAAATGAAACGACATCCGCCTAGTAGAACTTCATATGGTCCCATTACAGCAATACCTAATTTCAACCATGGACCTTTAGGATATTCAATAGACATTAACGGGGGCGCTGACACTTTTAAACTTTTGTCTGCAGGATTACATATACAACAATTGGAAACAGCACAATCGATATCGACATCCATCCCTGGCCACCAATATGTGTCCCTAATGCGCCGCTTGGTGAGGGTAGAACTAAGGTGACCTTCATGGGCTCTTTCAATGATCATTTTGCGGAAAACACATGGTGGTGCAAACTTGTCTGCTCTGAGCAACAAACCATCTTAAATAGAAAGCTCGCTCTCAACCTTCCAGAACGGTTGGAGGACACAGGAAGAACCTTTTCCCTGGGTCACCGTTTCTTGACAAAAGCACTAACTTTTCGCAAAACATCATCTGATTCAACAGCTTGCAACCAATCACTTTCCAGACCTAAATTCAATTCAGGCAAATCCATGGCAGCAACAAGACAATCATCACAGTCCTCATTAGCAAACTCATTCAAACTAACATCGTCTTGCTCACTTGACATGCCAGGAAAACGGGATAAAAAATCCATCCTCCCATTCTTCACACCAGGGATATGTTTGACATCAAATTGAAATTGAAGGAGCCTTGTTACCATACGCATAATTCTTGGTGAACAACACTTAATGACACTACCACCCAAAATATTAACTAGGGGTTTGTGGTCACTCAACAGTTGGAACCTTTTACCCCAAATAAAAGGCCAAAACTTATCAATAGCCCATGCACACGCTAATAGCTCTTTTTCGATGACTGAGTATTGAAGCTCCAGAGTTCTCAACACCCTTGATGCAAAACTCACAGGGTTTTCACAATTGTTGTCCAACTGTGTCAAAGTCGCGCCAATACCTACATGGCTTGCACCAACGGTGACACAACAAGGTAGACTCGGGTCACATGGTTTCAAAGCAGGACTCTCAATCAACGCAGTTGTCACAATCTTAGAGGCACTCACACATTCCTTGCACCACTCAAACTTGACTCCTTTCTTAAGGAGATTGCTAATGGGGCGTACAATAGATGCAAAGGTATAAATAAATTGTGAATAATATTTACATAGCCCGAGTAATGACTTGACGCCAGATTTGTCAATGGGTTCAGGGGCGTCAATGATAGCTTGAAGTAATCCTGGTCTAGGGCTAACTCCTTCTTGTGAAATCACATGCCCTAAGTATTCCACTTTCGAACACATAAATTGACATTTCCCCTTCTTCAAAACAATACCAAGTTTTTTAAACAACATCGAAAGCTTTTCTAAAACAGATTCATGAGTAGCAACATCTGTCCCAAAAATTAGAACATTGTCCTGGCACCCTTAATGTCTCTGAGTATGTTCTTCATTATCCTTTGAAACACAGACGACGCCGACGCTAAACCAAATGGCATGCAACAGTAGCGGAATGTTCCCAAAGGCGATACAAATGCAGTAAGATCGAGTGATTCAGGATCAAGTACAACCTGGTGGTACGCGCTGGCAAGGTCTAGTTTGGAAAAGACACAGGCCCCTTTGGTGGAATAGAACAAATCATTAATTTTAGGTAGGAGATGGGAATCTACCCATATTTCCTTGTTAAGGGATCTCAAGTCAACACATAATCGAAAATCCCCTCCCCTTTTTCTGGCTACAACTAAGGGAGAAAGCCAAAGTGAAGACTCTGTAGGTTCAATTATTCCTTTGGCACAAAGACCCTTCAGCTCCTTTTCCAAATCTTCCCTTACGCTGAAAGGCACACCCCTAAGCTTATGTTTGATGGGAAGAGCACCTTCTTTGACAATAATTTTGTGCCTAAATCCCTTGATTTCTCCTAAGTTATCCGTAAAAACTTCAGGATATTTTTTTTCCCATACAAGACTTTCATCTTCACACCTTACAACTAATACCTGTTCTTTCGCTCCAGGTTTAAGCATCATGCCAAATAGGCCCTGGGGAAACCATCCCAAAATATTAAGTCCTTTCACAGCAACATATACTTTCCCTTTGATCCTCCCATCCTTCGGTTCCGCAGACTTTTAAAGACATGGCTGTTTGACCAATAATACCCATCTATTCCCCTATTAGCATTCATCCTGAACAAGTTTGTGAATCGTTAGCGCCGAGACGCCTGCGGGTATTTGTTGCGCTTTATAAATGTCAAAAATAAAATAAATTAAATAAATAAATAAATGACATTTCCTCTTCAAAAAACCCATGAGGTCTATTTTCCGCCCTTCATATGAGACTGGCGAACGATCAGGTGGAGATAGAACTTGGGAACCCTTCCAGGTTTCTACAAACTATTTTTTTGTGATCATCGTTATCTTAGCCCCTGAATCAACTAATAACTTAACCGTATGATTACCAATACCAATGTCCACTATGGAATCAATGCAACTGGACGGATCACCAACAACAACATCCTGTTTGGAAATGGGGCTGCTCAAATTCAAGTCATCATTATCCATGACTACAGAAACAACTTCAGGGTCTGACTAATAATCAGATTCAACAGAACAAATTGCAGGTTTCTTGACATTTTTTCTCTTCAAACAAACTTTAGCAAAATGTCCCATCCTTTTGCAATAGTTGGACATAACATTGTTTGCAGGACAACGAGAACCCTTACTGTGTGGAGGATAACCACATTTGATGCACATGTTGACATTTGCTCTAACAGGATCATTAAGATCAGATTTGGTTTTGAACGACTGATTAACAGACTCATTAACGTTACCATGTTTCTTGAGTGAATTGTTTACATTAACAACATTCACAGCTTCTAGAGGTTTGTCATCCAGCTCCTTGAAGGAAACCACTGAAATGTCTATACTTTTTGCAATTTTTATGGTCTCACCTAAAGATGGATCACCTAGACTCAAATGTTTCTGTCCTATATTTTTGTCCTTACATTGACAAACAAATTGGTCCCTAGCAAGTTGATCCGTAAAGTTCTCAAATTTGCAATCAGCGGCCAGTCTACGCAAGACTGAAATATAATTATCCACACCTTCTCCCTCGGCTTGTTTTCTTTTTAAAAACTTGTGCCTCAATACCATTAGGTTTGGTTGTGTCAGGAATCAAGCGTATCAGCACCTGCCACATTATCCCCAGGACTACATTTCCCATGGTGCTAGCTGAAGTGAGGGGATATAATCGCGGAGAGCGCACATGTGGATGGGCATAATTTTGTTTTGGACGTGATTCTCTTTCTCGGCAGAGGGAGAGAAGGTTGGAGGAAGACGCCGACTTTGGACTGCTGAATCAGGATCTATGGAGGCTCCGAAGGCAGTATAGATCTGGTGGAAGCGTGAGTACACCCTGGCGTGGTTAAAGAGCCGGAGTAGGCTTTTCGTTGTTGTTTCAGTTGGGAGCTGGATTGTTTTGGTCATAGTGGAATTCAGCGATGACGTGCCGCGTATTACAGTATATGATTTCCTGGTTATTGTTTGTTAGGAAAGGAACGTATTTAAAACAACATGGAATACACAGTGATTTCAACCGCGTATTACCATGCACACTGCCTCTTTGCTTTTGTAAGGGAAGACGGAACATTACCCATCAAGTAGCGGAATACAGCAGTGAGGAACCACGTATTGCCGTACGGGGGGAACTCTGTGACCTGCTGTAACCTGAGTAATTTACATTGTTCACATAGCGGAATACGGCGGTGAAGAAAGCGCGTATTACCATGTATGTGCTGGATGAACAGTTGCTTGTATTCCTTGGAAAACTATTTTATCACATGCTGACATTGGATTACATGATGCCTTTATATAGTAAAGTGTGAAGACTATGTTTCCGTAACGAAGTGGCTTTTTCCTGCGTATGTATGAGGGTTGTGATGAAGCTTGTGGAAAGCATGCATGATCCTACCTGTACTAACATCTGTTAGTTCTTTCTTTCAGGTCTGATGCTTGCTCTGAATGACACTTGGAGGTTACATAAGGATTGTATACACTGCTATCAATTCAATTCAAAAAGTCTTTATTTCGATATACATATCATAAAAGACTATACATGTTAAAAAAACAGAAACGGGAGGAGCGTGGCCAAGATGGAGGAGTGAGAGGACGCTCCCGCCGACGGCCCGAATTAGCACTGGCCAGCTGGTCATAATAGCTTCAGTCGGCACTCCTTTGGTCACGGGCCTGACCTGATGTGAGGAGACACGGAGCTTGGGCGACCCAGCGGGGCAGCTTGGACCCGGGTGGCGACCCGGTCATCGCCGCAGCCGGAGTGACTTCCACAGGCCCGGGGGATCGCTGCTGAGAGGAGGAGCGGAGGAGCTGGCAGCGTTGTCGGCATTACCTAGCTGGAGAGCCCGAGGGCCGGAGGACGGAGCGGCGGCGTGGACGGCAACGGCCCGGTAGGAGGCTGCTGGTGCTCTCCCGTGGGACTGGTGGGGGCTGTCCGTGACCTGATGTGAGGCGGCACGGAACTTGGGTGACCCAGCGGGGCAGCTTGGACCCGGGCGGCGACCCGGTCATTGCCGCAGCCGGAGTGACTTCCACAGGGCCGGGGGATCACTGCTGAGAGGAGGAGCTGGCCGCGTTGTCGGCATTACCTAGCTGGAGAGCCCGAGGGCCGGAGGACGGAGCGGCGGAGGACGGAGCGGCGGCGTGGACGGTAACGGCCCGGTAGGAGGGTGCTGGTGCTCTGCCATGGGACTGGTGGAGGAGCTAGCGGGCTGGGAACGGGCCAGGTCGCCATCTTGTGAGGCGCCCCGCTGTGCAGGCCTAACCTGTTGGAAGGAACGACTGGGGAGGCATTGAGGTGCCTGCAGATATCGCCGTGGGGCCGGGTGCACTGTCGAGGTCGGCCCCACCGCTGCCGTGTAGACTGTGTGGCCTGGTAGCTCCGTAGTGGCAGAGGGAGCCGTCATTTTGGAGAGGGCTGGGGGTGCCGGGCCGGGAGGCCGCAGAAACTGTTGGTGAGCGGGGCAGCGGCGGTTTGGGTGGCCCGCCTCTTCACTAGGCGGTGACCGGGAGCTGACGGCGCCTCGGAGGAGGAGGGTGCGGGATCACTTGTCAAGCCGGGAGGAACGGTGGAGCGGGGGGGCCCTTGCGGTGAACACCAGGGAACGAGGAGACTCTTCCGGGCCTAGCCCCAGACCCGCATTCCCGGCACGGGCCTGAGGAACTATGGGGGGCACCTCCACCGGGATAGAGGCTGCATCTGTGGGCCCCAGGGTGATCTGGCCGGGGCGGAGTTGCCAGTCATCCGCATTTGCATCTGGCACACTTGAGAGGTCTGGGAGCATAACCGGGGTCCCCCAAAGATCTAGGAGCTGCGGCAGGATGAGATCGCTGTGGTGGGTCATTGGACCGCCATTTTGCGAGGTGGTTGCGGACCCGTCCGAAGTCGCTGGAGCCGGCTCCTCGAGGCTTTCTGGTGAGTGGAGCGCCTTCTGTCATGCCGCCTGGGGAGAAGGGGCTACCCATGGGACATGGACAGCCTTACTGGGTTGCGTGGTTGTCTAGACGCCCCCGGAAGGGTGTAGAGGTCACTGGTGTTAGAGCGATGGTCCGCACGTATCTTCATCTGAGACGCCCGGGGCTCCGGGAGGGGAAACATCCTTTACCACGCAACTTTTACCACGCAGTGCTTTTACAGCGCAGGTTTTACAACGAAAACCATTACAACGCATTGCACTGGGGGGCGCTCTAGGATAGGGAATAGTTTTAATTTACTATCCAACACCTTCCCTACTATCCACGGGGACTGGAGTTGGAATAGTAAATTAAACTTATTTACTATCCAGCACCCCTAAGCGCTATGCGTTGTAACAGCATGCGTTGTAAAAACTGCGATGTAAAGGCATGCGTGGTAGAATCCATGTTTGCCACCCTGCGAGATGATATCCATACACTCAAACAAGAATTCACTTCTGAGATCCGAGAGGTCCTGCGGGAGATGGACAGAATTGGCGAAAGGGTGGCGGATCTGGAACGTAAAAGCGATGGGAAGGACACGGAGGTCGCGGCTCTGCAACAAGAGATACTTCGGATCCATGACCAACAAGTGGACCGCCAAGCACACGTCGAGGACCTGGAAAACAGGTCCCGGCGCCACAACATACGCATTCGAGGGGTCAAGCTGGACGATGCCTCGAAGGACCTCTTTTCCTATTCCAGGGAACTCTTCAATCACATTCTGGATACGCCGTTGGAGACGGAGCTGAATGTAGACCGGGCACACAGAGTGGGTCTCCCGAGGGCCCCGTTGGCACCGCCACCGGACATACTGGTATGTGTCTAGGATTTCTGCACCAAAGAGGCCATCCTCCAAAAAACGCGCCAGCTCCATCCTTTGCAGTTTCGAGGGAGCTCCCCCGTGCTCTATCAGGACCTGTCTGCTCTCACTCTGCAGAGGAGGAGAACCTTTAAGCCTATCACCCTGCACCTTCAACAACGTAATATCACCTACAGCTGGGGCCATCCGTTCAGGCTGGTGTTTCCAATGGACAATAAATTATACCAGCTGCGCTCCCTGAAGGAAGCTAGCAAACTGCTGGGGGTGGAATTGCCGGAGTCCGAGGACGGCGACGAGGACCCCAAGGAAGAGACGGATGAACCCAGATCCCAATGGCGGCAGCAGGGTCGCAGGCGCCGGCTTAAGAAACCCCGAACGGCGGAGGTGATAGAAGGCAGACGATCGGCCTTGGAGGTGGTATCCGCAGAGCTTCCCAGCACTCAACCCGGCTGACAATGGATGTTATACCTGGCCGGAGGTTTGATTCCCTATGGCGCCGGCCGTTGGCGGAGTGTGCGAGGACTCTTCTGTTGCTGCCACACCCCGGTATCCTTTTACTGATCAACTATGGTTGATGGACTATGTGTCATTGTTCTTTTTTTGTTCTCTTTACAGGTTGTGTATTGGGAGGAGGGGAGGGGTTTGGGGGGGGGGGGGTGGGGTTGGTTCATGGTCCACCGAGTGTTTGGGTCTATGCTAGGTCTCCAACTCTGTGCCTTATGGGTGCATGCTGTCCTACGGCCTGAGACGTCTCGTGCTTTTAGAGCACCTCCTTAGCTGATCACTTCACCCTTCAGATAAATGCCGGTCATGGAACTTAACATTTTCACGATGAATGTACGAGGGCTAAACAATCCGGTGAAGCGCAGGGCGGTTCTGCTATGCTTAGAGCACTCCCAGGCCGATATCTGCCTCCTGCAGGAGACGCACCTCTTATCAAAAGATTGCCACCGTCTACGGTCCCGTAAATTTCCCCTTCAATTTTTCTCATCGAACCACACCAAGACAGTGGGGGTTGCTGTACTGGTGGCCCAGAAGTTCAGGGGCAAGGTCCTACACAAAGCGGCAGAGATCAGGGGGAGGTTATTGTCCTATAGGTTTTTGGTGGGTGACACTACATTCACGGTAGGCTCTGTGTATGGTCCCAACGAGGGGCAGGAGCAGTTTTTTCATAGGGCTCTCACGGAGGTTACGACTACATCTGATCGTCACATTCTTCTGGGAGGGGATTTAAATTTAGTGCTTGACAATGTTTTAGATAGGTCGGGTCAGCGCTCCTCCCAGACAGGCGCTCTATCTGCGGAAGGCCTGTCCCGCCTAGCCGATTTAGGCTTACAGGATCTGTGGCGTAGATTTCACCCGGGCGAAAGGGGCTATTATTCAAATGCACACAAGACATATGCGCGCCTCGACTACCTGCTTGTGTCCACACCTACACAAGTGCTAGTTACCAAGGTAGACATGGGTGGCTTCCCTTTCCGACCATGCACCAGTGACAGTGGTCCTCTCTCTGCCCGCTATGCAACGAGCTCGCAGGGTTTGGCGCCTTAGGTAGTCGTTATTACATAGGAAGGAGGTGACCACCAAGATACAGCGCGTTATTTCAGACTACCTCTCACACAACAGTAACACAGACACTGCACTTGCCACACAATGGGCTGCGCTGAGGGCCGTTCTCCGAGGGGAGTTCATTGCAATATCGGCCGCGGACAATGTAGAGCGTGAGGACAAGAGAGAAGAACTCACACAGAAAATTAGAGAACTCGAACAAATGTATCAAAGGACGGGGGCTCCTAGGATTTGGAGGCAGTTGAAAGCAGCCCGGCAATAGCTGGCGGCTCTCGACCAGGACCGAGTGGAATTCGCTGCGCTCCGCTTGCGACATGCATACTACATTGGGGGTGATAGGTGTGGGCGCCTTCTTGCGCATAAATTAAGAGAGGTGACGCAACGACAGGCAGTTCAAGAGATTCTACGGGAGGACGGTGCGCGGGTCACGGAAGATCATGATATCGCAAGCGCCTTCAGCAATTTCTATGGGAAGCTCTATTCCGCAGACCCTCCTGCGGATGGGGAGGAAACTGACTTCCTGGCCTCTGTTCCCCTCCCGTCACTCTCACAGGTCTAGGCAGACCATCTAGAGCATGATATCAGGCCGGAGGAGGTTATTTCAGCTATCTCCTGCCTGAAATTAGCGAAATCACCGGGTCCCGATGGTTTCTCGGCGAGTTTCTACAAGATATTCTGTGCCCGAGTTGCTCCTACACTCACGCGGCTCTTTAACTCCTTTTCGGAGTTGGGAGCGATCCCTGGAGAACTCTTAGAGGCCTCCATCGCCGTGATACCTAAACCAGGGAAAGATCACACTGTGTGAGGCGTACCGACCTATCTCGCTACTCAATGTAGATCTTAAACTTTATAGGGGAATCTTGGCAGCCCGACTGGCACCTCATATGGAGGCCCTTGTCGACCCGGACCAAGCGGGGTTCATACCAGAGCGTCAAACCTTCGACAATACTAAAAGAGCCTTTCATCTTATAGAAAAGGTTACTCGCATGGTAGGGGAATTCATGATGCTAGCCATTGACGCCGAGAAGGCGTTTGATCGGGTCCACTGGCCCTACCTGGAGAAGGTTCTGGGGAAGGCTGGGTTGGGCCCGAAGTTCTGCACCCGGGTGATGAACTGCTACAGATTTCCGTCAGCCGCAGTGCGCGTCAATGGATATACCTCTCCCCGATTTGCCATCGAGAGAGGCACGAGGCAGGGGTGCCCTTTGTTGCCCCTACTCTTCGCTCTCTATATGGAGCCGCTAGCGCGGTTTATAAGACTCGACCCGCGAGTGATGGGGATCAAAATGGGGGGCTATGTCCACACAATTAGCTTATATGCTGACGACGTTTTGATCTCGCTTTCCCGCCGATGGATTCCCTGCGTGCTTGTCTTGATGACCTGGAGGCCTTTGGTCGCATATCAGGGTTTAAAGTTAACATGTGCAAGTCGGTGGCCCTCGACCTATCCCTGGAAAAGCGCACCCGGGAATCATTGCAGGCTCAGTTTCCCATTCAGTGGGCAGCGGACGCGGTTCCGTATCTGGGGATTCGGCTTGCTCCTTCCCTGTCCGAGACTGTTAACCTCAATTACACCCATCTACGACAGAAAATATGGCGCGAGCTGGGACGGTAGAGACACTACCCATTGTCGTGGCTGGGTAAGGTCGCGGCGGTCATGATGACTGTTCTCCCCCGAATTTTGTATCTTTTTCGCACAATCCCCCTTCACCCGCCTCCGGGATGGATAAAACAAATGCAATCTGAGCTGGCGCAGTTCATATGGAATGGGAGGAAACCACGCATGAAGCTGCGGCTGGCGATGTTGCCCCCCAAACAGGGTGGAATAGGGATTCGGATTTGGCGGCATACTTCCAGGCTGCTCAACTACGCTTCTTAGTGGAGTGGAGCCGGTGGGAATCTGGGAAGCATTGGTTGTTTCAAGACCAAGCCGTTGCAGGGCGGCCCCTGCAGGGGATTCCATTTTTAAGCAGACAGCATAGGCCCCTTAACTTGTATGCCTCTCATGTCACGAGAGTGCCGTTGGAAGTTTGGGATCGGACGAATGTGAGCCATGAACTCACAACCTTTCCATCCCCCCTTACCCCTATCATGGATAACCCGGAGTTTGCACCTGGGATGGACTTGACCGCCTATGCAAAATGGCGGCTGGCGGGCTGTCGGGTGCTATACCATATGTACACGCCGGAAGGCATTATTCCATTTTCCCAGGTTCGGCAAGAGTTCGGGCTGCCAGAGAAGGAGAGACTCCGGTACCTACAGGTGCGACACTGGGCACTCAGCGACCAAGTGCGCCCCACTGCGGACAGACATCTCACCTTTTATGAATATTGGCTAATCACATGTCGCACTGATAAAAAATTGATCTCGGACCTTTATAAGATGTTCCAGGGCAAACACATACACACCTATAGTGCTGGTATGGCGCGCTGGGAGAAGGAACTAGGCAGAACACTTTCTCACAAGGAATGGGAGGGAATCTATTATAGAGTGCGACACTCAGCGTATCACATGGGGCTGACAGATACCCTTACAAAGATAGCAACATACTGGTACTACACCCCAGAACGCCTACATGAGATGGATCACACCAAAGACGCTATGTGCTGGCGCGGATGCGGTCAGGTGGGCACGTTAGTGCACTTGCTCTGGGAATGTCCACAGCTCTTGGGGTACTGGAAACCGACATTGGATGAAGTGGACTCTCACTTCGATACAGAGATCCCACGTTTTCCAGCGTATGTATTACTAGGACTCCCAAACCCTCTCATGTACCCGCTGCGCTCCCGTAGGGGCCGACTGATAGCTATTGAATTGGGGTCAGCGTTGCAAAACATTTTGGCGCATTGGCGCTCCACACAGGTTCCCACACATCAGGGATGGCTCCACCACCTTTGGTCGGTACTCGGCATAGAAAAACTCTCGTTGTTTAGGGCGGGAGAGAACGACAAATATTCAGAGCTGTGGCGACCCTTCCGGTCTCTACTGGCCTCAGAATTTAATGAGATCACTTGCCCCGATACCTCAGACTATTACGTCTTACAGATGCGGAGTAGGCATATGCAGCAGGAGTGGTTGAGGGCTGGGGGGGCACACGCGAATGGCTGTAGATACTTGGTGTACATGGACCAGGGGAGGTGGGCGGGTTGGGGGTGGCGTAGGGAGGGTTGTTTTCTATAGGTTTGTTCTATGTGTTCCTTTTCTTGTTTCTTAGAGTCAGCTAGAGCGAATGTCTCAGTCTCAGTTGATCCACAGTGGCACTCCAACAAATGCCCTGGCCACGCTTGTTCCCTACTTAGGGGATGCCTAAAGGGGTGCTGTCGATGTAGGTAATTGGCGTTTGGATAGGGTGCACTCTCTTTTCTCTTTCATAGGTCTTACTATTGAACTTGGAACAATGCGTAAAGGCTATTGCCTCCAGCGACGTCTGACGGCCTTACGACCCTCAGCTTATCTAATGAATAGGAGTGCTAGCACCTAGCTTCTTCAGCACCCCTCCCCCTTTTTTATTCGCGGCCGGCCCTGCGGGGTTGTAGGCGGCTTGCTGTGTTTAAATTTTGAAGCCTTGTTGCTATTACTGATCTGACTGCACAATTGAACTTTTCTCTGGCCGGCTCACTGGGTTGTAGGCAATTTTACTTTTGTTCTTTGCTCTATATTCTGTCAATAAAACAGATTTAATACTAAAAAAACAGAAACATTCCATTCACTTATGAGTGGCAGAGCATCACTACCAAAAGATTAGATCGTCACGTTAATCCATCCAATACACAATAATTTATCTAAAACAGAGTAGAAAAAACTATAACAAAAGATGTAATAAAAAGTCCAGGGCCAAAATACAGTAGGCATCACAGAGTTGAGTATACACTAAATATATATACATGCATTAAAACAGTTTTAGTTCTGGCATACCTTTCGCACCCGTATTACCCAAATCCAATGTAAAAATTTAGCGACAGCAATTACAGTAGGTTCAGAACAATCTGTTTTGAGAATCCTTAGTGCCTTTAGACCAGTGGTAATGCCTTTCAGCAAGCAAATGGGATTTAACCACGTATGTCTAGGATGTTTATACTCTGGGCAAATAAACAAGATGTGTGCTGTGCTTTCCAGCTGAGATGGACAAAATGGGCAACTTGTGTTGGTTTTAGCATGCCATTTGCTGGTAAAAGAGTTGACGGGAAGCGTTCCCACCCTGAATTGGTGGTACAGTTTCCTATCACCTGGAAGTGTGATAAAATCCCAGTACCCTTCATAAGCAGTTTCTTGTTTTAGCTCCAGGAAGTTTCTTGTGAGCGATGGACTGATACAAGTTCTAAAGCTTCTCATAGAGACCATCGACCAATATAACTCCCTAAACGCCTTTCTGGGCCGAAAGGAATTAACAATAGGATTCTCCCACAGTGAACTCAAGCCCGTGACAGTATAAACTGCCCTGGCCTCTCTCAACCATGGAATTCTGTGGGTGCTATCAGCATCTCTGACTTCGAGGAAAGCCTGAGCGTACTGGGAGAGCTCGGGTGTGACCCACAGTCTCCTCCAGTAAGCCACAGGTCTAAAACGTGCTATGTCCTCTAGTCGCTGGCATCTCAGATCGTAAAAAAGGGGAAATATTGGCGTAGATGGTGGAAGGCCAACTATTCCCCTCACAAACTTGTTTTGGGAGCTCATTAGTGGTGCTAAGTTGCTAAACCCCCATAGTTCTGCCCCATAAAGGACTGACGCTCTGATTTTAGTACTATAGAGTTTAAGCGCTGGGGCAATAGGTTTTGTAGCCGAGAGGCGAAGTTCCTTTGTTAGGGCACCAGCTAGTTGTGCATGTTTAATAGCCAGCTGGTTGATGTTAGGTTTCCAGTCTAATTTGGAACCCAGGGTTATGCCAAGATAGGAAAAGATTTGGGTCTGTTCTAGCATTACACAATTCATGGCCACCATCCCTCTTACAAGCTTGTGCTTATGCAGCACCATAAACTTAGTCTTACTCACGTTAATGGTAAGACCATAGTCCTTCCAGAACACTTCAAAACGCACTATAGGCTTCTGAAGGCCTTGCTGCGTTTTAGAAATTAGCAAAGTGTCATCTGCAAACATTAGCAGAGGGGTCAGCTTACCATCCAGTTTAGGAGCATCACTAGGGTGATTCTTAAAGTACTGGATCACCCTATTGATATGCAGCGAGAAGAGTGTTGGTGCTAGTACACACCCTTGTCATACCCCCCTGGAAATAGGAAACCTATCCGTAACTTTTCCTTGCTGTTCCCAGCCGACTTGGGCAAAGTTTGCGTCATGAAGTTTGATTAAAAAGGCCAGTACATCCAGTGGCATACCTTGTTCAGCAAAGACACTCCACATCTTGGCACGCGGTACTAAATCAAAAGCCGACTTAAGGTTGACAAATGCAGCGAAAAGCGTGCCTCCTCTAAGTATTACCACCCGCCAATAAATTAAAACAAATCTAAAAACCTGATCTATTGTGCTTGTATGTGAGCGAAACCCAGCCTGAAGAGGAGACAGAATGTCCTCCTCCTCAATCCAGCCTTGGATTCTAGTCAGTACGAGCCTAGCTATCACCTTCTGGATGCAATCAATCAAGCTTATGGGCCTGTAATTACCTGGGTCCGAGCGATCCCCCTTCTTGTAAATCGGGATGATCTCGGCCCCTTCCATGTGTCTGGTATGGGGGAGCCTTTTGCAATAGCATTGGCAAGAGACTTAATATAGGGCGCCCACACTCCCCTCTCATGTAAGAACAAGTCAGCTGGTACACAGTCCAACCCGGGCGCTCTACCCTTCGGGACTGAATTAAGTGTTCTTTTTACCTCCATTTTGCTGAAATGTAGAGGTATAATATCTTGGGGGATATACGGGAGGTCAGGGCACAGCTCTATATCAAAAGCCGGACAGGCGAACTGATTCGTAAAGTGCGAGACCCACAGTTCTGGTGGAACATAGTTTAGGGGTTGGTCCCTAGGATGACCTTTCCCCCATTTTACCAAATCCCAGAATGCACCCATTTTCCTGTCTCTACTGGCATGATACAACTCCATTCAGTGCTGTTCGTCTCAGGCCCGTTTTGCATCATGTTGCACTTTCTTATACACCGCCCTGGCATTTTTAATCCTGTCCCTGTCTTTATTTCTTATGACCATAGCCAGGGTTTTGTAAGCATCCCTACATGGTTTGCCAGACCATGTTACCATCCTAATTGTAGGCCTATTCTTCGATGTTTGTACCTTTGTTATAAAAAAAACCCTGAGCTTGTTAAAAAAAGTTAATATGGATGGGAATAACTTTAGAAACCATATCCTGCTGAGTGACACATTTCTGAAGATCTGCTGTGGCCTCAATGGCCAACTCACTCATTGCCACTAAATGATCCTCTTTAAGAAGGCAGTTCGACCATTTTACTCTCCTGGTATCGTTAGTGAGGAAAGTATCAATTCCCTCTGTGCAAGCTTCTGGAGGGTGACTTCCAAACAACTGGGAGGACAATACAAGCGGATTATGGTCGCTTTCCACTCTTTCCAGGACAACTATATCCTTAATAGAGAACCAATGTTCTTTGTTAAAAGTGGGAGCTCCCTGCTTATCTGATTCCATTCTTCCGTTCGCAGCCCTTAACCCCTGTTCCAGGCATAAAACTTTAAGCTGTAATGCAGCCTCTGACCACTTCTTAATTGGAGGGATGGACAATTTCGGAATGTCCCAAGAAAGGTCTTCCTCCAGTGTAAGGTCTATATCGTTGCTATCTAATGGTTCAAAGCAGCAATTAAAATCTCCTGCTACTAGAACGTTCCCCTTTCCATTATAAAGGTCAAGATACAAATCTAACAAGGCAATAGAGTCGGAGGCTTTACCCCCGGGCTTACCCCTTGCATAGATATTGAAAATGAAAAGATCCTTGGACCCGGGACTTTGAATTTTGATTATTAGGATATCACTACTCTCGGAGTACATCTGTTTGACTTTATAACTGTCTACCTGTCTCACCCAGGTAGTCAAACCTCCCATCCGTCTACCCTTCAAACTAAATAATTTAAATAACCTTGTCTATACTCCAGTTCAACTAGCCATGTTTCCTGAAATAGTATGACATTATTTTTATCAATAAATGTTAGCCAGTCGTGGGATGTTAGTTTACTTTTTAACCCTGCGATATTCCATGAGACCAAGGATGATTCTATACAGCCTAAACTGGGATTACTACATTGCTGGTGCCCACTTACACCAAAGGTTACATTTGTAGCTGTTAGACCTAATGCTGGACAGACAGCAGACCTTAAAGCAGGATTAGGGCTATTTGTCCCTGTGTAATCTACCCAGTTATTATTATTATTACACTTGGGTAAGCCAATTGACCGTAACATGGTGACTTCATGTCTCTGGTTGGTCCTTATGATTTTGTCCTCGCTAGGGCCTTGGGGTGAACTCACCCCGAATGTTTTGTGGTCCTTTTGTGGGGACAGTCAATCATTTACATCCAATGTGCTAAGCGCTTCAAATCTATTAGCCATCGAGATAGCACTATTAGTAACTATTGGCTAGTTCCGTATTGACCTCTCTCTTGTTGCCCTTTGATGTACGTCAGATCGATAGAAATATCCCAACGGGAGAACGCGAATAACCCCACTATTAAGCCTGAAGTGGGCTGCCTGGTCCAAAATACACCGGACCATATTCGGAGACCTGAAACTTAACACGACACAATCTCCATCCAAACCTTTTTGAGAATGACCGACCCAAGCAACCCTTCTCACCATCTTAAACTCCCTGAAAAGATGGTTCCCAAGCCCTGTTTTAGTATTCAAGAAGTGGAGTGCCTTGTTCTTGAGTGAGGACCAATGCTCCTCTTCTTGATATTGGAGTTTCGGGACATTTGCTAAAATAATGGTGTGCGGGGTCGCCTCAGGTGGGAGATGTAAAGATACTCCCGCAAGCAAAGCATTTCCCAGACCCTGTGATCTTCCTACAGGGCCCTGTGGCCCTACTCTGCCTTTGGGTTCAGACGGTATTGGAGGGTTCAGAGTAGTTACCATTGGAGGTGATGAGGGGCGTAACCGTCCCACTGCACGGGGAACTAGATGGAATTTGTATCTCTCTAGCGACTGGATATATGGCATGTCTGTCCACCGGATTAACAGGTTGATCTTGGAGTATATGCTGTTCTAGTTTACTTAATCTTTGATCAATTACTTCAAGTTTCGCCAATACCGGGTTAATCAAAACTAGTAATCTTTCTTCCAGCTGATTTAAAAAGTCAGGTTGGACCCGAAAAGAGTTGTGACCAAGCGCTGGTACAGATTGATTAGTACTAACCTCAATCCCCATAGTACTGTCAAAATCAGTTGGTATATCCGTGGGCCCTCCCAACTCAAGTGCAACAGTCCTGTTTTTTGCCTGCTTTGAAATCTGATGACTGGTTTTAGGGGCACTACGCGCTTTCCTTTTCTTGGACTGTTCTTTGCCTTTAGGGGGTTGTGAAGACCTTAGATGCCTGATGCGAGTAGTTGACGTAGATGAAATCAATGTTGGGCAAGACAAATTAACCAATTATAGGGACTGGGGGTACCCTGGTGTGGATTGGGTGTGACCCTTGGTAAAGTTTGGGGGCTCATAGCTACAGTACCATTAGACTCTGGCATATGAGCATGCTTTATAGGTGGGTTAAGTGGTTCTAAAGAAAGCCTCTGCTCAGTGAGCTGAATCTTGTGTATCAACACGGATTCGGTCCGTGAGAGGAAAGCGTCTAAGGTACCCACTACTCCTGCCCCTGTCCCCCCCTTGCGTGTGTTTTTGCTCATGACTTTCTGTTTGAAACTTATCTAAGGTATACTTTAGTAGTTTAGCAACTTCGTCTTTCAACAACTACTCTCCTACCAGCACAGTAGAATACTAGCAGTGCCCCCTTTAGTCCAAAGTCAGAATTGATAACTCAGCTTAGTTCGGGTCCGGAAAAAAAGAATGTTGGGGGGGTGGCCCAGCCTCTTCCTGCCGCTGACGGGTGCAGACGGGCCCGCCCTTGGCCCGGGCACGCCTCCTTCGATTTTAAGCGCCTCCTGCCGCTGTACAGTGACGCGCTGGGCCTGCGCCACTGAAGGCTTCTGGGCTGTGTAGTCACCCTCTGTGGTGCGGTGATGGCAGTACTGGCGGTGAGAGCTGCAGCGGCCGCAGGAGCTGCTGCAGTCCCCCACAAGAGGCACGTAGACCAACAGGACAACAGTCAATCCGGTGGGTGAAGTAGCAGGGATAGCAGGAATGTTCAGAGTGTCCCGCGCTGCGTGGGGCCTCCTTCGATTTTAAGCGCTTCCTGGCGCTGTACAGTGACGCGCTGGGCCTGCACCACTGAAGGCTTCTGGGCTGTGTAGTCCCCCTCTGTGGCACGGTGATGGCGGTACTGGCGGTGAGAGCGGCAGCGGCCGCAGGAGCTGCTGTAGTCCCCCACAAGAGGCAGCGTAGACCAACAGGCCAACAGTCAATCCAGTGAGTGAAGTAGCAGGGATAACAGGAATGTTCAGAGCGTCCCGACATTGGACTGCCGAATCAGGATCTATGGAGGCTGGATTGTTTTGGCCATAGCGGAATACGGCGGTGACGTGCCGCGTATTACCCTATATGATTGCCTGGTTATTGTTTGTTAGGAAAGCAACGTATTTAAAACAACATGGAATACAGCAGTGATTTCAACCGCATATTACCGTGCACGCTGCCTCTTTGCTTTTGTAAGGGAAGACGGAACATTACCTATCAAGTAGCGGAATACAGCAGTGAGGAACCGCGTATTGCCGTGGGGGGGGAACTCTGTGACCTGCTGTAACCTGAGTAATTTGCATTGTTCACATAGCGGAATACGGCGGTGAAGAAACCGCGTATTACCGTGTATGTGCTGGATGAACAGTTGCTTGTATTCCTTGGAAAACTATTTTATCACATGCTCACATTGGATTACATGATGCCTTTATATAGTAAAGTGTGAAGACTATGCTTTCGTAACTAAGTGGCTTTTTCCTGCCTATGTATGAGGGTTGTGATGAAGCTTAATTGGTGGAAAGCATGCATGATCCTACCTGTACTAACGTCTGTTAGTTCTTTGTTTCAGGTCCGATGCTTGCTCTGAATGACACTTGGAGGTTACATAATGATTGTATACACTGCTATCTTTATTACCAGGTATAAAACTAATCTAGTGAGACATTACTGAGAGTAGATGTTATTTGACTTTGTTTATAGCTGTGTTCTTGTTGTTACAAGTTCTATTTCCCTGCTGTCCCTTCCCTCCCCTTTCCCTCGCCTGATCACTCGAACACCTTGTATGTATATATGTATATATATATATATATATATATATATATATATATATATATATATATATATATATATATATATATTCTGCTCCATACTCACAAAATCCACTTCAAGGAAATGAGTAATAGCACTCGCGGGGGAATTTTCAAATATTTAATCTCAACAAAACAGACGCGTTTCGGGTTGCCTTCGTCAGGGTTTACCAGCAACACTGCGAGGGGCCATTTTGAATATTTGCGTCACAATTAATTCACATAGAAAGGAGACTGTTTGTTCATCACAGTGATGTTTACACCATGTGTAAATTCTAAATAGCATTGCATTTCATGACTATTTACATATTTACAACTATGTATATACATTCACATCTCAATTATACTTTTTACAATAATTTCGAGAAGTTTTATATACATATTTACATGTTCAACATGACGGTTCACACATCGGGCCACGTATTATTCAGCCTGATACCTGCCCTGCTCAATCTAGCCGCGGATCGACTTTGCCGCCGTTATAATTTTGCCAAGATCTCTCATATATTCTTCTGGCAAAAAACGGCGGACTGAATCCTGTTAGTATCCTTTAATTTAATCTGGATACAATTCCTCATGCTATATTGACCGAACCTTACGGAATTGTGTGGCTGTGTATTAGCTGATTACACTGTTTAAATGTCTCCCATATTTTACACTATGATTTTAGGTAGTTGGATCTATGTACTATGTACCCAGATGCACTGATAGCTCCTCCCCTTTGTTCAACCCATTGGGTGCCTTACATTGTAGATCTAAAATATAGCGGGATTCAAGTCTCCGCAACTTCAGTACTCTGTCCCCTCCTCTTGGGTCCAGCGGTACATGGTCTACAGCAAAATACTGCAACAGCTCCCTGTTGCTGTCATGTTTAATGGAGAAGTGCCTCGCTACGGGGTTTTTAAAAACCTTATTTACAATTGCCCGCTGGTGTTCTAGAATCCTGATTTTTACACTATGTACAGTGCTGCCTATATATCGCATCCCACAAGGACATGTGAGGCAACATACGACATGAGTGTTGTGACAGGTGAGAAACTTGTTGATGTTTTTTTTTTCAAGCCTGGTATTTTATAGGACAGTACCCTCCTACTTTGTACACATGCTTTACATTTCCCGCAGGAATAGAAGCCTCTCAGGTCTTTTATTCTCCCAGTTTTCTCAGGGATTTTCTGCAAGTGACTCAGGACCAGCCGGTCTAGTAGTGATCTTGCTTTCTTAAAAGTAATCAGCGGTGCCTGTGGTATATCCTTACTAATAATTGTGTCCATTTTTAAGATGTGCCAGCTCTTTTCCTAAAAGTGTTGGCATCATCAGAATATGTGGTCACTAATCTAAATTTACCTCCATCTTTCCCTTATTTCTCCTGTTTGATCTTATGTGTCTTTAGTAATTCATTTCTAGGAATTTTCTTCACTTTCTCCAAAGTAGTATTCAGGAGATCTGCCTTATAACCTCTGGTTTTGAATCTTGAGATACTATCTTGTGCTGCTGCGATGAAGTTGCAATCCCTGGACCAATTCCTTTTTAATCTCAGTAACTCACCATATGGAATACTTTTTAGTAGGCGGAGCCTTATCAGCAGGTGTGGTGCTTATAAATCGCTGTGTTGTTTCCCCGCCAGTCCCCTTGCCTTTGAAGAAGTGGTGTTTACCACGAAACGTGTCAGCTGTTTGGCGAGGCATGACTGTTTTCCTCGTTAGAATAAACCCTCCATTAAAGAATGTTGGCAAGAGAAAATCCTGTTGTGAGGCTCCTATTAAAAGGCAACTTTGTTGGATGCATTTGCGGCGTGCCTTGGCCACTGAGTGAGCTTCGGTGCCCGAGAGCACTCCTGCAACGACGCTATCAGGCACAGCGGCGAATGGGACAGGAGCCCATTGATGGGGAAGATTGCACTAGCGGGGACTGGAGCTGTGTCTTACCGCCCACTGTGGAACTATATGTATTTATTGGGGACATAATCACGGCAACTCACTGAAGTAATACTTTGCACCACAAAGACCATCAGGCTACAGGAGTAGCCACGCCCTCGTAGGCAGAGCCTTATCAGCAGGTGTGGTGCTTAGAAATCGCTGTGTTGTTTCCCCGCCAGTCCCCTTGCCTTTGAAGAAGTGGTGTTTACCACGAAACGCGTCGGCTGTTTGGACACTATTTGGGGAGGCATGGCTGTTTTCCTCGTTAGAATAAACCTTCCATTAGGGGGGCTTGGCTTGGACGGTGGTGGAGATGGCTGCCTGATTCCGTCTCGCGTCGCACAGGACAGCGACTTTGATGTTTACAGGAGTCCTAGTCAACCGTCTTGCAGTTCCGAGGTGTCGTTTATCACACAGCACACCCAGGGATCAGTTTATGCTCCTGATAATGTGAGGATGGGAGGTTTGAGTCCGGAGAGCACTCGGCGCCAGGCATCGAGGCTGAACCTGAAAATGGCGCCGACCTGCACAGACCCATAGCCCTGTACGCCCGCCTGCTGGCACCCGCCTGAACACAGCTAAGATCGCTGTGAGCTACCGTCCGATCCCGGAAGTGAGCGCTGACCGAATATAACGCGCTATTTAGTGCCTAACTCCGTGGGAGACTCACCCGCCTCTCGTCGTGCTGCTTTGCCTGACCCTGCCATGGCAGAGATGTGGCTTCGGCTCCCGCTCCTGATGCGCCTGTGAAAGAGAGCCGACCCTCAAGCTCCTCTCCGGCTACAAAAGTGCGTGATTCCTCCATTGCTGCCTGCATTCCCCAGCGCTGTACCGGTCTCTATCCCATACCCTTGATATCGCCTCCACATTGCCTGACTCTGTAATGGCGGCGGCAACGAGAAGAAAAAGGCGCGATGAGCGTGAAGAGTAGAGAGTGTCGGCCACAGCAGGGAATCATGTCCACAGTCTCACTTCTTTATTAATGGTTAAATCCTGCCATAACGGGCTGATTCATGCCTAACCCTGCCATCTATGCCAGGATCTGCCAAAACCTGCCAATTGTTTTCTAAAACCTGCCAAACATGCCGATTCCTACATACTCCTGCATTTCTACCATTGCCTACTAATGCCTGCAACTCACTGGGCCATATTTACAGTGCTCTGATCCTGCCTGCCTCCTTCTCGACCACTCTTGGCCCTGCGGCTAACCCTCTTTGTTCTTGCCTTCGTCATATTACGGCCGCCCTGCCGACCATACCATAGAAGGGACATTGGCGAGCTCATCATCATAGCTGAGTCTGGTGCCATCTCCATCCATCCATCATCGCTGGCTGGCTGCATCTTCCAGGACCGTACTCTTTCCTGATTGACCTCTCGGCTCTCCATCTGAGGGATCACGCCTCCACAAGATAAGTACCACAACTGGCTCCTCTATCTCAGCTTTTGCACTTCATCAGTGACGCCCATAGTCTCTCCGACATCACTTCCGCGACATCATTCCTCTCTACACCGCGATTTCGGTCACAGGCTCAGGTTCAGGTTCTGTCACAGGTTCATCACACGAAGTACACAGGTTCATGACACGAAGTACACGGACACAACCCCCCACAAAGGAGCCACTCTCAACCCTGCGCCTTGGTGTCGCCTTCACCTTATATCCTCTCACCACCCCCTGTGTCTGACGATCCTACAGGATGGCGGAGAGAGATAACAAAACCAAAAAAAAAGTAAGACTGGAACCAACCCTATCTGAATCACCTATCAAAGCTAAACAAGACCTAACAAGTACATTGGGCATGATCCTTAAGAAACTGGCGGAAGTCAAACGACTTGGCCAAATCCACGAAAGGCAACACCCGATACCATGCAATTGGAACTCACTGCGATCAGAGCGGATATGAACTCTATGAACAGAAGCATCATTGAAGCGGAACAGCGGATAAATGACGTAGAAGATAAATCAACCCAGGCGTGCAAAACCATACAACAACTTCAGTGCACTACTAAAGACCTAAAACGCCAAAACTCTGAGTTAGAAGTGTAGGAGGATGGATATCTGACTATGGTTACCCCCAACTTTTTGCCTGGTGTTTAGCTGGTTTTTGACTTAGTTGGCCTGGGATCCTTCTAATCAGGGCCCCAGGCTATCTGCTCTCACTGTAAAATGGACTCCATGTACTTTAGGTACATCTCTAATTGGATGTTGGGTCACCCTTGTAAGCCCCTGTATAGTGTACCATAGGTACCCAGGGCATAGGTGCATCCAAGGCCTACCAGGGGCTGCAGCATGAATTATGCCACCCCTGGCTGGCCATCCGAATTGACACAACTGGCTGATCATTCAGCTGGGGCAAGGTTGTGTAATCACCCCTTGCTTAGGAATATAATAGTATCCCTATACCTACCATTATATATAGACACATATATACCTATAAGTCACTGCTATGGCAGGCCTTAATAATCCTGAAAGCAGAATGCTTGGTTTTATGTGAGGTGAGGCTCTAGCATGAACTGAGCCTGTCTGCAGCTTTCGGAACTATCTCCTTATAGCTGTTCTATGATATAGCCATACCATATACTCTTAAGTGCATTATAATCCTCGCGGTTATTGCTAACTTTGGTTTGGCTTTATCAAAACATGTCGTGTAAGGTGTCATACGCTTTGGAATACTACCCCCTTGCCAGTTCTGGCGATGGGGTAGCATTCCACCCTTCTAGAGGGAGAAGACATGTTGTTCCTATTAATCCCGGTTAAACCCGGTTAAAGTTAACCAGAGCCTCAGCATCACAAAATGGATGCTGCTGCCACAGACACAAGTCTGACCTCCTGCTGCTGGGAGTCCTTCCAGCGAAGGAGGCTTGGACAATAGATTTCCTGCCTTGGGAGATGCTAGCACCACCCCAGACAGGCCTTAGTGTATTGGGGCAGGGAGGGCTGAATGAAATGAGACACTGCCTAGGGCACACAAGGTGCTCCATGCATAGTCCGGTTGAAACCAGTTGCTGGGGCACTCCAGCCCCAGCTCTGGCGTGAAACTGGACAAAGGGAAAGGGGTGTAACCACCCCCTTCCCCGGTCCCACCCACAGGAGGTACCTAGCAGGTAATCCAGCCCCTTTGATTGGTATAAAGGTAGGAGCTGAGTCAAGAGACTTTAGATTTATTCTGAACTGAAACTTGAAACGAAACTTTGTACCTTCGACATTCTACTGCAACTAGAAGACTGAAGAATCTCCCTTGTGGTCAAGGAGTGACCACCCTATGCAAACAGGCACCATCAACCGATTTGCATTTTGCTTTGTCGACGCTCCCGCCGGAGCCCGAGCACAGAGCCCAACAAGACCTGGACTTCCAGACTTCTTTGACCCCGATCCACAGCCACAGCAAAGCTGAGACCCGTGGAAGCGACGAGAGACGTGGGACCGGACATCTTGGAAAAACCTGCTCATTGCTACTTGTGCAGCTTCCGAGGCACCCTTGAAGTTGTGCATTGGGGATTGAGAAGCCCCAGCCCCGAGCACCTTTTGCACCGACGCACAGCCCCCCACACTCACCGAGTGCCGCGTGGGGCCTACTAGTACTTTTGTGCTCGACCCGTCTGTCCGGTCACTTGCCCGTTGGCTAGTGGCCTCTGTGACGACGAACCTTTGAATTTGAACCACTTGCCTGGTTGCTCCAGGCTTGCTCCTGCTTCCCTGAAAAGGAGAAGCTCCCCCTGGTCTGCCTCGAAGCGAATATTTGATTCCTGCATGGGTTGCATTTGCCAAGGCCTGTTGACTCCAATCCGGAAGCCGACACCGCCGACAGCGAGATCCTTCGTGAGACCGTCCTTATCCAGCGTCTGGTCGTCGTCGACGCCTCCTGGTCCACGTGTCTGCAGAGACAAGCTTTGCGTCTTCACCTGATTGCACCCGACACCGCCTGGTTCCTTCCTGGTTTCTTCCGGGTCACTGGCTAGTGACCCAGACTCTGTCCCCTCTGCTTTCAGGTACTCTTCATCCTCGATCCACCCTTGGATCTAACCGGACACTTCTCTCCTGGTCGCCTGCAGCATCTTTTTACAGGTCTCCATAGGATTCAGCGACGAAACCCAACACAACTTGACACCTTTGCACCCGGCTCCTGTGGGTGAGGTAACGTGAGTACTCCGGTGCTCCTGTGGGTATTGACTATCCAGGTGTCCTAGTTTTAAGTAGCTTTCTCCTAGTCCATCCGGAAGTGTCCTAAATCAACTAGTTTCTGACTCTTACGTTCCCATTGTATCCCTATGGTAACTTGTGTGTGTGTTTAGACACTGCACACGCATCCCGTGGGCCTCCTGCTTCCTAACTCTCGTTAGCTCAGCGTAGCCCCAGCGATTCCCTAGGCCCTAGGCCTATTCTCTGTTTGTGACGTGGTTCTTATACCACTATTTTATTAAATGGTTTGCAACGCCCCTAGGGCTCGACTGTATTTTGTGCAACTTATTGTATGATAATTGAGTAACTTGTTATGTGCTTTGGCCTCTGACCTCATAAAGAGTTCAGAGGGGTTGTGTTATTAATAAATACATATATATTTTATATATAACCTGTGTGGTGTCCTTTCATTTGGTATTCAAGGGGTTACATATGGTAAAACAGCTGGCTTCACATGCTCTCTGAAGTTTTAGCCTAAGACTGCTTTGTCCGTGCTACCACTAGGATAGCTGGTCTATAAGGTTGACTTTACAACCATCACCATAAGGGTTGTTTGGACTGATACAGGGTGCCCACTAGAATAGTGGACATCACATATCAGGCCAACTTCCCACATTGTTGTGCAGCGGTTGGGATAAGAGCTTGTTGTTGTTTTACCAATTGTAATCTTGAGATATCATTTGAAAGATCACATTAAGGTACCATAGATACATATGACAAGTCTTATAATAATTAAGTTCTACTGAACTTAGTTGTTGTAGAGAAAAGGGCTTAGCACACCCTGAGGTTTAGTAGGTAACACTTAGTGTGGGTAGGTGCACACACCACACCTCACTAGATCATGTCTCTGAGAGCAGAACCAAGTGGGTCTCTCCCAGTGGAGGTAGATCCTTTAAGGATACCTTCCAGATATGATACCCTAACTTTCCAAGAGCTAAGGCACTTGTGCACCTCTAGAAGGTTAACACAGGGTTCTCACCCTACCCTCAAGCACCTTATAGAACTCATGGAAAAATATGATGTTCAGAAAGCCTCTAGTTCAGGCCCCTCAGGTAATGCAGATGAGGTACTACCCTCAGCAGAAGATGCCACTGACCCTACTGTCATAGATGATGAGGACGAGGTGGAGGCAGAAGATTCTGGGGAGGAAGTAGACAGCCAGGTCCAAGTTAGAAGACTTAGCCAGGCTAACCTAACCTACATGGGGCTGAAGATGGGCTAGCCCCATACAGGCCTCTAAGTGGACTTAACCAGAGGTATAGGAGGAGAAGGTTCCACTCTAGGGACTCTCTCCACTCTAATGCTTCTAGGGGCTCTAATGCCTCTGCTCAGAGGGGAATGACATCTCAGAGAAGAGAGCATCAGGCAAGGATGCAGGAAGTCAATCTGAGAATTGAGAGGGAAGAACTTGCCCTCACCAAGGAGAAACTTGCCCTTGCCAGAGAGCAAATGTTAAGTGGGTTAGAACCCACTGGTGGCAGCACTATCCATAAGGATAACGATAGGTCCTATGATAATAGAAACCTAAGCAAGATTGTGCCCTCCTACAAAGTTGGGGATGACATCCACAAATAGATTACTGCTTTGGAGAGAGCTTGCAAAGTGCAGCAGGTACCCCAAATTCAGTGGGCAGCAATCTTATGGCTCTCCTTTGCAGAAAAGGGCAGAGACAAGCTCCTCACAGTTAGTGATGAGGATGCTAACAACTACACAGTCCTGAAGAGTGCGCTGATTGATGGGTTTGGCTTAACCACTGAGCAGTATAGGTTGCTGTTCAGGGATACCCAGAAGACACAGACTCAGGACTGAACTGATTTTGTAGATTGTGCTACTAAGGCTCTGGAGGGCTGGTTATTGGGCAGCAAGGTACATGACTATAAAGGATTGTATAATTTGATTATGAGGGAGCAGATTCTTAATAATTGTCAGAACCAGCTTCTACTTCAACACCTCGTGGACTCTGATCTGACCTCTCCCCAAGCATTGGGTAAGAAGGCGGACAAATGGGTCAGAACCAGGGTTAGGCCTAAAAATCAGGGTGGTGACCAAAAGAAAGATAATACCAAGCCTCAAGAGAAAGCTGGGGATAAATCTAAGGACAAATCCTCTACAGGGCCCCAAAATTCCTCTGAGGGTGGTGGGTCCCAAACTCCTTCTCTACCATTAAGAAACCTTATTGCCGTGTCTGTAAACAGTATGGCCATTGGAAAACTGACAGCAGTTGCCCAAAAGCCAACAATAAGGCAAATATTCCTCCAAGTACTACTCCAAAACCTCCTGTTACTACTAGTAGTAATCCCCCAGGTGGTGGGAGTGCCCCCCAAGAATTTGGCTGGGTTTACTTGGGGAACTCAGGTGGACTTTGGCATAACCAGGCCCCCTGCCCTAGCTACTCTTGTCTGTGAGACTGGCATGGGGTTTGCCAACTTCACTGCTTGTCCCAACACTTTGGGCAAGTACAGACAGTAGCCCGTCATCAATGATCAGAAAGTTGAAGCCTATAGAGACACGGGCTAGCATCACTATGGTGACTGAGAGTCTAGCCCCTCAGGACAACTTTTACCTGGGTACACATACCAGGTGGTCAATATTGATGGGAGTGCAGAAAGATCTTCCCATGGCAGTAGTAAATCTCAGCTGGGGAGGTGTCACTGGCCCAAGGAGAGTGGCAGTGTCTACAAACTTGCCTGTAGATTGTCTACTGGGAAATGATCTAGAAATCTCAGCCTGGGCTACGGTAGAACAAGAAACCCATTCCAAAATGGTAGGTCTCCCTGGAAAGGTTAGTGGGGCTGTGATAGTCACAGCCCCAGCTCAAGATTTCCTCCCTGAAAAGGTTGGTAGGCTGTGATGGTCTCAGCCCAAACTCAAACAGATTTTTGTGTTGTGAAGCCTGACACTATGGATCACTCGACACAGACAGAGAGTATTGGGGAGAAAGAAAAGTCTCCCTCCCACCAGACATTAGGTGAGAGTGAGCCTCCTCAGGGAACTGACCCTACCCCTTGTGAAGGAACTGCCCCAGAGGTAGTCAGGCCTAGCCTAGCAGAGCCCCTGATGTTAGTGGATCCTTCCAAGGTGGGACCCAGTCTGGAGCAGGTAACCTGCCCCTCTCTACCTTGCCTCAGTCAGCCCAGGGCTGTAGAGTTCAGGGAGGCCAGTGGACCCCAAGGGACCCCCTGTCCAAAAGAACACCCCCATCAGCAGATATGGGGCACCAAAGCTAGCAGCCCGAGCAAGGTGAAAAGTCCAAAAACTCCTGAGGGAGCTCCCTTACTCTTAGTTAGGAACCTCCCCCAGATGGACTCTGTTGGGCACAGCCAAACCTGGGACCTAGTGGCCCCAAACCTGACCTGTCTCTCCAGTAAGCCAACAAAATGGACCCAGCCTCCAGCTGTAGGTAGCCAGAGGTTGACCCTGAGAGGACAGTGCAACTCAGTCATGGAAAGAAAGGCATACATGGTGGAGAGTGATTGGAGGAAGTTGTGCCCTACATTAGTGGAGCCTCACTTCAGTACTCCATCCCCACACCCGCCTCTTACTTTGCCAAAACACACCACAGGTACAGATTCCCTATGGTGGAGACCCTCTGATACCGCTAGGGTGAGGGATTGCTTAGTGGA
Organism: Lissotriton helveticus; assembly: GCF_964261635.1. NCBI lineage: Eukaryota > Metazoa > Chordata > Amphibia > Caudata > Salamandridae > Lissotriton > Lissotriton helveticus. The sequence continues at coordinate 740,844,551 of NC_136065.1, read as the reverse complement.
CCATGAGACAGGGGATAACCATGCCAGTGCAGGTACCTCCTTATATGGCCACTCAGGTAATATAGGCTTACCTGGTCAAGGATAGCCTTATCTCCTTTCGTTTGGGGGGGGGGTGGGAGGATGGATATCTGGCTATGGTTACCCCCAACTTAGTTGGCCTGGGATCCTGCTAATCAAGGCCCCAGGCTATCTGCTCTCACTGTAAAATGTACTCCATGTACTTTAGGTACATCTCTAATTGGATGTTGGGTCACCCGTGTAAGCCCCTGTATAGTGTACCATAGGTACCCAGGGCATAGGTTCATCCAAGGCCTACCAGGGGCTGCAGCATGAATTATGCCATCCCTGGCTGGCCATCCAAATTGACACAACTGGCTGATCACTCAGCTGGGGCAAGGTTGTGTAATCACCCCTTGCTTAGGTACAGTATCCCTATACCTACCATTATATATAGACACATATATACCTAGAAGTCACTCCTATGGCAGGCCTTAACAATCCTGAAGGCAGAGTGCTTGGTTTTATGTGAGATGCGGCTCTAGCATGAGCTGAGCCTGTCTGCAGCTGTCGGAACCATCTCCTTATAGCTGTTCTATGATATAGCCATACCATATACACGAAGTGCATTATAATCCTCGCGGTTATTGCTAACTTTGGTTTGGCTTTATCAAAACATGTTGTGTAAGGTGTCATACGCTTTGGAATACTACCCCCTCACCAGTTCTGGCGACGGGGGTAGCATTCCACCCTTCTAGAGGGAGAAGACATGTTGTTCCTGTTAATCCTGGTTAAAGTTAATCAGAGCCACAGCATCACAAAATGGATGCTGCTGCCACAGACACAAGTCTGACCTCCTGTTGCTGGGAGTCCTTCCAGTGAGGGAGGCTTGGACAATAGATTTCCTGCCTTGGGAGGTGCTAGCACCACCCAGACAGGCCTTAGTGTATTGGGGCAGGGAGGGCTGAATGAAATGAAACACTGCCTAGGGCACACAAGGTGCTCCATGCATAGTCCGGTTGAAACCAGTTGCTGGGGCACTCCAGCCCCAGCTCTGGCGTGAAACTGGACAAAGGGAAAGGGGTGTAACCACCCCCTTCCATGGTCCCACCCATAGGAGGTACCTAGCAGGGTGCCCACTAGAATAGTGGACATCACATATCAGGCCAACTTCTCACAAGAAGATCATAATAGGAGGGGCAATGTTCGAATATTTGGCGTGCCGGAAGAATCAGAAAAAGATGCAGAATCTTGCGTGGCCTTCCTGGAAGAGTGGATCCCTACAGTCACCGAAATTAACTTCCACCACGGCCTGGAGCTGGACAGAGCTCACAGAATCCCGACATTCATCTTCCATGGGAAAAAAGGGCCACGTCCCCATATCTGCAAACCTCTCTGTTTTCAACTCACTGAGGCCATTCTACAATTTGCAAGGAAGAATCATCATATCACATGGGAAGGCCACCGCATAATCTTCACGCAGGACTTCTCCAAAGAGACGGTTGAAATAAGAAAAGGCTTCCTGTCACTGAGAGATAAATTGAAGTCAATGGACATCCAATTTTCATTTGCAGGTCTGGCGAGATTTAAAATGATTGACCATGGTAAACCTCGCTTCTTCTCGGACCCCCACGATCTGGCATGCTACCTGAAGGACTCACCTCCACTATTCATGGACTCCTCAAGCGGAGCCTCCAACAAACGAAAAACGGAAACGCAAGAGCCTGTTAACCGCTGAGGAGACTTGGTTTGGTCTGGTGAGACATAGCCTAGTTCAACCCATTTCAGTGGGCTATCCATTATCCCCAAAAATCACAAATGGTGTATTTGTGCATGTCCGTAGATACTGTCATATATGTACAACATGTAGCAGGTTCATTGATTGAGTTTGCTCCCCTTGCGGATCCTCCTTCTAGGTCTGTCTATTTGTACAATTATATCCTGTCTCAATAGGTTTTAGATCGTTTCATATTGTTAGATAAGTTGTAGGCTGCCATAGATGCTATTCATAGTTGATATGTTTGAGCTCTCAGTGCTTTAAGAGTTAGCCATGGCACCACATATGTTTCTTCTGACGACAACATCTTCAATTCCCAATTTGCAAAATGTTCCCAATGCCATGCAGCTCTAAGCTAGTTGGCTCCTCTGTAGACCTGCTAGGTATTTATGTTATTGATACTATTTGTTAGTTCTTGTTCACAAATTAAGGCTGCATGGCTGTTAAGTCACATGGCTACGAGTCTTGATCCTCACAATGAGTCCCCACGTGGGGTCCCTCGTCTGTTTAAACTAGACCCCCGCGGATACACAGCTTAGTTTAAGAGCTCCTAACATGTTGACTCTCCTGTTGTTCTTCACCCTTTTATGAATCCTGTGTCGACCATGGACGGAACTGCCGTCGCAGCTCCTAGGTTCGATTTCTCTAGGGGAGGGATGGGAGGGGGGTGGGGAAGAGGGGAGTTAGGGGGCGTGGGGGAAGGGTTGAGGGAGGAGCGGGGGGCAAGGGGTGAATGTAACTTTGGTTGTTTCAATGTTGTTCCTTTCATTTCCTTTGTTTTCTACAGCACAGTCATTAAAAGTTGCTCCACACAGGTGGCACGTAGTTAACCCATGAGTTGCTTACACTTTTGGTTACCACAATCTTACGGCCCACAAATGTTAAAATCCAATCGCAGAGTGCCAGCTCCTCCCTTGCGATGACCACCGACTAAATGAATCAAAATAAGTCACTGGTAGGAAGCCTCAATGTAGTTTCTTTAAACGTCAAGGGTCTTAATCACCCGGTTAAGCGTAAAAAAATCCTTGATTATTTAGCTAAATCCAACGGCGATGTCATCCTATTACAGGAGACGAAACTGTCAAAAGAGGATGCAGCGTTTGTTAACCAACATTGGATTTCGGACACCCTCTGCTCTTCTGCGGTTCATAAAAAGAGGGGAGTGATTACCCTAATCTTGAAAAAGTCAAACATCTCCATTACCTCACATACTCAAGACGATGACGGCCGATTGCTTGTAGCGCACCTCAAGAGAGTCGACGACCCCATTCACGTAGTAAACATTTACGGTCCTAACTCGGATACCCCTGAGTTCTGGGAATCCGTTTCATCTGCAATGGAAACCATCCCCCAATATGAACTCCTAATTGTCGGTGGGGACTTCAACCTGCCCCTAGATCCCCTCCTAGACCGCCAATCCAAATGCACATATCACCCGACACGCTCCCAGGATACTCTGACCCGTCTTTGCTCCAAGTACAACCTACACGACTCATGGCGCCTACAGCACCCAGACGGACGAGACTACACATTTTATTCAGCCCCTCACAACTCTTATTCGAGGATCGACTACATTTTAATCTCTAGCCCTTTCACACATCTCATAGAGGAAACTGACATTGCTCCCAAACTGGTCTCGGATCATTCTTGCATTTATACCAAGCTAGCAGGCTCACATTCGATCCTCCCCCCCGAAACGCTGGCGCTATAATGAAGACATCCTGTCCGACCCTAAAAATAAGACTAAGATAGAGAACGCCATCCGGGAATTCTTTACCTTAAACATTTTGCCAGATTCAGACATCTCGGTCGTCTGGGATGCTTTTAAGGCCACTATTAGGGGTGTTATCATTGGCATCAGAGCACAAATGAATAAAAAACTGAACCGTGATTTGGAAACCCGTGAGAAGAATATCAAGACACTAGAGATCTCCCACGCAGCCGAAATTGGTAATAAATCCTTTTTAGACCACCTCACTAAATTGAAGTACGATTATAATGCAATTCTAAGCAAAAGAGCAGGGGTATGGATAAACAAATTTAAGGCGCTAAAATTGTGTGAGGGTAATAAAGCCTGGAAACTTCTCGCCTCTTACCTCAAACACAAAAAAAAGCAATTCCATATTGCTTCCATTAAAGACCAGGCCAATAACACCCACACCAAGCACAACAACATCTTGCATACCTTCCAGTCTTTCTATGAAGACCTCTACAAAAACAAATTAACGTTTGACTCTGTTGCATGCACCAAATACTTGAACTCGTTAGACCTTCCTAGACTCTCCGAGGAGGATAGCTCAAGGTTGGGCTCCCCGTTCACACTACAGGAAATCTCCACTTCCATCAAATCCCTTAAGAGCAACAAGGCCCAAGAGGACCGGGCTAATAGTTCCCACAAATTCTTTATAAAAACTGGCTGAGAAGCTTCTCAGCCAGTTTTTATAAAGAATTTGTGGGAACTATTAGCCCCGTCCTCTTGAACCTTTTCCAATCCTTTATGTCCAAGGGTGCTGTCACTAACTCAATGAGTGAGGCCACCATAATCGTTATCCCGAAGGAAGGGAAAGACCCTCTTTTAACAAAAAATTATCGACCAATCTCCCTCATAAACTTGGATTGTAAAATGTATGCTAAAATCTTAGCCAATAGACTGAATACAATCCTACCCAAGTTAATTAGCAATTCACAGGTGGGTTTCCTCAAACACCGGCTATCCAATGATAATACTAGATTACTCTGCCATGTCTTAGAGAAAGCCAAAATAACCGCCACTCCTTCCGTTGCCATCACCCTCGACGCTGAAAAAGCGTTTGATAGAGTGTCATGGCTTTTTTTACAACACTGTATGCAGACCTTTAATTTGGGGAAGCCCTATATCGACATGGTTATGGCTCTATACTCCTCCCCGTCAGCCCGAATCGCCATAAACGGCTCCCTTTCTGCCCCTTTTCGCTTAGAACAAGGTACTAGACAGGATTTACCCCTCTCCCCAGCCCTTTTCCTCCTGGCCCTTGAACCCCTCTTAGCTGCCATTAAAAGTAACGAGAACATCAAAGGGGGTGAATTTGGTGACAAGCGAGTGAAATTGGCGGCATACGCAGATGACATCCTTGTGGTCACCGAACAGCCAGACTCCTCCATTGAGGGCCTCATGTCCACCATAGAAACCTACTCCCTACATTCTGGCTATAAATTAAACCGGGATAAGTCTGAGGTTAAAACGCTGAACATACTCGGCACAAGAGACATGTTGGGTAACTCTGGCCTGTACTGGCAACCAGGCTTCATTAAATACCTCGGGATGAATTTGGTAGCACTCTTGCTGAAAACCTTCAACGTAACGAAAAAATAATCTTAGATAAAATTCAATCGCAACTAGACGGGTGGTCCCCCCGCTTCATCACCTGGTGGGGAAGAATTGAGACCATCAAAATGATGATTTCCCCTCTAGTCCATTACCTAATCACCATGCTGCCCCTCACGCTATCCCCGGAATTTCACCACAAATTAGACGCTGCACTCACAAACTTCCTGTGGAGGGGGAAAAAATAACAAATTAGTTTGAAGAAACTCCACCTAGACAAGTCTGCAGGTGGAGTCAACCTGGCGGACTTCAAAAGATACCAAACTGCGTTTCTTGCCAAACAGGGCTCCTACTGGCTAACTCCACCAGAGGGCTACTCCCCCGTGTGGCTTGAGATAGAGAAGGCCCTCCTTGGGAATGTGGCCCCAGCGACTGCCTTGTTCACTAAACTAAATTCAATCACCTGCTCAAGACCTATTTTTAGAAATACAAGAATAGCCCTTCTCAAAGTGGATAAACTACTAGATGCCTCCATCCGACGTTCACGATGGGAATCAATCTGGCATAACCCCACGGTGCTCTACAAAGGCAAACCACTATACAATCGCCTCTGGGTAGAAAAAGGCATTTATTTCCCATACCAACTATATGAAGGCGCATACCCCCTATCATTCAAGGATATTCAATCCAAATTTAACCTTAGCTCACTTGAGTTCTATTCCTTTCTGCACATAAAAGCAGCGATCACCAAAGCGAATCTCTCTTCTACCCCTCCCTCCCTTCCGTCCTACTTCACTAGATTAAACGGGCTAGGTCACCAGGTGTCCTGGATCTATAAACTCCTTCGACCACCGCATTCCAATCTCACTACTCATATCACACAGTTTTGGACATCATGCTCTCCCTTCCCCATCTCAGACATGGACTGGGCCAAAACCATGGAATCCTGCATGCGTCACAAAATCAGCCCCACATTATCCCAAACCAAATTCTGGCTTCTCCATAAAGCCTTTTGGACGCCGGCACGTCTTTTTGCCCACAACATCAGATCTCACGCTTTCTGCTGGAACTGTAATTGTGCAGAGGGGGACCTGGATCACCTTATTCTCCAATGTGAATGTGTTGCCCCATTCTGGGATAAAGTCTTCGAATTTACTGATAAAGTCTTTTCTTTTTCCCCACCCAGGGAACTACCCTACCTAGTCTTTTTGTTTTTCAAAGCCAAGTCCCTCAACGACAATGATAGGGCACTGCTTGACCTTCTACTCACCGCTGCTGTAAAGGTGGTCCTCAATAATTGGAAGGATACCCGGAAAGCTAATTATGCCTGCTGGTTAAACTGGGTACTTAGTCTCCGCGGCGCAGATAACACAGCTCTTATGCAATCCCCTTGGCGCCCCCGCGCGCAGGCGCCTGTGGATCACCCTTGACAACTATTTTAGTGCCCACAAACCTCCCTGAACTAATCTCCCGCTCCCCTGACCGATCATTTGCCACCTTGACCTCATATGCCACATTTCTTACATGGCTGAATTCGATTTCCTGCATAAATGAACTTAATGCTGCTCACTTCATTTCTTGACAACAAATGTGGACCAATCAGGGGTTACTACGGCTGACTCCGTTCTTTTATGTGCCGTCTTATGTATGATTTGCTACCCTTATTTTAGCATTCTGTGTTGTATTATTGTGTTGTATTACTTAGTGGTATGTTTACTTATTGGTAACTATCATCTTCCATTTCAGCTCTTATCCAATTACTGCACCTCAACTGTATGTCTTAGAACCACTTTGCGTAGCACATTTGAACGATTGTCATCATTCTTTTATTTTGTTATTCTGTTTTATGTCTGAAACTACCAATAAAAATCTATTTGAAATTTAAAAAAAAAAGAATAAACCCTCCATTAAAGAATGTTGGCAAGAGAAAATCCTGTTGTGAGGCTCCTCTATTAAAAGGCAACCTTGTTGGATATATATATATATATATATATATATATATATATATTGAGGTGTTGGTGATATCAGGAGGTGGACCCTTTTCTGCTGCGACTGGATCCTGCGGAGCGTAACCTGACAACTTGTTTATCAAATCTGATTTTTAATTTCAAAATGGTTTCTTCATATTCAGCAATTTCGTTAATTTGCTCTTGAGACAAAGGTGGCAGGTGTTTAAAAATAGATCTTCCTTCAAATCCTAGAGAGTGCAAAAGAAGGCCTTTCTCTCAGCACAAAAACGCTGAGCCCCAATGGCACCTAAATAAGTTTGAAAAGCATCATGCCATATTTCCCACCTGACTGGAGGGTCACCTGGAGACTCAAGAAAAGAAGGAGGTGGATTAACAGATTGCATAGTCAACAAGAGGATATCCTTCAAGCTCCTCACCCATGCACACAAGGCACTCCACAAGACCGGCCCAGCCTACCTCAACAGACGGCTCTCCTACATCCCCGACAGCCAGCTATGCTCCGCCGACCTCTCACTCGCCACCGTCCCGCGCATCTAAAAAACAACCACCGGTGGTAGATCCTTCTCCCACCTCGCCGCCAATACATGAAACACCCTCCCACTGAGCCTACGACAGGCCCAAGACCTGCTGACCTTCAGGAGGATACTCAAGACCTGGCTGTTCGATCAGTAGCGCCCCCCCCAGCGCCTTGAGACCCTCGCTGGTATGTAGTGTGCTTTACAAATGATTGATTGATTGATTGATTGATAGTACACAATTCAACCAGAGAAGGTAAACTTGAAAAAGCAATGGTGAACTTAAGCGGCAAAAATATTGGACACAATACTCGTACAAGCATGTGACAAGGAGAAAAAAAAACTTGTGGCAAAAGTTAACGTAATCCACGTTGAACAATTCGAGGAGTGAAATTGAAATTACTAATAGTCAGTGGTTAAGTAAAGATGATGAGTATGATGCTTGAAGCTCCTTGAAGATTGTAATGAGATCACACCCAAATTTTATTTTTTATTTTTAATAAAAAAAACAAAGAATTAAAATTTTACGAGTGGCAGTGAATACACTTGTATTTTCAGGTGTGTATGTCACCGTGTAGGATATTGAGCCTTTAAATGTGAAGATAAAAGTGTGTGTATCACTGATGTATGACACACAACCATCCGCTTTAATTTGTGCTTCTATTAAACGGTGTACATAGTAACATGCGTAAATTACACACAATGTTTTCCAAACTGCTAAGGTGGCCGCTGCAACGTGAAAAAAACGTAACACGATGACGTGAAGAAAGGCGCAGTATTGAAGAAAGGCTTCCCAAACCATTAAAATGTCCGCTGCGGCGTGACATAACGTGACGCGATGATGATGCAAAGATGCGTCATGGAACGTTGAAGAACAACAATGGGAGCACGCATGTTGCAGCGCTGAAATGGAGCAGACGTCAGGCTGAGTGAAGACAACATGAGACAACAGCACGAGGGCGGCAGTTGACGGTAATTAAAAATCAGCACTACTCCTCTTTAGTAAATGCGGGTGAGTTATTTTTTTGTTTTTAAGACGAGACAGCGCAGGGGAGTACAGTACAAGAAGGTACATATAAATACCTTTAAAGTAGGATCCCACATGCACGTTCAAAAGAATAACTCAGTCTTGTGGTCCTGAAGAGAAGTTTCTCATCAGCGTGTGTTCTTGATGTAGCCAAATCATCGCCAAGTAAATTGTAGTGACCAACTCAAAACAAGGTAGAGATTTAAGGTTATTTATTGGCTACATCGATAGCAGAGTAAGAATGACCTTCTCTGCCAACAGCTCCTTCAGGAATGCTTCAGCTTAACACAGTAGCTAGAAGATCAAACATTCTAGAGCACAATGATGTTATTACTTTAAAGGTAAAGTAGCATTTAAACACAGGCAATGAAAGCATACAAAATATAACATCCTGTGATGTCCATTTTCTATAATGTCTCTTCTTGTGACGTCACATTCAAATTAGAGGGGCCTCACATCTTCCCTTTCACCCAGAGCCCCACAACTAAGGGCTGGCCGTGCCTTTGCCAACCAGAACCCAATTTCTAACAGCAGTTTTTAGGTCTCGCTGAGCCAGCGCATTCCCTGCTCTGCGAGAAATTTGGTGTACGGGTTTTCAAAGTGCTGCCACAGGCTTTTGTTGGCCTAGCGCTTGCGTTCACGCGAGCGTGCACACGCGCAGCCGCCATCTGTCTTTGATCGGGACCACTTTCACTTTCGCGGGCTGCATGGTCGTGTCACTTTCACGGCCGCGTAGCCAATGCTTGTTGTTAAGCTTGACAGTTCCCTCCCCTTAAACAGCACTTGCTGCGAGACGCCGACCTGTCCCACAATGCCCGTGTTGTAATCTGTCAACTTTACAAATCAATCGCACAGCAATGCTCTGTTTACTTTTGTGAGTCACTTAATGTGTGGGTACTTGTTCTACTGATTGGCACTTTAGTGCGTTCTTAATGAGCAGCGCAATTTCCGGTGTGACAATGGAATCACGAATTACAAATGTCTCCTTCCGAATGAATAGATCGGATGGAACCAGCGATTGCATCTTCCACAGACTGAAATCAATGAAAGGCTGACACATAACTTCGTCCTGACGGTATAGATATTGTTCACTTTTTTAAATTTTTTAATTTTTTTATTGACAACACGAAAGAGGGAAGAAAAATAAGACACATCACAATGGGAAGAATGAACAATATAGCAGAATGGATATACGGACAATTACTTTACAGTACCAAATAGAATAAAAGAGAGAAAATATAAACAAAAACAACAAATTAGATTCGAACATTGCGGGAAATGTATCCCATTAATTCTACGCTGCGAAGCAAGATGGCCGCATAAGCTCCCGGCTCCGCCGACCTCCGCCGACCTCCGCCGGCAGCTCGGATATCCTGCTTTCTATACTTTCCTCACGCCGGACTCCCGTGCATATGAAGTGCTCCTGACTCCTGCGGCGCAATCCCGGAATTTCCAACTTACCGTGTGACGAAGATATGTCGTGTTTTCTTTTCGGCCTACTTCTGGGCTGAAGCCGGGGCCTCGATTTCTAGCACATCCGGGTTAGAGTTGATCAATATCGGCTATGGGACCAGGGTTTCGTCCGGTCTTCCGAACTCGGATCATACTTGCATTTACGATTGGCTACTCAGTAACCGGCTTACGCTAAGGACACGGTACAGTGACGCAAGTGCACATCGGTAGCCGCGGTCGGGGGTCCGACGCCCGGAGACCCTGCTGGGGGGACCGGGATTGACGGGCTTGGCCCCGCGAGCGGCGAAGGTGTCGATATTGCCAGTTTTGAGAGCGCCCACTGTTGTCATCGGCTCCGTGTGTGCCTGGTGCCTCGGAGTTGTCCTCTCCGGGGTTCGAGTCCTGCTTCGTCGCTTCGCGAGAGGAGATGGAGGGGACGGACGGCACACCAACGTTGAGGCTCGTAATGGCCGCCATTGGGGCACTTCACTCTCAAATCACCGTCATGTACCATCAGTTGTCTGTAACGCTGGACAACGTCTGTCTGAGACCGGACGACGACACTCCGACACGCTATCAGCAAACTGTGGTTCCCGTGGAGTACTCTGCCTACCATTTTGAGGTCCCCGTGCGGAAGCCTGATTCAGCCCGCTTTGATGACTCTGGCTTCATAGATAGCGCACCTATGATCATCGTCAGCTTTCCCTGCTCGAACCCTGCTCGGCGGAACATCGTTGCTAAAGGTTTTGATCACCACAAACAGTTCTTCAGTGACTATCGGAGATGTTTGCCATTCTTTTTCACTCTTCCTTGCCGGTTTTGTGGATGTCGCAAACTTATATCCTGTCTTTGATCCGATTTCATTGACTTGAACTTTTATGAACGCTTCAATTTCCTCATGGTGACTGTGGCGGCGACAAGGGATCTCGTAAAGAACCGTACTGGCCAGGGTTGACTTTGACTTTTAGGGTTTGCTAATTTACGTGATAAGTGCCGGGATTGTACCTTATAGTGTAACGGGAGTTGGGTGGTTTTGTTTGTGTCCTTCCCAGGCTGGGGTTTAATACTTTGCTTCAAACAGTGGATAATACGTCTTGGGGAGGTTGCTGATGGCGGGGGGTATGGGAGCCCGGGAGTGTGTTTTTTGTTCTCCTCCTCTGCTTTTCTTTTCCTTCCTTTAGGGCGAGTTTCAGGGCGACAGGCACGCTGTTAGTGGGGTAGGCCGTAGCCATTACAGGGGTGCAGGGTGGGGGGATACGGGGGGGTTTGTTATTTTAGTTTGTTTTGTTCTATGGTCCTTTTCTTTTCCTTTCTTTCTTTTCAGGGTGGTAGGCTGTTTATCCTTCCGTTACTTCTTACTCTATTGGGCGTCTATACTAGCTTTTATTTTACTGTCTCCTAAGAGTGAGTTTTCTGGATGGTACTCGCACTAGACCGCTCGCTAATAGATTATCCTTTACTCCTTGTCTGCCTCTGCTAGGCGTTGCGTTACTGCGGCTATATTATTCGTTACCTTCTATTGACTGCAGTGCGAGGTACATCCCCCCATCTCTAATTGCTCCTTCTTATATGGTGTGACACCTCTTATAGTAATGCCACTACTGCTTCTTCAAAACAGAAAAAAACGAAACCTCTGTATTATCCTGTTTATTGATATCGCATTCTACCATACGCTGTAACTTGCATCGCAGCTGGTGCCAGGGCTGTTGACTGATAAGTAAATTTCCTATTTGATTTGCTGAGTTTACGGCCGGCCCCTGTGGTTGTAGGCCTGTGCTTGTAATGCTTTTGAATGCTTCAATAAAGGTTTATAAAAATTAAAATAAAAAAAAATACAAATTTTAAATGAAATTGTCCCATATCCTTTCACATTTCATTAATGAACGGACACCTCTGAGTTTAGCGAGAGCAGACTCCATAGAATAAATTTCATTGACCAGTGACCAGCATTCCATGATATGAGGGGGTTTCGGGGAGATCCAAGCTCGAGCAACAGTTAATTTAGCACAAGACAGTAATATGGTGACTAGTGCCTCCTGAGGGAGAGTAACAGAATGTATATCTAATAATACTGTTGGTGCCATGAGAGAAGGCGACATGACCATTTTTAATTTCAAAACCTAGTCCAAAGCAGACCAGAACTCGATCAAAGCCGGGCAAGAAAACAGCATATGTTCTAAGTCAGCTGCTACTAAATCACATTTAGGGCACTTAGTGCGATCGCTAAAAGAAGTATTTGTAGATCACTTGGAAATCCTTTCAGGAGTGTGATATAGCATGCATGTGGTTTTAAATTGCTGTAATCTTAGGCTCGAAGATTGAACAAGATTGTTGAGGTTGGAAAAGGAGGAGGCAATCTTATTAGGAGTTATGTTAAGCCCTAACTTAGTACTCCATTTCTCCGCTAGTTTAGAGCAGTCACTGGCCTTATAGGCGTTGAGGCACCCATATCCTTCACTAATTAAAGATTTATTCTTGGGTGAGTAGAAACAGTTCCAGATGTCGGAATCTAAGATTTCACATATTTACATCTTACGTATAAGAAAGTCATGAATTTGGATATATTTAAATCTCATTGATTCGGTCAATTTATATAGATTTTTAAGTGCCTCAAAGTCTAAAAAACCGTGAGTACCATATAGATCCCCCAATGTTTTAATGCCGTGAGAGGACCATATATTTGCCAAACCATCATTAAAGATCCCAGGGAGACCCGAATTTCACCATAACCGCAATTTAGGATGAAAAAAGGAAGTTTTACAGAATGCCAAAATATTAAACTAGATCTTAGCAGTATCTCTAGTGGTCTTGAATTTTAGCCTTTTGAAATAATTGGGGTCATTAAGTCTTAACAGAAACATTTTGGAGTCTGAATTTAACATAATAATATGAAAATAAAGTTGAGTGTCCGAGTTAAGCAGAGAACATAGACAACCAAGAAAAGTGGCCCAATAATATAGTTTAAAATCCGGGAAATTAAGCCCCCCACTATCTAGTAAGCCTTTGAGTAACACTATGGATCTATGGACTTTCATGGATCCCCAGATAAAGCTACTAAATATCCCATCGAGTTTCTTGAAAAAAGAATTACTAAGTGCTAGTGGGATAGAATGGAATAAATAAAGAAATTTGGGGAGCAATTTCATTTTAATCAGATTAATTCTGCCGATGATATTTAAAAGAAGTTTATGCCATTTTTTTAAAGACAGGACAGTTGCTTTTAATAAAGCATCGTAATTAATTGTGATAACCTCATTGATTTTGGATGAAATTTTGACTCCTAGATAGGTGGCGACCTTACAAATCCCGGAAACAGCTACCGGCGGTTTATGGTTAACAACTATTTGTGTTTTGTTTATGTTTAATTTGTATCTTGAAATGTCTCAGAATCTGCTAGCCTCGGCCGTTATCCCCTGTAATGCCTCTGCGACATCAGTAGAATAAATAGCGATGTCATCGGCGTATGCAGTAATTTTCAGGGAGTGAGGACCAAATCTGAAAGGTATTATTCGAGGCTGTAGCTGTAAAGCATAAAGAAAAGGTTCCATTGAGAGAGCAAACAGCAGGGGTGATAAAGGGCACCCCTGCCGAGTGCCCCGAGAAAAAGCAAAGGTAGGAGAGGTCAGCCCAGCATAGCTGATACTCGCTATAGGATTATCATATAGAGCTCGAATCCATCTGACAAATTGGCCCTCAAAACCAATAAAGGTCATAACAGACCAAAGATACTCCCAGCCCACTCAGTCGAAAGCCTTCTCGGCATCCAATAAAATCATACCGAGTGGGGTGGACTCTGTCTCAGCTATATCGAATGCAGTTATGGCCATATTGATATGGGCGGTAGTATCCCTTCCCATTACGAACCCATGTTGCTGTGAGTTGACTATTTTGGGTATGAACGGAGCCAATCGGGTTGCTAAAATGGTGGCAAAAATTTTGGCATCAGTATTTATAAGTGAGAAGGGTCTATAAGACCCACACTCATCAGCCGGTTTGCCATTTTTCAGAAAAAAAACATTTTGGCAATATTCCAAGAGCTGGGGGCTTTCCCATTTTCGCCAATATATCGAATGACCTGAGAAAACAGAGGTAGTAGTTCATTAATACAAATTTTGTAAAGCTCAACTGGAAGAGTATCTTCCCCTGCTGCTTTTCCCGAAGGTAGGGAAAGGATAGCTTGCCTAATCTCTGACAAGGTAATCCTTGATATTACTATCTAGATAGTCATGTATCTTAGCTAAACTAGGATAATTCTCAGGAGTATATAAGATATTATAAAACTCCACGAATTGATCTAGTAACTGTGCCGGCTGATCGTATATAATATTATTGGAACCTCTAAGACTTCTAATCAGGGTGTAAGCTCTATCATCCGCGACTTTATAAGCCAAGATTTTCCCGATTTTATCTCTGCCCTCGTATTGGGAAATTTTAAATTTATGTAGTTTTGCACTGGTTTTTTCAGTAAGAATTGTTTTTAAGGTTGATTTCAAGTGCCCAAGTTTTAACCCTAATTCAACCACGTTCGGAGAGTCTGTACGTAAAGCATCGGCCAAGAGTAATTCTTGTGACAAGATATTAGAAGTCAGCATTTTATTCGTGCTACGACGCTCAGAATTCTGCCTGAAGACAAATTGTTGGGTGAACCCCCTAATACTGGCCTTGCAGGCATCCCAGACTATTATACAAGAGGTAGAATTAAGATTAATTTTAATAAATTTGATGAGATGTAATTTGAGCTGCGATGTAATTTGAGCTGCGATATATACCCTATGTTTGTTAGTAGGTGCCGGGGGAAGGAAAACATCCTCGGGCCCGAATGGATTTGTGGGGTATTGAGCAAAATAGGATTATGGTCCGAAGTGACCCGAGGGCAAATTTCCAACGAGCTAGTGTTCAATACGTTATCTGTAGCCCAGGCCATGTTGATGCGAGAACATAATTTATGGGGCTCAGAATAATAAGTGTATCCTGAAATGTTGGGGTGAATACTACGCCAAATGTCCCTGATATTATGTATACGACCAATTTCTAAAATCGCGGCACGTGATTTGCGCATACGTTGAAAAGCACCTTGTCTTGTGGTATCTCGCTGATAATCCATATTACAATTGAAATTCCCCATGATGATAAGTTCCCCTTCCCAATCCAGAAGCTCCATATTTAGTTGATCAAAAACAATAGAATCATCAATATTTGGCCCATAGACCACACAGAGTACGTATTTACACTTTCCTATAGACAGTTGCACGATAGCCCATCGTCCGTCTTTATCTAAGGCCGTTTTAAACGTTTCTACTCTGAGTCGTCTATCTTTAAGGATAGCAAACCCTCTGATTGAAGCATGTAATGCAGAGCATACTATAACATCATAACCAAGTTGGCCCAATAGTTTCCTGTCTTTATAAGCAATATGAGTCTCTGATAAAAAAAACAAAGTGTGGGTCATACAGTCTGAGCTCTTTAGAAACTAGTTGTCTTTTATTCTTGCTATTAAGACCCGCAACGTTCCAAGCTAAACATCCTAGCTTAAACATTCAAAAAAACAGGTTATACAATTGTTATCATTCTGCTCAAAAGAAGAACATAGATATCTCCCTCCCATCATTTTCAATGAATCTCCTTCTCGTGTTGCTTTTTTTAGAGAATTTTCCCCCACACAGAACCACCGCCGGAGAACCTAAAAGACCCCCCTCTCCCCCCTCTCCCTCTTCCCCCTCGGGAGGGGACACCCCTCTGTAATCTGCTGCCGCTGAAAAGGCAGCTACAGAGAGAAGCAGCCTGAGGCTTACCCTACTACCCTACTGGCAAGGAAAGAAACAAAAATAATTATGTAAGGTGGAGAGAAACAATAAAAAAAATTGAAAAAGCAAGGACAGTTGGTTCCAAAAAAAAAAAGGGATAGAGAGAATGGCAAATCTAACCACTTAGACTACAGATCCGAGCTTCTCTGCCCTTTCAATTAAACAAAATTTGAAAGCACACTCTCCGCTTCCCTCTCATCAGTGAAAAAATAAGTGTGGTCACCCTTAATAACCTTAAGGCGGGCAGGCTCTTGCAGGAACACTTGCCCCCCATAGATTTAAAAGGCTCGATAAATTTACGTAGCATCCATCTTCTATCCATGGTAGCTTTTCTCAGATCAGAGCGGACAAAGAAAGACAAATTCTCAATTATGACAGGAGAGTTAGGGCGTGCTTTCAATGAAACCGCCTGCCTTAGTAGAAAATTACCGAAATAAATAAGAAAGATCCGAGGAAATTTACTCTCCTTGTTCCTCTGAACTAAGGGTAGACGATGGGCTCTCTGGAGTTGAGAATCCCAATCCCAGTCAGATAGATCCGGGAATGCCTTCTGAAATAGCTTAACAAGATAGGCCCTTGGGTCTGACCCTTCTGATCCTTCCGGTATGCCAAAGAGTCTCAAATTTGATCGTCTTTGGCGGTTTTCTAAGTCTTCTACCTTCAGCTGTAAGGATATTATCTGAGTATCATGTTGGTTCAAGGAAGATTCAGTGCGGGCTGCCCCCTCCTCTATATTTACAACCCTATGTTGAAGATCCTCAATGTCCTGTGATATCCCCCCTAATTTAAGGGTCATCTCTTGTAAAGAGTTCTGTAGCTTGCTGTTGTCTTCCCGCAGTTGCAAAAAATGTTCTTGTGCCTCCAAACGATGACTGGTTAGAGTTTGTAGGATAATATCAAGGGGAGATATACTAGTCTCCTGCTCTCCAATAGTAACTGGCACTGGAGCTGAAGTTATGTTTCAGAGATCACAGATACAAGTAAAGCTGGGGAAATGGAGGATATTGGAGTAAAGGTAGAGTTGGTATTCTTAGAAATTGGCTCTCTTGAAGATACTGACACACTAGAGGGGGTCAAATTGGAGCCGGTGGATACTAGGAGTGGCTCAGGCGATAGTGTTGGCAAAGTGATATTTATAGAAGACGTAGGGAGAGTATTATCACTATCAATTTAACTAGGAGAGGGGCCCGCCAGTAGAGCAGAACAGACTTTCATAGAATCAGGGTCTGTTGGGCTAGTGCCTGACAGCCGCAAAGTCATATTTTTCACTAGTCCCCTTGCCTGTATCCATTTCCTGAGGGGGCTCTTTTCGGTAAGGAGAGTCTTCCTGGGAGCAGAAGCAGTAATTATAGCTGGTATGTTCTCAGTAGTAGTTGCTTTCCCTCTCTTATTCTTACTTTTTGCCTTTGATTTAGCCTTATCCCTTCGGCCAACCAGAAATTTGGCTATGTCTGAGGAGGGATTGATGGGCTCCTCATCTTCATCATCAACCTCCTCGTATTCCTCGTTGGAGCCATCTTCCCCTACCTCTTCATCCCCCACAGCAGGTAGGTGGGCAACAAGCAGGTCGATGCCGGCCGGTGTATATGTTATTGTTTTATCACTCACCCTTAAACCACTTGGATGCTAATGACAAGGGTAACTCGTCATGGAGTGCCCATTCATTTCAATGGAAATTACATGGGAGGAGGGAAAATGCCTTAGCATCCAAGTGGTTAAGGAGGATTTGCCTAACTCTAAATTGACCGTGTTATAAATATGAGCATGAGCAAAGGTATGGGTGTCCTCTGAGTTTATAAACTCCGAAAGAGTTGTTTCCCACACCGCCCCTTCCTCTACAGGGATTATACCGTTGGGTTTGTCTACGCTCCCCTCCATCTCACAGTGTCAGTCTCTTTATACAGTAATTGAGATCCTTTGGGATTACTAGACGGACCCTGTGCCTGGTCAGCAGTAACAGCATTATCAGCCGTGTCGATCACCAAGGACCCTGTAGGTTTGGCAGAAACAGCAGCACCAGAAGCAGCATTGTTATTGTAAGTATCAAGCTACATTGTTTCCACAGCTCCCAATATTGCCTTTAGAAGACCCTGAAAGCCCATTCTTAGTAATGCCCTTGGAAACAGGGACGTCCGAGATAATAAGTACAGGCGGCCGTAGCACTTGCTTACCCGCAGGCAGTGAGTCGGCTGCTCCAGGCAGTCTCATGGGCATACTTGAGGCGGTCGTAGTAGGGTCAGTGGAGGTCTTAGTCGAGATAGCCACTATGGGTGATGGAGAGGCAGCTGCAGATTCCGAAACTACGTTTTTATTTGCGCAGGTTGCTCTAGGAACATTCTTCGGCGCCATCCTCCCTCGAAGCCCTTGCACCAAGACTTCTGAAAGAGGAGCAGCGTCAGACGAAACAGGCAGCAGCGGCGGCCTCTGCACCAGCCCGCTTCGCGGTTGCAGCCCAGACCAGCCGAGCACCAACCCACGAACCATCCGCGGGATCGTATGCCGAGCGATCCGCAAGGGGTTCCGAATCAGCCACAGCATTCGCCGCCCCGACTTGGTGAAGACAGATGTATCCGGTAACCACAGACCAATATGGATTCCAGTTGCAGTGCGGGTGAGTGGTTTTATTTTATTTGAACAGTCGGTCCTTTTTAGTATCTTTTCAGTGAGGCATCTCAAATCCTGTGTTCGATAGCATTATACACTCTGAGACATGAGAAAAGAAGCATATCCTTGATTGCAGAATAGCCGTCAGTAGGGTAAGTAGGAGCCTCCAGCTTGGCTGCCTTTCCACAGCGTCCTCACTCCGCCATCTTGGACACCGCCTTTAGAATAGGATTCAGGTATAGATATTATTCATACTGCGCTTCTCTGTTTGACTTCCGTTTTGAGCACCCTTGTTTTGTAAGCAGTGTATTCAGCCGAAGCATGTCAACTTATGTGGATAGTTCTGCTCGTGACTTGTAAATACCACCTTCTACCTATGTTCACAGTCTGCCGTCAGTGCCAATGGAGCTGTGATTTATTTGCACTTGATTTTAATGTTCTCACCAACAGGCAGCATTAACTGTTTGTTGTCCAAGACCTATTCTCGCCAATATAATAGAAGACCAATAAACATGGCGTGTGCGTTAGGGGTTTCCTTTGTCATACTTGGATAACTGTAAATCCAAATTCTCCTTTCTATCATTTTGATTGGTCGTTATAGAATTACCCTGCTGACATCATGTCATGTGACTATTTTTCATTAGACTTTTAGCATTCCATGTGAGCACACGCCTGCTCCTCTCTCTCTCTCTCTGGTTCTTTCTCTCTCTCTCTGGTTCTTTCTCTCTCTCTCTTGTTCTTTCCCTCTCTATCTGGTTAGATTTGTAACATTTGTATTGTGCAAACAGCTACTTCTTAAGTAGTGTCCCAGTGATTGAGGTAGATATATGTTAGTGATCGAATCAGTGGCGTAGGAAGGGGCTTGCGCTGTGTTGGGCCGCCCCGGGTGTCATCACTGAGGGGGGTGACAACACATTTTTTTCCCCCTTCTTTTAATAATTTCAATGTGGGGGGTGACATTTCAATGTGGGGGGAGGGGGTGACAAGAACCGCATGAGGTACCACCTAACCTTGCTACCCACTGAATTAAATCAAAAAGAGGGTGTAGAACAGGGAAAAGATCCAGATAAATTCCATATTTTATGGCTACACAATTTCCTGAATTTCAGGAGATTTGGTTGCAGCCGGATGGTTATGGAAGTGTTCCTTCTCCAGTATTAGGGGTGTCTTTCATAGATTCACATGCTTGAATATTCCCCGTGGTCAAAGTGGGAGTCCCACGGTACATAAAATAGTAGTAAAATATATATATATATATACATATAAAATTATATAATTATACATATACATAAAATGTAATACATATAAAATATATAACAAAGTTAAAAGTACCATAGAACTGAAAAGAGGCCCATAGAAGCCTTAAGGGAGAATTCACTTTAGTAACATATCATAGTCATTATAACAGTCCACATTCTAGTCAATCAGGCAACAGCACCCTCTAGAACCTTCTCCTCAGAAGCGCAAGCCCTCAGATTTTCTACCGCACGTCGTGTGAAGGGAGTCTCCCTGAGCTCTGCTCAGTTTCTTCAACTCTTTTGCTCATTTCAACTTTAAAGATGTCTACAACTAAAAAAATCTTTATTTAGACCTTGTTCATCCTGTGGAAACTTCGCCTTTTTCACGAAGATCCTCACAGTAAGTGTATTTACTGTCTTTATCCGGACCATGAAGTTAAAAACTGCAAGTTTTGCAGGACCTTCTCCTCTAAGACACTAAAGGATAGAGAAGCCTGTCTCCTTCTGTGGCTACAGAAGTTGAAGACTTCCGAAGATCCTGTTTCTGACATGGAAAGCGTGTCTTCTTTCCATTCTAAAGTCTCTCTTAAGCGTGGGTCAGAGACGAAGATGCCTTCTCCTTTCTTGAAGAGAAAGAAGCTCGTCGACGCTTCTAAATCTGTCTCCCCACGGGATTTGCAAGCCTCCACGCCTACGGGACCTGGTTCTCTGGCGTCGCAATCCCAATCTGCGCCCTCGTCATCTAAAACGGGCGCCAGCTCGTCGACGGGACCCGTCGACGCTGTGCCAACGTTGACGACTACATGTTCGATGTCTACGAAGACTACGACGACGACGTCTACCTCGTCGTCGACGCTCCCAGAGGTGAGGCCTATTTCCTCTATTCTTAAGATATCGTCGACGGCCATTAAACCTGCCTCGTCGACGCCTGTGGCTACGAAGCATTCATCATCTAAGGCCCTGTCGACGCGTCCATCGTCGACGGCCACATCTTCGTCGAAGACCACATCTTCGTCGACGGCCAAGACCTCGTCGACGGCCAAGACCCCGTCGATGGCCAAGACCCCGTCGACGGCCAAGACCCTGTCGACGGCCAAGACCCCGTCGACGGCCAAGACCCCGTCGACGGCCAAGACCCCGTCGACGGCCAAGACATCGTCGACGGCCAAGACCTCGTCGACGGCTGCACCCTCGTTGATGGTTACCAGTTCATCGACGGCGACATCCTCGTTGACGATGCCGTCTACGCCTACAATTCCAGCTGTGTCGACGAATTCCTCTTCGTCGACGGCACGCAAATCTACGTCACTGAAGACAAACGAGAAGATATTATCTCCGTTGACGGCTCCATTGCCATCTACATTGGTTTCCACTGCCACTTCGTCGACGCGACCGTCGACGACACACCATTCACTCGCTACTGCAACTACTTTCACGGTGTTCACAGCTTCAGTGGTTAAACGTCCAGTTCCTTTGAGTCCTATGACTGAAACTCTTCTAACGCAATTATTTGAGTCTGCAGAAGACGATTCTGATGACGGTTCCTATGTCAATGAAGTTTTTCGTCCTGCAACCAGTCCATCTGAACTCAATATAAAGTGCCAAGAGGATGATGAGGAGTATGAGGAGGAAGGGTGTGCTCTCTTTCCTGTCCATGATGCTCGCTTTGAGGCACCACATGAAGAACGAATGACTCAAATACCGTCTTCTTTGGTGACCAACCTGCAGAACATGTTAGATGATTATAATCGCAGGTTCCCTCCATCTGCGCCTACTTCACCAACTCCTCAACCTGCGGCGCCAAGACCCATACATGCGGAGACGCCGCAGTCACCGGTCCATCTGCAGCCAGATACTGATGATGATGCGGATGTCAACCAAGACACTGATCAGGATGTAGATGACGTCCTCGCGGATTGGGATGATTATAGAACTCAAACGCCATCTACGCCACAGACATCGCCTTTGCCTTCCCCGCCGGTGGTTATTGGAAGCTTTCATAATTTAATGGTGCGTGCTGCCAAACGTTTCCATTTAACCTTAGAGATGCAGCAAACGGATTGCTTCCTCTATGATTTCAAAGATCAGCCTCTCAAACAAACCCATACCATCCCAATTATTGCTTTTATTTGGCAAGAAGGCCTTAAACTTATGGCACGACCAAAATTCCATCCAAGCTGTGTTACCACGTCTGGACAAAAAGTACAAGGCGCCTGCAGACTCTCCAGCATGCCTTGTTTCACACCCTAAGGTGGACTCCGTTGTAACACAGGCTGCCCAGAAACGTTCAAGGAATCCGGCCACTCCGCTGACCTCCCCTCCGGACCAAGAAGGGCGCCGGTTGGACTCTATCGGTAAGAAATGTACCACCATGGCTGCCACAACGGTCAGAGCGGCAAACTCCCTGGCCATCCTTGGGAGATATGACCGACAAATGTGGTCAGAGATCGCAGCCTTAATTAACCAACTCCCAGATTCCGTCTGAGCCGAGGCCCAGACGATAGTCCAAGAAGGGGAAAAATCTCTACAGAGATTATAGATTGTGCTGTTGACATCTCTTCTACAGGGTTCAGACAACTTGCTGGAGCCGCTGTTTTACGACGCCAGGGCTGGCTCAAATCTACAGCTTTTCGCCCCGAGATGCAGGCGAGAATTCTTGACTTGCCATACGATGGTGATTCCCTTTTTGGCAAGCATGTCGACGACGCTCTGGAATCCATTAAAAAGGACACAGATACTGCTCGTTCCTTAGGAAGCCTCCAGTACAGGAAACTGCCTTTTCGAGGAGCACGTGGCAGAGGCGGCTCTTCAAATTTTAGTTGCTCCTCCCAATATCGCTCCTATGGCGACAACAAGCAAAGATACAGCTACCAATCTCAAAATCGCCAGTCCGATTCAAGACCCTATCGGAGGAAAAATAATTACAGAGGGGGAAACACCTCCAAAAAGCAGTGATCTCCCCAACAAGTGTTCTCCGACTCTGAAGATTGGAGGTCGAATCTCCCAAAACTTCTCCAACTGGTCTCATATCACCTCGGATCGTTGGGTCCTGGATGTCATCTCGAAAGGATATGTTCTCGAGTTTTCAAAATTTCCACCCACCCGTCAACCTTCTGGTCCCCCCACCTCATCTAAAAGATCTGTTGGCTCAAGTCAAGATCATGATAAAAAAGGGGCTGTCGAAGTGGTCCCTCAAGCACAACAGAGCAGGGGCTTTTATCCCGCTTCTTTTTAATCAAGAAAAAATCGGGAGAATGGCGCCCCATTCTGGACTTACGAGCCCTCAACAAATTAATCAAATCACAAACTTTCCGAATGTTGACCCTACTGGAAATTTTGCAATACCTCAATCCCGGAGAGTTCCTCTCCACTATCCACCTCCAAGATGCATATTTTCATGTGCCAATACATCACAAACACAGAAAATATCTTCGCTTCACTGTCGGATCGAAGCACTTCCAGTTCAAAGTATTGCCTTTCGGCCTTCGATCAGCGCCGAGAGTCTTCACGAGGATCATGGCTCCGGTCGCAGCTTTCCTTCGCCTGCAAGGCATTCAATTTTACCCTTATCTAGACAATTGTCTAATAAAAGCACAAACACGTCAAAAAGCAAGTCAGCATACTCAGACCTGTCTGCCACTTTTTCACACCTGAGGCCTTTCTGTGAATCAGGAAAAATCTCATCTTCGCCCCTCACAACAGAGAATCTTTCTAGGAGCCTAAATCGATTCTCGTCTAGCACAGGTGTTTGTGTCCCAGGAGCGACAACTTCGCATACTCAAAATGGTCGCTTTTCTAAAATCAAAAAAGTCAGTTTCTGTCCGGATCTTGAAATCTTTTCTGGGCATGGCCTCCTCGTGCATACATCTGATCCCACACTGCAGACTTCACATGAGAGTCATACAGGAGGAGGTGGACAAACAATGGAGACAAATTTTGGGGTCGTTAAACGACAAACTCTACCTGACCCCCCACATTCAAACAGCTTTGGAATGGTGGGCTCACCTTCCGAATATCGCCGCCAGGCGACCCTTCCAGGAAACAGCTCCTACACTCACCCTCACAACGGATGCTTCCTTGGAGGGTTGGGGGGCACATCTCGACGGAATGTCGGTCAAGGGCAAGTGGACTGCAGTTCAACGCACATGGCATATAAGTCTAGAACTCTTGGCCATCTTCCTTGCCCTAAAGTCCTTTCGGATACTGATACAAGGCCAATCACTGCTGGTGCGGACAGACAACACCACCAGCATGCACTAACTCAACAAGCAGGGAGGTACGAGATCTCTACTGCTTTCCAAACAGGCGCAAGAAATCTGGAATTGGGCAATTCAACATCAAGTTCACCTGACAGCAGTTCACGTGCCGGGCGTTTCCAACACCCTCGCCGACTGTCTCAGCAGATCTCTGGCAGACAATCACGAATGGGAACTCCACCAACCCATTCTGGAATACATCTTTCGCCAGTGGGGCCAACCACAGCTGGATCTGTTTGCGACTCCAGCCAACTGCAAATGCCTACGCTTTGCAAGTCGACATCCCCACAGAGAGTCGAGCGGGAATGCGTTTTCGATCAACTGGTCGAGCGAATTCGTCTACGCTTTTCCCCTGCTCCCTCTCATTCCGCGCCTGCTGCACAGGATGAAGCTTCAATCATGCCATGTCATACTGATTGCGCCCAGGTGGCCACGTCGCCCGTGGTTCTCGGACCTCCTCCTATTGTCCCCGTGCTGTCCGATACCTCTTCGCCCTCTGCCTCACCTTCTCACCATGAACCAAGGCTGCATTTGCTATTCGGATCCGGCATATCTTCAACTGCATGCTTGGAACCTGAACACAATGAATTTGCAGGTCTGAATATCACTCTGGAGTGCAGGGATGTGCTGGGTCATGCACGCGCTCCTTCCACCATTAAAACATATCAATTGAAATGGAAGCGGTTTTGTGTCTGGTGCCACAAAGAAGCTCTTGATCCAATGCACGCTAAGCCGGAGCAAATCCTGCCTTTTTTCTTATCTCTAGCAAAATAAGGACTTTCTCATTCCACTCTTAAATTCTTTCTGGCAGCAATTTCCCGCTTTCGTCATGATGGCACCACATCTTTGTATTCCTCTCGGATCATTCGACAGTTCTTCAAAGGCCTCTTTCGAATGTATCCGCCTATACGTCGTCCTCCGCCTTCGTGGCACTTGAATCTGGTTTTATCTCAACTCCTCCTACCTCCTTTTGAGCCAATCCATTCAGCGGATTTAAAATTCCTCACGTGGAAGGTTGCTCTTCTGCTCGTGCTAACATCATCAAGGCGAGTAAGTGATATCCAAGCATTTACAATCCAACCTCCATTTCTTCAATTCTCCAAAGACGCTGTTACTTTGCGTACCAATCCAAAATGTATTCCCAAAGTTCCCTCGGATTTCCATCTGAATGAGCCCGTAGTTCTCAGAACTTTCTTCCCAAACCCTCAGTCTCCAGCTGAGCGTTCTTTGCATTCCTTGGATTTAAACCGCTGCCTGAAATTCTACATCCAGCGCACCGCTCCTTTTCGTAAATCAGACCAGATCTTTGTGGCCTATGGCCGAATATGCAAAGGACAACCGGTCACCAAACAATCCATTACTAGATGGATTTCTTCTGCCATCTCTTTTTGCCATTGCCGGGCCGGAAAGCCTCTCTCTGCTCCGGTGCGAGCACACTCGACAAGGGCTGTGGCATCATCTACCGCCCTCTTTGCTGGAGTGCCTCTGCGCCAGATCTGCAGAGCTGCAACGTGGTCGAGCAGACACACGTTTACGAGGCACTATTGTCTGGAGTCAGTGGATGCCGCGGATGCTGCTGTGGACCAAGCTGTGCTACGAAATCTTTTTAACTAAGGCGAGCCTCTGTTGCTTCCCGCCTCCTGTCATAAAAGGTTTTGCCATATGTCTCAATGTATGCTATATTAATAATACTATAGTGTTGCTTATCTGGTTTTGAACTGCCTTTTATGACTCATGTATTACTTTTCTGCTTTCTACTCTTATTCAAGCATGTGAATCTATGAAAGACACCCCTAATACTGGAGAAGAACATTAGTTACTTACCTGTAAACTGTGGTTCTCCAGTATTGGTGTCTTTCATAGATTCACATGCGACCCACCCTTCCTCCCCTCAGAGGCTCTCTTCTCCTCATGCACTCATGTTCACTTTGGTGCTACGAAAATCTGAGGGCTTGAGCTTCTGAGGAGAAGGTTCTAGAGGGTGCGGTTGCCTGATTGGCTGGAATGTGGACTGTTATAATGACTATGATATGTTACTAAAGTGAATTCTCCCTTAAGGCTTCTATGGGCCTCTTTTCAGTTCTATAGTACTTTTAACTTTGTTATATATTTTATATGTATTACATTTTATGTATATGTATAATTATATAATTTTATATGTATCCAGTATCACCTTTGCCAAAGCTTAGGATGCACTTTTCCATCAGTCAACCTCCGTTGATAAAGGCAACAGCGCAGTAGTCAAATACACAGGTAAAATATTCAAGCCTTACGCGTTTCAGACGATAGTACGTCCTTGATCACAGGCATAGACGGCAGCACAATATTAACTGGCAAAAGACTTCTGCTGTATTTCACAAGTACCATTTATTGCCCACAGGTGCGGCAACACGTGATTGATCACGTAATGTCTGAGTTGCATTATGGGTACAGAAGTCTTTTAGTAAACACCACAGTTCATAGTAAAACTCAATGCTGCCAAATCAAATTGAAATGTCATGAGATATAGCCATTAGTGGGCTCCCCATGTTCAGCATACCGCGTTGTAACAATATTCTTTGCCGCACTGATGGACCGGAATTGGCCCCCAAGTAAGGAGCACACATCGGCCCGCTGTCGTCCGCGGTAGTGCAATCCCCACGGCTGGCATGCCGTGCAATTTATCCAGTATCACCTTTCCCAAAGCTTAGGATGCACTTTTCCATCAGTCAACCTCCGTAGATAAAGGCAACAGCGCAGTAGTCAAATACACGGGTAAAATATTCAAGCCTTACGCGTTTCAGACGATAGTACATCCTTGATCACAGGCATAGACGGCAGCACAATAATAACTGGCAAAAGACTTCTGCTGTATTTCACAAGTACCATTTATTGCCCACAGGTGCGGCAACACGTGATTGATCACGTAATGTCTGAGTTGCATTATGGGTACAGATGTCTTTTAGTAAACACCACAGTTCATAGTAAAACTCAATGCTGCGAAATCAAATTGAAATGTCATGAAATATAGCCATTAGTGGGCTCCCCATGTTTAGCATACCGCGTTGTAACAATATTCTTTGCCGCACTGATGGACCGGAATTGGCCCCCAAGTAAGGAGCACACATCGGCCCGCTGTCGTCCACGGTAGTGCAATCCCCACGGCTGGCATGCCGTGCAATTTATCCAGTATCACCTTTGCCAAAGCTTAGGATGCACTTTTTCATCAGTCAACCTCCGTTGATAAAGGCAACAGCGCAGTAGTCAAACACACGGGTAAAATATTCAAGCCTTACGCGTTTCAGACGATAGTACGTCCTTGATCACAGGCATAGACGGCAGCACAATAATAACTGGCAAAAGACTTCTGCTGTATTTCACAAGTACCATTTATTGCCCACAGGTGCGGCAACACATGATTGATCACGTAATGTCTGAGTTGCATTATGGGTACAGAAGTATTTTAGTAAACACCACAATTCATAATAAAACTCAATGCTGCCAAATCAAATTGAAATGTCATGAGATATAGCCATTAGTGGGCTCCCCATGTTCAGCATACCGCGTTGTAACAATATTCTTTGCCGCACTGATGGACCGGAATTGGCCCCCAAGTAAGGAGCAGACATCGGCCCGCTGTCGTCCGCGCTAGTGCAATCCCCACGGCTGGCATGCCGTGCAATTTATCCAGTATCACCTTTGCCAAAGCTTAGGATGTATTTGACTACTGCGCAGTTGCCTTTATCAACGGAGGTTGACTGATGGAAAAGTGCATCCTAAGCTTTGGCAAAGGTGATACTGGATAAATTGCACGGCATGCCAGCCGTGGGGATTGCACTACCGCGGACGACAGCGGGCCGATGTGTGCTCCTTACTTGAGGGCCAATTCCGGTCCATCAGTGCGGCAAAGAATATTGTTACAACGCGGTATGCTGAACATGGGGAGCCCACTAATGGCTAT
Organism: Lissotriton helveticus; assembly: GCF_964261635.1. Classification (NCBI taxonomy): domain Eukaryota; kingdom Metazoa; phylum Chordata; class Amphibia; order Caudata; family Salamandridae; genus Lissotriton; species Lissotriton helveticus. The sequence continues at coordinate 740,816,667 of NC_136065.1, read as the reverse complement.
ATTTCATGACATTTCAATTTGATTTGGCAGCATTGAGTTTTACTATGAACTGTGGTGTTTACTAAAAGACTTCTGTACCCATAATGCAACTCAGACATTACGTGATCAATCACGTGTTGCCGCACCTGTGGGAAATAAATGGTACTTCTGAAATACAGCAGAAGTCTTTTGCCAGTTATTATTGTGCTGCCGTCTATGCCTGTGATCAAGGACGTACTATCGTCTGAAACGCGTAAGGCTTGAATATTTTACCCGTGTATTTGACTACTGCGCTGTTGCCTTTATCAACGGAGGTTGACTGATGGAAAAGTGTATCCTAAGCTTTGGCAAAGGTGATACTGGAATTTTATATGTATATATATATTCAAGCTCCAGTCTGTACCAAGACGACGGGGCACTGGCGGTGGGTGCCGCAAACACGGTTGGTACGCCGTGTGTCAATACTGCTCCAAATCTCCTCCCCCAGCCGGGAAAGAAGAAGCAGCACTCGCGGGGTGTTTTAGTCAGTTTCTTCCAATTTTATTAAGGCGCTCCTCACAGATGCGTTTCGGGTCAAGCCCTTTATCCATGTGTCAACACGAGTGTTGCACAGGAGCCATTTTTAAAGTGCAGTGTGCGATCCCATGTGGAAAGTGGGGTAGGACTACTCGTCAGCATTACACGAGCGCCATATTGGAATGTGCAAAATAGGCAAAAATGTATACAGATAGTTCTTAATCAACGATCAAAATACTTTCATACCATAATGTTGAACATATCAAAAAATTGTACATAATGCCGTGAATCGCCCAGCCCAATACATATTTAAAACCATAATGCCTCACTCATAATCAGGCCTTCAATAAGCAATTACACGTGTTGAAATTAAATGACATTCATATTCTTTGACAATTCAAATTCAGAGCCTTAGACGATATCGTCTTACATATATAACACATGTAATTCACTCAGAGTGTTGGCATTAGGAAATAGTGTACATTCGCCTAATATCCAGCACATTCCCTTTAAAATCTTGCCGTGAATCGGCTGCGGCGGCTCCTATCGCTAGAAACCGCCAAAAAAAAACCTACAGAATGCCAGAAGGCAATACAACTCCCTCATGGATTGTTATGGTGGCCCTGGAGATACATCTATAGGTTTATTTCCCTAGGTGGATAGCCAGTTCTTCCCCGCTGTTAAGGCCTGTTGGAATTTTAGTTTGCAGGTCGATAATGTAACGGGATTCCAAGCGTCTGAGTTTGATTAATCTGTTGCCGCCCCTTTCATGCTCTGGTACCTGGTCAACCCCGAAATATTGTAGAGCATCCCTGTCGCTGCGATGTTTAATCGCAAAATGCTTAGCTACTGGTGATGTCATATCCTTATTAGCTATAGCACGCATATGCTCAAGGATTCTTAGTTTCACGCTTTTGATGGTGCTCCCTATGTATCTTAACTTGCAGGGGCACATCAAACAATACACTACGTATGGTGTTTGACAAGTAATGAATGAGCTAATGGGTTTTCGATTTTTTAGGCCTGGTATTTCATAGCCTAGAACCCTTTTACTGTGTGCGCAGGCCTTGCATTTACCGCAAGGAAAAAAGCCTTTCATATCTGCCACAGTATTGGTTCTCATTCTTGGAGCGTCTAAATGGCTATGTACTAAGAGATCCTTTAGGGATTTTGTTCTCTTAAAAGTCACCAGGGGACCACTCAGGATATCCATCCCGATAATGGGGTCGGTTTTCAGAATGTGCCAATTTTTACGTAATGTTCCCTTCAGAAAATTGGCATCGTTGGAGTAGGTTGTTATTAGACGGAATTCTCCATCTTCATTCTTTTTTATCTCTATTCTGTTTTAGCAACTCATTCCTTGGAATCCTGGTTACTCTACTCAATGTCTGGCTATGAAATACCAGGCCTAAAAAAATCGAAATCCCATTAGCTCATTCATTACTTGTCAAACACCATACGTAGTGTATTGTTTGATGTGCCCCTGCAAGTTAAGATACATAGGGAGCACCATCAAAAGCGTGAAACTAAGAATCCTTGAGCATATGCGTGCTATAGCTAATAAGGATATGACATCACCAGTAGCTAAGCATTTTGCGATTAAACATCGCAGCGACAGGGATGCTCTACAATATTTCGGGGTTGACCAGGTACCAGAGCATGAAAGGGGCGGCAACAGATTAATCAAACTCATACGCTTGGAATCCCGTTACATTATCGACCTGCAAACTAAAATTCCAACAGGCCTTAACAGCGGGGAAGAACTGGCTATCTACCTAGGGAAATAAACCTATAGATGTATCTCCAGGGCCACCATAACAATCTATGAGGGAGTTGTATTGCCTTCTGGCATTCTGTAGTTTTTTTTTGGCGGTTCCTAGCGATAGGAGCCGCTGCAGCCGATTCACGGCAAGATTTTAAAGGGAATGTGCTGGATATTAGGCGAATGTACACTATTTCCTAATGCCAACACTCTGAGTGAATTACATGTGTTATATATGTAAGACGATATCGTCTAAGGCTCTGAATTTGAATTGTCAAAGAATATGAATGTCATTTAATTTCAACACGTGTAATTGCTTATTGAAGGCCTGATTATGAGTGAGGCATTATGGTTTAAAATATGTATTGGGCTGGCCGATTCACGGCATTATGTACAATTTTTTGATATGTTCAACATTATGGTTTGAAAGTATTTTGATCGTTGATTAAGAACTATCTGTATACATTTTTGCCTATTTTGCACATTCCAATATGGCGCTCGTGTAATGCGGACGAGTAGTCCTACCCCACTTTCCACATGGGATCGCACACTGCACTTTAAAAATGGCTCCTGTGCAACACTCGTGTTGACACATTGATAAAGGGCTTGACCCGAAACGCGTCTGTGAGGAGCGCCCTAATAAAATTGGAAGAAACTGACTAAAACACCCCGCGAGTGCTGCTTCTTCTTTCCCGGCCGGGGGAGGAGATTTGGAGCAGTATATATATATATGTATATATATATATATATATATATATATATATATATATATATATATATATATATATATATATATATTTTACTACTATTTTATGTACCGTGGGACTCCCACTTCGACTGGAGAACCACAGTTTACCGGTAAGTAACTAATGTTCATATTCTTGCTGTCATGACGCCCATAACTCTGTCTCTCTCTTTCTCTCCCCCCTCGTCTAGACGCATTTGCTCATCTGTAGCTCCCTGGTCACCCCCCCCACCCTTTGACTTTATTGCTTTCTTTTATGTAAAACTGTATTTCGTTTTTTTATATATATTGAAGATACCAAGCCTTTTGTTACTTTAAAGGGTATCATGAATACCTATTTTGCTATTTCACCCTTCTGAAGTGGGCATCAGAAGTTTTGGAATGGTAAATACAAGTTTCAAATAAAATGCCACAGCGGTTGCCAGTGCATACAGGTGCGCGAATATGCATGCTTCACTGCCATCTCGGAATTCTTTATTCGATAAAAAAAATTCCAGGATGGCCCGCCAAGTCTGCACATGCATATGCCTGTCCCCAAAAATGAGAACCGGTGTCCTCACCGGCAACCACTGACTCGAATAATGTACTATGCCTACGTCACTATGTGCCAACCATCAATTTTGAATTCTTTCTTTTTTCCCTTCAGCAAATGCAATGAAGCTTTTGTAAAGTCTATAGTTCAGCCTTTTAAAGGCAAGAGCTATTGGCAGTGCCAATGCTTGTTTCCTTTGCGATGACAACAGAGTACCTCATTCAGCAGCTTTTTTCTTTGCTTCTCTGTGGAATTATGCTTTCTATGTGGATACTAAGCCAAACATGCATTGGCATAAGGTCTACGCGCTGACGAACGGATACTTTGTGCTGGATATTACGACCACTAGTTAAGGCCAGGGATAGCGGATTGGCTTCCCATGGCCTCCCGTTTGCTTACCCGGCATCGGATATTTCTGAAACTCTTTGAGCACCGGGACGCCCGGAGTATACCATCTCCACGCGTCCTCCGTCCATAACACCCGATTAGGACCGGGTTGGAACTATCACCGGTCCGACGACACAGCTTATTTCTTCATACCCTACAGCCCTGAAGAGTCACGGGTTCATCCCGGTGTTGACGAAACACGTGTCGGCTGGTTTTCTCTTATGAAGCAAATACTGAAATTGATTGAATAAACATCTCACGATTCAAAGACATTGGAGTGTGATCCTATCCTTTTCATCAAACTAATACCAAACTTAACTGTTGAATATACATGCAGGTTGTGTGCGCTTGATTTTGTGTACATCTCGGAATTCTTTATTCGATAAAAAAAATTCCAGGATGGCCCGCCAAGTCTGCACATGCATATGCCTGTCCCCAAAAATGAGAACCGGTGTCCCCACCGGCAACCACTGACTCGAATAATGTACTATGCCTACGTCACTATGTGCCAACCATCAATTTTGAATTCTTTCTTTTTTCCCTTCAGCAAATGCAATGAAGCTTTTGTAAAGTCTATAGTTCAGCCTTTTAAAGGCAAGAGCTATTGGCAGTGCCAATGCTTGTTTCCTTTGCGATGACAACAGAGTACCTAATTCAGCAGCTTTTTTCTTTGCTTCTCTGTGGAATTATGCTTTCTATGTGGATACTAAGCCAAACATGCATTGGCATAAGGTCTCGCTTTTGGGACCTTATAAGTATTTAGTTATGCAGCACAATATCCTTGGTGCAACTCTATCAACCGTTGCATGGCTAAACACGTATAAGGTCCCATAGGCGAGACCTATTGGCTATGCCAATGCTTGATTCCCCTTATATTGGTGGGAAGTGTCTTTTAGGTGCGTCTCTTGCCTGACATTTCTTTTAGTCACTTTTGATCAGTTTGCGCAAAAAAATGCCGATTATTTAGGAAGCACAAGCAGGGTCAACAGAATCACATCAACCCTCTGGCTACGCGCATAATAAAGCCAAGTTATTGGCGTTGTCTTTGAGCGTCTTCATAGCCTCTACCGGTAAAACTCAACGCCTATCACTTTTACTGGGTCCTAAAAACAGCTCGTTCGTGTGCACGGACCAGCTAAACATGAGGGTGGGGCTGTGCTCATCACGGGAACGTCACTTGGTCACATGACATTGTTGAAGGAGTGCTTGTGCTGGACGGGGGACGTACATTCAAGAGGGGAGGAATTGTCAATGCTGCCCCACTCTTCTACGATGGTAGCGAATCTTTGGACCAATTTCAACAGACGAAGGGTTTCGCAGGGTCTAGTGTATCCTAACCCATAACATTTTCTTATTGGGGGGGCACGCCCTTTCAAAGCATTCTACAGAAATAGCTGGAAATTACACGCTCTCCTGTTTAGGTTTAATAATAATAATAATATAATACATTGCAGACTACAAGTGAAGAATTTGTAGAATATTCTACGAGGGTGGACGGGCAATCCAAACCACGCTTCTTTTTATTTACCCCAGGACTCCACTCATGAGTGCAAGGAAGTCGTTAACAGTAACACTCTATGTCGGGGTATTACGCGTCCCAGCAATCACTTCTGTCTCACAACTTGGGGAAGCACCCTCCCCTCTGGACTGCCCCCACAACTCAAGAGGAGCATCGTCATCTTGCATCTTTTCCGCAAACCTTTTCTTGAACCCAACTCCCTGCATCAATTAACAGAGTCCTCTCGTAATAGCTCTTTAGAATATCCCAGTCGCAAGACCCGCCTCCCATTTCTATATCAGAAGGAGGGCGGACAGCCCTTTCTGTCTCCCAGGTCCCTCGTCACTCCTTCTTCGCCACTCACTGCTCACGTACACAGCCAATCCAAGACCAGGAAGTGGGCCGGAATCACCCAGTCACCAATACTGTGTATAAAAAAAAACATTTACATCTTTCGTTTCTTCCACTGGTTGAGTGGGGAGCTGCGGTGGTCTGATTTTAGGAATCTTGCTCGGCGACAATAAGAATAAGAATAACTCTAGCTGACCTTTATCGAGCGGTTTGTCTCGACCTGCCTTTGTCTCGAAACACCCCAGTCGCTGCATTTTATCTGGCGGAATGATCGCTGCGCAACTCCTAGCATACTACTTCACAGAATTAAAGGATGATCAAGTCAAAAAGGTGAGTCGTGTGCCGTATTTTGTATTTAAGAATAAACCCAGTATAAAAATAGATAAAATACCCCGTTCCTGTTAGTAGTTGTTTGAATGAGATAAAAACACCAATCGCGCTATCGCAGCACGGTCGGGCAACACAGTGCACTCTACATCTTGTATTGTACAACGAGGCGTTTGAGTACTTTTAGGCCTTTTATTTTTTGACACGTTGAAGCTCTTTTTGGTATGCTGTGCAATACCCTTGAAAGCTGGATGTGGAAGGTCTTTCTGCTGCTGACGGCAGGCTTTTGTCTCCCTGTTGGCCCTACTTGGAACTGTATGCACTACCGTATTAATCGACATTGAAGACTTCAAACACACCAATGGCCACCAAAAATATGCTTTAGAATGGATAATTGCATACAATTTTCTAAGAGGGGTTTCGATATACTAACATCCTACAGGACACCCATTTGTCTTCGAAATATGCGTTGTACTTTCCTTAGTGCAAAATAGTGCTTGTTGTTATCGGCCATTCACTGTACGTGTGAGACTTAATGTATAAATAGGACCTAGGATACGTTTGCCAGAACGCTTCACACACCTCTCAAAAGACATCGTACATGTGATTGCTTAATAACTGGGAAAGCTTGGCTAGATATGCTGCCTCGACTATAATGTGTCGAGAAACAACCTGGAAAATACTTTTAAAGTAAATCATCGTGTTTGCATTTCTCCTATTCACACTATCACGAAAAACGCAGCTAATACCCCCTCCCCACTCACCGAACTCAAAGCTAAAATATTACGAATTTACTGCATTGGTTTACAGTTAGTACATGCCGATCTATTTATATGTGTTTCGGTTAGAATAGCACTCGTTTATACAGTGCTGCTATACTGTGTAGATACCGATCTAATTATCTGTGTTTCAGTTAGAATGTCATTCGTTTATACAATGCTGTTATAATGTGTAGCCGTAGCAAACGCACAGTATAATCTTGCGCAATGGTTTAAGGTATTTTGTGATGTTTACACTCGTGTGATAATGTTTTTTCTTGTCACTGCCTTTGATAGCATCTGTTGAAAAAGCGGCTGCAGTCGGGAATAAAGGTGACTGCATATATTGGACGGCAGAGTCTAAAGCGTGAAAAGGTCAAATGTTCTCCAAGGGGGTTGAGTTAGGGGAGGAGCAATAATCACGCGAGACGTTTCCTGCTATTGGTAATGTTACGTACGGGTATATCCTTGAGGAAAGCCATGAAGGGCCCTCTCCAGCCTCAAGGTCATCAGCGACAGCGATGGCTTTCCATTGAGATATCCATTCCCGTTAATACTTAAAAGAGGAATCGGCACGCTTTGTTTGTCTTTCCGTCAGCGCGACCAGTGTGGAAGTGGGTGGGATCTGAGGGGCACGACTCGCTCTTACTTTTTAATATAAGAAAAACAGTTTGCCCTAATTTCTCTGAAAAGGTAACCGGACCGGGGCGGATAGTCTTCCCTTTTCCACCAGTATCCACACAGAAAACTCTTATTCAGGCACTGGTATTAAGTCGATTACATTACTGTAACCCTCTCCTGGTCTCAGCTAACGAGTCCTTGCTGTGCAGATCTGCTGCAGGTAGTCCAGACCACGGCGGCTGCTAGGGTGACCAACTGGCATTGGTGCAAATTCAGGACGGCGAGTGTCAAAATTCAGGACAAAGGGTCAAAATTCAGGACACAAATTCAGGACAGGCGGTCAAAATTCAGGACAAAACTTCAGGACAATTGGATAAGTTTTACAGACACACCAGAGGTCGCGCAATAGTATATAAGTAAGCCCAGCCATATCCAAACATATTCAACCATTTGCAAAACTATCCATCATGTATCCTTCATCTATCATTTCACTCATCCATCCCTTCATTCATCCTTTCACTCATCCATCCATCCACCCTTTCACCCTATCCATCTGTACACTCATCCATCCACTCTTCTACCCATCCATCCATTAATTCACTCATCAATCCAGCCATTTACCCGTTCACCTATCCAGCCATCCTTTCACTTACTATCCATCCACCCAGTCACTCATCCTTCCACCCTTTCAGTCATCCATCCTCCCTTTCTCGCTCCATCGACCCTTTCACTTAGTAATCCTTCCTTCCATCCATTCACGCACCCACCCATCTACTCATGAATACATCCATTGACCCTATCACTCATCCATTCTTTCTCTCATCCATTTATCCTTTCACTCCTTCACTTATCGATTCATCCTTTTGTCCATCTACCTTCCTTTTCACTCACTCGCTCATCCATCCTTACATCCACCCTTTCGCTCATCTGTCCATCCATTCACCCTTGCACTTATCAGTTCATCAATCCATCCATCATTTCACTCATGCATCCACCCACTCACTCACTCATCATCCACCTTTTCGCTCATCCATGCTGTCACTCATCCATCCACCCTTTTACCCATACAGCTACCCTTCCACCCATACATCCAGCTATTTACCTTTTCTCGCTTCCATCCTTCCTCTCACTCATCTATCCATCCTCTCATTATCCATCTATTCAATCTTTCATTCATCCATCCACCCTTTCACTAATTCATCCAGCCATCCCTTCACTTGCTCACTCGCCCACCTTTTCATATTAATTTTGAGCTGAGCCTTTTTGAGAAGAGGCCCATCAAGAACTTCACCCTCGCTGCAGGAGCCATTCCAGGACTGGGACAGAAGCCACCCAGGGCAGAGACAGGATCCACAACAGGGGGGGGGCAGGAGCCACCACATGGGGGGACAGGAGCCATCACTGGGGGGGGGCAGGAGCCATCACAGGAGGGGAAACAGGATCCACCAGGGTGGGCACAGGGGTGGGCATGCAGTATTCTAGCATCATCTTGGTCTCTTCCAGGGTGGGGTAGGGCTCCTCACCCCCTCTGGGACAAGACCACGAGAAGACAGGCTCTCTTTCCAAAATGTTAGTTTTGCCATCCCCCACTGTGATGTACAGTACTTAAAGGAGATACTCCAAGAAAACTGATTGTCCTTCATACTTTGTTAATCAGTGTGGGAGCGATTGTGCAATTTCTTAATTTTCTTACATTCTAGACTGCATGTTTGAAGAACCGAGGTTTGCTTATAATTTAGTGACAGTAATTACGCTCTGTGAAGAGAACCACGTGCTGCCTTGGTGTAATCAGGGCCGGTTCTAGGATGTTTGGGGCCCCGGGCAGAAATGGAATGTGTAAAGCCCCTCTAAATTGCGTAGACATGGTGCATTCATGGCTGTTTGCATCTGAATAGACGCCCCTGCTCCTGAAGCTGCCCCCCCCTCTGTCACCTTCAAGACCTTTAACAGCTCATCAAGGGCTGGAGGTGTGAGGGTTGCCACCCCGCTGTGCCTCTCCAATGCTGCCGGGTATCTGAGCTTTTGTACTGCCTCAGAGTCTGTTACACCCGACCTCAGCATCGGAGTCAAGAAGGGAGGTGGGTTGAAGCTGTGCCGGCTTCAGGGAGTTGCGACCGGTGCCTGGTTAAAATTACGGACAAATGGCGTCGGTTAAAAGATCCTTCACGGACAACGGACAGAAGGCTGAAATTACAGACTGTACCTGAAATTTACGGACGGTTGGTCACCCTAACGGCGGCACGCCTTGTCTCCAACGCTCCACCTAGAACGGCTTTTCTTCCCGTCTCCAGCAGCTTCACTGGCTCCCGATGTGCAAGCGAATTAAGTTTAAAATCTGCCTCGTCCACAAGGCCGTGTATGACAAGGGTACCACTTACCTTGCTAAGAAACTTAATCAGTATACCCCTACCAGGGCTCTTCGCTTCGGAACCAAAACCCTTCTCTTGGTTCCCCGGTTTAAGAAATCCAGGATGGGTGGGAAAGCTTTCTCTCACCTTGCTCCACTTTACTGGAACCAGCTCCCCACCCATCTGAGACAATGCCCTGACCATCTTCAATTTAGACTGCTACTCAAAACTGCTCTGTTTCATTTCTGCCTTCTGTCCGCTTCTTGTTGCAGCTCCGCAGCGCAGAGATACCCCTTCGGGGTGGTTCAGGTACTCTACAAAACACTTAAATAAATACATATTTCCGAAGTGTAGGGCACAGGATGTCTTGGAATCATTTGAAGCTTCCTGATAACAGATTTATTCTCTTTGAATGGTATTGCAAGGGAGTTACCAGCTGAGCTGTGAAGTGTGCTGCAGTTCTAAAAAAAAAACAAAAACATTTGAGAACGTGCAGTTTGGGTATTTTTAAAATCTATATTTTGGAAGCCTTTTTTATCTTAAAACATTTTGCACATTTAATAGCAGCCTGTTTTCTACTCTGTGTAATGCAATTTTGAAAAACTGACTTACATATTTACAGCGCTCGCTGTTACAGATTGGTACCTTGTAGCACTAAACATACAATGGTCACTATTCTCCACTACACCAACCAGGATTAAATTCTGTGACTTTCTGGTTACACTCACAGACCTATGCAGTGCATTAACTAAAAGAGGTTTCATAATGTACAATAGTGCATTTTGCACTGATTAACTTTACTTACATTATATTTTCATTTAAGCTGTGCGTTATTTTATATCTAGTTACCTAAAATAGAAAGACCGAAAAAAGTGCCAGAATATATACGTATATATTTTTTTAAGCACCGCTTTTACTCTGCGCTCACTTATCATGCCCCATTTTGCGCTCAGATTCCATAATTTTTTTTTAATGCATTTCGACCGCTGAGCCCAGCAGTACTAGACTTGGAGCAAAAAGCAGTAATACCCACTTCTTAATATGTAGAAAATCAAATAATTAGCACAAACAATAGGTCTCCGAGTGACAACAGCAGGATTTCCAAGATTCTGATGTGGAATGTTTCTAAGAGAATGGTGTCAGAACTTGCTTATTCACTCACTCATCTATCTATGCATTCCTCTCAGTGAGTTAAACACTCACTGCAGACATCTGTAACCTATAAGTCACTCTGCCTTATCTAGGGCCCAGATTTTCAAAATAATCACAGAACGCAGCGCAGCTGCCAAAAATGCTGCGCTGCGTGACCGGGAGTAGGAGAGCACCATATCTACAGAGATAATGTCTCTCTCTTCCCCGCTCCCTAGCATCTGCATGGTTTTTAGCTGCTGTACACCAGCCACACACCTTAGAGCCTTAGTGCTAGGGTGCGTACCAGAATCCACCATAGGTTTTGTACTGGAAGGACAGCCTTCCAGTACAAAATACTATGCTTAGACACACTTTAAAGCTTTTCCTACTCCTTTAAATGCTTACCAGCAGCATTAATTTTTGGTGCTAAACCCAGTCTAATAATGTTAGTAGATAGGGTTTTGTGTCAAAAAGCATGGGTGGTTGCATGGGAACTCCTATGTAACACCCCCTGTGACGCAAAGTAATGGAAAGCAGCATTTCGCACTGCTTTGCATTACTTTTCCATACAAACCAATGCAAATACCAAATTTGCGTTTGTTTGTTAATCCCTAAAGAAGTTTAGCGTCATGTGTGCGTTAAAAAAGTAACGAAAATCAACACTAAACCTTTGAATTTTAGCCTGAATGTTCTGTGAGCGTTGAAAGTTTGTACTAGTCTTCCCTGCTGCATCCGTTCTGTGAAAATGGAAGATTACACTTTCTTCTCTCTGTGAGAGACGGAAGCTGACATTGCTACTGACAAACTGTACCTGTTCTCTGAGAATGCAGAGTGTGCCCTGCAGCTGCCCGATTTGTAGGTATCCCGTAATGTGGAAAGCTAATTCTGTTGCTGCCTTAGCTGTACCTGTCCCCCTGAAGATGGGAAGCTTTCACTGTTTCAGCCCAAGGTGTATCTGCTATGTAGAAGGTGCATTTCCACTGCTTTAAAACATCATATGTATAAACAAAGCAAATCTGGAATGTCGTAGCATAACCTACCCTACAAACCAAGGACTATGTCTCAGTGTATCATGTGAGATGCATATAAATACCTAGAATTGGGCCTGATCCCATAGGACAAATATTAATGCTCTAAAACACGACTGAAAAGAGAATCAGGGTCCATGGTTCAGCACTTCTTGTGGTAGGGAGACATCAATACAAGCTCTAAGGGACCATTCGATAGAACTTTGAGTTAGGCAGCACTATAGTAAGATAGTAAATCTGGATGCCATACCTCCAACCTCTTTTGGAAGAATCAGGAGTTCATGGGAGGGTCTAGCTCTTCGCCCCTGTAATACGAATATAGAAATAATCGATTGTGCCGTGGAGAAAAATTCCCAATGCACTTCAACCGGAAACTCATGAAACATGTATAATACGCAGGGGCGTACTTTCATTTTGATTGCGTTTATGCGTCCAATCCAAGTAAGATATAATAGGGCCCATTGTTTAAGATCTAACTTCAATCGCATTTACAATGGGGGGGTAATTTGCTTTATATAAATCTTCCACTCGAGACGTAAGCTTTATCCCTAGGTAGGTAATTTCTTTTTTAACCCATTGAAAGGGGGAAGTTGATGCAATCTGCGACATCTTTGTCGGTGGGGCAGTTAAATTAATCTGACAAGACTTTTGGAGTTTAACCCGGAAGCCTGCTATTTTCTCAGTGATGATCTATCTGGGAGTGACGTACAACAAGACATCTGTAAATAGAGATATCTTGTGTTCTACAGAACCAAACTGAAGCCCTTGAATAGTGGGATTAGCTTTTATCTTTGCTGCTAGGGGTTTGATGCTGAGGGCGAATAATGAAGATGAAAGAGGACACCTCAGTCTCATTCCCCTAGTTAACCCCAACAAATCTGACACCGTGCCATTTATTAATACTTGAGCTCAAGGATGGGAGTGGATGGGCTGTATCATAGTACTAAAACATTCGCCGAACTGAAAGCTACACAAGGTACTAACCAAGAATGACTAGTCCACACAGTCAAAGGATGTCTCGGCGTCAAGCGCCACCATGACCACGGGGATATGCTTATTAGTTGCTTTACCATCAATTGGATTACCCGCCGCAAATTGTTATGGGTCTGATGGACCTTGATAAATCCCAACTGATCAGGATGAATCAGCTCGGGCATAATTTCCTCTAATCTATTAGCTACAATTTTAATTTAAAATTTGGCATCAATATTATTTTGGTAATTGGTCTGTAAGGTGTACATTGTTGAGGGGTTTTCCCTGATTTAGGAATTACAGTAATTAAGGCTTCACCCATTGATGGGGACGCTGATTCGGAATCGGTATTTAATTAAAGAGGTCAGACAAATATGAGGTAAAGTCTGAACTAAAAGTCTTATATAAATGAGTATTAAATCCATCGGGACCAGGTGTTTTATGTAGCTTGAGAGAATCGATCACATTCTGTACCTCTTCTCTTGTAATGGGACTATTCAAGCTATCCTTCATATCTGAGGAAATTTGTGGCAAGTCGACTGAATTTAAGAAGTTTTATTGTTTTCCCCGAATTCAAGGAGTCAGAAGTTTAGAGGTGTTGACAGAATTCTCTGAAAGCTCTTGCTTTTCCTACTTCTGTTTGGTACACAGTCTCCCCCTCTCCTCCTGTTTCGGAGCAATATAGGCCTTTTCCTGTTTAATTCTTAACTGTCGCGCCAGAAGGGAGCCTGTTTTGTTACCACATTCATAAGTAATCTTTCTCAGGTGTAAGAGGGTGATCTCCTCTCTATTATCATATATAGCCTGAATCTTCCCCTTCAGGGCTGTCACTTTCCTCTGGAGGCTAAGAGTGGGAGCAGCCTTCTGGGCCTTCTCTGCTAAAAAAAAGTTCCACCTCTAGTGCCTGTCTCTCCTTGATATTTTTTTGGGTGTAAAGTGGACATAATAGAAATGCACTTACCCCGGAAAGCCGCTTTGAACTCATCCCAGGTTATAGAGGATCAGGTATCCCTGGGGTCATTTATCTGAAAAAAGTATTTGATTGTTTTCCGAATTTTATCTTGAAAGAGGCCTTCACGCATGATGAGTACATTAGAGAAATACCACCTGCGATACCCAGATTTCGGCTTAGGCCATGAGAATAGAACCTCTAGAGGAGCGTGGTCTGATATAATAATTGGATGTATCACAGCTGATGTAACTGCTTGATATAACTGTTGACTGAGAAAAGTGTGATCAATCCCAGAATATGTTCTATGGGAGTGTGAAAAAACGGTGTAATTAGTCCAGGCTGGAGCTCCCTCCATATGTCTAATTAACCCAATTGGTGTATTGCTGATTTGGCTACTTTAGTGAATACGCCGGTCTGAGATCTATGTGAATGGGTGGTATCTAGTTTAGGATCCCAAATCAAATGAAAGTCTCCCAGCACTATTATATCCCCATCAGCAAATCTTCCCAGTAGAGAGAGGAAGGTCTAAAGAAATTCAGATTGCCCCGTGTGAGGGGCATAGATTGTAGCTATAGTACATAATCTGTGGCTGATTCGCCCTTAAACCATTAAAATCCTTTCCACCCTTGTCTATCTTGCTGCCAAAAATGTGAAATTTAACTGAGGAGTGAAATAGTAAGGCAACCCCCTTATGCTTAGTAACAGCAGAAGATCTATATATAAGCGGGTATGATTTGTGATGTAATCTCCTATCCTCACTCTGTTTAAGATGTGTTTCGTGGAGAGCTACTATATCGAAATGGTGATCTGTAAGGTATTTCGAGAGCTGGTGATGTTTATTGGGAGTGTTTGAACCTCTAGCATTCCACGTCAAGGTATTATGCGTCATGTTAGGAAATTAGAGTTGAACATGTAAATATAAGTTGCTCCATGAATGGGACAAAAAGGTTCCATGAATCTTGCATTTCTCCCCTCCCCCACCTCTCCCTTTACCCCCAATCTCCCCACCCCATCGACTACATCCCAACCTCTCCATGCTAGGAAAAACCACACAATAAAAGAAAACAATCTAAAATACTAAATATTACAATTTCGAAGAACTAAGTGTATCATCTACTTTATGATTTAACAGGTATTGGGCACAAACCTGCTCTGGTACCCTGCAGACCGCACCGAACTATCCTAGTTCTAATATGAACTGCAGCATGTCAAATCTGGAGGAGAACTTTACAATCAAAGTAACACATTGCAGGCAACATGGAAACCTCTTGAATGTAGGAGAACCTCAAAAAGGCGCTGCCCTCCCCTCACTACGACAGGGCAGTAAATCAGCACTGGCAGACTAAGAGCCAAGGAAGGGAGCTGGTAGCAACCAAAGTGATCATGAGGTGAAGAGTTGCAACATGTCAATAGAGAATCACCAAGGATGGAAAGAAAAAAAGGCATCCTTCCCTCTCATTTATTATTAGCTTTTCCTCCCTTCCGCTTTGAGAGCCATATTCTAGAAGAGTGTTCGGTGTCAGCTGACCCCGAGGGATTACCTCGAGGGGCCTCTTTCCCCACAGTCACTTCTTTAGTTAAGCCCAACAGAGAAGCTGCCCCGCCAAGTTCTGTGAAGTGATGTTGTTTATTGTTGAACTCGAAGGCAGTCCCAAAAGGATAAGGCCATCTGTATTTAATATGACTGTCTTTCAGTGTTGTAACGACTGGTCTGAATTGTAATCCACGGGCCAGGGTAGCTGGGGGCAGTGTTCTGATGTAGGGAGCATGTAGCTCTCTGAAAGGTAATATTGTCACTTTTCCGACCTGTTTGAAGGATCAGTTCTTTGACTTTGAAAGAGCTTAACTTGGCTAAGATGTCTCTAGGTCGTTTCCCTTTACCAGGAGCCTGTGGCCCCACACTATGCATACGTTCCAGCTGCACCTCCGGATGATGGTCGCCCAAGATGAAAAAAAAAGGCTAACTATATGAAAGCTGCAAGATCAGTACCCTCACTTCTTTCCACCAGGACAGCATTCTTATATTATCATGTCGGGAACGATATTCCAAATCTTCATACTTAAGGAGAGCGGCCTGTAGATGAAAATGAAGGAGCTCCGTCTTCCCTTCCATCGGTATCATTAGCTGATCCATTTCTTGAAGTTACGACTCCTTGTCCAGAGCACGGGTACCGACTGAGTCCACATCAACCTGAAGGGAGACCAGATGAGAATTAACCTCTGCTTTTGAAGGCTTTAATATTCTTGTAAGGAGGAGAGAAGGTCTTCTTTTGTTAGTGCCATATTTTTGCTGAGGAAGGGTTGTTACGCTCTGAACTGACCTCTGGTGGGGCAAAATAACTAAAACACTAATAGTCTGGACCTTCCTACACGACATAGACAAACAAGTGGTAAAATGGTATGCAAATCTAGAGATAGCGGTGGTCCTAGGTAGTCTCAAATGGGGTTCAAGTTTGTAACATTTCTCTGGGAGGGTACCAACATCCGACCCTTCCGGCCCCCTGGGCAGAACCTTCCATCCACACACCGGGGACAGTAAAGGGAAAAGTTCAATCAGGCCCAGCACTGCGCTCTCTAATTCTGTCTCTACAGTCACTGGAGGTGACTCCACCCTCCCTATTGAAGTGCTCCCCTCCAAAGGCCGCAGATTGTACAGTGTAGGATATTTAGCTTTTAATTAGGCTTCATCAACAGCCGGTGCTGAACATTTATTGAGGATGAGGTTAAAGTGTGCACCGTTAGCACTTTGTCTAAGAATATAATCTGCGAGGGTATTGACTTGATTTGCTTCCTAAATCACCTGCCATACAGACCTTGGCAGTAAAGGCAATTTGCATAGGCCTTACTCAGGTGAAGTTGCCATCTTTAGGTCAGGCACTCAATATTGTAGATCGTTTGCAACCGTGCGGACTCCAATACCCCCTAGCTACGGGAGATCTCCTCCCAAGGGTGAACCGACCTGTTCAAGCAGCACAGTCATCCCCCCCAGAGGTTCCCCCAGCCCCTCCCGGGCCTTAATCGTGCCGGGGCCATCTTATCGCAGCGCTATCGGTTCTAATCTTCCAGATTTTACTGGTGCACCACTTAAGAGAGTAGGGGGTGTACAGAGTGCAATCGCTGGAAAATGAGGCTGGTGTAAGGGCAGCGCTATCACCGACTAGGTCCGACTATTGGGCCCGCCATATTGTCTCGGCGGTCCCGATCGCCACCATTTGAGAAAGCAGTTTTCTCCTTCTCGAGCACCGGGAATTGCGTTGTTAGTGTGTCACTGTGATGTGCAGTCTCTGCGTGGTCTGATAGTGGCTGTTCAAATGGTGGATGCCATTAGATTAGGGGCGATCCATGGAGTAAACTGCAGAGCCTCTGAGGATTATATCCACCTGGTCATTATGGTTGGCCATGCCTCCTTCACAATATATTCAAAGCTGATTTTTTGAGTAATAAGTCATGTATGGAGACTTATTACTAATATGATTACTTTTGTGCCATGAGCACTGCAACTTTGGCTGCCATGTATTACCTACTTGTAGGTGTTTCAAACTGGCAAATCCTTTTTAGGTCTCGCTGAAGCCATCCCGTTAGGGATGCTTTAATGAGATTAAAGTAAGGGCTTTCAGAAGTGCACCCAAAGTGCGGATCGGGTACAGGGCATGTGAGCACAACTGCGCGCATTGTGCACAGCTTCCATTTGCCACCAGACACCTTCGTGGGAGCGCGCTGCGCTCCCCCTCTGCTGCCACCCGCATTCAGCTCACCAGGCTGCACACCCCCTCACCCCCCATATGCTCGCTCGCCAATGTCCCTCCCACCCTTCCTTTGATCTCCGCCGCGAGTTCTCACAGGCTTCTCTCCGTCCCCTTCCTTTAATGGCCCTACCCCTCCGCCAGCACAGAGCGCGTATCGCTTGTTGTTGGAATGTATCAAACAGTAGACAGTAAAGCGGTTTGTAACTTATGACCACAGTTTTACTGTCCATTTGATCTCCTTGGAGAATACTCCCCCCCCCCCCCCCCCCTTAATAAGTACTTGCATTTCCTTTGAAAGGCACATCTGGGTTGGCCTCTTATCTAGAGCATGCTAATGCCACTTCCTCGAAACGCCGATAAATTGAGCACGACCAATGCCACAGACTGTAAAACCTCTTTCACGATAACTATTGAAAGCCCGAAGATATTCCAAGCATAGGTGTGATGCAATAAAACTAGAGCCATAAAACAAAAATAACTCATTTAACGTTGATTCTGAATATGTTTAGCCCCCTCCCCACACACATACCTCCTTCAGATCTTTGTTTATTCATGCAGTGCTTTTCAGCAATTTCCGTCTGAAAGCGCTTACGTTTGAACAGTAAACCTATTTATACCGGCTTGCTACTGCAAACGCATTTTTGGTTAATCGGTTTGCCCCAAGGTGCGACCAATACGGAACTAAAAGTAATCCTGATTGTAGGGTTTCCTGTTTAGTAATGTTGCTGTGTAGTCCCCAGAGAACATTACAAAGATTAAATATTTCCTTCATTTTTCTCAATCAAGGAAATGTTGGGATGAAAGCTTCCCCTTCACAAAGGATTCTAAAATGGCCTCTGTATTGATCATGGTTGCTAAATGCAAACACGTGTGTAACATAATAGGCCGTAGGACTGACCCACGAGCTTGTAAACATTCCACCTTCAGTGTACAATCAAAGCTTGCTCGGGTGAGCCTTTCTTACCAGATAACATTCATGACCCACATTAGTATGCAGCAGGCATGGGAAAATTATAAACTCCTATTAACACTGTCATGGTATCTGACAAAAAGTTGTCACGGTAAATGAAAAGCGGGGATCTTGTCCCTTTCTTCGGTCTGACATCTGTTGCTTAGCTCACAGATTGTATTATATTCCAGGCTGCTCACCATTTACGAGGGACATTTTGAGAGCAGCTTTACTTTATGAATGAACTCTGTTTTACCTCGCCAACCTCATGTTGCACCGTACGTCAGACTGGATCACACTCGCATTACATCCGCAAAAACAGAATTTTTCACATTGCCTGGTGTGTGTTTATTATTGTATAAAAATAATACTGAACGTAGTAAGCTGGCATTACCTATAACATTCGACCATGAGAATGCCTGAATGCAAAGAGTAATTTTCATTCAGACGCAAACTTTTCCTAAGCAAGTTGCCCTCCATAGGTGTCTTCTATACAAAGTACAAGAAGACTACAAATCAGGCGCACCTCCCTATCGAATCAGCAGGAGGTAATTTTTCACAGGTGATACACGTTTACATGCATGAACAGTATAAAACAATAAAGGCTAAGCCAATAGGTTTGACAGTGATTGTCAGCCTTTGGGCTTTGTCAATGCTTGTTTTGGTTTTTCATGGTTTTGTAAAACGTTACTGCTGGGGAGCTACCAGGCCCTCTACTATATTATTAACACTGTCTAAAAGCAAAAAATCTTGTCGGATCTCAAAAAGCACACTGCTGTAGTAGTCCCTGGCACTCAAGGGAACTACATTTTGTGTGATTGTGCTTCTTGTGAAAGAGCCGAATGCATCACTCGCAGTGAAGGTAGCTCGTGGCTTTAATGTGCTGATCCATTGACTTTTCCTGTTTGCTGTGAAAGGAACAACACTGGACGTAGGGAGAGGGGTTGGAAGAAAAATGCAGGATGGGAGGAGGTAAATAGAAGCAACAACGCAGGCAATCAACAAGCATTGGTCTTGCCTTTAGGACCTTATAAGTGTTTAGTTATCCAGCACAATATCCTTCGTGCAACAACATCAACTGTTGCATGGCTAAACACTTATAAAGTTCCAAAGGCGATACCTATTGGCTATGCCAATGCTTGTTTACATTTGTTAGACTTGGCATCTTTTGGTGTGTTTCCCCCGAGTTTTTTCTTTCTGCCCTCCTGGTTTTGACTCTGTTTTTGCTGGTATAATGTTTCTGCGTGCTTTTCGCACTGCTGATCAGTGGTAAAGTGCTGGTGCTCCTGTGGTAAATTGTGTTATGATTGGATGTGCAACTCACTTGTCAGCCCCCAGTAACGGGCACTGCGAGTGCCGGGGCTTGTGAGTCCACCGCGGCTCGTGAGCCCGCAGCACGGATTGTGTCACCCACGTACGTAGCCCGAAAAAGGTATAAGTGAATAAGAAAGTAGGTTATTATTTTGCTCGGACATCCAGTGTGCCTCTAATGGAATGTGGATCGCCTGTCTGTTTTTTGGGACGACAGATGGCTGGGGAGCAGGGTGGCTCCTGATAGTCTAGGTAGGTCAGTAAAGGGCTCAACAAACCTGGGTTACGATGGGGAAGAGGGAGGGAATCTCCTTGCACCTCAAAGGGCCTGGTCTGCCTCTGACAAAGCGTCTCCACCTCCTGCAAGAAATTCACGCCAGAGACTGTCCAACTGGTTCTGGCCGGATACAGACACCCTCTGCCTGAAAGATCAAAGGATTTTTGGATACAAATGCTGGGTCCCAGACTCCTGAATTTTAGAACTCATCTGGAACAAGAAGACTGCCAAGAAGAAGCGCCGCAGAAGCTGCATAAGGAAAGACTGCTTTGCTGGGTGCTTTCCTAGGCTGACCTGCAGTGGCTGCTTCTGTCTTGGGCAGTAAAAGGCCTGGACTGGACTTTCTGCAACCAAATTGACGAGACTCTCCAAGGGCTCGAGGTAGAGCTTGCCCACTGTTCACTAAGTCTCAGGAAAAGCAAAGTCTTCAGGTTCTTCGACCCGCAGCACTGGGGACTGTGTGTTTTGTGCTGCAATGTGAAGAACGCCCATCGACGACATCTACGACGACCCTGCCAAACCCGTGTCCTGAAGGCACCGCAGAGGGCATCGCAGCAACCCCGCGACCCTGGTCTCACCGATGACGCTTGCTGACGCCACCACTGAGCCGCTGCTCGCACCGCGACCTGTGGGCACCGAACTCCGCACCACCTTGCTTCACTCCGAAGCTTTGGCACCGCAGAGTGCACCGCCGCAACATGACCCTGGTCTCACCGACGATGCCTGCTGATGCCGCCACCGAGCCGCTGCTCGCACCGCGACCTGTGGACACCGCACTCTGCATCGCCTCGCTACATGACTACACCGTGGCCTTCCTGACGCCACCACTTCCTGCCAAAATCGATGACGCTGCCTGCACCGTGGTTTGGGGGCACCGCTCGTTAGTTACACGACGCACAGTCCTCATCCCAACCCGCAGCCTTGGCCTACCAACGCTGGCACCATCGACTGCCACTCGTCAGCCGACGACAGCGCTTCAGCAACGACCACGCCGTTGCTTGCACCGTGACCTGCTAGCACTGTGATGAGCACCGCCTCCATCTTGTAACGCAACCCTGGTCTCACAGACCACGCCATCTGACGCCGCCAATGAGCCGCTGCTTGCAACGCGACCTGGGGGCACCACACGCCGCACCGCTGCGCTTCACACCGCAGCACCTGACGCCTGTTGGCGCCAGCGCTCCAGATCCCATCAGAAAGGAGCTCGACCTGCAACGCGAGTGCCTTCAAGGGCCCCATCGCCCTGCATCTCTGAAAGGTACTGTTTGCGGGTCCTCCCACACCGTAGTTGGCCTGCGACCCAGTGTTCAGCCAGAGCTGTTTTTGGATTTGTTGATCACAACGCCATGATAGCCCCGGACAGAGCTATCTACATTAAGGAACTATTTTTAAAAGCATATTTTTGATAAGTGAAGATTTTGAAGTATAGTATTGTGGATTTTTATCGTATTTGGTCTTATCTTGAGTATATCAAATTTGGATATTTTTCTAAACTGGTGTGGTGTACTTTTGTAGTGCCTACACTGTATTACTGTTGGTTATGTGCAAATGCTTTACACACTGCCTCTAAAATAAGCCTGGCTGCTCGTGCCAAGCTACCAAGGGGGTGAGCAGGGGCTATTTTAGAAGTGTAACTCCCTTATCCTTACTAGTGTGGTGGTTTCTGTCTCGCTTTGGCGCAAGTCTCCGCTAGCCAGAAATCCCATTTCTAACAACATTACTGCTGGAAACCCTCCTGGTGCACTGAGGTGATCACTGCTGGTAATCTTGAATATGGGGCCTGTAGGAAAGTGTTCTTTTTGTTTGGTCCTTCAGTCCCCCAACCCACTTTATGCTCCAATGCTGATGGTTATGACTCTGAAAGTGCACTGGAGCCTTCCGCACAGGCCCCCACTGCTCTCTCCCCATAACTAATACATGTGAATTGGCAACCCTAATTAGCAAGGACTTTAACCTCCTTAGAAGTCCCTTAGTATATGGTACCGGTGGTATCCAGGGCATGGGTTTTGAAGGGAGCACCAGGGCCTGAAGCACTGTTTGTGACACCCTGAGTGACCCAGAAGTCCTACCATTGCAGACTGCAAGAGCAGTGCAAACTGCTCAAACTCGACTTTGCTCTCACCATGTGCAGCAAAGTCAATGCAATATTTTTCATATAGGCCAGTCACCCCTAAGGAAGGCCTCCTGAATCTAGGAGGCAGGGTGCATTCTATTCAAGGTGAGGACATATAGGTGCAAGCTTATATGTCCCTATAGTAGCCTTTTTCATTAAGGGCTTCTGTAAGTGGTGAGCAGTCCATAGGATAAAATGGGCTGGCACACCTGCAAACTCAGTCTCCAGCACCATTATGGTACTCCCGAAATATGTCATGCTTGGTATTAAAAAATGTACCTCATCACCCCTTACACACATCTCATGTCGAGGTCAATGTGGCATGCACACAGATGGCTACTTTAGATGCTGCCCACCTGGCTGCCTCCTCTTTGCCTGTGCTCTGACTGCCAGATCGCAGCTGCTGCCGTCAAGATAGGAATCTGACCCCCTGCCAGGAGGTGTGAAATCAGGAGCCAGAAACATTGACCTGGACAGGAAGGAGTTCATACTTCCCTCCCTGACAGGATGGCTAGTGAAGTTGCACATTAAGGAGTTGAGCTTCAGAGCCTGTGATATGCAACCAGGCTGCCTCCGAAAGGAGGAATTCGCCTTCCCCCTGCCCCCAGGCACATTTGCACCCAGGCATGCAGGAAAATTAGGTATTCAGGAGGTGTACACCCATTGAGGGCTAGCCACTCCTATGGTGGGATACCTGGTTTGTACACGTAAGTAAGGTTTCTGCAATTTTTGGAAGTGGCAGAAAAGAGGGTTCTGGGTAGAAAAGGTGACGCACAACACTGGATGTGGTCACCTCAGGTTCGTATTAGCTGTCTGGGCTAGGAACCCACTGGCCACTTGCACCTACACCCCTAAACGTAGGATCTAAGGGCTACATCTGACATCAGCACCTACACCCCTAAACGTAGGATCTAAGGGCTACATCTGACATCAGAACCTCTGTTCTGATTTGATTTGCAACAAAGTACACAGAAGAGACTCCAGTCTGCGACAGTAGTAGCTGCAGTAACCAGAGATTTGATACTCTGCACCTTTGGCAACCTAACTGAACTGCACGACTGCAACTCATCCCGGACCAAAGGCCTTTTCCTCTAGTCCGTGGAAACCCTTTGATAGCTAAAGGCAACTCCAGACTCTCCTGACAAGTGGCACTAGTCTCCTGCATACTGCAGGTAAAAACAGCATACCAGAACCAAGAATCGCTGGCTATTGGGCCCTTTGAGGGATCGCTCAGAAGTAGATGGTCTAGTGCATTGTGGCTAACGTTCAGCAAATTTCAGGCAGTACGGTTTTTGCCCGGACCTCCAGATGTCAAAATAACTTTTTGGTGAGCTTACCGCTGCCAAGGCTTGTTGGTAGCCAGTCCAGCAACCATCACCTTTACTCAACACTGTAATTCGAGGTAACACAGCAACACTTTCATCCGACATCAGCAGTGGCTTAGTTGTCGACTTAGTGCCCCACTTTCCTCACAAGCACCATGTAAGTCGGTCACATTCTAAGTTCCAGCTTAGTCAATATGATTGGGTATAATAGCGAGTTGAATGCAGAAACACAAAACATAACTAAACAGTCAGGAAACATTCCATTGCATTAAATTGTCAGATATCAACCATTGATAAGGCCTAATTCTCAATTTATCATAACAGTGCACCAAATGTGTTGGTTCCGTATATGCCCCCACAGGCGGGCTGCATTTAAACATCCGGCCAGCATGATCTATCAACACGTCATCTGAGCATCTGTCATACCCATGCGGTCTCGGCTAATAGGATCCTTAGGTGTCAGCCTGGATAGGAGAAGGAGCAATGTCATCTTGCAGTGTTCTGAGCCAGTCTATTAAAAGGACCCCAATTGTCTTTTGGCAGGGAGGTCATTGACATTAATTCCCAAAAGGTGGTCAGTTGAGTGTGGCTAAAAGTGAAATCTTGTACCCACGCCTTACTAGTGGGGGCATGTCTTCTGCCCCAGTGCAGAGATATTCGTTGTTTGGCGAGTAAGAGCAGCATGGCATGTAATTCGCGATTTTCGACCTTGGTGTCCTTGACATATCCTAATAGACCAACAAGCGGTCGCGGCTCGCTTAAGGTCCCAAGTATCTCCTGTATTTTGCTAAATATGTCTGCACAGATGGCTGCTATTGGTTGACAGTACCAGGACATATGTAAAAAGGTGGCAGGGGCAAAGCGCATCTCCAGCAATTTTCATCAGGTCGAAGTCCTATGTGGTGCAATTGGGAGGGAGTCCTGTAGAACCTATGTAGGTACTTGTATCAGCCTCAGTCTGTAGTTTGGTGAGAGCATTTGAAGCTGGCCACAACAAAAAGCCCAGATTTAATCCGTTATTTAGCCTTCTAGATCCAGAGTCCAGCTGTGCTGAGCCCTAGGTGCAGTTACTGGAGCTGTGGTTTGCATGGAATTGTATAATCGGGATATGGGTTTGTGATCATTTGCTCAAACGCAGGTACTGCAGTAGGGGGGCACTGGAAAGTGGTATGGAGTGGTCGGCTTGTAGCTCTTACCTTGTAATATAAAAACAACTCTGAGAAGCTCCTTGTGCCCTCCGCCGTGGGACCTGGCGGGTCACAAAAGGAGTTGTCCGGATAGAGGTCTGCAAAGATTGTCCACCAGTGCAAGGATCATCGGGTTCCTTGCAAGTGGGATAGAAGGGGCATATAATATCTGCAGGCGGGCTCTGGTACCTAGTCCACCCAAGGCCCACCTAAGGGTCTCTACAGTGCCTATGCGGCCTCCGGTATGTCTGGCAGACAGCTACCCGGAGGGGAATCATTGCAGCCTCGTCCGTCTCCACAGCGACATGGGGCTGACACGGTGTAGGATGTAACCAATAATAAAAAAATTGAGCTTGTGCGCATAGCGCATAGAGCGGTATATCCGGGGCTCCCAATCCTCTGTGTACGGGGGAGTGTGAGCAGCTCCCAGGAGACGCACTCTTGCTTCTCGGCCCAAACCATCGAAATCAGCAGTGATCGTATAGATTGGAAGAAGGCCCAGGTTAGCGGAATCGGTATATTGACGAATAAGTATACAAGCTTAGGCAAGACCACCATTTTAGCTATGGCAATCCTGCCAGACAGAGAGATCGGTAGCCAAGACCATATTTTAACCCAATCCTCCAGCCATGAAATCGCACGCCCGTAGTTCAAGTTCCAAATTTCCTGTGTATTCTGGTTCAGCCAGATGCCCAGATATTTTACTGGGCCTTCTCAAGAAATTACTTTGAATGTTTTTAATTTGCTGAACCCTCACCATCCACAAACACCATCCATTTCTGCCCCATATAAATGCCTCCCCATGCATAAACTCCACCCATCCCTGAACCTTAAAGCCCTTTCTACTCCTAAACTCAATCCATCTCTTAAAGTAAAACCCCCTCACTACCACTAAACTCCATCCATTCCTGAACTTTAAAAAACCCTTTCTATGTCTAAACCCTACCCATCCCTGGTTCCTTAAAATACCACACCACCTGTAATTTCCACTCATCCCTGAACCCTAAAAAAAAAACCTTGTCACCCCCTGAAAACCATCAACTCATGACACCTAAAAACCCTCACCAACCCTAAACTCCCACATACCTGAACCATATAAACATATTTAACATATGAACTCCACCTGTTCCTGAAATCTCAAAATCCCACACCACCCTAAACTCCACTCATTCACAAACACTAAAAACTCTACCCATCACTGAACCTTATAAATACTCATTCGCCCTAACACTACTGATCCTTAAAACCTAGAAATCTCAACTCCCATACACACCACCCATCCCTGACCATAGAAAACCCTCACCTCACCAGTGAGTCCTGAAAATCCCTCACCACTTTAAACTCCACCCGTGCATGATCCCCCAAAATCTCAAAACCCTTCTAGACTCCAGCCACTCTTAACCCTAAAACTCACAAAACAAGCATTTGCAATGCAATAGGGCTCGCATTAGTAAAGTTAGAGGTATTAGTATTGTAAATGACACATTTTTTATTTGTTTTTGTTTTGAAAATAGCGAAATTAATAAGTTTGTCATTTACAATGCCAATAGTGTTAACTTTTGCAAACGTGACACCTATAGCATTTGTAATGCAATATGTGTTGTATTTACATGACTTAGATGTATTAATATTAAAAATAACTATGGGTTGTATTTTTTTAATTATTTGATACTTTTTTTTTTGTGAAATATTTTTATTGTGGCGAAGATAGGGAAAAGGCACAAGGCATACAATCATCAACCCAGTGGACATGCAAACAGTAGGAACAAGCAGTACTGTCGTCGCTACACAGCCATATACGGCCCACATCCCGGAGGCAGGGCGGCGCAGGAGGAAGGCATGTATGTCAATAGGGAAAATTGCACATGTGCACCAAGAATCATTAGATACTTTATCAGTGTCTACGCCAGTTTTTGGATGTCGCATTCTTATACTACATAACAGTTTAACAGTAACTAATTACCCCATGAACGGCATTTCTAGTGCTGATCCGAATAAAGTAGGAGACCCATGCAAGGGCCAGCTAGGCCGCGGTCATCGTAATTCAGTATGGCCTTATGGGAATCACAGCTAAATACAGACCTATCTATCAAGGAATATCGGCGTGACCACAAGGGACCCCTAGTCTGCCACTAAACTCCCCGCATCGGACTCCCCCCCCCCCCCCCCCCTCCACAGCCACACTCCGAGGACGCAGAGGAAAACAACTCAGCGCTAGTGGCATCCGAGTCCTCCTCCTCCAGCCCCTCCATACACAATGTCCTCCAGGCGAGTAAGTCATCCTGGAGTTTCTCATCTTTGCGAGTGCTTTGCATGTGAGTTTCCTCCGCTAGGGCCCATTCTTTTGCATCCCTCAGCCAATGAGAAATCTCAGGCGCCCTCTGACCCATCCAAGTAATGGCCACCCGTCTCCTCGCCAGAACCAGTAAGAGTTGCAAAAATTTATACGACAGACCTTTCTTTTTTGGCTTAGGCACTAACGCCAGCAGACAGTGGAGTGGGTCTAGATGCAACCTAAGGTGTGTGGCACGGGCAATGTGGACCACCACCCTCCTCCAGAAATCCTGGACTAAAGGACATTCCCACGCTGAATGTAGGAAACCCGCCCTCTCCATCCCACATCTAGGGCAATTATGACGTCTATCTGTCGATCTACGGTGGAGGGAGACAGGTGTCATGTAAGTGCGATGGACAAAATTAAAGTGTATGAGTTTAAAACGCGCATTGCAGGAGACTTTGCGAGTCAACAGTCCAATCCGCTTCCTCTGATCCGGGCCTATCTCGATCCCCAGGTCTGCCTCCCAAGCCACCCAGGCTGGCGCCAATGGGGGGATCGAGTCTCTGCGCATGGCAGAGTAAAGGAGGTAGACCAGACGCTTACCTCTCCCACAGGATAGAATGATGTCTAGGGTATCAGTGAGCGGGGGCACCTCTGGGAACTGGGGCCATGTTGTCTTGGCCACATCCCGAAGACTTCCGTAGTGCAGGTATTGGCCCTCGTCGAGGGCAAAGGAGGCCACGGCACTCTCAAAGGACACGAAGGAGTCATTCGGGTAGAGATCTGCGAGGGTCTCACAGCCTCCCGAGGGCCACTCTCTAAAGGACATATTTTCCTCAAGTTTGAGTATCGGGGCCAATATCCAAAGTGGGAGTTCCCTATGGAACAGCGCGCACCGCAGCACCTTCTCAACGAACCGCTGCCAAATGCTAGCTGTGTGTCTCACCACATAGGGTAGGGCACCATCAGCGCTCCGACCCTTCATGAACGCCTTCTGTAGGTCTTGCTCATTGGCCGTACCAGCCAAGAGTGTCAATTCCCAATTTTCGGCTCCAGCGAACCACCTGGCGGCCGGGAGAAGCTGCGCCGCATAGTAATACAGGTCAAACCTCGGGCCGCCTTCGTCCCAACATCTCGTTACAGTGTGTAGCGCGACTCTACTGCGTCCACCTGCCCACAGGAGGGAGGCGAGGAGTGAGTTCAGTGTGCAAAACACTCGGGTGGTAATGGGCATAGAGTGTTCTGCAGCACATAGAGGACCCTAGGGAGCATCACCATTTTGGCAACTGCCAAGCGCCCCATGAGAGAGAGAGGGAGTGTGTTCCAAAAGGCAATAGATTTACTGAGGGCCGTGAGAATTTTGTCGATATTGTAAGTCAGGAGTGTCTCTTCAGAGGTGGCCACCTGAATACCCAAGTACCGGAATGCCAGCCGTTCGTACCGGAGCCCCAAATGACGGAGATCCGTATCCGGGTCAGGGGCTGCAGCAGTCAGCGGAAACACCAGAGACTTGTCGACATTCATACGCAGTCCAGAGGCCGCTCCAAAGCGGTCCAAGAGTTGCAGCAAGGCGGGGAGGACCTCCACCGGGGAGGTCAGATAGAATAGCGCATCATCGGCGTATAGGGAGATTACATTGGTGGTGTCCCCCACCACTATACCCCATTCTTGCAACTCCGTACGGGCAGAAACGGCAAGAGGCTCAATCGCAAGAGCAAATAGAAGGGGAGAGAGAGGGCATCCCTGCCGGGTGCCTCTCCCCAACGACCACTCGTCAGAGCGGGCCGAACCCAGGCGTACCCTGGCTCGGGGCGCCCCGTAGAGCACCCGGATCCAGTCGCGAAATCCAGGCCCGAACCCCATTTTCAGGAGCACGTGCAGTGGATAGCCCCAGTGCACAGTGTCAAAGGCTTTGGCCAAATCAACTAAGACCAACACGTGAGGGCCCTCCCGTCCCCGCACTTCGTGTATTATGTGATTCAGGCGACGCAAATTCATCGCGGTGTTACGACCCGGGATAAATCCGCACTGGTCGTGGTGGACTAGGTGAGTCATGTGCGGGGCAAGGCGAGTAGCCAATAATTTAGTAAGGATTTTTGCATCCGTGTTTATCAATGTGATAGGGCGATAAGCTGCGGGGTCTGTTTTGTCACCGCCTGGCTTCAAAATCATACACACCTCACCCTGATTCATGGTAGGCGGTAGGGTATTAGTACGCATAGCCTCATTGTAGACTTGTAAGAGGGAGGAGGCCAAGACATGTCCGATGGCATGATAAAACTCAGCCGGGAACCCATCCCCACCCGGGGCCTTGGCCCGGGGGAGGACGGCTATCGCCGCGGTAATCTCACCCAGTGTCAGCCTCACATCAAGTTCCTTCGCCGCGGGTTCCGGCAGGGTCTGCAGGCGGAGGCCTTCCAGATATGAGTGATAGAAATCCTCCGATATTGACAGGTCAGCCTCATATACGGTTTGTAGATGGCCTCGAAGGACCGCAAGGACCTCGGTCTCAGAATGGACCATAACGCCACTAGGGTTCCGTAGGGCCACTATTCGTTCAGGTGCGAACTCCCGACGAAGTATCCAGGCTAACAAGCGGCCCGACTTGTCTCCTTCACGATGGAGACGTTGCCTGTATTGGCCCAGTGTAAATTTATCAAGCCGTGCAAGTACGTCGTGTATTGACACCAGGGCAACACTCTCCGCCCGTCGATCCAACGCGTCCGGCTCCGACTGAGATTGGGCGCTCTGAAGCGCAGCCTCCGCAGCTTGTAAGTCAGACAACAGTTGTTTCCTGACCCCGTACGACAGGCCCATGCACGCTCCACGCACCACTGCCTTCAGTGCCTCCCATTTGGTGGAGTAGGACAGGTCACCCCCCCCCCCCAGTTGAGTTCCAAATAGTTGGAGAGCGACGTCGCCACATGATCTCTGGCCACCGGATCCTGAAGCAGGTCAGTTGGCAGTCACCACGTGCGCGGGCGCGCCGCATGATCCGGCCACTTCGCCACGCATGTAACTGGGGCATGGTCCGACAGGTATCGGGCCTGGTGTGTAACCGTCAGTGTAAGAGAAGAGGTAAGGTTAGCCGCAAGAACCAGATCCAGCCTACTATGTGTGCCATGCGTCGGGGTGTAGCATGTGTAAAGCTTCTGTGCGGGGTGGCAGGTACGCCACACGTCTACTGCCCCGAGATTGTGCATCACTTCCTGTAAGCGCGCCGTCATACGGGGCTTAGTGCCCGCCCTGGGCGGGTGACGGTCCAGCTCATGATGCAGTACGCAATTGAAGTCCCCAAACCAGAGGAGGGGTGCGTCCAGACCCGGAGCCACAAGATCCTGCATCTGAGAAAAGCAGGCCGGGTCAACAGTGTTCGGGGCATACATGTTAAGGAGCAGGAGTTCTTTGTCGTCCACTCTGAGCCTCACTAAAATGTACCTGCCAGCCACATCTGCATCAATATATTGAACAGCACAAGGAATCCCAGGGGCCACCCAAATGAGGACCCCCCCTAGCATATGTGGAGTAGGAGGAATGGAAGAGCTGACCTCTCCATTTCCTAGCTAGCCGTTGCGCGCCGTCGTCATCTAAGTGGGTTTCCTGTAAACAAGCAATTGAGACCCCATGGCGTTTAAGGAAAGTGAGGACCCTGTGTCGCTTAGTACACGTGCCCAGGCCACGCACATTCCACGTTAAAAACTTAAATCCCATGGCCAAAGATTACGCCCAAACGGGCCACAGTATAAGTGTAACCTGAACTGCCTCCACGTGGCCCCCCCCCTACATGTAAAATCAGGGGTGCAGCCCTACGGACAAGCACCTCACAAATCGGAAACAGCGTGCACAGAATGCCATTGTCATCTTTGTCACAAACCCCAACAATCCCAAAACACGGAACTTTAGCAAAAAAACCCTCATCCCCACCACCCACGAGCAATAGGATAGCAACAACCAAAACCGCCACCCCGCCAGTGCCAAGACGTGCACAGCCACCCCACACACCACACACCACACACACTCACACACAACAAAACAACCCCACCCACCCACCCTCCCAGCTCCCCGAAAGACCCATTGATCCTGAGAAAATTACCCGGGCATGTCTCCCCAGCCCCGTCAGCCGTGTGGATACAATATCACTCAAAACCACAGCCACCCCTACCCTCCTCCCCCCGCAGCTCAAACCACACGGGTGCCAGTCCTATGGTACCAACCATTGTTCGAAAAGGCCCCAACGATAAGGAGGAAATGCAATAAGTCAATGAAGTGTAAGGCACTGCAGGATCACCCAACGAAAGGCGGGTTGACAGAAGGCTCAACTAAGTCAAGGCAAGAGATCATTCCAAACCCGGAGCAGGTAGGGCTGTCTCCGGGATCACCGGAGCCGTAGAGTCTGCATTCAACGACGCGTCCTGTAAAGTGTCCGGCACCAAGATCTCATCAGGAGCAGGAGCCTCAGCTGAACCCAAGGCAGCTCTCGTGGGTGAGGTTTCCATACGGATAGCACCATCCGGCCCCACCGTGGGCCGAGCCTCAGGAGATCCACGGGAGCCAGAGCGGCGACCCCTCCTACCACGACGCCTCTTCTGTGGCCTAGTCCCCCAAGCGTCACGCGAGCCCCCTCTCTCACCCGGGGGCAGGTCATCTCCTCTGATCTCAAGCCACTCCCACACCTCCGCTGGTGTCTCAAAGAAATGTGCCCGGCCCTGGGAAAGTACCTTGAGTTTGGCAGGATATAAGAGCATGTACTGGAGCTTCATGTCGCGGAATTTTTGTTTGACCCCCAAGTAGGATTTCCTCTGTTCCTGTACTTGTTGGGTATAGTCCGGGTAAATAGACACGCGACTGTTCTCAATCATGTGGGGCCCCGTCTCCCTCGCCGCTTTGAGGATACAGTCGCGAACTTTGTAGTTCAGGATTTTCGCGATGAGGGCTCTGGGAGCCTCCCCCGGTCTCGGAGGGGGCACCAGGGCCCTATGTGCCCGCTCCACCACGAAGACGCCGGACAATCCCGTCGGGCATAGGTGTTCACGGATCCAAGTCTCTAGGAAGCGTTCGGGGTTCCCCGCCTCCAACCGTTCCGGCACTCCCAGGACCCTAATGTTGCTTCGACGCGCTCTCCCTTCCGCATCCTCGGCGCGCCTTTCCAACGCACGGGTAGAAGAGGTGAGCTGGGCAAGCGATTTCTGCAGAGAAGCAACCTCTCCCTGCAGTTGAGTGATATTGCCCTCCGCGTCTGAGACCTTATCTGCCACTTTGCGAAGGTCTGTCCGCAGAAGGTTTACATCAACAGAAACCGTCTCTATCTGACGTTCCAGGGCAGAGTGCGAACCCTGAATAGCCTTGAGGGTTTCAGCTCTGGACGGTTCCGCTGAGTCTTCACCCCTGTCATCAGGTCCCATCTGCCGCGTGATCCTTTGTGGTTGCAGACGAGGGGTAGTGTACTGCACAATTGTGTTAGGCTGGGAGGCCTTTGAGCCCCGGTCTTTGCGGGCCGCCATTACGATTGGTGCAAGCCTGTATGATACAAGGTCCGCCAGCCAGGGAGGGCCCCCGAACTAGTCCAGGTCAGGAGCAGCAGGCGCAGCACGGCCCCACCTGGGCCCACAGGTGATGCAGTGCAGGCGGCGCCCAAGGCAGTCCAATTACTTAGGTAAGTAGGGCAGCAGGAGCAGCATGCAGCCGGCTCCCTCCAGTGGGGGACCAGGATTCAGGATCCCCCCAAGTAGTAAGGGCAGCGCAAGCGGGATCACGGGCACCACCCCCTCTGCACCTCACGATTACCAGCACCTGCAGTCCATCAGCAGAGCAGCTCCCAGGCCTCAAAATCCGGGTAGGGAGGGACACAGGCGCACTTCGCCACAAGTGGTCGCAGTCGTACCGGAGGGCCGCCCGGCCCCGCACACAAAATGGCGGATGAGTGGGGGAGGGGGGGCGCAGCCCAACCGCAACTCCGGCGGCGCTGCTCTCCGACCCCTCACGATGTAGCAGGGCGGCGAAGGGCTAACCAGGGTGTAGGCCGCAGTTCGGAGGGAGAAGGGAAGTAGGCACCAAGCCTCTGTAGGGGACAGCGTCGGGGCCCGGCCCGGTCAAGCCCGCAGCAATTTGGGACCCCCGTTCTCACCACACGCCGTATGCAGGAGCCAGGGCAGCGGCACTCACGCCGGTAATGGCAGTGGGGGGTCAGAGCTATGCCTCAGGGCCACCTCACAAGATGGACGGCGTCTCCGTCCCGTCCCCCCTCTCACCTCCCGGCAGCAGGGTCACTGAGCTGCTGCTTTCCGCCCCTTCACTGTCACTTCGGGAGTCACGTCAGAATCACCGTCACTCCCCAGGGGGCTCGTTCCGGTCGGCAGTCCTGGGCGGCCCGCCCGCCGTCCGGCTCCGCAGCGCAGGCCCAGACCGCGGCGTTGCGTGAGTCAGCGCGCCGCCTGCACCTCCAGGAGCACCAGTGTCACCGCTCACGGAGGGAGTCAGATCTTCTCTCACGGTGCAGGGGTCCCAGTGATGCGAAGCACCCTCCGACACGCTTCACGGCTATCGGGGGAGCCCGGGCAGGATAATTTGAAGGATTTCAGTGGTCTTCGGGACGGAGCTGGTGGAGCTCACGTCCTGTCGGCCATGCTGCTTGGCCACGCCCGCCTTATTATTTGATACTTAAATAAAAGTTAATATAATTTATAATGGCAATAGCTTAAACTTTTGCAAATAACTTTTTGGAAGATTATGTTTAGTGTATTTTATTGTGATGAAAATACAAGAACAGAAGTGAAATATTAACTTTTTTTGTGACATTTGTAATAAAGTTTGAAACATTGAGAGAACATATTTGAATCAGTTGTTGTTGAATGGTTGCCCAGGTTGATGCTGTGGTGGCTCTGAATGATGTTGTGGCGGCGACGAGTGATGCTGTGGCGTTCAGTGATGCTGTGGTAGCGCATAGTGATGTTGTGGTGCCCCTGAGTGATGCTGTGGTGATGTGATGGATAGTGAGGGCGATAGAGGGAGGGCGAAAGAGAGATAGAGGCAGGGTGAGAGATAGAGGCAGGGCGAGGGATGGAGTGTGGGGCGGGGGAGGGATGGAGTGTGGGGCGGGGGAGGGATGGAGTGTGGGGCAGGGAGGGATGGATGGAGCCGGGGGAATGGATGCATGCATGGATGGATGGAGTGCGGGTATGGATGGATGGAGTGCGGGTATGGATGGATGGAGTGGGGAGGTGGATGGATGGATGGATGGATGGAGTGAGTGGATGGATGGATGGATGGATGGATGGAGTGGGGGGATGGATGGATGGATGGATGGAGTGGGGGGGATGGATGGATGGATGGAGTGGGGGGATGGATGGATGGATGGATGGATGGAGTGGGGGGGATGGATGGATGGAGTGGGGGGGATGGATGGATGGAGTGGGGGGGATGGATGGAGTGGGGGGATGGACGGATGGATGGAGTGGGGGGGATGGATGGATGGAGTGGGGGGGATGGATGGATGGAGTGGGGGGGATGGATGGATGGATGGATGGATGGAGTGGGGGGGTGGATGGAGTGGGGGGATGGATGGATGGAGTGGGGGGATGGATGGATGGAGTGGGGGGATGGATGGATGGATGGAGTGGGGATGGATGGATGGATGGATGGAGTGGGGGGGATGGATGGATGGATGGATGGATGGATGGATGGATGGATGGAGTGGGATGGATGGATGGATGGAGTGGGGGATGGATGGAGTGGGGGGATGGATGGATGGATGGAGTTGGGGGGGATGGATGGATGGAGTGGGGGGGATGGATGGAGTGGGGGGGATGGATGGATGGATGGAGTGGGGGGGATGGATGGATGGAGTGGGGGGGTGGATGGATGGATGGAGTGGGGGGGTGGATGGATGGATGGAGTGGGGGGGTGGATGGATGGATGGAGTGGGGGGGATGGATGGATGGAGTGGGGGGGATGGATGGATGGAGTGGGGGGGATGGATGGAGTGGGGGGGGGTGGGGGGGTGGATGGATGGATGGATGGATGGATGGATGGATGGATGGAGTGGGAGGGATGGATGGATGGATGGATGGATGGATGGATGGATGGAGTGGGAGGGATGGATGGATGGATGGAGTGGGAGGGAGGGATGGATGGATGGATGGATGGATGGATGGAGTGGGAGGGGTGGATGGATGGATGGAGTGGGAGGGATGGATGGATGGATGGATGGATGGATGGAGTGGGAGGGATGGAGTGGGAGGGATGGATGGATGGATGGATGGATGGAGTGGGAGGGATGGATGGATGGATGGATGGATGGAGTGGGAGGGATGGATGGATGGATGGAGTGGGGGGGATGGATGGAGTGGGGATGGATGGAGTGGGGATGGATGGATGGAGTGAGATGGATGGATGGAGTGGGGGATGGTGGGATGGATGGAGTGGGATGGATGGATGGATGGAGTGGGATGGAATGGATGGAGTGGGGGATGGATGGATGGATGGAGTGGGAGATGGATGGATGGAGTGGGATGGATGGATGGATGGATGGATGGATGGAGTGGGGGGGATGGATGGATGGAGTGGGGGGGATGGATGGATGGATGGAGTGGGGGGGATGGATGGAGTGGGGGGGATGGATGGAGTGGGGGGGATGGATGGAGTGGGGGGGATGGATGGATGGATGGATGGAGTGGGGGGGATGGATGGAGTGGGGGGGATGGATGGAGTGGGGGGATGGAGTGGGGGGATGGATGGATGGAGTGGGGGGATGGATGGATGGAGTGGGGGGATGGATGGATGGAGTGGGGGGATCGATGGATGGATGAATGGAGTGGGGGGATGGATGGATGGATGAATGGAGTGGGGGGATGGGGGGGATGGATGAATGGAGTGGGGGGATGGATGAATGGAGTGGGGGGTGGATGGATGGCGTGGGGGGGTGGATGGATGGCGTGGGGGGATGGATGGATGGATGGATGGCGTGGGGGGATGGATGGATGGATGGATGGCGTGGGGGGATGGATGGGGGATGGATGGATGGATGGAGTGGGGGGATGGATGGATGGATGGAGTGGGGGGATGGGGGGATGGATGGCGTGGGGGGATGGATGGATGGCGTGGGGGGATGGATGGATGGCGTGGGGGGTGGATGGATGGATGGCGTGGGGGGATGGATGGATGGATGGCGTGGGGGGGATGGATGGATGGATGGATGGATAGAGTGGGGGAGCCGAAGGCAAGAAAAAAAAAACGAGTACAATCAGGGAAGCAGAAGTCAAGAAAACGAGGGCAATCAGGGGAGCAGAAGGCAAGAAAAATCAGGGGAGCAGAAGGCACGAAAAACGAGTACAATCAGAGGAGAAGAAGGCTCAAAAAATGAGTACAATCAGGGGAGCAGAAGGCACGAAAAAAGAGGGCAATCGGGGGAGAAGAAGGCACGATACCACCATAATTATGCATGTACTGGAAGGGCTTTCTCGACAAACATTTTCTTTCAATAGAAACGACAAAGTGTGAATGCACATTTGTTACAATTTGTATGCAGACTAGTACACCTTGTATGCCTTGCCTTCCACATGAGAAAATGTTATGCATCTCAGTACTTAAAACAAAAAACGAATCCACACCAAAGAAGCAATAATCCTGCAGCAGCACATTTCTATAGTGGCCTTTTCAAATCAGGCACGATTGTTGCGAGCCTGAAAGGGTGTATAAGCCTATCTTAAGGCCTTACTGCTTCAGAAAAATGAAAAGCACGAGTGGGCATGACGAGACATGCATCGGGACAAACCACGCACAGAAGTCTCCCACATTGCTACATTCTTTCACAAAGGATGGCCGTGTTACGCAGATTTAAAAAAATTAAAAAACAACTTCAACAAACTGTGCAACAAAAAAACATAACGTCATGATGAAACAACATTACACCCATGTGCGTTGAAACAAGGATTTTCACATCACACTTAAGGCACAGGCAGC
Source organism: Lissotriton helveticus (assembly GCF_964261635.1). Classification (NCBI taxonomy): domain Eukaryota; kingdom Metazoa; phylum Chordata; class Amphibia; order Caudata; family Salamandridae; genus Lissotriton; species Lissotriton helveticus. The sequence continues at coordinate 740,779,617 of NC_136065.1, read as the reverse complement.
ATCTCGGCCTATGCAAATTAGTCTGGAGAAACGCGTTTTTTTTAAGCGGTAGCTCAAAATGAAATCTCTGCCTCTACCACGTGTGACCTCAAAGGAAGGTTGGGAGGGATATATATGGGATAATATGAATCTAAACAAAGAGCACGGAAAGGAAGCAGCTATTACTAGAGCTGTCTTTCTTTGATCTCTGTGAGTGTATGAGGGGTCAACAGGCTTTACAGAAGGAGGCTGGGAGGGGGGAGGAGAAATGCGAGACACGGCCTGGCGGCCGTGGACAAAAACATAGTGGGACTGAAAGCCAAAAACGGAGATTAGCATGCCACTAAAAATAAAGGTTGCAAATGAATGCGTTTGTATGCCTACATGCAGCTGATATCAAAAGATGCACGTTAAAAGTAGTACCGAAGTGAACCCAATTAGAGGTTAAACGCAAAACATTTAAGAAAAAAAATGCCCTCTTCATGCATTTCTGTGCATCTGATTCTGAATGAAAGGGCACACAACCAAATAACAAATATGAATCGAAACAAAGAGAGCACGGAAAGGAATCCGCTATTACTGGAGCTGTCTTTTTGATCTCTGTGAGTGTATGAGGGGTCAACAGGCTTTACAGAAGGAAGCTGGGAGGGGGGAGGAGAAATGCGAGACACGGCCTGGTGGACGTGAAAGTGAAGTGAATAATTAGGGGAGGAGAAATGCCTGCCTGAGGCCGAGCGCACGCTGGGGGAAGCTTCAGATGCCTGTGGGAGGGATGCTGGTGGCTTTGATGTGGACGCGCTTTTCACGGGCACTGCTTGAAATCCGCCCGATGGTCTAGCTCTTGTTTTAGCCCCAATACTCTCGTCCTATTATTCCTTGCGGAATTAATAGGACGAGCCCTAAAAACCTCATCGCCCCCAAACATCATTTTCCCTGAACTCCAAAACCCCTCACTACCTTTAATCTACATGCAAGGGTGTGATTTTGAAGTTTCCTTAAAATTATCTTTCCTGTGAAATGTTTCCTTTAATTTTTGATTCATTTGTATTTCCTTAAAATTGTTTTTCTAGGAGTTGATTTCCTGAAATGTGGTTTCTCAGTTTTCGTGTTTCCATTAATTAGCATACATCAGTAGGGATCGTGCAGGTACATGCTGCTTGACCTAAAAAGAAAGCCATTCACTGCATGCTATCATAAGACAGTTATAATGCTGAAGGGCCACTTTTTGGAATAAAATAAAGAGCAGAGGACAACAATTTTAACCCCACTTAATGGGCAAAAATCTTCTCTCATTTTAACACTTTTCACCTCTTCCGAAAAGAAAGGCTAAACAAATTCATAAACTCCTCTCTAACACTTTTCCATTATGGAAATGATCAGATATTTGCTACAGCAAAGGCATTGAGTAAATCCCCTTAAAGTGTGGAAAGGGGTATGTAACACCTCCAAACTTCAGAGGCCTTGGGGACCGGATTTCTCCACAGCGAAATGTTTACCCATGGAGAACAAACAATAAAAATGGGAAGTATGCAGTTGTACAGCACGGCTGACTTTCTCTAATGCGTAATTATACCTTGAATATAGTTACACACTGGAAAATAGCAACTGCTCCCAAACTTCCTTAATTTCCAAAAAGTAGTAAATCTGCACCTGTTCGTTCGATAGGTATTTTTTTTTTGTACAGGTGCAGATTTCATTCACCCACAAAGCCCTTCACACAGGCAAACCCGAATACTTGGCCTCTAAACTCAAAAAAGCCGGACAAACCAGGTCCCTCCGGAGCTCAAACACGCTACTACTCATCCCAATGAAAGCACGCAAACAAAAAACCGCAGCCCGATCCTTCGCGGGAAACGCGGCAAAAATCTGGAACGCTATCCCCCCGTATAAGAACTATCTCCTCCTTCGCAAAATTCAAAGAGCAACTAAAAAATATTTTCCTTGATCGGTCCCTAGCAAAAGGGCAGGAGACGCAGAAGAGCTATTGACAATACCCACCGATGGGGGTGGGATACCCAGATTACAGTCATCCTGATAAGGTACTACAAGTAGGGGAGAGGTGTGGCTCCGCGGCCAGGGCGACTGACGCTGGAATCTGGGGACCACGGTTCGATCCCCGGCTCCGGCGGCAGGTTAGCCCAGCACCATGTGACTCTGGGCAATAGCTCGCTTAATCTTCCCGACGGCCCCCAGCGCCTAGAGACCCTTACGGGTGATTGTGCGCTATACAAATGTGGACTTTACTTTACTTTACACTGGTGACTTTACCTCCAATACAAAAACTGTATACCCGATACTGTCTCAAAACTCTTGACACTTGTGCTGATATCTGCACTGTACTTACTGTGAATGTTTGTTTGGTCTTTGCATTTGAACGGCTGTAGCGCTCTGATACCCCTGGGTCTGGCTAGCGCTATATAAAACTTCATAATAATAATAATTATTATTATTATTTGTGGATTGGCCTTTTAATGTATTGTTGTTCCTATGTATAATGGGCTAGTTTGTTAAGTTTTTATACAGATATACATCATCATCAATAACTTTATTGCGGCTATTACAGCCATAAAAGCGCATTTGAATTTACAACACAATAAAACATAGTCCAAAACAATATGCAAGAATAGATTATCATGGAAGCACTGGTATATACATCTGCAGATATACATAGGCCTCATTAATTATGACAAGGACGGACTTCCTCATTGATAATAGAATTATACAGATATAAATTGATTTAAAACTATAAATTAAGATAAAAACTTTAATAACATTGTTAAACACATCCTATACCTCGTAAAACGTCCATTATCAGTGGGCCAAATAAGAAGGAGGTGGTCTACCTCGCAGACTGAGCGAAGTCCCAATTTCTTGGTGCAAAAATAATTATAACAAATTGAACAGTCACAATAGCTAAGTGTTGGTCTTCAACAAATGCCTTTGTTTAAACCACATAGCAAGGAGAAATTTTGAAATTACAATAACATAAACTGGATCGGTATCGGTTTTTAGGATCCTAAAAAATACGCGGTAATTCCTTATACCCAAATTTCTACCTAATTGTATAATCCATTTAGACCTGCCCGGCAAACAAACAGGCCAGAAGAACAGCACATGAATTTCTGTTTCCTCCTCCACTAAGCATCCAGGACAAAGGCAATGGGTTTCACCCGACCACTTATTAGTTATTGCAAAGAGCGGAAGAGTCCCATATCTAAATTGGAGAAACAACTTCCTTGCTAATGCGGGCTGTATTGAATCTAGCACCTGCTCAAATTGATAGTGTGACTTAAAATCCAAGAATCCATAAGTTAAACTCGTAGCTCTAGTTGCCTGGATTAGGATAGTCAATTTAAAATCTTTCAGTGCTTTAGCTAGAGTTTTTTGGGGGATAGCTACACAAGACTCTTCTGGAGTAACCCATAGGTCCTCCCTACCTATGACGCGAAAAGAATCCCTCACAAAAGACAACCAAGGTATGCTACCCACAGCCCCCAGTGATGACATTACTACTTTTAATTCCTCCATATAGTGTCTCAACTCAGGTATGCTCCATAGCCGTCGCCAATAGAGCAATGGTCGGATCGAGATTGAGTCCACCACTGGGAGGATGCCCAAGTCCATCCTAAGAGGTACTAGGGGTGTGTTTGTTGGCAAAGCCAAAATTTGTCTCATAAACTTAGTTTTGGATGAGGGTCAGTACATTTGTAGGGCTATGCCCCCAAAGTGCAGCCCCATATAAAGAGGCCGACCGTGCTTGTACTAAATATATTTCCAACGGTGGGCTTATAACCTTTGAAACACAGGTCTTCTGAACTTTCAATATTCCCCCTGTTGCCTTAATTAACTTTAAGTTAGCCTTATTAATTTGAGGGCCACATCCCATCTTATCTTTAGGGATAGACCCAAATAATCAAAAACATGGACCCGCTCAAGCGGCATATCGTCCATCATTGGGTGTGGGCAGTTAATAGAATTGGCATTGAAGACCATATATTTTGTTTTATTAATATTAACTAAAAGATTTCTCCTTTTGCAAAACTGACTACATTCCGTTAATACTTGCTGCATGCACATAGGTGACTTCGAGAGGAGCAGCCTATCATCCGCAAACATTAATGCAGGAAATTTGCGGATGATATCTTAGGGGAATCTAAATCCTTTGCGGCAAGTAGATCTTCAATTAACCATTTAGAAAAAGGGAAAAGAGGGTGGGTGCGAGCACATCCCTGCCTCACCCCTTTGCCAACAGGGAAGGGGGCTGTCAGTTGGCCATTCCAGCTGTATCTTACTCTAGCATATGTACCCTCGTGGAGGCGTTTGAGTTGAAAACAAAGATAGGGTGGGACTCCCATGTCCAGCAGGATACCCCAAACCTGGTCACGGTCGACCATATCAAACGGAGATTTCAAATCCACGAAGGTAAGATACAGACTCCCTCCTTCCAAAATCACGTGCTTCCATATATTAACTGAAGCCTAAACAGCTGATCTACAGTTGAAATCTTGGCTCTAAAGCCAGCTTGCAACGGAGTTAATACTTCACGGTCTTCCATCCAATCCTGTAATCTTCCTAATAACACCCTCCCAAAGATTTTTTGGGTAACATCAATAAGGCTGATTGGCCTATAATTCGCTGGTTCACAGGGGGACCCTTTTTTATAGATCGGAACGATCTCAGCACCTGCCCACGTGGGCGGTGCTTGAAGGCCATATAAGATTGCATTAAAAAGTGATAATAGGTATGGAGCCCACATTGTCTGTTAGTTTTTAAACAAATCCCCAGGGATTCTATCCAACATGGGGCTTTGTTAGGTTGCAGCTTAGCTAAAGCAGATACGACCTCGCCCATAGTACATGGGGGTATATCCCATGAAAGTTCAAAATTAAAATGACACATTGAGATCTTACTGACACTTAGATCGATGGAAGAACTTGAGTATAATTCCTTAAAATATAAATGCCAAGTTTCCTCATCAATGTTTGGATCAAGAGTGGTCCTCCCGGAGTGGACCAAGTTCCAAAAATTTCTACTATCTTTTGAATCCAAGGCCTTCATAATAGCCTGCCATCTATCTGCTTCCCACTCAGATTTAGCTCTTGCAATTGTTTTCTTAAAGGCTGCCCTAGCTTTCTGGATACAAGCATTATCGGCCCCCTTAAGCGGGGTCAACAGGGCTTGTTTTGCTTGAAATGAAATGAAATGAAAATGAATTTTGTAAAGCGCAGAATAGCTGCCCGGAGGCGTCCCAGCGCTGGTAGCTAACAAGTGTTGCCCGAAAGGCTGGATACAGGAGGACAGACTATTTGTTGAACAGGAAGGTTTTTAGATTTTTCCTAAAAGAGGTAAGGTCCGCGTTGGACCTGAGATGAAAGGGTAAACTGTTCCACAATTTGGCCACGTTTAAAGAGAAGGAGCGACCTCCTGATCTAGACCTTTTAACCTTTGGCACAACAACCAATAAGGCGTTGGTAGACCAAAGCTGTCTGCTGGGAAGATAGGGGGCGATTAAAGGGCGACTGATCAGTGGCCCAGTTTCCCAAAAGGATTGATGAGCAACACAAAGGGATTTGAAGCTGATCCTGTCTTTCACCGGAAGCCAATGTAATCTTGTCAGTCCGGCCTTCACAGAGGACCTGCTTCCCTACAGTCCCAAGTATACCAGGATTTTTTGTCACTGCCAGCTTTCTGGTTATTGGGGGCACTGTTGAAAAAGTCCGCCAAGATCCGGACCATTTCTTGATGAATTTTTCCTAGCTCGCTATCGGAGCCTGACTTAGTTAGATTTTCTGTTGCGAGGCTTGCTTTCTCTAGCAGAGGTGTAATACTCATATACAGTTTTGACATTGTTTCCAACGATTGGTTTATTTTGGCCCATCGAATTTGTCTCCCTCCTTCGACAACAACCAAATTGTTTAAATACGGCTCTTCGAGGACTTGACCTAAACCCCCATCTAAAAGTCTAGCACTGTGACTAAGGGGTTATGATCACTTTCACTACGTGCTATGACACTAAAATCCGCCACATTATGCCAGATCTCTACACTAATTAAGATGTAATCGATTACAGTAGCCTGACCAAATATCTTAAAAGTAGGACACCCGGGGTTATCACCAGGAAACCGCCGTTACAAGCCCTCAGGGAGAAGGTCGTGGTTAGCGAGGATAACTGGAGAACTAGAGGTGTCCAGCGCCTAATCGAATACATATTAGGTGCCGGAATTGACCAGATGGCATCCTCATCACTGGTAATAGGTTGCGAAATACCGCTTAGGGGTTCAAAATGGCAGTTAAAATCCCCCCCCAATTAGAAAGTACATGTTCCCTACTAATGAATTAAGAAGATTTAGCAAGGAATCTAGCGTCGGGGAGATCCCGCCATACTGGACTGGCCGAGAGTAAATATTAATAATTGCTAATTTCGGTAATTTATTATGTGACAGGAGGACTCATATGATATCCGGGGAGTGTGTTTCTAGAAGCTACCCAGATACATAACCCCCCCGATGGTCTGCCCTTCGGTGATTTCACTGCCGCCTCGCAGTATGCCACATAGCCTACTCTATATTGAGGTTTCCTGGAATAGGCAGATCTCGTGAGAGTCGATATAGTCCCCCCTAGTCCGACTGCTCTGATTTAGACACGCGACCTGCAATATTCCAAGATAAAATTCTAGGGCCACCCGGAATCAATTGTTTACTTTACCTAGCATTGCCCTCCACTTCAGCTCTATCAACCCTTCCAGGGCTACAAATTCCAATGGGAGTTGAGACCCATTCCATTGGGCGGTAGTCAACAGTGCAACTGCCATAATTTATTACATTTGGGGCAGGAATATTCTCCAACCCCTCCACTCCCTTAACTAAGCACGGTTTGGGATCAATATAATCCCCCTCTTCATTATTTGGCCCTGATTGTTGGTTTAGATCCCTATTCCCCCTAAGTTAACGTATTCTTCGGTTATTATATCCAGGTGAATAGCAGTAGGTGTCAGTCAGTCCACCAGATCCAATGGACTGAATCTATTACTAAGGGGTACTGCTGACAGATACTCACTACTCTCCTCATCTACTCTACCGGTCCGTAAAGCTGACCGGCTGGTCCTACCCCTATGCGCTTCGTACTTGGCAAAATTGGGCATATAATCTTGCGGGATATAAAAATAACTTGCATTCCGAGCCTGGATGGGAGATTGCAAATATTTCTGAGAGCCCAAACAAACATGTTCCACGACCTTAGGATCTTTAAAATTAATAACAATACAATCCCCTACTGTATTTTTTGGTCTACTACCTACCCAACTCAATCTTCTCACAAATAAAATCTGGCATTGTACATCTCGAGGAAGAGGTCTGTTGTTATTTAACCAATGAATCGTCTTGTTTTTTAATTGGCCATAAAGTTCAACTTTACCATGTTCCAATTCTGGAACACCAGTCAAAACAACAACATAGGTTGAACAATCAGGGGGTAAGTCTAAATGGGGGTGAAAGTTCTTTACATCCTTCCCAATGAGGCTCCCCCTGGAGACTGTATCAACTTTTTGGGACCGGCCCTCGGAATCCCTGTGATTACTACACCTAGCACCCTGTGTCTCTAGGCCCACTACGTTACTCCCACTCGCTACTTCACCCCTTGGCTCTGTAAGATCCATTGGTTGCACAGCCAGGCTCACAATCGATGGTACATTGGAGCTGGTATGGGCCACAGGACCCCTTAGTCCCTCCTTCACCAACACATTGCTTTGACCACAGCTCGCCATATTATTCTTAATACCTCCCAGGGTGGACATTGTCAATTCTTCAAATTTTTCGAGCCTACTCTCAATTGATAAAAGTCTTTCTATTAAAGGCTGCAAAGACGATGTTATAAGGGCACCTATTTTTCGCCAGTAGACCTCTTCAGACTGCGGCAGTCAAGTGACAATATCAACCATATTCTCACCATTAACTGCAGAGAATATTTCCTGGGGGGTTTCAATAATAGAAGTCTCTTCAATTGCCATATCGCTAGGTTTGCTTAGTTCAGAGATCTTAGACTTCTTTCCCTTCGGCTGTGCACCCCCTCGCTTCCTCTTTGAAGCAACCCCCTGTATATGTTCTTTAAGTTGTGGGGGCTCTCTGTGTATTTCTGCAACGCACATAATTGAGCCATTGGTTGGATTTGGCAATACACTGCATGGCAATGGCGTGAGGTGTAAGAATTCTCAGTCGATGTGAGGGGGCCCTACAGCTTGTTGTTGACTTGTGCTCTGGATCTGCAGGCCAGGAGAGGGAGCAGACTGGGAGTCTTTTTCTGGCGTGCGTACATTCGTTTTACCCCCCAGAGATGATCTTTTAGCAAACACGGGGTCCATAGAAAGATGGCGCTCAGTGATAGCTATCTTATGGGCAAGCACAGATGTACCCCTCGTTATAAATTGGTCGAGAGTTCCAGCAACGTAACCAACTCCAGGGACTTCCTCCCCCTTCCCTCACGCGCAGTAATTTCTATTTCAATGTATTTGGAATAGAATCAAATATCAATTGATTTCCACTTACTAGGAGGACAACCCAGCCGTTGGTAAGGAAGACCTCAGATGGGGGTGCCCAGCCCAGCCTCACCCGGTCTCGAACGGGCCTGCCCTTGGCCCGGGCTTTGCCCGGCGCGCGCCCGCGCAAAGTTATCTAGCGCTTGTGGGCGGGCAGGCAGGCAGGCACAGGTGAACTCAATTACGGGGTTTCTGGTCTTTGGAGTCCCGTCACAGCAGCCAAACCAAAGTCCCAGGTACGAGCGGCTCCCGCAAAGCAGGGGCCTCGAGAAGTAATCCAGCGCTTTTGGGCGGGCGGGCAAGCATAGGTGAACTCAGTTATATATAACAGATATAGTCTGATATGAAGTTAAAAGGTAAGACATTTTGTAAACTTTATGACTCATTGAAAGATTTTATAGTGAACATCATAGTTTAAAACAGGAGCAAACAGCAGACACTGCAATTACACTTCGGGTTACATTTAAAGATTTGTAAATTGTAAATAAACAGCAATCCCTCTTCCAGCGAAAAAAATATTAAGGACCCCTTTTCACCACTTTTATGTGTCATGGTACCTGTGGTCAACAAAAGCTGATAGTTAATCAGTAAATATGCTTTTGTTGACATTTGCAACATAAGCTTCTTGCTGCGGATTGTCTCCAAGGCATGAAGTAAGATCAGAATGTTGAGTTTAGTTTTAGGTGAAAGGCAATAGATCTACAGAAACTTACAAAAGAGGGGCAAAAAGATCACCACCTCAGTAATAGAGCATAGCACAGGGCTATTTCATTGATGCATAATTAAAATAAATCAGCCTACGAACTGCTTCCGGTGCAATGCATGGATGATAAAGCACACTTTCGTTGCGGTGGTAGGTGAACACACCCAAAGCACTACACAGGAAGTGCAGGATAATCATGTAGCTAGGGCTCTGTAGGGCCAGTCTGACCCTCTGTGGAGGATAATCTATAAATGTTTTGAGCAGTTCCTGACATCAAAGGACGCAAGCATGGCTATATTATATATATATAAAGAACTGCACTCGTCCAACACGAACCGGCACTCCCCAATGTCTCAGGGCACCACCGATCCAGTAAAAACGAAAGCCGACCCAGCCATCAGGTGAAAAAAGATGTATTTATTTAAATTAGGTGCATCGCCACTCGCATAACGTTTCGGCCTACTCAGAGGCCTTGGTCACATGACGCTGTAGATGGGACAGGCTTATTTAAAGTGCTAGCGCGTGCTTACGGGAACAAATGATTGGTTCATCACAGGTACATAATAATGGACATAGAAAACATGTTCAAATTTGAACAGCGAGTATGTAACTAATGTTTTACCATCATAAATCGCTTATTGTGTATGACCACTAGAAATCACATATGTGTAACAGGTAAACAGGATTTTTCAAAAGAAAAATTTCCAACCCACATTTACAAACATTATCACATCAAATGAATGTATCTGAAAGGTGTGTAACGACAGGGAGAAAACAAACAAGAAAGGGAAACCAAAATTTATGATTATTTCCCTCGCCAAGATATAATAATCTAATGTCCATAGGAGGATTGACACAGTGTTCAATTATCCCAATTTCTCACCGTACACTATTTGCACATGTAAGTTCATAATGCTACCCAAGTGGGTTGGTCTAACATATCATGTTCAATGATTTAATTGTCCTAATTACCTATGGCATACAATTCATGATAATAATCAAAATATATACAAGTGTCAGTTAATCAACCGCAAGCAACAAAAAATAACAAAGAGTGTCGTGAACAGTGTTGACAAATAATAGCTAAAGATTAAAAACATCCCTCCCTAGATGGATAATAGGAGTGTATAGGATTGATAATCAAAAAAATCTTTTTCTAGTAGGGAAAAACCTGCATAGACAGTTCTGTTTCAGTTTATTTAGAAAAAACAAGCATTCCCTGAGTTCTAATGATGCTTGTTAACCCATTATCAGCATATTAATATTAATGAACGGAGAACATATTTGTAGGAGCTGCCTGGCAATTACAAGTGGGTATGAAAATCCACACTAGTGTTAAGACCACCTGGTACCTTGGTGTCGAGATCCAGGATGTACTGTGTTTCGAGAGCTCTCAAAATAGCTTCACGGTTACCACCTCTACGAAGTGGTGGGACTGAATCAATGGCAAAGTATTTGAGTAAGTGACTTTGTATATATGTAATATATATATATATATTTGAGCAGAAACTGAGCTAAAGAAATAAACCGTTTGGATTGAAATTCACGGAGTCAGCGCCTTCTTTGATTTGAAGTTTGGTGTGGTAAAGAATATATATATATATATATATATATATATATAAAAAATTCTCACCGTACATCAAAGTACACATGCACTCCTCGCAGTGATCTCGCCAACAATCCAGTGGTCTGCTTATAGATAAATTGTTTATTTATGCATTGAAGCCAAAGAAAACACCCTACGCGTTTTGGCGAAGCTGCCTTGCTCACGGGTCAATTCAATGCTAAGTCAAACAGACATTTAAACATGTTACGTGCACATGATCAAAATTCATGACATAAAGAATGGACTAAAACCTGAACAAACAAACATAAAACGTTGTCGGCCATTTTGTAATATATTGAATTTCATGATTTCCCATCCGAAAAGGTGCGTGCCCACCGTATTAATGCTGGAAACATTAACTCAATTCATAAAGTGTAGCACATTGTGAGTTCTCTGAAGTCTCATATCACAGAGCAACATTATTAAAAAAATTAAGTACATGCTTTCATAAACCGCTGATTAGCGATGTCAACTCAGTATTTCAGTAAATCTTCGTATGTGTTACATTCAATGATTCGTGGCTGTCATATAGCTAGTGCACATTAATGCTGAATTCCTAAAGTGCAGCACATGGTAAAATTACCGATATCTCACAGGGAACGTTAAACGATCACTCGCAAGTTGCCTTGTCAGCTCTGTATCTCAAAGAATAAGCAAGGTTGAATTACTTCATTCTCCTGAAATGCAATGCTCACCCAAGTGGGTATAAATGTAAGACAGAAAGCAGGACCTTCTACACACTTCTAGTGATGCAAGTAGATTTACCCAAGTGGATGAAGAAAAACAGGTGCTGCAGGGAGAAAAAAAACTATGTAGGAACTGGCGATATTTTATCTAGTACTAAATCAATGGGTACACAATGTCCAAATAAAATTAACTGCTTTAGACGCCAGTAAATTGCACTTTTGCCCCCAATAATGGATGTATTCCATCTGCTTGACAGTACCGGTTCAGTACTATCTTCCATTCTTCTACCCTAGTGGGTTAATCCTACAATGAAAAGTTCCCAACACCTATGCTGCTATTAACAACCTCAGTGGGGTGATTAAGGTCCCAACCAAATCTTCATTCCTCTGGCAAAGTCCTCTGCATCAATTTTTCATTCACACCTGTGCACAAAAAACAGAAAATATATATATAGTGGGCAACATAACCTTCACTCCGGAACCAGACAACTTTACATCTCGACTATATACAGTTAAAAAACATAGTGACAGTGACATAAAATTCTAGCATCGGAGTTCACACCGAAGGTGTGACAATAAGCCTATTATCTCCTAATTCTGAGCATTTATACACACAAGTCAAATCAGCTATTAGTGGCCCTAAATTAACCGTCAAACTATTTTCCCAGATACCAGGCCATCTCTTCCTCCAAGTTCAAGCCCCCAGGAATTTTCGAGTCCAGATCTAGAATGTACTGAGATTCCAACTGCCGGAGTTTGAGTATCCGGTTACCTCCTCTGGCACATGGAAGCACCCTGTTGATCACAAAGAAGCGTACAATATCACGATTACTTTTATGGAGCTCTTCAAAATGCCTCGCTATAGGTGATAATTTGTCCTTGTTTTGGATAGCTCTCATGTGCTCAAGTACACGTTTTTTTGCTGCAAACATGGTGCTGTCAACGTATTTCTTGACACATGGGCATATCAGGACATAGCACAATGGTCTGAAAGGCATGTCAGATGCTTATCGATTGGCTTCTCTATGTCCCCTACAGGGTAATACATCTTTTTCACATTGCAGCTGTATTTGCACGCCTTGCAAGACATGCACGTGAAAAAGCCCCTGATCTCAAGGCCAGAATCTTTTCTTCTGGTGACATCATTACTGCATAGTTTGTCCTTGAGAGAGTTACCCTTTCTACAGGTGATTATGGGATCATTTCCTACTACAGCCTCTACAGCTACGTCTGTCTTCAATGTCTTCCAATGTCTCGTGAGACATTTACGTACAGATTGCGAGCTGGAATTGAAGGTGGTGATATACATGACAGTGTTGGATTCTTGTTTAGTGTTAGATGGAACCAACAATTCCTCTTGTTTAACTTTGGCTGCTCTACTACGAGAGGATTGGATAGAATCCGAGTTATAACCCCTCTCTAGGAATCTTCTTGTCGTGCAGTCACACTCTTTCTCAAAATCTGCCTCAGTATTACAATTTCTTCGGGCCCAAAGAAATTCCCCATAAGGGATACTGCGGATTAAAGTAGATGGGTGACTGCTGTCTGCGTGCAGTAAAGTATTGCCCGCAGTTTCCTTACGGAACAGGCTGGTGACCAATTTGTTATCTTCTAACCTGATCCGTAGATCTAGAAAGTCAACCCCTGTGGCGATCACTCTTCCTTCAAACTTAAGATTGACATCATTGGTGTTTAGGATGCTGATAAATGCCATGGCTTGCTCCTCACTCCCATCCCAAATGATGAATAAGTCCTCAATAAAACGCAGCCATGTAATCACATGGCTGTGATATTGATGACACACCATGGGCACCTGCCACTCCCACCAACCCATAAAAAGGTTGGCAAAACTGGGAGCAAAGCAGGTGCCCATGGCCGTGCCTTGTCTTTGTCTGTAGAACAAGCCATCAAAGATGAAAAAGTTATTCTCAAGATAATATCTGATCATCTGAAGGATTATCTCATTATGTTTATAAAATGAGATAGAACATGACTTTAAATAATGTTCGCAAGCCGGCACACCATCATCATGTCTGATTGAGGTGTACAGGCTGCACATGTCCAGGGTTATTAGGGGAAAGCTATCCTGCCAAGTGATGTCCTTAATCGTGGGCAAGGACTCTACGTAAGGGCGCAGGAAATAGTCGATATACTTTGACGTATTCTCTAAGCGTGAACCCATAGAAGACACAATGGGTCTCCCTGGTGGTCTAATAGGGTCTTTGTGTAATTACACAAAGGCCCTATTAGAACAAGGATTGCCACTTTGGGATTTCGATTTAACAAAAAAGCATACTCCTCCCATTCAAGGATGCCACTTGTATGCCAGTCTTTTAACATTCCATGGTAGGTGGCATTACACTCATCTATTTTGGATTTGGGGACCTGCTCATAACACTCTTGTTGATTAAGTTGTTTTAAACCTTCTTGAACATACTCGACAACATTCCCTCCTTTATCCGACTGTCGGATCACTATATTGCCTCCTTTATCCGACTGTCGGATCACTATATTGCCATCTTCTTTGAGGGATTTAATTGCTATTCTCTGTTTCTGTGTTTTGTCGCAGGGCCATGATTTTCTTTTTTGCCAATTTTTTAAGGTCATTGCCCATTAGAGTTTCGAATGTGTCAATACCATTAGAAGGTAAAACAGGGTTAAATGTGGATTTTGACTTCAAATAATTCGGACAGCTTAAATTAACTTTGTACCCCAATGTTTGAGCATCAATAGATGGCAATTCTACATTGTCCCGCTCAAGTTCCTTTAGAGCAATCAAAGTCTCTATTTCATTGATAGATTCTACTGCCGGGGCTCCGGCAGTATTGGCCCTTGGCTGTATGGTGCTTTTTACTTTAAGTTTATGCCATTTGTATAGACCCAGTTTTCTCGTAAAATGAAACAAATCAATCCTTTCCCGATGATAGGAAAATGTACTAGTGGGGCAGAATGAGAGAGAGGCCAAATTGTAATACTTCATGTTCAACAACAGTTAAAATACGACTTGAAAGATTTACCACATTTTTTGCATTCATTTCCCTCGTCGTTTTTGTCCCCGTGTCTCCACTCCCTTTGGGGTTGTTGCTACTCTTCCATCCACCCCTCCTGGTTTGTTTGCGGGTGTTGCTGTATCTCCTGAAGCTATTCCTCTTCCTTTGCCTCGTCCGGTGAATCCTCTTCCTCTCCCTCTGCCCCTGTCTATTTGCCAATTGAACTGATTTTGTGTCTTGATTCATTAAGCAAAACTCCCAATTTCTTTTCGCTTTCGTGGTTGTCCTTACAGCCTGCGGGGTGCCATCCTCTGATATATCACTTTCGCTAACATCACTGTCAGCTGCTCCTGTGCCTTGTAACGTGTCCAAATCGCCTTGGATTCCTTTGCGGCTCATATTGTCATATTTGCGACTGAAAGTGAAAACTTTTCCAGATTGTTAATCGATCTTATCTCTTAAAAACTTTCTCTCCTTTTTAGCAATTATTTAATCTTCATATTTCTCTATTTTCTTCTTAATGTCATCCATCTTAGTCTTAAAGATCTCAATCAATCAATCAATCAATGACATTTATAGAGCGCACTACATACCCGTAGGGTCTCAAGGCGCTGACAAGGCAATCTCACCATTCGCTTCCTTTTCAATTTCGTTCTTTAATTCTTCAATTGCTTTAATCAGCCCATTTCTTCCTTTCCACGCGAATTTAATTAGTATGGACAGCATGCGATTTGAGCAAACCATCAGATTTTCTGCCCATTCCTCAGCCAATTCCACATCAGGATCCTCCTATGAGTTGGCAATCAAAATTCTTAATCCTCGAAGGACACGTTTTTCTTCCTGAAATTTTTTCTAATGTGATGGCCTCCCACCACTTTGAGATTTCTTTTCTCATTAATCTCTCCAATTAAGTGGGCCCCGTTGCCTTCTCTTGTGCCTGTGGCTGTGCCTGTGGCTGCTCACTTGTTTTCACGAACATGGTCTTAGCTCTTAGCCTTCTACGTGACTCCGTATCTTGTTCCATATTTGGCTCCAAAATAACTGCAAGATTACTTGGATGCTATTCCTTCCATCCACTTCTCTATGCAGCTTCTCTTGAGATATCCTTTCTCCTTGCGAGATCCAAACCCATGGATCTCCTCGACGTCCACTGCGAGCCACTAGTGAAATGCTAAGACCGAGTTACGGTGAGCATTCACGTGGACGGCTGCGATGCGGGACGCTACATTAATCAACATGCAACATCTTCAGCAGTGTAATCACCCGAAACGGGCGCTGCTTCTCCTTTTCTGGATGCGTTCAAACCTTTGAAGTATGCGTGATACCCACACTAATATTTGTGTCCTGTTCCAACACGGGTTTCGCATCCACTCCGCGCTGCCCCGATCGGATACTCACACTGTCGATTTTCTTCTCCTGGACGTCCTCAAGCATCGCGGTCAACCGGCTGCATCCAGCACAACTTTCACATCCTCCGAAAAAGCCGGGACACTCAGCGCCGCGGTGCATCTCCAGGTCAGAGGTAACCCGGTTACCAATATTTCTCACTGTACATCAAAGTACACATGCACTCCTCGCAGTCATCACACCAACAATCCAGCGGTCTGCTTATAGAGAAATTGTTTATTTATCCATTGACGCCAAAGAAAACACCCTACGCGTTTCTGCAAAGCCGCCTTGCTCACGGGTCAATTCAATGCTAATGAAATGAAACTTATTGCACTAAGTGTGTAGAAGGTCCTGCTTTCTGTCTTACATTTATACCCACTTGGGTGAGCATTGCAAGTTGCCTTGTCAACTCTGTATCTCAATAAAGAATATGCAAGTTTGAATTACTTCATTCTCCTGCATGCAATGCTCACCCAAGTGGGTATAAATGTAAGACCGAAAGCAGGACCTTCGACATACTTATTGCACGAAGTGTGTAGAAGGTCCTGCTTTCTCTCTTGCATACAGAGTTGACAAGGCAACTTGCGAGTGATTGTTTAACGTTCCCTGTGAGATATCGGTAAATTTACCATATGCTGCATTTTAGGAATTCAGTATTAATGTGCACTAGCTATATGACAGCCACGAATCATTGAATGTAACACATACGAAGATTTACTGAAATACTGAGTTGACATCGCTAATCAGCGGTTTATGAAAGCATGTATTTAATGTATTTAATAATGTTGCTCTGGTTAGCAGGGCCCCAGCCAGACTACAGTCGAAAAAAAGTGAAACACCAGCAAAACGTGGGGGTTACCATAGTAAGCAGATCCTACTCTCCTACACTCATTACCAGCTGGTTGGACTATGGAAACCCCTTCTACGCCGGCATAAACAAGTCTACCCCGCAAACTCCAGACAATACAGAGCACCGCCGCCAGACTCGTCCTCTGTATCACTCGACACAATCACATCTGCCAACACCTACGTAAGCTCCACTGGCTCCCCGTCGAGAAGATTCACTTCAAGATACTCACCCACACCTACAAATGCCTACGCAACACCGAATCCCAATACCGCTATAGATTTACCCTCCACATACCCAACGAAACCTCCAGTCAGCCATCCTCCTCCTCGCCAAAACCCCACATATTCACAGAGACAAAGCAGGGGGAAGATCCTTCTCCTACATCGCGGCCAAGACCTGGAACGAGCTCCCAATCGACATCAGACGCGCCCCCTCTCTGAACACCTTCAGAAAGACTCTCCAGACCTGGCTCTTCATCTGAAGGAAACGGCTGTCCGCCGTCGCCCATCCCCCCCCCCCCACCCAGCGCCTTGAGATCCTCACAATTCCCTGATTGATTGATTGCACTCTTTAGAGTGGTAATAGTAATATTTACCCCTCCGCTATCCAACATTTTTCCTACTGTTGCACTCCCTGAAGTTGGAATAGTAAATTTAATTATTTTGCCATCAAACACTTTCCCTACTGTTGCACTGATTGTATTGGGCATTTTAAGTTTGATTATTTTTTCATTGTTTAATGTTTGAATTTATTCTAAAATGTTTTTTTAGATTTTAAATTGTGTGTATATATATATATATGTGTGTGTGTGTGTGTGTGTGTGTGTATATATATATATATATATATATATATATATATATATATAAATATATATTTTAAAGTTTTAAAATAAATTAATATATACTATTTTATTATATATATATATATATATATTTATTTAAATCAATATTTTTTACATCTATATTTTTGATTTAATATCGATATTTTTGTTCATTTATTTTCTTCAAAATATCAGGAAAAAATAAATATATTATCCCAAAGGCCCAAGCATATTTGGAAGCACACACTGCAGCTGAAAAACCGAAGCTTTATTAATATTGCCAGCCTGCGAATTCACACCTGTATGTTAACTTCATTGCCGACGCGTTTCGAGGTGAATGCCCTCTTCTTCATGGGCGGCTGCTTAGGAGGTCAAATGAATGTCCAGCATGCTTTTGAAGTATTGTCCCGCCCATAGTTGGTGTTTGCTAAGTGCACAGGAGCATGCTGGAACATATAGTTCTTCCCATAGTGGGTTTTCATAGACTTCGTTTTTGCAGCATGTATCATTCCCTTCGTAGGGTCCAGGTGAGTTCTCTGGTTATTTTAGGGCTCGGCATGTATATATATATATATATATATATATATATATATATATATATATATATATATATATATATATATATATATATATATATATATATATAATGTATGTATGTATGTATATGTGTGTATGTATGTATGTATGTATGTGTATATATATATATATATATATATATATATATATATATATATATATATATATTTATATATATATATATACTTTTTTTTATTCAACAAGTGATTTTACAGTGGCGGGCCACATAGTATTGTACATTGACAAAGGCCAACAAGTGATTTTACAGTGGCGGGCCACATAGTATTGTACATTGACAAAGGCAAATAAACATGAACATCGATATTTTTAACATCGATATTCTATCAGTGAACCCATAAACGTTTTCCATGGCAGAACAAATATGCCAAAGAATTCACTGTGCAGCCAAAACAGCTCACAAAGAACATGACTAACATAGCATTGAGCCTGTATACAGGCCCTCACAACATAAATTACGAACATGTTTGGTACACCCTCAAGGGGTTGCTAGCGGACAATGCTCCCTCATGGAACAGAGGTGTCTGAGGAATAACACAAGGACCCCTAGTCACCACAACAGCTCTGTGGCATTTAAGTTGGCATTATTCTTCCATATTCTTCTTCATAAATGTACACTTTTAGTTGTAGAAACTAACTTCAACAGTTTCATTCTATAAGCATTTTGCATCTGATGCCATAGAGCACAATTCCTGTTGTGCTCACATATATCATAATCAAAGTTAGTGAGTGTAGTTAGCAGACATATCACATCCCTTTAATACTTCACCACGTGGTATGCTGCAGTGCTCCTGGCTGCCACATCATCTGCCATCTGTTTGCCTAGTCTGAGTTATGTTCATTGTCAGTGTCATGATGAATCCTAAATTGGCGCTCCAACTTTTTTTATAATTGTCATCACGTCCTTAGGGTTTCTGAAGATTTTTGGCTTGCCCTTATGTTAGTTTCTCAATCGGGCTGGGTATAGTATTGCATACTGTATATCCATGGTTTGTAGCTTCCTTTTCACTGGCAGGAACTCTTATAGCGCCACATGGACCACTGCCGTAAAATACTGGTACAGTGCCACCTCATTCCCTTGGTACGATGTGGCACCCATTTCTCGCGCTAAGCACAGCGATGTGTCCCGGTAATTAGTTAGTTTGGCAATGATGGGCTACGGTGTAGCACCCGATACCGGTCTGGGGTCCAGTGATCTATGTGTACGCTCCACAATCATTACATAAGGAACATGTTCTGCTCTCAACAATTCCTTGAGCATGGTCTCCACATACTGTTCGAGCTTGCCTCTATTTGTGGACTCTGAAATGCCTGAAATACGAAGATTGTTCCTGCTCGACCTGGCTTTCATTTTTAGCTTGTATTACTGCCAGGAGTTTCTCCATACTTGAACATTTAGTGGCCCCGGAACATAGACCATATTCAGCCATGTAGATGTGTTATTCCGCCTCGGTGATTCGGGTGACTTCTTTATCTATTTTTGCCACCATATGATCTATTCTCAGATTCAGTGCTTCTAT
This sequence comes from Lissotriton helveticus, assembly GCF_964261635.1. NCBI lineage: Eukaryota > Metazoa > Chordata > Amphibia > Caudata > Salamandridae > Lissotriton > Lissotriton helveticus. The sequence continues at coordinate 740,759,950 of NC_136065.1, read as the reverse complement.
TTTACCGTAAATGGACTCTGAGCTTTTTGTATTGCCAGCAATATGCTTTCCAGGGTGGGACCTCCACTTACCGCTAGATCCTGTTTGAGGTCTGACAGTGTGTGTTGTTGAGTTTTTACGGAGCGGGAGCTTCAAACATTAGCATCGATTTGTTGTTTATTTGCTTTCCCCATTATTAAAACGCACAGATGCGGTCCCTGAGGCCCAGGCTAAGTGTAACCCACAAGGGGTTTATTGGCGATTAGGTGTGTCGTCGCTCGCCCTGCTGCTCGCCTTTCTACAGTGTCCGTGTGTCATGCCTCACCCAATGTAATGAGTTCGGTACACTATAGTATCTGATGCAAGGCCTCTCACTTATCGGCGGCACAGTAGCCCAAGCTGTGTCCAGTGGCTACTTTCTTCAGTGTCTGACAGCAATATGGTTGAGGGTTCTTTACCTTCTTCTCAGCCGTTCTGCGTGCAAGCCTTTGGACGTTCAAGCTTAAAGCTGGCAGTCACAACGTGACTGTGACCCACATCTTCTTATCACCGTTACGGAGACCAGGCCTAGTGCTCCCTCCGCTGTACTGAAATATTCACAACTGTTGTCGTCCTACCAGTGCCAAAATCGTTAAGAAACTAGTAGGTTATGCGGTGCTAGGGTGTTCCGCTCCCTATGTTCATTCCCAAAGTGCTGTATGCAGTGCCATAGTGTGCATGGGTATTTACCGAATCAGGACTTCTGTGGCAGTCTGGTCGCCGCACAAGACCACACTGTGCCCTCTCACCAGCGAGCAGGAATTTTCATCAGCCATATATTGTTAGGGCTGGGCTCAGCCTCGGTAGCTGCCGATTGACATAACCGGGCTCCTAGTCTCCCAGTGGCCCAACGCTCTCCACTCCTCCACAGTCTGGGCTCACCTGTAACTCGTTACAGTAGACCGCGCTCCGGGCCAGCAGTCCCTCGCCATCTCCACAGCCGTCCCCACCGCCTCTCAGCATGTCTCAGCTCCTCTAATCCTGAGCCGCTGAGTTGCTAGTACAAAGTGGCGACGCCAGCAAATCAATTCTTCTGACTTGGTATGGGCCAAAGGTGTTTGAAGCTTCTCTTCATCACCGGTAAGCCAGGTCTTGCACCGAGCAGCTAGGTTACGGGCGATGGACGGCAGCTTCCATGCTGTCCTTTCGCGGTTCCCGCTGCCTTCTCTGATCTCACTGGAACATGCCTGGTCCGTGTTATTCCGCTGTTGTTTCACTCTCCTGGCTTTGATTGCGGATTTATGGCCCCAACTAGCAGAGCTGAACTAATGTACGGCCATCTTGATGCGGGCTCTCAAGCACCCCCTGGCTGTCTGACACTTGACAGAAAAGTTGTGGCCGCCGTTTTATTTCTCAGGAAATGGTCCCCGGGCTAAAAATTTGGTTAAAGTAAATAAAGATGGTCAGGGTAGAGGTACCCTGACCCCTTGGGTGTGTTAAAGGGGTCCCGAGGGATCCATAAAGGCCAATTAATTGCCTTATAAAGTTTTTTTCTCAACAAGCGGGAATATGCAGACCTCTCGCGGTGCCTCAGCGCTACCCTGTGTGGGTCCCCTGTGGAACTGTAAATCCTGCCGCAGCTTTTTCGAGACCCGCCCACTTTTTCAAGCACTTTCAAACGCGCCTCCTGGCGCACTTCTCATTGGGATATGAAGTCCCCTTGGATGCTGAGGATTGTTGGAGGCCACAAAGCCCTCCTGTTACCACAAGTAAGTTCCATACAGCGGGATCGCTGAGAGCTCGTCTGTGGCCCGCCCCCTTTGTTCACCACTCTGTAAACCAGCCTCCTGAGAAGAAGACCTTGCAACTTGAAGATCTAACATCTCTTGTACAGATGTTTAGGACTCCTTCTTCTGAAACAATAAGGCTTTGAGTCTGCTCAAAGCATCAAAGTTCACATTCGAAAAGGCCAAATTGTTGTATCCCTAACTATATGGGCACGTGGAAAAAGCACTTGTGTACTGCAGGTCCCGACCTCAGAAACCTTCACCAGATATGATATTCCTGGTTACATCCTGCAGCAACCTTGATCATTCAACATCAAATAGCTACCATTGGAAAGCAATCTGAATGCTGGATGCTTTACAGCAGCTGGGGAACCTTTCAGATTACATGGACACCTTGGACACATTGCATGCTCCATGGATTGTAAACTCCCTGCAAACCAGAGAATGGCCTAAAGTGTTCTTGAAATCTGTACCCCTAAGAAAAACCTCATTTGCACCATTCCTACAATGGTAAGTGAGAGGTAGGATCCATGCCTCATATACGATCCCCTCTCCTGGCACTTCATATCTGCTTACTTAGTGGTGCTGCAAGCAGTATTTAACCCCTTTGGCGCTCATGACGAGCTCAGCTCGTTATGGTTGTAACCTGCGCTACGCGGATGACGAGCTGAGCTCGTCCGTAAAGCGTTTTTTTTTAAATCGCAGCGCGCAGCGGGAAAACCGCTAGCGCGCATGCGGTTAAAGTGAAGAGTTGAAAATGGCAGAGAAATTAACTTGTGTATCATCCAATCTGCTGATGGTACCTCTACAACAGTGAATTGTAATTGTTCTAACTTTTCTTTGTTTAACATAGTGTTGTCACGTCTTTTCTGACCATGGTTGTCTGTTATTTTGTTAAGCTGCATGGTAAAAACAAACTAGTGGTATTTAAGTGCTTTCATGGATCGCGACCAGTGCTTAAAGTCTGTAAAGTCCAACTTAGTAGCAGGATAGACCAAAGCTGTGATTGCCCATGTTGCAAAAGGATGTCACTCTCTATGATGTCAATAACAGGGGACACAATGTTACCCAGAAAATATCCTAGGGGATAATGTAGTCGTACCATTGTCAACCACTGCTAAAGCCTTTTCTAAATTTGCTCTGTCAATTTCACGTATTCTCTCAGCAGCTTCCTGCTGTGAAATTTTCGACACTTCATTGTATATAGCATACTGAAAGTACTTTTGGTGTGGCTTTCGAGGACCTAACAAAAAAACCCTGTAAATCCATGTCATCAGAAAGAAGAGAAGTTTTGTTTCTCCTCAGCCAAAGTTGAATGTTTTAGCCACTCTAGGTACCCTTTTCCAATGCTGTATGTTGTTTACTTCTAAGTGTTTTGTCTGAACGTAACGTGGGTCTGGCCTACTTATCCTGAACCCTTTTATGTTGTACAGAAAATGTGCCTGACATCCGTTAGTGTCTAACACTCACACTAACCATCCCTCTGGACCGGAACGTGAAGAATTATTTGTGCAATTATTTAAGCATGCTGTTGAATATGTCCTCCGTGTAATTTGTGAATTGCTGCCAATTCCTAATGCATGCAAAAGTGAGAATTTTTGGTGTGTTTAGATCCTTTATCTTGGCCAGGCAGACTCGACGTCTGCTGCAGTTTTATTCAGGAAAATGGTTTGTTTTGAGGCATGCTGGGAGTAAAGCCTCGTCCCCTGAACCTGCCAATCTCTAGTCCCCCATATAGATTTCAAATCAATATTGTCTCTTCAAAAGTCACCCTTGTGTTGACAACTGGGAAATGAAAGATGCAGAATAAATCAATTTTGTGTCAGAGCATATTTTCCTTCGCCGGGGAAGGTGTCCGTTTATAATAAAAGGACCCTGGGTCTGCTGGATTGTGACCTGAAAAATATTCAAACTTCTGTCCAAATGTCTACCCTGTGGCGGAGTGGGACAGTGTTCCCATTGGGTGTAATTAAATACTGCATGTGGAGTACTTGCTTTATGTAAATAATGGTGACCATAATGGTGAAAGAAACCATTTCATCATTATTAGATGTACCATCATACATTTCCTCCCTATTAAATACAGGGTAATTTTCTAAATCAGCAAGCATTTCATGTACCTGTTCTTACCTTGTTTGGCGCTCCCCGGTCCACCGCAAGTTTAATTTGATTGATGTGGAGGGAGTCCTAGCCATTTCCAGTTTTGCGGTGAGGTCGACGTTCTAGCGGCCCCACTTTCCTCATAAAACCGGATGCTTTCTCCAACGCGCAGCGTAGATTATTGCCGAAGTGAGTGTGCCTAATGCTATAATCCCCTAGCACAGTTTTAAAAAGAAAGAAACGTTCATTTTAACTTGCGGCATTCTGCTTTCTATGTGCAACCTGTTCTTACCTTGCATGGCGCTCCCCGGTCTACCGCAAGTTTAACTTGATTGATGTGGAGTCATAGCCATTTCCGGTTTTGCGGTGAGGCTGGCGTTCTAGCGGCCCGGCTCTCCTCAAGAAACAGGATGCTTTCTGCGACGCGCAGCGGACACGCCAAAGGCAAGCCCGTCTGCGTCCGTCCGCGGCCTTCCGTCGCCAGGAGCCAGTCACCCTGCTCCTTTAATTTCAACCCTTGACAGAAGCACTAAGCTAGTCTACACTAGTAACGGCTTAACAAAGATGAGAGGGCATTTTCCAGCAGGATGCACTTGGCATAAACTTACAGAAAATCCCAGTCATGTAGAGGGTCCTTTTATGTGCAGAGCATGCAAATTCCGAAGTATGGATAGTGACTCTGCGCTCTCTACCTTAGGTCACGCCCACCCTCCAAGATTACCGTGCTAGGAAGAAAGATCGGAAGCTAAATAATACTTGTACATTCACTTCAACGGAGTGGAAAGGCTTTCTCTGCAACATTAGGTCTCTGCCGAAACATGCCTCAAAAGTGTGGCATTGGTTGGACTCTGAGAAACCGGACCATGGCTTTCTAACCGAGACCTGGTTAAAGCCCAGTTCCACCCCTGCAATCTCTGTGGCACTCCCTGAAGGATATAAGTTGCAGAGACTAGATAGACAACATAAAACGGGTGGAGGAATAGCCATTGTATTACAGAGATTGGGTGACAGTTACGGTCCTGGAGGAAATAATTAACGACAAAATTGTGATCCATGTGTTTCGGTAAGATCTCACCCCTCAGTTGAATTGGAAGGGAGCTTTAGTTTATCGCCCTCCTGGCCCTATGGCAGACTTCTCAACTAAGTTGGTGGAATTAATAGCACCATATACTATATCTACCAATAATTTTCTCCTACTTGGAGATTTTAACATCCACAGTGAGCGAGTGGACAATGCCGAAGCAACGGCTTTCCTTGCCGACCTCGCAGCTCTAGGTGTAACTAAGATTAACAACGGTCCCACTCATACAGCTGGCCACACCCTGGATATTATTTTTACAAACTCTCCCCGTATTACTTGTGACTCTCCCCGGAGAATTAGTTGGTCAGACCACGCTTTCATTGATTTTAAGATTAAGGGACCCAGAGATCCGGAAAAGCCAGGCGCTGCCTGAAACTATTCATTCAGACAGTGGCATAAAGTTACCCCGAAGCCTTTTCAGCCGTTTTCCCTACCACTTGGGATGGGGAACACGAAAAAGTAGAGGAAGGGCTAGCTCGCTTTAAGGCTTTAGCCAAAGCTGCTATTGATCAACTTGCACTTTTGTAAACCTCTATGGGTAAGTCAAGACCGCTTCAAGCAGCTTGGTTTACTGCGGAGTTATGCATAGAGAAAGGGCACTGTTAAAACCTTGAGAGGCAGTGGAGACGGTCCCATGATACTGGTGACAAAGAAAAATACAAAACTATACTTGCTCAATACCATAAAAATATTAAAATTGCCCAGAAGACTTCCATCGCATTGCAGCTAACCAAGGCTGGGAATGCCCCTAAAGTATTATACCAGATCCTCAAGACCTTCACAAACCCTAAAGCGTGTGATATGGAGGAATCTCCATCTCAAGCCTTATGTGACACGATTGGGGAATATTTTTAACAGAAAACAGAGGCCATCTATGATAAAATCATCACAGCTGGCAATCTGAGTCCAACTATAATTCATGAATTCTCCCCTGACATAAAGAAGACACATTTGAAGAGCTTCCCCCTTCTGACTTGTGATGAAGTGGATGCTCTATTACATACCGTCAGATCAGGTTCCCCCCCCTTGATGTTGTACCGGCCAAAAAATCGGCGAGCCTTTCAAAACAACTGTCTTCCCCTATTTGTTCCCTTTTTAATGCGTCACTAAAGGAAGGTTATCTGCCTGCAGAATGGAAGGCAGCACAAGTCATTCCACTACACAAAAACACCAAGGCCTCCATGAAAGATCTTTCTAAACTGCGACCTATATCTCTCCTCCCGCTCCATGCTGGAAACCCACATCAACATACATCTATCAGCCTATGTCAAAGCGTCAAATTGCCTGAATGTGTCACAATCGGGCTTCAGGCCAAAATATAGTACGGAGTCAGCCCTAGTGGCAGTCACGGACAATATTAGGACATCACTTGACAGAGGTCAATCCACCTTATTGGTGCTTTTAGACCTCTTGGCGGCATTCAACACTATAAACCATCAAATTTTCCTCAGATTAGAGGAGTCCGGGCTAAAAGATAAGGCACTGCAGTGGATGACCAGCTTCCTTTCCGACCGTTCCCAGTCAGCTTGGGCCCATATATGTCCAAGTCTAAAGAAGTTGTCCAAGGGAGTTCCACAGGGCTCTTGCTTAAGCCCTACCTTATTCTAAATCTATATTGCTTTCTTGGCCAACCTTATGAGGACATTTGGATTTGTTCCAATATCCTATGCGGATGAAACCCAGCTCACCTTCTCCTTTGACAAACATTTTACCATAGCCCTAACCAACTTCTCTGCCGGCATGTTAGCAGTATCTCAGTGACCCGTATTTATTGTGTTTGGTGTATTCTTTGTTGTTACTTCCATCCCATGGGAGCAGGGCTATGTGAAATCTAGTTTGTTTTAAAGGTTCTGCTTAAATAAACAGTAGGAAATGAGACTCCATAATATTTGCCTCCTTTGTCTTCACCTTAAGTTTCAAGACGTGCAAAAAGTGTGGATGACAGCAGCTTTTGGTGCAGTTGGAGGCACTAGTCTTGGCACTGGTTCTGAGTTGACTTCTTGAGAAATGCATATCTCTCAACCTTTTGAAGTAGCTTAGTGGGTGACACAACCAATTTTGGCGGGAAACATACCATTTTTTTTAACCTCACAATATTCTACATTTCAACATTGTATATTTAAAGAAAACAAGACAAACATGATTGGATATTTAACAATGTAATATTTTAGATGGGCTTTTTACGTTTTCAACTTTCTCTTACCTGTGAAATTGTCTAGCAATCAGTCGGATACATAGTTCAATTAGGTAAATGAGATGAACAGCTGATAACTGGTTCCAGTCCCAGAGGCTGAAAAAGATGGGGAATTAAAATTGGGTCATAGCGGCATGTACTACCATACTGCTGAATGAAAAATATTATTATTAATATTAAACTCACATTGTTCATAGAAGCCTCTATTATTATTATTATTATTATTATTATTATTATTAAACTCACATTGCTCATAGAAGCTGCTATTAGTGTAGGTGAACAGGACAGGTGGGTTAGTTGAAAGGTGCATATAGAAATATGAGTGACAAAGCTGCCCTTTTAAGTGCTTCAAGCATACCTCTTAGGTGGTTAGCCCCAAGCTCATGTCAGTACAAGAATTGGCTAGAGCAGCAAAGACTTTGCTTGAACCACAGGTAATACAGTCCACTACTAAAAGATAGTCTGCGATCAGTACTCTCGAAACCAGCTAAGTCATTTTTAAAATAGCCCAATATTTGGGCATTTACGCAAATCATTTTCACATCTTGGATCAGTTAAGTTCATTTTTATGAGAACTAGCTAAGTCTGGCAACACTACTTATAACAGCTGGTGTGGTGTGCCTCACTTCAGTGACATTGATCCAGCGGTAATTTCACAGTCTTTTCTCAATGCAAAACATAATTTACCTCTAGTTTACCGCTTTAAAGGTGATGGACCTTTGCCACCGATAATCACCTTCAGGAGACTTTACATAAACATGATGATCAAAATGCAATTAATATTTAGGCCAATAATGAGAGTTGTGAGTATTTTAAAGCATTGCGGATTTTGTAAAACTATGTTCTGCAATAAAAAACTGCCTATCGGTCCCCTCATCAAAAAAAGAGAATGTTCCAAGGTGGTTCGAATGTGCTTGTTCTGCGCTGCGCACTAACCGCAAAACCTAGATGTATAATAGAGGTACAGATAGCAAGGAAAACGTATAAAACCAAAATTGCAGAGCGGAAAGCCGCATTATTAACAGAGCAGTGGGAGGAACTGGTTGGATGTGCAACCCAGAAGAGTAGTGCTCTCTTCTGGTCTGCCGTCAGAAAAACGCGAGATATGGGTTAACAACTGACCACAATAAGCTGCACGATAATCAGTAGTGTCTGGGAGAACCATTTCTCCAAAATATATGCCACCCCATCTGAGGACACAACAAGCTTTGTCCCCGTGCAACTGTGTTGCCTGGAGATCGGGCTTCAGGAGGTAGAAGTGGCCATCAGACAGAGTCTTGGTAACAAGGCTCCTGGTCCGGATGGACTCCCAATAGATGTTATCAAGTGGAGCCCAGATTTATGGGCACCGATCCTTCTCAACGTTTTCAATAGTTTGCCCCTAGTGCCCATGCCTAATACTTGGTCTACTAGCATTATCGTCCCAATATTTAAAAAGGGCGATAGAGCAGACCCGATTAATTACAGACCAATCTCGCTCTTAGACAATACCCTAAAGATCCTGGGGCGAGTCCTTTATAACAGGGTGTTGGAGTGGACGGAAGACTGTGGATTGTTGGATCCCTGTCAGATGGGGTTCAGAAGTAAGGTGGGCACGGTTGAGCAGTGCTTGAATCTGAAATTAGTGATCGACAAGTATAACTTCGCTCGATCATCCCCGATCTATCTCGCATTCATGGATCTCTCATCCACATTTGACCTAGTCAACAGGGCCAAACTCTGGTCCATTCTCTTGGATTATGGACTAGATGAGGCCCTTGTAAACTTTTTGGCTTATCTCCACACTGACCTTAAAGCGCAAGTTCGAATTGGGATGGGCGGGGAAGTCTCCTGTGCAATTAAAGTAGAAAGAGGGGTCAGACAGGGGTGCGTTTTAGCACCCCTTCTTTTTATTATTTACATTAACGGACTAAGCAACTGTCTAAAACAGGTGACACCAGACGTTCCGATGATTAAGGGGCAACCATTACCGGTCCTCCTATACGCAGACGATGCGGTCCTTATGGGCCGCACCCCAAATGCGCTTCGTCTACTTGTTAAAACCTTTGTACAATATATGGAGGCCTTAGATTTACGTGTGAGTTTTAAAAAATCTTTTATTATGCCATGTGGCCCAGGGAAACGGAAGCTTAATACTATACATGTGGGGACTGATAAGCTAGACTTTGTGAGTACATTCCCAAAGCTGGGGATGGTTTTTGCTGCGAGCGGCTCGTGGAGTGGGCATTTGGCCCACGCCACGGACAAGTTCTCAAAAGCCATCAATTCCATCTTGAGCTTGCCTCGCCCAAAGAAAATAGGTGCTACTATAGCTATTTTAAAGATTTTTAAACTACAGTGCGTATCAGCAGCCACATATGGGGCAGAAGTTTGGGGCCTGGGAAATACCCCTAGCATTCAAAGAGAAGAAAATCGTTTCTGCAGAAAGGTCTTGGGTGCCCCAATCTCATCCTCTGAGTTAATCTGTCACCAGGAATTAAATCTGCCTTATACATGCGACCAGTTTTATTCTGGCTTAGAATCTGGAAAAACAACTCTGCTGCCCTAACTCAGGATATTATAAATGATTGTCTGAGTTGCGATAAAGGATTAGCAATCCCCTGGCTCGCAGGAGTCTTCAAAACCCTGCACGCCGTGGGCAGGTGAGACCTCTTCTCTGACCAATCTAGAATAGACCTTAAAAACAAAAGCGAGTTAAAACAAATCATCAGTTGTGACCTATATGGGTAATCGATTGAATAGGCAACCATCTCCACTATATCTTACCCTGCCCATGACCAATTGGGAAAGATCGTTGCTGTTTCGCCTAAGGGCTGGCTCGGTAAAATTCTTGGTGTTTCCCTTTTGGCCTTTATCAGTCATCACATCTCAAACCTTGCCCCTGTGATGGAACGAGCACACAAAATGATTTGCATTTTCTATTCTTCTGTAACTTTTATTTAAAATATATCAACTGGTTTTTTATTACCATATTTTAGAAAACGAAGACCCCTTTCTTTAGGGGATTCCTATTTAATGCTGCTTTCTTTGGACACTGATGAACTGGACCTTCGCACTAGCACTTTTTTGAAACTGACAACCCGTGCCCGTAAAATGATGGAAAACCCATGAAATTTGATGTATGAGAGCTGTAATAATTTTAAATTTTGATCATTGTAAATTGCTTTGTAAAGAGATTATGGGACGATCTAAATGTATTTGTTGCTTTTATGAATTTTATGAAATTCGAATAAAGGTATTTTGAATTTGAGTATTTTAAAGGGTTTTATTTTCTAGTCAAAAGTTACGTTTTCTCTGATTCTTTATTCATTAATTTTCAATCAGGTTACAGTTTTAAGAAATAGGAAAAATAGAATTAATACAGATATATTATAGATTGCATACAAAGCACTCCATAAAGAAAAGGGAATGCAGCATAAAATGTCAGTCAGAACTCTTTAAAGAGTTTCAGGAAAAATATAATTCAAGAGTGAGTTTCGCAAGGCTACTAAATAATTAATAATTGGTAAAAATTGTGAGAAGTTGGCCTGATATGTGATGTCCACTATTCTAGTGGGCACCCTGTATCAGTCCAAACAACCCTTATGGTGATGGTTGTAAAGTCAACCTTATAGGCCAGCTATTCTAGTGGTAGCATGGACAAAGCAGTCTTAGACTAAAACTTCAGAGAGCATGTGAAGCCAGCTGTTTTACCATATGTAACCCCTTGAATACCAAATGAAAGGACACCACACAGGTTATATATAAAATATATATGTATTTATTATAAACACAACCCCTCTGAACTCCTTATGAGGTCAGAGGCTAAAGCACATAACAAGTTATTCAATTAACATACAGTAAGTTGCACAAAATACAGTCGAGCCCTAGGGGCGTTGCAAACTATATACTAAAATAGTGGTATAAGAACCACGTCACGAACAGAGCATAGGCCTAGGGCCTAGGGAATCGATTGGGCTACACTGAGCTAACGAGAGTTAGGAAGCAGGAGGCCCACGGGATGCATGTGCAGTGTCTAAACACACACGCGAGTTACCATAGGGATACAATGGTAGCGTAAGAATCAGAAACGAGTTGATTTAGGACACTTCCGGATGGACTAGGAGAAAGCTACTTAAAACTAGGACACTTGGATAGTCAATACCCACAGGAGCACCGGAGTACTTGCGTTACCTCACCCACAGGAGCCGGGTGCATAGATGTCAAGTTGTCGGGTTTCGTCGCTGAATCCTATGGAGACCTGTAAAAAGATGCTGCAGCCGACCAGGAGAGAAGTGTCCGGTTGGATCCAAGGGTGGATCGAGGATGAAGAGTACCTGAAAGCAGAGGGGACAGAGTCTGGGTCACTAGCCAGTGGCCAGGAAGGAACCAGGCGATGTCGCGAAGCAATCAGGTGATGTCGTGAAGCTTGTCTCTGCAGCCACGTGGACCAGGAGGCGTCGACGACAACCAGGCGCTGGATACGGACTGTCCCACGAAGGATCTCGCTGTCGGCGGTGTCGGCTTCCGGATGGGAGTCAACAGGCCTTGGCAAATGCAACCCACGCAGGAATCGAATATTCGCTTCCAGGCAGACCAGCAAGTGCTGGGGAGCCTCTCTTTTTCAGAGAACCAAGGGCAAGCCTGGAGCAACCAGGCAAGCGGTGCAAATTCAAAGGTTCGTCGTCACAGAGGCCACTAGCCAACGGGCAAGTGACCAGACAGACGTGTCGAGCACAAAAGTACTAGCAGGCCCCACGCGGCACTCGGTGAGTGTGGGGGGCTGTGCGTCGGTGCAAAAGGTGCTCGGGCTGGGGCTTCTCAATCCCCAATGCACAACTTCGAGGGTGCCTCAGAAGCTGCACAAGTAGCAATGAGCAGGTTTTTCAAGATGTCCGGTCCCACGTCTCTCGTCGCCTCCACGGGTCTCAGCTTTGCTGTGGCTGTGGATCGGGCTGAAGGAAGTCTGGAAGTCCAGTTCTTGTCAGGCTCTGTGCTCGGGCTCCGGCGGGAGCATCGACAAAGCAAACCGCAGATCGCTGGATGATGCCTGTTTGCATAGGGTGGTCACTCCTTGACCACAAGGGAGATTCTTCAGTCTTCTAGTTGCAGTAGAATGTCGAAGGTCCAGAGTTTCGTTTCAAGTTTCAGTTCAGGATGAATCTAAAGTCTCTTGACTCAGCTCCTACCTTTATACCAATCAAAGGGGCTGGATTACCTGCTAGCTCCCTCCTATGGGTTGGACCAGGGAAGGGGGTGGTTACACCCCTTTCCCTTTGTCCAGTTTCGCGCCAGAGCTGGGGCTGGAGTGCCCCAGCAACTGGTTTGAACCGGACTATGCATGGAGCACCTTGTGGCCCCAGGCAGTGTCTCATTTCATTCAGCCCTCCCTGCCCCAATACACTAAGGCCTGTCTGGGGTGGTGCTAGCACCTCCCAAGGCAGGAAATCTATTGTCCAAGCTTCCCTCGCTGGAAGGACTCCCAGCAGCAGGAGGTCATACTTGTGTCTGTGGCAGCAGCATCCATTTTGTGATGCTGAGGCTCTGGTTAACTTTAACCCGGATTAACAGGAACAGCGTGTCTTCTCCCTCTAGAAGGGTGGAATGCTACCCCCGTCACCAGAACTGGCGAAAGGGGTAGTATTCCAAAGCGTATGACACCTTACACGACATGTTGTGATAAAGCCAAACCAAAGTTAGCATTTAACCGTGAGGATTATAATGCACTTAACAGCATATGGTATGGCTATATCATAGAACAGCTATAAGGACATGATTCCGAAAGCTGCAGACAGGCTCAGCTCATGCTAGAGCCTCATCTCACATAAAACCAAGCACTCTGCCTTCAGGATTGTTAATAATATAAAAGATTACCAACTACACACTTCTTTTTGTCCTCTAATTTGAGGAAAACAAACTAGTATTACTTTTTAGTTTGTTAGGTATCCTTTATTCATACCTCTTTGTTTTGTTATTACATCCTTTTAGTATTTTCATGTGTGAGAAAAACACTGAACATTATACACTTTACACATAAATACAATACAATTCCACAATACATCTATATACAATATACAATTCACATCTAATTTTTTCAACAAACAACTGATCTTTATAGTGTGTTTTTCGATAACCACAACAGGACAAAATCAAGTTAAACTAAAGGTTCAATCAGCAGCAAATTAATGTGAAAAAAAGTGGGGCTCAATAAACCACAAATGAATTCATTGATCTACTACACGTTTAGTGTCAGTTTTCCTTAATATGCCTATTAAATGTGTAGTTGGTAATCTTTTATATTATTGAATTTGATGGTCCAACCAACTACATGTCCCAGGGCCTAACTCCTTAATCTAACAAAGTTCAGGATTGTTTAGGCCTGCCATAGGAGTGACTTATAGGTATATATGTGTCTATATATAATGGTAGGTATAGGAATACTATACCTAAGCAAGGGGTGATTACACGACCTTGTCCCAGCTGAGCGATCAGCCTGTTGTGTCAGTTTGGATGGCCAGCCAGGGGTGGCATAAGATATGCTGCAGCCCCAGGTAGGCCTTGGATGCACCTATGCCCTGGGTACCACCTATGGTACACTATACAGGGGCTCACAAGGTGACCCAACATCCAATTAGGTATGTACCTAAAGTACATGGAGTCCATTTTACAGTGAGAGCAGATAGCCTGGGGCCCTGAATTGCAGGATCCCAGGCCAACTAAGTCGAAAACCAGCTAAACACTAGGCAAAAAGTTGGGTGTAACCATAGTCCGATATCCATCCTCCTACAAAAATCTCCCATAAAGAGAAATAACTGCATAAGACAAATAGATCTTTTCAAAACCAGTTAGTCAAAAGGATCAAACTAAAGTTTTAGCATCAAGATCATTCAGCTGCTCTTTCTCTGCGCTCGTCTGTTCATCTCTGCTTCTCTGTGTCTCACACAGAAAGGCTGCTCCTTGAATGGCCCTCCCTTCACAAGACCACAGAAGAATGTGATCTGCCAAAAAGCAAGGCCAGCCTACACCTTCCTAAAATATGTGAACAAAGCCACCTCCTCCCTCTGTCTCTCCACGGACGCAATCTCCACCCAGTCTGCACCCGCGACGTTCACATACCTAACCCGAATGATGTCTATTCAGATCTGCTACCTCTCCTCATCTCTCCTGACACGCCCCCTAAGGGGTCAATATTTATACCCTAATTTGTGGCTGACTATACTAACAATATTGCAGTTTCAGTAGAAACTCGCCCTGGGATTGGTTGGCACAGGTGACATAGGGATCTTAGCATCCTGTTCTCATCGCAAGTCCAACCCATACCGGTTCTGACAATAGGGGTTTAATGCTAAGAATAATATACATAGCATGTATCAATAAGAACATTTCTTGCAACAAAATGTATCAATCAATTTCCGTCTCGCTTTCACATCGCACAAAATGTATCAATCAATTTCCGTCTCGCTTTCAAATCGCACACGGGGAAGACACTCTCCCACAAACACTGGTACATTGGCACGGTGATAAGAGTGTGCAGATCATTGTGGCCTTGACCTATGTGTCTTCACTTGAGGCACTTGGCTCTTCATGTAGCTGGTTCTGCACATGCGTCTCCCATTCAGAACACTGCTGACAATTCTTAGCCATGCTGAATTCCTAGGCAGCCATTTCATTGTGGGCCCAAAAGCAAAACAAACACAAACTATATTAATTTATAAAGTAAAGCCCATTATGTTCACCTCCCACCATTCTAATACCCTGTATTAATTATTACCTAGCAAACGCTATTAATTTAAAGCAGCTGTTCTATTATTTGTGCACAACATGCAAAATGTGCAATGTACAACATAGCATAAACATGCACTAGTGCACATTTTCAAAGCACAAACAGTTAATACATGCTCTTTGGAACATGCTCTAATGTTTTAGATAGCTTTTCATGCAACATGTGTTTGCCCCACATGTAGTGTTGGTGCATGGTTGATTAATTACCGTATTTTCCGGCGTATAAGACGACTCGGCGTATAAGACGACCCCCTACTTTTCTTGATAAAATGTAGGTTTCGTGCTATACTCGCCGCATATTCAAAGGTTCGTCTTCAGAGGGCTCACTAGCCAACGGGCTAGCAACCGGGAAGACGCGTCAAGCTGAAATGAAGGAGCAGGCCCCACGCGGCACTCGTGGAGTGTGGAGGGCTAAGCCTTGGTGTCAAGAGGACTAACCTGCACTCCTGTAGTCTGTAGGGGCGATCTAGTGGGGGTCTTCAGAAGATATGTTCCCAACTCCCAATCGCCCCTGCACCCAGAATCCTCTGAGTCCAAGAACGAAAGGGAAAGGGGAAGTGGATAACAAACAAGAGAGACTGCCACACCCTGGTGTCGTCTAGGATTGCGATGTGTAGTGACACCTGTAAAAGTAACAAAACATTAATACGTTCCCTCAAGGTTTGAAGTTCACTTTTCACAGTTCACATTGCAAATGACTTATTCACTTTATTGACATCACAGTTTCAAGGAATACCTGATAAGAGTGTGGAATGCGCTGCTCTCTTTAGATGAATCAATAGCAGGATTAAGTTGGTAAGACTTTTATCCAGAAGGAGCCTGGACCTCCCGTAGTGTGAGTAAGGATATAACCTATATGCGCATATATTATAACCCCTAAACACTTCTCCGACTAGAATGCAGTTCGAGGAGGAGGTAGGTCCACAAATTATGAATTCATACTTCAAACTGGAAATCCACTATATTAGACCTTTTAGGCTAAGTAGGAATGAAGACTGCACTGAATGCCTTTGACACCTCGATATCTCTCAGATGACTCTTGGCTCAGGAGTTCATGAAAAGATGCCGCTATGAAGTGTTCAAAAGGACAATGCAGCTTAGCAAGGATGCTGCGAAGGAACTGATATGACTGGAGTTCAAACTGGAACTTTTATAGTAGTGAGCAAATTCAATAGTAAGTCTCAGAAGTTCCAAGCGCTTATAATCCAGAGGTAGCGCAAGGAATATTCCGCCTTGGAAACCAGACTGAAAGATATCCGCTAAATCACTGTGGAAGCGGCTTACCTCACCACTGACGAAACGATGGTCTAAAGCGAAGTGACAAGTCTTTCAAAGGATACAAAACTGGAAACGAGGAGACTGTGAGTGCGGTTCTTCACCTGCTGACGAAAACCAACATGGAACGGCCACCAGAATGAAAACCTCGAAGAGACTTTCCGGAATGCTGCCGCTTGGTCCAAAATGACGGTTGAAGTGCGCAGAGAACCGGGAGAGCGCGCACAAAATGGCCGCTCGAAATGAGAAAGGCTAGAACGCTAACCTTGTGCTAGAGCGGCACAACGCTGACTTGACCAGTCCGCTATACCGTTCCTGTGTCCATGAATTTCTGCAACCACAGGAACGGTAAAACCAGGGAAACTTCTTGAATTTTACCCCTGGCAATGGAGAACTGCGTGTTGACACCAGGGCGGGCTTGACACTTGGTGCACATGGCGCTCGGGTCTGGGGCTTCTCGTACTCCAATGCACAACTGCGAGGGTGCCTCAGTAGTTGCACAGTTAGCAAGATGTAGGATGTCCAGGGTGTCTGGTTCCTCGTCTCTCATGTCCGCCAAGGGTCTCAGCTTTGCTGTGGATGTGGGTTGGAGTCAGAGAAGTCTGAGAGTCCAGTTCCTGAGTCGCTGAGTCTTCGGGATCCGTCAGGAGCGTCGACAAAGCAGACCGGCAAGTTACTGGTGGTGCCTGTCACTCCTTGACCACAAGGGAGATGTCTTCAGTCTTCTAGTCGGTATAGAATGTCGAAGGTCCAAGAGTTTAGTTTCAGAGTTTCGTTCCAGGATAATCTAATGTCTCTAGACACAGCTCATATCTTTATACTGATTTTAGGGGCTGGATTACCTGCTAGGTCCCTTCTATGGGTGGACCTGAGAAGGGGGTGGTTACACCCCTTTCCCTTTGTCCAGTTTCGCGCCAGAGCGGGGCTGGAGTGCCCCAGCAACTGGTTTGAACCGGGCTATGCATGGAGCACCTTGTGTGTCCCAGGCAGTGTCTGCAAAAGTATCTTTAGATTCAACCTACCCTGCCCCACTACACTACAGGCTGTCTGGGGAGGTGCTAGCACCTCCCTCGACAGGAAACCTATTGTTCAGGTTTCCCTTGCTGGAGTTTCCCCCAGCTGCAGGAGGTCAGACTCGTGTCTGTGGCAGCAGCATCCATTTTGTGATGCTGAGGTTCTGTCTAACTTTAACCGGGTAAAGCAGTAACATACATGACTTTTCCCTCTAGAAGGGTGGAATGCTACCCCCCGCCGCCAGAATTGGCGGGGGTAGTATTCCAAAGTGTTTGACACCTTACACAACATGTTTTGATAAAGCCAAACCAAAGTTAGCATTAACTGCGAGGATTATAATGCACTTAAGAGTATATGGTATGGCTATATCATAGAACAGCTATAAGGAGATGGTTCCGAAAGTTGCAGAGGGGCTCAGCTCCTGCTAGGGGACCCTCTCACATAAAACCAAGCACTCTGCCTCCAGGATTGTTAGGGCCTGCCATAGGAGTGACTTAATAGGTTACCATGTGTCTATATATAAGGTAGATATAGGTATACTATATCTAAGTAAGGGGTGATTACACCACCTTACCCAAGCTGAGTGATCAGCCTGTGGTGTCAGTTTGGATGGCCAGCCAGGGGTGGCGTAATACATGCAGCAGCCCCTGGTAGGCCTTGGACGCACCTATGCCCTGGGTACCTATGGTACATTATACAGGGGCTCACAAAGGTGACCCAATACCCAATCAGGTATGTACCTAAAGTACATGGTATCAATTTAGAGAGAGAACAGCTGGGCTGTGGGTCCGATTAGCAGGCCCATAGCTGCACTAAAGTCGAAAACCCAGAGAATCACAGCAAAAAGTGGGGGTGACCATAGGAAGCAGACCCTACAAGGAGCTGTCATTCTTTCAATGTCAGATGTGGTGTATAGCTGGCTAGTACCGGCCATGTGGCTCCTGGTCTACCTAGTGGACCGAGCCTGGCAATGTGATTTTGATGTTGTAGGGTGCCATTAAACCAGAGCTGATGCTCTTGGTAAGTTAGTGGAATTTCAACATACTCGAAAGGAATGTATTCCGCTGGTGGTTTCTCTATTTTATAGTAGTGGAACTCGTGTGTTACTGCATTTGCTGCAGGAAACAGAATCCATGAATAGAATACCTCTGTCTGCCGATATTCATGTGCCTCTATAACAAATATTACTTTACCACCTCTCGATGATACTCCATTTTCTATAAGTTTTTATAGTGATTGTTTTCCTTATATTTGCCGGATGAGTATGGAATCCGCGTCATTTTGTTGGAGATTTGTGTCGTCTAAAACTGCCTGAGCTGCTAGTGCAGCTCTCTCCCTTTCGTCGTCACTTTCCTTCATTTTTGTTGACTGGAAGTGTTGCAGAACAAGTTTCAAGGAAACAAAGATTAGGTGCACAATATTTTTGGAACACTGTATCCTTCAACGTTGAACAAAGTAAAAACTAATACATAGGATTTTTTTCGTCCTACTTAGTTTAAAGCGGATATTTTATCCTTTAACCCACTCCAGACGTCTATTGGAGTATTTTTACGGGAAAAAGGGGGTCTGTGTGAAAAGCACGACTGAGTTACTCTATTCTCTAGCGTTAAATTATCGCATTACCAAAGTTGGGCGCATGTAGTGTAGTTCCTATATTCCCAATAGGCTCTGCACATTGGAATAGTATATCCTGTAGTTTTAACGTAGGACTGAGGTCGACTAGGTCTCTACCGAATATACTAGACTTAATTGTGTATGTGCCAGATAGCTCAGAGGTCACTAGAAACATTCTCGAATGAACAAGAAGGGATTCGTTTCTGACAACCGCTTAAAACATGACAACTTTGTTCCCCAAGAATAAGAAATATATCTCTAGAGTCGCGGAAACAATAGATAGTTATTTTACTCAGTCAATCGTGCATGCTTCGTTTCACCAGAGGTGCAGAGAAATAGAGAGACAGGCGTTTTCAATAAAAGGTATTTATCGAGCAGTCTTCTTTCACAAGCATAAGAAATGAACTGCTACAATCGTAATACTTTTTGTAAAGTACAATGCGTACAGTACGAAGAGTATTATAAATGAATACTGTAAAAGCATGATATGGTTTCTAAGCGATATAGTACATAAAATACATACATTGATAAATATTGACTAAAAGTACTCAACTGATGCTTCTAAAATACTCCTACCCCGGTGTACCTAACATAGGTCTAGTACAAGGGAAGAAGTGAGGTGTAGCTTAGTTTCAGTATTCAAGAATCTAATCCAAGAATTCTCTTAGGGTCTAGTCAGCTCCATACCTTGGTTTTAGAATGTAGGAGGTCTGGTATCTCTCTCTCAGGACTCTATTTCCCAGCAACCCGCAAGGGTAGCCTGGAAACTCCGGAGCTGGATTTCTCAGCTGAAGAAAGTACAACGTCTCTCAGTGCGTCAGCTGGAGGGTCGGCTTCCTTCGGCACTTGCTGCAGCAGGGCGCGTCGGGGAAGTAGATAGTCGAACTGCTCCAAACCACTGTGTGTTTGTTTGGACAAGTGTGGGCATATTTATACCTTGAAGGTGCCGAGTTTGACGTAAGATTGGACATAATAACGTCATTAGAGACTTAATTCTCTGAAAACTCCATGAGTTCTTGGATAAATTAATATTCATGCAGGGGGAAGTCCCTGACTGCTGAAAGCGGGTCTTTCCAAGAAATCGTTGTAGATTTTCGGAACTAGTGGAAGTAGCCAAGCCGTATTAGGATTTCTTGAGCTATGTCTTAATATGGTTATGATTTCTATGCCTAAATAAGGATACAGTACTTTATATCTATGTAAGGGCAAGAATCGGGAAATTTACACTAGGGTCCTAAAACTCTATACAACGGTTGGTGCTGTCCGCCCATGCTGCCCCCAGTAGCTTTTGAGCATCCTGCGATAGTCCTCCGACTCTCCAGCGATGCCTGAAATCCGCCACGCCACAAGTGGCATTCTCCCCTGTTGGAGAAAGGGATGAGGGAGACCTTGGGGATCCCTCAGAAGAAGAGGATCTCGGGGTAGTAGGATTGGAGAATCCCATGAAAGTTCCAGAAGAACTGAAAACCACACTTGAGACTTCCAATACGGGGTAATCAAGACCGCCTTCGCTCGCTGCCTGCGAACCTGAGTCGTGAGTCGGGGGAAAGGCATAGCCCGCGTCCACTGACCAGTCCTGCGTGAAAGCATCCGTGGCTGCTGCTAGATGGTCCGGCTTCCAACTGTAGAACTTCGGCAGTTGATGGTCCAGCCTGGAGTCAAAGAGATCCACCGAAAACGGACCCCATGTGTCGTTGAGGCAGTGAAAAAACGCAGGTTGGAGCTGCCAGAGGCTCATACCCGTCCAGCTCCTGGAACACCGGTCCGCCACCACATTGGCGACTCCCAGAAGGTACTCCGAAGATACTGAGATATTGTGGGACAGGCAAAAGATCCACAGATCCTTGGCCCGGTCTGCCAGTGCCTTGGACTTCGTCCCTCCCAGGTGGTTGATATAGCGCACATTGTCCATTTTCAATAGGACGTTGCACAAAACCTTGTCCTTGGTCCAACAGCGAATTGCGAAGGAGCCCGCCATCAATTCCAGGCAACTGATATGTAACCGGCCCTCCGCGCGGACCACTTTCCTCCTGTAGATGATTACCCGCAGCGGGCCCCCCAACCCAGCTTGCTGGCGTCGGACTCTATGACCAAGTCTGGATTGCAACCAAAGCTGGCCCTGCCATTCCAGGCCTTCATGTGGTCGAGCCACCCTCTCATTTCCCTGCGCACTTCCTCCGTAAGAGGAACTTGGTCCGAGTACTGAAGCCCTCTGCGGAGGTGTGCTGCCTTGAGGCGCTGAAGAGCTCTGTAATGGAGCGGCCCTGGGAAAATCGCCTGGATGGACGAGGACAAGAAACCCACCACCCTCGCTATCTGGCGAAGCGACTTGAAAGGGCGGGCCAAGGTGCATCGGAGCTCCCTTTGGATCTTGACGATCTTCCTGGGAGGAAGACTGAGGGTCCCAGCCACCAAATCGATGGTAAACCCTAGGAAGGTCACTTGACGGGAAAGGACCAGAAGGGACTTCTTGTCGTTGATGACAAAGCCCAGGTGCTGCAACAAGTCTGTTGAGTCTTTGAGACGATCGGCCAACGGCTCTGGACACTATTCCAGCAACAAGGTATCATCCAAATAGACGATGAGGCGCAGACCTTTCCCCCGTAGCGTCTCCACTACCGGCTTGAGGACTTTCATGAAGCACCACGGTGCTGACGAGAGTCCGAAGTGAAGGGCCGCAAACTTGTACACCAGATCTCTTCATATAAACTGGAGGAAGCGCCTGTGAGGGGGAAACACGGGCACTGTAAGGTACGCGTCTTTCAGATCCAAGCGTACCATCCAATCCCCGGGTTGTAGGAGATTGTGCAAAAGATGTATTCCCTCCATCTTGAAGTGTAGGTAGACCAACAACTGGTTGAATTCCTAGAGGTTTATGACGGGGCGCTGACCGCCATCCGTCTTGTCTACCACGAAGATGTTGCTTAGAAAACCTCATGGGTGAAAGGGGGCTGGGACTATCGCCCCTTTCCGCAAGAGTTCCGCCACCTCTCTGTCTATGAGATTGGCCGTGTCCCGTGCGAAAAGCATCGGTCAGAGTCGAGTTTCCTGTACCGGGAATCCGTAAAACTATCTGGAAACCCCTTACAGTCTTCAATACCCAGGCGTCTGAGGTAATGGACTTCCAATTGCTCACGAAAAGGGCCAGCCTGCCCCCCACCCCGAATTGTGACAGGGGAAATGCACTCACCTGAACCGGCCACCTGCTGGCCACGTCCTCTGCCACCTCGACCTCTGAAACGCTGGCGGGACTGGAAGAACTCTTGCCGTCCTGGATCCGCGGGTTTCTTTCCGCCTCTCTGAGGGCCTTGCGTGTAAAACTTGCAGGCCGAGCGGCCCCTGCCACGGCCGGCGCTGACAAACACGTGGACGGAACACCTTCTTGATTGAAGTCTGCACCTTGTCTAGCGATGTGAAAGTAGAAACAAACTTTGTCAACTGCTTTATAAAAGGGTCTCCAAAGAGGCCACCATCCGCTATTGTGCCCGCCTCTGAAGAGGCCAAGTCACCGAGCTTGGGATCCACCTTGAGCAAAAAGGAACGGCGCCTCTCCGTAGAGAGGGCGAAGTTGGCGTTTCTTAAGAAAACGATTGCCCTTTGAGCCCAATTAGAGATGCGTTCAGGGGATAAGGCAGATCCCGAAGCCTTGGACTCCTCGGCCAATTCTAAAATCTTCGTGAGGGGGCCAGTGATGTCAAGGAGCTTGTCCTGGCATTTTTTCTAGAACCTGTTGATATCCTTTTTGGGGTCTCTAATATACTTCTGAAGGAAAGTGGCCATTTTCTGGTAGACTTCCGGAGTTGTGGCTACCTTCCCTGGCAGAGCCGGTCGAGGGCACTCAGCCCTAAGGCAGGCCCTAACCTCCTTTTCAAGAGGCTTGCGGAGCCGACTCGCCACAAATGCAGACACCTTCAGCGATGGAAGCCACACAGATGATCTGGGATGCACCAGGCCCTCTGGGACCAGCATGTCCACAGGTCCTTCAGGTTGAGCCAAAGGCTCCGATGGGGAAGCGTTGGGATACCAAGAGGTAGACGGGCTCGCCTCGTCCAGGGAATCTCCCTCCGAATCATCGTCCCCATCACCAACAAAATGCGGCTCTTCTGGTGTTTCCGGGGTCAAATTGTGCTCCAAACGCTGAGTTTTTGCCAGGAATGCAGTCTTCAGATGCTCAAACGCCCCTTGTTCAGGCTCTTTAGCCAGCTCTCGTTTCTCAGTGCGCTGGGACTGCCCAGCTTGGATGGCATAAGCTATTTCATAATATGTCGTTCGAAGGGCCCCATTGCCGCTTCTACGGCCTTATGGATGGATGAGTCCACCACATCGCAAAATTCGTCATCCATAAGAATGACTTGGAGGGTCTCTTCCTCTGAATATTCAGTCTCCATCTCTTGGCAGAGTATTGCTGTCACAGGGAAACTGCAACCCTTTGGTATAACGCCCAGAAGGCAGGAGTTTAAGGCGCGAAGCGCTGTATTTTATGCCGCCCGGTGGCTGGTCAGAAAAAAGGGGGGCGACTCACCCTATAATCACCGGGTGTCTAAAGTCTGGGCCTACCCCCGCCACAGCCAGCGAGCCTCAGAAGCTGTCCTCTCGCAAATTGTCTCACGGCAATACAGTCCTGCCAAGCGTCACGCAACAGGTGTGACACTCACGCATTTCAGTGCGGTGATCCGCATCACCGCAATGAAATGCATTGTTACGCATTTTGCCACCAGTGCCAGGCGCGCCACCAGCGGCGCCTGTGCCTGGGCTCTGACTGCGGCTCGAGACGTGCTGTGCTGCCTGAGCCAGAGTTCCTAAATAGTTAACTGCTCTCAGCCTCTGTGGAGTGGCTCTGAGCGCTACAAAGTATCTGCACTCTGCCCAGGCAGGCTCAGCTGCCTGCTGTGTAGCCCTGGAAACTAAATGCGGCGCCGGGGGCTCGGGGCTTACTCACACACTGCAGGGGGAGGGAGGGGCTCCCCTCTCTCAGCATACGAGATATTGCTGTCAATCACCGGCCGTGAGGGGAGGCATAGACATACTCCCAGGCACTAACAAAGCAGGTTATAGCTGAATTTGGGAGCGCAAAATAACAAAGCACGTTATAGCTGGGAGAGACCAAACCGACAGGGGAGCTGAGCTAGCTAGCTTCATGCTGTATTTGTAATCTCCCCTCTGACGTAGGGGGAGACCAAACCGACAGGGAAGATCAGCTAGTTAGAACACTTGCCAGCCCAAGTGTAAGTTAATTCTGCGCAGAGCAGTCTGTCAAAAGAGCGGTTAAAAAAAAAAAAAACAATTCCTGCAATCAGCCGGAGCCAAGCCCCACTTTTGGCAGGTATGCTGAGTACCACGCACGCATAAAGGTGAGGCTCAGAAAACAACTTACGGGACACAGCTAAACATGATGCACAACGCAACAGACTCTGTCTGTTAAATTTGGTGTGCTGAGTTAGACACATGCTACGCTTCTTTTCAGCCAGACCTTTAAAATAGAGGCGGAATAGAAGCAGAGTCAGGCTCCGTAAACTGACATGCACTGACACTGCACTGCCCCGTCGATCTTGGAGAGGCACTGGTTTGGGGTAGGAGGCCCGGGCTGCAGCAGGAGGAGACAGATGTCAACTGAGGCCGACATACAGTGGCTGGTAAGGTCCTCTGCAACAACGTGAATCCTGCGTCTTCAAGTTCAGCAAGCATGTGGGAACTATCAGGTATCAAGGAAGTGCTCGCTTGGCCCAAAGTGGTGAAATTGGTTTCTGAGCTGGCCGGCACCTGGGCCTACTCGTATCTGCTCCCATAAATTGGTGCTGTAGTGCTTCGCAGCCCCTGTGTAGCAAAGCGGGTACGGTGCAGAATCAAGATGACTTTGTTTTCGTTGAGGCAGGCACAGGAAGTCAGGCAAGGGCATATCTTTTACATGGCTCTCGTGCTCCTGACGGCCCGCCCCCAAACAACATAATGACTGTGTCTCGGAAGTCGCTCTTCAATTCACACCTAAGTGTCACACACCCAAGGAGCTTAGATGCCCCTCTGTACTACGTCGTCAGCAGCAAAACAGAGCCCGGCCGCAGCACCAGCGGGAACAGTTGCCATCCTGGGACCTTAATAATTAGGAGGTTAGTACAAAAATGATACTGTCCAAAAGAGCAGCAGTGTGCATTTGTTAGAGGTATATTTTTGGTTCTTTGTCTAATGACATTATTATCGGAATTGAGTTATCTTCTGACTTGGTCATAATGAGTGGCACTGCTTTACAATAGTAATTACTTCTGCAGCCATCAAGAATGTTAACATATTTTGGGTCTGTAAAGGAAAATGAATATTGGTGAAAGCTTTTGTCAAAAGCGTACTGCAGGGCAATGGGTTATGACAAGGGCTAGTTACAAGAAGTTATGAAAAAAGGAAAATTGCAAGAAAAAAACTATTGATAGATTTCTTGAATTATTTACAAAGTGTCAAACATTAACCAGTGAAATGTTACTCCTAAATACACTAAAGGCCTATAAATGTCACACATGGGCAAACTGAAAACCTGTCTGCTATGCCCATACCATCCAGAAACCAGAGCACCTATAGGGCCTGTCTTCTGTTGCTGAGCACTGCTGTCATGCAGTCTGTGTCCCGTTAGTGTCCTTCCATTTCTGGTGCTTTGAAGCAATTAGAGCTTTTTGTTGCTCAGTGGGTAGTAATTTCCAATATTTGTTTGTTTCCTTCATCTTCATTGCTTGACTTTGCTTGCGAGAAAGTGTCACTCATAGTCTTTGAAATGTCACTCATTACACTAAAATTATGAAAATGTCACACATCGCAATCTGAAACCTGGCAGCTATGTCAATAAATCCGACCCTTAAGGGTGTCCTGCTGTGGAGCTGCCAATAAAGCTGTCAACCTGCTAGCAGGCGTCGTTGTCCCAGACACTACCGCAGAGCTGGCACTATGCGCCTTCCAACACTTGCGGGCGCGCTTGTACTCACTGGACCCCGCTTACCGGAAGCAGCAAGGACCAGCGAGATGACATCGAGCCCCCTGCGAGGTGACGTGCAACTGTGATGAAGCAGGGCCGCGAGCAAAGCTTTCCGAACGCTCCCGCAGCCCTCTAAAACCAAAGCGAGAACAATCTGCACACTGGCGCCGCCTCACAGTGCGAGCACCGGAGTGACCGGGAAACCGCTACGGGCCGACAAGCAGGCCCATAGCGAGATGACCCCCCGCCGCGCACGCTGAAAGAGCTGAGCCGGCGCCCGAAAGAAACCCACACCCTCGAGGTAAAATAGCACTGAATATGTACAAACGCAAGAGCAGCCCTAAATTAAACCATTAACAGCGCTCCCAAGACATACGCGCTCGCGTATGACAGTGTGGGAACCAAACGGTCACGAAACAGAAGCACTGCTAACACCTGTAACAAATATCCACAAAGTGATCTGTATCTACATATATAGCCAAAAATTAGCTCAAATACAGTCCAAACACCACAAACATGAGAGAAGTAGAGAAAACTAACTTAACTGCGTGCCAGCAGGAAAGAAAGAGGAGGTGACCCGGGAAGCACACGCCTTCGGGGATGTCGGGGCATGCTGATTGGTGGACACTATGGTCTGACCAGAGCACCTTGGGAGTGCTAGTTTTTTTTTGTTGATTGTTGAGTCGAACACTGCTGGCTGTAGGAATAAAGGAAGTTACAGCATAATCCTCGCCTCCAGACCTGCCATAGAATTATGTACTACTTTAAAAGTAAAAAAAACAAAACATTTCTTAAATTAAATGTACATTCTATAGTGAGGTTAAATCTAAACTAAACACATTTTTCCACCCTGGATTAATTCATTGAGGATGGGTTTTAAATAAAAGCATTTCAGACTGAAGCATTTTGACCAGGACTCAGTTCATGTCTTTCACTTTGCATGCACCAAAAGTGCCACTTTTAAAAAGCATTTGACTAGGCCTCATTTCATGTTTCATGTGCCATGTGTTTTCACTTGCACCAAAATCTGCGTGCCATTTTAAATGCAGTCTGTCTGAAACACATAACAGAGCGATGCTTAATCTTGATGAAATTTGGCTCCATCAACATCATCACAGTGCCAGACACGCCAGGAGAGTGAGGGGGAATAATCTTCAGTCGGTTACAGTAAGTCAGCAAGAATATGTTCACGGCTAGCGAATCTACTGGCACCTTCTAGTCCTCTTAATCTTGTAGTGGGTTCTTTTTAGCATGATCAGCAACACTCCACAATGCAAAAATATAGTTACCATGGGACACCAGTCTGCGGAGTAAGATTCAAGGGCAGCTATCTTAAGCGTGACCAAGCTCTCCCTCCATCATCTTTTTTTTATTATTAAAGGGACAGTTTACTTTACAGTAATACAATCTAAGAATTTGAACCTGAATTTGAGTGACAATATACAGCCTATAGATGTACCAATTTACACACTTACTTTTATATGATATTGTTAACTTCATTGTACTTTTGATGTACAATTCAATCCAGTGAATCATTTTCATTCAAATTGTTCACTGTACTTGTTACATTGATTTTTGGTAACACTAAAATTATCAAAAATAATTTAATTTGGCTAAAAGAAACTGCCTGTGGCTAGCTGTTCTGACACTGCATATGTGTTTTTAATTCTTATCCGAAATGTTTTTACTGGTATGTTTTCAGATTGACAAATACCTCTATGCCATGCGACTTTCTGATGAAACAATATTGGATATCATGGCACGTTTTCGCACAGAGATGGAGAATGGTCTCTCTAGGGACTTCAATCCAACAGCTTCAGTTAAAATGTTGCCAACATTCGTGAGATCGATTCCTGATGGAACAGGTATGCAAGTTTACAATAACTACAGCTGTTTAATTCATGTTGTAGCAATTTATAGTTAACGCCTTGGCTATTTATGGTTTCCGCCTTGGCCTAGGGAACACAAGCAACACAAAGTGGTGTGTGATTCAGATAGATTTGTGAAGAGCGATCTATAGAGTATTGAATGATTAGCGCTAGCTTCTTGTCCATGTTAATCTATTTTGATCATCGTATCGTCAGTTAATCACGCAACAATGGTGTTAATCTGCATACCCATAAACTTCCAAACAGACATTCAAGCATGTGCTCATTACTGAATGTTCTGCAGTATTCTGCGCTCCAAACATTGGCAACCTCATTACCTATATCAAGATTGACACACTTTTCATCTCAGAAACTGGGCTTACCTATCACACATCATAAGCATTCTTGTTCGTGGAGTCTTTATGATTAAGCATGCAGACCTTCATACATAGAAAGAGAGGAGGCTTCACCATTATATGTAAATTCTCCTGTTCTGCTCCCTAGGCACACAATTAACACTTAACTCTCTGATTCGCCTCACATACCACTTTCTACTCAGCATCTCAGTTCAACAACTTACATCTCATCTATTGGCCTCCTGGACACGATTATTTAATTGGTGAATTCTCAGACCGCTTCGCCACTTCATTTATCCTGGGTGACTTCCCAAACAGCGCAAACCTGAAAAATACAAGAATCGTCCTTCTGAACCTCATTGACAGTTTTTTTCTGTATATCCCCATTCAACAAAAGACTCATTTTCTCACCGTCACCAGCCATCCCAAACCATTGGACTGGTCCTAAGACCGCGCTATCCAAGTTCCCTGCTCAGCATCCAACCAACACAATGAGGTCAGCCCAAAAGAGTACAACAAACCTTCAAAGGCTTCTCCAGTGGCAACCTCAATCTCAAATTAATCTCTAGCCTTACCAACTAAAGACCTGATTTTGATGTCGGTGGGACTGCCACTGTCAGTGGTGGTCCGACCGACCAACCGGCGGTCAGACCACAAGCTTTCAGAGGGAAGACTGCCGCCTCCGCCAGGATCTTAGATCCAGACAGGGCGGTGGTCGGAATCGTAGTCCCGACGAGAGGCGGTGCTGAGGCATGCACTGCCCTTGGAATTATGATACCCCTTTATGACAGCCCTTTCATGTCGGATAGACTGCCATGATAAGGCTGTCTGAAACAGGCTTTGGGGGCCCCAAACAGGGCCCTTCCCCCTCATGGGCCACAGCAAAGTGGTCCTGTGGGCACATGTGGCGACCCCACACACCTCCATAAACCATGTGCCATCCACCACATGTGCTTGGAGGTGCTCCATGCCACAGCAGCTTCTTTGGCTACCCTTTTCTGTGGCTGCAGCACAAACTGCTGTGGTATGGAGCCGTTTCTGACCGCCATCACAGCGGGTGCATCTTAATGTGGCGGTCGGACCGCCGACTGCCTGTCGGGCAGACTCCTGACTGCCACGATAGCGGTCGGCTATCTGACTGCATAGCATCGTAATGATGCCCTAAATATCTGACATTTAATGACTTCAGTCTTTAGTACCCTGGCATTCCAAAGACCTTGCCAACAATAATTGCTCTATTTGTAGACAGGAAAGAAAGTCGAAGAAAAACCGAAACCTCAGACCTCAATGATCTTACACTACTGAAGTCTCTTCATGAAACATCCAGCCATCATTACATCGGCCAAAGCTAAGTACTATACCAACACCATTAATGAAACTGGCAGTAGAAAACTTTTGAGGTAATCAATCACTTTGTCAACCTTCTGCCTACCCCTCAAATCCCACATTAAACAGACCACTGCAATGCTGTTAACCTCTTTCAGTAAAAGATTACAGACAACAACAGATACCTCTGCCTTGTACCTCTCATTAGTAGAAACGGATCTGACAACTGGCCATTCACTCACATGCTGTCCATCGGCTCTGTGTATAATAGTCGAACCCATGAAATTAAATGCACTTTAAAGCCCATCTTGTGCAAGACAGCGAACAAAAAGATCCACTCTACTGAGTCAAATGCCTTCTCCTCAAGAGCGATGCCACCATCTGTTCAGTCAACATACTGGTGTATTCAAGAATGTTCTGGAACCCTTAAGATTGTATCTAGTGGCTCACCCCGGCATAAGGCCTCACTAGTCCTGGTGCATAAGGATATCCATACATGTGTGTTTCTTATTGCAAAGACTTTTCTAACATCTTAGTCTTTATATTTATCAACGAGATTGGCTGATATGATGTACAATCCATGGTGGGGTGCTTGGCTTCTCTTCTAATGAGTGTGATATTGGCCATATGCAGATCAAGTGCTAACAGTCCCTTTCCCTGACTGGTTACCCTTTAGGCAGCGGAACCTCCCCACCCTGCAGTCATTATATTGCATCTGCAATCTTCTCACCCTTTAGTGCCCCCTCTAGACCTTTCCTTTGTTTCCAACTGAGTGCGGGCATCAACAATATCCTGTTTGTTAGTTTTGGAGAATCGTAATGTCCCATGTAGGTTGGAGAAGTGTGGCTCACTGGTTAGAGGCGGCAGACCCGTAAGCAGAGAACGGCCCGGGACCAGGGTTCGATTCCCGACGCGGCAGGGTCGTGGACCAGGGTCAGCGGACTCGATAATTCTCGCCTCGGTGCCTACTCTAGTCAGAAACCACACTCGGCAACTCTGGGCATCAGCTTGCCTCATCTTCACAACGGCCCCCCCAGACCGCCGGGGATGCTTGGTCGCACCTTAGAGATACCCATCAGGGACCATCTCTCAGGGTGAGCCAGGACGGGTTCCCCAGCGGTCGAAGCGTGGAGATACTCCTCCGGGAGTCGATTCCTAGCGCTATATAAACCCACAATTAAATTAAATTAAATTAGGTCCTTGAAGTATGCCTAAATTGTCTCTGAGATCTTTGTCCCCACTCCCCATCTCCCCAGGTGCATTTCAGGTCCTTCTGATTATCTACTCTCTTCATCTAACCTATCCAACCATGCCAGTTTTTTACCAGCTTTATTTCCCACCTTGTATATGTGCTTTTGCTGGCACATATACATTTTTGTGTTCTCATTTTCTGTTAGGGACTATGGGCCAGATGTAGGTAGCTAAATACCGGTCGGTAACGGCCGTAATTCGGTAAAAATGCAGTTACCGACCGGTATTTAGGCTATTGAGATGTAGGAGCCCAAAAAAGACTGATTCGGTAAATGTGAATCGGTAAATACCGATTCGGTATTCACCGATTTGGTATTTCCTGCGTCGGTAAATACCGAATTCTTATTTACCGAATCAGTAAATAAGAAACAGTAAAAATGCGAATAGAGATGTAGGTAACTTCTAAAATACCGAATTTCATGAAATTCGGTATTTAAGAGTCGGTAATTACCATGGATTGAAAGTAGGTAGTAACCAGGTGCAGGCTATAAACGAGCATTTGCAATGCAACAGGTCTCGCATTAGTTAGAGTTAGACAATTTGGCATTGTTTATATTTAGCTGGATATGTTTGCTGGTTTGTGCACTGTGTGTGTTAGGGAATGGCAGGTTTGTATGTATCTGTGGAGTAAGTATGTGTATTATAGCTTTCCCATGCCATGTTTATATTGCCAGAGAGGCTAACAGTAGACATATACACAGAGACAAACATACAGAGAGACACATGCACCGACACGCACATAGAAACATACACACAGAGATGCACAGACAGTCACGCACACATAGAGACTGACACGTTTAGAGACGCACACACAGACAGAGACACACATAGAAAAAGATGCACACACAGAGAAGAGACGTACTTGCAGAGACAAATGCACATATAGAAACGAGTGGTATTTGGAGTGTATGTGACATTGAGTGCAGTGTAATTATGTGGCGTGTAAATATGTGGCACTGAGTGGTATTTGGAGTGTATGCGGCATTGAGTGCGGTGTAAATATGTGGCACTGAGTGGGATTTGGAGTGTATGTTGCAGTGAGTGCAGTGTAATTATGTGGCGTGTAATTATGTGGCACTGAGTGGTATTGTGTGGAGTATATGTTGTAGTTCAGTAGAGTGTAATTGTGTGGCGTGTAATTATGTGGCACCGAGTGGTATTTTTTCGAGTGTATGTTGCATTGAGTGCAGTGTAATTATGTAGCATATAATTATGTGAATCAACAAAAAGAGAGGTAGGGTAGACAGGGCACTCTTACTCCCCACTCTGACTAGAAAAATAACAACAAAAGAGTGCTACTTGATGGAAAACAAAAAAGTAGCTGAGCACAAGAACTCAACAACACCGGGGGGGTGACGGCGTATTTGGCACATCGCCCACGACGCCAGGCACCCATGTGTAAACCTGACCAGCCCTCAAGACCGCGTCTCGCCGTCACCCCCCTCCCGCAGTCTATGGGGTGATATTTTCTCTCCTTCCAAGTGCATCTAATTTTTGAGTCTCTGATTCTGAGACCAGCAGGGTTGTGCCTCCCGTTTTTTTGATCGGTGAAGCCACCTTTTCAGTGCACTTCGACAGATATTTTTACTTTCACGTCCCTTGGTAGGGTGGGCCTTAGCGTGCCCATACCGCCGGGGTTTAATCACTCTAGGTCCTGACGAATGCCAGGTTAACTACACCAACATTGGCA
Organism: Lissotriton helveticus; assembly: GCF_964261635.1. NCBI lineage: Eukaryota > Metazoa > Chordata > Amphibia > Caudata > Salamandridae > Lissotriton > Lissotriton helveticus. Next base: position 740,727,723 of record NC_136065.1, on the reverse strand, counting down.
GAAACATGTTGACCGCTCACGTAATGTTATTGGAAACAGGCCATCCGATTTAGTTGAGCTTGTTTACCAACAAATTTTTTAATATGCCCTTGGTGATCAACCATTAAATCAATTTTTGATACACACAAGCCATTTTTAAGTCACCACATCACTCTATCCACGTAAATCTATAACCTAGCCTTCACACCTTCACATTACCCGCTCCGCAGTAAATCTGGCGTTGAAGCACACTGGGGTGACATTCGGTCACACCCAGTGGGGCCCGATGATGAAGCATGTCACCGACTAGGTCGGTGAGTGAGGGCTTTCTAAACACACCAAATTGGTGTTGTTGAGTTCTTGTGCTCAGCTACTTTTTTGTTTTCCATCAAGTAGCATATAATTATGTGGCACTGAGTGGTATTGTGTGGAGTGTGTGTTGCATTCAGTAGAGTGTAATTATGTGGTGTGTAATTATGTGGCACTGAGTGGTATTTGGAGTGTATGTTGCATTGAGTGCAGTGTAATTATGTTGCCTATAACTATGCAGTTTAACAAGGAGGGGAGAGAGAGCCTTTGTGGATTCGTACTCCCTAGCAAGTTTACATAAACAAAAAGAATCCTCTCTTATGACAGATGGGTTTCGCAACTATGGTTAGGAGTACCCAGTGTTGTTAAAATACCCCTCACACACCAAAAGGACCCTTGGTGTCATGCTTCATTATTGGGGTCTACGGGATGCGGCGTGCTACGACCTACGACTACGCGGGAGCACTTAATCACTGACTATGTGTGGTGTGTGTGAGGGTTTTTGTTTTTGTTTTATGTGCGTGAGTGGTGAGGTTATCGACGAGTGATGTTAAAAAGTGCCTGGCTCGTGGGGTAAACACAAAAGAAATTTTAATGGGCCCCTGGGCTGGCGCTATTAAAAGGGTTGGTATTTGGAGTGTATGTTGCATTGAGTGCTGTGTAATTATGTGGCGTGTAATTATGTGGCACTGAGTGGAATTTGGAGTGTATGTTGCATTGAGTGCAGTGTAATTATGTGGCACTGAGTGGGATTTGGAGTGTATGTGGCGTTGAGTGCAGTGTAATTATGTGGCGTGTAATTATGTGGCACTGAGTGGTATTTGGAGTGTATGTTGCATTGAGTGCTGTGTAATTATGCGGCACTGAGTGGTATTTGGAGTGTATGTTGCATTGAGTGCAGAGTAATTATGTGGCACTGAGTGGTATTTGGAGTGTATGTTCCATTGCAGAGTGTGTGAGGGTGCGCGGAGTGTGTGAGGGTGCGCGGAGTGTGTGAGGGTGCGCAGAGTGTGTGAGGGTGCGCAGAGTGTGTGAGGGTGCGCGGAGTGTGTGAGGGTGCGCGGATTGTGTGTGTGGGGTGAGTCTCCTGGGAACATAAACTATGGGAAAATGAATATTGGAAAACATTACATACGTGCGGGAGTTTGCATGGCAATATGTAATGGCAATATACAAAATAAAGAAACAGAGGTAAATACCAGCTATAAAAAATCCATTAAGTTGCGAGAGACGCACAGCAGCTATGATTTCATGTAATTAAAATAAAACAAGTCACTGCGAACACGCTGTGTAGCCAATAAATTAGATGTCTGCCCCATAGTCAACCAAACTTCCCTTCAAGTCCCCATAAAACAAGCTCTCGGCATTGCTGTGGCGGGGGAGCGCATTCCTTTGAAGTCTGATGCTGAGGCTCACAGGCTGCCAAATAGTGTGCTATGTGCACGGGCCCGGCTCACATGCACTGTAGGCAATCCGCCTTTGGGTACACTTTTGAAAGCCCTTAATTTAATCTCGCCAAAGCATCCCTAACTGGGTGGCTTCAGCGAGACCTAAAAACAGGCCAAGAGCTGGGTGGCCCTTGTGCGGTGTAGAGAAACCTTTGATTTGTAACACTATTGTTGTTCATTTTGCTCCCCCAAAATGACAAAGGGAAGGAGGAGAGAGGGTAATAGCAGCGGTCAGCTGGCAGCCTTCTTTCAGAGGCAGGTGGAGTGTGAGAGTAAAATGTGCATCACTCCCTGTACACACCCACCCCTGTGAACTCCACTTCCCCTTTTCGTCATCAAAATTCATTCTACCAATTGTCGAAAGTCAGCATTTTCTATTGGTTGTAAGATGGAGTATTCATTGCCCACAGCACCCTTTGTCCTACTTCTCCAGGAAATCTTCATGTAACTTTTTGCTGCTGTTGAAGTTTTGTGTAGCGCCACCGGAAGAGTCAGAGCGCTTACATGAGCACCATTAACATTACACAAGGTCACATTAATTTTGTTAGGGACAGGGAGATTGCATGATTTGCCCAGAATCACAGGATGTTGAGCTGATGGCAAACTCAAACCGGTTTCCCCAGCTTCCAGATCGAGCGCTCTAGCCGTTAGGCCACATCCTGTCCATGCACCTTCTCTTCACGTTCTTTCTTTTGTAGGTTTGTTTGAAATACACACTACATGCAGAAGTCTGGCCTATGTACTGCCTCTGAAGTTTTAGATGCTGCTATGGACATGCAAATATCCTATCTGCCGCCGGGCTCCACAGCTCTTCACACTTTTAAACACCTCAAGTAGAATGAAAACAACTTTGAGGTCACACATATGCACACACACACAAGCGCTTTAACCCACAGGACTATCTCATTGCCATTGCAATGATGGTGTGATGGTTCACCCCCCCCGAAACGGACAGACTGAGCACCCCCTGGCCGCGGTGTCCATATTTCCAGTTTTCCGAGTGCTTTCCCCGACTTCTGGCGCAGCTCCCAGATGCTGCCCACTTTTCACGAAGTGCTGCTGCCTCTCATTAACGCTCGTGTCTGTAGGTAGTGCTGTCCCCCGGGATCTTGTCGTGTTTCGCGCCGCTCCTCCGCTCGCCGTTTTATGGGCCTAAACAGACACCATTTCAATATTAGTTTGACGCCGAGCCAGGCCCGTCGCTCTTGCGTCTGTCAGCATTATTGTTCGGTATTTGTAAAGATTACCTTCTGTCGCGTGCCACGGATTCCAGGAGCGCGGCGGCGACTCTCCAGGCGGAGCATGTTTTATGGGTAAGAAGTGAACCGTCCTTTCCCCGGAGAAAGGCGTTTCTTTGTCTCCGACGGCGCAAACCTCTTCCTCAGAAGATGCAAGAGCGGGGTCTGCTGGTGGGCTGTGCCAATGGGTGCTCGCAGGGGCCGCAAAATGTGGTCTGAAGCGTGCCCGAGGGCCACAGGAGTGGGCTTTGTGAGGAGAGGGGTTCAGGTGGGCGCCATGACCAGCTTGGGAGATCCAAGTGTAATAAGTTGCTTTGCTGTGAAATGGATCCCAAAAAAAACGAGCGTATGTCTTCAATTATCGCGGACGTGTCTGGCCGTGATAATTGAAGACATATGGGCTTTGGTGCGTGTAACAGACACCAATAGGCCATAGGCGGAGCTACGCGACCGCCTATGGCCTATTGCGTGTTCTGTTAAAAAACAGCACGCACGCAAAGCCCAATCAAAATGGACCTTGAAATGCACATGCACGAGCTGTGTGGAATTTCAAGGTCCATTTTTGAAACCCTACTAAAAGGGCTTTTCGCTACGCTTCGCTTGCGAGCCCTAAAAAGGCCCCAAAATGCAACAGTGTGACCAGAATGGCGGCATTCTATGTGATAGCAAGGCGGCTACGGCTACAGGCAGCAGGAGAGAGGATCTGGAGACGGGAGGAGCAAGTCTACAGACAGCGGATCACACTCTTCCAACTTACTGAGGCAGAGATCCTGCAAAGGTACAGGCTACACCCCCACACCATCCTGGACTTGATTAGGGACCTGCACCCACTCCTGGAGCACCCAACACCAAGGGTGCACGCCGTACCACCACATGTGCAGGTGCTCTGCAGCCTACACCTGCTTGCATCTGTGAGTTACCAGGGGGTAATAGCTGCGATAGGTGGGGTGTCCCAGAGGTGCCTGTCCCATTTCTTCAGGAAGTTCCTGGAGGCCATGATGCAGAGAATGCATCATTACATCAGCTTCCCTGACACACATGGGGAACTGCTGAAGGCCAAGACTGACTTTCAAAATTGCAAAAACCACAGTTGATGGACAGAATGTAGAACAATGTCATACATTCACCCCAGTACAAAGATCTGGGCCTAAATTCATCGGTTTTTTGCACTCCACACCACCCTGGGTTAGACACTGGCTATATGCAAATCAGCTCTGACCCTGTGCCTCATGGGAACAGTCCAGTCCGAACTACCAAGCCATGTCTTTCCCAGACCGGAATCCAGCATCCAAGGACCGGTTTCTGGCTATCAGCCTTCATCAGCCTGGATAGCTTGACTCCAGTGGTGTGGAGAGCCTGGGACTCACGTCTGAGCATACCCAGCCCACTCGGGGTGAAAATTGCAAAAAACACAGTTGATGGACAGAATGTAGAACAATGTCATACATTCACCCCAGTACAAAGATCTGGGCCTAAATTCATTGTTTTATTGGGCCTAAATTCATTGTTTTATTGCACTCCACACCACCCTGGGTTAGACACTGGCTATATGCAAATCAGCTCTGACCCTGTGCCTCATGGGAACAGTCCAGTCCGAACTACCAAGCCATGTCTTTCCCAGACCGGAATCCAGCATCCAAGGACCGGTTTCTGGCTATCAGCCTTCATCAGCCTGGATAGCTTGACTCCAGTGGTGTGGAGAGCCTGGGACTCACGTCTGAGCATACCCAGCCCACTCGGGGTGAAAATTGCAAAAAACACAGTTGATGGACAGAATGTAGAACAATGTCATACATTCACCCCAGTACAAAGATCTGGGCCTAAATTCATTGTTTTATTGGGCCTAAATTCATTGTTTTATTGCACTCCACACCACCCTGGGTTAGACACTGGCTATATGCAAATCAGCTCTGACCCTGTGCCTCATGGGAACAGTCCAGTCCGAACTACCAAGCCATGTCTTTCCCAGACCGGAATCATGCATCCAAGGACCGGTTTCTGGCTATCAGCCTTCATCAGCCTGGATAGCTTGACTCCAGTGGTGTGGAGAGCCTGGGACTCACGTCTGAGCATACCCAGCCCACTCGGAGTGAAAATTGCGAAAAACACAGTTGATGGACAGAATGTAGAACAATGTCATACATTCACCCCAGTAAAAGATCTGGGCCTAAATCCATCGTTTTTTTGCACTCCACACCACCCTGGGTTAGACACTGGCTATATGCAAATCAGCTCTGACCCTGTGCCTCATGGGAACAGTCCAGTCCGAACTACCAGGCAATGTGGTTCAAGTACATCCAAATAATATAGAACCAATCCGGTCTTCAACTTGACATAACAATGTACAAAATAAACCACAATCTAGGCACAGATGAAGCACTCACTCCTCCCCCCCCCTCTCTCTGAGCGCCAATGTATACCAATGTTGATTAAGTTCATATTCGTTTGTTTTGTTTGATTCTTTTTCTGTGATGCAATATTAAATCACAGTAAATCATCTTTGTGTTGTGACGTTTTGAATGATTTAATGAATTTTAATTTAGTTCTATGTACATAATACTAGAAGCAGCTAGCCACTGTTGCCATGATCTTTGAAGATTAGTTCTGTAGTAGGGGATCTCTGTGTATAGTCATAATCTACTGAATAGTCCCGCCCATGTGCGTGGACCCCGGCAATCAAAAATAATCTCTTAAATCGTCAGAAAATTGCAGAACTGCAAAGACACTTAAGAGAGAATTTAAAGACAAATAATGCAGCCTATATACACAGGCTACACTGTCCAGTACTTCAACTAGAAATTCCACCAAAAAAACACACAAATAGCACAGCCTGCCCAGTTTCTCCCATAGAGAAACTTGCCTCTACCAGTAAAAGCCTCTGGAATGATAGAGAGGAAGGCATGGACAGACAAGCCCCATAGGCTGCCATTATGTGGCTTAAATAGGATACTGTGCCTTTAAGAGAACTTTCCAGAACTTCTCCCAGTATCCCAGAATGCACAGCAGGTCCCTCTTACTTTCAGTTCCTTTTTCCGGCTCCTGCTAACGGGACCCTGGTGCATTGAGCTCTTCCTTTTTCAAGGGTTTATTGGAATTTTGTGCACTTTTGGCTTTAAAAGTGTTTGTGCACTTGGAGTTTCCCTTCACTCCTGTGTATTTGTTCAGGCTTTTTAGGGCTCTAAAATGCCTGCTCTCTTCGACAAGTGCCCAGCATGTGGAAGGAAGAAGGCCAAGACTGATCCACACGACGTCTGCATACTCTGTCTCCCTGAAGCACATGTCTCTGAAGAATGTGACATCTGTCAGACCTTTTCAACAAGGACCCTGAGGGACAGGCTGAAGATTAGGCTTCAAGGCCTAGAGGAGAGACGGCTGCAGGTGGGTCTGGGCAGGCTGGGAAGGCTCCCTCTGTCTCTGCTGAGGCCTCTGGGGAGCTCCCCAGAGGCAGGAAGCCCTGCAAACGGTCCCGGTCTCCGTCGACGTCGATTGCATCTACGTCGAAGTCGAGAGGGATGACGACGGTGTGTTCCCCATCTCTCCGGGTCGAGACAGCGTGGAAGATCGACGTCGAAAGGCCTGGGTAGGCCGCCGTTGAGATCACCGCCGACGGCCTCTTCGTCGACGTCGGCGTCGAGCCATCGACGTCAAAGAAGGACCGACAGGCATCGCGCTCGCCGTCGAAGCGACACCGCCGGTCGCCTTCGAGCAGACGGTCTGCGTCGAGGGGATCCTCGACGTCGAGGACCGCGAGAAAACGGTCGGCGCAGAGGAGGACTGACCGTTCGTCGTCGAGGACTGACCGTTCGTCGTCACGGCGTTCGGCATCGAGGAAGAAACACTCGACGTCGAGGAGGCGGCGTTCGACGCCGGAGTCGCGGGGTCGACGTTCGACGCCGGAAAAGCGATGCTCGACGTCGAGAAGAAAGAGATCGGTGTCTCTGAGACTTTCTGCCTCTCCTAAGCGGCGCAGAAGGAGTTCTGGCACCAAAAGTCACACTGGGTCTGGTGAAGGACGACGGAGGCGGCGCTCACATACTGGAGGGGGCTGGTTCGCAGTCACCTCCACCGAAGAAGTCACCGGGCTCGGTGTACTCGGTGGTTTATACACCACCTCGGCCTAAAACGCCCCCGCCTCTACCTAAAGAGGATCCTCCCATCAATCCTCCGCTACCACCACTTCCTCCCGCGGGGCAACCACCGCCACCGTTCCCTCCTCATGGGCCCGCTCCTCGGTCGGAGATACCTCCTGTCCTTCCGCCGAGGTCGGTGTCACTGCCTCCGCTCCCTACACCGCCTAAGGGGACCCCAAAACCTAACCCCAGGATAGGCCACGGAAGACGCCTCCACGGAAACCTGCAGAGCGTCCACGTACTGGGAGATCGCGATCACGTTCCAGGAGGAGGGAACAATCGCGCAACAGGTCATCCACACGGTCGAGACGGCACGACAGGAGGCACAGGTCTTGTTCCCGGACAAGGTCTTCAGGGACCAGGGACTATTCTCCGACTTTGTCGGAGTCCCCGGAAACAAGGGTTTCACCGATTCATGATCTGGTGTCTTTCCATGACGTCCTTTTGCGCGGTGCAGCAAAATTGGGCATCTCGTTGACGGTGCCCACGCCCAAGACATCGGTGATCTTCGAGACGCTGCACCAGAAACATCTGTCTCGGCCATTACTACCACTGGTACCGGGCCTGGAATATCCAGCCATGGACCTTTTTCTCACCCCAGCGGTGACTAAGGCAGCCCCCTCTAGACTGCCGAAAATATACCGGGCTCCCGACTCGGATCCGGCTTTTCTAAGGGTGGAACCCCCTCCAGACTCTGTGATTGTGACGGCAGCTCGTAAACAGCATGCCACCACTCCGTCCTCCACAGTTCCACCAGATAAGGAATCTAGGTGGCTGGATTCGTCTGGGAGAAAGGTTTGTGGGACGTCGGCGACTTCCATGAAGGCTGCGAGTGCCACGGCCTTGTTGGGGCGGTATGACCGAGCCCTCTGGGAATCCCTCCAGCAGTTTGTGGAACATCTGCCGCGTGAGAAGAGAGAAGATTTCCAAGAGGTGTTGAATGAGGGGATGTTGGTGGCGAATCAGGTCATCAGTGCCGCAGCCGACTCTTCCCTGCTGGCTGCGCATGGTTTCTGCCATGGGATTAACCAGCGAAGACACGCCTGGCTCCGCCTCACATCGCTAAAACCTGACGCACAACAAAGGGTTGCCAATCTACCATTCTCTGGCGAAACCCTATTTGGAAAACATGCGGATGACGAAATGGCCCGCATGAAGGCGGAGGCCAAAAACGCTCACGGCTGTGGGTTTGGAAAAACCCAAGGATAACAAGAAGTCGTACCGTCCGTTCCAGAGACGGTTCGGTGGACAGGGCAGAGGGCGTGGCCAGTCTTCAAGACAGCAGCAACAGCAGCAGCAGTTCCGAAGACCGTTCCAGAAGCGCCAGAAAGGCAGAGGCGGCCAACAGTCGGCAACAGCGACTAAAGGCCAGGCCGGGTCTAGGCCCTGAGCGCTTACTTCCCCTACATCCGTTACCCACTCCGGTGGGGGGGAAGCGTTCAAGTTTTTTCTGGCAGAGTGGAGAAAAATTACTCCGGACAAGTGGGTGCTGAATATTGTTTGCAATGGATACAGTCTTCGGTTCACCAGCCCGCCTCCATCAATCCCTCCGGTCAGCTCGCAGTTTCAGCTGCGCGAGCTCCAGGCAGAGGCCGATATCCTGTTAAGGAAAAGGGCGATAGAAGACGTACCTCTGTCTCAAAGAGGAAGAGGTCTGTACTCCCGGTTCTTCCTGGTTTGCAAAAAGGACAAGAACGAGTTCAGGCCCATTCTGGATTTCGACAAGCAAACAAGTGGATTCGCAGAGAAAAGTTTTGCATGCTGTCGTTGCATCAGATTTATCCTCAGCTGCAACGGGGAGACTGGCTGTGTGCCATAGACCTACAGGATGCATACTTCCATGTGCCCATTGCACACAAACACAGGAAGTTCCTGCGATTCCAAGTCGGCGCCAATCACTATCAATACACAGTACTGCCATTCGGACTGAAGTCTGCGCCGAGAACATTCTCGAAGTGCATGGCGGTGGTAGCAGCGCACCTAAGGAAGAACAAGGTGTTAGTCTTCCCTTACCTGGACGATTGGTTGATCAAGGCCTCCTCCTTCGCGGAAGCGCAAGCACACTTCCAGAAGACGTGCGTTCTCTTGAACAAGCTGGGGTTGCACATCAACATGTCCAAGTCGGTTCCGACTCCAGTCCAGTGCATTCAGTACTTGGGAGCCTCCATAGATACGCTGTCAGCAAGCGTGTCTCCTTCGGAGGAGCGACGATTATCACTACTTCGGAAGGCTCGGGCTCTCATGTCCGCTCCATCCACGACAGTGAGGACGGTGTCTTCTCTACTGGGATCGATGGCCTCCTGTATCTTCCTGACGCCACATGCACGGCTGCACATGAGACCGTTGCAAGAGTGCTTGGAGGATCAGTGGGATCAGAGGAGAGGATCTTGGGACGACAAGATACGCCTATCTCTGCATGCTCTTCAGTCTCTGAAGTGGTGGTGTTCAGCGGAGAATCTCCTCAGAGGGGTTCCCTTCCACAAGGACATTCCCACTCAGGTTATCGTGACGGATGCTTCTCTCCAGGGCTGGGGAGCGCATTCCGGAGACCTACAGATTCAAGGGACGTGGTCTCCGGCGGAGTCCACGTACCACATCAATTTCCTGGAACTCAGAGCTGTTCACTTGGCCCTGAAGGCCTTTCACCCGTCCTTCCAGACCGACTCTCTCCTTGTGCAGACGGACAATACAACCACAATGTATTACCTCAACAAGCAGGGAGGATCGAGGTCACGCACCCTGTCGCAGGAGGCGCAGGCGATCTGGCTTCTGGCTCGAGGACTGACGATAACGGCTACCCATCTGCCAGGTGGGCAGAATGTTTAGGCAGACGCGCTGAGCAGACTGATTCAGGAAAACCACAAATTGGTCTTAAACGACGAAGTACTAGGAGAAGTCTTCGCAAGGTGGGGGACTCCAGGCGTAGATCTGTTCGCCACCGCCGAAAACAGCAAATGCCGAGGCTTCGCCTCCAGGTACTACCAACCGGGGACGCTGGGGAACGCGTTATGGATCGACTGGTCGAACAGCTTTCTGTACGCTTTTCCACCCATTCCCCTGATTCCGACGGTTCTCATCAAGCTGTCCAAGTCCGGGGCGCGGATGATATTGATTGCCCCGGAATGGCCCAGACAGTGGTGCTTCACGGACCTGCTTCACCGGTCTCTCCTTCCTCACATTCGGCTGCCGTGCAGGCCGGACCTTCTCACGAAGTTCGGGGGGCTGATGTTGCACCCCAACCTCTCGTCTTTGAGTTTGGCAGCATGGCTCCTGAGTTAGTGCAATATGGTCATCTGAATCTCCCTGCAGATTGTATGGACATACTGAAGGAGTCTAAGAGACCTTCCACTAGGACTTCCTATGCTTACAAGTGGAAGAGATTTTGTATCTGGTGCAAGTCTCAGAACTATGATCCGACGACTTGTAAGGAAGATGTCATCCTTCCTTATCTTCTACAGTTGGCGCAGTCTGGCCTTAATGTCCATTCTATTAAGGTTCATCTTGCTGCTTTGACTGCCTACAGGAAATGCCCTTCGCAGTCTTCCTTCTTCCAGATCCCTGTGATCAAAGATTTTTTGGAAGGCTTGAAGAAAGTGTTCCCTCCTGTCAGGCTTCCTTCGCCTTCATGGGAATTGAATGTGGTGCTGTCCAGGTTGATGAAGGAGCCTTTTGAACCTATTCATAAGGCTTCGTTGCAGCACCTGTCCTGGAAGGCGGCGTTCCTCGTGGCCATTACATCGGCCCGCAGGGTGAGTGAAATTCAGGCGTTGTGTTGCCAAGAACCTTATACTGTATTTCATGCTGCTAAGGTTGTTATGCGTACTCACCCTAAATTTCTTCCCAAGGTTATTTCTGATTTTCATGTCAACCAGACCATAACTTTGCCTACGTTTTTTCAGAATCCTTCATCTCCAGCGGAAAGGTCGTTGCATTCCCTGGATGTTAGGAGGGTATTGAAGTTTTCTCTGGATAAGACCAAAGATATTCGTAGGTCTGACCAATTGTTTATCAATTATGGATCTGTCAGGACGGGTCTTGCGACCTCTAAGCAGTCTATCTCTAGGTGGATTGTGTCCTGCATACAGCTATGTTACCAAAAAGCTAATAAGACCTTAGGAGGTAAGCCTAAGGCTCATTCCACCAGGGGCAAAGCTGCCACGACAGCTTTGCTCCGTAATGTTCCGATTGCAGAGATCTGCAAGGCAGCCACTTCGAAGTCGGTTCATACCTTTGCTAAGCATTACTGCCTGGACACTGATGCCAGGGCAGACGCTCAGGTTGGGCAGGCTTCGCTGCGAAATCTGTTCGCACAATAGTGGCGTTAATTTTCTTTTCTCCACCGCCACTTTGGTGTGGGGATGGGCTTGCCATTCTATTTACTAGATTATGACTATACACAGAGATCCCCTACTATAGAAGGAGTAGTTTCTGTCCTGTAACTCCAGTTCTGTAGTAGGGGTATCTCTGTTATTGTCATAAGCGCCCTCCCGCCTCCCCGGTGGAGAGAAATGTTCCTTTAAGGAATGCGACAGGTCTGGCGTTTTACGCCTTCAAAAAGAACTGAAAGTAAGTTGGACCTGCTATGCATTCTGGGATACTGAGAGAAGGTTCTGGAAGGTTCTCTTAAAGGCACAGTATCCTATTTAAGCCACATAATGGCAGCCTATGGGGCTTGTCTGTCCAGGCCTTCCTCTCTATCATTTCTGAGGGGTTTTGCAGTAAAAACAAGGGAAATCTGGACAGGCTTTGCTGTTTGTGGATTTTTGGTGGAATTTCTAGTCGAAGTACTGGACAGTGTAGCCTGTGGATATAGGCTGCATTATTTGTCTTTAAATTTTCTCTTAAGTGTCTTTGCAGTTCTGCAATTTTCTGTCAACTTAAGAGATTATTTTTGATTGCCGGGGTCCACGCACATGGGCGGGACTATTCACTAGATTATGACTATAACAGAGATACCCCACTACAGAACTGGAGTTACAGGACAGAAACTACTCCTTCCAGAAGACGTGCGTTCTCCTGAACAAGCTGGGGTTGCACATCAACATGTCCAAGTCTGTCCCGACTCTGGTCCAGTGCATACAGTACTTGGGAGCCTCCATCAATACGCTGTCAGCAAGCGTGTCTCCTTCGGAGAAGCGACGATTATCACTCCTTCGGAAGGCTCAGGCTCTTCTGACCACTCCATCTACAACAGTGAGGACGGTGTCTTCTCTACTGGGATCGATGGCCTTGTGTATCTTCCTAACACCACACGCACGACTGCACATGAGACCATTGCAAGAGTGCTTGGAGGACCAGTGGGATCAGAGGAAAGGATCTTGGGACGACAAGATACGACTGTCTCTGCATGCTCTTCAGTCTCTGAAGTGGTGGTGTTCGGCGGAGAATCTCCTGAGAGGGGTTCCCTTTCACAAGGACATTCCCACGCAGACTATCGTGACAGATGCATCTCTCCACAGCTGGGGGGCGTACTCCGGAGAATTACAGATTCAAGGAACGTGGTCCCCGCTGGAGGCCACGTATCACATCAATTCCCTGGAACTCAGAGCTGTTCACTTGGCACTGAAGGCCTTTCATCCGTCCTTTCAGACCGACTCTCTGCTTGTACAGACGGACAATACGACCACGATGTATTACCTCAACAAGCAGGGGGGTTCGAGATCGCGCACTCTGTCACAGGAGGCGCAGGCGATCTGGCATTGGCTTCTGGCCCGAGGACTGACGATAACGGCTACCCATCTGCCAGGTGTGCAGAATGTTCAGGCGGACGCACTGAGCAGACTGATTCAGGAACACCACGAATGGGTCATAAACGACGAAGTACTAGGAGAAGTCTTCGCAAGGTGGGGAACTCCAGACGTAGATCTGTTCGCCACCGCCGAAAACAGCAAATGCCGAGACTTCGCCTCCTGGTACTACCAGCAGGGGACGCTGGGGAATGCGCTATGGATCAACTGGTCGAACAGTTTTTTGGACGCTTTTCCACCCATTCCCCTGATTCCGGCGGTGCTCATCAAACTGTCCCAGTCCAGGGCGCGGATGATCCTGATTGCCCCGGAAATGCCCAGACAGTGGTGGTTCACGGACCTGCTTCACCGGTCTCTCCTTCCTCGCATACGGCTGCCGTGCAGGCCGGACCTTCTCACGAAGTTCGGGGGACAGATGTTGCACCCCAACCTCTCGTCTTTGAGTTTGGCGGCATGGCTCCTGAGATAGTGCAATATGGCCATTTGAATCTGCCCGAAGATTGCATGGACATACTGAAGGAATCAAGCGACCTTCCACTTGGACTTCCTATGCTTACAAGTGGAAGAGGTTCTGTATCTGGTGCAAGTCCAAGAACTATGATCCGACGACCTGCAAGGAAGATGTCATCCTTCCTTACCTTCTACATTTGGCGCGTCTGGCCTTAATGTCCATTCCATTAAGGTTCATCTCGCTGCATTGACTGCCTACAGGAAATGCCCTTCACAGACTTCCTTCTTCCAGATCCCTGTGATCAAAGATTTTCTGGAAGGCTTGAAGAAAGTGTTCCCTCCTGTCAGGCTTCCTTCGCCTTCATGGGAATTGAATGTGGTGCTGTCCAGATTGATGAAGGAGCCTTTTGAACCTATTCATAAGGCTTCGTTGCAGCACCTGTCCTGGAAGGCGGCGTTCCTCGTGGCCATTACATCGGCCCGCAGGATGAGTGAAATTCAGGCGTTGTGTTGCCAAGAACCTTATACTGTATTTCATGCTGCTAAGGTTGTTATGCGTACTCACCCTAAATTTCTTCCAAAGGTTATTTCTGATTTTCATGTCAACCAGACCATAACTTTGCCTACGTTTTTTCAGAATCCTTCATCTCCAGCGGAAAGGTCTTTACATTCCCTGGATGTTAGGAGGGTGTTGAAATTTTATCTGGATAAAACCAAAGATATTCGTAGGTAGGTCAGACCAATTGTTTATCAATTATGGATCGGTCAGGACGGGTCTTGCGACCTCTAAGCAGTCTATCTCTAGGTGGATTGTGTCCTGCATGCAGTTGTGTTACCAAAAAGCTAATAAGACCTTAGGGGGTAAACCTAAGGCTCATTCCACCAGGGGCAAAGCTGCCACAACAGCTTTGCTCCGTAATGTTCCAATTGCAGAAATCTGCAAGGCGGCCACTTGGAAGTCGGTCCATACCTTTGCTAAGCATTACTGCCTGGACTCTGATGCCAGGGCAGATGCTCAGGTTGGGCAAGCTTCGCTGCGAAATCTGTTCCCACAATAGTGGTTTTATTTCTCTTTTCTCCACCACCGCTTTGGTGTGGGGATGGGCTTGCCATTCTATTCACTAGATTATGACTATACCCAGAGATTCCCTACTACAGAAGGAGTAGTTTCTGTCCTGTAACGCCAGTTCTGTAGTAGGGGTATCTCTGTTATAGTCATAAGCGCTGGCCCGCCTCCCCAGTGGAGAGAGATGTTCATGTAAGGAATGCTACAGGTCTAGCGTGTTACGCCTTAAAAAAGAACTGAAAGTAAGAGGGACCTGCTGTGCATTCTGGGATACTGGGAGAAGTTCTGGAAAGTTCTCTTAAAGGCACAGTATCCTATTTAAGCCACATAATGGCAGCCTATGGGGCTTGTCTGTCCATGCCTTCCTCTCTATCATTCCAGAGGCTTTTACCGGTAGAGGCAAGTTTCTCTATGGGAGAAACTGGGCAGGCTGTGCTATTTGTGTGTTTTTCTGGTGGAATTTCTAGTTGAAGTACTGGACAGTGTAGCCTGTGTATATAGGCTGCATTATTTGTCTTTAAATTCTCTCTTAAGTGTCTTGGCAGTTCTGCAATTTTCTGACGTCTTAAGAGATTATTTTTGATTGCCGGGGTCCACGCACATGGGCGGGACTATTCACTAGATTATGACTATAACAGAGATACCCCTACTACAGAACTGGAGTTACAGGACAGAAACTACTCCTTAGGCATTGACTAATTCAGATCAAAGTAAAATAAAACTTTTCCCCCAGCGAAAGTCAGGAAATTTGAATGTGTCTGTGGGCCCGTTTTGAGTAATTTGTTGATTGTGAAATGTTCATCCTGACCTTTCGCTGGATCAGTTTTTCTGGTAGCAGAGTGATGGTTATTATCAATTAGTTTGGTGATGATTGATTATTGACTATAGTTCTGACTAATTGACTATAGTGTCTGGAAGCACAGTTACAGAGATACCTGGGAATCCCGGGAATGGAATTGACAAGAGTGTGGTAATTGGAAATCACACTGCAGAAGGTTACTCGTATGTTGTCATAATACTGTGAAGCTATGGAGGGCTGGCAGTATTCTATTAGGGTGAGAAGAGTGTGAATGACCGCATAGGGCCCGCCTGTGAAACTTTGGCCTTACCCAAAGGTGGAGTATTCCTAGAGGAGTAGCAGGCCCTCCCCGAGCTTAAGTGAAGGGTAAACAGTGTTTTGTATTCGCAGTGACAGGAAGGAATTTTTCTCTTTGTAGCTTGTGGAGAAACTACCTTTGGTTTAGTGGAGCAGACAGAGTAGCACTGTTTTTACGTTGTTACTAACAAGAATTTTGTAACGAAAACAGACATTGTTGTATTACCTTGTAAATGGAGGGTCAGTAGCAGGAGTAATACTGACGTCACAGAGAGCTGCGCTGGTATTGGTTGGAGCAGCGGGCGTGAGGAAAAAAAACTGCAGATTGTAAAGGGAGGGTCAGTAGAAGGAGTAATACTGACGTCACAAGAGCCGCGCTGGCATTGGACAGACAAGTGGGTGTGTTGAAAGATCTGGTTGGTTAATAGACCGGTAGCGTACTGGTATTGGGTGGAGCAGGAAATACGTAGTAAGCTCTGTTTGGTTTGTTGGTGTGAGTCGTGCAGGCATTGGACGAGTGTTGAATAATAGGTTTAGTGAAAACACAGAAGAGTTTCTGGATTTTGTCGAGTGAATTAAATAAGAGAACGAGAACAATGACATTGATAAATAAGATCAAGAACTTCTTTAAAAAGGACAAGCGCATAATAACTAGGGAGGGATTTCTTATGCCACCTCCTAACACACCGGCTACCTATATGATGATGAAATGGGGTTATCATACGTGTGTATGGTTGGAAAATTGGGTGGAGTATACAAGGGATGATGGTGTCTTGACTTTCCCTGAACATGGTACATTTAATGTAAGGATTCTTCAGAATTTGAGAAACAGGATGAATAAGTTTGAACCAACTCCAAGTTTAACACAGTATGAGGCTTTGGAAGAATGGGAAGTTGAGGTATTTGAGCGTGAAAAATGCAGAGGAGGCGTGAGGATTAATAGAGGATTTCTACCAAGATACCCATTTGTCACTCAAGGAGATCAATTGAAAAGATGGAGAAGGGCTGTAGTAACAGAGGGGTTTTATCCAGTATTGGTGGCTAATGATCAAGAAGGGATCAAATTTAAGGAGAAAACAAAACACATAGTTACCACAGGGATAGGGTGTAATGAATCGGATGATGAGTTATTCGAAGATATTTTGATAAAGAGACCTCCGCCTTATCAGGAGAGTGCCAGAGATACAACTCCAAGTGCTCCCATGGGAACTCCATTGATTCCACAAGTTTTATATTATCCAACAGTCATTCGAGCATCACAAGAAAAAGAAAGGGATGCATTAAATAAAACAAAAGAAGAGATTCAGAAAATAAATCAGCTAGGTTTAAATACTGAAGCATTGACCGTGCCAGTAACTATTGGAACGGTTATCCCATTGTATGGTGATAAACGAAATACACCAAAATCGCAAAATCTAGTAATCACACAGAGTAGCGCTAGAAAAGAGATTGAAAGCAAAAGAAAAGGAATAATGAGTAGAGCAGAAGCGATAAATAAATATACTTGTCATGGGTGTGGAAGGTTTGGACATTGGAAGAATGAGTGTAGAAACATTCAACAGAATAATGAGGTAAATCAAATTTTGAATCCACAGATGCAGAATGGGGTGGTTGTGAATCAACAACAGCAGCAGCAGCAGATAGTTACTACTCAGTTACAGGTGCCTCAAGCCCCCTTTCCTTACAATGTGAATGCTCAGGTGCAGCGATATAGTGTGAAAACCGGATTTCAAGGAGAAAGTGGTAAGAATACACAGACTGTTCAACAATTTTGGATGCAGAGGGGTGCAGATTAATTGCGGATGTCACAATGATGGTGCATGAGGGGGGAGGAAGAGTGCGAATTTGTCGCATCCTTGGCGGTAGATCAGTCCGGTCCATTTATTGATGAGAAGGTTGAAGGCAATGATATTACTTTCCTCGTGGATACTGGTGCTACCCGTTCTACTGTAAGGACAGCAGAAATCCCAAACCTACCCCTCTCGGGAGAAACTATCCAAGTTGTAGGAGTCTCAAATAAGCAGATTAGGACCCCCAATCAGAAAACCACTAGAAGTGAATATTGGAAATTTTAAAAACCTGTATCGATTTTGTGGTATGCAACTCGAGTCCAGTAAACCTATTCGGTAGAGACTTGTTGTGCAAGATGAATTGCACCATCTTTTGTACGCCTGATGGTGTGGCTTTCCAAACGCCGGATGAAGATGTAGCCTTCAAGATGATGCTAGCTAAACAGGGAACAGAAGTGGATGAGATATTCTCACTTCTTACTGAAAATGATTTACCTGTTGAATTAAGAGAAACAGTGAGGTCAGATATATGGGATTTTCCATGGAAAGAAATTGGTCTAATGGCAAAGGTAGACCCCATCAAAATTATGGTAAAGAAAGGTGTAATATACCCAAATACACCGCAATACAGATGAGTCCTGAAGTAAAAGCAGGAGTTGCCCTAGAAATTGACCAAATGATTGAACAGGGAATTTTAAAAGAAATATTGGGCGGTCCTTGTAATTCACCAATCATGGGACTTGAGAAGGCTAGTGGAAAATATAGAATAGTGCTAGATTTGAGGAAAATAAATAAAATAGTAGTACCCTGTTGTCCTGTAGTACCAAACCCTGCAGTGATTCTTTATTGGATACCATGGGATGCTCATTGGTATACAGTGATTGATTTGTGCCAAGCGTTCTTATCAATTCCATTACATATGGATAGCCAATATGTTTTTGCTTTCCGGTTTGTAGACCGTGTTTTTGCATGGTGCCGAGTTCCTCAAGGGTACACAGAAAGTCTGTCGATATCCAATCAGATTTTGAAAAAATGTTTGGAGACATTGGTAATGCCAGGAAATTCAGTCTTGGTTCAGTATACTGATGACCTATTGGTGGCATCAAAGACAAGAGAAGCTTGTGTCACTGACACAATAGCTTCACTGAACCATTTGGCAGAAGGAGGACACAAGGTGTCCAGAGAAAATATAAATTATGTAAACAAGAAGTTCAATATCTTGGACATAAGATAGAGAAAGGAGTCAAAAAGATGACACCAGAAAGAATAAAAATGATTCGACTAAAAAGGAAGTGTGAATGTTTTAGGGAGTGGTTGGATATTGTCGTCAATGGATAAGTGAATTTTCACTGCTGGCAAAACCTTTAATAAGGTTGACAGACCCGATTGAGTAGGATGATGAAAGTGAGGAAGCATTCATAAAACTAAAAAGTTGTTTGTGTCGGCCCCTGCATTAGGAATGCCAGACTATACAAAAGAATTTGCATTATTCTGTTGTGAAAGAGAAGGGTGTGCACTTTTGGTGTTAACCCAGAGACATGGATTGTCTCGACGGCCCGTAGCCTACTTTTCTGCTACTCTTGATCCAGTGGCGGCAGCATTACCTGGCTGTTTAAAAGCAGTAGCTGCTACTTGTGTGGGTCTGGAGGAGAGTGAATCGATTGTGATGGGACACTCTGTCAAAATATATGTACCACATTCAGTTGAGATCCTTTTGGCAAGAACTCGTACTCAACATTTGACCCCTAGTCGACTGAATAAGTATGAAAGAATAATCTTGGGTGCTGAAAATGTAAGTGTGACAAGATGCATTTATTTATTTAATTTATGCCATTTCTTAAGGGCTCTGCAACCCTACGGGCATCCTGGCGCTGTGAAAGTGCAACTAAGGAATGAGCATCATGGGGCAGGATAGGGGAAGTGCGCAAATTACTCTTGGGGCAGTTAGACTTTGGGGAAAAGCCATGTCTTTACCTTTTTTCGGAAAGGCATCAGTTCGCTTGTTTTCCTGATTGCAATAGGGGGCTATTCCAAAGATGGGCTGCTGCTATGCTAAAGGCTCTGCCACCGTGAGTAGCTTTCCTGATCCTAGGTATACTAATGAGATTAGTGGATGAGGAGCGGAGGGTCCGTGTGGGCTCATACCATTTGAATTTGTTTTGTAGAGGTTTGGGACCCAGCCCATGTGCTGCCTTGAAGACAGTGCATAGAGATTTGAAAAGGATCCTCTGATGCACGGGCAGCCAGTGTAGCTCGGCCAGTGCTAGGGTGGTGGAGGATCGTCGTCCTCGAGAGAGTGCCATTTTCGCTGCCGCCACCTGGATGCTCTGGAGTCTGGAAATCAAATATGCAGGAGATTCCAGTAGCAGAGCGTTACAGTAATCCAGGCGGCTAAGAATAGTGCTCCTGACTACGGTAGCTCTAGTCTGTGCTGGAAGGAGAGGCAGCAGCTTTCGGAGGCCCCGCATTAGGGCAAAGCAGCTGCTCACCTGCTTGTTGACGTTGGTCTCCAGATTCAGGTTGTCATTAAAGCTGACCCCCAAATTCCGCACTGTTTTTACTGGTGTCAGTGGTTCACCTGAATCTAGAGGCCAAAAGTCAACAGGCAGGTTTCTGGCGATTCTTCCCACTTTGCATTGCATTATCTCAGTTTTACCACTGTTAAACTGTAGTGAGTTGCTTTTTAGCCAAGTTGCCATTTCCAACATGCAGGTGTGGAATGTCTCCAGTGATTCTGCATGGGCACCATCAAGAGAAATCATCAGCTGCGTGTCATCCGCATAGTTGATCACGCTAATGCCGTGAGCCTTGATGATGCCCATCAGGGGTTGCATGTAGACATTAAAAAGGATCGGGCTGATCGCAGACCCCTGTGGAACTATAGCAAACTCAGACTGGTATGGAGGGAGTGCTACTGCCTGCCATCTATCTGTCAGGTAAGAGCGAAGCCAGTCGAGCGCCACTCCCTCTACTCCAATAGTTTTCAGCCTTGTCAGCAGGATGTCATGACTCACCGTGTCGAACGCGGCGGACCGGTCCAGCAGGATTAGAATTGCTGATTCTCCCCTGTCCGCCCTCATTCGCAGGTTGTCCAGGACCATCAGCAAAGCTGACTCGGTCCCATGGGCTGGTCTAAACCCAAATTGCTCCTCTTCAAGGATGTTGTTAGTTTCCAGGAAGAGGGACAACGACCTACTGACCAGCCGTTCCATGATCTTAATTGGATACGGCAGGAGCAAGATGGGTCGGTAATTCTTGTGGCAACTGGGGTCCAAATTCGATTTTTTCAGAAGAGGTGTGACAACTGCCTGTTTCCATTCTCTCGGTACAATACCTGTGCCGAGGGATTGATTGCATAACTGACGGAGTACAGGAAAGAATTCAGCCCCAAACTCCTTTACTACTTTGTGGGGTAGAGGATCCAATGGGGATCCAGATGTTATGTTAAGGGCTATTTGCGCAAACTCTTGTTCTGCAGGAGTATCGAATTTGTCCAGGATAGCCTTTGGCATTAGGTGTCCATCCATTCCTTCTCTCTTCTTCCCATTCTCCATGCTGCTCTTGTGCTGCGCTAGGGAAGTGGGGGCATCCTCCATACTCTCTATTAGCTTGGTAATTTTTTCCTGAAAGAAGGAGGCCAAACCATCACATAATTCCTGTGAGGGTTTGATATTGCTATTGGCGCACTCAGGGTGGGACAGATCTTTTACTATCTTAAAGATATCGCGTGACTTATTAGAGCTTTTTAGGATAATGGCTGCAAAGTGTTTTGCTTTGGCTGTGGCAATCTCTTTCTTGTACTTAGTTATTGTCAGCCTCCAGAGTAGTCTATTCTGTTCTGTGTAGTCTTTTCTCCTTTGCCTTTCCGCCTTTTTACAAACGTTTTTCAGGTCTTTCAGTGTTTCCGTATACCAGGGCGCGGAAGGGTTACCTCTTTTCCTGATTACTTTCAGCGGTGCCATATGATCAAGTTTCCTGGTTACATGATCACATAGTGAGCGATAGTTCGCGGTAATATCGTTCTCTGGATTAAGCAGGGTCCCCAGTTGAAAGATGTACCATGGTGAATCCAGCAACATTGTTGCCCTATTTGTATTGTGAAGAAGTAAAAGAGGAAGTTGATCATGATTGTTGGGATGTAACAGAGATGTGTACAAAGTCGAGGCTAGATCTCTTTGATGTCCCACTGGAAGAGTCGGATTTTGTACTGTTTGTTGATGGGTCACGTTTGAGATGGGATAATGGAGAACTGATGTCTGGCTATGCTGTATGTACTGGGTCAGGTATCGTAGAAGCTTCCTGTCTAAAAGTAGTCAAATCTTCCCAAGTAGCCAAATTGTTTGCATTGACGAGGGCTTGTAAATTTGGGAAAAAAATTAGAGTAACCATATTTACGGACAGTCAATATGCCGAAGGCGCTGGACCGCATTCGGTGGAGCGCTGGGCGCCGCTAGATCGTGCCTCGGCCAGGGGCACGGCTTATGCCATCTTGTGCCTCTCCTGACCCGGAGGAGCGTCTGTCTGGACTGGGTCTTTCTTGTTATCCCCAGCGCTGCAGCGGGGTGGTTGGCCCTACATCAGAGGCCTGGAGTGGGGACCCAGGCAACTCCAGGTGACCTTTTGGAACCTACAGCTACACTACCCTCGCTGCTGTCCTGGGCCCTTTCTGGTGGAGTGAGGGACCTGACGGCCTGGCCCGCTGTGCTGCGGTGACTTCGCGGGATCCTGACTGTATGTGTGTGTGTGTGAGGTACGCTGCCTTCTGGCTGTTCCGCGGAGACTGTAGACACCTAGTCACCCAGCAACGCGGGTGCCCCAGGGGGGACCCTGGGGTGCCCCGGAGTGCCCCGGAGTGGAGTGCTAGCGAACTTTGCCCGTTATCTGCGGCCCTGCCCCCCTGGCGGAGTGGCACTCCTTGGAGGGGAACCCCTCTGTGGACGGGGGTTTGACATTGCTCCGCCGGCCACTGGGCGGCCCCCATCTCTGATATACCTCCTGGGGGGTGCTGGGACACAGCCCCCTGCACCGAGGGGGTGTGAAGGCGCCTGCGAAACAAACACACTCTGGAGTGGTGAGGTGCGCTGGGGCTGGGCCCCTGGGAGTCTTTGCAATTCCTAAAATCGCTCCCTGATCTGGGTGGGCTGCTTACCCCTGAGTGCCCCCGCCAGGGTGTGAAGGTGCGCCCCACGTGTTTGGGTTAGACCTCGGTATCCCAGCTGGGCTGCCCTGCCCTGCCCTATGATTCAAACTCACTCAAGTGGCCGGTGGACTGCCTGGAGGGCCTCAGGGCTTCAAGGGGATATCCTCTGACTACCCATATTTCACTCCACTGGCATCTTGTCCCTGCTGGCTGGGCTGCCCTTCTTTCATCTGACCGGACAACCATCTGACCCTGTGCAGTGCCTCCTCGCCTAGACAGGGAGTCTAGGGAGCTTGTCACATTAGTCTCTGAGGGGCCATGACCCACTCACGGTTTGGGAAAGACTCTGCTGCACCCCCAAAAGACAACCCGGTCAAGGCCCTGTGGAACAGATCGGGCTCGGCCCCTGCAGCAGAAATGACATAGTTAGCGGGGGGACCTTTTGACCCTGTCACCCAGTCCTTCATGGCCAGTGTCATGCAAGAACTCAAATCTGAAATTGGCTCCCTTAAAACAGAGGTACAGGCCTACGTCAAAGAGCTCAGGAGAGACGTCGTGGGACTTGGAGAGAGCGTGGATGACCTTGAAAGGACAGTCGACGCTTACACGGAGTATCGGGAGCAATTATGGCAGTGCCTCGCCACCCTGGAGCAATAGCACATCGAACTGCAGATCAAGCAGGAGGACTTTGAGAACAGGGGACGCCTATGGGGATTCCAGTTGGGGCAGAGGGCTCGGACATCATGACCTTTGTGGCAGGCCTGCTCCACGAGATCAGGGGGGACGATGACGTGTCCCCACCGGCTCTGGACCGCGCCCATCGGGTGTCTGTTCCACCTGGCCGCCCAAGCATCATCCCGACATCCTGACCCGGGTTCCTGGTCACCCTAAAGGAACAGCACATCGAACTGCAGATCAAGCAGGAGGACTTGGAAAACAGGGGGCGCCGCAATAACCTATGCCTACGGGGGGTTCCAGTTGGGGCAGAGGGCTCGGACATCATGTCCTTTATGGCGGACAAGCTCCACGTAATCAGGGGGGACGATGACGATTGTAGATGTTGTTCTGGACTAAACTGTTAATTTCTTGATTTAGTACTTTCAGCGAAGGGGTACCCTGGTTTGCCCGACGGGGACCAGTGGATTCAGAGCTTACATTTTTTTATCTCCCTCATTTGGGCCTCAAAGAACTGGTATAATATTGGCATAAGCATGGCCTTGCTGGTCAACAAACGTTTTCTTCACTATCACACCTACCTCCGTGGTATTTTTTTGCGTCTAAAAAACATCCATTTGCTTTGTTAAAGACCACCGAGCCCTGGCCCAAGTCCCCTTGATTCACTGCAGGTAGGTTAAAGGCCAATGTCAAACCTATTACGCTCTGATCACTCCATACTGACAGAGAGACATCTAGGTTTTCACAGGCACCAAACAGTTGATGGGAAACAACCACATAGTCCAGTAGGCTTTGTATATGATGGGATTGAAAAGTAAATTGTATCGACAGGCACCCTCCCATTTAAAATGACCAAATCTGTACTTCTGATGCTATCAAGCAGGAGAAAATCCCTGTTTATCCGTTTTTATTTTATCTGGTAGAAGGGAATCCGGAATGTTCCAGATTTCCTCTTTATCTGGATTAGCATAAATCTCAAGTGCAGAATTGGAGATTTTCGCATCTAGATCTCCCACTAATACCACAAAGTGGCATTTTTCCATGGTAGTTATCTCATTAATATATGCAAAGAGTGTGCTCAACAAATGGTCGAAATTTCTCCCAGGGGGGATATAAAGATTTGCCACCAGGAAGAAGGTGGGTCTGCCAGACTCTCCAAAACATGCCAGCTTCAGGCAGATACAGAGATTTGATGGATGGCAAAATACTTTGAGTACAATTAATCTAATTCTTGAGCAGAATGGAGACCGCCTCGCTTGCGTGTCCCCTTTCGGAGTGCTTAGCGAGAAAGGAGAAAATAAAAAAGTCATCACAATCAAAATCTTTGCATGACCAGGTTTCCTGGAAGTATATAATCAGAGGATTTTAAGAAATTCAATTTTTCCTCTTGATGACCTAAGCCAGTCATATTCCAAGACAGAAGTACCCCCCGGCTACCTCAAAGGAGCGCTTCTTTCTCCCTTCGGACAGTTGGTACTCAGGGCTTTTGCTACCCGTCTCCACTGGGCCAAATAGTCTTCTATGTCAGGGGCCTGACGGGCAACTACGGAATCGGACACCAGATTTATTAAGCGACCCCTTTTGTTTAATGAGACCGTAATATTTTTTGCATTACCCAAAGGGTACTCAGTCGGGCCCACAGCGTCTAACACCACAGAAATACTGGCCCTCAGAGCTGTTGGACACTGAATTGTAGGACACATGGTAGAATATTCCTCAAAATCTGAATCCGCGTTATATCTAGCCCTAGTTTTAAAAAGTGCTCTCAATTCTGCAGAGCCAAATTGGCCACTATCGGGGAGCGAAATGTAACTCTAAAGAGTGAGAAAAATTCTCATGCAGGATAATATTCATATTTAAAATATCCCTGCTTTCTATCAACTTCAGTGCCTCTATTTCGGAAAAAAGTTTGAGAATGAATCCTATGTTTATCGGAGAGGATTCATTCTCAAATAGCCAAATGCGATCCATAATGGGCGATGAAGCATTCTGCGCCACATTGTCTTTCTGCACAGCATCTCTTGGGGGGGATCCACAGAGACACCATATCACCACGATTAACCGCTTGTACTTCCTCGTTGGACTTAATCTTCAGGTGCGACATGTTAGAGGTGGTTCGGACTTCTGGCTTTCTATTATCTGATGCTATTGACCCTATAAAAGTTCTATTCGACCCATCTGTAAATTGCCCAGCGTTTGAGGCCCCACCTCTAGGTTGCCATCTGCTCTGGCCCCAAAACTCTGGACCATGTCTGATGTATCGGAGTCCCACCTCCCATTAGCGTTCCCCTTCCCGATGGATCGCCCAGCTCACTGAGCTGGAGAGAATGAGGTACTTGTGGAGACTGCAGCAGTAGACTTAATGGAGTTGCTGCTGTTCCAGTAGCCCCCACTCTTCCGACAGGAGTCAGATGCGCTGTAATGGGGTTCCTGGGAGCACCCTCCTCAGCTGGCGGTTTGGGACCACTCTCCTCTATTATAGTCTGAACATCGCTCTGGCTGTCTGGGATCTGTGGAAAATACAATTTTGACACTTTTCGTTTAGGGAGTTGTCTTGTCTTGTCTTGTCTTTTTATGTTTCTTTTTCATATTTTCCCCTTTGAGGTTTGTTACAGGACCTCCCCTCTTCCCTGCTTTTGATTCTCCTTTCACTGATGAGTTGGGGAGTTGGGCCTGTAAAGCGGATGGGACCTCCCCCTCCGTCTCTCCCCCTCCTTTTCACCCAACATGACCCCTAATGTTCCCTTCTTTCTCAATGGCTCTACTGGCCTCCTTTTTCCCTTAATGAACAAAGGATAAGGTTTTAGTATGACATTTCCCAAAGGGGGACCCACTACAGCCTCCCCAAAAAGTGAGTTTAGACAGAGCTCTTCATTTTCAAGATTACACAAAGGTTCAATGGGGGGCAATGGGAAAAGAGGTATTCCTGCTGCACAGACGCATCTCTCTGCTCTCCCCGGGGAACGAGTAAAACAGGCCTAACATCTGTCTGTTCTTTCAATTGTTTAGGTATATTAAGCAAGAGTTTGATGGTGTCAAATTTTGTTGCCTTTTGCACTTCACGGAACATTACGGAAATCATTTCCAGCATATGATCTGAGCTTAATACAGATTTCTCCAGTAAAGACAAAATGGAACTTAACAATCTTTTGATACAAACAAAATATTGCCCCAACTCCAAAATCGAAGGTAAAGGTTAACACTCCGCCTCCGGGGCCCAGTCGAGATCGAAAAAACACTACAAAAGGCCCGCCATCGAGCCCGGCTCCGAAGAAAATAATGAAGCCTTCCGGTAGCTCCATGCCGAGCAAACCGCGCATCCCACCACCTCCCTCGGCACTGAAATCCAAAGAAGTCCAGTTCCGAAAGACACTCCGAAACCGTCGACTCCCAGAGACAAAACGGCTCCGAAAGCGCTAAAGCCTGCTTCTGATGCCTCAAAGTCAACAAAAAACGTTGACTCCGAAGCCAGGGCCTTCGGCACCGAAGCCGACAAAGCCTGTTCCCGATGCTCCCAAACCCTCGAAACAGGCTTCGGCTCCAAAAAACAACACCTTCGGTACCGAAAACAACGCCAAAAGACTCTACACCGGCTCCTAAGGCTATCAACAAGCAACAAACACGTCCGGAACCGAAAAAATCGGCGCCGAAAGTGGTTCCTCAAGAAGAGGAGCTTTTTCACCCAGATCCTCTACAAAAAAGGATCTACATTGATCCACAAACAGGACATGTCTCCACTATGCCACATAGAAAGAGGAAATCGGATACAGCACCTACACCTCCAGTGCCTGTTAAGAAGGACTGTGCCACATCTCCTATGCACCCCTCTTCTCCTATTCCTCCTTCTCCTTCACCTCATATTCCTTTAAATATATCTCCTCTAAATGCTCCTCCTCATTCTTCACCACATACACCTCCTCAGGATGATGAATTTTAATATTAGACAAAACCACTCTAGCAATACCATGTAGTCACGTAACTTGGTCTACCAATGAGTATTCAAAATTTTTAATAATGTAAGTTTACCCAATATTAAAAATTTTTCAGGGTACTCTTTTTCATTTTTTATCAATCCTTTTGGGAAAGTCCTTTTGTCTCTGGACACTACACTTGAGACTTGAGGTGCCTCTGGATGAGGCTAGCAGTACATACCAAGAGGAAAAACCCGATGATAACTGCATGAGTGTCAATGTGGGGCGGATGAAACTAATATACCGCTACTCGCAAGTAAACATTGACCTCTCTGAGGGTTTCCTTATTTGCACTAAACCGAAAGTCGAACAGTGTTACAAGTGTCCTTTTTTGTTGATTGCTAAGTGAATACTTTGGGGAAAGAAACGGACACGCAAAATTCCTCATCCCTCCCAGTTGATTAATTCCCCCTTACCACTCCTCGAACAGCAGGGTAGATACTGGAGTCCCCCAAGGGTCGACTTTGAGTCCCCTACTTTTTAATGTTTATTTGACCCCCCTTGGCTATCTTGCTGAGAGCTTGGGTGCGAAAATAATGGCTTATGTCGACGACACCCAACTTCTCTTCACGTGGGACAAGAACAATCTCTGCACAGAGAGAGTCCAGCAGTGCTTGTCCTCAGTATTTGCCTGGCTTGCCCAGGCGGATCTCAAATGCAATGAGGACAAGTCGGAGATTCTCCTGTACGGCCACTTTCCAGCGGGATTTAAAGAATCCATTTGGCCCATGGGACTGCCGTGCCCCACTGGGAATTGCGGGGCTGCAAAGAACCTAGGGATCTGGTTCGGAGCTGATCTATGCTTCCGAGATCAGATCATGCGATTGGCGGGAACCTGTTATGGGACCCTTACCACCCTCCGGAAGTTCTTTCCCCTTCTCCCCCAGGAAGCTAAAGAAACAGTGGCCAAGCACTTATACTTTCGCGTCTGGACTACGCCAGAGTGCGCTTTAAGATTCTGACACTGGCTTTCAAAGCCTTACACGGCCCATGCCTGTCCTACCTAAGAGATAGGTTTGCTTTCTACCATCCCCCGCTGCAACTGAGATCTGCCTCCCTTAGACACTTGGTCACTCCCAGATTCAAGAGAGCTCGTCTCGGGGGTAAATCCCTAGTGGTCAGAGCCGCCCAGCTATGGAACAACCTCCCCGACCATCTTAGACATACGACAAGCCTCACATATTTTAAAAAACATCTAAAAACTTTCCTATTTAGGCAAACCATGTAGACCACTTGCTTTCTTTTAGCTGATATTTGAATCTTCTCCCGCGCCAGGACAGTCTTGACTATTAGTGCGCGTTATAAGCAAACATATAACATAACATAACATGATGAGTATAGCATAGGGGGAGGGGAAAACCCAGCTGAGCCTTTTCCCTACCAAACTGGCACACCAGACGGGGAATACCCAAACCCACAATATATACCTGATATTCCAGACCCACATGCATATCCATCAAAACCTTCCCCTCCAGAAGACAATATTGGGTTTGGACACTTAATTAATAGAGCTGCCATCTATCACAATGTCACTCTGCATTCAGATGAGGCAGAAGAGGATTTTTTATTAGACATTTTTGAGCAATCCCAAAAATCTGTTCAGATATTGCCAATGATTAAAGGTGTCATTAAGCACGCACCTGAAGTGTTTAAAGATCCTGTACGAGCTAGAATCATAAACCCAAGGATAGAAAAAAAGTATAGCCCTGCTCCTGGGGACCCTCCTTACATTAAAGGACTACTACCATTAGACTCACTGGTTGTTGCCAACTCTAGAAAAAGGGCAAATTCCCAAACATCAGGTGAAGCACCACGTCCTGATAAGGAATCCAAAATAATAGATGCATAAGGCAAAAGAATAGCTGCCTAAGTTAGCAATACATGGCGCGTAGCCAAAACACAAGCCCTACTTGCAAGATATGACAGGGCTCACTATGATCCGTTAGAGACCCTCTTACAACATCTACCTGCCCAATATAAGGCACAAGCAAATTACCTCATACAAGAGGGTAAGCTTATTTCAAATGCCGCCATTAAATGTGCATTTGACGTAGCAGACACTGCATCCAGGGTAATAAACGCCAGTGTCCTAAGACGTCATGCGTGGCTACGCATTTCAGGATTTAAGCAGGAGGTACAAACCACTATATTAAATCAACCAACAACAATTGTTTGGTCCTGAAGTAGACACAGCACTAGAAAAAATGAAAAAGGACACTGATACAGCCAAATCTATGGGTGCTTTACAATCCACCCAAGCAAGAGGCTCCTTTCGTCGCTCCTTTTATAGAGGAGGTTCCAAACAAGCTGGAGTAGACAATTTAGCTTCCTTTAAGGCTAATACACAAACATCCTCAAACAAAGGGTATTTAATAGGAGGTTATAGAGGCAGCAACAATAAGGGAAGAGGTCGAGGAAACAACAATAATCAAACCTCTCCCTCCTCAAAACAGTGACTTTCTTCTGCTTCCCCCACAGCATTCTACTCCTGTAGGGGGCAGATTAACACAGTTCCTACCGGTCTGGAATTCCATCACAACAGACAAGTGGGTATGACAGATTATCCAGTATGGCTACTGCCTAGAACTTACAGCAACCCCTCCACACATACCACCCAGGCAGCGTCCAGTGTCTGTAGAACACCTTACTCTGCTGAAACAAGAAGTTTTGTCACTTCTACAAAAGGACGCAATACAATTAGTTTCTTTACAAGAACAAGGAACGGGGGTTTACTCGCTGTATTTCTTAATACCCAAAAAGGACGGGACACTAAGACCAATTCTAGATCTCAGGCCCCTCAATCTCTAGATACAGTCAGATCTTTTTCACATGATCACTTTACAACAAGTACTCCCGTTGTTGCAGAAAGGCGACTTCCTTACTCCACTAGATCTAAAGGACACCTACTTCCACATTCCCATACATCCTTCTCACAGGAGGTATCTAAGGTTTGTGCTACAAGGACAACACTATCAGTTCAAAGTCCTTCCATTCTGAGTTACAACTGCACCAAGAGTTTTTAAAAAGTGCCTAGCAGTTGTAGCAGCACATCTCAGAAGACCGCACATCCATGTCTTCCCATACCTAGACGATTGGCTCATAAAAGCCAAATCATTAAATCAGTGTGTCCAACACACATCTCAAACAATTCAAACACTACACGACATAGGGTTCACAATCAACTACTCCAAGTCGCATTTTTAACCCTCTCATATACATCAATATCTAGGGGCTACCATAAACACGTCTACAGCTCTAGCGTATCCCAGTCCAGTCAGGATACAGAGCATTCAAACCTTAGTCACAAGGTTTCAAGACAGCCCAGTCCAGCCAGGATACAGAGCATTCAAACCTTAGTCACAAGGTTTCAAGACCGACACTCTCTCCCAGCCAGTGTTCATGCAGCTAATAGGCCTGATGGCATCTTGCATTTTTATTGTACTATATGCAAGACTGCAAATGCGCCCATTGCAAGAATGCCTAGCACAACAGTGGAACCAAGCTCAAGGACAACTTACAGACCTGGTGTTGGTAGACAGCCGCACACATCGCTCTCTGCAGTGGTGGAACACCAAAAACTTGTCCAGAGGGCAGCAGTTCCTCAAGCCTGTTCCACAACTAGTTCTTACAACAGACGCATCCCTGACGGGATGGGAAGCCCATCTCCTACACCATACAACTCGGGGACAATGGACCACTCAACAAAAAGTGCTCCACATCAATCACTTGGAGCTGCTAGCAATATTCTTAGCGCTCAATTCCTTCCAAGTACATCTATAAAACAAAGCTGTATTGATCCGGACGGACAACATGACAGCCATGTACTATATACAAAAACAGGGGGGGGCACACTCTCTACAACTGTCCCAGCTTGCACAGAACATCTGGAGATGGGCCATTCCACAAAAAATATATCTATTGGCAGAACACCTTCCAGGAATTCACAATCTGATAGCAGGTCTGTTAATTCGGCAGAGACAACAGATTCACAAATGGGAACTACATCCCCAAGTTCTTCACCCGTTCTTTCAAAAGTGCGGTCAACCAGACATAGATCTGTTCGCCACACACAAAAACGCAAAATGCCCAACCTTCGCTGCCAGATTTCTACTCCCGTTGTCCAAGGGCAATGCGATATGGATGAACTGGTCTGGCAGATTAGCGTACGCTTTTCCGCCAATCCCACTAATACCACTAGTATTGCGCAAACTAAGACAATCTCTCAAGAGGATCTTAGTAGCTCCCACATGGGCATGCCAACCGTGGTTCACAACATTACTAGAACTCTCTCTAGTTCCACATCAAAGACTGTGACTGACACCATCAATGCTAACGCAGAACCATGAAGACATCAGACATCCAGATCCAACTCAGCTGATTCTAGCAATCTGGCTCCTGAAGTCTTAGAGTTTGGTTACCTTAACCTACCACCAGACTGTATGAATATCATTAAGGAAGCCCGAAGACCTACTACTAAAGCGTGCTATACAGCAAAATGGAAAAGGTTTGCCATTTACTGCACTAACAACCAAATTGATCCTCTACATTATTATTATTATTATTAATTGGGTTTTATTAAGCGCAAACAACCCGGAGGCCTCGTAGCGCTAAGTGAAGTCAAACTGAGAGGTGCTGGATAAAAATTAAATGAAAAGAAAAGTTTTCAGATCCTTCCGAAATTTCAGCAGGTTAGGTTCACTGCGAAGGGTAGTAGGCAGAGCATTCCAGGCCTTGGCGGCATTCCAGGAGAAGGAACGTCCGCCCCATCTGGTACGTTTGATCTTATTCATGGTGGCCAGACAAGCAGTACTCGATCGCAATGTTCTGAGGGGGAGGTAAGGAGTTGCTAAAGAACAGATCATTGCTGGAGCGGTCTTCCACAAGGCCTTGTGCATAATGCACATAGATTTAAAAAGTACTCTAGCCTTGATAGGGAGCCAGTGAAGTTTATTTAGAGCTGCTGTACCTGATTCTCGCCTATCAAGGCCCAGCAAAAGGCGGGCTGCCGCATTTTGGGTGACCTGGAGTTTCCTTGTTGTAGATGCAGGAGCCCCAAGGTATAAAGAGTTCCCGTAGTCCAGACGGGACAAGATAATGGCTTGCACCATTATTCTACGAGCTTGGGAAGGAAGGAGTGGCAGCACTTTCCTGAGCATGCGCATAAGACCGAAGCAAGTGGCGGACAGAATGGTAGCTTGTTGTGTAAAATTTAAATTTGCGTCCAGCCAAATGCCCAAACTCTTTATTTGGGTCTTTGGTTGGGGCGGGGTACCCATACACAGAGGCCAATCTGATAGAGGACTAGGGATGGATGAGTTGCCCAGAATCATTAGCTCAGTTTTCTCGCCGTTAAGCTTCAGATGCGAGCTGGTCATCCACTGGGTGACTGCTATCAGGCAATTACTAAGATTGTGAGGGGAAGTATTGGGCTGGTTCATAGATACAAACAGTTGCGTGTCGTCGGCATAGGTCACTATCTCTAGCCCGAACGAATGTACTATGTTAGCAAGAGGTTGCATATAAATATTAAAAAGGGTAGGACTCAAGGCAGAGCCCTGGGGCACACCTTGGTCAAGCCGCCACGTTTTTGAGTGGGTAGTACCCTCCACCACCTCAAAAAAACGGTTCTCCAAAAAGGACTGAAGCCAGAGAATGGCCTTCCCTGAAATTCCTATTTGGTGAAGGCGGTGAAGTAAAATGCTGGTGTTAACAGTGTCGAAGGCGGCACTAAGATCAAGCAGCATAATTGCTGTAGTGCCGCCTTCGTCCATCTGTTTCCTAGCCAATTCAGTCACCGTCAAAAGGGCGGCCTCAGTTCCCAACTTGGGACGAAAGCCTGCCTGAGAGTCATGAAGCAAGTGATTATTCTCCAAAAATTGTGTAATGGAGACATTAATGTGTTTTTCTAACAGTTTACTAACCCAGGGGAGCAATGAGATAGGTCGATAGTTGGCCATATTTTCAGGATCAAGGGTGGGTTTTTTCAGCAATGCTCTGATTTGGGCACATTTCCACGCAGAAGGAACTAAGCCAGTGGAAATGGAGGTATTTAGGATGTTGAGAACGACAGGTCTGATAATGTCTATGATCTTAACTAAGTGGCACGGAGAAGCAGGATCAGTGGGAGACCCAGATTTGACTTTCCGCATAAGGATATCAAGGGAGTCCTCTTTAAGCAGAGGGAACTCCTCTAGTTTGGGGGGCTTAATATGCGGTGAGATCAGTCCTTCATCATAGACCAGATTAGGTGGGTCAAATGTAGAGGTGATAGTCTGTATTTTCTTATAAAAATATTCAGCTTGTTTATCACAACGCATCTGAGCTTTGCTGGGATCGAGGGAAACAGAAGGAGTATCAATAAGAAATTTAGCAATTTTAAAAATTTCTCTTGGAGAGTTCGATGCGTTAGTGATTTTTTTCTTCGAAGTAAGAGGCTTTAGTGCATCTGATTTCAGCTTTATATTTTTTTATTGCTTCGTGATGTTTAATTTTATCTAAATTATTGCGAGATTCCCTCCACATTCTTTCGAGTTTCCTGCATCCTCTTTTCAAATCCTTGAGTTGGGGAGTATACCAGGGAGAATCCTTTGATTTGGTCTTCTCTTTAAGGGCTTTCTGGGGTATGATAGAATCCAAGGCCGTATACAGCCACTTGGTATAGTTATCATAAAGCAGTGAGGGATCAACCCCAGCCTGGGAGGGGGCAGAGGACAGAGACTTGATCCACCGATCAGTGGACAATTTTGTCCATTCTCTCCCTTGTAGGATAGTACGGGGAGGTACCAGGGCCGGGATGACTGGCCGCCATAATATGGGGATCAAAAAATGATCTGTCCATGTAAGAGGCAGAGGAGTCCCTACCTCAAGTCTTTGATCGTTACTGAATACCCCATCGAGGAGATGGCCTTTTTCGTGAGTAGGTTCAAAACCCTTCTGTGTGATTTGGAGGGCCGCCAAATTTTCTAGCAGAGACTTGGTCGCTGGGTTATTAGGGTCATCCAAATGGATGTTAATGTCGCCTAATAGGGAGAAATAGGGTCTAATGACCACTGCTTCTGCAATTTCGGATTGTAGAGAATCTAGAAATTCTCCCATTTGATTGGGGGGACGATAAATAAGGATCCCAGAGAAGGTAGCGGTGGGTGCAAACTCCAGAGCAAAATGCATGCTCTCACAATTGGAAATTGTGGCCGGGGTAGTTCTACAGTTATAACAGTTTTTGTAGAGAATGCCTAAGCCACCTCCCCTGCCCTCCGGTCTATCCACCCTCTGAAGTCTGTATCCCAAATGCAGAAGAGATGTAATACCCAGATCAGAAGTATCTTTAAGCCACGTCTATGTTAAAAATATGGCATCAGGGCTTGATTCTTCTAAAAAGAGTGACATCTGTGCAGCGTGTTTTGTGAGGGAACGACAATTTAATAGAAACATTCTGTAGGGTTTAGCAGTGCATGAGTTATCCCTATAGCTGGGAAGTGAAAACTTACAATGAGAGCAGGTATCGGTGGTAGTGCTAGGGTCAACGGAGTGCCGACAGGGGTCCTTCACGGGCGGCATTAGGTTTTTTAAAGTGCGGGAATCATAACATATCGGCATAACTCCATCTACTATGTTTAGGGCAGGGGGGGTGGCCCCTGGTCCCGTCCGGTCGCCTTCGGCGCGCCACCGGCGCGCCCGCTGCGCCCGCCCGCTGCGCGGACGGGCATGTCTGTTGTTTATATCCATAGTAGAATGGGCATGAGGAGGGTGGGAGGGACGATCAACTGGACCGTCGACCTTCCCTACCTAGTATGGCGGCTCCGATAGATAGGTGAGTATACAGCGTCTAACACAAACCGCGCTATGAGGGCCGGTCGTGACGCTACCTGGGCGAAGCAGTCTCGCACCAGGTAAGGGACAAGCAAATTAAAATCTGCAGGCTAAAATATATACAGTTTCTAAAAGGTACTTGCTCCTGAATAACGGGTACTCACAGTGACAAGACACAAGATCACAGGGAATCGGACTAAAATATTATTCGTAATCAATAATATTAAGCTATCAACAGAGTGCGCAAGAGAGCGCTGAGATCCCCGGCTTCCGCCTCAGGCTATCCAAAATATCATCTGTTACCTTCTACATTTTCAAAGATGTAACCTAGTGTATTCATCTATACGACTCCATCTTGCAGCCATTGCTGCGTACCTACAGAACAGACAACATCTGTCACTATTTAGCGTACCAGCAATAAAAGCATTTATGGAAGGCCTAAAAAGAATCATTCCTCCTAGGTTATCATCCTCTCCAGTATGGAACCTAAACATTGTTCTTACCAGGCTCATGTGACCACCCTTTGAACCTTTACACCAATGCGAACTGCAATTCCTTTCATGGAATACAGCATTCCTTATTGCCATTACCTCTCTCAGGAGAGTTAGAGAAATTCAAGCTTTCACTATAGAAGAACCTTTTCTACAATTACATCGTAGCAAAGTGGTACTAAGAACAAATCCAAAAGTTCTGCCTAAAGTCATTACTCCTTTTCATATAAACCAATCGGTAGAGCTGCCAGTGTTTTTTCAAAACCCAGACTCTGTAGCAGAAAGAGCTCTACATACCTAGATGTAAAAAGAGCACTTCTCTATTACATCGACAGAACCCAAAATGTTAGCAAAACTAAACAATTATTTGTTGCTTTTTCACCACCACATAAAGGCAACCCCATCTCCAAAGCAGGAATATCAAGATGGATTGTAAAATGTATACAAATATGCTATCAAAAAGCAAAACATACACTAACTATTCCTCCTAGAGCGCATTCCACATGCAAACTAGGAGCCTCTATGGCTTTCTTAGGAAACATTCCTCTAGAAGATATATGCAGAGCAGCAACATGGTCTACCATAAATACCTTCACAAAACACTATTGTGTTTATGTACAAACAAAGCAGCAAGCTGCTGTACGCCAAGCTGTCCTCAAAACTCTCTTTCAAACTACTGCAACAGATACAGGCGATCACCGCTAGGGGAGATACTGCAGTACAATCAATGCTTAGTGTGAGATCTGCAGCTCATATGCCTCGGAACGGAAAATGCTACTTACCAGTATGCATCTGTTCTTGGTATGTAGAGCTTCAGAGTCTCACACGCCCACCTACCTCCCCGGGACCTGTATCTGTTCCAGTTTTCTATCTTAATTAGATATACACACATAGACATCTCTTTTCTATTTTCTACTAACTCCATCATTTCCGAACATGGCAAAAAACAATCTAAGGATGGAGTCGATGCCCATGCGCACTATTGTCCAAAGGAGGAGTCGCCTATCTCGTGACTACAAAGACTTCTTCCAAGAAGACAACAACATTCAATCAACGGAGCCCAACACCAGGTGGCGATCTAATGCTTAGTGTGAGACTCTGCAGCTCCACATGCCAAGAACGGATGCATACTGGTAAGTAGCATTTTCCTTACTGTAATTTAATATTGCATCACAGAAAAATAATCAATCAAAACATGAATATGAACTTAATCAACATTGGTATACATTGGTGCTCAGAGAGGGAGGTAGGGGGTGAGAGCTCAGGGAGAGTTGAGTGATTGTGAGAAGGAACGGAGAGGCAATGTGGTTCAAGTGGATCCAAATAATATAGAACCAATCCGGTCTTCAACTTGACATAACAATGTACAAAATAAACATAACAATATAGGCACAGATAAATCACTCACCCCCTCCTCTCTCTCTGAGCACCAATTTATACCAATGTTGATTAAGTTCATATCCATATGTTTTGTTTGATTCTTTTTCTGTGATGCAATATTAAATCAGTTAATCATCTTTGTGTTGTGACGTTTGAATGATTTAATGGATTTGAATTTACTTCTATGTACATAATACTATAAGCAGCTAGCCCTGTGACCACAATCTGTGAAGATTTGTTAGGCATTGACTAATTCAGATCAAAGTGAAATAAAACTTGTCCCCCAGCGAAACAGTGAGGAAATTTGAATGTGTCTATGGGCCCGTTTTGAGTACTTTGTTGATTGTGAAATGTTCATCCTGGCCTTTCGCCGGATCAGTTTTTCTGGTAGCAGTGTGATGGTTATGATCAATTAGTTTGGTGATTATTGATTATTGACTATTATTCCGACTAATTGACTATACGTTTAACAGTAAGAGTTAGTGTTGCGTTTTATGTTGTCTGGAAGCACAGGTACAGAGATACCTGGGAATCCCGGGAATGGAATTCAGAAGAGTGTGGTAAATGGCAATCACACTGCAGAAGGTTACTCGAATGTTGTCATAATACTGAGAAGCTATGGAGGACTGGCAATATTATATTAGGGACTATATCGTATAAGAGTAGAGTGTGAATGACAGCAGAGGGCCCGCCTGTGAAACTTTGGCCTTACCCAAAGGAGGAGTATCCCTAGAGGAGTAGCAGGCCCTCCCGAGCGTAAGTGAAGGGTAAATAGTGTTTTTACTTGCAGTGGGTGTGTTGAAAGGTCTGGTTGGTTAATAGACCGGTAGCGTGCTGGTATTGGGTGGAGCAGAAAATGCTTAGTAAGCTCTGATTGGTTTGTTGGTGTGAGTCGCGCAGGCATTGGACGAGTGTTGAATAATAGGTTTAGTGAAAACACAGAAGACTTTCTGGATTTTGTCAAGTGAATTAAATAAAAGAAAGAGAACAATGACATTGATAAATAAGATCAAGAACTTCTTTAAGAAGAACAAGTGCATAATAACTAGGGAGGGAATTCTTATGCCACCTCCTAACACTCAGGCTTCCTATATGATGATGGAAATGGGATATGATATGTGTGTATGATTGGAAAATTGGGTGGAGTATACAAGGGATGATGGTGTCTTGGCTTTCCCTGAACATGGTACATTTAATGTAAGGATTCTTCAGAATTTGATAAACAGTATGAATAAGTTTGAACCAAATCCAAGGTTAACACAGTATGGGGTTTGGAAGAATGGGAAGTTGAGGCATTTGAGCGTGAAAAATACAGAGGAGGCATGAGGATTAATAGAGGATTTCTACCAAGACACCCATTTGACACACGAGGAGATCAATTGAAAAGATGGAGAAGGGCTACAGTAACAGAGAGGTTGTATCCAGTGTTGGTGGCTAATGATCAAGAAGGGAGCAAATGTAAGGAGAAAATGAAACACATAGTTGGGATAGGGTGTAATAAATCGGATGATGAGTTATTAGAAGACATTTGATAAAGAGACCTCCGCCTTATCAGGAGAGTGGCCCCATGATGGGAACTCCATTGATTCCACAAGTTTTATATGATCCAACAGTCATTCAAGCATCACAAGAAAAAGAAAGGGATGCATTGAATAAAACAAAAGAAAAGATAATTCAGAAAATAAATCAGCTAGGTTGATATATTGAAGCTTGGGAAACAGCGTTTACAACTCTGGTAATACCACGCGGGCAGGTTACAATGCGTTTGTTACACCGTCCGCGTTGTTACCACGGATGGCATTACATCGCAAGTCGTTTCTACGACTTCCGCTAGATGGCGCACAATACCACGAAATGTGTTGGATTTTAAATCCAACACATTCCCTGCTGTTGCGCTAACTGGAGTAGGAATAGTAATTTATACTATTCCTAAATCCAGCGCGCCATCTAGTGGAAGTCGTAGAAACGACTTGGGATGTAAAGCCATGTGTGGTAACAATGTGGACGATGTAACGTCCGCGTTGTAACCTACTGCGCGGTAATGGATGGCGTACTAACGTCATACATTCCCGAAGCATTGACATTGGCAGTAACTATTGGACCTGTTATCCCATTGTATGGTGATAAACGAAATGCATGAAAATCACAAAATATTGTTATCACACAGAGTAGCGCTAGAAAAGAGATAGACATGTTAGAAGATCAGAATAGTGAAAGTGAATCGAATGTTTCATTGTTAGATTTCTCAAATATTGAGGCTGTGACCGAAACTCCAAAAAGAATTTCACCCATTGATGCAAGAAGGAAAATACAGGACATTTTGTATATAGATTTGTTTATGGGCTAAGATAAGAAATTAGCTAGATGATTCAGCAGCATATGCTTTGTTGGCAAAGCAAGCCGACCAATGATATTCTGAAGTATGCAAAATACTGCAGTGATGACATTGATGCAAAGCATAAAAAGTTAAATGAGAAGATGATGTGGGCACAAGTGAAGATAGAGCGCCAAGAAGCAAATTCTGGTTCTCAAAATGATAATCAGATGACTGGACGGAATCAGAATAGTCAAGTTTTGAATGAAAGCAAAGGAAAAGGAAGAATGAGTAAAGAAGAAGCGAGAAAGAAATATCCTTGTCATGGGTGTGGAAAGATTCGACATTGGAAGAATGAGTGTAGAAGCATTCAACAGAATAATGGGGGTAAATCAAATTTTGAATCCACCGATGCAGAATGGGGTGGTTGTGAATCAACAACAGCAGCAGATAGTTACTCCTTAGTTACAGGTGCCTCAAGCCCCTTTTCCCTACAGTGTGAATGCTCAGGTGCAGAGATATAGTGTGAACACCGGATTCCAAGGAGAAAGTGGTAAGAATACACAGACTGTTCAACAATTGTGGATGCAGAGTGGTGCAAGTGAATTAAGATGTCACAATGATGGTGCCTTAGGGGGGAGGAGGAGTGCGTACCTGGCGCATCCTTGGCGGTAGATCAGTCAGGTCCATTTATTGATGAGAAGGTTGAAGGCAATGATATTACTTTCCTTGTGGAGACTGGCGCTACCCGTTCTACTGTAAGAACAGCAGAAATCCAAAACGTACCCCTCTCAGGAGAAACTATCCAAGTTGTAGGAGTCTCATATAAGCTGATTAGGACCCCAATCCAAAACCAATAGAAGTGAATATTGGAAATTTTAAAGACATGCATCGATTTGTGGTATGCAGCTCAAGTCCAGTAAACCTATTAGGTAGAGACGTGTTGTGCAAGATGAATTGCACCATCTTTTGTACGCCTGATGGTGTGGCTTTCCAAAAGCCGGATGAAGATATAGCCTGCTAGCTAAACAGGGAACAGAAGTGGATGAGATGTTTTCATTTCTTACTGAAGATGATTTACCTGTTGAATTAAGAGAAACAGTGAGGTTAGATGTATGGGATTTTACAGGGAAAGAAATTGGTCTAATGGCAAAGGTAGACCCCATCAAAATTATGGTAAAGAAAGGTGCAATATACCCAAATGCACCGCAATACAGAATGAGTCCTGAAGTAAAAGCAGGAGTTGCCCTAGAATTGACCAAATGATTGAACAGGGAATTTTAAAATAAATATTGGGCAGTCCTTGTAATTCGCCAATCATGGGACTTGAGAAGGCTAGTGGAAAATATAAAATAGTGCAAGATTTGAGGAAAATAAATAAAATAGTAGTACCCTGTTGTCCTGTAGTACCAAACCCTGCAGTGATTCTTTATTGAGTACCATGGGATGCTCATTGGTATACTGTGATTGATTTGTGCCAAGCGTTCTTTTCAATTCCATTACATCTGGATAGCCAATATCTTTTTGCTTTCCGGTTTGTAGACCGTGTTTTGGCATGGTGCGAGTTCCTCAAGGGTACACAGAAAGGCTGTCTATATTCAATCAGATATTGAAAAAATGTTTGAAGACATTGGTAATGCCAGGGAATTCAGTTATGGTTCAGTATACTGATGACCTATTGGTGGCATCAAAGACAAGAGAAGCTTGTGTCACTGACACAATAGCTTTGCTGAACCATTTGGCAGAAGAAGGACACAAGATGTCCCCAGAAAAATTACAATATTGTAAACAAGAAGTTCAATATCTTGGACATAAGATAGAGAAAGGAGTCAGAATGGTGACACCAAAAAGAATAAAAGTGATTCGACAAATGAGTAATCCTAAAACTAAGAAGGAAGTGTGAATATTTTAGGGAGTGGTTGGATATTGTCGTCAATGGATACGTGAATTTTCTCTGCTGGCAAAACCTTTAATAAGGTTGACAGACCCGATTGAGTAGGATGATGAAAGTGAGGAAGCATTCATAAAACTGAAAAGTTGTTTGTGTCCGGCCCCTGCATTAGGAATTCCAGACTGTACAAAAGAATTTACATTGTTCTGTTGTGAAAGAGAAGGGTGTGCACTTTCGATGTTAACCCAGAGACATGGATTGTCTTGACGATGCGTTGCCTACTTTTCTGCTACTCTTGATCCAGTGGCTGCAGCATTACCTGGCTGTTTAAAAGCAGTTGCTGCTACTTGTGTGAGTCTGGAGGAGAGTGAATCGATTGTGATGGGATGCCCTGTCAAAATATATGTACCACATTCAGTTGAGATCCTTTTGACAAGAACTCGTACTCAACA
The DNA here is from genome assembly GCF_964261635.1 of Lissotriton helveticus. NCBI lineage: Eukaryota > Metazoa > Chordata > Amphibia > Caudata > Salamandridae > Lissotriton > Lissotriton helveticus. Next base: position 740,686,347 of record NC_136065.1, on the reverse strand, counting down.
TTTGACCCCTAGTCGACTGACTAAGTATGAAAGAATAAGCATGGGTGCTGAAAATGTAAGTGTGACAAGATGTACCATGGTGAATCCAGCAACATTGTTGCCCGATTTCTATTGTGAAGAAGTGAAACTGGAAGTTGATCATGATTGTTTGGATGTGACAGAGATGTGTACAAAGCCGAGGCTAGATCTCTTTGATGTCCCAAAAAAGTCCTCATGTGCCACAAAATATTATTTCTTTTTTTCTTTTAAATAAAAAAGTCCTCATGTGCCACAAAATATTATTTCTTTTTTTCTTTTAAATTTAAGTGTCAATATATACGCTCGAGACAAGCCACAATTTATAGTTTAAAACTTCGGTATGTCTCAAGTTAGACAAACTAAAATCCTTTCCTGGAATTTGAACGGTTTAGGAAATCGAAAAAAACAATTAAATGTTCTTCATTTTTTGGAGAGTAAAGGGGCCTCCTTGATTTTCCTACAAGAGACCCATTTAGAAGCAGAAGATTGTAGAAAATTTTTTAATAAGAGCAAATGGGTTCAAGATGTTTTTTGTTCTAAACAATCAGGTAATACGAGAGGGGTAGCAATAATAATTTGTGCAAATAAAGGAATTGTTATGCATGACTGGGCCACAGATCAAACGGGCAGGTGGTTGGTCGCAGTTGTTTCAATCAGTACAGTTAAATTTTTATGTGGGGTCTATTATGGCCCAAATGATGATAATCCATGTTTTTTACAGAAACTAGAAAATCATATGCTGCAATATACTATGCCCATTGTATTAGGAGGTGACTTCAATTTACTATTAGATCCCGCAGTAGATCGCACCTCTAAATCTAAATATAAATGCCCCAAGAAATCTATGTTAGCCCTGAAAAATATTATGAAGGAGCATTTGCTATTTGATGTGTGGAGAGTTAAGCATGGCACCCGTAGTGAGTTTTCCTTTTTTAGTAAAAAATACCACCAATTTTCTAGGATAGATTTCTTTCTGGTTAATAGATCATTGCTTGCAGATATTAAATCCATTTCCTATACTCCAACCGGGCTGTCTGACCACTCAACAGTTGAGTTAAACATTAATTTCCAAAAGAACTCTTCAGAATATAGGTGGACTTTGGATAGGACAATTTTGTTAAAGGAAGAGTATAAGGCAAAAGTTAAGGAGAATATACTAGAGTTCTTTCTGTTTAACCACAATACCGCCCCAGATAATATAATATGGGACGCATTTAAATCTGTATTAAGAGGTATATATGGTTCCCAAATGGCTCTGACTAGAAAGTTAAAAAAAGAAATGGATATCAAGGATCTTAGAGAGATTAAATTAAAAGAACAGCAACTTCTGTCCGCCATCCCTAATGATCAACTTGGCATATCAAGATTGGAAAAAGAACTTTCTGAGTTACAAACAAAGTTCAGGTTAAGAAACGAAAAAATAATTAGAGATAAATGGGAAATAAGCAAACTAAGAAATTTCGAATATGGGGAAAAATGTGGGTCATTGCTAGCTTGGAAAGCCAGGTCGGAGAGGACCAGGAATAACATCAAAACGTTAAAACAAAGAGGAACGGGTCTAGTCTTGTCTGAAGATGGTGAGATCAGGGAGGAAGCTAGATCTTTTTACGAAGAACTTTATTCAGAAAATATTAATAACTCGACGGATGAGTTAGAAAAATTGGCGATTTTGGGACACTTACCACAATTATGCAATGAAGATATAGCCTTTCTGGTAAAGGAAATAACGGAAGGGGAAATTAGATTGCAAGTGAAAAAGATGGCAAGGAACAAAGCAGCAGGCCCAGATGGTCTGCCAATAGAGACATATAAGGACAACATAGATGAAATTTTGGGCCCACTACAGGCACTATTTAACAATATTTTCATCCAGGGAAAACAAATCCCGCCCTCCTGGTCAGATGCTACAATCTCTTTAATTGCAAAACCGAATAAAGACCCGGAAATAATAGGGTCGTACCGACCCATTTCACTTTTGAACTCTGACCTAAAGATTTACTCGGGCATACTAGCAAGCAGGTTGGCTAAGGTTATAAAGACTATTATTCATCCTGATCAGCGAGGATTTATTCCTGGTCGACAATTGAACGAACTTACATTTCAAGTGATTGGCGCGATTGATTATGCAATCCAGAAGGAAAAGCCACTTGCGATTGTGGCAATAGACGCTGCCAAAGCTTTCAACCAAGTGAACTGGCCTTATTTATGGAGAGTGATGAAGAAATTTGGCTTTCCTGAGATTTACATTAAAGGCATCGAAACCTTATATAGGGGCCCTAGAGCTAAGATTTTGGTGAATGGGGGCCTGTCAGAGTGGTTGAATGTCTGCAGAGGGACAAGACAGGGATGTCCCCTGTCTCCATTATTGTTTGACATATATATCGAGCCCTTTGTTTGTGTTTTAAGGCAAGATCCCATAATTTCCTCTTTTAGTATTGGAGAACTATCTATAAGGACTGCACTGTATGCAGATGATCTTCTCCTGTATACTTCCAATCCACTAGTAGCAATCCCAAGATTATTTAGCCTAGCTGAGGACTTTGGTATTGTTTCTGGTTATTCTATCAATCGGGATAAAACTGAGGTCATGTGTTGGAATATCCCAGTTCCTATTCCAGAAGCTAAACCAAAGATGAGATATTTAGGTGTCTACTTAACCCAGAAATTGGAGGAAATTCCTAATACTAGTTGGGAAGAGGTAATAAAAGAGATTAAAAGACTTTTGTCTAGGTGGAATGCACTTCCTTTCAATATTTATGGTAGAGTTAATTTGGTTAAAATGATTATATTACCAAAGGTGACGTTTTTGTTTAATTCTATTCCTTTAATATTTAATAAAAAAGATATTATGAATCTACAAAGCAGGATAGGATCTTTTATTTGGGCAACTAAGACTCCAAGGATAGCCTGGAAGAAGTTGAGGAGAGGATTGAAAGTAGGCGGACTATCTCTTCCAGACTTATTATTTTATTGTTACGCCTTTCAACTTAAAAATTTTAGGTTATTAGCCAATAAATTGGACTCAACTTCCAACAGTTTGCTGTTTCGGGCAATGCTGCAAGATCTACCATACGATGCAGATTTTTTTTTGTTTAAATTTGGGGATAAAAAGTTCTTCAAAAAGGTTAGACTAAAGCTTTTGAAAGCCGCTCTATATTATTGGACACAGAGCTGCAAGGTACTCCATATTCCCTACTACCATTCATATGCCCCGATTTGGGATTCCCCCGGCACCCCTGAATGTTTAACTGACCAATTGGCCCTTCCCCTGAGGAGAACTGGTCTTTTCAGATGGGGCGATTTAAGCAGTATATCAAGAGGTTTAAATTGGGACTTTTTGGTAGGCATAACTGGCGGCACTCTTACGAGATTTAAATTTTATCAACTTTCCGCCTGGTGGGGAACCCAATATTGGGGTACTGATGATGAAAATCTGTTTTTGAGATTCATTAGTAACTGTAGTGGTAAGAAGGGAGAGACTGCCAAGTGCTACAAAATTTTATTAGATTATAAAGATAATCTGGAGCTGTAAATTACCAGGCTATGGGATCTTAGTACGGTCTCGATTACTGATAACTCGGAGAATTTGGAGAAGTTGTGGACGGATTCCTTCTTGATATCTCAGAAAGCAATAAAACCGTCCAATTTAAGAAGAAATCACTTATACACAATGTATAGAGTTTATTGGACTCCAGCTAAGCTTTCCAAGTTGTCAGTAACTTCGTATTCTTGCCCCAGATGTAATTCACAGGACGCAAACGATATTCATATGTTTTTAGACTGCCCAAATATAAGTAATTATTGGGGGCAAGTGTGTAAATTTCTGGAGGAGGTATTATCTTTTCCAATTATATGTACCCCCAGATTGGTATTCTTTGGTTTAATTCTGAATTATGCTGCCAATAATCACATATCACAATTTATTTTTTATGTAATAGTGATCGCTAGAAGAGAGATTTGTAAAGCTTGGAAGTCGGCACTCTCTCCGACGTTTGCAGACTGTCTCAAAAACATCATGGGGGTGAGTAAATTAGATACTTTATGCGGCGGTGAAAAATCTGCTAAATTATGGTCGATGCTAAAAACCTGGAGCGAAAAATAATCCCAATAGTCCAATGATTATGCCAGAGGTTCTGTGGTCCTGTCCTTCCTACGCAGCAAGAACCAATACGAGAGGAAGTTGGACGGGTAACAATCCTACCTCTGGGCAATCTTCAAAGGCTATCCATAACCATAAGGGCCGTAACGGAAGGTTGTGTCAGTGGCTTGAAGAGCGCTAAATCAAAGTATCAATTGACTGGTGGCATGTATGAGGACACAAAAAAAAAAAAAAAAAAAAAGATCTCTTTGATGTCCCACTGGACGAGTCAGATTTTGTACTGTTTGTTGATGGGTCATGTTTGAGAAGGGAGAATGTAGAACTGATGTTTGGCTATGGTGTATGTACTGTGTCGGGTATCATAGAATCTTCCTGTCTAAAAGGAGTCAAATCTTCCCAAATAGCCAAATTGTTTGCATTGACGAGGGCTTGTAAATTTGGAAAGGACCTCATAAAGTCATATTGCTCACAACAACAGCAGTGAAGTGTGCTGGGGTTCCGAATTGGATCCACGCCAGTCATACTCAAAAGGTCCCAAGTCCACCTGATCGACCAAAGCAGCAACTAGTAGAACAAAGACAAGAACTAGAATCTGAGAGTTGTGAAGTTGAAGTAATCAGAGAACCAGACTCTGAAGAACACATTGATGACGAACAAGTACAAGTCAAGTAGAGTGGGTACTAGTTACTGGGACTGAAGAGACTGCTGTAAAGACCAGAGGAGAGCTTGAACTTGAAAGACCAGAACAAAGGTAGCAAAATCCAGAAGAATTCATTGCAGAAATCCCAGATACAGGCCAGTCAGAAATAGAAGAAGAGCTCATTGCAGAAAACTCAGATCAATGTCAGTTGAAAGAAGGGAAGTCTATTGCCAAAGGTTCAAACCAAACTCAATTAGGGAAAGAGAATGAATCTGTCGAAGAAAATTTAGATCAGAGGCAGTCAGAGGAAGAAAAGAGTAGAGTAGAAAGTCAGGAACAAAAACAAACAGAAGAAGAAGTAGGGAATTCCGAACGAACCCAAAAAAAAGAAAGGGAAAATAAAAGAACACTTGAAATAGGTGACGACGGTGAAAAGGCAGTACAGACAAAAAGAGTTCGAAAGGGAGATCATTGACCAAGTGGAGAGAAAAGACTAAGATACATCCTAAGAATAAAAGCAGGGAAAGCAAGTAAACGAGATATCAAGGCAGGCTGAACAAGAAGAAGATCATTAAGATTGTCGAAAAGAGCAAGGGTACTAAATAGAAAATATAAGACTCCAGAGTGGACCTACATTATAATGGAAGATTTTGAAAATCTGGAACTAACCGATTTACCAGAAAATAACGAAGTTGAAGGATCCGATGAAAGGGATCTGAGACCACCTTAAAGAAAAGACTTTTGTACAAAGGGTAGATCCATTGAGAAATTATCAAAATGTTAAAAAATCAAGAGGAAAAGGACTGTCCGGAAGCTGAAAGCCTTTGAAGTGTGGAGTCACATAAAAATGTTACATATTTTATTTTTAGAATGAAAGTACATTTCGATTTAATTTTAGAACTTAAAAATTGTAGAAGTAAAAGTGACTGAGCATCCAAAATCTAAATTAAAACGGAGATATGTTAAATGTTTTCTATGTAGTATTACCATATTAATATTGATGTAGTTGTTATTAACACTTGTGATACCCATCCTAATGATAACTAATAATCAGAATGACACAAATGTTTAGTGAGAGGGTAAGTGTGGCTACTAAGAGAACTACTACTACTGAATTAACAAAAGTGGATAAAAGCATGTATTTGCATGATACATCAAATAGTGATTTGTCATTAAATGTATTCACTAAACTTCTTGATCATTATGTGGAAACAATGAATCTAAGTGATTGTTATGTTTGCATGAAACTACCTATGTCTGTCTTGGAGGGTGTGACCTATCACCACCTCCCATTAACTTATGGTGTGTCTTGTAGTGTGGTAATTGATCCAGCGCTCTCACCAAAATATTGCACAAATGACACTATCTACTACCACCAAACTTACAATACAACACTAGGCCCATATCAACAATAGAGCGACTGAATCATGAGGCGATAAGATCTAAATATGTTGTTTAAAACTATCTACAATAATCAAGACCAGCTTGTCATTTTAGAAAGTTTATTTAAACACATCTAGGAAAACTTAGATTTTGGTATTTTATTAAACAAGCATTAGAAAATGTCATAAAGAAAGATTTATTCAGTATTAATAAAAAGAGGAATTATTATTCATTAGCAGGAATAAGTAAAATTAAGCATTTCCAAAATCCTAACTATCTCTTTGTCTCTACCCTCATCACCTAGTAATAAAGTAATTAATAAAAAACACCTTTCCTCACGTGTAAAGTCCATCAGCATAACATCGTCCTCCAGATTTCTCGAGCGTAAGCCAACTATGTGTTCTCTGAACCTATTCTTATACCCTAAATTAAGCTGAGCTAACTATTTTTCACATTCCAGCAGACGAATTCTAGTTCTCCATTGGCTGAGCCACCTCGTACCACAGTAAACTGTGACACCTCCTTCTTACATGCCCGGGCAAATTCACTTGTTCATTGTTCATTTAGAAGTCTTGGCAGTTCTTCCTTAGGCTGCTACATTTTGTAGCGAAAGCTTCCTTTCAACCTTGAGCCTGTCCGTACTGAACTCCCGTGGCACGTTAGCAAACGTTAGCAAATTTCTCCAAAGAGTCATCTTTTTAGCAGTTCATTCCAAAACCTTTCAAAATAAAAGCTCAGAGGCCTTTTCCATCCTTCTCAGAATTATTTTCACTTGAGCCATTTTCATCAATAGGCCTCTTTTCAATGAGCGTCAATTTTCTGCGCCACCTCTCCTGCGCCACTTTTAAAAGTGTACTATTTTCCTGCAGTCATCTCTAAGCTTCACTTGTAAAACTATTATATAAACAAACACAAAGAATAATTAATGAAAGAAATACAGTTTGTTCTGTTGCCTCCCATCATTGCTAATAATTAACCCATTAGTCTAAATTACCTAGCAGTAAAGCACAAATAAAGCAGCATTTTATATCTACCAGTCTTCATGAATCCATAAAACCTTATGTGCACCTAGAATAGTAGAAATGACATCACATAAACAAGGAAAGCAAAATAAGCACGCCATTATTTTAAAAACAGCTGCTATTAGTTATGATATGACAATAGACAAGATTAATTTATTATTTTCCACATACATAAGAATGCAACATAATGCACATTTATGAGCACACATGTTAGTTTCCCACGTGTTCTGTGAAAATGCAACTTTAAACTAGATTGAATTAGCATACACATAGCACAAATTGTTAACATTATTAATTTATTTATGGAAGTGTGACTTCACGAGTTTAAACAGATTTCTGTTTTCTATCTCGCTCCATCAACTCCCTCATCTGGTGATTAACAAATCACCACACTACCACCCAAAATTTAGCAAAAAATTTTTTTTTTTTTTTTTTTTATCTAAGATGAACATGATTCAATTTCACCTGTGTTAGTATTTCTAAAGACTTATCTCATCAGTTTATCTACAATTCTCATACTGAGTTTTAAGAAACCCCTTTAGTTCTATTTCTTTCTCTTGTGTAACATACAACTAAACTTCAATAAAAGTGTTGCAAAAACTATAACTAATAAAGTGTCAGTATCTTGCTTGTCATATTAACCTTAAACTTCTCCTTGTTAATTTCTAAAAGAACAATAACCTAAATTAACCAAAGCAGAATTATTAGGAACATATATATCAGAGACATCTTACAACGTTTATTTAAAATTAAGCATCTTGAGCTTGTTGAATGTATTTTCATTAAGCTTGCAAAGAAAAATAAAACAAAAATTTTAAAAATTTTACCTAAATTTTCAAAAAATTTCTAACACCCCCCTTTTTCAATTATTATTATTTTTTTTTTATTTTTTTTTTATATATACTCTTTAAACCATCTAACAGTTTTTCTTCGACCTAATGTCACAAATTAATTTTTCAGCTGACAGAATTTCTTCGACCTTGTGTCATCTAACAAGATTTCTTCAGCCTTATGCCAAAAACAGAAACCTAAAATTTAACAGATATGTACTTCAATCATTGTCATTTTTGTTTTCATTCTCTTTTTGACTCTCATCATTTACCTCCACTACAGGTATCACTTCTATTTTCTTTCCTGCCTCACTTTTCTTTACAGAATCTTTTTGACTTGATTTTTCATCAATCTGTTTCTTTGATCTGTATCTCAATTTGAATTTTAGGCCTTCATTTTCTTCTGGCCAGTTATCACTTTTTCTTAGTAATTTCTTCTTTTGCTTGGTCACATTACATTCTGTTCTCCAAGCTCCTTTTCTGAATTTTCTTATTTGAGAATCTTCATCATTCTCATCAGTTTCAGTGTCAGAAATTTCAACTTCAGACTCAGGTACTTCTTTACTCGGCAGCTTCACTCCGTTAGGAACATCATCTTTGTAGCTGGTACTTGGCAATTCATTTTCTTCTTCAATTACCTTCAACTTCCCAGTTTCAGAATTCCTGTTCCTGCTTTCAGAGCTACTTTTCTGCTTTTCAATACTCTCCTGGTCTTGAATCACAATCTGATCACATTCTTCTTCTGCTTCCTTTTCTGGCAGATTTCCATTATTTTCTGAGTCTTCAGTCACAACTTTCAAGTCTTCTTCAATCAAGGCTTGTTTTCTATTCATGATCTCCAGATGTCGACCAACTTGTCGATCTTCAAGATCTGGATTCTCTTCAGGCTCTTTTTCAGAATCTGAATCATCAATTGTGACACTATCCTCATCAAGATTTTCAGGTGTAGATACACGAAAAGTATGGCTAGTGTCAATCCACCTCTTCAGTCTTTTGCTCTTCTCTGCATTTGTTGTGACAAGACTGACTGGCCTCTTTTTCTGCCACCTTGGCACTAGACAATTTCTTTTTAGACGAACCTTTTTCCTAATCCTTTTACCTGGTAACAGATCAAATACTTGCTCTTTTTCTCTTGTTTGCACTTCAGTTTCATCTTCATCAAACACAGAAATCATTTCATCTGATAAATTCCTGCAGTTCTCCAAATTGATGCTATCATTGATAGTCATCATTCTTTTCTCTGGTATAAATGTCTGTCTCATGACCTTGTCCATCATAATATCACGTGGACTTAAATCTGTCTTTTTATCAGTAGTGTTTCTCAAACATCAAAACAAGTGGAAGGATATCTGTCCACTTTGTAACTGCAGCTAGGCACATTTTTGCATCTCTGTCTTTTATAGTAACATTCTCATGCTCCTCAACATCTGAAATTTCTATTCTATCTGTACAATGGAGCAATCTGTTTTCAATATGTCTTTTGCCATCTGCTAAATTTGCAACAGTAATTTTATCATCATGTCGCATCTGAAATGTTTCAAACCATTTTGTAATCAAACAGAAAATTACAAAAATGTAGCACAGTTTGTCATTCAGTGCCATCCCAATGAAATCCATTTGTAATCTGGTCAATGAACCACTCTCCTGTAATTCTGTTTCCAATCTCACAATTGTTCTCTTAATTGTGTTCACTTGCTGACAAGTCAGACACCTCTGGTAAAGAAATTCCACAAATCTATGGTACATTCTGTCCATGTCAGTAATCCTGCTATTTGGTAAAACTACTCTGTCATCTTTGTGTATCCAAATCTCATCCTCATCTCGCTGTTTAAAATCTGTTCTCAACCATGTGTTTCTCAACCATGTGTTTTCCTCCTCATGAGTTGCATCATCTTGAAAGTCTTTGACTCCTTGCCATGTTTCAACTACGGATGTTAGTATTAGTGAACTCAAAGCATGTTAATCATTCATTTTGTATGCTGCACATATCATGACAGCAAACCCTTCTGCCAATTGAATATCATCAATCAACCTTTTAATTAAATTTGCATTTCTATTAAGTGAACCTGCAGAAGTCAATGTTTCAATCTGCTGATCAATTGTATCCTTTACTTTGATGTCTTCACTCAAAAGAACATTATTTTCATTCCAAAATTCTGGAAGTATTTTTATTCTTTGTGGTCTGTTTTCCTGTTCTATATTTAATCCTGTATCTGTTTTGTCTGTCTGTTCATTAACAAAAATTTGCAATGGCAATGAAGCCATCTCAATCTGCTGAATCAATACCTGTCGCTGTATTTGTAGCTGTTCATTCAGCTCATTTATTTCAATCTCCTTTTCCTTTGAGCATAATTTTGACTCATCAGGCTGTGTTAATTCAATTAGGTCAATGTCAGACTTCTCACTTACCAGAACTGAAGTCATCTCTGTTTCTTGCTGAGTTGCAATCCCTACTAGTTCAATCTCAAGTACAATAGAATAAACCTTTTCAGTTAATGGGGACTTTAAAACTGCGGAAATAGTTTCATCTTTTCTAAGTACAGGGATTATCTCTGTTTCCATATATTTCATGGACTCCTTTAAATTATTTGTTGAATTCACATAACCAGGAATATTAATTCCAGAAGTACTAAGCATCTCATCATGCTTTTCTGTTGCATCATTTTTAGTAGAAGTCTGAGCTGGCACTTTATCAATCTGATCTGACACTTTTGGCGTTGTATTAACCTGTTCTGGGGGTCTTCTTGAATTTCTGTTCTGATCCATATTTACAATATCAATTTTACATTGATCAATATTTTCTACTTTTATTATTTACATTCGCTAATTTGGGAATCCTTAATTTGCTCTCACATTTAGCTATAACCTTTTTCATTTTCTTGTACAAGGAAGACATTTTATTTCTCTTTATATAATTCGGTAAACGTACTTTCTAAATTTGCCTTGCAGCGCTTGCTGATCAATTAATTAATTAACACTATCAGGTGTAGAAAACCTTATAATTTGGTCAATTTAATATATCTCTTAATTTACCTGTATCACGAATTATAATTTACCTGTAAAGAAAAACATGAATTTGCAAAAACACACTAAAATATTTAATTTGCAACAACAAAACACCTAAATGTGATTAGCTATTTTCAAATTGTATTTATTTGCACTTACACACCTTCTGCAACATATACCTGTGAAAAAAGAAAACCTGACTTGTTTTGCCTTAATTTCCTGTATTTTAATTTTAATAAACCTGAAAAAATTTTGTATTTGCAAAACAGCAATATAAAACATTTATTCAACACTTTAAATGTGACTGGGCATAATTTTAATACATTTGTACATAAATTGAGAATTTTCGTTTTTCCTTTTATTTTATATAAATGATACTGCTGTAAAAAACCTCAGACCACTCCCTGCAATATTCAGCTTAAATATCTGCCTTCTACTGCACTTAGTTTAGCTTCTCATCCTCTTTCATTTTATTATCTGCAACCTTATGTCTCCTCAGCCTTTCAATGCCCCCACAAATATCAGCAGACACTAACGCGATCACAGCGCTTTAATTTCCCACTCCTCGGCAGACAGGCAACTCCTTAACATTCAATTACAATGCCTACCCGAGCTTCAACCAATCCGGTTGCGTCACAAAGCCTCAACCAATCAGGTCGCGGCTCTTCCTGTGACACCACGCGTCACTAACCAATAGGTGCACAGCCCTTCAGTGACGCTACGCGTCAATAGCCAATCGGTGTGCTGTTTTGTGCTGACGCGACGGGACTTCCACCAGTCACAGCGCGGCCCCTTCGCAACTACTTCAACATCGAGGGAGGCCAGCAGGTCAAGGAAACACAGCGTATTACCACGCAAAGGCCTCGCCAGAACCCCACTCAATGAGAGCGCGGCTCTCCTATGCGACCCACACTAGACGCCCAGTCTCCACACAACATACGGAGCTCTGCCCAATCAGAGCGCGGCTCACGGAGCCTCGCCCAATCACAGCGCGGCTCCGCCTATGACGCGACGGTGTTTTAGCCAGTGGCAGCGCGGCGGTAGGCGCTGCAGCTGTTCTCTCTCCCCTCTCAATCTCGTGCTCAGTCTCTTAATATGCACAACCTTCGTTGACCCAATTTACAATAATTTATTAGTTGTCACACAATTTCGTTTTTGAAATGATAGTGCATCTAACAGTATTAAAAGCGGGGACAATTGAAAATAACACGGCAGCTCCAACCAATCAGAGAGCTGCTTTTTGATGACGCTCCGTTATTTTATCCAATTAGAGCGCGGCGGCTTCCACACACACGACCGCAGCAGCTCCAGCTCTCTCCCTTTGCGCTTTAAACAGTCTCTTTTTCAAAATATCTTGAGACTGAAATACAATGTCCAGCGCTTTTCACACACACTAATTGCAACGCCCTTTCCTTTCTAAATTAATAGCACTTATTAAGGAAGAAACCAAAGCGGGATTTTAATTTTTTTTTTTTTTTGGATGAGTCAGCTGAGAATACTTATTTATTATTCCTTAATTTATTTTAAACTTTGTGACACTTGTAAAATATCACGAGCAATCAATTTTAAACAATAAAACGCTGTCATCCAATCACAGCGTTACTTTGTAAAGCGTCTTAGCCAATCAGAGCACACCTTTGCTGTGACGCTCCCAATACTGATAGCTCTCCCCTTCGCTCCTCACACAGTAAACAGCCCTTCCTCTACAGAATGTTATTAAATTTACTGGCCATATACATCAGCCCTGTTCTAAACAACAGAGCTATTTTAGTGAGGGAAATTGGAAGTAGTGGGACACTTTCTCAGCAGACAGTAATTACCAAACCCACACTCAAGCCTGAACCAATCCGGTCGCGGCTCCCTTATGACGCTGCGCGTCACCAGCCAATGAGTGCACGGCTATTCTATGACAAGTCGGGGCCTGAGCCAATAGAAAGGCGGCTCCTTCGTTTACAATTCTGTTTTTAATTTAATCCTTTTTCCTTCGTGTTCAATTGTTTTAACACTGTCAAGACGAAGGAAATAACAAATCAGGCACACTATTAAAATTGGATTAATTTAATTAACTATAATACTGACATTATTTACTTGGGTAATTGCTTTCAATTTAGAATTCTAAAAACAAGGACACTTTAATTTACAAACAATTTGGATAATTGTGGTGGTACACATCAACTAAATACACGACCACCTAAATCAATAAAATGCTCTCACTGCTTTGTTGTGAGGCTTTTGGCTTTCAACCAATCGGAGCCTAGCTTTACTATGACGCTCGGGACGCCTTACCCAATCAGAGCGCGGCAACTCTGACGCATGCAGCTGCTGCAGCTTCAGTCTCTCCCCACACGCTCTCACTCCTAAAACAACCCCTCCCTTACAATTTTCGATCGGGGCACTTTTCAATGGTTTAAAAATAGCGCGCAGTGCTTTTAAGTGCATTTAAACAACGCACAACTTTTTAGAAAGTCTTAGAATGGTACAGACTTTACCTAGAACATTCCTAAGTACCTTAGAATTACTTTTGGTACATTTTAGTGAATACATAAAACGAACTCATCTGCCTGCTTCTCTAAATAGGATAGTTTTACATGCATTCAAGTATTCTCATTCTCGGAATATAAGGCGCTATTCCCATAGAATATTTTTCATTTGCCAGTAGAGTAACTCTTACTCTACCCTTCTAACACGTAAAATATTAACTCATTTTCCTCTGAACGCACCGCGAAGTGACTGTTCGAAAGTTCCACTTGAACATATATTACAAATCAAACTCACACTTTCACACGTAAAATTCCCTAACTTCAAACACACATGAAATCCGTACAGGACTCTCACCTGTTTATAGAAATCATGCACCGTTAGCAAAATAACGACGTTATCCGTACAGGACTCTAACCTGTTTATAGATATAAAACATGTACCCTTACAGGACTCTAACCTGTTTATAGGTAATCATGCACCGACATTACTCTACCCTTCATTCAAGCTCGAATATACCTAATACTCTTATCACAGTGAGTTTTATGGAAGGCGCTTTGTCCCTATTCTCATGCTGCTCTAATTTCCTAGGCAATCCTCACTATACAAGATTCACACCTAGCCCTAAAACTGTGTTGCACGGCGACAACACCTGTGGTACACGGCGATACCACTTGTGATACACGGCGATATCACTTCAGAAGCAGAACAAACATCTTGTGTGACTGCCTTCTCATCACACAAACTGTACCGGTACAACTCACATATAGCACAAAACAAACAAACTTAACATGTGTTAAAATTTAATCCTATGAATTTACCAACATATATGTATCATGCATGTAACATGTATGTCAAAAACAACATATATAAACCGTCCGATGGCTACCATGAATTGATCCAGCGCTCTCACCAAAATATTGCACAAATGACACTATCTACTACCACCAAACTTACAATACAACACTAGGCCCATATCAACAATAGAGCGACTGAATCATGAGGCGATAAGATCTAAATATGTTGTTTAAAACTATCTACAATAATCAAGACCAGCTTGTCATTTTAGAAAGTTTATTTAAACACATCTAGGAAAACTTAGATTTTGGTATTTTATTAAACAAGCATTAGAAAATGTCATAAAGAAAGATTTATTCAGTATTAATAAAAAGAGCATAAATCAAGAATTATTATTCATTAGCAGGAATAAGTAAAATTAAGCATTTCCAAAATCCTAACTATCTCTTTGTCTCTACCCTCATCACCTAGTAATAAAGTAATTAATAAAAAACACCTTTCCTCACGTGTAAAGTCCATCAGCATAACATCGTCCTCCAGATTTCTCGAGCGTAAGCCAACTATGTGTTCTCTGAACATATTCTTATACCCTAAATTAAGCTGAGCTAACTATTTTTCACATTCCAGCAGACGAATTCTAGTTCTCCATTGGCTGAGCCACCTCGTACCACAGTAAACTGTGACACCTCCTTCTTACATGCCCGGGCAAATTCACTTGTTCATTGTTCATTTAGAAGTCTTGGCAGTTCTTCCTTAGGCTGCTACATTTTGTAGCGAAAGCTTCCTTTCAACCTTGAGCCTGTCCGTACTGAACTCCCGTGGCACGTTAGCAAACGTTAGCAAATTTCTCCAAAGAGTCATCTTTTTAGCAGTTCATTCCAAAACCTTTCAAAATAAAAGCTCAGAGGCCTTTTCCATCCTTCTCAGAATTATTTTCACTTGAGCCATTTTCATCAATAGGCCTCTTTTCAATGAGCGTCAATTTTCTGCGCCACCTCTCCTGCGCCACTTTTAAAAGTGTACTATTTTCCTGCAGTCATCTCTAAGCTTCACTTGTAAAACTATTATATAAACAAACACAAAGAATAATTAATGAAAGAAATACAGTTTGTTCTGTTGCCTCCCATCATTGCTAATAATTAACCCATTAGTCTAAATTACCTAGCAGTAAAGCACAAATAAAGCAGCATTTTATATCTACCAGTCTTCATGAATCCATAAAACCTTATGTGCACCTAGAATAGTAGAAATGACATCACATAAACAAGGAAAGCAAAATAAGCACATGCCATTATTTTAAAAACAGCTGCTATTAGTTATGATATGACAATAGACAAGATTAATTTATTATTTTCCACATACATAAGAATGCAACATAATGCACATTTATGAGCACACATGTTAGTTTCCCACGTGTTCTGTGAAAATGCAACTTTAAACTAGATTGAATTAGCATACACATAGCACAAATTGTTAACATTATTAATTTATTTATGGAAGTGTGACTTCACGAGTTTAAACAGATTTCTGTTTTCTATCTCGCTCCATCAGTAACTAGTTTGTTTTATGTTACCGGTAAGTTTCAATATTTCTATAGCAACATGGATTTAGTCTTTTCAGAAATTCCTATTAGACGAAATATGAATCCAGTACTTAGTGCTAGCCACCTTCTATGAAGGAAAACTTTCAGCGGCAGCAAACTCCCCCAATGAGCTTTTCCGAATAGCCAAATCTCTGATCACCATACCCCAAAAATCCCCAACCAGGATGACGCACTTCCTAAGTGCAACAGTCTCGCAGAATTCTTTCATCAAAAAATTGAACTCATTGCCCGCTCCTTCCCTTCATCCCAGGACATCTCCGGTGAGACCGACATTAGGAGCTCTCCCCCCTCTCCCCGTTGTTCCCTCGCAGAGTTCCCTTTATTAGACGAGGACTCCTTGAAAGCAATCATACCCAGAGTGACCTCTGGTTCTCCACTTGACCCTGCTCCTCCCCGATTCCTTCCTTTAGTCGCCAGTATCATAAGCCCTGTCATCCTGACCACCATAAATGCCTCAATTTCTGCTAATACGGTCCCCCTCGCATGGAAGCGCGCCCAGGTAAAGGCCCTGCTGAAAAAATCTAGCCTGGATCCCACCAACCAGTCAAACTACCGACCCATATCCCTCCTCCCCTGGTTAAGTAAGATAACAGGGAAACACATACTCCATTCTAGTTCAATACCTAGAACTTAACAACTTACTCCACATATCTCAAACAGGTTTCCGGCCCGACTAGGGACAGAGACGGCCCTCCTGGCCGTAACTGAAGAGGCTCGAAGACTTATGGACCAGGGTGGCTCAGCAGCTATCATCCTGTTGGACCTCAGTGCCGCTTTCGATACTGTGGACCACAAGATCCTGCTGAGTCGGCTAAAAAGTCTAGGGGTGACCCACTCAGCTCTCTCCTAGCTACAATCATTCCTTAAAGACCGGATCTTTCAGGTGTTCGAAGGTAATGCCTTCTCTGACTGCTGGCCGCTCGGCTGTGGGGTTCCCCAAGGTTCCTCCTTGAGCCCCACACTCTTTAATACTTATATGGCACCATTCGCAGAAGTAGTTCTACCTTTTGGAATACAAATAATAACTTATGCTGACAATACCCAATTGGTGGTATCCCTGAACCACCCAGAGGGCTCATCGTGCTCCCTCGGCAGCTGGCTAGAGACCGTAGCCGACTGGATGAAACGTTCCCATTTAAAGCTAAACCGCCATAAGACGGAGCTTATGTTTTTGGGAAAATTACCATCCCCCCTATCATCACAGCTATGGCCGACCAGTTTGAACCCAATGCCCATTCCAAAACAGCAGATTAAGAGCCTTGGCATATGGCTCGACAGCTCTCTGGGTTTCGGCCACCAGGCCACCATGCTAGCAGCAACCTGCTATGGCCTGCTTAGGATGCTCAGGAAAATTCTGCCCCTGCTTCCCTTCAATGCCAGAAGGATCATGGTACAGGCCCTGATTTTGTCAGGCCTTGATTATGGGAACGCACTGTACTTGGGTGCCCCACAGTCAACCCTTCAAAAACTCCAGGTGTCACAGAATAGCGCAGCCCGCCTTCTGCTCCAAATCCCCCGGAGCCAATCGGCTAAACCCGCCCTGAGGACGCTGCACTGGCTCCCCATCCGGGCCAGAATTCAGTTTAAATCCTTGGGTCTGGTCCACAGAGCCATGTGGAAAACAGGACCAGCCATCTCACAGTCCTTCATTACACCCTACCAACCCTGAAGAAACCTCCGGTCTAGCTCAGCCTTTCTTGCTACCACCAGGAAAGTCCGCCGGGCCAAGTGGGATGGCCGCTCCTTTTCTCTGAACACATCAAATCTATGGAATTCCTTGTCGCCCCCTCTGCGCAGCGAACCTAGCATTCTGACTTTATGCAGGCTCCTCAAGACTCACCTCTTCCGCAATGTCCCCTAATCACTCTGCCATCCTCAAGAAATCCACAAGCGCTACGAGGCCTTAGAGTAGAATGCGCTATACAAAAACAATTTTCATTTCATTTCATTTCAAATGCAGAGTTTATGGGAGGATTCTTTCTAACTATGAATCTCATAGACATAACACATGCACATAGAAATATTCTAACATGCCTTTTGCGTGATGAAGAAAAAGATTTTCTAAATTTAGTAGAAGAAAGACGACAGGATTTCCAAAAGAAAGTGGTTGAGCAAAGGTCCCATATACCTCCATGGGCTACGTTAGAAGGGGATTATAAGAAAGGTGAGGCTCATGCTGCAATGTCCCTGGACTTGTCGAAACTGGGTAAATTCTGTCTACATAGATTAAAGACTGAATATAATAGTATATTCATTGGTACTAGCGAATGTGAACATACATTCCTAATAATGGGGGATGGGGACTAAAAGGAGGCACTGATCCCATATTTCCGGGAATCTATTGTGTGTGCGGTAAAATGTCTATTATAGATTACCTGCACAATGGTATGGCATTTGTTACATTGCCATTGTATTTCCGAAGGTTTATCACATTAATTAGAACAATGAAACAAATTATATAAGCAGAGGACTAACAAGAAATAGAAGAGCAAGTTTTTCAGAAATAATAGGCGTTCGTGTCCCACTAAATTCTCATAAAATGTGTCTATTGTCCACTGTAATTGATCGGTTATCAACAGATACGGCTGGAGGCTTCTTAATGATCAATACTTAAATGGTTGCGTTCAGATCTATGGTTTTGCAAAATAGACTTTCCCTTGATATTCTTTTGGCAAAGGAGGGTGAAGTCTGTGCCATGTTGAAAGTTCAACATTGCTGTACATATATCACGGATAAAAGTAAAGGTATTGAGGGATATATCAAGAATATTACAAAGATTCATAATGATTTGACCCAACTGGAGGCTGACGGTGCATGGGAAATTTTAGAAAGTCTTTTTAAAAAAAGGTAGCTGGTTTTCCGCTTTTGGAAGTAGTTTATTAAGAAAAATATTCATCCCCATGATTTCAATAGCACTAGTGGTATTAATGATAGTAATGACCTATAAATGTTGTAAGGGAAAAATGAGAAAAAGGTCAGTGATTGAACAAAAGAATGGGAAAAAGGAGAAAATGGGAAGAGATATAATTAGAGCAAATGAAAGACAATTTGTATGGTAAAATTAAAGAAATGAACATAAATGAAGAGTGTGTAAAAACCAACGTAGACACTAAGATTTAATGTTAAACTTGGCGATTGGTAATGATGGGTATATTTTGATCGCTCTAAAATGCCATCACAGGGGGGATTGATGGAGCAAGGATTCGAGGAAATTAAACTTGCTCGGATCAACCTTTCGTTAACAAGATACTAATAAATAGAAATAGAAGAGAAAAGAAAATTAACATACACACGGCATTCATACATGGGGAAAAAAGGCTGTCTGCTTGCTTCAATAACAAAGAATAATTCGCTGCGTAACTGAAATCCCGCTTGAAACCGAAAACCGTCTTGCGCATGTGCGAACCAGTACTGCGTAATAACCATGTGATTAACCCATGTGAGAGGGAAACTCACATATGCGCAAGAAGTCACTAACTGTAGGTCTCGAGGTACCAACTGCCTGGCATATGCTTGTCTGGATTTTAAAAGAGTTATCGCTGCTAATACTTTTTCTTAGCAAAGAAGAAAATAACATGGGATAGAGTAAAAGTGGGTGGTGAACAATTATAATAACATATTTGAGAAAATAACATCTGTTTATGATTCCTTTATTAATAGTGTGCGTTTGGGCCTGATGTGCTAAGCCAAAAGAAAAGATGGTGGTTGAGACGTAATACAAGTCTGTGCACTTAAGTTTTGAAGTGACCTTGTGACCGAATCGTTGACCGGCTGCCAAGAACCAAGGAAAATGCCTGGGAACGTTTCTCAACAGGCCATCGCCTTCGTTCTAACTGGCCCATCGGAGAAGACCTTCTCCACCTGACCCCACCCCTCCCCCCTCTGATCTCCCCCCCCCACCGGGGGTAACTCCTCGAGCTCCCATCCCTCTCCCCCCACCAGGGCTCTTCACACTAGAAGCTAACCCTTAAGCTCCTCAACTCCCCCGGACTAGTTAGCACTCTCCCCTTCACTCAACAGTCTCTCCCTCACACCCCTGAGAGATTCACCCCCCCTTAACCCTGACATAATGCCAACTGCCTCGCAGATGGCTATCACCCCACCGAAACATCTAACACCCCACGGTCCGAACTCATTCTTGATCTCCTTCCCCCCCCTACCTCTCTGGCAAAGCAAAGAGACACTTCAAACACAGACTGATCAAACAGCACCCGAAACACTTTTCGTAGACTCCTTTCACTGCTCATCAAAAGGGCAGGTCATAACGGACCTCATCTTCCACACTGAAACACCTGACACCTGGTTCAGCATCCTCAACACACATCTTCATATCTCCAAAACCACCATCCCATCCCACAGCCGCAAACTGACGTCCTCTCTCCCGAATCACCAGTCGCTGATTAGCAATATCTCCTTAACCATTTACTGAAATGACACCGTCCTAATACAAGCTAACAACGACAACCTCGAGGTTTTCAACGCCCTCTTCCTGTCACTAAAAAAGGCTCCCATGCACAACATGCGATCAGACCTGTTCCCCCCCCCTCCCTTCCATCGAATCGTCCATGGCAGATGAGACTCCAGAAACAACTGACACCCCCCTGAGATCCCCATCCCTTCTCTCCCAGGACTCCGCCCACAATGCTGCACCTCCGACCATAAATCCCCTCCTCACGGAAAGACGACCCCCCAGACCTGTCCATCCACGCATCCCAACCGGACAACCAGGAGCGAGCCGCACCCCCAAACCCAATCTGCCTCCAGCCCCCCCACACCCCCAGGCCAATGGAGACCTAACCCTAGTCATGAGCCAGTACTACCCCTGCTCAGGAATCCTCCCAGAGTCACACCAGACACCTTCCCCCCCCAATAGCAAGCACGTTTGCGACCCTCCCCCCTTGCCCCCTAATAGCCAGCTTGTCTGCGACCCTCCCCCCTCGCCCCCCAATAGCCAGCACATCGGCATCCCCCTCGCCCCCCACAGTCTCCCCACCGCCCTCTGTAGATATCTCATCTCAGCGCCTAAACCTCCTGGAAACTCAGCTCGAAACCCTCATCCAAGGCCTGAACAAAACCTTATCCAACCTGGCCGCGATTCGAAAGCCCACCCAGCCGTCTATAGCACCCCCTAATCTTACCTATCCCGAGCACGACAAGGCATCGCCCTCCAATAGGGCCCCTGCCCCCCCATGGCCTTCGACCAACAGGCCGGTCACGAAATATCGCTCTGATAGACCCAGAAGAGCAAAAACCGCACTTTGCTTTCGAGAAGCGGCACGCCTACTTTATCCTATGACTCTCCCCCAAATCTTCGATTCAATTAATCACAGGAGTCGGAAGAGATCACCTTCCTCCGAAAATCCCTATACATCCAGCCAACCTAACCTCTCTTCCCAGAGCCCCGTCTAATAAGAACACAAACACTGAAGGGTCCACCATTAACTGCATGCTCCTAAACTGCAGATCGGCCTCTAAACACGCAACCGAACTAGCAGAAGCCATCATCTCCCATGATCTAGACATCGCATTCATCACGGAGACCTGGTTCAACAATCTCTCGTACCCCAACATGGATATGCTGGTGCCCCCGGGATTCACTTTGATCAACAAAGACCGACAAGAACAAAGGGGAGGGGGTATAGCGATCATTCTCAAGAACATCATCTCCATCATGCAAATTACATCCTGCCTATATAGCACCTTTGAGTGTCTCCCTGTCAATATCAAGACATGTGAAAACTGGCCAGCAATCTGCCACCTCCTTTACAACCCCCCCTGGCAGTTCCTCTGAATTCAGGTAACACCCCTCTGACTTAATTGCACACTGTGCTCTCGGTAACTCAAATAATGGAATTCTTGGTGACCTCAATCTAAGATGGAATGAATCTAAAACCCACTCCTTCAATCCCTAAACAACCTCCTACTAGAAAACAATTTGACCCAACACTGCTCAGAAGAAACTCACCACAGGGGAGCAACACTAGACGCAATCATTGCCGAAAGCAACACAGTCACCATTGACCATATCCTTCCCGTAGATTGGTCGGACCATCACCTCATCCTTTTCGGCATTAACCAAACAATCCCAACTCAACTCCCGTACAGGACCCCCCCCAAATGGATTAGGGACACAGCTCAGATCCCCCGAGCGACACTAGAAGAAGAAATAGGCTCGCTCCTCCGAAACGGCACTGATCACCTCTCAACTACTGAACTTACTTCTCTTTACCACTCCAATATGTCACTCACCGTAGACAGCCTTGCGCCTATGAAACTAAAAAAATCCAGGAGCATTCCATCGAGATCATGGTTCTCCACCGACATCAATTAAGAAAGAAGACACCTAAGAGCCTCAGAAAGAATCTGGGGGAACAATCCCACCGCCCTTCATCGCGATCAACTCCAAGCAGCCCGCATGAACTACAAAAAGCACATTAAGAACAAAAAGACATCTTTCTTCTGCTCCGCACTAGACACTGCTAATAACCGACCCAAAGAACTCTTCAATATTATCAGGAAGCAAACCTCTAAGCCAGCGACATCCTCAATTAAGGCATTCGATGAACGTTGAGAAAACTTCGCCATCTTTTTCAACATCAAATTTGCCAAGATAGACCTTGCGTTTGGCCCAAACCCCTCTGCTGTGACCCAGTTGTCTGAATCAATCAACTGCGCCTCCTAAAAAACCCCAATACAATGGTACTCCTTCACTCCCATCCAGGACACAGAGATAATCAACCTAATCTCCAATGCTAAACCCTCATCTCACACCCTGGATCAACTTTCCCCTCAATTGACCAAGGACATGAAGCTCGTCCTAGCTCCGCTATGGTGCAAGATCATCAACAGCTCACTGAGCTCAGGAGTCGTTCCAGATTGCCTCAACGTTGGCCAAGTCACGCCACTACTGAAAGACTGGGCTAGACACTGATGATCTTAATAACTTCAGACCGGTATAAAACTTACCCCTTCTGTCCAAGAACCTGGAAAGATGTGTACTCCCTCAGCTAACCAAACACCTAGACAACATCAATCTCCTAGACCCCCACCAATCTGGCTTCAGAAAGAGCTGCATCACCGAAACTGCAATCCTTAATGTCATAGATGATCTTCACAAATCACTGGACTCGGACCAATGCTGCCTTCTCATCCTCCTTGACCTATCGGCTGCATTCTATACAGTCGATCACAAATCGCTCATCAAGACTCTACAAGAAAGGGCAGGTCTAGAAAAGACAGTACTCCACTGGTTCTCATCCTTTCTCCACAACCGCTCACAAAGAATACAAATTCGGCAAGATGGCGGACGCAAGGGCGTCCGTGTGAGGAGCAGTGGTAGTGGTCTCGCCATTTTCTTCGCTCCACACCCTGATTCATTTGCTTACATGCCCGCTCTCTTAAACCTACGATAGTCCCTAAAACGATATATACATACTGTTGAGTCAGGGATGCGGCGGGATTTATACAGGAACCTTCAGCGTTCGTTCCTGGCGGCTTGGCAGCGGCGGTCAGTGAGGAGAGGTGTGCACGGCTCCTGTGAGATTCCTGCTCGGAGCTCCGTTAGCGCCGTCTGCAAGTTGGGTGGCCTGGCTGGACTCCACTACAGCCGATTACAAACGGCGGCGGATTGCAACGCTCATCACAAGATGCCGAAACAGCTGAAACCCAAGACGCGCGCCGTGACAGCCGCAGCGGCTCAGGACACGGTTCAGAGTCGAGGAGCTGCTACACCATTATCGAGTCAAAGTGTTCAAAGCGGCAAAGCTGTTGGTGATATATCACACAGTAAAACTGTATCTGGGGAAGGCTCAGGGTCATCGGTAACAAGTGCTCCAGACCGGGATCATGCACAGACTCCACCAGTGCATTCTGGGACTAGTAGTGCTTCTTCTGGTACTATTCCGAAAATCCATGGCATTTTCAGGAAAATAAATAAAACTGTCATTAAAGGAAAAGGAGAGCAAGGAGAAACCCCGGAACTGCCTGAACAGCCTGAACAGCCCGAGCAGCCTTTAATTCAACAACAACTGACCCTGATTAGCAATGACTCCCCAAATCTCAACAGCCCTATCCGGGCTAACGCTGGACTCACCGAGAGGGGTATTACAACTAATCCTGTTGACATCGCCATACCATCCGCACAGCAGTCACAGCCGGAGGGGGCTCCATTCCCCGATATCCTGCTGCAAGAATCATTAGAGTCAGTAGAGATTACAGAAGCAGCTAATCTGCAGGCAGAAGTTGAATCTACCGACTCGGCAGGCCAATTTTAATCCATGTCGGATTTATCGAATGCGTTGGAAGCTGGTAGCTGCGATGGAGATGGAGAAGGAGGCGGTGTGTGGGGGGACGATGAGAGCGGGAAGAGTATACATGGTTCCCCCCAGGATTCTGACTCTGACTGTGATAAATCCTCGGAGCGACCTGACTGGGGTGATGAGGAGCACACGGTTCTCACAGTCCAAGGTCCCTCCATTGAGCTGTCTCCTACCCCCTTGGTATTAATGTCCGAGACTTCATCGACACCTGAAATAACATTAAATACTTTATACCAAGTCATGCTTCAGCATCGCGAAGAGAGTAGAACTGAGAATTTACGTACTCAAGGCGCAGTTCGCCGCCTTCAAAATAATCTCCGCCGAGTTGGCAAAACCTGTAATGAGGTCTCAGCTAGAGTGGTAGAAGCAGAAGCTCGGATCTCAGCAATTGAGGACTCAATGACTCGCCGGAATAAACAGTTGTCATCGTTAGAGGGGCTAAAAGAGGAGATCAATTGGAAACTTGTGGATCTCGAAAATAGGTCACGTAGGAGTAACCTGCGTATCCTAGGTATTCCTGAAGCTAGCGAGGGGGGAGATATTAGAAAATTCGTAGTAGATCTTTTCACCGAGGCCTTCCCAGAGCTTACCCAGCGGAAATGGGATATAGAACTCCAAAGGGCGCATAGGTTCCCCTTTCAAAAGTATGTTAGAAGCGATTCCAGTGCTAAGCCCAGGGCTATCCTTATCTGTTTAAATAACTTTCTTGCAAGGGAAGCTCTCTACGATCTAGCCAGGCAAGACAGGAAGCGTAGGGGGAAAGGCCTGGAGTTCTTTGTCCGCCCCGATTATTGCCACGCCACTGTGCAACTCAGATGGCAGTTCCGACAGATGATTCCATTGTTTCAAGCAAAGGGAGCCCAGGCTTTTCTTCTTAACCCCGCTAAATTGAAGGTTATCTTTAAAGAGAGAACACATTTTCTAACCTCAGAGGGGGCAGCCAAAGAATTACTTACATCAATATGACCTGATTTAAATTTAGATTCTATTCACTGAGGTTTTTTTTGTTCTTGATCTTTTTTGGGGATATCTGGCAGTAATGACTGTTTTTGGTAGTGCTATCACTCAGTAGTTTATTTCCTCCACGTCCTTTTCTTTTCTTTGTATTTCTCATGCATTAATCTATTTTTCTTTAGACGATGGAGGGTATATACACTTGGATGCCTTAGTGTAGTTTAATGGCGAGTCACACTAGTTGCATCTCACATTATCATCACGATGAGGGACTTTTTAGTCCCTTTGCCTTTCTTTGGGAGGGGGTTGGGGTGGGGTGGGGCTGTGAGGGAGGGAAGGGGGTGGGTAGGGTGCGAGATTGATCAGGTGAAGAGCAAATTCCATAAAATTAAAGCAGAGAGTATATTGTTTGGTTTGGCAGTTTATTTGAATATGAATATGAAACTTAATCATAAATGGCTGTTTGTTGATATATTTCATTGGAGATGTCAAGAGAGAATCATGTGTAGTAAATTTCGCTCTAATGACTATGTCACTTATGTTTGGGAGTATCCTATCAAAATGAAATGTCGGGGAAATTGAGGATTTGTTCATGGAACTTGTGTGGGCTAAATAACAAAAAGAAGAGGGGGGTTTGTTCACAGATGATACAGGCCATGCGTATAGACTTTTTATGCATAGAAGAGTCGCATTTGACCTGGAATGATCGGCATCGCTTTAATGATCTAGGTATTCACTTATTGGCTTGCACACGTCAAGGAACTACCACAAAAGGGGTGGCAATTCTCATGAGAAGAGGGCTAGGGTTTCTTAAGAGCAGCAAGGCTGATCCATATGGTAGATGGGTTATTTTGGAACTTAACATTGATAATAAAACCTATACCATTTGCTCAATCTATGCTCCTAATACAGACGATCCTGAAATTTTGAATTTCTTAAGTCTTGAGCTAGCGCAATGGCCATCTCCCTTGATACGTTGTGGCGACTTTAATATTCATCTGTATGGGGGCCTGGATCTTTAAAGCGGTGCCGATTACACGGGTTTAAAGAAAAAGACTTATAAAGCTTTAAAATGTTTAATAAAAGAATATGCCTTGTCCGATGTTGCATTTACAAAGAATCCTATCTCACCTGATTACACTTTTTTTCCGCACCACATCAGAAGATGGTGCGGTTGGATTTTTTTTTTATTATTACCTCTCTCATTGATAATATTGTATTTGAGACATTTCCCCGAATAATATCGGATCATAACCCAATCATGATAGAGTTAAAAATTCATCCCAGCGTTAATTTCAAGCAGTGGTCATTCGATCGGAAACTGCTGGCGGATTCAAAATATATAGAATATATGGGCAAGTGGATCACGGAATTTTTTGAATTTAACAGAGGTAGCGCCCCTCCTAAAATTGTATGGGATGCTTTTAAAGCGGGGGTGAGAGGAGAGACTTTATCATACTCAATCAACAATCAGAAACTTATTCGTGATAAAATGGATCTTTTATATAAAGCAGTTCGAGACTGGGAAGAGAAGCTGATATCTGCTATCAAGAACAACCAGGATACTGAAGCTATCAAATCTTCATTAGCCATTCATAAAGCAAAACTCTATGAAGTCTTTGCAGCCAAACTGGCAGAACAATCTGCAGTCATGAGAGCACAGATATTCGAAATGGGGGAACAATCTGGGAAAGTTTTGGCAAAAAAGATGAGACAAAAAGAGGCTTCAAATTTTATTGGTTCAATTAAAGATGAGGCTGGTCAGATACATACTAAACCTGATAAAATTCTAGATATCTTTCGACAATTCTATTGCAAGCTATATGCTCAAGATACCTTAGATTATTCTAGTGATGTATTTTTGAACTTTATTTTTAATGATAATGTGGCCAAACTCTCTTCTGAACAGACCCAGTTTTTAGACTTGGACATCACTTGGGAAGAGATAAATTCTGCGATACTATCTCTGGCTATTGGTAAAGCCATGGGACCAGACGGGATTCCCTTAGAATTTTATAGAATGTTCAGAAATGTGCTAAAACAAGACATGTTGATTACATTCTTGGAAGCACAGAAAGGCGACACTCTGCCTTCGTGGGCCGAATCGACCATTACGGCATTCATTAAAAAGGATAAACCTCCTTCTGACCCGGCTTCCTACAGGCCGATATCACTTATAAATGCCGACAGCAAAGCTTTTTCTAAAATCCTAGCAACACGGCTGTCATCGATAATCCCCACCATAGTATCTCGATGGCAACATGGGTTTATACCCAAACGTGACACCACGGATCATGTTCGCCGAGTAATCGCTTTGCTGGATTGGGCAGAAGGTACAAATACACCAGTGGGGGTTACTCTTTTAGACGCTGAAAAGGCGTTTGATCGAGTGGCTTGGCCTTATGTTTGGGACTTACTATCATTTAAGGGGTTTGGACCAGGTATGATGAGGGCACTGAAAGCTTTGTATAACACACCTACCTCATCTATTAAAATTGGAGTAAACAAGTCAACCTCATTTCCCATTTGCCGAGGTACTAGGCAGGGGTGCCCGGCCTCTCCGCTGCTATTCAATTTATATTGATGTTTTTCTAAACAAACTAAACCATGCGCACGATATAACACCGGTGGTAGCGGCAGGCATACATTACAGGGCACTGGCATATGCTGATGATGTGGTTGTTCTTACCACGGATATAGTTAAAGCAATCCCAAAGATAGAAGATCTGGCCAATCAATTTGGTGCCTTCTCGGGCTATAAATTAAATATGGCTAAGACACAAATCTTATTCAACGGCCATACCGCCCATTACTCCCTAATATAGTTCCCATTGCAACATATCTGGGTATTAAGATCACATCACCA
This sequence comes from Lissotriton helveticus, assembly GCF_964261635.1. Taxonomy (NCBI): domain Eukaryota; kingdom Metazoa; phylum Chordata; class Amphibia; order Caudata; family Salamandridae; genus Lissotriton; species Lissotriton helveticus. The sequence continues at coordinate 740,658,332 of NC_136065.1, read as the reverse complement.
GTTTCACAAATCCCCGAAATAAATATTGTACCTACGATACAGTCTGAAACTTTACTTGAGCGCATTAACCATTTACACCTGTCTCTATATGGCAGAAATAATGTTATGAAGATGATGATTTTGCCGAAATTTTTATATTTATTTCGTTGTATTCCTTTAGAGTTCCCTTTTCCTATTTTTAAACAGTTGGAGAAAATGACAGGAAGATTTCTCTGGGGGTATAAACGACATCGAAGAGCCTACCAAAAAATTATACCAAAGGATAGGATGGGTTGGGGCATCCCATACTTTTTTTTATTATTATTTATCATCAGTGCTGCAATTCATCTCCCCCTTAATAATCAGCGACAAGGCCCCGATCTTGGATTCCCACTCCCCATCTATTTATGAATTGGTTCTAGGGGTAGAGGCTAAGGGTTGTTTATTAAAATTTGTTGAGCCCAGTTATTATAAAAGAACCAAATTTAAGATTCTAAAAGCTGCTTTTAGGGCTTGGAAATCCATCAAACGAATTGTCGATATCCCTAGAATCACGAGATATACTCCTTTGATGTCCCTACGCTTTTTTCCATTTGCGGGTACTGATCATATTATGAAAAGATGGCACAACCTCGGTATCACTTTGATATTTGGAATTCCTGTAACACTCACATCAGAGCTTGTATTGTTTGGAGTCTCTTCTACATCCATGATAGACGATCACAAAAAGCTGTTATTTATCTCTGTTGGGATCTTTCGTTCATGTGTGACTCAAGACTGGATCAGCCCAGACCCACCCTCTTTCTCTGCTTGGAGAGGGCGCCTGTTGGCAAGGTATATTTTAGAACGTGCTATCTATAGAACGAAAGGGCGTAAAAGAAGGGCAATAGGAATACAAATTTGGGAACCGGTAGAGCGATGGATGGAGGGGGAAGTGGGGCAGTAGCTTATTTATTTATCTCTTTGAGTCACTATTTAAAGTGTTGCCCATTCAATGTATAATTCTGATTGGAAAACTGTTATTTCTCTTTTTCATGCAATGTTTGTTTTTATATATGAAACTTTATCTGCTGATTTTCTTTTATGTTGTTTTCTTCAGTACTACACATGCTTGTAACCTGATCAACTCGCAATGAAAAAAAATAAAAAATAAAATAAAAAGAAATACAAATTCAAAACTACGAGTCCGACCTCCACCCTGTTAACAGGGGTGTTCCACAAGGATCAGTGCTCTCCCCTCAGCTTTTCAACATCTACATCAAACCCCTTACCTCCCTACTCAGGAAATCTAACATTCCTTTTCACCTATATGCGGATGACACACAACTCTACCTGGAAACCTCCTCCATTGCTGACATCCAGAGACTCTACGCCACGTTCAGGGAGGTACAAGTCTGGCTCTCAAACAATCACCTAAAACTTAACCAAGAGAAAACGGAAATACTCCTCATCTCCAATAAAGACGAGAACCCACAAATCGCGGAATGGCTCAAAGCTATCGATGCCCTCAATGGCAACCTCATCCTGGTGGATTCGGTAAAATCCCTAGGTATCACCTTAGACCCCAAACTAAACATGAAAAAACATCACAAAATCCGCAAAAAGCGCCTTCCTCAATCTGAAATTACTGTACAAAATCAAACCCTTCCTCCCACCCAAAGACCTTTAACAAGCCACCCAAGCACTAGTGCCCTCCAGAATTGATTAAGGGATTGCAGCCCTGCCTGGGACATGAAAATCTCACATCGCCCCCCTGAAAACAATGTTAAATGCAGCATCCAGAATGGTCACAGGTACTAAGAAATTTGATCAGATCTCCCCTGCACTCCAAGAACTTAAATTGCTTCCAATTGAGTTGAGAGCCACCTTCAGAACAGCCTGCCTCACCCATAAAGCCCTGCACACAGGCAAACCGGAATACCTGGCTGCCAAACTCAAAAAGGCCGGCCAGTTCAGAAACCTCAGGAGCTCCAACTCTCTGCTACTCATCCCACTGAAATCTCGTAAGCAGTAAACCGCGACAAAATTGTTTGCCGGGAATTCCCCCGAAAATCTGGAACTCCATCCCCCCTCACATCAGAACAATACGCTCATTTCCCAAATTAAAAAATCTGCTCAAAACAGTCTTCCTCGACCGCTCTCGAACGAACCGATAGAAGCCATGGATGCACTCCAGCCTGCACTCTCTCTAACCTTATACTTTGACCAGTGACACTGATTCAGGTCAAGAAAATCTCTCGGGGACGCTCGTCCGATGTGAACAATGCAACCTTTCCGCCCTGTATGAACTTCATCCTCCTTGCCTGCCCGCGCATCTGAGCCTCTGTTCGCCTATTCTCGGCCTGATCCGCATGGTTGACTTTAATCTGTACTGCATACTTGCTCCTAATGTACTTGTTGTAAAGCGCTCTGATCTCCTCGGGTCTAGCTAGCGCGTGAAAGGAAGTATTTCTGGAATATGAATAAAGTAAATGGAAAGGGTTTACTAGACAAAGAATTAGTTAAGAAATCAAGAATGACAGCATGAGGTGATGACGACTCCCCTCCCCTTGCCCAATCGCAGTCCATGATTCACGAATGCTTGCAACTTTTGAGGGTGGGACATGCAGAATTAAAGGATATCATTCGAGTGACTTAAGGTTAAGAGAGTTGTTGAGTTGAGACGACGATGCTGAGTGAGGAGTGGGCTAGAGCTGCGGCTGGAGAAGAATAGACTGGGAAGATTTAATACTGAAAGACAGGCTGAATAGATTGAAGAATTGCAGAAGAATATCGAGGAGGGAGAGAGTGTAAGAGAGGGATGCGCTTCGGTGCGTCGGGTTCTATAGAAGTGTAGTGAGTATAATCCTATCCTGCACTTATCCTATAGTCTTTGTCTCCTTACTCTTTATCAGGTGACCTCCACCAATCCTTTTGGCCAGGGGTTGGGTTTCCTCATTTCAATACTCGGTAATTACAATTCTGTCTTAAATTTACATAACTTTTTGCAAATGTATGATATATTATGTCTTTGTCTCTCCATCTATCCACCCCTAATACGGTTCATTGTTGAATAGATCTGTTAATTTAATGTATTTGATAAATGAGTTTTCTCTCCCATGAAAGTTGATGGAGTTTGCACTGTGAATTTGTATAAATGAGCGTTCATTTTGAATGAGTTATTAGATAAAGTATGTTAAATCTTACCCAGAGTCTATGATTATTTTATTGAAAGTTAGAAGTTAAATTAGTTAAAATTGTTAATATCACCATCAACTACTCGACTAATGGTCCATTGACCAAAGGATGAGTGTTGATCTGTGAAGATTAGTTAGGCATTGACTAATTCAGATCAAAGTGAAATAAAACTTGACCCCCAGCGAAACAGTCAGGAAATTTGAATGTGTCTATAGGCCCATTTTCAGTAATTTGTTGATTGTGAAATGTTCATCCTGGCCTTTCACTGGATCAGTATCAAGTAGGAAAAACTGAATAAAAGCCCAGAGACAGGACAATATTTCCCAGTTTATGTTTGAAATCTCGAGGCAAGTTTTATGTTTGTTATTGCTATTGATTTAAATTAAATTTTTTGTAGTTGAATACATCATCTAATCGAGTATAAAAAATAAGCATCTTAATTACGCTTGAAACACAGTAAACTGGTGAGCTTGCTCAACTGTACATGTAGCAGCCGAATGGGTGGTCGTACATTTGAAATGCCTTCTGTTTTACTCTCCTTATCATATGTACTCTCCTAGCACTATGGAAATTTTCTTGCTTGTAAAACACCAACACCTCTCTTCTCTCTTTAAAATGAAACAATGTGAAAGGGAAGCATAAGCATCACTCAATAACTTTCATATAATAAACGAAAGCCTGCAATAACCACATATGCCACTAACCACCATGTTACACCCTGTACCTTAAAAATGGCATTGCCATTTACCAATAACCCTAACTTTCACTAATGCAAGACCGATTGCATTGCAAATGCTTGTTTTTATGCCCTTTGGCAGCATGTAAATGTAGCCAGCCTGGAAACGCGGCAAATGTCCCCCTTGCAGGCTATCTTCATTTCCAAATCTCTGAGACATATGCGATAGGACTGCAGACCCCCACCCCCAGCCAGCCCCTCTCCCCTGTTTGTGGAACTTCTCATCCAGAGGGACCTTTCGTAACAGCCTTGGTCGCATATACTAATGGCTCTAATGCTTCTTTAAAACACTTGCGACAACTTAGCAAGTGCTTATTTTATAGTTTGCAGCTGTTACCATCTGCTTTCACTTGATCCAAATTTGTGGACGTACAGGTTTGTTCTTGTGACTGTTTGGGGTTTGTGAATGGTTAGTATGTACAAGTCAATATTTTAAAATATATTTTTGGTGACTGCTATAGCCACACAGCTGTTTTTTTTGTTGTTTTTTTTTACTGTAATATCAATTCGGTTTGCTGCGATATTGTTCGGAGGTCTTTTGAGTTTTGACTATTCTGCAATTGCAGGTTGGGTGCCAACTAATTTGCAAGTCGCAGTCGATCTGATGCAGTATGCTCTAATTCCATCTACATAAGCTTACATTGTATTTCAAATGAGGCAAAATTGCATTTTGCTCTTTCAAAAGTTATGTTGATTAGTATGGTATTTCAGAAGGAATAAACCAAATCAGCACTGCATTAAATTATGCTTAACTTTTACTTCTGTTGAACCTTAAGAAGCAAGAGTAGACAACTTTGCTTGAAGCTGATTTGATTAAAGTTTTTTTTCCGTAAAACAGAAAAAGGAGACTTCATTGCATTGGACCTTGGTGGATCAAATTTTCGGATTTTGCGGGTGAAGGTATCTCATGAAAAAAAGCAGACCGTACAGATGGAAAGTGAAATTTATGATATACCAGAAGACATCATACATGGAACTGGGACTCGGGTACGTATCTATCTTTGTGCTCCAAGAGATTGGGCTCCTCCATGTTATTTTCAGCACATGCAGCAGTGGTAACTTTTTGAAGCTGGATGATTTGTAGGTCTCGCCTGAGCTAAGGCGCTTGCGCATTGCTCTGGCGAGATTATAGTAAGGGGAAAAGAACAGTCTACCAAAACTGCGGATTAGACGCAGTTCATGTGATGTATGCACGTGCACGCCATCGCCAGCCACGTCACACACCACCATTTGTCTGTGCCTCGCATCAGACTTCAAAGGCTGCCACTCCCCCCCCATATCAGACTTCAAAGGCTGCCGCTCCCCCGCCTCTCGCATCAGACTTCAAAGGAATGCGCTCCCACTACCCCGCCACAGCAATGCCGAGATAGCTTGTTTTCCTAACTGTCTCTCTCCCGAGCTGGCTCTTTTAGCCTTCTTCCAAAAAACCTAACTGTGCATTCAAAGCATATCTTGTTCTTTTCACTTATGCTCCCCATCTCTACTTCGACTCCATCACCCTACTCCTCCTTCTTCCAGTCCTCCCACTCCAGAATTTGACAGCATTGTAAAATTACTGAAAAGTAACAGGGCAGCACTAGATAAAACACACAAATGACATTGCAACAAGGCCCAAGTCACCTAATAGATTAAATAAAAACATACATGGAAAGATGCCACACCAAACCATGTCGAAGACCGTTTAACAACCTTGCAACTTAACTTAAAACTGATTTACCAAAAAAAAAGAACGAAGGAGAATTTGGACCAGTTAAGGAATAGAAGGAACTATCGCCTTAATGTTGGTTGTACCAAAATGAAATTTATTCAAGAACAACTTTTTGCCCGGAGACACAAATCTGATCTGAATCCATTTAGAAATAGCAAGCCGTAAACCTTTGAACAGATGGAAATGGTAGTCCGGTGGAAGCATCTGCACATTTAAGCTGATCTTTTGGGGGTGGGGGGACATACAACTAGATCATCCTGTAATCCTCCCAAAACATACTGGCAGCCGTGCTTTAGTTCATGCTGCACACTGCTACATTACTCACACTGCCGCACGTCTCACACTGCCGCACGGCTCACACTGCCGCACGGCTCACACTGCCGCATGGCTCACACTGCCGCACGGCTCACTACTGCTGGACGCCAGACACTGCTGGACGCCAGACACTGCTGGACGCCAGACACTGCTGGACGCCAGACACTGCTGGACGCCAGACACTGCTGGGCACCTCACACTGCTGGGCGCCACACACTGCTGGGCGCCACACGCTGCTGCCCGCCTCACGCTGCTGCCCGCCTCGCGCTGCTGCCCGCCTCGCGCTGCTGCCCGCCTCGCGCTGCTGCCCGCCTCGCGCTGCTGCCCGCCTCACACTGCTGCACGCTGCTGCATTACTAATACTGCCGAATGCTGCACACTGCTGCATGCCTCACACTTCTGCACGCCTCACACTTCTGCACGCCTCACACTGCTGCACGCCTCACACTGCTGAACGCCTCACACTGCTGCACGCCTCACACTGCTGCACGCCTCACACTGCTGCACGCCTCACACTGCTGCACGCCTCACACTGCTGCACGCCTCACACTGCTGCACGCCTCACACTGCCACACGCCTCACACTGCCGCACGCCTCACACTGCCGCACGCCTCACACTGCCTCACACTGCCGCACGCCTCACACTGCCGCACGCCTCATACTGCTGCACGCTTCACACTGCTGAACGCCACACACCACCACATCACTCAGGGACACCGTCACATCACTCTAGGACACCGCCACATCACTCGGGGACACCGCCACATCACTCGGGGACACCGCCACATCACTCGGGGACACCGCCACATCACTCGGGGACACCGCCACATCACTCGGGGACACCGCCACATCACTCCGGGGACACCGCCACATCACTCGGGGACACCACCACATCACTCCGGGGACACCACCACATCACTCCGGGGACACCACCACATCACTCCGGGGACACCATCACATCACTCTGGGGACACCACCACATCACTCTGGGGACACCACCACATCACTCTGGGGCACCACCACATCACTCTGGGACACCACCACATCACTCTGGGACACCACCACATTACTCAGCCCAACCACAGCATCACTCAGCACCACAACAGCATCACTCAGCACCACAACAGCATCACTCAGCACCACAACAGCACTGTCCTTGCTTGCTACCAACAAGCATTGCCATAGCCAATAGGACTCGCATTAGCAAAGTGTAAGCTATTTGCTTTGTGAATAACAATGCTATTAATTTATATATTTTCAAAGCCAACACATGTTTAAAAAAATTTTAATTTACAATACCAATAGCTCACACTTTCCTAATGCGAAACCTATTGCATTGAAAATGCTTGTTCTGTAGGCAGTTGATTTTGATGGTTGCAGAAGGTAGAAGCAATCCACTAACCTTGGTGCAGTGGGGCTATTGTCATTGAGCCACCAATGTCAGTTGAGCCACCGATGTCAAGGGTGGACAGAACGGCTTAATGTCCAGCCCTGACTTCTCCTGGTAGATGCCAGTGGAGTAGAAGTGGTCGCAGCCATGCTGGGGAGTGGTGGTACTTGCAGTCAATGTCATGACAAATCCTTGGAGAAAAGTAAGATCTGAATTGTAATGGAACACAGATATTCACATAGCAAACACTCTTGTATCCCTGGGGAACATCAAGGGGTATTAAAGGTACCAGGGCACACCTGCTCATGCCCGGGGCACATTTCAGTCCCAGCAGCAATAGCGGATTTGTGGTTTACTTTTCTTCTCCTCAGTGTGCCTTGCTGGGCACCCCAGGGTTCAGTGAAAAACATGCCAGAAAGTCGCTCTTGCTTAAATCATGCTAAGGGAGCTCATTCACATCATCACACAGATACCTTCACATCCCAAGAAGCATATACACCCACCTGTCTTATAACGGTCCTTTGAATTAGTCAAACTTGCCCTGCTTCTGCCAATGCTTGTACATGTGCAATGCATTTGTGAAACTTGATGAACACATTTTTCAGTCCAAAAAAGCCACAGCAGGTGTAACAAGGGTGTGCAGTGCAATACAAACCCAGGAAACAGCCTAAAGCAAGAAATGAGTTGTGTTGAGAGTAATGCTTGCACTAATTTCAGCCTCTGACCATCAGTCAGGTCGCATTCCAGACCATCGTTTTTTGCCACTGTTCCACTCTAGACCAAGACTACCTATATCCCAATCAATCTTGGTCCTGGTTCAGTAGGAGCAGTCCAAAACTAACTGCCAGACAGGTCCCTTCAGAGTGGTGCAAATAATCCCTGACTGGTTGTGTCCTAATTTAGGATTTATCAGGGGGGTAGAGCTTGAGTCCAGTGACATGCCACCTACATGTGACCATACCGATAACATTTGTAGTGTCAACTACAACAAACAACAAATTAAGGAAAGGAATGCTTAAAGTAATCTCAGCTACTGGGCAGCACCTGGGCCACATTGTAGAGCATCGTTTTGCGCCCATAATGCCACTCTAGAAAGAGACTTGTCAGATACAAATGCGTCTTGATCCTTCTCCAATAGAGTCTAGCTTGCACTGCTGGCCCAGAAGAGCACAGACTGCATACTGGGTAGAGCTCTGAGGTTAGATGGATAATACAGAGTGTAAAGTGGAGGGAGCACAGGGTGCAGGTGGAGAGTCTATGGTACATAGGAAAGTGCAAAGTGCAGCATGGTGCAAAAGATAAAAATAGGTGAGAGTACAGGAATGAGCACAGGCTGCAAAGGGAAGGAGTGGGTGTACAGGAGGTGCAAATAGAGCACAACGTGGAGAGCAGGAGGTCAAAGTGGAAGGGGAAGCATAGGGCAGCAAAGGGGGGGGCATATGGTAAAGGGGTGCCTAATGAGTGTGAACGGGGGATCATAGCATGCCAGTTGGAAATGAAGGATTCAAGGGGAGTTTTGGGGTAGAGGGAGAAATGAAAGGTGCAATGGGGCCACATAGAATGCAGGGAGCAATTGCAAGGTAATACAATGGTATACTGCTTGCAAGGGGGTACAACGTCTACTTTGGGAATATTAGGTGCAAGGGAAAAGAACAGACAAGTGCATGATTTCTCAAAGCTTGTAAAAACGGTCACATGGGCATCAGCAGTGCAGCTGTTCTCTCTCTCTCCCTCTCTCTCTCTCTCTCTCCTCTCTCTCTCATCCTCTCTCTCTCTCTCTCTCTCTCTCCTCTCTCTCTCTCTCTCTCTCCTCTCTCTCTCTCTCATCTCTCTCTCTCTCTCTCTCTCTCTCTCTCTCTCTCTCTCTCTCTCTCTCTCTCTCTCTCTCTCTCTCTCTCTCTCTCTCTCTCTCTCCTACAGTGGCATCACCAATGTAAGTTTTCCACTCACACACCAAATAAAAACTATGTAGGCATAATTCACACATTACAATACAGGCAGAAGCAATGCGTCTTTCCATACACAGAGTACATGCAGTATTATTGCAAGTTTCCTTTACATACTGAACATAAACAGCAAAGACAACAGCAGTGCTAAGGGGGCGTTCTTCTTGGCTGTTGGAAACACATCCCATGTTCACCTCACTAATGGAAGGCCGGGCAGAGGTGTGTGCCCGAGATGAAGGGTTGTAGGAGTGCGAGAGGGACAGGCAATGCAGGTGCTGCAGCTGTTGGCCTGAGTATAGCTCACAGAAGTGATGCTTTGTGGCAGCACAATTATCTAGGGGCAAACATGTGAGCTCACAAACAGTGGCACTGAAGCGAAAGAAAGTCCACAATAGGCAACAGGCTTATTTTGAAGGTACAGGTTGGGTGGGTCTCAGGTCTAGCTCATGACACAGAAGTTGATGAGTGTGGAATCTAGTCAGGCTGAGCCCACTTTAAGAATGAGTCTACTTCCCGGCACTGATCCACTTGATACAGTTCACTATTCTTTTTCAGTTGCCTGAGTGCAGGTAAAATCTCACTGAGATGCTCAGGTACAGACTGGCAGAAACTCTGTGCTTAGGCCAGTGTAGCTCTCTGGCTGATGGCAGGCCGGATGTACAGCAACAAAATACTGTGCGCTTTGGGAAGTGTGAGAAATTGGCCTGGCATAGGCTGTCCACTAGTTATAGTGGGCACCTTGCACCAGTCCAAACAGCCCTTATTGATGATAGGTTTAAAGACAACCTTCATTGAAAGCTATCCTAGTGGTAGCTATGGAGAGCAGCCTGCCGACTAAGTCTTGAAGAAGTGTAAAGCAGCTTGGTTTACCAGATTATAACCTCTTGACTTACTAAATGAAAGGAGAACCACACAAGGTATATATCAAATATGTGTATTTATTACTAAACACTCTCTACTAGCCTCTTTATGAGATTAGAGAACAAGATACAGAATATCAACACAATAGAATTTCAGTAAATAGCACCATATATTAAAGTGGTATAAGAACCACGACTTTACTTGACACAGTGCCTAGAGCACGTAGAATCGCTGGGACCCCAAGGAACCACCCAAGGTAGTGACACAGGGGACCCACGGGGAACATGTGCAGTGTGAGAACACAGCCTCGAGCTCAGTTACCTTCTATGGTGAAAGTCACTTTTGGAAATTTAAAGTTAAAGGATACTTAGGAGAGGACTTTGAGAAAACCCCTTAAGACTTAGGGGGTTCTAGGGCCAACACCCATGGGAGCACAGGAGTACTCGTTACCTCACCCAGGGAAGCCGGGTGCATAGGTGTCAAATGGTGTCGGGAATCGTCGTTGTTTTCATTGGCGACCTGCTGCAAAGTGCTGCTGCCGTGAAGAAGCAAAGTGTCCGGTGTGATCCAAGCCTGGATCGAAGATGGGAAGAATCTGCAAGTACAGGGGACAGAGTCTTGGTCACTTGCCAGTGACCAGAGGCACGGTAGACGAATTCCCACCGATGTCTGGTGCTTCAGGTGCGAAGAGGTGGAGCTTGACTCTGCAGCCACGAGGACCAGGAGGCATCGACGACGACCAGGAGCTGGATTCGAGCTGTCCCACGAAGGATGTTGAATTCTGCGGCGTCGGTGCTCGGATTGAACACAACAAGCCCTGGCAACAGAAACCCACGCAGGAAGACAAAAGATGCTTCGTGTGGACTAGCAAGGTCCAGGAGACTCCCCAAGCGATGGAGAGTCAGGGCACGTCTGGAGCAACCAGGGAAGCCCAAGGAAAGTTAAAGTTGCCTTCTCAGGGACTCACAGGTCGACGGACCAGAAATCTCGAAGGTACCTCGAGAGAAAACACAAAGGGCCAGCTCACGGAACACTTGTGGAGTGTAGGCCGGCAATCTTCAGTGGAATTGCTTCTCGGGGTCTGGGCTACAAGTAACCCAATGCACAGCCTCGAGGATCGTCAAGAAGCATATGCACTTGCAAATGTGCACAGTGTCCAGGGGTTCCGGTTCCACGGTACCCACGAGGGCTACAGGTCTCTGCTTTGTTGGGGACTCTGGTCGGCCTCTGGGAAGTCTGGGAACCCACCTCCTGTGTTGCAAATTTTTCGGAGTCCGGCGGGAGCTTCGGAGATGCAAACCGGTGAGATGCGTCTTTGGTGCCTGCCACACAGGGGAGTAACTCCTTTACTCCAAGGGAGATTCTTCAGTCATCTAGCGCCTTGTAGATCGTCGAAGTGCCAGGATTCAGTAACAGAGTTTCGTCCAGGTAAATCTAAAGTCCTGTAGTCGGGGGTTCCTACTTTATACCCAAGGAAGGGGTGGGAAAAACTCTGGGGACCCCCCTATGGAAGGGTTTAGAAAGAGGGGTAGCTACACCCATTTTCTTTGTCCATATTCACACCAAAGCAGGGACTGGTAGCCCCTGCAACCGGTTTGAACTGGGCTATGCACAGGGACACCAAATGTGCCTCCAGTGCGGACCTCAAAGCACTCTCGGAGTGCACCCACCCAGCCCCAATACACTAAAGCCTGTCTGGGAGGTGGTTACACCTCCCTGTGACAGGAAACCTATTGTCCAGGCCTCCCTTGCCGGAGTTTCCTCCAGCAGCAGGAGGCCAGACTCGTGTCTGTGGCTGCAGCATCCATTTTGTGATGCCAGGGTTCTGTTAAGCTGGTACCTGGTGAACCGGTGTGGCCATGTTTCTAGCTCTAGGAGGGTGGAATCATACCTCCGCCGCGAGTACTGGCGGGGAGGTATGACTCCAAGGTGTTTGACACCAAACACAACATGTTTCCTTACAGCCACACCAAAGTTAGCATTTACCGCGAGGTTATAATGCACTTAGGAGTATATGGTTTGGCTGCATCACAAAACAACCCCGGAGAATAGATTCTAAAGGCTGCAGAGGGGCCCTGCTCATGCATGGCCACCCTCTCGCACAAAACCCAGCACCCTGCCTTCAGGATTGATTAGGCCTACCATAGGGGTGACTGATAGGTTTATATGTGCAGTGATATGGAGAGATATAGGGAACCTATATCTAGGTAAGAGGTGCATACACCACCTTACACAGGCTGCTGTAGCAGACCTGTGGTGTCATTTTGAAAAGCTGCCCAGGGTTTGCATAATACATGCTGCAACCCCTGGTAAGCCTCTGGCGTACCTATGCCCTGGGTTCATAGTATACCATATACTAGGGACTCACAAGGGTACACCAGAATCCAATCTGGAGTGTACCTAAAGTACATGTAATCAATTTAAAGTGGACAGCAGATAGGCTGGGGACCTGAATAGCAGGATCCCAGCCAAACTAAGTCCAAAACCAGCAAAACACCAGGAAAAAAGTAGGGGCAACCATGCAGTCAGATTCCACCTTCCTACATCCCCCCCCCCCCCCCAAAAAAAAAAATAAAGGAGACAAAGCTAACCTTGCCCAGTTGAGCCTTTATTGACTAAGTGGCCATATAAGGAAGAACATGCACTAGCATGGTTACCCCCTGTATAATGGTCCACTAAGCAATACCTAACCCCAAAGGTATGGGGTGATCTCCACCATTTGGAGTTACTACCTGTAGTGTGGTTTGGCAAAGTAAAAGGCTGGTGGGGTGTCTGGGTAGAGAAGTGAGGCCCTAATAAAGTTGGTCTCAGCTTCCTCGGATCACTGGTCAACATGTAGGCCTTTCTTTCCATGACTGAGTTGTATCTGGCCCTAAGGGTCAACCTTTGGCTGTCTACAGCTGGGGATTGGGTCCCTTTGGTTGGAACACTGGAGGGACATGGTAGGTTTGGAACCTTTTGGTCCCAGGTTCGCCTTTGCCCAACAGAGCCCATCTGGGGGAGATCCCTACACAAGGATAAGGGGGATCCCTCCGTGTGTGGGGGAATTTTCCCCTGGCTAGGGCTACTAGACTGGGTGCCCCTAATCTGCTGTTGGGGAGGGTGGTCCTCTGGACAGGGGGCCCTGTGGGGTCCAGTGACCTCCCTGCCCTCTGCAACCCTGGGCTGGCTAGGGTAGGGAAGAGGGGGGCAGGTTACCTGCTCCAGCCTGGGTACCACCTTGGAAGGGTCCCCTGCCATCAGGGGGTGGTCGGCCAGGCCTGACTACCTCTGGGGCAGTTCCTTCACAAGGGGTAGGAGTAGTTCCCTGAGGAGCTGACCCTTAGCTATAGTCTGGTGCTCTCTTGTGGAGGAGAGTGGGACATTTTTTCAGGCTCCATCACTCTCAAATTTCCCTGGGGTTGGGCTGTGGCCTTCACAGCCCCACCAACTCTCTCAAGGAGGCCCAACATTCTTAAATGGGCCTGGTATTCAACTTCAGCCAAGGCTGAAATCTCAAGATCATTGCCCATTAGGCAATCTACAGGCAAGTTTGGGGACACTGCCACTCTCTTTGGGCTAGTGACCCCTCCTCAGCTGAGATGGACTATGGCCATGGGGTGATCTCTTCTGATAGCATCAATGTTGGTCACCTGGTATTTAAACTCTGGTAAAAGCAGATGAGGGGGGACTAGTTTCCCTGTCACCATGGTGACACTAGCCCCTGTGTCCCTGAATGCCACAGCTTCCTGACGATTGATCATGGGCTCCTGTCTGTACTTGCCCAAAGTATTGGGACTCATAGTAAAAGTGGCAAACCCCATGCCACCATTACAGACTGAGGAGGCCTGTGAGGGGGATCTTTCTAAATTGTGGTCCACCTCTGTTCCCCATGAGAAAGCATCTAACTTTTTGGGTGCATTACTACCAACTGGGGGATTACTCCTTGTAGTACCTGGAGGCGTGGTAATATTGCTAGGAGGAACATTTCCTTTCTTGCCAACCCTAGGGCAGCTGGGATCATTTTTCCAGTGGCCAGGCTTTTTACAAACATGGCAATAAGGTTTCTTTTCAGGGGAGGAAGGAGTTGGGGAGCCACCCCCAGAAGTGACTTTTAGGGCCCTGTAGTGGATTTATCTTTAGACTTATCCCCACCTTTCTCTTGGGTCTTGGAAGATTCTTTCTTCGGGTCACCACCCTGATTCTTTCACTTTACTCTGGTTCTGACCCATTTGCCTGCCTTCTTTCCCAATTCTTGGGGAGAGGTCAGATCAGGGTCCACCAGTTACTGGTGTAAAAGCTGGTTTTGACAATTATTAAGAATCTGCTCCCTCATAATCAAATTGTACAATCCTAAAAAGTCATGCACCGTACTGCCATGTATTCAACCTTCCAGAGCCTTAATAGCACAATCTACAAAGTCAACCCAGTCTGGAGTCTGTGCCTTTTGGGTGCCTCTGAACTTAATCCTGTATTGCGAGTGGTTAAGCCAAACCCATCAATCAGAGCACTCTTTAAGATGATATAGTTATCAGCATCCTCTTATCTTACAGTGAGGAGCTTGTCTCTACCTTTGTCTGCAAAGGAGAGCCACACGATTGCTGCCCACTGCTCCTGAGGGACCCTCTGTACTTTACATGCCCTCTCAAGTGCAGTTATCCCCACTCTGGTAGGGTGGGACAATCTTGTTCAGGTTCCTATGGTCCTAAGTATGTTCTCTACTTCTAGGGACACTGATGCTGCCACCATGGGACTCTAGTCATGACTTTTTAGAAGCTCTCTGGAGCTCCAGGGATTCCCAGTCTAAAGCCAACTGCTCTTTCCTGATCCTGAGTTTTTTCTTCCTCAAATGCAGCAGTCTGCAATTTCTATCATGAGAGGACTCTCTCCTTTAGGATGCTGAGGTACTATGAAAAACAGATTTATTTATTTATTTATTTTTTACATTTCTAGAGCGCTCTGTTACCCGGAGGTGTCCTGGCGCTAACCGATTAAAACTGGTGCGTGTGGGTAGGTGTTTAATGGATAAAGAGCCAGGTCTTCAGTGCCTTTCTAAAGCATAAAAGATCAGGCAATTGTCTAATGTGGAGGGGAAACTTGTTCCAGGCTACTGCCCCTCCTAAGGAAAAGCTCCTGCCTCCCCATCTTGCTCTCTTGACTCTAGGGACTGATACCAATGCCTGCTGACCTGATCTGAGAGATCTTGCCGGTTTGTACCAGAGAAAATAGTTCCTTCATGCATCTGGGGCCCAGATCATGAAGTGCTTTGAAGACCACACAAAGTGCCTTTAAGGTAATTCGTTTCCGCACTGGCAACCAGTGAAGTTTTGCCAGGTCCTGTGCCACAGATGCGAATTTAGGTGTATCTGTTATCAGGCGTGCAGCAGCATTCTGTAATGTCTGTAGTTTATTTAATATGCCGACTTGGGCGTTCAGCATAAGGCTGTTACAGTAGTCTAGCCGAGATAGAACTAGACCGGTGACCACTGTTTTTCTATGCTCTTGCTCCAAAAATGGTAGCACTTTCCTAATTGTTTTAAGAACAAAATGGGTGGATGATACCAGGGCATTAATCTGAGGTTTAAAAGATAATGAGTCATCCACCAGAATGCCGAGATTTTTCACCTTAGTCACTGGGGCGGGCAGGGTTCCCATTTCTTCAGGCCACCATCTCGGGGACCAGAAGTTATCTTTGGAGCCAAAGAGTAGCACCTCTGTCTTCGAAGAATTTAATTTAAGACAGTTTTGAGCCATCCAAGCACCCACTTCTCGCATGCAGCCTTTGAACCTATCCGCCGTGCTGTCTAAGTCCCCCGGCATCAGAGACACCACTATCTGCGTGTCGTCCGCATAAGCTGTGAGGTTGAAGCCAAAGGTTCGAATTATCAGGGCTAGAGTGGAAACATAGACATTAAAGAGGGTAGGACTCAAGGAGGAGCCCTGGGGCACTCCACAAGGAAGCGTAAAGGGGCAAGATTCAAAGTCCCCCAGTGCCACCACCTGAGTCCTGTTGGAGAGGAAGGCCTGTAAGATCTTCAGCGCCTTACCTTGAACTCCGGAGGCCCTCAACCGGTCCACCAACAACTTGTGATGGACCGTGTCGAAGGCCGCCGAAAGATCCAGCAGGATCAGGGCAGCTCTTCCTCCTCTGTCCAACACTCTTCTAATGTCTTCCACTGATTTGATTAGGGCGGATTCCGTGCTATGTTCTGCACGGAAACCATGTTGGCAAGGGTCTAGATGTTCTCCTAATCTCAGGAAGGTGCTTAACTGGGTGTTTAAAAAGCCTTCGATAATTTTAGCTGGAAGGGGCAATCTTGCAATAGGCCGATAATTGTTTAGGTCGGCTATGTCCAAATTGGATTTTCTAAGGAGGGGTAAAATGGAAGCTCGTTTCCATTTTGCAGGGAGTTCCCCTCTATCCAGCATGAGATTAAGGAGGGGGGTGAGTCCAGCTGCAATAGTGCCTGGCGCTAATTTAGCAATGGAGGGATCATGCGGGGAGCCAGATTTTATCTTCTGGAGTCGGCTCATGACCTCTTCCTCGCTGATTTGGGAGAAAAATAGTAATTTTTCTAGGCCGTTATCTGATTCCACTAGGTTAGTGGGGAGTTCCATCAGAGCTTTTATTTGACTATCTAAGGGAGAGAAGATTTTTTCAACTTTTTCAAGAAAAAAGGTAGCCAGCCTCCCACAAAGAAGAAGACTGGGGGTACCTCTATGGTTTTGGGGACTGCCAGAGAAGATACCGTTCGAAAAAGCTCCTTTGGAGCATTGCTGGCTTCTTTAACCTTCTTCGTAAAAAAATCTCGCTTAGCTTGCTGGATCTTCTCTTTGTACGCTCTTTGCTCAGTGTTCAGAATTTTTTTTATCTGACTCACTAAAGGTTGTCCGCCAGATTTTTTTCCTTTTTTTTGCACACAATTTTAAGGTCCCTGATCTCTTTCGAGAACCAGGGGGCGGAAGGAATCAACCGTGTGGGGAGAAAGGTTTTAGGGGGAGCAAGTTGTAAACATGCATCCTCAAGCCATCTCGTGTACGCCCTGGTTGCTTGCTGAGAGCGGCTCCAAAGTTGACTTTAGTACACAATCCAGCTCTTCATGTTTTATGTCATTCCATTTCCTAATCTGTCGTGGGGTGGGTCTAATTCTAGCTGATCTCCCCGGTGGGGCTAAGGCCAAATTAAAAAAGACTGTTGAGTGGTCAGACCAGGGTATGGGCTGGATTGATAGGACATTGAGGCTCGGGTGATTTGAAAAAATACCGTCATGGGTATGCCCTGCCTTATGGGTGGGACCGCTGACCAGTTGCCTCAGATCCAGCCCCTGGAGCAGATCCGCGAGATCGGATGTGTCCGGGTCCGAACCGCATTCAAGGTGAAAGTTAAAATCGCCTAATAATGTGAACGTTTGGACAGCGGCGGCAGTTTCTATCAATTTACCCAGAGCTAGAAAAAAAGGTGCTTTTGACCCAGGAGGTCTATAAACTAAGCAACCTTTAAAAGTTTGGTGGTCAGAAAGGGTGAAATTAAAGAGAATAGTCTCATCTGGACCTCCGGGCCCTTGTTGGAAGGACCCTCTAAATGAGCGGTGGTAAATAATAGCTAAACCACCACCTTTCTTTTTCTCTCTATTTTGGGTGTAGCAGACATAGTTCGGTGGAGTAGCATTGACTATGTCAGGGCCAGAGGCGGCATCGGTCCAGGACTCTGTGATGAAAGCTATCATCACTCCGGCGTCCTGAATCAATTCCGCTATTTCAGTACTGTGTTTGCCCAGGGATCTAGCATTGAGTAAAAAACACTTCACCGCAGCTTGACTTTTCCTGTGTGGCTTTTCCTTGTTGTCCCTAGGGGGCGCAACCGACTCCCAGCTTAGTCTTGGCAAAGTCTGTGAGCAGTTAGGGCATATGCCACGGGCCTTTCCTATGTTGGGCCCAATTTCCAGAGTAGCGCAGCTTGCTAAGTTTGATCTGCACCTCCAAGCTCTAAGAGCTTCGCTGGTATAGTTAAGCCTCGGGGACGAGTTGGTGTCGACCGGAGCAGAGGTCCCGGCCCTGGGCGCGAGACCGGCGCGAGACCGGCGCGGACGGGCGCAGACGGGCTTGCCTTTGGCGAGCCTTCGGCGCGCCCGCTGCGCCCGTCCGCTGCGCTCCCTGTATCGATGTACCATTTTATGCACGTGGGGGCGGGAGGGGCAGAGCACTAGTCTGCTCGCCCAGCTCCTCAAGCAAGATGGCGGGACGCACGAAGGCTTTGGCTCTGGTTCGAGCCCCCTGGGAGTAATCTGTGCAAATACGCTATTTTAAAACAGTCAACAATGAGGAGTTTAAAATGCAGATAAAAACTCACAACAATATGTTAAAAAACGCTACTGGTCCCGGCTTCCGCCTCAAGACCGTACCTTCAGACACACACACTATTAAATCAGTGGGGGTGCGATTAACATCCGGGTTTTTATGCACGTGGGGGCGGGAGGGGCAGAGCACTAGTCTGCTCGTCCAGCTCCTCAAGCAAGATGGCGGGACCCACGGAGGCTTTGGCTCCGGTTCGAGCCCCCTGGGGGTAATCTGTGCAAATACGCTATTTTAAAACAGTCAACAATGAGGAGTTTAAAATGCAGATAAAAACTCACAACAATATGTTAAAAAACGCTACTGGTCCCGGCTTCTGCCTCAAGACCGTACCTTCAGACACACACACTATTAAATCAGTGGGGGTGCGATTAACATCCGGGTTTTTATGCACGTGGGGGCGGGAGGGGCAGAGCACTAGTCTGCTCGCCCAGCTCCTCAAGCAAGATGGCGGGACCCACGGAGGCTTTGGCTCCGGTTCGAGCCCCCTGGGAGTAATCTGTGCAAATACGCTATTTTAAAACAGTCAACAATGAGGAGTTTAAAATGCAGATAAAAACTCACAACAATATGTTAAAAAACGCTACTGGTCCCGGCTTCCGCCTCAAGACCGTACCTTCAGACACACACACTATTAAAAACAGAGGTCACTACAGATGCACTAGAATGGTTCGATTCCTGAGAAGGAGATCTAGACCTTCTAGGTACACTGCTAACTCTTCCTGGAGGGGTGAAGAGAGGACCACTGGGGTTCCCTTCCTCATCCACAGGGAGAATTTGGTTATCCAGGTTTGAATCATTCTGATCTTCCTGGTCAGCATCAAGGTCCAGGTCTTGGATGTGTTCACCTCCTTGCCTGCCCTCTTCTGCTCCCCCACCCAACCTGCCTCCCTCATCAGACCCTGGGGTCTTTCTGAGATCATCTAAAAGCAATACCTCTATGAGGCGTTGGGCCTTAGGGTTTTTTCCCGTCTTCAATTTCCTAGATGCACACATGTTCCTCAATTCTGGAAATGAAACATGGTCATACTTAGTTAATCTGGAGCCACTGAAGTACTGCAAAAATAACATAAAGGGCTTTACCTACCAACAACCCAAATCCCATTACTAAATAATCAGTCAGTTGGCAGTGAAGACGGTTCAATCATTTATTAAGCAAAATACTCTATAGAGGAGCCTCTCTGTCCTCACCCATCCGGTGCGCAGAGAAAACTGAAGACTTAGTCAGAACAGAACAGATATACTTTCAGATCAACACATGAAGTCACCGTAAATGGAAAAACACCACTTGGCCCCTTAGCTCCAGGAAGGGACCATATATGGCACAGCTTGGATAGGAACAAAGGCATAGCTATCTATTACTGGGGAGGGCAGGAAGGGTGACTCCCTTTCGTCTCGGTACCCGGGAGTGTAGGCACGGCGCCTCCAGGAATGTGCTTATCGCACCCAAAGCCAGATGCAACCTTGAGTCTCCGGAGAGCAGGAGAACAGTTTACTTTCAGCTGCTCTCAATAACTCACATGAACTGGGACCTGACAGCGGCTGGAGAGTAACACGTGATCACAGCAAGATGGCGTCTGTCTAGTTTCCGGCCTACTCCATTAATGGGACAAACTGAAGAAGGATAACCCTTTTCCTACCAACTAAATCATATGTGGATTATGTTATATACATATGAAATACAGAGGATATAGATACATCATGCTAACACAATATACATGTCTAACACTCCGTTATATATGAGAAAACCTAATTTTTATCCCTCAGAACGGCCCTTTTAGCATGATGTAGCTAACTAAAGCAGTTCAGTCTTCGAATATTCTCTCTATCAGTTTCATTGAAACTAACAAGTTGACATTCCATTGCCTGCAGAGTGGTGAGATCACCACTACCGTGCACAAAACCATTTTTCATTTAATCAATCATTTCACTGAAAGCCAAGGAGATTTCATGAGGAAAATACAAATTGAGGCCCAAGGCCTAGGTCAACTTTATACTGTTGGATAACATGTATGAAATAATATTGTTCTACTTGATTATATGCAGATATCCGGATACATTTTCAAATAATGACATTTCACTCATATATGTCTAATTGATTCAACTGAATACACACGTTATTACACAAAAACACTTATGTTCGAGGCATATGAGCTGCAGATAGTACACTTAGCATTAGATCGCCACCTGGTGTTGGGCTCGAATGATTGCATGTTGTTGTCTTCTTGGAAGAAGTCTTTGTAGTCACGAGATAGGTGACTCCTCCCTTGGACAATCGTGCGCATGGGCATCAGCTCCATCCTTAGGTTGTTTTTTTCCGCCACTGGGTTCGGATGAAAGTTTTCCGCTCTGGCTAGAAATAGACTTTTCAAGCACTTCGAAGCGCAAAAAAAGCTCCAAAACTCTCTAAACTACTCTCGATATCGACTAACATCGTTTCGACTCCATCAGCTCGATTCCGGTCGTCGACGCGGGCCGTTGGGCCTATCCACGCCGTGAGGCCTACACCACATGGAAAGGACGCCATTCAAGAAATGCCCCGGGTGTGGAGCAAAGTTTCCACAGTCACCACCACGAGGTCTGTAACCTGTGCTTATCGCAAGAACACGACGAATCCAGCTGTACAGCCTGCTCGTCCTTTCGATCCAAGAAAACCTTCCGAGATCAGAGGGCCCGTCGACACGACATGCAGAGATCAACTCCGGAACCGGTGAATATCTTGGACGAGGAGGTTCCGCTCGTTCCCGAAGAAGATTCCGATGATCTCCAGATCGTATCAGAGGCAGACGACTCGGATGACTCCATACCATCGGGTCGACGCGTGAGTACTACTGCCCCTGCACCACACACAACACCCAGATCGAAGGCAAAGGTTAACATTCCGCCTCCGGGGCCCAGTCGCGACCGAAAATCCCCTTCAACAGCCCCGCCATCGAGCCCGGCTCCAAAGAAAATAACTAAGCCTTCCGGTAGCTCGGTTCCGAGCAAGCCGCACGTGCCGATCCCACCAGCTCCCACGGCACCGAAACCGAAAGAAGTCTTGGCTCCGAAACAGTCGACTTCTAAAGACAAGGGTACGAAGCCAGCGTCCGATGCCTCGAAGCCGACGAGACCAGCTTCCACTCTGAAGACATCGTCTTCAATACCGAAACAGACAAGGCCTGATTCCAATGCGCGAAAGCCCTCGAAACAGCCTACTACACCGAAAACAACACCTTCGGTGCCGAAAATTACGCCAAAGGACACTGTAACCACTCCTAAGGCTAAAGACAAGCAGCACCCTCGTCCGGTACCGAAAAAATCGCCGGCGACAAAGGTTTCTCAAGGAGAAGAACTCTTCCATCCAGATCCTCTCCAAAAGAAGATCTACATTGACCCAAAGACAGGTCACGTGTCCACTACACCACACAAGATGAGGAAGGCTGATGACACACCCACACCTGTGGTTCCTGCCAAGAAGAAGGACTCTGCCACATCCCCTATGCACCCTTCTTCACCAATACTTCCTTCTCCTTTATCTCCTGCTCCTCTTAACATTTCACCACAAATGTCTCCTTCTCATTCTCCTCTGTTACCTCCACACTCACCTGAAAATGATGATGAGTATAGTTTAGGAGGAGGGATAGACACAGATGAGCCTTTCCCAGACCCTACACATGATACAGACTGGGAGTACCCAAACCCACAGGATATACCAGACATTCCTGGCCCACAGTCATACCCATCAAACCCTTCTACCCCAGAAGATAACATTGGCTTTGGGCACCTACTGAACAGAGCTGCCATGTACCATAAGGTCACTATACATTCTGATGAGGCAGAGGAGGATTTACAGTTAGACACATTCGAACAATCGCAAAGATCTGTTCAAATTCTTCCCATGATCAAAGGGGTCATCAAACATGCTACAGACGTTTTTAAAGACCCTGTACGTACTAGGATTTTAAACCCTAGAATTGAGAAAAAATATAGGCCTGCACCTACAGATCCTACCTACATTAAGGGACAACTACCATTAGATTCATTAGTTGTATCAAATGCTAGGAAGAGAGCAAACTCCAGGTGAAGCACCCCCACCTGACAAAGAATTCAAGGTCATAGATGCCTCAGTCAAAAGAATAGCTGCGCAAGCTACCAACCTATGGCATATAGCTAATACACAAGCCCTACTTTCCTGGTATGATAGGGCTCATTATGACCAGTTAGAGAAACTGCTAGAACATTTACCTGACCAATATAGGACACAGGCAAATGATCTTATACAGGAAGGCAAGCTTATCTCAAATGCCTCAATCATGTGCGCACTAGATGTAGCAGATACTGCATCTAGAGCTGTAAATACCAGTGTCGTACTTAGAAGACATGCGTGGCTAAGCATTTCAGGGTTTAAACAGGAAGTCCAGACTACCATTTTAAACCAACCATTTAATCAAAACCAATTGTTTGGACCTGAAGTAGACACAGCACTTGAAAAAATGAAGAAGGATACAGACATTGCCAAATCTATGGGGGCTCTACAGTCCACACAAACTAGAGGTTCCCTTCGTCGCTCCTTTTATAGAGGGGGCTCCAAACAAACAGGTGCAGATAATACAACATCCTTCAAATCTAACACATAAACATCCTCTAATAAGGGATACTTTAGAGGAGGATATAGAGGAAATAACAAAGGAGGATGTCGTGGTAACAACAGTAATCAAACCTCTTCCGCCTCAAAAGAGTGACTTTCTTCTGCTCCCCCAACAGCATTCCAATCGTGTGGGGGGGCAGATTAACGCAATTCCTGCCTGTCTGGAACTCCAGCACATCAGACAAGTGGGTAAAACAGATTATCTAGTATGACTACTGCCTAGAACTTACAGCAACCCCTCCACACATACCACCCAAGCAGCGTCCAGTGTCTGTAGAACACCTTACTCTGTTCAAACAAGAAGGTCTGTCACTTCTACAAAAGGACACAATACAATTAGTTCCTTTACAAGAACAAGGAACGGGGGTTTACTCGCTGTACTTTCTAATTCCCAAGAAGGACGGGACACTAAGACCAATTCTCGACCTCAGGCCCCTCAACCATTACATTCAGTCAGATCATTTTCATATGATCGCTTTGCAACAAGTGCTCCCACTGCTGCAACAGGGCGATTTCCTCACAACATTAGACCTAAAGCCCGCCTATTTCCACATTCCTATACATCCTGCTCACAGGAAGTATCTAAGGTTTGTACTAGAAGGACAACATTATCAGTTAAAGGTCCTTCCATTCGGAGTGACAACGACACCACGAGTATTCACAAAGTGCCTAGCAGTAGTAGCTAAAAATATAAGGGTGTGTGAGGAGCACTCCGGTTTCTCTATTTTTTCAGAATAAAACAATCGGTGCTGCGGCTAGTAAGGGGAATCACTCCTTGGTTGATAATGTGAGTACGTTGGCAGAATTGTACGCATTGCAACAATGTTATTTTGGGAAGTTCATTTACACACCCCATCACGGGTGCACAAATCAAACTGAGACACACAAGTGATTGTAACGCGCAGCATGTAGTGTACGGAATCAAATGCCCCTGTGGCATGATGTATGTTGGTAAAACTGAACGGAAGCTGAAAATTAGACTGACGGAGCATAAAAGCAGGATACGTAATTTGAATTTATCATCATCATTAGTCATGCATTGGAGAGATGCAAAACACACCATCTCACAAATTCGGTTTCTCATTATTGAGAGAGCAGCCATACGCCCAGGAATTGACAATCACCAAAGATTGTTACAACGTGAATTATACTGGATAAATCATTTAAATACCATGACCCCCACTGGTCTTAATGATCGGTATGACCTATCGTGTTACCTTTAAACACAACACTATAGAACGTTTGAAGCACATAAAATGTGGGGTGTATATTATTATATGTCATAGTATTTTTTAACATGATGGTTATTGTGATGAACCTTAGTTCACAGCTTGGTAACACGCAGTGTTTTAATCACAGTTTACAGCTCATATCATGATTAGCAAATATGTTTTATTGTTATCCCTAAACAACAATGTGTCAAATATACCTAATCAGTTTTATTGAGTATGATTTGAGCAGGATATTATGTGTATTATTGTATTCATGCATGATGAAACTGGTATTTCATCTTGGTTTACATTATATAACAACTCAGTAATTGAGCTATGAATATTTAAACAAATAACTGATAATCGGACACTGTCTGTTAATAACGGGGGATGACCGCACACCATTAACATACACTATATAATAGTACATCACATAACACCCTTCAGACGGACACACCGATAGTAATTCTCAGATTATCATCAGCATTCACATAGAATATAGAGAGTTTGAGGTTTTTGAGTGTTTACACTGAAATTAGAGTCAGCAGGGTGAGCTTCAAGTAATTGTACATATCTTTGAGAGCATCAGGCGAAGACTTGCCCCAGTTTAAGATGGCGACGGGGAACAGCAGCAGTGAGATTCGTGTATTTGCGAGGAGTCCGTAATTGATTTTTAAAACGCGATAGTGACGATCACGAGGTATAAGCAGATTAGTAATGGCGGCGACCGTGAATTGAGCTGAGAGAATACTGGTATTGTACAAGCGGGCAGGACGTCTAATACAGGTAACTACGGACTATGCGTGGATTAATCGGTAGTTTGAGCATTATAACGCTGTAAAAAGTGGCGGGCAGTGATAGCGTTGTTTTCATTTATTTTTTAGATCGGGCAGTGAAAGAATTGAGGTATGTTATACATCGTATAGCGGCAATTTCTATACGTGAACTAGAGGAGGAAATTTTCAACTTAAAAACGGAATTAGAACACAGGATGGAAGCAGACACGTGGAAAAGCTTGGAAGGCATTAACCAAAAACTTGATAAATACAGCAAAGAATTGCAAGAGGGGAAATTGCTTAAATACAAACGTGATACAATTGACTATAAACTGAACGAAGTTTATACGTGGGCGGAGATCTATGCACGCCGACAATTTCATCCAAAAAGGACCACACCAACAACTCACTCTTCCGAAGAAAATCTTGTCACTGACAAAGAAACTTCAATTAGCAGAGGACCGGTACGGACAACACCAGTAGCCAGTGATGGAGTTTCACAAACAGCATCGACCAGTGGCAATGTGGCTTTTTTGTCCCAGGAACAGAATCAAGGGCAACCACCCACGCATCAGTTGGAAGGTACAACTGTAAGCGCAAAACCAGGAGAGGAAGTGACAGGAAAATCCCTACGGAGCGGCAGGACAGTGGTGTGATAATCAATATTTCCTCAGCAGCAATCACACAACGGCAACTTAATGTGCTGAACAAAGGGCTGTCTTTCGTGCCTTCAACACGAGCTAATGAAATGGAAACAGAGGGGGCCATCTACCGGTTTATGAGAAACCTAAGATTGCGGCACTTTTTTGCAAATGTTGTTGAGCCCACAGAATCAATGGAAGCTCGGGAACAACGATTTAAACCAAAGAGTACCTATCAACCACCGGTATCACACAAAATGCTGGATACTTTTGAAATAATGGTGAAAAAGGATATACAAGATTTGGATTTCAAAAAGGACAGACAACGTAACCTCACCAAAGCAGAGTCATATATACTTAAAAACATTGCGAATAACAAAGAGCTTACAATTCAACCGGCGGACAAGGGAGGAGCAATGGTGATTATGGACACTTATTTTTACGAAAGTAAAGTCAATGCTCATGTATTAGATACTAACACCTATCTTCAGTTGGACAGTGACCCTACATTACAACTACAACAGATGTTAAGAGATCTGCTACAGAATGCCATTGATCAGCAATGGATTGACGCGGACACACAAGCGTATCTGATAACCAAGCATCCTAGGTGCCCGAAGTTCTATATGATTCCAAAGGTACATAAACACCTGACCAACCCTCCATTCAGACCAATCGTCTCGGAGTGTGGGTCGATCTTTGACCCCCTCGGACGGTATTTAGATCATTTTCTGCAGCAATTTGTGCAAGGTTGGGGTTCCTACATTAGGGACACAACGGATTTCCTGAATAAACTGTCAATAATTCAACAAGAATTCCAAGATCACTGGATTTTGTGCACAATTGACGTTGTAGCGCTCTATACTTCGATCCCACATTCATCAGGATTAGAATCTACTGAATGGGCACTACTTAAAATGGGGGATTTACCAGTAGATAAAGTATTCTTATTACAACTTCTGAAGTTTTGTCAGCACAACAGCTATTTTCAGTGGAATGATCACCATTTTGCGCAACTATCTGGTACTTCGATGGGTTTTGCAGGGGCCCCTGCATATGCAAATATATTTATGGCGCAATTTATGGCTGAGAACTTAATGAATACTGAAAAATGGAAAAACATCAAAATGTATTGTCGGTTCATAGACGACATTTTTCTAATATGGGATGACACTACAGAAACACTACAGGAACTGATTTTGAAGCTTAATCAGGTGAACCCTAGAATACAGTTTACTCACAAAATTGACAACAAGACCATGTTTTTTTTTTTTATATATATTTTTATTTTAACAGTAAGACAAGAGTAGGCAATACAGATATCAGGTGTCACGCAATAAAATACAGAACAGGGTCGGGCGGGGGAAATATACAAACGATAATCACAAAAAGAAACACAAAGCCCATCGCGGGTACGCACAATAGAGAAAGGGTAACAAGCAGTCTATTAGTCGATCAAAAGCAATCCCACCCGCGCGACCTCGTCTTTAATGTTACAGGATAATTAAAGCCAGAGTAGACACCCGGACAAAAAGGATTCGTAGAGAATAAACAGCCCGTCTCTCGTAGAAAGGAAGAAAGAAAGACAAAAGGGCCCTAGAACAAAACAAAGGCAAAATAAAAAAAAAACTCCCCCAGCCCCCCACCCTGCACCCCTGCAATGGCTACGGCCTAACCCCACTAGCAGCGTGCCTGTCGCCCAAGAACTAACCTAAAAGAAGGGAAAAGAGAAAGTGGAGGAGGAGAAAGCAAACACACTCCCGGTATCCCATACCCCCCGCCAATAGCGACCACCCTGAGACATGGTAAAATCAATATTCAGCAATTATACAAACCAATCAGGGGAGTATCGACAACATCCACCCAATTCCCGTCACAGTATAGGCACAACCCCGGCATTGCTTAAAACTAGTATATCAAATCCCTGCTAGAAAGTTCAGCCCTGGCCAGTACGGTCCTTCCGAAGAGTCTTTGTCACTCGAGCCGCCATCTTGATGGAAAAGGCAAAGCGTTCACAAAAGTTCATGTCAGCACAGGAGGATCGAATACAGGATAAAAGTTCACGACTCGAACGAGGAAAAGTGTCCAAGAACAACGAGTATCTCAATCCATCACAGAGGAACTTGTTACCACATGGAAGGCCGTCTATAGATGTGTTAGGTAGCAGCAGGATCGGGCAAGAGACGCTAGTGATAGGCACAGGCTGGCTTGTCGTTAGTAAGGGACCGCCAAGGTTCATTAAATCCGGGATCAGCACGGGGACCTCGACCTCTGATGTGCAGTGCAGCGTTGGTGCCGAAGAGTCGTCCTCCGGTCCCAGGATATCGTCCACTTTCACCATCAGTGTCCGGAACACAGCGACTGTGTACGAATGGAGCGCCCCAATGGCGGCCATAACGGCCTGCAGCGATGGCGTGCCTTCCGTCCGCTCCATCCCCTCTAAATAGGCGACAGAGCAGGACTTGAACCCCGGAGGCCACTGCTCCGGAGTAGCAGGCCACGCAAATCCGATATCAAATAGTGGGCGCTCCTCGTCTTACAGAACACATCTTCGCCGTCAGAGAGGGCCCCAGCCCATCGACCCCGGGAAGGCAGCAAGGTCTCCGGGCACCGGACCCCCACCACAGCAGCCAGTGTGGCACGCTGGTGTGTCCTCGGTATAGATCGGTAAAAGGATCGAGGCCCCGGCTTCCACACGTTGGTAGGCCGAGGATGGAAACACGGCGTATCTTCGTCAGCCGGTGAGGTAGAAAACTCGGGATTTTACCTTCAGAAGCAGAAGAACTTCATAAACAAGGAAATCAGGTGTAAGGTCAGGATTAAAGACAGGATAAACGAGCTGCTGGCGGAGGTCGGCGGAGCCGGGAGCTTAAGCGGCCATCTTGATTCGTAGCGTAGCTCCACCCCCGACCATGGATTTTTTAGATGTCAGAATTATCAAAAAAACAACAGGATTTGAGACTGAACTGTACACCAAGCCAACAGATCGCAACAATGCATTGAGTTACACCAGTTTTCACCCCAGAAGTCTGGTAAAAAATCTTCCACTGTCTCAGTTCATTAGAATGAAGCGTATATGCTCAGATCCGGATACCTGTTGGATGAAGTTACGAGAACAAGCGCAAAAATACGAAGACAGAGGTTATCCCACAGCAGAACTACAAATAAGCATGGATAAAGTCATGCAGATGGACAGACAAGGGTTACTGGAACCCAAAATTAAATCAACAGGCAATAAAATTGTTTTTATCACCAAATATACCACACAGTCAAAAGCCATTAAAAGCATAATAAACCAAAGGTGGGAACTGCAATCTATAGAACCAGAATTTAACGACATTTTCTTGGAGAAACCAATGCATGCCTACACTAGAGGACAAAATCTCAGACAAATTCTGAATCGGAAACAAGAAACGCCACGAGAAACATCTTACAAAGGAACAGTACGTTGTCAGAATTGTACGCATTGCAACAATGTTATTTTGGGAAGTTCATTTACACACCCCACAACGGGTGCACAAATCAAACTGAGACACACAAGTGATTATAACGCGCAGCATATAGTGTACGGAATCAAATGCCCCTGTGGCATGATGTATGTTGGTAAAACTGAACGGAAGCTGAAAATTAGACTGACGGAGCATAAAAGCAGGATACGTAATTTGAATTTATCATCACCATTAGTCATGCATTGGAGAGATGCAAAACACACCATCTCACAAATTCGGTTTCTCATTATTGAGAGAGCAGCCATACACCCAGGAATTGACAATCACCAAAGATTGTTACAACGTGAATTATACTGGATAAATCATTTAAATACCATGACCCCCACTGGTCTTAATGATAGGTATGACCTATCGTGTTACCTTTAAACACAACACTATAGAACGTTTGAAGCACATAAAATGTGGGGTGTATATTATTACATGTCATAGTATTTTTTAACATGATGGTTATTGTGATGAACCTTAGTTAACAGCTTGGTAACACGCAGTGTTTTAATCACAGTTTACAGCTCATATTATCATGATTAGCAAATATGTTTTATTGTTATCCCTAAACAACAATGTGTCAAATATACCTAATCAGTTTTAATGAGTATGATTTGAGCAGGATATTATGTGTATTATTGTATTCATGCATGATGAAACTGATATTTCATCTTGGTTTACATTATATAACAACTCAGTAATTGAGCTATGAATATTTAAACACATAACTGATAATCGGACACTGTCTGTTAATAACGGGGGATGATCGCACACCATTAACATACACTATATAATAGTACATCACATAACACCCTTCAGACGGACACACCGATAGTAATTCTCAGATTATCATCAGCATTCACATATAATATAGAGAGTTTGAGGTTTTTGAGTGTTTACACTGAAATTAGAGTCAGCAGGGTGAGCTTCAAGTAATTGTACATATCTTTGAGAGCATCAGGCGAAGACTTGCCCCAGTTTAAGATGGCGACGGGGAACGGCAGCAGTGAGATTCGTGTATTTTCGAGGAGTCCGTCATTGATTTTTAAAACACGATAGTGACGATCACGAGGTATAAGCAGATTAGTAATGGCGGCGACCGTGAATTGAGCTGAGAGAACACCGGTATTGTACAAGCGGGCAGGACGTCTAATACAGGTAACTATGGACTATGCGTGGATTCATCGGTAGTTTGAGCATTATAACGCTGTAAAAAGTGGCGGGCAGTGATAGCGCTGTTTTCATTTATTTTTTAGTTCGGGCAGTGAAAGAATTGAGGTATGTGTACATCGTATAGCGGCAATTTCTAGCATACGAGCTTCTGGCATTAAGATGATTGTAATACAAAGCATATATTTTGCAGGGATTACAAACACTCTGGCAGCTTCTCAGGTATGTTGGTGAAATATGGTGTTTGAGACACAATAGATTACCAGTAGCAACTTAAAAGAGCAGGAAGACTGGAGAGTTTATTACCTTTATTATTTTATTCTGGCAGCTTATCAACAGCAAACACAGTGAAGGAACGTGGTAAGCTTAAGAATCTATAGTTTCATGGAGCTTTTGTAATGAAGTTGGATATCAGTTTTGCATACATTGAACATATACATATATTTTAGTTTTTAGCCCTCCGGCGCAGTAAACTACCCATACAGGTATGAGTTTGTAAACCTATTACACTACACCCACGGGCGTCCCTATAACAACAGCACACTTACATTTTCTTATCTTTTATTTTTTCAGCCTGGCCCCTGATGAAGGTACCTCTGAGTACCGAAATGCATTGGGCAGTATTGTGAAACTGTGTTGTCAAAATACAATGAAATGAGTATTGTATAAGGACGATCAAAAGCAATGGAGATTTACATGATGTATTTGTTGATATGAAGAATTGATTAATATCGACTGAAAAATGTATTGATAATCATAACAAAGTGAATTATGGATTAAAATAAACTGTTATATGGTATAGAGTTAAGTGGAATGTTTTCAAAATTTTTTTGAAGGTGTATCACACCAAGTAGCAGTAGTAGCAGCACATCTCAGAAGACAACAAATACAAGTCTTCCCTTATCTGGGCGACTGGCTCATAAAAGCAAAATCATTCAACCAGTGTGTTCAACACACACATCAGACAATTCAAACATTGCACGACTTAGGGTTCACAATCAACTACAGCAAGTCGCATCTGCAACCCTCTCATATACATCAGTATCTAGGGGCTACAATAAACACGTCTACAGCCCTAGCGTATCCCAGTCCAGCAAGGATACGGAGCATTCAAGCCTTAGTCACAGTCTTTCAACAGCAACACTCTCTGCAAGCCAGAGTGTTCATGAGACTAATAGGCATGATGGCATCTTGTATCTTCATAGTGCCATATGCAAGACTGCAAATGCATCCGTTACAGGAATGCCTAGCACAACAGTGGAGCCAGGTTCAAGGTCAACTAACAGACCCAGTGTTGGTACACAGCCGCACACATCGCTCTCTGCTGTGGTGGAACACCAAAAACTTGACAAAAAAGCGGCCGTTCCTCGAACCTGTTCCACAACTAGTGCTCACAGCAGACTCATCCCTCACAGGATGGGGAGCCCATCTTCTACATCACACAACTCAAGGACAATGGAACAGTCAACAAAAATTGTTCCATATCAACCATCTAGAGCTGCTAGCAATATTCTTAGCACTCAAAACATTCCAAGTACAAGTACAGAACAAAGCTGTCTTGATCCGGACGGACAACATGACAGCCATGTATTACATACAAAAACAAGGAGGGACACACTCTCTACCACTGTCCCAGCTTGCTCAAGACATTTGGAGATGGGCCATTCCACAAAACATATATCTGTTGGCAGAGCACCTTCCAGGAGTTCACAATCAGATAGCAGATCTGTTGAGTCGGCAGACACAACAAATTCACGAATGGGAACTACATCCACAGGTTCTTCAACTATTCTTTCGCAAGTGGGGTCATCCAGACATAGATCTGTTCACCATATAAGAAAACGCAAAATGCCCAACCTTCGCCGCCAGGTTTCCACACCCGCAGGGCAATGCAATATGGATGAACTGGTCAG
Organism: Lissotriton helveticus; assembly: GCF_964261635.1. Classification (NCBI taxonomy): domain Eukaryota; kingdom Metazoa; phylum Chordata; class Amphibia; order Caudata; family Salamandridae; genus Lissotriton; species Lissotriton helveticus. Next base: position 740,626,054 of record NC_136065.1, on the reverse strand, counting down.
GCAGATTTGCGTACGCTTTTCCGCCAATACCACTCATAGTATGCAAGCTCAGACAACAGTCTCTCAAACTAATCCTAGTAGCTCCCACATGGGCACGCCAACCGTGGTTCACCACACTACTAGAACTGTCTCTAGTTCCACACCAAAAGCTACAACTGACTCCATCCCTGCTAACACAGAACCATGGAGACATCAGACATCCAGACCCAAATCAACTGAATTTGGCGATCTGGCTCCTGAAGTCTTAAGAGTTCGGTTATCTTAACCTACCACCAGACTGTATGAACATTATTAAAGAGGCCAGGAGACCTACTACCAGAACTTGCTATGCCGCTAAATGGAAGAGTTTTGCCATTTACTGCAACAATAACCAAATTGATCCCCTGGATGCTTCCATCCAGAATATAATTTGTTACCTTTTACATTTACAAAGGTGTAACTTAGCATATTCATCCATACGCTTACATCTCGCAGCATATTTAGAAAATAGACAACATTAGTCTCTTTTCAGAGTGCCTATCATTTAAAGCATTCATGGAAGGATTAAAGAGAATCATTCCTCCCAGGTTGCCACCTTCTCAAGTATGGAACCTAAACGTTGTTCTTACAAGACTCATGGGACCCCCTTTCGAGCCTTTACATAAATGTGAACTACAATTCCTTACATGGAAAACGGCTTTCCTTATTGCTATTACCTCCCTTAGAAGAGTAAGTGAGATACAAGCATTTACAATACAAGAACCCTTTTTACAACTACATCGTAACAAAGTAGTCTTACGAACTAATCCAAAATTCCTTCCAAAAGTCATAACTCCTTTTCATTTAAACCAATCTGTCGAGTTACCTGTGTTTTTCCAAAACTCAGACTCTGTGGCAGAAAGGGCTCTACACACATTAGATGTTAAAAGAGCTCTTCTCTACTATATAGATAGAACTAATTATTTTAGAAAAACAAAACAACTGTTTGTGTCTTTCTCTCCACCGCACAAAGGCAACCCCATCTCTAAAGGTGGAATTGCAAGGTAGATTGTAAAATGTATACAAATATGCTATCAAAAAGCAAAACGTACATTAACAGTTCCTCCTAGAGCGCGCACAAAACGCAAACTAGGAGCCTCTATGGCTTTCTTAGGAAACATCCCCCTAGAGGACATATGCAAAGCAGCAACATGGTCTACAACACACACCTTCACTAAACACTACTGTGTTGATGTGCAAGCCAAGCCGCAAGCTGCAGTAGGCCAAGCTGTCCTTAAGACTCTTTTTCAAACAACTACAACAGATACAGGTGACCACCGCTAGGGGAGACACTTCTGCACAATCGATGCTAAGTGTACTATCTGCAGCTCATATGCCTTGAACGGAAAATGCTACTTACCAGTATGCATCTGTTCTTGGCATGTAGAGCTGCAGAGTAGTACACGCCCTCCCACCTCCCCGGGACCGGTATCTGTTCCAGTTTATCTTACTTAGAGGCACACGCATGGACATCTTCTTTACTTTTACTAACTCCATCATTTCCCATTATAGCGAAAAACAATCTAAGGATGGAGCCGATGCCCATGCGCACTATTGTCCAAGGGAGGAGTCACCTATCTCGTGACTACAAAGACTTTTTCCAAGAAGACAACATGCAATCATCCGAGCCCAACACCAGGTGGCGATCTAATGCTAAGTGTACTACTCTGCAGCTCTACATGCCAAGAACAGATGCATACTGGTAAGTAGCATTTTCCTTGCTCATGGGAATCATTCTGCTAAGGGAGAGACCTGGAGTACTCAGTGATGTTGAACCTTTGGAAACTCTACACTTCCTTTTCTTAACTAGCCAGGAAACATTCATGCTTCCCTCATTACATTTATGCAAGTACTTAGATGCACGGTACCTTTTTCTCTGTCCTTCTCTCAGGATCTAACTCTAATGAAATGCACTGTACTCCAGGACACCTTCATAGCCTAATTTGCTAAACTTGGAGTGTAATAAATATATGTTCGAGGCATGTGGCTGCTGAATTCATATCTGTGCATAGATCGCCGCCTAGTGTTGGGTCCGGATGATTGCACATTGTTGTCCTGAAGAGTCTTCGAAGTATCACGAGATAGGTGGCTCCTCCCCTGGACTACAGTGCGCATGGGCATCCTCTCCATCCTCAGATTGGTTTTTTCCGCCATTGGGTTCGGATGTACTTTCCTTTACTCGAAGTTCGGAATCTAAACTAAACTTTCTAAAGGCCAAAAGGCCTTTGGTCTCGTCGGTATTGTTTCGAATCGGTGCCGACAGCTTCATTATACAGTTTATTCAACTTGGGACGTCGAATCGGGCCGCGGGCCTTCTCGACGCCACGGGACCAGTCGTAGATGGAACGAAGTCCATTCAAAAGATGCCCTCTTTGTAATTCGTAATACCCACATAGAGATAAACACCCTGTATGTAACAAGTGTTTATCTCCAGAACATAATGAATCCGACTGCCTAGCCTGAGCCCAATTTCGATCCAAAAAGACACTTCGGACTCGACGGGCCGCTAGGCTAATCATGCAGAAACCAGCGCCAGAGCCGGAAAATATCTTCGACGATGAAGACGATTTTGTCGAAGCCGAAGAATCCGAACAACAGTCGGATCAAGATTCGGAGCATGACTCCAACTACTATGTCGACGACGAAGAAGACATCGTCAAGGTAGGAGACGACGAACAAGGGATCGGAGCCGTCGAGGACGACTCCAGTGACGAAACGGGGCCAACCGTGAGTACGACGCCCCACATATACACCTCTATGGTTCCACAGGCTCAGGTCGAGCCAAGATCTCGAAACCCATTCTATAGCCCCGCGATACAGCTCGGCTAAGAATATTAGAAAAGAGCCATCGGATCAACGTACTCTGAAATTGTTGATATCGAAACCAAAAGTTATGGAACCAAAAACGAAACTGAAACTGATCGACTACACGGTCTTCGGACCAAACTACGTCGATCCATCGGAGTCGAGACCAAAGAAGATCATCGACAATACGGTCTTTGGACCAAACTATGTCGATCCATCGGAGTCGAACACAAGGGTCGTTGAGGCGAAGACCAGCGCTCCTATATCCACTCCAAAACAAAGGGCCATCGAACCGATAAGATCGGCGCCGACAGCCGAAAACACAAAAAAGGGACTCGATCCGAAGAAGGTTGTCGAACCCAAACAGAGAGTTGACAAACCAATGGCTGTGCAACCGAAAACAATTGAGCCGAAGAAAATCGACCCGAAGAAGGCCATCGAGCCGAGACCAAAAAACATCGATCTGAAACCACAGGTTGCGAAATCGACACAAGGTCAGAAAGCTACTATCAACCCGACAAAAGACGTCGACACGAGAAACTGTGGCTCCAAAGAAACAGGCACAACCTAAAAAGACTGTCGGAACATAAAGGGATCTCGGACCGATCAAGTTTGGCCTACCGACTTCCTCTAAAACAAAGGCGGTCGACCCAAAAAGCGGTATCGAACCAAAACAAACTGTAGTGTGTTTATCTAAGGACCTGTATCGATACTCCAATTTCTGACCCTTGTCCGGTTATAAATCACTAATATCCTTACAACGGCACAGAAACCAGTTTCATAAATTAGTCATAGCGCATGCTGTCACATTAAGCAAGCACTATTCCTCCAGCCCCCTAGAAAGCACACCGAGTTCTCTAAACAAACCAAGCCTCCAGCAAACCTGGGAAATCCCCGCTGCTATTGTTTTGATTTCGTTCGAGAACTCATGTAAAGAATGTAAGAACGACCAGTTCTTAATTGACGTCTTATGTCCATCCTTACGTCAAACCCAGCACCTCTGTATGTATGTATGTATGTATAGGCATTTATATAGCGCACTACTTACCCGTAGGGTCCCAAGGCGCTTCGACCGCTGCGAAACCCTTCCTGGCTTCCCTGAGAGATGGTCCCTTAATGGGTATCTCCAGGGTGAGACCAGGCATCCCCGGCGGTCTGGTGGGGCCGTTAGTGAAGATGAGGCAAGCTAATGCCCAGAGTTGCCGAGTGTGAACGCTGATCAGAGTGGGCACCGAGGCGAGAGAATTATCGAGTCCGCTGACCCTGGTCCAGAAACCTGCCGCGCCGGGAATCGAACCCTGGTCCCGGGCCGTCCTCTGCTCTCGGGTCTGCCGCCTCTAACCAGTGAGCCACACTACTTCACTCTCTCACCTCTCAGGTATAAATATACCGACACTGCCCTAAGTAAAGACACGGTGGTGATGAGCTTGGAGCAGCGACTACTTGCCGGAGAGCCCAGCTGATGCGAGAGCCCACGGACGCTGCCCCTCCCCTTTTGACGCGCTGAGGAAGACGCTGTCTTTTCTCTTACCGAAGAATCCAGCCTCCAGCGTTTCCAGCTTGCCCTCGCGGGTAACTGGGATACCGAGTCCTGAGAAAGAGATACCAGCCCTCCTGCCTTCTAAATCCCAGGTACTGAATTGACTAACCCCTTACAGAGAATTCTTGAGTCAGACTCTTGGCAAAACAAACTTAATTTAAACTGCTACTTACTTACTCCCTCCCATGTATTAGGCTTAGGTCAGGTACACCGGGGTAGGCGTAGTTAGAAGCACCAGTTGAGTACGATTAGTCAATGTATATATGTATGTATATCTTTTATCCATTTTAAAGTATCATATGGCTCAGAAACCATATCAATGCTTTTACAGTATTTTATAATCCTGCTTTTACTGTATGCACTTTACTTAACTATAAGTATTACAATTGTAGCGATTCATTTCTCTTGTATGAGAAAAGAGACTGATCAATAAATAACACCTTTTATTGAACACGCCCGTCTCTTCTTTTCTCTACAATCTGGTGAAACTAAGTATGCACGTATTGACTGAGTAAAATAGCTGTCTTTTGTTTTCACACGACTCTAGAGATATACTCTTGATCAGGGAGAGCAAAGTTGTCATGTTCTATGGTTGTCAGAAACTAAATCCCTTCTTGTCTATCCAGGGAGGTTAAACTCCTCCTCGCCTATTCGAGAAAGTTTCTAGTGAACTCTGAGCTAGCTGGCACACAAAACTTAAGTCTAATATCGTCAGTAGAAGACCTAGTTAACCTCTGTCCTTCGTCTATACTATTGAAGATGTTATTCCAATGCGCAGAGCCTATTGGGATAATAGGAACTACACTACAAAACAAAACAAAAGACATTGGCAAAAACGACCAGAACTACTGAGCAGGAGATCTTATATCCAGACCCCGCATCAGAGGAACAGTCAAAACTTTACATTGACCCTAATTCTGGCAAAGTCACTCTCTACAGAAGAAAAATCAGACCAGAGACTGATAAAGAGACTTATACCATCCCACTCAAAAAGAAAAGGGACTGTTCTACATCACCTATTCTATTTGAGCCTATTAAACCAACCAGGCCTGACCCGTACACATATACACCCACACACTCAGATGAAGAGGTGGATGAGGAATATAATGAGGAATACAATTACCCAGTAGACACTGACCAACACAGTCAAGCTCAACCATGGGTTGACCCAGTACATCCTGGTGACTCTCATACCATTCCAGATACACCTGCATACCCTGCTAGGCCTTCTCCTACAGAGGATACAGCTGCTTTTAATGCACTAATAGAAAGGGCAGCCCTCCATCACAATGTAGAAATGCATGCAGACCCCATTGAGGAAGATTTCCTTTTTGACACTTTTGCCACATCAGAAAGATCTGTCAAGACACTACCTATGTTAAAAGGGGTACTTAAACATGCAGGGGACATATTTAAGGATACAACTAGGGCACGGGTCATTAACCCGAGAATAGAAAGGAAATACAGGCCAGCACCACTAGACCCTACATATATTAAGGGACAACTGCCTTTGGATTCTTTAGTGGTATCCAGTGCACGAAAACGTGCAAACTCTCAAACAACTGGAGAAGCTCCACCTCCTGACAAAGAATCAAAGATCTTTGAAGCATCAGGGAAAAGAGTAGCCGCTCAAGCAGCTAACATATGGAGAATATGTAACACGCAAGCCCTGTTAGCTAGGTACGACAGGGCACACTATGACACCTTAGAGACACTTCTCCGGTATTTACCTGAACCGTACAAGGAACAGGCTGAAGACCTAGTACAAGAGGGAAAGCTAATAACTAACGCCTCCATTAAATGTGCCCTAGACGTGGCAGATACAGTGGCCAGATCTGTTAACACCAATGTTATGATCAGGAGACATGCGTGGCTTCGTATTTCAAGTTTCAAAAATGAAGTCCAGTCTACTTTATTAAACCAGCCAGTAAATCCTGACTATTTATTTGGTCCAGCTGTAGATACAATCCTGGACAAAATGAAAAAAGACACTGAGACGGCTAAGTCTATGGGAGCCTTACAATCCCAACAACATACAGGCTCCTTTCGTCGCTCCAATTACAGAGGTGCTGCAAGGGGTAACACATCACAGCAGACCAAAAACTACAAAGGAAATACGCAAACCACCTACAATAATAACAATAGAGGTGGATACCGCGGCAATAACAACAAAGGAAGAGGACGAGGGAATAATACCACCAGATCCTCTACCAACACAAAACAGTGACTTCTTAGCGCTACCCCCAGACCATACAACACCAGTCGGGGGACGATTACAGCAGTTCCTACCAGTCTGGCAAAACATCACTACAGACAAGTGGGTAAGGCAAATTATCCAGGATGGCTATTGCCTAGAGCTAACCTCCGCACCACCCAACATACCACCAAAACACCGTCCTATGTCTGTAGAACACCTAAACTTATTGCAGCAAGAAGTCATCAGCATGCTGCAAAAAGTGGCCATAGAACTGGTACCATTAGAACATCAAGGTACAGGGGTATATTCACTATACTTCCTCATCCCCAAAAAGGACGGGTCTCTCAGACCAATATTGGACCTCAGGCCCCTAAATCAATACATCTTATCAGAGCATTTTCATATGCTCACTCTACAACAAGTCTTACCACTGTTGCAACAAGGAGACTTCCTCGCAACTTTGGACCTCAAAGACGCATACTTCCATATACCAATACATCCTGCTCACAGGAAATATCTCAGGTTCACGATACTAAATCATTACCAATTCAAAGTACTTCCATTTGGTGTAACAACAGCTCCAAGGGTGTTCACAAAATGCCTAGCGACAGTTGCTGCACATTTAAGAAGACAACATATTCACGTCTATCCGTACCTGGACGACTGGCTAATACAAGCAAAGTCGGCCCTGCAATGTGCCAGCCACATGTCCAAAACCATTCACTTCCTGCACAGTCTAGGCTTCACATTAAACTACCAAAAATCTCACCTTCAGCCATCCCATGTACAGCAGTACCTGGGAGCAACAATAGATACACTAGCAGCAAAAGCATACCCAAACACTGCAAGAATAAACAGTATGCAGCTGCTGGACCAAAAGTTCAAGCCCCAACACTCGCTCTCTGCCCGAGTGTTTATGCAACTCATAGGCATGATGGCTTCGTGCATCTTCATAGTCCCTCACGCGAGACTTCACATGCGTCCGCTACAAGAGTGCTTTGCACGGCAGTGGAACCAGGCTCAAGGACGATGAAAGACCTAGTGTTGGTGACCAGTCGTGCATACAACTCTCTGCATTGGTGGAATCCACAAAACCTTTGCAAGGGACGACTGTTTCAAGAGCCTATACCACAGATAGTGTTGACAACGGATGCATCCCTGATAGGATGGGGAGCCCATGTCCTTCAGTACACAGTGCAGGGCCTATGGACAACATAACAAAAGAAAATGCTCATCAACTTGCTAGAGATGATGGCAATTTTTCTGTCAATGAAAGCGTTCAAAGTACATTTATGCAACAAGACTGTGTTGATCCGGACAGACAACATGACAGCAATGTACTACATACAGAAACAGGGAGGGACACACTCTCCATAGCTATCACATCTAGCCCAAAGCTTGTGGAAGTGGGCCATTGAAAGAAACATTTTTCTCATGCGGAACACCTCCCATGCAAGGACAACCAAATAGCGGATCTGCTCAGCAGACACAGCCAACAGATGCACGAGTTGGAACTTCATCCCACAGTGCTACATCCTTACTTCCAACAGTGGGGACAACCAGAGATAGACCTGTTCGCCACAAAAGAAAACGCAAAATGCCAGTACTTTGCCGCCAGGTTTCCACATCCGCAGTCGCATGGCAATGCGATATGGATGAACTGGTCAGGCAAATTTGCGTACGCTTTTCCCCCAGCACCGTTAATACCGCTAGTGGCACGCAAACTACGCCAGCATTCACTAACACTAATCCTGCTTGCTCCAACATGGGCCAGGCAACTATGGTACACAACTTTCCTAGAACTTTCCGTGGTGCCTCATCAAAAACTGCGGCTAACACCCACTCTTCTCACTCAGAGCCATGGAGACATACTGCACCCAGATCTGCAACAACTGAACCTTGCAATCTGGCTCCTGAAGTCTTAGAGTTTGGGTACCTAAACTTACCTCCTGACTATATGAACATTATCAAAGAGGCAAGAAAACCTACTACCAGAGCTTGTTACGCTGCAAAGTGAAAGCGTTTTTTCATTTACTGTAATAACAATGACATAAACCCACTAGATGCTTCAACGCAAAATATCATTTGCTATCTTTTGCACCTACATCGTTGCAATCTAGCTTATTCATCTATAAGAATACACTTAGCTGCCATTGCAGCTTTCTTCAAAACAGACGGCATCTTTCGCTGTTTAGAGTACCTGCAATTAAAGCATTCATGGACGGACTCAAACAAATTATTCCCCCAAAACACCCACCTTCACCTGTCTGGAACCTAAACATCGTTTTAACCAGACTAATGGGACCACCATTTGAACCGTTGCATTCATGTGAATTACAATTTTTGACTTGGAAGGTGACTTTTCTTGTAGCGATTACTTTGCTTAGAAGAGTTAGCGAGCTGCAAGCCCTAACTATTCAAGAGCCATTCATCCAAATACATGCAAATAGGGTAGTTCTTAGAACAAACCCTAAATGTATGCCCAAGGTGGTATCCCATTTTCATATCAATCAGACAATAGAACTGCCAGTGTTCTTTCCAAATCCACAGTCAGTACCTGAAAGGGCTCTACACACACTAGATGTCAAGAGAGCTCTTCTATACTACATTGATAGAACTAAGGATTTTAGAAAGACTAAACAGTTGTTGTTGCCTTTTCACCACAACACAAAGGCAACCCCGTTTCAAAATCTGGGTTAGCCAGATGGATAGTTAAGTGCATTCAAATATGTTATCTAAAAGCAAAACGCACTTTAACAGTTCCCCAAGAGTGCATTCTACACGCAAACTAGGGGCATCCATGGCTTTCCTAGGAAATATTCCTCTAGAGGAAATATGTAGAGCAGCCACTTGGTCTACCATACATACTTTCACAAAACACTATTGTGTAGATGTACATTCAAAACAGCAAGCTGCTGTAGGACAGGCTGTTCTAAAAACTCTTTTTCAGACTGCTGCAGCTGGCACAGGTAGCCACCGCTAAGGGAGAGACTGCTATACATTCTATGCACAGATATGAATTCAGCAGCCCACATGCCTCGAACGGAATATGCTACTTACCAGTATGCATCTGTTCTTGGCATGTAGGGCTGCTGACATTCATATCGCCCACCCTCCTCCCCGGTGCCTGTCGCAGCTGTAGCATTCATTCTTACTTTCTTGCATGGACATCTCTTACTGTACCATACTCCATCTCTGCCACAATGGCGAAAAACAATCTGAGGATGGAGAGGATGCCCATGCGCACTGTAGTCCAGGGGAGGAGCCACCTATCTCGTGATACTTCGAAGACTCTTCCAGGACAACAATGTGCAATCATCCGGACCCAACACTAGGCGGCGATCTATGCACATATATGAATGTCAGCAGCCCTACATGCCAAGAACAGATGCATACTGGTAAGTAGCATATTCCATATATACCACCATAATTATGCCTCTCAACCTACACACATATAGCAAGAATAGGGACAGAACCAGATCTTTTTTTGCTAGTCGGAATGAGAAGCAATCCATGGGCCCTACAGCTAGTAGATACTATCATCATTCCATCTGTGTCGGTTCTTGTGTGGAATCAAACGGGTCATAGATATACTCAGGTGAGATAGTGGCGATCCTTATCAATGCTCTCAGGTGAAATGAGGATACTCTTTATCAGAGTACGGACTTGATGGGGTTCTATTAAACAGAACACTACTCTAAAACAATGCCAGCAGAACAGTAAGAACAGTGAGAACAGTCACACAAATTCACTTCTGGTGGACCATTTTGAATGCTAGGGGCGGAGCCACTTCCTCTTCCATGGCAATTCAGTAAAATGGGAACATATCTAACACCCACTTTATACAATTGCACTGGAATCACTTGTGCGACTATGCCCAAAGTCCGTTGTAACCCTCTTTGATAGGCTTCTATCGTCCATCAAATCTGCTTCCATGGTCTTCTTCCGCGTTGGGCCTCTCGATCCAGGCCTTTCCATGAAAATAGTGCTACTTAGTATCTGTTGGAGTGCCCTCCTGGCAAACACTCACAGCTCACTCGAAAGTCTCAATGTCTCAAGGCAGCGCACCAGTGTTTCTCCTCTGCGGCAGCCACTACAGATATCGTGCTCTTCGTTGGTCGTGGGCGCAGATCATATAGTGCAGACCCAAGTACTGTTTAATCAGGGAAAGAGCAACAGGCTTTCACGTTCAGCAACACTCTCAGGCTCCAACACTTGTTATTCAGTGTCGGAGGACGCTTGGGCTGCTCTTTCATTTAATTTTTCCTTTCAACATGGGTATCACAAATGTAGTGCCTTTTGCCAATCTTGGATCCTCCGGTGCACTGCCTTTCTGTTGGAGCAAAGAAAAGGAGAGGGGGTGGCCAAAACGTAGGCCAAGGGGCTCAAGGGCCACGCGCTGTCAGAGGTTACCAGCACATGAAAGGTAGAAAACGGAAGCCTCAAACCAGCCCTGCCGTCAACAACAGGGATCCTTCTCTTTCGCTCTTTTGCACTGAAACTCTTGTTCCGTGGAAAACGGGGAACCAGCTCCTCCTTCTTCTCTGATGTCCAACGCTGTCTGATGAAGCATGCACAATGCTTTGGAGAGGTCATTGATGACGCGCTGGCGATCACTGTCCAGCCTTGCTAATTTCTGGGTGCTGGGACTGTAGGTTCTAGACATCTGCCCTTAATCTGTAGCTGTCATTGATCGGAATTTAGGACTCCTCTTAATCATCGTTCTGCAGGTTATTATAACTCTTCCTTTTTACTTTGGGAGATCCCGCAGAACCTAGTGATGTAGGAAATGTGACACAGTTGTTAGTTTCCTTCAAATTAGCGCAAAAACAATTTATTGTATTAACAGTGGGACTGCTAGCAGGTGTCCTGCAATCTTCAAGGGAGTGGCCTGATGCCATGGGACAACTCTGGTCTAGAATGCACTGTCACTCTCATAGGATGCAAAGGCAAAGTCAGTGCTTCTAGTCTCTTCAATTGGGTACTCTTCATTATCCTCACTAACTTCAATGTGAGAGCATTATCCTCTGCCATCTTAGGGTAGATAGCTACATGGGAATTCTATCTGAATGTATGTCCTCACACTGTGGCATTGTCTAATGGGGTAAACATCTTTTGAATTACTACATCCGTGTGTTCCTACATTCCTTGTCTAGAACACCTCAAAAAGGGGAAACACATGATGAAAATTATCAGGGGCATGCAGAAACCTCTCTTTAATAATTGTGCATCAGGTGACTCATGGGACCCCCTTTCGAGCCTTTACATAAATGTGAACTACAATTCCTTACATGGAAAACAGCTTTCCTTATTGCTATTACCTTCCTTAGAAGAGTAAGTGAGATACAAGCATTTACAATACAAGAACCCTTTTTACAACTACATCGTAACAAAGTAGTCTTACGAACTAATCCAAAATTCCTTCCAAAAGTCATAACTCCTTTTCATTTAAACCAATCTGTCGAGTTACCTGTGTTTTTCCAAAACTCAGACTCTGTGGCAGAAAGGGCTCTACACACATTAGATGTTAAAAGAGCTCTTCTCTACTATATAGATAGAACTAATTATTTTAGAAAAACAAAACAACTGTTTGTGTCTTTCTCTCCACCGCACAAAGGCAACCCCATCTCTAATGGTGGAATTGCAAGGTGGATTGTAAAATGTATACAAATATGCTATCAAAAAGCAAAACGTACATTAACAGTTCCTCCTAGAGCGCACTCAAAACGCAAACTAGGAGCCTCTATGGCTTTCTTAGGAAACATCCCCTAGAGGACATATGCAAAGCAGCAACATGGTCTACAACACACACCTTCACTAAACACTACTGTGTTGATGTGCAAGCCAAGCCGCAAGCTGCAGTAGGCCAAGCTGTCCTTAAGACTCTTTTTCAAACAACTACAACAGATACAGGTGACCACCGCTAGGGGAGACACTTCTGCACAATCGATGCTAAGTGTACAATCTGCAGCTCATATGCCTTGAACGGAAAATGCTACTTACCAGTATGCATCTGTTCTTGGCATGTAGAGCTGCAGAGTAGTACACGCCCTCCCACCTCCCCGGGACCGGTATGTGTTCCAGTTTATCTTACTTAGAGGCACACGCATGGACATCTTTTCTTTACTTTTACTAACTCAATCATTTCCCATTATAGCGAAAAACAATCTAAGGATGGAGCCGATGCCCATGCGCACTATTGTCCAAGGGAGGAGTCACCTATCTCGTGACTACAAAGACTTCTTCCAAGAAGACAACATGCAATCATCCGAGCCCAACACCAGGTGGCGATCTAATGCTAAGTGTACTACTCTGCAGCTCTACATGCCAAGAACAGATGCATACTGGTAAGTAGCATTTTCCTTGCTCATGGGAATCATTCTGCTAATGGAGAGACCTGAAGTACTCAGTGATGTTGAACCTTTGGAAACTCTACACTTCCTTTTCTTATCTAGCCAGGAAACATTCATGCTTCCCTCATTACATTTATGCAAGTACTTAGATGCACGGTACCTTTTTCTCTGTCCTTCTCTCAGGATCTAACTCTAATGAAATGCAGTGTACTCCAGGACACCTTCATAGCCTAATTTGCTAAACTTGGAGTGTAATAAATATATGTTCGAGGCATGTGGCTGCTGAATTCATATCTGTGCATAGATCGCCGCCTAGTGTTGGGTCCGGATGATTGCACATTGTTGTCCTGGAAGAGTCTTCGAAGTATCACGAGATAGGTGGCTCCTCCCCTGGACTACAGTGCGCATGGGCATCCTCTCCATCCTCAGATTGTTTTTTTCCGCCATTGGGTTCGGATGTACTTTCCTTTACTCGAAGTTCGGAATCTAAACTAAACTTTCTAAAGGCCAAAAGGCCTTTGGTCTCGTCGGTATTGTTTCGAATCGGTGCCGACAGCTTCATTATACAGTTTATTCAACTTGGGACGTCGAATCGGGCCGCGGGCCTTCTCGACGCCACGGGACCAGTCGTCGATGGAACGAAGTCCATTCAAAAGATGCCCTCTTTGTAATTTGAAATACCCACATAGAGATAAACACCCTGTATGTAACAAGTGTTTATCTCCAGAACATAATGAATCCGACTGCCTAGCCTGTGCCCAATTTCGATCCAAAAAGACACTTCGGACTCGACGGGCCGCTAGGCTAATCATGCAGAAACCAGCGCCAGAGCCGGAAAATATCTTCGACGATGAAGAGGATCTTGTCGAAGCCGAAGAAACCGAACAACAGTCGGATCAAGATTCGGAGCATGACTCCAACTACTATGTCGACGACGAAGAAGACATCGTCGAAGTAGGAGACGACGAACAAGGGATCGGAGCCGTCTAGGACGACTCCAGTGACGAAACGGGGCCAACCGTGAGTACGACGCCCCACATATACATCTCTATGGTTCCACAGGCTCAGGTCGAGCCAAGATCTCGAAACCCATTCTATAGCCCCGCGATACAGCTCAGCTAAGAATATTAGAAAAGAGCCATCGGATCAACGTACTCCGAAATTGTTGATATCGAAACCAAAAGTTATGGAACTAAAAACGAAACCGAAACTGATCGACTACACGGTCTTCGGACCAAACTACGTCGATCCATCGGAGTCGAGACCAAAGAAGATCATCGACAATACGGTCTTTGGACCAAACTATGTCGATCCATCGGAGTCGAACACAAGGGTCGTCGAGGCGAAGACCAGCGCTCCTATATCCACTCCAAAACAAAGGGCCATCGAACCGATAAGATCGGCGCCGACAGCCGAAAACACAAAAGAGGGACTCGATCCGAAGAAGGTTGTCGAACCCAAACAGAGTTGACAAACCAATGGCTGTGCAACCGAAAACAATTGAGCCGAAGAAAATCGACCCGAAGAAGGCCATCGAGCCGAGACCAAAAAACATCAATTTGAAACCACAGGTTGCGAAATAGACACAAGGTCAGAAAGCTACTATCAACCCGACAAAAGACGTTGACACGAGAAACTTCGGCTCCAAAGAAACAGGCACAACCTAAAAAGACTGTCGGAACACAAAGGGATCTCGGCCCGATCAAGTTTGGCCTACCGACTTCCTCTAAAACAAAGGCGGTCGACCCAAAAAGCGGTATCGAACCGAAACAAACAAAACAAAAGACATTGGCAAAAACGACCAGAACTACTGAGCAGGAGATCTTATATCCAGACCCCGCATCAGAGGAACAGTCAAAACTTTACATTGACCCTAATTCTGGCAAAGTCACTCTCTACAGAAGAAAAATCAGACCAGAGACTGATAAAGAGACTTATACCATCCCACTCAAAAAGAAAAGGGACTGTTCTACATCACCTATTCTATTTGAGCCTATTAAACCAACCAGGCCTGACCCGTACACATATACACCCACACACTCAGATGAAGAGGTGGATGAGGAATATAATGAGGAATACAATTACCCAGTAGACACTGACCAAGACAGTCAAGCTCAACCATGGGTTGACCCAGTACATCCTGGTGACTCTCATCCCATTCCAGATACACCTGCATACCCTGCTAGGCCTTCTCCTACAGAGGATACAGCTGCTTATAATGAACTAATAGAAAGGGCAGCCCTCCATCACAATGTAGAAATGCATGCAGACCCCATTGAGGAAGATTTACTTTTTGACACTTTTGCCACATCAGAAAGATCTGTCAAGACACTACCTATGTTAAAAGGGGTACTTAAACATGCAGGGGACATATTTAAGGATACAACTAGGGCACGGGTCATTAACCCGAGAATAGAGAGGAAATACAGGCCAGCACCACTAGACCCTACATATATTAAGGGACAACTGCCTTTGGATTCTTTAGTGGTATCCAATGCACGAAAACGTGCAAACTCTCAAACAACTGGAGAAGCTCCACCTCCTGACAAAGAATCAAAGATCTTTGAGGCATCAGGGAAAAGAGAAGCCACTCAAGCAGCTAACATATGGAGAATATCTAAAACGCAAGCCCTGTTAGCTAGGTACGACAGGGCACACTATGACACCTTAAAGACACTTCTCCGGTATTTACCTGAACCTTACAAGGAACAGGCTGAAGACCTAGTACAGGAGGGAAAGCTAATAACTAACGCCTCCATTAAATGTGCCCTATACGTGGCAGATACAGTGGCCAGATCTGTTAACACCAGTGTTATGATCAGGAGACATGCGTGGCTTCGCATTTCAGGTTTCAAAAATGAAGTCCAGTCTACTTTATTAAACCAGCCAGTAAATCCTGACTATTTATTTGGTCCAGCTGTAGATACAATCCTGGACAAAATGAAAAAAGACACTGAGACGGCTAGGTCTATGGGAGCCTTACAATCCCAACAACATAGAGGCTCCTTTCGTCGCTCCAATTACAGAGGTGCTGCAAGGGGTAACTCGTCACAGCAGACCAAAAACTACAAAGGAAATACACAAACCACCTACAATAATAACAATAGAGGTGGATACCGCGGCAATAACAACAAAGGAAGAGGACGAGGGAATAATACCACCAGATCCTCTACCAACACAAAACAGTGACTTCTTAGCGCTACCCCCAGACCATACAACACCAGTCGGGGGACGATTACAGCAGTTCCTACCAGTCTGGCAAAACATCACTACAGACAAGTGGGTAAGGCAAATTACCCAGGATGGCTATTGCCTAGAGCTAACCTCCACACCACCCAACATACCACCAAAACACCGTCCTATGTCTGTAGAACACCTAAACTTATTGCAGCAAGAAGTCATCAGCATGCTGCAAAAAGTGGCCATAGAACTGGTACCAGTAGAACATCAAGGTACAGGGGTATATTCACTATACTTCCTCATCCCCAAAAAGGACGGGTCTCTCAGACCAATATTGGACCTCAGGCCCCTAAATCAATACATCTTATCAGAGCATTTTCATATGCTCACTCTACAACAAGTCTTACCACTGTTGCAACAAGGAGACTTCCTCGCAACTTTGGACCTCAAAGACGCATACTTCCATATACCAATACACCCTGCTCACAGGAAATATCTCAGGTTCACGATACTAAATCAACATTACCAATTCAAAGTACTTCCATTTGGTGTAACAACAGCTCCAAGGGTGTTCACAAAATGCCTAGCGACAGTTGCTGCACATTTAAGAAGACAACATATTCACGTCTATCCGTACCTGGACGACTGGCTAATGCAAGCAAAGTCGGCCCAGCAATGTGCCAGCCACATGTCCAAAACCATTCACCTCCTGCACAGTCTAGGCTTCACGTTAAACTACCAAAAATCTCACCTTCAGCCATCCCATGTACAGCAGTACCTGGGAGCAACAATAGATACTCTAGCAGCAAAAGCATACCCAAACACTGCAAGAATAAACAGTATGCAGCTCCTGGTCCAAAAGTTCAAGCCCCAACACTCGCTCTCTGCCCGAGTGTTTATGCAACTCGTAGGCATGATGGCTTCGTGCATCGTCATAGTCCCTCACGCGAGACTACACATGCGTCCGCTACAAGAGTGCTTAGCACGGCAGTGGAACCAGGCTCAAGGACAATGAAAGACCTAGTGTTGGTGACCAGTCGTGCATACAACTCTCTGCATTGGTGGAATACACAAAACCTTTGCAAGGGACGACTGTTTCAAGAGCCTGTACCACAGATAGTGTTGACAACGGACGCATCCCTGATAGGATGGGGAGCCCATGTCCTTCAGTACACAGTGCAGGGCCTATGTACAACACAACAAAAGAAAATGCACATCAACTTGCTAGAGATGATGGCAATTTTTCTGTCAATGAAAGCGTTCAAAGTACATTTATGCAACAAGACTGTGTTGATCCGGACGGACAACATGACAGCAATGTACTACATACAGAAATAGGGAGGGACACACTCTCCACAGCTATCACATCTAGCCCAAAGCATGTGGAAGTGGGCCATTCAAAGAAACATTTTTCTCATGGCGGAACACCTCCCAGGCAAGGACAACCAAATAGCGGATCTGCTCAGCAGACACAGCCAACAGATGCACGAGTTGGAACTTCATCCCACAGTGCTACATCCTTACTTCCAACAGTGGGGACAACCAGAGATAGACCTGTTCGCCACAAAAGAAAACGCAAAATGCCAGTACTTTGCCGCCAGGTTTCCACATCCACAGTCGCAGGGCAATGCGATATGGATGAACTGGTCAGGCAAATTTGCGTACGCTTTTCCCCCAGCACCGTTAATACCGCTAGTGGCACGCAAACTACGCCAGCATTCACTAACACTAATCCTGCTTGCTCCAACATGGGCCAGGCAACTATGGTACACAACTTTCCTAGAACTTTCCGTGGTGCCTCATCAAAAACTGCGGCTAACACCCACTCTTCTCACTCAGAGCCATGGAGACATACTGCACCCAGATCTGCAACAACTGAACCTTGCAATCTGGCTCCTGGGGTGCCGCTCGTAGTCGTGCAACGCGAGGAGCCTTTCTATGCCTGAAATCTTTACTGACTCTGCCCCTTGACCTGGGAGCCCGTGTGCTCGGTCACTGCTGCCGGGAGAGGAGACCACGCCCTACCAAACGGGAGCGGGACTGCGAGGACCAGAGGTGCTTGCGTTGCAACATCTCGCGCACCTGGTGCCTCTTCCCGCCCCCTCATTTGTGGGACCTTTAAAACGACTCGCGGAACCCCGCTTCGTGGGTGCCGCTCGTAGTCGTGCAACGCGAGGAGCCTTTCTGTGCCTGAAATCTTTACTGACTCTGCCCCTTGACCTGGGAGCCCGTGTGCTCGGTCACTGCTGCCGGGAGAGGAGACCACGCCCTACCAAACGGGAGCGGGACTGCGAGGACCAGAGGTGCTTGCGCTGCAACATCTCGCGCACCTGGTGCCTCTTCCCGCCCCCTTCCATAAAGCCCGGACTCCGGACGCGAACGCGGGACGCGCCCGAAGACCGGGCAAAGAGCGGGCCGTTTAAGGCCGTTAGAGGCCGATTAGGGCCGGGCTGGGCCACCCCCCTAATTCCCGGGGTAACATAGACTTAAAAACTTATTTAAAATCAGAAGCATGTCCCCTAGAGGATCCAGAAGTAAGACTGCGGCAAAAAAAGGGCAACTCACTGGCCCCATAGATAGTTTCATAATGAGGGAAAACTCCTTTATTGACCAAAGTATTTCGCTTATTGAACGCAGGGTATCCCAAGACCTATTAGAGGCTAGAAGATCATCTATGGGACACCTGGCAAATGCAAGAATACCGGTATCTCATAAGGACCAGAGATATAGTGAGGGTGGAACTCAAAAGGCAGAGCCTTCCAAACATAATTGACCTGTCGGTCTCGCAATTATCGCAACTCTCGGAATCCCAATTAACATCAGATTTAGAAAAGACCCCAGAGCTAGTTCCGCACCCTACCCCTGAAGAGGTAAGACAGGCAAGAAGGAGGAGGGAGGGAGCTATAAAAAAGAAGAAACAGGTAGCGATAAACAACATACAAACAGATAAACAAACACCACCTAGAACAGAGATAATAGAGAATATACGTCGCTCCCCTCTACCTGAAAACCAGAATAGGCATACTGCGGGGATACACCATATACATGATGTTTCACCTCCTGTAAATCTAGAAACAGCACCAAATGCCCCACTAACATACGAACTAGACCAAGGATATAATTCAGATTTACTAGCCAAAATTGGAGATCTTCTACAAAAACCCCTTATACCAATACAAGCTACACTAACAAATTTAGAAAAAGCGATAGCCGAACTCTCAGCCCTGATGAAACCGAAACAAAATTCTAACCGTACCCAAGAGGCACAAAAAACACACAAACCAGGGACGACCAAGCCGTCTAGCCTAATTACTGTGCCCCAAGTAAAAAAACCGACCCCTACACTGACTGCAGCATCAATGCCCACTAGTACGACTGTGGCTAAGAAAAAAAAAAAACAGACAATCCACCTGCAAACACCCCAACTGTAAAAAATAATATCCCTTGTGACCCCAAAAGTACAGTTATGAAAACAAAACAACCCCAAATAAATAGAGAGAGGGAGAGAAATCAACCGAGCGAAACACGCCCAGTAACCCTTCCACCAGAAGCAAGCCCTTTTGTAGTCATCCTGACTGGCGTTCCAGAATTGGTGGATTTAAAATCCGAACCAAACTGGTCGCTAAAAAATAAGATCCAACATTGGCTCAGTATAAACCGCCCACCCCCCCTTACTGTTCAACGAGAATCTTGATGGTTAGAAGAGCCCCCTGGGACAGGTCAGGGAAGAAAGACTATACAGGGCGATTGTATTTTAATCACATTTGAAGACCCTAAAATAGTGGAGCATATCTGCTCAGGGGAGGAGTTTAGCCTAAACGGGGGGATTGGCACAAAGCGCCTCTCTTTTTTCTATCCACCGAGATTTCCGGATGGTCCCTCCCAAAGTGATGGACCCTGGTACACAGTGGGCCCCCGCTATCGGGGAAGAGAAAGGGAAGAGTGGAGGGGACAAGAACAGCGGAGAAATTATAGAGAACAATCTCGCTGGGAGGGTTGGAATGGAATACCCTTAATGAATATGTATAGCGGCTTAGAGTCAGTGGACTGACCATCACAGTCAGAAGACCCTGACTCTCCAACTCCACATAACCCCGACATTCATCACCATTCCCAAACTGATAATACCCCTATGAGCGTCTCTCCCCCTTTGACTATAGTTTCCTGGAACACTGCGGGACTGCGGTCCAAAATTGAGGATGGGAGTATCATGCATCTTGTGTGTAGACACCAAATAGTCTGCCTACAGGAGACATGGTCGCCAACAGTACTTCATTTACAGGGCTATAGGACGTATTTTTCACCTGCTTTGGTGGGCCCGAAGGGCAGGCCAAAGGGAGGACTAAATATCCATATAGCTAATACCATCCAACAAATAAAACTAACTACCATCGAACTGGACCATAATTTCCAGATTATCTACCTCTCATTACCTAAAAATGAGTCTGTTGTCCTCATTAATTTTTATAACAACCTTGAGGAACTGCAGCTCCAGAGAGTATTGGGATATCTATACGAGAAACTAACTATCCTAAGCCAGAAAAGAGGAGCAAAGGGTCCTGTATTTATAATATGGGTAGGGGATTTCAACTTACACTATTGTAATCTCCCAGGAAGAAAATGTCCAGGGATGGTGATAGAAGAAGGTAACCCCCTCATTCATTTTTGTCATAATAAGATTGGTGGAATAATGAATGATCTTCTATCAGACCTTGATCTCCAAATAGCAAATACTCTAGATGGTAGTACCAAACGCCTAGAACCGACTTATCTAGGAAGGGGTTTCAACCCAACGGTTGATTATATTCTAATATCCGCTGGTCTTCAAACTAGAGCGAAGCATTTTGAAGTGATACCAAACACCCTAAGTGATCACTCAGCCCTTAAATTGGAACTGAATTTTATCCACCAACAATCTTTAGCCTTGACAATAGACAAAGCACTGAGTCAGAATAGCATAACTTTGGGCCATTTAAATGGATATACAATAAAGTGGGGGAAGATAAATCCCGGGGCACTCACTGAAGAGCTGATAAAATCAGTATATCCTCAGATTAAGAATTGCCTAGATATAACAACAGAAGATGAGGAAATTCTTAGTAACTTCTCACAAATTATGAAAAAAATTAAATCCCTACTTACAGCAAAACCAAAAACTGGTCCTCCCCATAACAAAGGCTGGTTTAGTCATGATTGCACCCAGGTTCATACCAAGCTCAAGGTAGCACTAAATAAAGACGACAGAGACCCCCTTCAAATAGCAACACTGAGAAAGGAATATCTCGCAATTCGAAAAAAGAGAAAGGCGGAAATAAAGCAGGCTTTGTGGGACGAACTTCATTCCAGCGCCCAAGAAAAAAATAGTGAAGCCTTCTGGAGAGTAGTGAGAGCTCCTTTTCTGGTAGACGATAAAACCCCAAAAATTGAAGTCGCCATAGAAGAGGCAGTATGGGTCTCACATTTCTCCAAAATATTCCAAAGTCAAACAACAGGTCAAGAATCTGAAGGAGATAATTTAGCGGCCCCAACTTACCCTATCCAAATAGATTTAGAAATCTCGGAGGTCCTTCTGGCCCTGAAATTAAGTAAAAACGGAAAAGCTCCAGGGCCGGATGGAGTCCCGGTAGATTTTTTCAAGCAAAATACAGACCTTTGGGCCCCTATTATTACTAGGGTATGCACAGCAGCTGCAAGGAAAGGAATTTTGCAGACCTGGACAAGGTCTGTGATGGTTCCGATCTTTAAAAAGGGTAATCGCCAGGACCCTGCCTGCTATCGTCCAATATCCTTGTTGGATTTGTTGGGAAAGGTAGCAGGTAGGGTGATCTTAGACCGACTTCAGCAGTGGGTGGAGGAGAGAGGCATTCTGTCCGAGCTACAATTTGGTTTCCAGGAGGGTTTTGGAACAGTGGAACAGGCCCTAAATCTTTCTATCATTATGGGAAAATATATACACGCAAAGCAAGACAAACTCTACATGGTATACGTGGACTTGTCTGCCGCGTTTGATTGCGTCTCACACACCAAATTATGGTCCGTGCTGTCACAAATGGGGGTAGATTCGCAACTTTTGAACTTTTTAAGGGAATTGTACCTGAAACCTTCTGCTAGAGTCCGTTTTGGCACAAAGGGCGAGCTGACGGTGCCATTTAGCGTGGAGTCAGACAAGGATACGTCCTGGCCCCTTTCTTATTCTCCCTCTATACTAACAACTTGGAGGTTGAGCTCTTAAAGGGTGCCCAGGACCTCCCACAGGCAAAACATCGCCCGATTCCCGCTCTACTCTATGCGGACGACGCCGTCCTGCTGGCACGGACTCCACGCGAACTCCAGAGGGTACTCACCAGATACTCTTTGTTAATGGGCAGCCTTGACCTCCACATAAATGTCACAAAGACTTTTGTGATGACGGCAGGTACAGGGAGGAAACACCCCAAACATTTAACCCTCAAAAAACAAAAAATAGAGTTTACATCCGAATACTGCTATCTGGGTATTATAATAGATAAAAAATTGACCTGGAAAGCGGCAATAGAAGCAAGGAAACACTGCTTAAAGAGAGCCATAGCAGCCCTGGTGTCCTTCTCGCAAAAATTGGGAAAACGACCACCCCTGGAATTACTAACAATATATAGAGCCAAATGCCAGTCAACAGCTCTATATGGGGCTGGCGTATGGGGACACATGGATGTCTCAACCCTACAGATTGCAGAGAATGCTTTTTTGAGGTTTCTCTTGATGGCTCCAAAGCGATCCTCAACGTATGCATGCCACGCTGAACTAGGCGTTCCATACATTGAGGATCTGGCAAGAATACAACCTCTACTTTTATGGCGCCGTATTTGGACCTCGGAAAAGAACGCTCTCACTAAGTTGATAGTGGCAGATGCTATGACACTAGACCACGCTCTAAAAATAAAATGGCTAGCCTACATTAAGAACTTCCTAATTGACCTAGGGTTAGAGAAATACTATCTCACTCCTGAAAAGATCTGCGAACTTTCGAAAAAGGAGTTAAAAGTTCTGGCCCTGGGACATTTGGACAATTTAAGGCTTCTCTCTGAAGCAGGCAAACCATCTGTTAAACATGCTATAATGGTACAATCCACCTTTTCCATTCAGCCCTATCTAAATCTTGAAATCAGTATTTTTGATCGTTACCTTTTGACAAGATTTAGATTAAACCAATTCCATAGATTAACAGCATTCCCACTAACGAATGCATGGGATCCAAATCTACCCCCCTGTCCTTGTGATGGAAAGTCCGCGCAATCCACTCTACATGTAGTTATGTTCTGCAAATTTTACAAAGAACATCGAAAATTGTGGCTATTATCCCTGTTAAAATCTTGGGGTTTTAGACAATGTCGTCCTGCTATGCTCTGTCTACAGCTTCTAGACACAGAAACCACTTGTTATCACGTACTAAACTTTTTGAAATGCATATTTAGACACAGGAAAAATTTGTAAAGTAATTTTTCGCTCGATTAGTGTACACTAAATGAACTGTGAGAAATTGCCCTCCGATTAGTGCACTTCAAATGAACTGTGATAATGATTTTTTGTATGTGAAATTGTATTGTATTACATAATTTTATGATTACAAATTTTTAAAGGAAGAAATTATTTTGTATTAATACTGCTTTTATGGATTTCTAATTTCTGAAATTCCGAATAAAGAAATGTATTATTATAATCTGGCTCCTGAAGTCTTAGAGTTTGGGTACCTAAACTTACCTCCTGACTGTATGAACATTATCAAAGAGGCAAGAAAACCTACTACCAGAGCTTGTTACGCTGCAAAGTGGAAGCGTTTTTTCATTTACTGTAATAACAATGACATAAACCCACTAGATGCTTCAACGCAAAATATCATTTGCTATCTTTTGCACCTACATCGTTGCAATCTAGCTTATTCATCTATAAGAATACACTTAGCTGCCATTGCAGCTTTCTTCAAAACAGACGGCATCTTTCGCTGTTTAGAGTACCTGCAATTAAAGCATTCATGGAAGGACTCAAACGAATTATTCCCCCAAAACACCCACCTTCACCTGTCTGGAACCTAAACATCGTTTTAACCAGACTAATGGGACCACCATTTGAACCGTTGCATTCATGTGAATTACAATTTTTGACTTGGAAGGTGACTTTTCTTGTAGCAATTACTTCGCTTAGAAGAGTTAGCGAGCTGCAAGCCCTAACTATTCAAGAGCCATTCATCCAAATACATGCAAATAGGGTAGTTCTTAGAACAAACCCTAAATGTATGCCCAAGGTGGTATCCCATTTTCATATCAATCAGACAATAGAACTGCCAGTGTTCTTTCCAAATCCACAGTCAGTACCTGAAAGGGCTCTACACACACTAGATGTCAAGAGAGCTCTTCTATACTACATTGATAGAACTAAGGATTTTAGAAAGACTAAACAGTTGTTTGTTGCCTTTTCACCACAACACAAAGGCAACCCCGTTTCAAAATCTGGGTTAGCCAGATGGATAGTTAAGTGCATTCAGATATGTTATCTAAAAGCAAAACGCACTTTAACAGTTCCCCAAGAGCGCATTCTACACGCAAACTAGGGGCATCCATGGATTTCCTAGGAAACATTCCTCTAGAGCAGGGGTACTCATAGTACGGCCCGCGGGCCGGTGGCGGCCCGGCAAGCCTTCCCTGTCGGCCCTTGGACCCCCGAGACATCATACCTGTGTTTTATGGGTTTTTTAGGTGTCTGCAGCAGCGCGAGAGACTCTGCTGCTCTGTGGGGGCTGCCGGCCGGGCGATCCTAGCATTGGCCAGAGTAAAGCTGCAGGGGCCTAAGAAGAGGTGAAATACAAAGGCCTCATTAACATGCAAATGGTCTTTTGAAGACCGTGAAGTGCTCGGGTGCGGCTGTGAGTGTGTGTGTGCCCCGGCTGGCACACAGGCAGGGTGAGATGACAGAGGATGACAGAGGGAGTGGGAGGGAAAGGGAGGGGGAGGGGGACGGAGAGGGAGTGAGAGAGAGTGAGAGGGAGTGAGTGAGTGAGTGAGTGAGAGGGAGTGAGTGAGTGAGTGAGTGAGTGGAGGGAGGGAGTGAGTTAGAGGGAAGGAGTGAGAGGGATGGAGTGAGTGAGAGGGATGGAGTGAGTGAGAGGGATGGAGTGAGTGAGAGGGATGGAGTGAGTGAGATGGAGGGATGGAGTGAGAGGGAGTGAGTGAGAGTGAGTGACTGAGAGGGAGTGAGAGGGATGGAGTGAGTGAGAGGGAGGGAGAGAGTGAGTGAGCAGGAGTGAGAGGGAGGGAGTGAGTGAGAGGGAGGGAGTGAGTGAGTGAGAGTGAGTGAGTGAGTGTGAGTGAGTGAGAGGGAGTGAGTGAGAGGGAGGGAGTGAGTGAGAGGGAAGGAGAGGGAAGGAGGGAGTGAGAGGGAGTGAGTGAGGGAAGGGGTGAGAGGGAGTGAGTGAGTGAGAGTGAGTGGGAGGGAGTGAGTTTGGGAGTGAGTGAGAGGGGAGGAGGGAGTGAGAGTGAGTGGGAGGGAGTGAGTGAGAGGGAGGGAGTGAGAGGGAGGGAGGGAGTGAGAGGGAGGGAGAGAGGGGGTGAGAGGGAGTGAGTGAGAGGGAGGGAGTGAGTGAGAGGGAGGGAGGGAGGGAGTGAGTGAGAGGGAGGGAGTGAGTGAGAGGGAGGGAGTAAGTGAGAGGGAGTGAGTGAGAGGGAGGGAGGGAGGGAGGGAGGGAGAGGGAGGGAGGGAGAGTGAGTGAGGGAGGGAGTGAGTGAGTGAGTTAGAGGGAGGGAGAGAGTGAGTGAGTGTGAGTGAGTGTGAGTGAGTGAGAGGGAGTGAGAGGGAGGGAGTGAGAGGGAGGGAGGGAGTGAGAGGGAGGGAGAGAGGGGGTGAGAGGGAGTGAGTGAGAGGGAGGGAGTGAGTGAGAGGGAGGGAGTGAGTGAGTGAGAGGGAGGGAGTGAGTGAGAGGGAGTGAGAGGGAGGAAGTGAGAGGGAGGGAGGGAGGGAGAGGGAGGGAGAGGGAGGGAGGGAGGGAGAGTGAGTGAGTGAGTGAGGGAGTGAGTGAGTGAGTTAGAGGGAGGGAGAGAGTGAGTGAGTGTGAGTGAGAGGGAGTGAGTGAGTGAGAGGGAGTGAGTGAGAGGGAGGGAGTGAGTGAGAGGGAGGGAGTGAGTGAGAGGGAGGGAGTGAGAGAGAGGGAGTGAGTGAGAGAGAGGGAGTGAGTGAGAGAGAGGGAGTGAGAGAGAGGGAGTGAGAGAGAGGGAGTGAGAGAGGGAGTGAGTGAGAGGGAGTGAGTGAGAGGGAGGGAGTGAGGGAGAGAGGGAATGAGAGGGAGTGAGTGAGCAAGAGGGAGTGAGAGGGAGTAAGTGAGTGAGTGACAGGGAGGGAGTGCGTGAGAGCGAGAGGGAGTGCGTGAGAGCGAGAGGGAGTGAGTGGGAGAGGGAGGGAGGGAGAGGGAGTGAGTGAGCTGGAGAGGGAGTGAGACGGACAGGGAGGGAGAGGGAGTGAGACGGAGACAGAGAGGGAGGGAAAGGGAGGGATAGGGAGGGAGACGGAGAGGGAGGGAAAGGAAAGGAGAGGGAGGGAAACGGAAAGGGAGGGAGACGGAGAGGATGTGGGAGGGAGGGAAAGGTAGGAAAAGGGAGGGAGACTGATAGGGAGTGAGATGGAGGGAAAGGGGGGAGACTGATGGGGAATGACATGGAGGGAAAGGGAGGGAGACTTATGGGGAGTGAGATGGAGGGAAAGGGAGGGAGACTGATGAGGAGTGAGATGGAGGGAAAGGGAGGGAGAGGGAGGGAAAGGGAGGGAAATGGAGGGAGAGGGAGGGAGACGGAGAGGGAGTGAGAGGGAGGGAGATGGAGAGGGAGTGAAAGGGAGGTAGACGGAGAGGGAGTGAGGGGGAGGGAAAGGGAGGGAGACTGAAAGGGAGTGAGAGGGAGGGAAAGGGAGTGAAAGGGAGTGAGACGGAGAGTGAGTGAGAGGGAGGGAAAGGGAGGGAGGGAGACGGAGGGAGAGAGAGAGGGAGAGAGGGAGGGAGTGAGAGAGAGGGAGTGAGACAGTCAGAGTGAGACAGAGGAAGACAGGAGAGAGGGAGGGAGAGAGAGCTAGAGAGAGGGAGAAAGAGCTAGAGAGAGGGAGGGAGACCGAGAGAGAAAGAGAGAGAGAGAGAAAGAGATGTGTGTATGCTGGGACGGCTCAGTGGATGAAGGCGTCCGCTGCAGGGACCTGTGATCAACCTCATGGTCAGTTTTATGTTGTTGCTCTAGCCCCGCCCCTTCCCCACTGACCCCGCCTCCCACCGATGCGGCCCTCGGACACAAACCAAACTGTAAATTTGGCCCCCGAGAGAAAGTTTGTGAGTACCCATGCTCTAGAGGAAATATGTAGAGCAGCCACTTGGTCTACCATACATACTTTCACAAAACACTATTGTGTAGATGTACATTCAAAACAGCAAGCTGCTGTAGGACAGGCTGTTCTAAAAACTCTTTTTCAGACTGCTGCAGCTGGCACAGGTAGCCACCGCTAAGGGAGAGACTGCTATACATTCTATGCACAGATATGAATTCAGCAGCCCACATGCCTCGAACGGAATATGCTACTTACCAGTATGCATCTGTTCTTGGCATGTAGGGCTGCTGACATTCATATCGCCCACCCTCCTCCCCGGTGCCTGTCGCAGCTGTAGCATTCATTCTTACTTTCTTGCATGGACATCTCTTACTGTACCATACTCCATCTCTGCCACAATGGCGAAAAACAATCTGAGGATGGAGAGGATGCCCATGCGCACTGTAGTCCAGGGGAGGAGCCACCTATCTCGTGATACTTCGAAGACTCTTCCAGGGCAACAATGTGCAATCATCCGGACCCAACACTAGGCGGCGATCTATGCACAGATATGAATGTCAGCAGCCCTACATGCCAAGAACAGATGCATACTGGTAAGTAGCATATTCCATATATACCACCATAATTATGCCTCTCAACCTACACACATATAGCAAGAATAGGGACAGAACCAGATCATCTTTTGCTAGTCGGAATTTGAAGCAATTCATGGGCCCTACAGCTAGTAGATACTATCATCATTCCATCTGTGTCGGTTCTTGTGTGGAATCAAACGGGTCATAGATATACTCAGGTGAGATAGTGGCGATCCTTATCAATGCTCTCAGGTGAAATGAGGATACTCTTTATCAGAGTACGGACTTGATGGGGTTCTATTAAACAGAACACTACTCTAAAACAATGCCAGCAGAACAGTAAGAACAGTGAGAACAGTCACACACATTCACTTCTGGTGGACCATTTTGAATGCTAGGGGCGGAGCCACTTCCTCTTCCATGGCAATTCAGTCAAATGGGAACATATCTAACACCCACTTTATACAATTGCACTGGAATCACTTGTGCAACTATGCCCAAAGTCCGTTGTAACCCTCTTTGATAGGCTTCTATCGTCCATCAAAACTGCTTCCATGGTCTTCTGCCGCGTTGGGCCTCTCGATCCAGGCCTTTCCATGAAAATAGTGCTACTTAGTATCTGTTGGAGTGCCCTCCTGGCAAACACTCACAGCTCACTCGAAAGTCTCAATGTCTCAAGGCAGCGCACCAGTGTTTCTCCTCTGCGGCAGCCACTACAGATATCGTGCTCTTCGTTGGTCGTGGGCGCAGATCATATAGTGCAGACCCAAGTACTGTTTAATCAGGGAAAGAGCAACAGGCTTTCACGTTCAGCAACACTCTCAGGCTCCAACACTTGTTATTCAGTGTCGGAGGACGCTCGGGCTGCTCTTTCATTTAATTTTTCCTTTCAACATGGGTATCACAAATGTAGTGCCTTTTTCCAATCTTGGATCCTCCGGTGCACTGCCTTTCTGTTGGAGCAAAGAAAAGGAGAGGGGGTGGCCAAAACGTAGGCCAAGGGGCTCAAGGGCCACGCGCTGTCAGAGGTTACCAGCACATGACAGGTAGAAAACGGAAGCCTCAAACCAGCCCTGCCGTCAACAACAGGGATCCTTCTCTTTCGCTCTTTTGCACTGAAACTCTTGTTCCGTGGCAAACAGGGAACCAGCTCCTCCTTCTTCTCTGATGTCCAACGCTGTCTGATGAAGCAAGCACAATGCTTTGGAGAGGTCATTGATGACGCGCTGGCGATCACTGTCCAGCCTTGCTAATTTCTGGGTGCTGGGACTGTAGGTTCTAGACATCTGCCCTTCATCTGTAGCTGTCATTGATCGGAATTTAGGACTCCTCTTAATCACCGTTCTGCAGGTTATTATAACTCTTCCTTTTTACTTTGGAAGATCCCGCAGAACCTAGTGATGTAGGAAATGTGACACAGTTGTTAGTTTCCTTCAAATTAGCGCAAAAACAATTTATTGTATTAACAGTGGGACTGCTAGCAGGTGGCCTGCAATCTTCAAGGGAGTGGCCTGATGCCATGGGACAATTCTGGTCTAGAATGCACTGTCACTCTCATAGGATGCAAAGGCAAAGGCAGTGCTTCTAGTCTCTTCAATTGGGTACTCTTCATTATCCTCACTAACTTCAATGTGAGAGCATTATCCTCTGCCATCTAAGGGTAGATAGCTACATGGGAATTCTATCTGAATGTATGTCCTCACACAGTGGCATTGTCTAATGGGGTAAACATCTTTTGAATTACTACATCCGTGTGTTCCTACATTCCTTGTCTAGAACACCTCAAAAAGGGGAAACACATGATGAAAATTATCAGGGGCATGCAGAAACCTCTCTTTAATAATTGTGCATCAGGTGCACTATGCAATACACAGGCTAATGATCAAAATGTGGAAACTAAAGACAAGAACTAGAGAGTCCTGGTATTTCCACGATTAGAACACATCTGATCCCACCGAAAATCAAAACAGCAGGGACACAAGGATAAAAACCAAACTAAAAGAGGCATTGAAAATATATCATGTGCAAAAAATAAACGTAAGGTATCCCCTATTGAGGTGGAAAACTTGTCTACTATAGTAAAAGATCTTATTGAGTCAGTTAACCAGTCCATCACTACCTTGACAGTCAGACTGGAAAACATCGAAGTGGGCCTAAAGAAAATCCTTGAAAACCAGTCTGGTCATGCAAAAGGTGATTATACATAATATGGGGGTCCCTAGTACTGACTGGTCAGAGGAATACAGGAAGGGAAATGGGACTGGGACACAGCTAAAATCCTCAATAACTAGGCCAGTTCCTTCCCCGGGGAAAATAAAACTTGGTTCCTTTGAGGAACAAAGCCATACACTACCTAGGAAGCAGAACAGGATTAACTAGTGCAATATCATGAGAAAAGTTTAGGTCACCTTTAGCAAGAGCTGCAGATTTATAGTTCCTCCTTAGGGTCCAATCAGGGAACATTTAATCAAGGGCTGCCCGTCCCTTAAGGGAAGGGGCAGTAACATGACTAACTGCAGGTGACACACTTTTAATCCTGTTTATCTCTTTTGTTTCCTATTATTTTTTCTTCAGTACCATTATATCCAAATAGACATGCACTGGTGAAGTGTTGTCTGTCATGTTCACAGCATGAAATATCATATCTGTGAAATTTAGTAACCAGAACAAGTCCAACCAACTGTTGCGTAGCGATGGGCATCGTCATGACCATCCCCTCACAACACAGGGTAGCTTGTAATAGTATCAAAAGTAACATTGTAAAAGCAACGCAAAAACAAAAACGTGCACAAAATAAAAACACACCTGCCAAGCCATCAGGTATACT
The DNA here is from genome assembly GCF_964261635.1 of Lissotriton helveticus. Lineage (NCBI taxonomy): Eukaryota > Metazoa > Chordata > Amphibia > Caudata > Salamandridae > Lissotriton > Lissotriton helveticus. Next base: position 740,595,228 of record NC_136065.1, on the reverse strand, counting down.
TGCTGTATACCAAGCACAGAAAGCATAGACAAATTACAATAGTACATGCAAATGAGCGGTGACGCACATCACTGTGTTAGGCACAGTGAACCTGCAGCCCAAAAACCAATATTCTGGCCTTCTTAATTTGTCAGGCTTAAAATTAATATTCAATTTCCTTACTTTCCTCACCAACCTCTGACAGCAGGTCACCAAAGAGGTGACCGGCTGTCAGAACAACTTACTGTGCCGCTTCTGACACACAGGAACAATTCATAGAAAAACAAAATGCAGAAAAATGAAAAACACACAAGTTGCTCTTCAAAGAAGTTATGCAAAAACACATCTGTTTCAACACACCGCTGACAGCACCCTCCTTTTTGCAATTCGCACATTGATTAGGTCCCACAGGTACACATGGAACACTCGTTCCCCCACCTCGTGGTATGGACTATCGCTGTTGCGTTTGCTGTTGACCCCTACTTTTCCACTACTTCCCTGCACCTGCTGCAACATTCTCAGTCCGTTCTAGTCTTCTCTCACCCTGGTTTCCTGCCTATAGACATTCAGGGCGCTCATTTCACCATTATCCCTTCACAACTATGACGTCTTTGTCAAACCAACTCACGTGTCCAACTGTAGTCTTGTCAGCCCTCGAACCACCCAGAACAATCCATGAATGATCTGTGGGCAGAAGCAAAAATACACAACACACAAAAGAAAGACACTTCACATAACACACGAAAATATCAACTGTAACTTTAAATCAGGAGACAAAACATAATACACATTAACAAAACACAAAATAGAAAATATAGACCTAGTAATACTTAACTGTAACCATCTTGTCTACTTTGCAATGACTAAAACATGTAAGCATGTTAAGCCACCTTAATCTTGACTTTCTAAAAGTAAAACTGTTTCACAGACACTCTGTTTCCCTCGCGCCACAATTTCTCCTGTGAAAAATAAATCTGAATTTTCTAATCGTTTTTACCTAGGCATGTAGCCCACAAAATTCTAACAAAGAGCTTCATCTTACTTTTTGTCTAAGACTTTATGCAACATTTTAAAAAAAATAAGGCAACGATGTGGACATTATTTTTCAAAGCAGAAATACGAAGGTATCATTTTCTTCACAGCACCCTTTTTTTTAATTTCAGATCTATTTTATTTTCAGACAGACACAATGAACAAGTCCGACTGTACACAGCGTTAAGCCTACAACCCTATACAGGGCCGGCTGCGTCAGAAAAGGCGTCGGCCACTGTGAGCAAGTTGTAACACACCGCTTAGCCTACAACCCTCAAGGGGCCGGCCGCGTGAAAGGATATTTAGAGGCAAAGCTATAGGGCTGAACCTATATGAAGACCCCATGGGAGTCACAGCTGCATCGGACAGGTAACAAGCCTTGAGAAAACAGGCAGATCTAAACAGAGATGAGAACCAAGTGGATAGGAAAAGAAAAAGGAGGCAGTAGGACAGACCAGAAGACAGAAGAGGGATGTGTGCGGGTAGGGGGAAAGATGCATGTCATCACATACGCTAGCAGGGATCCGGTCTAGGGGGGCACCGCAAGCAAGCAGGTAGGTTCTGAATGAGCTTATGGGAGCAATCTGCCAGGATCGGACGGAACAATCGCATCTTCAAAGAGGCGCAGCGCCCTAAGCCTGGTGGGCATATAGCGCGCATGCTCAACCCTGCATAGATATGTAATCAGAGGCTGCCAAACAGCCTTAAAGCGAGAATCGCTTGCCTGCAGCCGCGCTGTGAAGAGCTCCATTGCTTTAACATGCCATAAACGCAGAAACCAAGCGGCAACTGGGGGAGCTTTAGTCCGTTTCCAATATAAGGCTATGAGCTGTTTAGCAGCCCCCAGCATGTGGAGCACCAGGATCCAGTCACTCCGAGTGAGTGCTGTCAGAGCGGCGGGTTTAATGCCCAATAGAATCGTGTTCGTGGCCTCATGCAGAGGGAATCCCAACACCCCCCTAATGTGGCTGAGGACCTCCTTCCAGAATATGCGCAGCACTGAGCACGCCCACCACACATGTATGAAGTCCCCAGATGCAGTCATACACCTCCAACACAAGGGAGAGGTCGCAGGAAACATCCCATGCAGCCGCAGAGGGGTATAATACCATTGGGTCATTACTTTATATGCATTCTCCCGCTGTGAAATACTGCGATAGATTTGGGGGATGTCTTGCCACAGCCGGCTCCACTGCGCAGGCGTGATGTCCGATGAAGATGTCGATTGCCATTGCCTTTGATACGGATGAGTGGGCACTACTGGAGGGTGTTGCAGGATCTGATATATCCGGGATATCAGTCCCTTGGATTCATCAAAGGAGCGAACCAGCCTTTCAAAGGGGATGAAGGCGCGGGTAGCTGCCTGCCGCATCTCGGACCCAGAGACCCAATGCCTCAACTGTGCGTACTGCAGGCTTGCCACCGGAGGGACACCAAACTCCTCCCTACATTGTGCAAAGGTCTTAAGCACTCCCACCTCATATAAGTCACATACCGCCCTACATCCTCCCTTCGCCCACTCAGCAAAGGCGCCTGAACGGTGGGCCGGTGGAAAGAGCAGATTTCCTTCCAGAGGGGTGTGAGAAGGAAATGTTGTGAGGCCTCTGCGCTCCGCCACCTTGTCCCATACATCCAGTACCGTTTTGGTGGGTACCGCCATATACGCACTCCTAGAGCACGCCGCTCGGTGCAGCCATGTAAGGTCCCATATGGTGCGCCCCGTCACCACCCGATCCATATGCAACCACACCTTCTCACTTTCTGTCGTTGTCCATTCCACCACAAAACAGAGGTGAGAGGCCCAGTAGTAATCCACTAGGTTGGGACAAGCCAGCCCCCCCCCATATCACGTGGTGACATAAGAAGCTTCTGCGAGAAGCGTGGTCGGCGTCCGACCCAGATAAAGGCCGTTAGGTTTCGCTGGAGACCTTGTATATGATGCAAGGGAATGGGCGTGGGGGGACATTGAAATAGATATAACATTTTAGGGAGGATCGACATCTTAATGGCGTTGAGTCTACCCAACCAGCAGATCGCTTGGGGTTTCTAGCGCCGTAGATACTCCAGGACTGCCTTCCGACACTCCCGCCAATTTACTTGTGTCTACGTGTCCAGAGAGGGAGTCGGCTGAAGGCCAAGGTAGCAAATGGAATTGGAGGCCCATTGATACGGCCCACGCTTCTCAAGTACAGGAATCTCCTCCTTTGGAATCGTGATATTCAGGGCCCAAGATTTGTCGTGATTAATTTTAAGGCCAGAGGCCCGCTCAAAGAGCCTCAATAGGGAGTGGAGAGCTGGGAGGGACTCCTGAGGTTGCGTCAAGGTGAGGATAAGGTCATCAGCAAAAAGCGCTACCTTATTTTTGCGTCCTCCAAGATGGATACCATGAATGTCCGGCGCCTGCCGTATCAGTTCCGCTAGGGGTTCAACTATCAGGGCAAACAACAAGGGTGAATGGGAACACCCCTGCCGAGGACCCCTATGAATGGAAAAGGGCGCAGTGAGACATCCATTTACCCTAATCCTGGCCTGCGGGGCGAGATACGGTGCCATGACCCTGGCGATCATGTTCGGGCCAAGCCCTATCTTATGTAAAACTGCTCGCAGGGAGAGGCGTGGCCAAGATGGCGACGGAGTGAGACGTCTTTCCGAGTCCCTCCGGCGCCAAGCCCAGCTTAGCCTTGATTAGCACCTGAAGCGGCGTGCTACTCGACCTCCTGTGGTCAGCTGCGACCCCCGGAGTGGAGGGGTCGGGTCCGGCGCCACGAGTTCGCGCTGCGGAGGTCTGGAGGTGGTCTTTGGAGCGGCGGCGACCCGCGGCCCTGCGAGCATCTGCCTCGAGTGGCAGAGGGGGCCGGACTTCCTGTGCGCAGCAGTGCGGAGCGACACCTGGCGGAGGGCTGCGACGGGCCCGACACTCTCGGCTCTTGCCTCGCCACCCGCCGGAGCTGCTGTGCCGGATCCCGGGAGGAGCGGCTTTGCCCAGAAACGGTGCCGTGGCTGTCAAGAGAGTGCTGGCGGTGAGAGCCGGCGGGGCGGCGGCTTCATTGCTTTCCCTCCTTCCGTCCCTGCCCGACTGGCCGGGCGGCGGAGCCGTACCGAGATACTCTCCCCTACCTTTGACTCTGAAGTAATCCCCGAGACGGAGTGGTGGGGTCCGGCGGCCGTTCTGGCCCAGCGGAGGCTTGGACGAGGGCCTCGGTGCCTTGGCGAATTGCGGGCCTATGATCCCCGGGCCTGAGTGACTGGAGGGCCTGGCCTCCCTGCACTGCAGAGGGGAGGAGGAGTCGTTGAAGCGGGGCCGCGACGGATAGAGCTCCCGGCCTCTCGGCCCTCGGCTTGCCACCTGTCGGGGGTACTACGCTGGGTAGCGAAGGTGAGCAATTTTGGTGAGAAGCCTCGCTGGACGTGGAGTGTGGGTGCCGCGGGTGTGGGTCAGTGCCCAAGGTCGACCTCAGCAGCTGCATTGACTCTTCCCCCATCCGTCCCTGATCCGATCCGGCGGTTGGGGATGCCTGGCTGTGGTGCTGCTCTCCGAGAACCGGGCACCTGAGGGGGACCCCCGGGGGGCCCCCGCGCTTCCCTGCCTGTGCAGCGCCTGAACAACTGCGGTGTTGCATTGCCACAGCGGCGAACCTTCGCTGGGGGGCCTGGCCTGTGAGCGCCGGCGGCTCTGCAAAGTAGGGGGAGACTAAGCTTGACTTTGAACAGCGACGGCGGCCTGCAGCAGCGCCGGACGTGCCCCTGGGCTGGAGACCCGGCCTGACGCCTGAGGACCACTGCATTGGAGGCACCTGTACGGCAGGGACGCTTGGTTTGACGGTCCTGCAGCTGTTGGAGGGTGGACTGCTGTCCTGAAGGGGTGCCACGATGTCCTCTACGCTGCGCAAAGGGAAGCCTGGCAAAGACGGCGCATCGAAAAATTCTCAGCGACCGGCGTCCCCCGGACCCAGCGGGTTGCCCAAGCAATCGGATGATGAGGCCCCTGCAACCAAGGCCTTCATGACGGAACTCTTCGCATCCATTAAGGAGGACATCTCCGAACTCCGCGCCCAACTGGCGTCGGACCTCCGTGAAGTGCGGAGAGATGTAGACGGCATTGGAGAGCGGGTGGCTACCTTGGAAGACCACGACTTAAGCATGGCGGACGATGTCCGCCAGCTCCAGCAGGATATCATTCGGCTCACGGAGCAGAACTTGGACCTCCAGGCTCATTCGGAGGACCTGGAGAACCGTTCCCGCCGGAACAACATCCGCAATCGCGCGGTGCCATGGGACGGTGAAGCAGGTGACCTGCGAGGCTATGTCCGAGCTCTCTTCTTACAGATACTGGACGAGGAGGATGTGCAGGACATCAGAATGGACAGAGTTCACAGGGTCGGCTGCCTAGGCGGGGAGGGGGACCGCCCCCGGACATTCTAGTCTGTGTGCATGACTTCCAGTTAAAGGAACGTATCCTGCGGAAGGCACGAGCTATCCCAGCCTTGCAATTCAGAGACCACCATCCGCAGCTTTACCAGGACCTAGCAGCATCGACTCTCCAGAAGAGGCGGGAGTTCCGTCCAGTGACCACCTTTCTCCGGGAACGCAACATTTCCTATTCGTGGGGTCATCCCTTCCGCATCATCTTTTAGGTGGCAAAACAGGCTAGCGCAAATTCGCTCTCTTCAAGTGGCGAAGGATCTTCTGGGCCTGGACGACGTGACTCCCTCACAGGAGGCTGGCGGTTCACCATCGCGGAGGCGTAGGCGATCTTCCTCCTGGCAGAGAGTGGGCCCGGACACGGACCGTAGACGGCCTGATCGTACTGCTAGCCTACAGGAGAGGAGGGATGCAGTGGCATCGGTGGCCTCGGCGACTTTGGCGTCCTCACAGCAGAGCTCCGGAGCGGCCTGATCCTTGAGCCGCTGGCTGGTTGGTGCCGGAGGGGCACGTGAACTCAGGTACCGTGGGTTTGGTTGTACTTTTTGAGAAGACACCCCGGACCGTGGCCTTAGGGGACCCAACAATGGTGCCCCGTCCCCGGCCCAGGAGGAACTCTAAGAACTACTATCCACTGGGACTGCTAAGTACATTGTTCAGGTTCTGGTTTATTTCTTGGGGGGGGGGACTGGAGGGGCTTGGGGGGCACTTGAGGGGGGGTTGTTGGGGTACGGGTTGATGTTGGGCAGGGAGGTGGTGGCGGCAAGGGGGGTACTTGGGTTGTGGGGCGGGGGGGGTGGTGGTGGTGGTGACCGCTGGATGCTTGTTGCAAATCTTGCTTCCCTTGGGGGAACAGCTTACTGGCGTTTGAATAATGGGTTCCTTACTCATAGCACTCTAGGTTGTGGTTACCCGAGTGGGACCTCCCTCTTTCTGCTGTGGGTCCGGATCTGTTGGTTTCATGGGACCGGGAACGGGAGAGGGCGTCAGGGAGGGGGGAGACTAGCAGGGTGCATGTGGGGAGGGCATGATGAAAGGGGGGGTATGGATGTTTGCAGTGTGGAAGGGGCAGAGGTATGTTGATTTAGCGACTGTAGAGCGGGGGGACCTGAAGTTTCCTCATGCCTATTAGCATTGGCACGTGGAACGTGAAAGGTCTCAACTCCCCGCAGAAACGCCAAAAGGTTTGGAAATACTTGGTAGACCATCACCTGGATGTAGTGGGTCTCCAGGAGACCCACCTGGCGCGCAGAGATGAGCTCCGGCTCCGACACAGGCAATTTCCCCTCATCTATAGATCATCTGCCTCTACCAAGCACAGAGGGGTAGCTCTTCTTTTCCGGGCGTCCCTCCAATTCCAGCCTATGGGGGTGAGTTGTGATAAGGAAGGACGGTGGTTGATGGTCAAGTGGTTGCTTTATGGCCGTTTGTGTACGTTTGTGGTGGTGTATGTTCCTAACGCTCAGCAGAATAGCTTCCTTCAGGCCTTGTTGGATAAGGTAGGGGACTTTGTGGAGGGACATTTGTTTGTCTTGGGTGATTTCAATATGGTCTGGGACAAAGCCTTAGACAGCTCCCGTACCCAGAGGACGGACTCCGGTGTCTTCTCCACTGAAACGAAAAATGGGGTGGGCGAATTGGGACTGATCGATGGCTGGCGCACCGTACACACCCAGGTTCGAGATTATACATTCTTCTCCCACGTTCACCAGTCCTACTCACGCATAGACCATATTTTTTTGAGCCTGGCACTCAAGGGGGATGTCCGTGATTCCAAGGTTTTTCCGCTCTCTGTTTCAGATCATAGCCTACTGGTCCTCATGCTGCAGTGGTCGGTGAGGGGAGACGGCTTTCGGAAATGGTATTTCCCGGCAGCGCTCATCAGGGATGATACCTCCTGTAGGGAGCTAAGAAAGGCTATCCGGGAGTTCCTGACTCTAAACCCGGCTTCGGACACGTCTGTGTTCAATACATGGGACGCTTGCAAGGCTTCACTGAGGGGCACGTGCATAGCCCTCAATGTGAACCTTCATCGATTAAGGAGGGAGGAGCGGGAGAAACTGGAGGCAGAACTCGCCAGCTTAGAGCGGGCGCACAAGTCGAACCCATCCCAAGCAACCCTCAGACCGCTGACGGCTGTCAGGGGGAAATGAAAGGCCCATTACGCCAATCGCGCTGAGTTCACCCTTCTGAGATTAAGGCGCGTGTCATACTCGCAAGGGAACAAGGTGGGACGACATTTGGCCCGTCAACTTCGTGAGAAAAGAGAGACGGAATATATTGGGGGGATCCAGGATCCGGGGGGGATCCATGCGACATCGGGACGAGGACAAAGCGGACGTCTTTGGCCGGTTCTATGCTGCACTATACGAGGGTGACTCCCTGGATCAAGGCGCCCAGGAAGCGTTCCTAACTGACCTCCCCATACCGCAGGTCTCTGGAGAATGGAATGAGCGGTTAACGGCCCCTTTTTCCAGGGCAGAGATACTAGAGGCTATAAAGGCCCTGAAGCCCAACAAGGCTCCTGGCCCAACAAGGCTCCTGGCCCGGGCGGCTACACTGCTCTTTTCTACCAATCATTTGCGACTGAACTGGTTGACTGCCTGGTCTCCCTTTTCAACGAAATGGCGACCACTGGGAAGACCTCTGGGACTATGGCCGAGGCCATGATAACCGTGATCCCCAAACAAGGTAAGGACCCCTCTAAGTGCGCGTCGTACCGCCCGATAGCCCTCCTGAATGTGGATGCTAAATTGTTGTACTCTATTGTTGCTCGCCGGCTTCAGGATTTAATGCCGACCATTATCCATCCGGACCAGTCCGGGTTCATTAAGGGACGGCAAACACATGACAACTTGCGACGGGTGCTGCATTTGATAGAGAAGGCCACCAGGTTCCGCATCCCGGCGATACTGGTGGGACTGGATGCGGAGAAAGCATTCGATCGTGTCGACTGGGGGTTCCTGTTTCGCACCCTGGCCGCTTTTGGCTTTTCGCACCAGTTTCTCACAATGATTCGAGCTAATTACAGCAGCCCTAGCTCGAGGGTGCTTTTTAACGGACATCGGTCTGCTTGCTTCCCTCACTCTCGGGGTACGAGGCAGGGTTGTCCCCTCTCTCCTCTCCTCTTTGCCTTGAGTATCGAGCCCCTGGCGCTTGCGATACGGGAGAGGGAACAGATCACGGGCCTTCCCTTTACGGGGGAGCAGCACAACATTTTCCTCTTTGCGGACGATGTGCTGTTGTCATTGGGGGATCCGGCCCAATCTTTGCCACATGTTCAGGAGGTGCTCTCCCACTTTGAGGCGGTAGCAGGGTTCAAGGTCAACTTTGACAAGTCGTACATACTAAACCTGACTCTCCCCCCAGCGGAAGTGGAGCGAATACGCTTGCTTACAGCTTTACCGTGGGCGTCGGCCTCCTTGTTATACCTGGGAGTACGCCTGACACCTACCATAGGGTCCCTATTCGCGGCTAATTTCCCTCCAATGCTGGCTGCGATCCGAGCGGACCTGGACCAGTGGAAACCGAAATTCCTTTCATGGCTAGGCAGGATCCACGCCCTTAAGATGGTCCTCCTGCCTAAGTTCCTCTATCTCTTCCAGGCCCTTCCCATTCCTATAGAGATGGACTTTTTCCGGCGCTTGAAGACCTTGATGCTGAGATTTGTCTGGCAGGGTGGACGGGCGCGTATCCCCCTCACGACGCTGCGACGATCGAGAAGGGAAGGCGGGGTGGGGTTCCCTGGCATGCTCTTATATTATAAGGCCGCGCAGCTACGTGTGATTGTGGAATGGTCCCAGCAGCTTTCAGAGAAGCACTGGCTACATATGGATAGGAGTGTGGCTGGGAGGTCGATCTGGGACCTGATCTGGAAACCCAAAATAGACCGGCCTAAGAATGCCTACATTAGCACTCCCACTAGCACAGTCCTGAAAGTGTGGGACACGGTCACCAGCGACGACCGCTGGACCACGTTTCCATCCCCCTTCACCCCCATTCACTTCAACCCGGCCTTTCCACCGGCACTGCAGGAGGGACCCTTCAGACTGTGGAGAGAGGGAGGCTGTAGGGCGCTCACGCATCTGTTCCACGGGGTGGCTCCACTCACGTTCCACAATTGCATGCGTGACTATGGGATTCCGGCCACTGAGCGCTTTCGCCACAACCAACTTCTCCACTGGGCTACGTCAACGGGTGTGAGCGAGGCCGCCACCCGGCCGCTTTCTTCATTAGAGTCCTTTCTTCTCCGCACCTCCACTATGAAGGGGACGATCTCTTTCTTATACGGGTTACTGCTGGCCACTACGGTCTCTCCACGCCCCCGCTACATGGAACACTGGGAGGCCCTTCTGGGCCGGGACGTCTCTGATGACGAATGGAAACGCCTTTGGAGTGACATCATGACGCACAATCACTCGGTGAATCTTAGGGAGGCCCACTTAAAAACCATGCACGATTGGTATCTTTACCCGTCCAAGCTCCACCGAATTTTTCCGGCTTCTTCGGATAGGTGTTGGAGGGGTTGTGGCCTACTTGGGGATTTCCGCCACATCTGGTGGGACTGCCCGATCATTCGCCCCTTCTGGGCTGAAATTCTTTCCCATATCAAGGACATATTGGGATATCCGGTCTCGGACTCAATGGCTCATGTCCTGTTGGGACTCCGTGATCCGCTGTTAGAACATCAAACTAAAGCGGATAAACGTATCTTGTGGCTCTGCCTGGGGGCCGCCAAGCTTACGTTGGCGGCAGCATGGAAGAAACCACATGCCCCAGCCTCATCACTGTGGCATGCGAGACTATGGGGGTCTACTGAGCATGGAGAGAATGGCGGACATCTTCCTGGGCAACTTTAAAAACTTTATGTTCCGATGGGGTCCTCTGGTCCGCTTCTTGTCTAGTGGCCTACCATCTGCGGTTTGTCCTCCCACGTTCCGCGCACTTCACCTATTCCAGGTTTAATTGAATTACGTAATTGTGAGCTATGTAATGAGTGAGAGTGTTGTTGTTGCCACCACCAGGGGGCGGGGGGCGGGGAGGGGGGGGAACTAGTTGGGAATGGGGTTTGTTAATTGTTGCGACGCTACTTGCCCATGGGGATTGTTAGACTTCTGACCTGTATGCAGCACTCTTTCCTTTGCCAATCGCCAGGCCATGCACAGATTTACACCTAGAACTCCTTGGCATGCACTGGACTTCCGAACTGAACTTTGTTATCATGCCATGCCACCCCACCCTGCAACCTCCCATTTGTTTCTTTGAGTGCTACCTACAGCGTCCCCTGTGAGGGGCTTCTGGCGGGATTGTCGCTTGTATGACTCTTTTCTCTTTTCTTTTACTATCCTCTCTTTTCCTTTTCCTGAAAATTCTGAATAAAAATAAATTTTACACAAAAAAAAACTGCTCGCAGGAAGACCCAATCTACCCGGTCGAATGCCTTTTCTGCATCGAGCGACAGGAGGCAGGCCGGTATATTCCAGTGGTGTGCCTTCCCCACCAGGTGTGCAATTCTACGCACATTATCCGCCCCCTGCCGATTGCGGATGAAGCCTACCTGATCCGGGTCTACCAGCCCCGGCATGTGGGGCTCCAGGCGCTTCGCCAGCAACTTAGTATAGATTTTGCGGTCAGTGTTTAGCAGCGCTATGGGGCAGTAGGATGCACAGTGGGATAGGTCCTTTCCCGGTTTGGGGATAAGCGTTATCTCCGCCATACCCACATCAGACGACAGCCCATCCGCATCAGTGAAAGATTCGTACAGCTGCAATGAATGCGTTCTGAGCTGTGTTTGAAACATGCGGTTGAACGACAGGTAGGCCATCCGTGCCGGGCGTCTTCCCGAGAGGGAGATCCCTCATGGCCTCCGTTGTCGCTTCCTCGGTGATGGAGACCTCTAGGGTCTTTGCATGGTGAGGGTGTAACGGCGACCACGGAAGGCGACTCAAGACATCCGCCACCAGATCTGAAGACTGTGGCTCCGCCTTGTACAGTGCAGTGTAATAAGCCCGGAACGCCTCGCACTTATCCTTCTCCGAGGTGACCCTCACCCCGTCCGACAGCTGAATGTTAGCGATATGGTTCTTGGCTGCCCGCGCCCTCAGACGCCGCGCCAATAGCCCGCCCACCTTGTCTCCTCCCTCAAAGTACCGCTGCTTTAGCGCCACCAATGCCTTTTCAGCCCTGTTCGTGCTCAGGATTCTCAGCTGACCCCGAGAAGATTAGCAAGCCGCAGCCTTGACGCCAGTGAGGAGCTATCCTGGTCCCGCTTTTCAGCTGCTTTGATATCCTCTGTAAGGCTAGTTTCCAGGAGCCGAGCGTCGCGCGCCCGCGCAATCACCAGGGAGGTAATGTGACCGCGGTTCGTAGCCATGAAGGCTTCCCACACCACCGGGAAGGGTGTCTCCGGGAGGTCGTTGTTAGCGAAGTAAGAGTCAATGGCAGTCCGCACACTGTCAACTTCGTCCGGGTCCCGGAGAATACTCGGTGGCAGGCGCCACCGTGCTTCGCGGGTGGTGCAAGCGGCCGGGTCTTTAAGGAGCAGCTTGACATGCGCGTGATCCGAGAGTGAGATGTCCGACATAGAGGCCCCGAACATGTCCCGCATCAAAGTGTGGGAGACAAATAGATAATCTGTACGGGAATACGAGCGATGTACAGGGGAGTAGTACGAGTAGTCCCGCAGCTCCGGAGAATGGTACCTCCACATGTCCAGCAAGCCAAGGTCCGTGATCCGATTTCGCAGAGCTAGCGACATAGTCCCCACCCCTCTAAAGGAAGACGCACTACGGTCTTTATTAGAGTCCCATACTAGATTAAAATCTCCCCACAATATAATTGAGGAGTCGCCCTGCGGCACATGGTCCCTTAAAAGAGTTAGGAGGTATCTGTCCTGCATCTTGTTGGGCGCCTACACATTACACAATGTAAATTTGCGTCGCCCAGTCTCCACTGTGACCCTAAGGAAGTGCCCGTCCCACTCCTGAAGGGTCTAGCCTCCCCCCGCCTGATGCCACTTTTACACGGTATTGCCACACCTGCCGTCTTGGTATCTGCTGCAGCCCAGAATTGAAGGGGGTATTTAGGGTGTGCCATGCGCCGCTCATCAGCTTGCAAGAGGTGAGTCTCCTGAAGAAATTGGATGTTGGGACTGTGCGGGAGCAGGTAGTGCCACGTCTGTCTCTGTTTATTGGGGGAGTTTAGGCCCTTGACGTTAAGGGTCAAGACTTTCAGTGAGCGGGGTAAATCCCCAGTCATGGTGGGTCACAGGCCAGCCCGCGCAGCAACCCCCCAGCGCGCCTCGAGGGGAACATGCAGATGGTAAGGGCCCCCTCCATCCCCCCATGCACAGCGCATCACAGCAGCATAGGCCCCCACCCAACACATCCAAAGGACTGAATAGGACAGAAATAAGAGGCCAGAAAGAGACAAGGAAGTAAGAGCAGGAGAGAAGGATCCAAAAGCGGCCAACCGGGCCATACAATCCTGTTCCAGGTTCGGGACATCCTACACCCTAGGGTCAGACAATCCCTGATATGACACTCCCACCAGGCCAGCCAGAAAGAGGGGTAGCTGAACCATTACAGGAGCCCCCCCCCCAACAATGCAAACGAGTGGCCCATAGGATGGTTGGGGAAGAGCGCTCCTACCAGCCCCCTGAGAGGGAGGGGAGACTACCTCTAGCTCCTACGGTGGACCTGATGCACCCACAAGTGAGTCAATCACGGAGTCTTCGGTTGTTGCTTAGGGCCACAGCACCCTTTTTTAATTTGTCTTGAACAATATGGGAACAGACAGGGCTCCTTAAGTTTCGATTCTCTGCCGCCCTATCTTATCAGAAAAGCTAAAAATAGCACCTCAGTGCGGAACTTTCTGGGCTGTTAGCCAGCCACTGTGAGCACTCCTGGCCCTCACCTCTCTCCAAGGCTCACCGGCTGCAAGCATTACACATTTTCATGTCAAGGAAGATTTCTAAGCAGTGAGTTCACCTCCTGCTTTACTCGCTCCTATCCCTAGCCCCCACTTTACAAACTTAAAGGTCAAAATATGCCTTCAATTTCTGCACCGCGCTCTGCGCTCTTTAGCCCCCACCTTCTCCTCACTCTGAAGCTGTCAAAGACAAAAAGCCTTCCTAATTCTTTCTAATCTTCAATAATTAACACTATTTAAAAATACATTTTTTATATACTGTCTCTTTTAGGGGCCCTAATTTATTTCTATTCTTCAATTATTAAAACACTTACTGTGAATAATTCCCAGAACATAATAACATAACATACCAGCATAGAACAAATGTCTGTTACTACCCCACGCAATGGTACTCATTTTATCAACGTCAAATGGATGAAAGTCTCAGTAGGTCCAGCTAGAATTAGAACCTACAACCATGATGTTAAACACAAACCTCTGCACCGGGCATGTTGGCTCACTGAGCTATAAAAGAAAACCCTACTTGGAACAACCTGCAAATTCCAAATGCACACACTTTTGTTGTTGTTGTTGAAGGTTCAATCATTTATTAAGCAAAATACTCTATAGAGGAGCCTCTCTGTCCTCCCCCATCTGGTGCGCAGAGAAGACTGAAGACTTACAGTCTGAACAGAACAGATATACTTTCAGATCAACACATGAAGTCACCGTAAATGGAAAAACACCACTTGGCCCCTTAGCTCCAGGAAGGGACCATATATGGCACAGCTTGGATAGGAACAAAGGCATAGCTATCTATTACTGGGGAGGGCAGGAAGGGGGACTCCCTTTCGTCTCGGTACCCTGGAGTGTAGGCACGGCGCCTCCAGGAATGTGCCTATCGCACCCAAAGCCAGATGCAACCTTGAGTCTCGGAGAGCAGGAGAACCGTTTACTTTCAGCTGCTCTCAATAACTCACATCAACTGGGACCTGACGGCTGCTGGAGAGTAACACGTGATCACAGCAAGATGGCGTCTGTCTAGTTTCCGGCCTACTCCATTAATGGGACAAACTGAAGAAGGATAACCCTTTTCCTACCAACTAAATGATATGTGGATTATGTTATATACATATGAAATACAGAGGATATAGATACATCATGCTAACACAATATATATGTCTAACACTCCGGTATATATGAGAAAACCTAATTTTTATCCCTCACCACTGGCTTCAGCCTTTGATGACATGCTAGTGTGGTGTCTGCACCTACCTACTCTAGTGGGACTACTACACTCTCTCTTGAGTTGTAGAAAGGGTGTGCCCTTGACCTACAACTCTAAGTTCAGTAGAACTTACTTTATTCTATGCTGGATTTATATGTCCCTATGGTACCTATAGTGGTGTTTAGTTAGTCACTCAAAGAGATTATCTGGTAAATCAATAGCAAGCTTGAATCCAACCGCTGCACACTAATGTGAGAAGTTGGCCTGGCATATGCTGTCTACTAGTTATAGTGGGCACATTTGACCAGTCCAACCAACCCTTATTGATGATAGGTTTAAAGACAACCTTTATTGAAAGCTATCCTAGTGGTAGCTATGGAGAGCAGCCTTCAGACTAAGTCTTCAAAGGAGTGTAGCAGCTTGGTTTACCAGATTATAACCTCTTGAGTTACTAAATGAAAGGAGAACCACACAAGGTATATACAAAATATATGTATTTATTACTAAACACTCTCTACTAACCTCTTTATGAGATTAGAGAACAAGATACACAATATCAACACAATAGAACTTCAGTAAATAGCACAATATACAATGGGACCCCAAGGAATGACACAGGGGACCTATGGGGGACATGTGCAGTGTGAGAACACCGCCGCGAGCTCCGTTAGCTTCTATGGGGAAAGTAGTTGGAAATGTAAAGTTAAAGGACACATAGGAGAGGACTTTGAGCAAACCCCTTAAGACTTAAGGGGTTCTTGTGGAGAAGTGTGGCTCACTGGTTAGAAGAGGCAGACCATGAAGCAGAGGTCGGCCTGGGACCAGGGTTCAATCCCCGACGTGGCAGGGTCTTGGGTCAATTTCCGCGGACTCGATAATTCTCGCCGAGGTGCCTACGCTAACCATGGGTCCCACTCTGTAACTCTGGGCAACAGCTTGCTTTATCTCCACAACGTCCCCATCAACGCCGGGGATGCCTGGCTTCACCTTGGGGGTGCCCAGGAGGGACCATCTCACAGGGAAAGCCAGGACGGGTTCCCCAGCGGTATACAGCGCCAGGACACCCCGAGATGGGGTAACAGTGCGCTTTACAAGTATACTTACTTTACTTTACTTCTAGGGCCAACACCCACGGGAGCACTGGAGTACTCGAGTTACCTCACCCAGGGAAGCCGGGTGCATAGGTGTCAAATGGTGTCCGGAATCGTCATCGTTTTCAATGGCGACCTGTTGCTAAGTGCTGCTGCCGTGAAGACCGGTGTGATCCAAGCCTGGATCGAAGATGGGAAGAACCTGAAAGCAGGGACAGAGTCTGGGACACTTGCCAGTGACCAGGGGCACGGTAGACGAATGCCCACCGATGTCGGGTGCTTTAGGTGCGAAGAGGTGAAGCTTGACTCTGAAGCCACGAGGACCAGGAGGCGTCGACGATGACCAGGAGCTGTCCCACGAAGGATGTCGAGTGCTGCGGCGTCGGTGCTTGGATTGAACACAACAAGCCTTGGCAACAGCAACCCATGCAGGAAGCCAACAGATGCTTCGGTGTGGACCAGCAAGGTCCAGGCGACTCCCCAAGCAGTTGAGAGCCAGGGCACGTCTGGAGCAACCAAGGAAGCCCAAGGAAAGTTGAAGTTGCCTTCTCAAGGACCCACAGGTTGACGGACCAGGGATCGCGAAGGTACCTCAAGAGAAAATACAAAGGGCCGGCTCACAGAACACTTGTGGAGTGTAGGCTAGCAATTTTCAGTGGAATTGCTGCTCGGGGTCTGGGCTACAAGTAACCCAATGCACAGCCTCAAGGATCATCAAGAAGCATATGCACTTGCAAATGTGCACGGTGTCCAGGGGTTCCGGTTCCACGGTACCCACGAGGGCAATGGGTCTCAGCTTTGCTGGGGACTCAGGTCAGACTCTGGGGAAGTCTGGAAACCCACCTCCTGTGTTGCAAATTCTTTGGGGTCCGGCGGGAACTTTAGAGATGCAAACCGGTCAGATGCGTCTTTGGTGCCTGCCACGCAGGGGCGTAACTCCTTTACTCCCAGGGAGATCCTTCAGTCATCTAGCGCCTTGTAGATCGTCGAAGTTCCAGGATTCAGTAGCAGAGTTTCGTCCAGGTAAATCTAAAGTCCTGTAGTCAGGGGTTCCTACTTTATAGCCAAGGAAGGGGTGGGACAAATTCTGTGGACCAACCAATGGGAGGGTTTGGAAAGAGGGGCAGCTACACCCATTTTCTTTATCCAGTTTCGTGCCAGAGCAGGGGCTGGTTAGCCCCTGCAGCCGGTTTAAACTGGGCTATGCACAGGGACACCAAATGTGCCCCCAGTGCAGGCTTCAAAGCACTCTTGGAGTGCACCCACCCAGCCCCAATACACTAAAGCCTGTCTGGAAGTTGGTTAGACCTCCCTGTGACAGGAAACCTATTGTCTAGGCCTCCCCTGCCAGACTTCAGTCCAGCAGCAGGAGGCCAGACTTGTGTCTGTGGCTGCAGCATCCCTTTTGTGATGCCAGGGCTCTGTTAAGCTGGTACCGAGTGGCACCGGTGTGGCCATGTTTCTCCCTCTAGGAGGGTGGAATCATACCTCCGCCTTGGTACTGGCGGGAGGTATGATTCCAAGGTGTTTGACACAAAACGCAACATGTTTGCTTGCAGCCATTCCAAAGTTAGCATTTACCGCGAGGTTATAATGCACTTAGGAGTATATGGTTTGGCTGCATCACAAAACAACCCCGGAGAATAGATTCCGAAGGCTGCAGAGGGGCCCTGCTCATGCATGGCCACCCTCTCACACAAAACCCAGCACCCTGCCTTCAGGATTGATAAGGCCTGCCATAGGGGTGACTGATAGGTTCATATGTGCAGTGATATGGAGAGATATAGGGAACCTATATCTAGGTAAGGGGTGCATACACTACCTTACACCGGCTGCTGTAGCAGACCTGTGGTGTTATTTTTTAAGGCTGCCCAGGGGTGGCATAATACATGCTGCAGCTCCTGGTAGGCCTCTGGAGTACCTATGCCCTGGGTACATAGTATACCATATACTAGGGACTCACAAGAGTACCTCAGAATCCAATCTGGAGTGTTTCTAAAGTACATGTCATCAATTTAAAGGGGAAATCAGATAGTCTGGGGTCTTAAATAGCAGTATCCCAGCCAAACTAAGTCGAAAACCAGCAAAACACCAGGAGAAAAGTGGGGGCAACCATGCAGTCAGATTCCACCTTCCTACAGGAAGCAATAGTCATGTTGGACATTCTGGGTTGACTTAAGTCTTGGAAGGACGGGGTAATTACAGTTGCCACAGTGGAGAACTTTACTCCTGCAATGGCAAAGATACTCAACCTGCCGTGTTTAGAGAGGTCCCCTGCGGACTTCTCTTGCATTTTCAGAACCTGGGCACGGAGCCGTTTAAAAAAAAAAAAAAAAGAACATTCCAAAGCGGGATTTTCTTTTTGAAGATAAAAAAACACAATGACCCCCTCACCATGGGGGTATTTAAAAGTTTTAACTGCCTGTTACTGCCATGGTAATGGGCATTGACAACTGGCCATGTGTCCACCGACTCTAAATAGGGCAGGCAGACACATAGCCAAACCTCCAATGGCCCTTCCGGCTCGAATTGAGGAGAGCGAACCTTCAGGTTGGTTGAAAAGGGCATCCAAACAATAGGAGCTAAAGGGGGAAGAAGTGATCAGGCTGCCCCACAACTCGACGTGTTACCAATCAACAATGGGCCTGATCACCAGTCATTACACCCAACATCGTGTATACAGCAATAGAGGGGTCACCATAAACTTTATAACTCCCTCACTGACTTAACTAAGTCCCTAAGCTGTGGTGTATCCAAGTTCTAAAATGTTTATACCATCATAATCCATCCAATGTGCAAAAAAAGTGTGGAAAGGAAAGGAGGCACCTCACGGTCGTAACACCAAGGGGACTGCTAGCTAGTACTCGTCAGCAAGTCCACTTATCGGTTACCACCTTTCCTGTTTATAGAAACGTGTGTGTTATTTAACAAAAACCTTAACCCATGAAATCAGGAAAAACTCAAAACCCTTGTGTCATAACGTGCTAATAACATGTATGCCCAATGGACCCCATGAGGATATAAGCAGAAAATCCTCACAACTAAAACTTGGTGAAGCTATCTAGCTGAAACTACCTTTATTTGGTGCTGCTAGCTTTCCAAACTAAAAATGGTTCCAATCAAACCATAATCAATTACGCCAACATGTTTCGTTGCCCATGAAGAATTTCAGACAACTTCTTCAGGGCTGCTGGGGTTCCAAATTAAAATCTCATGGTAGGCTCACATCAAACCATATGGTTCAATGCCACCATTGAATAACTGGCTGGATACAACCGGTAGCGGTGTTAGGACCTTTGGGCATTCACTGTGGGCAAAGGCGATCTATTGGCGCATAACAGATTTCCTGTCCCTGCCATGTATGGTTGCAGATATACATGATGGACGCAACCATATGGTTTGATGTGAGCCTACCATGAGATTTTAATTTGGAACCCCAGCAGCCCTGAAGAAGTTGCCTGAAATTCTTCATGGGCATCGAAACATATCGGTGTAATTGATTATGGTTTGATTGGAACCATTTTTAGTTTGGGAAGCTAGCAGCACCAAATAAAGGTAGTTTCAGCTAGGTAGCTTCACTAAGTTTTAGTTGTGAGGATTTTCTGCTTATATCCTCATGGGGTACATTGAGCATACATGTTATTAGCATGTTATGACATAATGGTTTTGAGTTTTTCCTGATTTCGGTTCTATAAACAGGAAAGGTGGTAACCGATGATAAGTGGACTTGCTGACGAGTACCAGCGAGCAGTCCCCTTGGTGTTACGACCGTGAGGTGCCTCCTTTCCTTTCCACACTTTTGTTTGCACATTGGGTGGATTATGATGGTATAAACAATTTAGAACTTGGATACACCACAGCTTAGGGACTTAGTGAAGTCCGTGAGGGAGTTATAACGTTTATGGTGACCCCTCTATTGCTGGATACACTATGTTGGGTGTAATGACTGGTGATCAGGCCCATTGTTGATTGGTTGAAAAGGGCACTCAGTTGCTCCTGCAATGAAATACTCTTTCCAGCATCTACATTAGGCCCACTGTATCAAACCTGACACTGTAATTAGCATCCAACTTGATTGCACATCAACCACAGACTGCCATATACTAAGAAGTAACCCTGGTCAAAGCACTACGCTACGCTCGCGTAGTTTGCGCTACTTCGCACTACGCAAATTGCATGTAGCACAGTGCAAACACGCGTAGCGGTCATTTTTTGCTTGCTTGCTGTCCTCAACTTCAAGTTGGCGACCGTGACCAAGCAAAATTACATCCCGGCGAGACTTTTTCCTCGTTCGCGATTAGCAACATTAAGTTGCCGATTGCCAGCATGGAAAATAAACCTCCCGGTGAGATTCTCAACGCGGGGAGGTTTGCGAGTGGTCACGTATCCTCGCGACCGCTCGCGATGAGAAACTACCAGTCCGCGTTGAGAAAGCTGCCGCTCGAGTAAAAATCTACTCGAGCGGCAGTAAAAGACAGCTCGCACTGTGCAAGATGTCGTTTTCATTGATTGCACAGTGCGGACAAGCATCCGGCACTGTGCAATCATCGCAAACAGCGCACTACACAGTTTGCGTAGTGCTACGCGTAGCTCACGTAGTGCTAAGTGCACTTCGCATTGCTTCGCGTAGCGCTACTTCGCGAACTACACCCAGGGTTAGTAAGAAATCCCACTTTTTTAAAAACGAGTCTGCAGTTCAAAGCATCTCAACATGCAACAAATAAAACCCCAAATATCCTTAATACACAATGAAAAACCTGGTCTACCCCTGTACCCTAAAGTCCCCCCCCCCCCACCATGATACCAAATCCATCCCCAACAAATCGCTCACATGCTACACTTGCACTTTCTCTCTCCCATCTCACAACAATTTCCATCATACCCACATCACCGAAGCACGTCATCAGACTTTCACATTTCTCACCAGCTTTACATACTGTCCCCAACGTCTCTCCCAAGGCCCTCCTCTGTGCCCCCATTTCCCCGCCAGAGGGTGGATACGTCTGCTTACGACTCACCATCCCCCAAATTACCTAGTGCCAACCAGGAAAACACTGCTACGGTGTTTTCCTGCCCACTCCCTCCCCATGTCACACAAAATATCCCATAGTGTGTTCAGCACCCAATCTTCGCTCCCAATAAGATTAGCATTGAACTCCTAGAACTGCAGCACATAGTACGCATGCCAAGCAACAATATATGCACAGCATCTGCATAATATAGTGTGACATCTTCTTCTTTAATATGGTATCAAGACAACACCTTTGTACCTCAGGTCAAACAAAAAACTCTCATCGCTCTATTCAACTTACGTCTTGCCTTATCCACAGCAGTGTATTTTAATGCACCGCCATGTCCTCCTAGGCACAAATGCGATCTGAACTATACATGTTTCATCCCAGATATTTTTTATCCTCACCAAGTCATCTTTCATTGATCTCATCATGATAGGCCCGATAGTTGGACCAAGTCATTCTCTCCTAAATGAATTACGAGGCGGTCTGGACAGCCTCTTCCCAGCAACAGTTTCCCCCCATATCATCTCCCTCTTAGTCCACCAGTAAATATTGTGTCTGCTTCTGAGAAGACCAAAAGAGCAACTACATAGATGGCTGTCAGTGAATTTTGCAGCCAACCAGCTTAAAAAAGTTCCACAATCCAAGCCTATTACTTCTGAAGCCGGGCCTTGAACACAACCTATGAATGAACATAACCGCATTAGTAACAAGAAACAAACCTCAATTTTGCAGTGCACCCGATCCACACCTCCCATATTGCTCACAAGCCTTGAGTGCCACCTCCCAATCCTCCTGATGTCATCATTCTGAAATCCTACATTTGCTGCCTCTGAAGCAACTCCAAGCCTAAATAAATGAGTGCCAACATTTTTGGCATACAACCCTAAATGAGACAGAGCCTATTGGAAACTCCCCAAAGATTAGGTGCTGTAACCTTTGTCCCATCAGCTTAGCAAACTATTTTCTCCTCAGTATGAGAGTTATATGTAAGTAACCTTGCCACAAAGACAAAGGACATGCTTTAGCCACCATACTTTGCCTCAAAACTAATAATTTCCCCAGTCCCTTTAATATGTTTTCAATCTGTGAAGCCATACTGTATCATCCAAAACAACTTCATTGTGTTTCAAACCTGGTCAGTCCTTAAACCCCAACAACTCAAATGCTCGAAGCCCCAAAGAACATAAAAACAATGTGAACCATGTGAACATCGAAAACATTTGACACAAATCTGTCATGATAACAAAAAACAAGCCTCCCAATATCTGTACTAAAAAAGAAACCAATATTGGGTCCTTAATATTCTCCTTTCCTCTGCCACCTTGGACCAACCCATTAGTACTCTCATCACCAATTCCCCTTCTATGGGGACATGTCCCCTAAATAACTTAACATAAAATGACAAACCTGCTAACAACCTAGAAATAGACACAACCCTGTCAATCAATTCTAAAACAAAACACATCACCTCCTCTTTACCCTGTTCCAAACCCCTCTCCTCACTACCCCTCTTTCTTGTACTGCTCTTCTGAAAGTCCCTCCATGCCTGGAAATAGGACCACCTAGTACTACCGCATATAGACTTCTCAGCCAATCTAAACCTACTCATTTCCCCAGGGACCAAATGTTTGGTGGCAACTCTGTCTTCCTCTCCTCCACTCCAGGGGCAAACTGCCGGGACTGCCGCCACTCCAAACAAGATAAAGCATTGGGTATGTTATTGCTCGCTTCTGGGACATGTCTTGCCTTAAAAACAATATTGCAATATAAAAAAAACACATAAATCTCCTCAAAAGCTTCAACACCCTTAAATCACTTGCCTTCTGCTAGTTCACCAACTGCTCCAACGTTGTATTGTTTTGTTCACATTAAACAAGACTGGAATGTTTGCCAGTTATCTTCGCCAAACTTCCAATGCCAGCAGCAAAGAAAAAAGTTCAAGAAAAGCATTTATTCTTCCCTGACTCAACCAGTGATCAGGACACTGCTGTGTGCAACATCTTCCATCCCATAAAAAGGCCAAAACCTGCAGCACCTGCTGCATGTGAGAAAATCTGAACATTCTAATCCATTTTACCCTCAGCAAAAATATGCTCACACCGTTGACGAGCTCAAGAAAATGCTGCCAAACTCGCAAATCGTCCCATAAGGCCAATGTAACTCTTAATCCATGATACGGCGCCAAACCCATTCTCCTACAGTAAGTCCTGCCAGCTCTTACCACTCTGCAAGCGAAATTAAGATGACTTTTTTTTTTTTTTGCAGAGTTTTATATAGCGCGAACTAGACCCGAACCGAATCAGGTATCAGAGCGCTTTACATTATTTTTCCAGTTACGTTACATGAGGACACACTTTCATTTTAGGCACGGGAGATTAAGTGATTTGCCCAGAATCACAGGAGGTTTTAATAGGAGACTTAAAAGACGTTGTTGAAATTACACAACTCCAACTTCCGTGCCTCACATGCCTCCTCCAGTAAAGGAACAATCCCTCTCACTTTCTCAACTGGTAACCTATCCTCCACTTTCAGAGTATCCAGCTCAGTGTCCAAGAAAATCAACACTGTGTTAGGGGCTACCGTTTCTGTTGGGGCCAGTGGCAACCTAAAATGCTCTGCCAATTCTTGTAAAACACTCACCACCCAAGCATCCTTCAGAGCTTCATTTGCCAACAGAAAGAAAATCATCCTGGTAATGTGAAACCGGCTTATAACCTGCCTTCTCTAGCCTCACTCCTTGTAAAAAAAAGAAAAAAGCCAAAAGGAGCACAAGAAAATGCGCAACCTATTGGCAATACTCGGTCTACATATATCTCCCCATCAAATTTGACATCCCAGCAGCTAAAAATAAACCGGGTCAATCTGCATTATGCAGAATGCTGATTTAATATCACATTTTGCCAATTTCATCACATGACCACAGCTTCTCACCCAACTGAATTGCATCATCTACTTTCGCATATTGCACTGATGCATCTCCTGGAGCAAATAGTTGTTCGCAGAAGACCCTTCAGACCATGATAAATAGTGTATCACATGGTAATCCCCCCATTTTGTTTTTGGGACCACACCCAGAGGGAATACTATCAGATCAGGTAATGGCCAAACAAAATATGGGCCAGCAATCTTTCCATCCAGTACTTTTTTCCTCAGTATTTCCCTCGCCGCCATGGGGAGCTCGTTAGCTTATTTCAAATTATCTGCCTACCGTTGTGCCTGGGATCCTAATAACCAAGTCTAAAACCAAACGTAAAGCCTGTTTGTAGTTTGATAGCACCATCTCTGTCTGGATAGTGCACCTGCCACCATCAGATTCTTTCCAATGTAACTGGGTAGGTGCCCTTGTGTAGCAGTTGACCCTGCTGACCCTGGCCCCTAAAGACTTCTGCTGTTCGCCTAGCAGCATATGCTCAAAATATTGTGTAAGTGGGCACCTGCCGCCGCAGCCCAAACATTCATGCCTATAATGGCTTAATTAGTGGAAACAAGACCCCCTCAATCCCAAACACACTCCCCCTGGAAACATATGTTGTCCTCTTCCAAAATTCCACACACCGTCCCAGCGAGGCAACCTAGAAGGGGCCAACCATGGAGCAGCAAACCAGTAGCTGATCGGCAACAAACGCCAGGCATGTAGGCACCATCCACTTCAGCCATGAATCCAAATCCTCCAGAGTTTTCTCTGGATTAATACTGACGTGGGCCCTGAACTCTTCCTCATAGTTATACCAGGCACCCCGGACTGGTATTTAAAATGAACCACTGCTCTATCTGGAGAGTTTTCACAATTTATGCTAGGGTAAATTAAAAACGCTGATTTCCAATTGTCAATCTTAATCAGCAGCCAGGAACATCAGACCAAATCCCACTCTGCTTCTTTAGAACCTTATTTTCCCTATATCTCTCTATTGAGCTAGTTTAAAAGCATTAACAAATTTCCTCTACCAAATCTTATCTTTTGTCTTACTGATGAATGATCCCCAAAAGGCAGCTTCAGACGGGAAACAACCTTTACTACACCGCAATACCATCACTACTTGGTCGTTACATCGACCGCATTGTTACCACGCAGTGCCTTTACAAAGCAAGTCGTTACAATAACTTGCCCTAGCTGGCGCTCTAGACTAAGGAATAGTAAATCA
This sequence comes from Lissotriton helveticus, assembly GCF_964261635.1. Taxonomy (NCBI): domain Eukaryota; kingdom Metazoa; phylum Chordata; class Amphibia; order Caudata; family Salamandridae; genus Lissotriton; species Lissotriton helveticus. Next base: position 740,570,408 of record NC_136065.1, on the reverse strand, counting down.
TACTATTCCTAAATCCAGCGCGCCATCTAGCGCAAGTCGTTGTAACAACTTGCGTTGTAAAGGCACTGCATGGTAACAACGCGGTTAATGTAACGACCGCGTTGTGATGGTATTGCGGCGTAAAAACCGCATAGTAATCCTATATATTCCTTTAGACCCAAGAATGGCAGTTTTTTTAATCCTTGTACAGTTTAGTCGTCACTTCTTCACCCTTTTTTGTCCAAACTTTTTTCCCCATCAACTTTATTCTTCAACTGCCCCTTTTTGAATATGCTCACTTTACCATACTCCAGCAACCCCAAACTTGCCTTCTTGCCTTTCGCCTTTCTTTGAATCTTCAACACTTACCCAAGAATGTCCAATAACACCATCCCCAACAATAACTGATTTCATTTCACATCTTTTTAGGTCTCGCCTAGGCAGCGTGCATGCGCTGTCTGGAAGACCTAAAGTAAACACTATACAGGGTTTAATCCCGCCTGCCGCCGCCTGCTGCTTGGGATTGGTTCCCTGCAGTGTCTCTGTTCGTTAAAGCATCCTAAGTGGTTCACATACCGGAACATCACTTCTATTTTAGGCAGGGCAGCACCGCCTAACTTCAGTTTCCCTTTGCTGCAATTCCTGAGGTGTAGTTTCAGAGAACTATTTTTGTCTAATGGACCTGCCTGTCTTTGCACTACGTGATGGCTGTGTCCCCCTCGCCTCCCCGCCAAATTTTTGAGAGTGCATACATTCTTTGAAGGTGTGGACAGTAATTAGAGCTCCCCAAAATGACCCAGGTTTTCAAGACATTGAAGTTACACCCGGGCAGGCCTTTAAGTGGGCCGGGTCCTGCCAGGGCAGTTGTAAAAAGCAGGTGCCGAGACGGGTCCCTATCTGGCTCTCAATTTTTGCCCTCAACCTTGGGGTGGAAAATAATTCTTCACTCTGCCGAAGTGCCACCGTTCACTGCCTTTGAGGTAACTTCACAGAGACTCTGTATAGTTCTTTCAGCTTCATAATTTAAGAACTGAAGTATTTTAAATATTATATACAATGAAGCCACGGTTGCTTATTTATCGGAGATAACAACCATTGACAAAGCCAATAGTCCTGGCTTGTTGTAGGCGTAATGTTATTTGTATCATATATTAGTATGCAATGACAGAGGCAGCAAAATGCCAGTGGGGAGGCACACTATGCTAAGCTACATATTTTTAGCCTACATGTTTTTAAGCCACACCCTTAATTACATTGGGTAAGCCCCAGTTTTTTCATCCCACTTCTGCACCCGGGGTGAACCTGTTCTCTGGGGATGGCTGCACAAAGGAGCCGTGAATGCAAAGGTCACACCAAACTTAGTTCATATTCCTCCTCAGTTTGCGCTCTGTGATGAAGTTTCTAGGAGGAGGGACCTGGGACCCACATCACACATGGCAGCAAATACTGCACCTGAGGCAATGGGACCTTCCGATACAGGGCAGGGTAGTAAGCGCTACATAAATACAATTACACATGTATGCTGCAAGGGCTGACAAGACTCAGTAGAAGTGACCAAGGTGACGTCAATGATAAACACTACCCTTCCCATCATGCCCCGGCGTGGGCTGGGCAGCTGCTGCAGACAGATGTTATTAGTCTGCAGAGCCGAGAGTTTCACTTTCAGGGCTGGATATTCACTCAGTGCTGCCGCCCTCAGGATCCACCACCAGCCCGGGACCCCCTGTTCCACCCCCGATCACCAAGGACTCTGGAGACTGGTGGAGCCCAAGAGCACACGGAGTCAGGTACAGGAGTACCCTGCGGCGGGCTTGTCGGGGGGAGGTGGGGTGGAGATGCACTACTGTTTGCTCTAACAACCTCAAGACTTCTCTCTGTCCAGTGAGGGGCGGCGTCTCAGCGAGTGCTGGACTCTACTTGTAGGTCAGTAAGTGGAGCGCTCATTCTAGAGGTGCTTTTGCTTTGCATTCTGGTACTTGTAGTGTTCCCAAACTGGACACTGTAATGCACCGTAAAAACCAGAAAACTTGACAATTGTGTGTACCTGCCCATAAATGCTTAGTAAATCATCCGTGGGTCCTATGGCAAGCAAGGAATATGAGCCCGCCCCTCCAGGATTGATAGTACAAGATGGCCGCAATTGGGGAGCAGTAGAACGCTTACAGCATGAACCCTTGGTGCTACTGCATTTACGTTCTCACGGACTGAGCAAACCGTAGCACCGTCTGAGCACTGCAGGTTTGTGCAACATTTAGGTATCTTTTGGACCTATAAGGAGAATGGTGCCTACTGTCTCAGTGCTTAGCTGTCCTTTGCTTTTTTGAGCACCGGAAAAATTAACTGAATTGCTTTGATTCGAAAGTAATAAATATAGAGATCAGGAGAATTTTGAAACAATGCGTTTATTTAATTGTGTATTTTCTAACAGCTGTACAGCGCATCATGTTTCGAGGTACTTATCGAGTTCATTTTTATAACTTTTTTTATATAGATCGCACTACTTACCGCTGTTACAGTGTCTGCGTGGAACAAAGACTGCATTGTGCGTTTTGGCCACTTATAATAATTTCATTGTGAAATTAGAACTGGTTTTAGGTCTTTGCTTGTTTTGTTTACTTTTGTTGGCCAATCACTCTCCAAGAGAGCATTTAACTCCTTCCATGCTCAGGATGGCTCCCGGCCGTCATGAGTCACAGTAAACCTGTGCTCATGACGGCCGGGAGCCGTCCGGACGTTGCCGCTCCGTCCATGCACAATTAATTCCCAGTGGGCGGAGTTCGGACAGCTCGTCTACTGTGACTCATGACGGCCGGGAGCCGTCCAAGTACCCGAGCGCCACGCCCAGCCCCGCCCCCCTCGCACCGTGTTGGGATTTGCAGCACGGCGAAAGGGTTAAGCAGTCTGCCCACGCTGCTCCATCCCTCCTCCCTTGTCTTGGCCCACATTGTCTGTTGTTGCTGCACATCCCCTCCCTCTCTTGCGTTGTATACCCTCAAACCTTCATGTGATCAAATGACAAGAAAGGCTGTTTAAATTACAGGGCAACGTCAAGCAGTTATTTTGCTTCCACTGAGTCATAGGCAATCAGGTCGTCCGTGCTGTTTTATGACCAAGAAAGAATCTACAGTAATTATAACAAAAAAATAAGGTCTCATTTTCATGTAGGTTATTCCTGCGGTGTCCGATGCAATCAAATGAAATCCTGGACGTAAATGCACCTTCTGCTACGTAGCACATGAACCAGCCCTGCTTACTGAGCATTCCACGTAATTAACACACACTTGTCACTCCGCAATAACTGCTCTATGGAGCACTCTCTTGTCATGGACTTCAGCACATGTGTCAGGGAAGCGAAATAAAACATTCTACATTAAACTTATTTTCCTATTGAAGGACGTCTTTTGCCAATGCAATAGGCTTCGCATTTGCAAGAGTTTGAGCTGTTGGCATTGTAAATAACAATGCCTTTTATTTACGTGTTGGTTTTTAAAACATAAACAAAAGGCATTGTCATTTACAATGCCAGTAGCTTAAACTCTCGCAAATGCGAGACCTATTGCATTGCAAATGCTTGTTACATCTGGGGTGCCCACACAAGGACCTCCATTTTTCCGTACCTTGCATTAACTGTCATGTCCGTCCGTATTCCGCTCCTTGGCTTCTTCCTTCTTGAAAAACTTCACTTCCAGAAACACTGGCTGAGGTGCTTTTCCGCTTTTGACTTCTATTTTTTTATCTTATAAAGTTTTATATATCGCGAACATGACCCGTGAGGGTATCGGAGCACTTTGCAGGTGATCAAAGAGCCAAGTTGAGGATCTTAACCTCCGTATGAAATCAGCAAGATAATTGTCATGATCAACAAATGTATAAAAGTCTAGGGTAAAATCAAGAGACTTAAGTGTGATCAAGGGTAAAATGTGTTGATCAGAAGTATTTTCACTTCTTTTTCGAAGGAGGCGGCAGACTGAATCAGACGAATTTCAGGAGGCAGAGAGTTCCACATTTTCGGGGCGATACCCGAGAAGGATCTGTTGCAAGATTTCTTTTTGTGCAAACATCACTCGTATTAATTCTAACTGCCCCAAAATGGGCCTGACAAGCATGGTTTACAACTCGAGACCCAGAGGTATAGCCTTCAAGTTCCAGGGTTGGATATACCCCACATCCAAGATTCGCCAATGGGTTCCCTGCAAATGTGTTTCCTGTAACATAATTCAGCCGCTTTCATACCAGCTCACGCCTAATCTTATTTCCTAGGCCATTGAGGTTCCATATCAAGACTGAGAAGACCTTGCACTCCGTGGTTCTAGTCAATTCCATAGGGAACCCTCGTAAAATAGCCTACTGGTATAGTAGTGACACTCAGAACCTGTGTAACAATGTGCCTGTGTGGGTCCTCCCAAAACAATTGCAACCAGCGTAATGAAAAGAACTGAACTCCCTACCCAACCATCCCTCCACCCCACATCCCGCTGTCTCCCTGCAACGCTTAACCTCATTACAGTAAAACAACTGTGTGCAAGAAGAGGAGAGGCCTGTCACCCACCTCCCAGTGTAGATCACAACCCAAACACTCCAAACATTTAAATTAACATGAGATAAAAAGGGCGAATAAAGAATCAAAGAGAAAAACAATTAAAGAGAGTAATCCAAATCAAAACAGTTACTCTTGGGGTTACCGTGGGTGGTAGGTAGGTATGTCCCCTGGGATTTGCTGCCTTGTTTCAGGGCTACTATAACCTCTGGGAGTAGGTGCTGTCAGTCAGAGTCTGAGGGTAGTTCCTCCTCCCTCTATCCAGATGGGGAGTTTCCCATCTGGATAGAGGGAGGAGGAATAGCTTGCTTTTCTGGAGGTCTTCCTCCGGTTCCACTTGGTATCAGATGACACTCCTAGTCCGCTCCCTGGCCCCTTTGTTGGTTATGGAGTTCCTCTACCACTCAGCGCTGATGTACCCCTCCTTCTCCACCACCTCGGCTGCTGTTTGTCTTTGGACCTGGCACCTGTGTCCCAGGACGTTTGCGGTCTAGTCCCTTCTTCCTGTTGCTGTGGGAGTCGGTGCGTTCCTCCACCCAGGCACATTCCTCCTCTGGTGTTTGGAAAAATTTGGGACTTTCCTTGGTAGAGGGTCTTTGTTGGAAATAATAGCATGTTTTGCAATTGGAGGGCTCTCGGTTTGGCTTTACCAAGTTAATCGTGCAGCTTTGAGTCAATCGTGCTGCATTGATGTTGTACCTCTTGGGGATAGTCTGAGAATACCATGATTTTTGAGTTGTCGTATCGAACCTCCCCTTTGCAGCGCACTTCTCTGAGGATCATGTCCCAGTCCAAGAAATTGAGAAACCTCACTATTATGGGCTGGGGCGTGGCTCTCAGGGGGGGCCTAACTCCCAAGGCCCTATGTGCACGTTCTATCAAAAAGCACACAGATAATTGGTCAGAAGTGAGCGCATCTTTCAGCCAGTCCATTAAGAACGCAACAATATTGCCCCCCTCAATTACCCCCTGAAAAGCAGGCAAAGCAGAGATTATTTCTTCTTGCATGATTTTCGGCATCTTCAAGATGCCATCCAACATCCTTATTTGTGGTTTGGAGCTCCGCCACAAAGGTTTTTGACTATATCCGGCACCTCAGAGAGCCTGGTTTCTGCAACCATCACCATCTCAGGGACCTTAAGTATGCCTTGGTGCAGGAGAGAGACATTCAAGCTTACCTCTCCTATCTTGCCCTCTAGCACCTCACAGGATGACTGAATTGCCTGCATAGTGTAGCATTTTCCGGCATAAGATGAGTGTCCCCCTGGATCTGTTGAGGGAGCCACCACTTAGATATAGTGATCCATCTTTACCTCCCAAGAGTGTTTAAAGGCTTTCTCTTTTACCATTGCTCTGGAGGCCCTGTGAACTCACTAATGGTAGGGGTGGCCTACTGGAGATCACCTTTTTCCCTAGTCCCCATTTCACTGTGGTTATCGTTCATTCTCCCACCACGTTCCAGCACTCAAGGGTTTGACGGATATCCACCCTCCAGTCCCTTGATATCTTGTGGCATGAGTGGGGCGGGAGGAAGGGTCAGCATTCACAGGCTAGTACACCAGAAGAAGAGAGGAATATTGGCCCGGTCCTCAGTAATCCTGGAATGGCAGCTTTCTTAAAGCCCAGCTCACATCCCACAGCTTCCTCCATCTGCTGCTGTATAATGGTGCAGGCCTCACGATCTTGGCTTTGCAGGAGTCACTCCCAGACCTCTGGGCTGTATGCCTTGATAACAACTGTCTTTCTTTGCATCCCACTATGCCCAATGCCCCATAAGAACATTAGGATGGGTTCACAAACCCCCTAGAATTGCATTACTGTCTCCGGTCTCAGCCCTAGTTTTCTCATGATGCCATCCACGTGCACGGCTCCCCGGACTCCATGAGCCTCGCACAGCGCCAGTCTGTCCCCGACTTCCAGGCAACAAGATGCAGCTGTGGCCCTATGCCGCCCCCCCCCCTTCCACTGTTAAATTCACAGCAGGGCGCACCCCTGTCTTTATGCCCCCCCCCCCCCCGGTCGCAAGCCTGATCTTCGCAGTCTGAAGCAGCCTGCTGCTATACAGCCACACAGATATTGGTACCCCTGCGAGTCTTCTTGGGGGTGAGGTGTGATACTAAGATTGCAGATAGTGCAAAATGCGGCGGCCAGATTGCTCTGCCAGGCCCCTAGTACTGCCCCTACTTCAGGCCTTCTTCGCAACTTTCACTGGCTTAAGGTGGAGAATCGTGCTAAATCCAAAGCCTTGAGCTATATTTCAAGTTTAAAACTGGCTCAGCCCCTCAATACCTGCAGCCTTTAGTCCAACCCTATTTACCCTCCCGCATTCTGCACTCCACTACTCAGTTTACATTTACTGTTCATAGAATCAGATTGAAGCGTATGCGCGGTCGTTCCTTTGCATACTTAAAATCCTCCCTGTGGAATTCTCTTCCCATTTCTTCACGTAAAAAAAGTGTGTGTTAATTTTCGAAAACAGCTGAAAACTTGGTTGTTTAATTTATAGTTCCTTTTCCCTCCCTTTTTTCAGGCTGTTGCCGGGAAACCCTCAGGGTAGCTGTGCGCCTTATAAACTCAAATAACATAACATAACAGGGGGGGCACAGAAGGACGGAAGGGGAGAAAGTCAGCCCATCCTCGGTATGCTTACAGGGGTCCCCAGTACTCACGTTGCACACAGGGCTCCTCAGGATGTCGGGCTGACCCCTTATGGTGCGGCAGTGCCGTTTTTCCATCTCGGTTTGCTATCAATATCTTTGATGGGTCCAGTTGTTCCGCACCACCCCTGTCAGCGGCTCACCTCCGCCCTGGGCCTGAGTTCTCAGGGCTGTCTCGTTGCCATGCGGCGCCTGTCACCCGCGCAGCTCTTTGCCGACATTGGGCTTCGCCGGTACGAAGTCATACTGGGCCTTGCCTGCCCTTACCCAAAGGGGGCACTCAACACTGCACTCCTTTGGCGACAGCTGCGACCACAGGCAGCCAGGCAGGGGAGCCGCTCAGCTCTCGCTTGCTGCCATCTTAGGCCTTGCCAGTCGGCTCCCTGTCAGCGGGTTCCCTAATGAGGTGTTTGCCATCCACAAGGTCCGGAGTCTCAGGCTGGCTATTTAGGATGACAGCACCACATCAGGGGTCACTGAAGCATAGTAGGATGGCCCTTGTAGAGTCAGGATTAGCATTGTATTTTTCGTTGACAAGTCGGAACTCACTGAGTGCGCGGCTACCCGGCCATGTTGTTGACCATGCCTCCTATGTAGACAGTCTTGCGTGCATTCTATATTATTAAAATTAAAACAACATTCCACACTCTAAATATTTTAATTGCTATGTTGTACATTTCTATTTTAATAATTTTTGAAGATTAAATCCTACCTGCAGATGTCTTCTTTTTTCATCTTTTGGTGATATTCCTTAAATCCACTCACCAAATGTTACTCTTAATCTAATGAAGTAAAAGCAACAATTCTGAGTCAAATTTTTTTCTTCTCTTCTTTCTATTACTTTCCTTTCTTCGCCGTACAATGTCATTATTAAAAAAAACCTGCTATTTGAAAATAACTGTACTTAGAAAATAGTACAGCTTCATGTCCAAACACACCGTTCACAAGCGTCGCCATCACGCTGCTTATATTTAAAAACTTTTTTTGGGGTGTAGTAGAGCCGTTGAAGGTACTTATAGTGAATGATTCATAGCCGGCTATTCACCGATATCTTGCCGTCTGCTCGCTGCAGTAGCCCCATTTGCTTCATCCAGAAGTTACACTATGTCCTGCTCCCATTGCGTCCTGGTTGCCCCCGTGTGTCTGTGCGTCTCTTCCTGTGTGTTATGGTATATAAGGGACACAGACTTTAATATATACTTTATTAGTAAAATGTGTGTGGTTTTTTTAAGAAAAGAAACTTTTTTCTAAACAGAAATTTTTATTTATTTCCTTTAAAATATTTTGTAACTTAATTGTATCGTATTTCTTCCTTTCCAAACTGTATAAAAATTGTATAAATATTGTCATATATTTTTATAAAATTGACTTATTTAAATTATATTACAAATAAATAATTATATTTATAAATTATCTACTTCAAGCAATTTATACTATTAAGTTTGTTTATACCGGAGTATTAATGCATTTCTCCACCCATAGCTCCCATATTCCTTATATCCCGCTTCTAAAAATTATTTTTCAAATGAAATTTCAGCAAGTGGATATATTTTTAGATTCCTAACTTTATATTTTAAAATAACTATTTTAATTTAATACTCCAAAATTTAAATTACTACTTCAGTATTAATACACTTCCCCACCCATAGCCCCTGTGTCCCTTAGATCACGCTCCTAAATACTATTTTTCAAAAGTAAATAAAATGTTTCATTCTATTATGAGTGTCGATGAGATTAAGGAAAGTCAAATAACAGATGGTGATGTATATAGGTAAAAAGGAGCGAATGATCTTAAATGTATAACGATCGATAACATTATTTTTGTCGGAAATAGTTTTTGAGAAAACAAAAATAATGGCAGTGTTTATTTCACAAAGAAAGGAGCAGCTATTTGGGGGTTGAACACAGTTGCTTCCCAGGGAACATAAATGGACGCACATGCCTGTGTGCCCCTCGCTTGAGGTGCGATACGGTTGTATAGGCACAGGCTTAGATGACAAGTAGGAGGAGTGACTTTGTGGGCGGCCTTCGGGCCTTACCGCGTCATTCCAGCCTTCTGTTGATGGAACGGACTCCATTTAAATTCTGTCCTCGGTGTCACGCTAAGTAGCCGCGCACCGACTCACATCAAGTGTGTAACTTGTGCTTGTCTCCGGAGCACAAAGAAGACTGCGACGCTTGTAAATCGTTCCGATCCAAAAAGACTCTTTGCAATCGTCGGCTCGACGTTGTGAAATGCAGCACCAAGATATAGATTTTGCTCCGGATATCTTCTGTGAAGAGTCAGAACATGAAGAAATCGATGAGGCAGTGGCAGAAGAAGAAAAGGCTTTCTCCGTTCCAGAGTTGGATTCGGAGCTTGATAGCAGCCTGTCCAGAAAGCACATCTTCTGATTCCAGATCTGTGAGTACCGAAGACCCTGTGCCCCCTTAACACATGCATAAAAACCGTAAAGCTTCGACACCACCTCTGCCTTCTGGCCAAGTTTGGCACCAAGACGATGTTTCCGACGCACCGGCTCTCGGCTCAGCACCAAAACACATAGTCAAGCCTTCCAGTTCGAGTCAGAGTCGGCCGTCATTCTCTTTGCCAATTTCCATATTTGCAGCGTGTGCTTTTTGGGACCTATGAACTGCTGTCGTCGTGAACTAGTGTAGAGCGCCCCAAGGTAGCCAGCTCTATCCATCTGATATCTATCTAGAGCACATGCTGGGTCATCTGGTGGGGCATACCTCCCATCTATTGACTGTCACCAGTTGCGAGGCCCAATAATACAGACGTATGTCCGGCAGTGCGATACCTCCATCGTACCATCCCTTCATTAATTTTTGAAGCGCTATCCTTGGGGCCTTACCATTCCACAGCAGTGTACGTAACTCTCCTTCCACCGCAGTAAAATAAGCATCAGGAACTCTATATAGGCAATTTTGTAATACATATAAGAACCGTGGAAGCGTCAGCATTTTAAAGAGGGCAGCACGGCCAATCAGTGACATCGGGAGGGATCTCCAATGTTGGACATCTGCTCTCAGACGTGCCAGCACCGGTGCTAGGTTGCGTCCATAGAAAAGGGCTGGATCAGATGTAACAAAGATCCCCAGGTTTTTGTTCAAATCTGTTTTTTATTGTGAACACAGCGCCCTGCCTACAACCCCCGGAGGGGGCCGGCCGCGTGGCTTAGGGGAGAGTATAGCAAGAGGCGGCCATATGCTGGCAATGCGTCGTTGTGCGGGGGAGGCGCGTATGTGAGGGAGAGCAATGGTGTCACATTTTCAAAGGCCCAACAGGGACCAAACTGCCCCAAAGAGGGGCGAAAGCCAGAGTGGCAAGTAGGAAAGAAGAAAAAGTCGGAAGAGGAGTGAGCAGTGGCGAGGTGGAGAGGGGTCTGGGGGGTGCGTCTGCAGTCTCCAATAGGAGATCGAAAACGCAAATCGGCACTGGGGGAAGTGACTAAGAGCCAAGCCTGCTCGGGTCAGCAGGGATGAGGGCATCCTCGAACAATTGCAGGGCGCGAAGCCTGGGAGGCATGTGGCGGGCATAGCTGATGGAGCACAGGTAGCGCACGAGAGGTTCCCACACTGCCTTGAAGCGTACCCCCCTTGATTGTATCCGCGCCGTGAGCAGCTCCATAGTCAGGACTTGCCAGAGGCGCACGAACCAGGATGCTATCGGCGGTGCCTCAGCCCGCTTCCAGTACAGAGCAATGAGTTGCCTGGCAGCACCTAACATGTGAAGGGTGAGGATCCAGTCGCTGCGCGTGAGGGCCCTAAGTGTGGGGGGTCGAATGCCCAGCAGGAGTGTGCAAACCTCTTCAGGGAGGGGAAAACCCAACACCTTCTTAATGTGACTAAGGACCTCCTTCCAAAAGACAGCTAGGGTAGGGCACGACCACCAGATGTGTACGAAGTCACCAGTCGCAGTGCCACACCTCCAGCACATCGGCGAGGAAGTGGGGAACATTTTGCTGAGTCTCAGGGGAGTGTAGTACCATTGCGTTAGCATCTTGTACGCGTTTTCCCTCTGCGGGATGCTGCGGTAGGTTTTGGGGATGTCGTTCCAGAGCCGAGTCCATTGAGATGGCGTGATATCAGCGCCAGTCGCCGACTGCCACTGCCTCTGATAGGGATGTGCGGGCGGAGCGATGGGGTGTTGCAATATGTTGTAGATCTGGGAGATGAGCCGTTTCAGTCCCCCGAGGGAGCGTGCCAACTTCTCAAATGGGGTATATGCCCTGGTAGCAGCCTGATACATGCCGTCTCCCGAGATCCAGTGGCGCAGCTGCGCATACTGTAAGCTAGCAGTTAAAGGGAGGCTAAATTCTTCCCTGCAGTCCAGCCATGATTTAGGCGACCCACCAAGAAAAAGATCTCCTGCAACCCTGCAGTCACCTTGTGTCCAGCTCTCGAAAGCTCGGGTCTGGGCAGCGGGGGGAAAGTGCGGGTTACCTGTAATGGGGGTGTGTGGAGAGGGGAACGTGGTTAGACCCTTGGACACTGCCACTCTGTCCCATACTTCAAGAACCGTCCTCGTGGGGACCGCCATATATGCACTTCTGGAGCGCGCCACACGCGGTAACCAAGGTAGGTCCCATATGGTGCGCCCCGTGACCACTCGGTCCATGTGGAACCAGTGCTTGTCGCTTTCGCGTGCACCCCATTCTATCACGAACCGGAGATGCGCCGCCCAATAGTAGTGGAGGAGATTCGGGCAGGCCAGGCCACCCCTGTCTCTCGGCTCCATGAGGACTTTCTGCGAGAACCGGGGCCGTTTGCCCCCCCATATGAAGGACGTGAGGTCGCGTTGGAGGGTTCTGATGCAGTGAATCGGGATCGGGGTGGGGAGGCACTGGAAAACATACAGAATGCGGGGGAGGACCGACATCTTGACAGCGTTGAGCCGCCCCAGCCAGGAAATCAGCAAGGGTTTCCATTTCCGCAGGTCCGCCAGAACTTCCTTGCGGCAAGAGGCCCAGTTCCTCGAGGACCACGAGTCAAGGTGGGGTGTGAGGTCCAGACCCAGGTATTGAATGTGGTCATCCGCCCAACGGTAGGGTGTGACCCCCTTCAGGAAGGAGACCTCCTCATCGGGGATGGTGAGGTTAAGCGCCCAAGATTTGGTGTGGTTAATTTTAAGGCCGGACGCCTGCTCAAACAGTGAGAGGGCTTTGTGCACCGCTGGGAGGGAGACCCGAGGGTTCGTAAGAGTAAGAATCAGGTCGTCCGCAAACAGCGCTACCTTGTTAGTGCGCCCTCCGTGGGGGATACCATGAATGTCAGGAGCGCGCCTAATCAGCTCCGCCAGTGGCTCGACCGCAAGAGCGAACAGGAGCGGCGAAAGCGGGCATCCCTGCCTCGTGCCCCTGTGAATCGAGAGCGGCGATGTCAGTTGGCCGTTGACCTGAATTCTGGCCTGCGGCCCAAGGTAAGGGGCCATGCACCTGGAGATCATGGTAGGGCCAAGACCTAGTTTCTTGAGGACCGCCCGCAGGAAGGTCCAGTCGACCCGGTCGAAGGCCTTTTCTGCGTCCAGCGAGAGGAGGCAGGCCGGGATTTTCCAGTGGTGCACCTTTCCCACTAAGTGCGCCAGCCTGCGAACATTGTCGGCTCCCTGACGGTCCCGTATAAATCCCACCTGGTCCGGGTTCACCAATCCCGGCATGTGCGGGTCCAGCCGCTTGGCCAGGATCTTAGTGTAGATCTTGAGATCGGTGTTAAGGAGGGCGATGGGGCGGTAGGAGGCACATAGGTCGGGATCCTTCCCAGGCTTGGGGATCAGGGCAATTTCCGCCAGGCCCATATCAGGGGATGGGCCAACGGTGTCAGAGAAGGAGCTGTAGAGCCGCAGCAGATGCGGGCGGAGCTGGGTCAGGAACAGGCGATAGAAGGTCAACGGCAGGCCGTCCGGCCCCGGGGTTTTCCCCACGGGGAGGTCTTTGACAGCTTCTGTTATTTCCTCCTCCTGCAAGGGGCCCTCTAGCGTGGCTGCACACGCCGGGGACAGTGGAGACCCCCCGAAGTCCGCGAGGACGGCCTCTCGTGCCTCCGCAGAGGTGGGCTCCTCAGCATACAGGGAGGAGTAGTAAGCGACAAATGCGGCCTGCTTGGCCGTCTCAGAGGTGGCACTGGTGCCATCCTGCCGCTTGACATTGGCAATGTGGGCCCTAGCGGCACGTGCCCGCAGCCTGCCGGCCAGTAGACGACCAACCTTGTCTCCTCCCTCGTAATACCGTTGCTTGAGCGCTAGTAGGGAGTGTTCCGCCTTGTTGGTGCGCAGGGCGCGGAGTTGCCCCCTGAGATTGGCGAGAGTTCTCTTTGACGCCCGTGAAGGGGAGTCCCGGTCCCGGGCCTCCGCCAGTTTGATCTCGCTAGCCAGGTCGGTTTCCATCTTGAACGCTTCCTTCCTCCGCGCCGCCGCCAGGGAGGTGATGTGGCCCCGAATGGTGGCCTTGAAGGCATCCCAGACCGTGTGAAAGGGCAGGTCAGGGGTGTCGTTAACGGCGAAATACGAGTCTATGGCGTCACGGATGCTGGCGACGTCATCCGGGTCCCGGAGGATCCTCGGCGGGAGCGCCCACCTGCGTTCACGAGTGGTACGGGCCAGGGGGTCCTGCAACAAAAGCTCCACGTGAGCGTGGTCCGACAGGGAAATGTCGGAGATAGCGGCAGCTAAGGAGTCTCGGGCCAATTCAAGGGAGGTGAAGAGATAGTCGATTCGGGAGTATGTCCGATGGGAATGTGAATAGAAGGAGTAGTCCCGGGCCCCCGGGTTGTGGTAGCGCCACACGTCCACGAGTCCCAGGTCTGTAAGCTGCGTTCTAAGGGTAGAGGACATTGCTCCCGCGCCGTTAAAGGGGGCTCCCGCGCGATCTAGCTCAGGGTCCCAAACAAGATTGAAGTCGCCGCCCAGGATCACATTAGTGTCGCCCGATGGGAACTGCTCCCGCAGAAGTGCCTGGAGGTATTTGTCCTGCGACTGGTTGGGTGCGTATACACACCCTAGAGTGAACTGTGCACGTCCCATCTGTATCGTGGCTCGGAGGAAACGCCCGTCAGCGCTTTTGAAGGGTTTCACGGATCCCCGCCTAATGCCAGCCCTGCAGAGGATCGCCACCCCCGCTGTCTTGGTGTCAGAGGATGCCCAGAACTGTGTAGGGTATCTAGGGTGCGCCATGCGTTTGATGTCTCCCCTGAGAAGGTGTGTCTCCTGGAGGAGGATGATGTCAGGGGAGTGGTGTAGGAGGTAGCGCCATATCTGCTTCCGCTTGTTGGGGGAGTTGAGCCCTTTGACGTTGAGGGAGAGGACCTTCAAGGGTGTAGGGATGTTCGCTGTCATAGCACTAAGGGGGAGTGGAGTCGCGCAAGACCCAACATAGCAGACCCTCCCGCAGACAGGACAGCGGCAGCCTCATCTCGCCTCCAGCGCGCCAACCCCCGCAGGACCCACCCCGCCACCCCTTCGCAGGCGCGGGGAGAGAATAATAAGAGAGGGCAGTGTAAGGGGAAAGTGGGAAGAGGAGAGAGAGAAAAAAGAGAAAAGGCGCAGAGAAGAAACAGAACCAAAACAGGCCAACAGGGCCAGTGTACATTGTCCCAGGTACCGGACATCCTCTACCCGAGGGTTTGGATGAACTCAGGAATGTCACTTCCTACGGGACAAAGGGGGGGAGCGGAGATCCGGGTAAGTGGAATAAGATCAAGTCGTCTCAGAGCCCATCCACCCCGCTGCATCAAGGTAGTCCGGGGGTGCGTCGGGCCGTGGGGTCCACATGGTCCGTTCAGGCGCCAATGGGGCGCTGGGGCTCCGTGATGCAGTACATGGCCTAGAGGAGGTGTCGTCCATTCCTTCAGACCCCCGCGGGTGGGGGGGGAGAGCCACGGATGTGGCCCGCCAGTGAGAGGGGGGAGCCCCTCCCCCAAGAACAGTGGGGTGAGGTCCCCATGGTGCATGAGGACACATCAAAGTGCCCAGTGGGGGAGCGTGTGCTCAGGGCAGCTGGAGGCACAGTAGCAATGGTCAGCGTCCTTCCGGAGTCGAGGGGCGATCCCCACCCTCAGATCCAGAAGCGATGAGCTGGGAGGCCTGTTCCTCACGGTCGCCCTCAAGGGAGCGGATGTGTGCGATGATGTCCTGTTTGGTCTGTGAGGCAGAGAGTGCGTCCACCGGAGGGGGCCGTCGACGTTTGCGCACAGTGGACCATTCTGAGCGTGGAGGGGCCTTCTCCGGGTGGGAAGGGCGGGTTGGACTGTGATCCGGGGACTCCGGCATGCCTAGCAGTTGTGCCGCTTCTTGGTAGGACCTGAGTGCCCTGCGCTTGCCCTCCCACCTGAAGATGAGCGCAAAGAGATGGCCCCACTGATAAGAGATGTTGAGGGTCCGGAGTCTCTCTGTGATCGGGCGGAAGACCTTTCGTCTGTGGAGGGTGGTGGGGGCCAAGTCCTGGAAGATCTGGATCTTGTGGCCTTCGTACCTCAGGTCCGGGTTGTCCCTAGCCGCCTTCAAAATGGCCTCCTTCTCAGTGAAATAATGAAGCCTGGTGACGATGTCGGGCAGGAGACCCGCTTTTCCTCCCGCTCCAAAGACTCGGTGTGCGCGGTAGAGGCGCGGCGGGGGGGGCGTCTTCCTCGCCCCACACCGCTTGCAGGAGTAGGGCCACATAGGCCATGGTATTAGTCCCCTCTTCTCCAAGTGGCACACCCCGTATGCGGAGGTTGTTACGGCGTCCCCTATTTTCCAGGTCCTCCTGCTTGATCTGGAGCTGGATATGTTGTTCTTCGAGGGTCGCCACTCTCCGCCAGATCTGCTCTAGGTCTTCGGTGCGGGAATCGACCGTTTTTTCCAGGCCGTCGACCCGGTCGCCGAGGTCGGTGACTTCCTTGCGAAGTTCTTTGACGCACGTATGGACCTCCGACCTGAGGGATCCAATCTCAGTCTTTAGATCAGCCATGAAGGAGGACATGAAGGCCTGTGTCACCGGTGGAGAGTCGGCTGGCGGTGGGGGTTTCCCCCCTGATGATGATGGGGGGCCCCCGGAGGATGATGGCGATCCCGCCTTGCCCCACATGGAAGCCACTGATGCTCCTCTGGTCGTCGTGGGCGGGGGGTCCGGCTTGGTCCCCTTGCCGCGGGTCATGGTCCACTCAGGACGGCAAAGGGCAGTGGGGGGCAGGGCCAGTTGCTGTGCACGACCCCTGGTCTGTGGCGGGGGATATGCTGTGGGAGGCCGCGCTGGCGCCCTGTGATCCAGCTGCCCGGGTCCCACGATCAGGGGCTCAAGACCACGAGGCAGGAGATGGCGGTGCGCGCCGTGGCCCTCACGAGCCCGAAGCCGGATCGGTCCGCCAACAGAACGCGGGGCACACTCAAGCGAAGTCCAGGATGTGAAGGGGCCGCTGGAGCGGGGGTAGATGGCGCAGCCGGGGAGGCAAGGCAGCTTGTAGGTAGAGGAGGCGCCAGGGAGGCGATGGCAGCAGGTGTTCCACGGCAGGCAGGGCCTGGGGCCTACAGGCGGAGGGCCTCCGATGGCTCGTGGCGTGGCGCAGCCTCCCGGTCCCGTCTGGGTCAGGACCTACCCCCAGCGCGGCGCCCAGCCGGCCCCGCAGCGACGGCCGAGGAGTGTCCAGGAGGGCCCTCCCTAGTGTCCCAGCGTCTCAGTAGCAAGAGGCCCAGGGTCAGGGGGTAGAAGATGGCGGAGGCCCCCGGGGTCCCTGTATGCTCGCGGCAGGGTCGTCCAGTCTGCAGCCCACCAGGCTCGGCAGGGCCGGGTTGTAGCGGAGAGGCGGCCAGGGGATGCGTCCTGTTGAGCTGGGGCCCACCGAGGTTCAGGTCTCGCCAACACGCAGCGTCTGGTCCGCTCCCCAGATCGCTGCCTATGTGTCCAGGGCAGCAGGGAGCACTCAAGTAGGGGCCGTCTGCACGTGAGAGTCTGTCCTCCACCGAGGGGGGAAGATGGCGGGCAGACCAGCGGTCGAGCCCCGCTATCGCCGGGCCCCTCCGGGAGATGGAAAGGGGGGGAGGGCGGCGCGCTGCAGCTCACCAGATGGATCCAACGACGGGTGATGGAGCTGTGGTCAGGGCTCGTGGGCAGGGGGCCTCCGGCGACCCCTCCGGTCTGGGCCTGCTGTTCCCGCCAAAGCCGGGGGCTCTCGTAGATGCGGCGTCCAGGCCGCTGCTGTGCGCCCCGCCGGTGGCAGCCCGGCTCCGGCAGCTTCAGCGCGTCGCAGCTGGTGCCAGGCTGGTTCCGCTGGTGGATTGGAGCCGCAGGTGGGATCAGGGGTGCTCCGGAGCCTCACCCGGGTCGCAGTGCCGGTCCCCTCCTTGAGAGCCAGTCCAGATGTCTCGGCAGCGGACCCTGCGGCAAGATGGCGGCCAGCGGCCGAGCTCGGGGACCCCGGAGCTTTGTGCTGCGACCGCGTGAGTTCTCACAGCCGCGGTTCGCCGCCAGGAAGGATCACCAGCAGGGTCGGCAGTGCACCGGGGGTCCCCAGGAGTGGATGACCCCCGAAACTACGCTTAAACAGGCTTAATAGAGCAGCGGGGCGACGGAGCTCGCTCGAGACACGTCTGCTCACATCGCTGTCTCGGCCACGCCCCCATCCCCAGGTTTTTAAAGCCATCCTCCACTACACCCTGAGTGCAGTTTCTGGGTAGGCGTGGGGCCTGGCCATACAGGACATATAACACCGATTTGCTCCAGTTGATAGCATAACCGGAGTATTTTCCGAAATTGGTAAATATATCTAGGACCATGTGAATAGATCGTTAAGGATTTGTCAGGTATAGTACTATATCATCAGCATAGAGTGATATTCTATCTTCATGGTCATGGGACCACCTCATGCTCCTGGTCATAACATCTCTCCGTACCCATGCCGCCAAGGGTTCCAACATTAAAGCAAACAACAGTGGCAACAGAGGGCAGCCCTGTCTGGTGCCCCTACATAGGGAGATCCGTCTAGATGTGTAGTTATTCACCCTTATTTGTCCTGATATGTCTGTATATAATAATCTCACGCAACGCCTAAACTTGGGGCCCAATCCTATTCTTTCCAGAACCTCAAACATATAGGACCATTCTATCGAGTCGAACGCCATGGATGCGTCCAGGGAAAGTATGACTGCATCTTCTTCTACATACTGCGGTCGGGCCAGCACATTATTAAGTCGGCGAATGTTGAGAGCCGTATTTCGTCCAGGCATAAAGCCCGATTGGTCTGGGTGCACCAAAGAAGATATAACCGCACCCAATCGCGTAGCGAGCACCTTCACCAAAATCTTCGCTTCCATATTGATTAATGAGATTGGTCTATAGGAACGGCAATCCTCCACCGGCTTGCCAGCCTTGGGGATAACTACGATGCTTGCCATTCTCTGATTGGGGGGTAGATTGCCTTTTCCCCAACTTTCTTGATACATGCCCCGCAAATGTGGGACCACCTGGGAGGCCATCGCCTTAATAAATTCTACCGGGGTACCATTCGGCCCCATTGCCTTGCCCGATTTTATTTGGCCTATGGCTTTTCGGATTTTCTCATCTGTAAGGTCTGCCTCTAACGATTCCCTGTCCTCATCTGAGAGCAGGAATATCGCATTCCATTAAGAGTTGGCGTGACTCTTCCGCAGTATATATGACAGAGGGCGAATACACCTCTTCAAAATAGTCCGCAAATGCCTCTGCTATTTCCTCCGGGCATGAGACAACCCCTTTCGCCGGTGTTTGTAATCGGGGGACCCACCTGGAGCATTGTTCCCTCTTCTCTAACTTTCGCCCAATTCGTATAGCCTGTGATGGGTAGCAGTCTGTTTGGCTAGCATGTGTTCGCGGGCTTTTAGTTTATATTCCTCCCTCTTGAGCGTTAGATCATGTAGAGTCTCATTTGTTTGTTGGGTCGCATAGTCTGCCTCGAGCCGTCTAAGTGCTGCCTCTAGCTGCATCAATATTTCCCGCCGTTTTGCAACGTATTTCGTTTTCGGCGAGAGGGCATAGCCCTTCAAGACCACCTTATACGCCTCCCAGATCGTTTGTGCCGATTCAACGAATCCCACATTTTCCCCCAGAAAATATCCAGTTTGTACACTTAGCTCCTCTCTGATGTCAGGGATTTTAAGCAGCCATGGATTAATAACTATAGTGTGGCTCTGTTGTCGAGCTCCATGGGTGAAGTCTATTCCCACTGGGGAGTGATCTGAGAGGCCTCGAGGATATGTTTTGGGCCGTCTGAAATTACTCACCGAGGCTGCGTAGGTTAAAAAATAGTCTATCCGGGAGAGACTGCCATGTACACCGGAGAGGTATGTAAAGTCTATAGGGATACTCTGCAATTCCCGTCCTACATCTGAAAGCCTGAACGCCGTCGCAAAGTCTGCCATAAGCTCGTTTGACCTCATCCCTTGACGTCTGGGTTGTCTATCTGTTAAGTCGTTCAGACTATATTTACGGCTTTCCCTTCCCACTGAGCCTCGAACACTGCAAATCGTCCCGCTGTATCAGTTCGTGATTTAAAAACTATCAAAGGGACGTTTCTCTTGACCTAGATACACGTACCCCTGGAGCCAGTAGTATAATCAGCATGACAAGCAGTCTATAACTCCATCTGTTCAGAGCCTTGCTTTTGTTACCAACTAGGTGAGTCTCCTGCAAGAGCACCAGGTCTGGAGATTATCGCTTTAGATATTGTTGAACCATACCCCTTTTTATTTTATCCCCCAGCCCATTAACATTCCAAGTGAGGACAGAGAGCACTGACTCACGATCAGCCATTTTCAAACAGTGAAGCGAAAACCATTGTGCAGGATTGGAAACAGGGGCAATCCTTCCCTAGTCAATCTATACATAGTGGGAGTAGCATTAATAATCAATACGGCATTCAAAATGGGACTATAAAAAACGAGCCAATATACATCCTTACATGCAACATAGAGTCTATCCTTCAAATGCGTGTCAAGAGAACTGTCACAATAAACACATTTTTGGCAATCAAAACAATTACCCCTCCAACTCTTCGTCTCCCCCCCCAATCTCCCTTACCTCCCCCCACCCTGCTCCCCTGCCTGTGGATTCAAAACTACCCAACCCCAAACATGGCAGAGGGCCTCTCTCCCCCCCGAACACACTAGAAACGCTGAGGGAACTGGCCCCCCCTTCCACGGACATCGTATTTTGTCATTAATAAACCACAGCCAATAATGTACTATATAAGACGAAGCATTATCATGGCATATTGTTACAGTCAACCAATAAATCACATCATATATCCCGAGCATATAAAAAAAGAAAACACAGTATATCTATAGATCAGCAGAGCCGTGCGCCCCCCTCCCCCACACAGCCTCTACTTGCACAGGCGAACAGCTTCAGGCTCCATAGCAGCACACGAAGCCGAATTATTCCTGTTCATCCAGTCTGCTCTATTTTGTTGTATCGTCCGTTGCCGCTGCTTCTAGTCGAGGATAGTTTTGTATCCCCGTTTTGTCAAGGCGATGTCTGTTCTGGCCTCCCAGGTGATTCAAAGAACCATGACTTACCATCTGATTCCACTCTCAGTTTTGCTGGGAAAAACATTGCACATTTGACTTCCCTGTCCCCAAGTTCTTTTTTCTCCGCTTGGAAACTTCTCCTCTGTGCCTGAACCTTGGCCGTGAAGTCAGGAAAGAAAGTCACTTCATAGTTGTCAATCTTTAGCGGAGGGCCGGATCTAGACGTTTGCAGTATTATGTCCCTTTCGCGATAGTTAAACACTCTGGCGATCAGTGGCCTTGGGGTCGCGCCAAGTTTTGGCCGACCGCCTGGAACCCTATGGGCCCTCTCAATAGAAAAGTAACTGGACAGCTGTTTAGGTTTCAGGTGTTTCGTGATTAGTTCTTCTACATAGAGATCTGCAGCCGGCCCCTCCGTTCGTTCCGGAACACCTAAAATTTGTATGTTGTTACGGCGGGCCCTCCCTTCATGGTCATCAAGTAGTTGCGACATTCTGTCTTGCTTTTTCCCCATTTCCAACATCTGACGTTGGAGTTCCGAGGTGTTTTCCTGCAGTGCAGTCGTCACTACCTTAAGCTCTTTCACTTTCTCATCCATTTTTCTAAAGTTGGCTCTAAGTAGCGAAACTTCTACTGTGACCGAATCTACCGAGGTGCGCATTCCACCTATTGCTGCCATAACATCATGGAGAATTGGCTCTGGTCTAGTTGTCGGCGTCGCTCCTGATCCTTCTTTACCTGAATTTGGTAAGTCGCCCTTTTCTCCACCTTGAGTCCAGGCAAATTTCGCCAATTGTCTCTTGGCGCTGTTTCTCGACCCTTTGCCTCCCGTCGCCATCTTCAGAGACGTTCCAGAAGTCCCTCAGGCAGTCAGATAGATCGGTCGACTGTGACCCTTTCCGCCGAGGACTGCGACCAAGCTGCGCTGGAACTGGTCTCTCGTCCCACCACCCCCTCGTTGGTAGAACTGCAATCTCTATTTTCCTCCTTGCGATCTTGAGGTGCGAAACCCCTGGCTGTGAAATAGGCAGTGGGTCCAATCGTGTCAGATACCAACGAATTCCAGTGGCTTTATCCTCCCCTAACCCGAGCGTTCATCAAAGGCCATATCCTGGTCTCCAACCGAGCCTTTGGGGTCATCAGCAGCATCTACATTTACAAAGGGCTATTGGGTCCCACCGCGGCACAGGCGGGCAGCAAGCATTCAAAATATCCTCGGTGGGGGCCCTCATACAATGATAGGTAGACCAGAGCAAACGGTGGCGCGGCCCTGCTTGAGCCCACGAGGGGAAAGAGGAATCGGGCAGGCCTTCATGGGATCTGCAGCCCGTGTCCATCAGCAACTACCCCTTGCCTCAGTGTAGGATTCGGTACTTGCAGGACCCAAGCTACCAGTGCACTTCACAGCCAGTGTCTTCAAATGAGAGGGGGGGCCGCAGTCCAAAAGCCCTCTGTTCCCCGTTGTATGCAAGGCCCCTGGTTCGGTATCCCAGGTCTCCCAGGTCGGATCGGGCCTCCACCTCGTCACCCAGAGCAGCCGCTATAGGCCCACAAACCGGGCCTCGAGTATGGCTGTCCCCCGGCACCACTGAAAGCAGTCTGTGACTCAGGGCTCAATAGTTTCGCAGCTGGCCCCTCTCTCCTTACCGCTCACACCGCGGCGATCAGCCACCTGCAGGGGGCTCCTCAGTAGCAGCCGCCAAAAATCGCTGCGACTCCCGCGGCCGCCACTCCTATCCCCGCCGTCAATTGCCGCTAGGCCCCAAAGCCGGGGCCTCAATTTATGCACCGCCCCGGAGCCGCAACCTCGGCGCTCCGGTCCACGTTCGTCAGCGCCTCCTGTGTTGCTCCAATCACTTAGATGCGACCCGCGTCATGGGCCAACGCCGCCATCTTCACCCCGCAGGCTCCTAGGACTTCGGCAGCGTTTTTCCAGTCACGAAAGGTGTGGGCCCTCAGACATACACTCCGCTGCAGTGGGGGGTGGATCACACACCCCTCCGTTTAGTGTTGGGCTGTAAACTCGGGTCTCGTTGGCTGAAACACACTGAAAACGCCGTGGATGGGCGAGAGCTCAATCAGGCCACAGCCATCGCTCTTGGCTGCTAGCCACGCCCTCCGTCATTCTCTTTGGATCCAATACCTTCCGGTTCCAAGACTAAATCTAGTTCGAAGCCGAAACCCTCCATACCGAAACAGAAGCATGCTTCGGAGCCGAAATCTTCCTCTCACAAAAGCGTCCGCTCATATTATGCTGACCTTCATTACGGAGTCCTGGACAGATAAATCCTCTGGTCCTGATTTAGTTAAAGCTACACCCCCAGGGTTTCTTCGCATAATATCCTGGAACCCTCCTTCCTTACAGACTCTAACGTGGCCCGCGAAGCATTGTCGTTCAGTGTTCGTACCTCTTGCCAGGATACATTTAAAGCGATCCTCCTGTACCACCCTCCGGGCCCCAGAGGCACTTTTTTAGAGTCTGTGGGGAGGCCTCTGGAGGAGGTACTTTGAGCTAACTCTTTCACAGTACTGGGGGGGTTTAGTTTTATCTTGTAGATCTCACTGACCCTGATACTATAAAGCTTGCAACAAGTTATGAGCGTGGGGACCTTAAGCATCTGGTAGAAGGTCCCACCCATGTAGCTGGACATACGTTAGATGGTGTATTTTCCAATTATTCTAACCTGACCTGCACTGAGGTCCTGCCACTCCCTTGGACAGATCACTCTGCCATTCTATTCAACCTGGCACGGCCAGCCTACCATCAACGTAAATCAGAGCCCAAGGAACAGATAGAAATAAGGGCATGGAAAGGTATCAATGACCTAGACCTGGGTAATCTTCTAAAAACCACAGCTCACAACTTTCCGCCTAGAGTCGATAAAACCACGACAGCCTATACGGAATGGATAGAGGCTGCTTGCAGCAATGTAGCACCAGTAAAAATGTGGTCCCCTAGGCGGGTCACACCATCAGCTCCATGGTATACTGAAGATTTGAGAAACTTAAAACTAGATTGCAAATGACTAGAGCGAGCTTGGAGAAAAGGCTACACTGAGACTGATAAAGAGGCGTATAAACTAAGTCTTATGCTCTACAAAAAAAATTACTCCTTGATACTAAAAGGTTAGTTTTAGCTGAGCAGATTAGTAAGGCTAAATCCTCTTCCATAGAACTATTCAAAAGCATAGCTAAACTCACTTCTCTCAACTTACCTAAAACAGACAGCACCCCTGAATTATGTGAAACGTTAGCTAGGTTTTTTAAACAAAAGGTGGAAGCCATCTTCTCCTCTTTTATGGACTTACAGAAAGAGGATATTGAGGCACTAGACATGGTCATGACTAAGATCTAAAACAATCTTGATATTGGATAGCTTTACGCCACTGGAGACACAAGAGTCCATTAAACTCCTGCTTTCAATCCGCTCTGGATCCCTTTGGACCCTGGCCCTGCATTTGTGAGCAAACTAGTCCCGGAGATTATTGGGACGGCTCTTACCCACGTTTAATACTATTCTTAATGCAGGGCAGTTACCCAAAAGATTGAAAATCGCATCCATCCTCCACCTGCTCAAAAAACAAAACCTTGATCCGAAGGACCCAAGCAACTACAGGTCTATCTCACGCCTTCCTCTTCCAGAAAAGATGTTAGAAAAAGCAGTGAATATCCAACTCAGCCAGTTTCTCCAGCATACTGTATCCAACTCGATATGCCTTTCATGCTGGTCATAGCACAGAGTTGGCCTTGATTAAATCAACAGAGGAGGTAAGAGAGGCCTTGGACCAGAGAGGCACCAGGGTACTCAGTATATCAGAAGTAGGGGTTCAAGGCAATCTTGGAACGTTCTGAAATCTTTTCTTACTGATAGAATCCAAACGGTCGATTTGGATAAAAATAAGTCTGAACCTTTTTCCTCACAATGTAGAGTTCTACAGGGGTCTGCCCTTAGCCTCACACTTTTTAATGTATATGTGTCCCCTCTGGCACTCTTAAGATCTTATGGGTTTAAACTGATGTCCTATGCAGACGGTACGCAAATAGTGCTATCCCTCCAACGTGGCCAGGAAGCCGAAATGGGAATTAGATGCCATGATTGCATGAAAGCTATTGCGGGGTGGATGTCATCAAACTGTTTGAAACTAAATTCAGGAAACACAGAGGTCATTATATCTGGAAACAACTTGCACCTCTGGACACCTGACTGGTGGCCGGAAGAACTGGGTAATCTCCCTGTTCCTGACAAGAAAGTGAAGAACTTTAAGGTCATTGTTGATGACAGACTCACATTTGGAGACCAGATAAGCGGGGTTGTCTCTGCAAGCTTTTTTCTTCTCAGAATTCGGAAAAAACTAAAGTTCCTTCTTCCAAACAAGCATTGGAAATGCAATAGGTCTCGCATTAGAAAAGTTGGAGTTATTGGTCTTGTAAATGACATATTTTATTTATTTGTTGGTTTTTAAAATTGCTAAATTGATGGCTTTGTCATTTACAATGCCAATAGTTATAACTTTCGCGAATGTGACACCTATAGCATTTGGAATGCAACATGTTTTGTATTTACGTGACTTAGATGGCAGCTCTGGTCGTTAGGCCCTATCTCTAGAGAGCAGGAGAGTGCAGCAGGGGAGAGAAGCACAGCAATGCAATAGGTCTCGCATTAGGAAAGTTTGAGCTATTGGTATTGTAAAGGACACATTTTTTATTTATGTGCTTGTTTTGAAAATAGCGAAATTAATAGCTTTGTTATTTACAATGCCAATAGTTTTATCTTTCGCAAATGTGACACCTATTGTAACACAATATGTGTTGTGAGGGTGAGTGAGGGTGAGGGTGAGGGGTTGAGGGTGAGGGGTTGAGGGTGAGTGAGGGTGAGGGGTTGAGGGTGGGTGAGGGGTTGAGGGTGAGTGAGGGTGAGGGGTTGAGGTTGAGTGAGGGGTTGAGGGTGAGTGAGGGTGAGGGGTTGAGTGAGGGTGAGGGTGAGTGAGGGGTTGAGGGTGAGGGGTTGAGGGTGAGTGAGGGTGAGTGAGGGTGAGGGGTTGAGGGTGAGTGAGGGTGAGGGTGAGTGAGGGTGAGGGTGAGTGAGGGTGAGGGGTTGAGGGTGAGTGAGGGTGAGGGTGAGTGAGTGAGGGTGAGGGGTTGAGGGTGAGTGAGGGTGAGGGTGAGTGAGGGTGAGGGTGAGTGAGGGTGAGGGGTTGAGGGTGAGGGGTTGAAGGTGAGGGGTTGAGGGTGAGTGAGGGGTTGAGGGTGAGTGAGTGAGGGTGAGGGGTTGAGGGTGAGTGGGGGTGAGGACAGCAGTCACTGGACTGATTCTTTCCCGTTTGGACTACTGTAATGGTCTCTACTTGAACATTCAAAAGAGACACATGAACAGGCTCCAAATTGTGCAGAACGCGGCCGCTAGGCTGCTAACGGGTACTCTCAGGTTTGTTTCTGTTAAAAAAAAGAGTCTCAGACTTCTCCACTGGCTTCCAGTGAAACAACTGGCGCAGTTTAAAGCCCTCTGCACTGTTTTCAAGGCACTAAATGGTGCATGCCCGACTATATGAACCAAAGGTTCAGTTGGTACGTTCCTGGAAGAACTCTGCGCTCTCTGAAAGCTAGTCAAGTGATTGTTCCCCAGTTAAAAAAGCTAGCTGGGGTGGCTGGAGCTTTACTACAAGCGCCACAAGAGATTGCAACAATTTACCTTTTTACTTGAGGAATGCAACCAAACTCCTTACCTTTAGGAAAGGGCTGAAAACCTGGCTGTTTTTGGAATAGTCTTCCTCTATTTCAAGCAACCAATTAGGCAGTGCTCAGCACCAGGACACCTTAGGGTAACAGATGCGCTCTAGAAATTTTAATAACATAACCTAACCCATCTTGGCACCCAACCTTTCGATGCCAAAATCAAGACAACCTGTCAGAGCCTTATGACCCAAAATTCGACTCTGTTCCTCCCAATTTGGATCCTAAACAGAAAAACATTTATATCAATCCTGATATAGGACATATTCATGCTAAATCTAGACTGAAACACAAGCTTCCATCTAAAGACGCTCTTTATAATATTTCTTTAAAGAAGGACATGGCTACCAGCCCTGCTTATCCAGCCTGTCGTCCCCTCCACCTCTACGCTCTTCTCTACATTTAGATCACCTACACATTACATCTATGGGATCTCCACTTTTACAGCCTGGGGGGATGATATTGATGAGGATGATGCTCAATTACCTATAGACCAATGGAGCGATTATACCATTGACCCTCCATTAGACACTGATCCAGACTTTTACCCTGCAAAGCCATCCCCACCTGAAGATAATATGGCTTATCAATAACTCATTGGTAGAGCAGCAGAGTACCATGAGATAGCATTACATAAAAAGTCATTAGAAGAGGACTTTTTATTCAACATTCTTGGGTCCACTCGCAGGTCAAGCTAGACACACCCTATGCTGACGGGCATGCTGAGGCATGCAAATGACATCTTCAAAGAACCTCCCTGTGCAAGCAAGAGTTTTGACTCCTAGAGTCGACAAAAAATATCTTTATCAAACGTCAACAGCCTCTTGACTCCATGGAAGTGTCCAATGCCACACAAAAGAGCTATTTCTCAAACTTCTGGTGATGCACCATCCCCAGACAAAGAATCTAAGCTCATAGATTCTTCAGAAAATGTGTATCCGATCAAGCTGCCAATCACTGGCAAATCGCAAATACACCGTGCCTATTAGCTAGGTACGACAGGGCACACTGGGATAAAATGGAGCAACTGCTCCAATATCTCCCGGAAGAACACAAGGTTAAAGCTCAAGAATTGGTTCAAGAGGGCAAGCTTATTTCAAACTCTTCAATTAGGTGTGCTCTAGACGCTGCTGACACCGCAGCTAGAACAATGAATACCAGCTTTCTCCTGAGAAGGCATGCATGACTTAGGATTTCTGGGTTTAAACCTGAAGTCCAAAAGTTTATCCTAAATAGCCCCTGTGACAAGGAACATCTTTTTGGTCCTGAGGTCAATCAGGCTCTTGAAAAGATGAAAAAGGACACTGAAGTGGCATAGTCCACGGGAGCACTCCAGACTCCTTCAAATAGAGGCTCCTTTTGCCACTCCTTTTATTGGGCAGGGGTCTAAAACCATACCCTCAGACCCAAATGCTTCCCCTTCCAAAGGTAACACCCAATCCTCTTCCTTTAGAGGTTTCTATAGAGGAGGGTATAGAGGAAACAACGCTAAAGCTAGGGGTAAAGCTGCCACACCCCGCAACACCCCTTCCCCCAGTAAGCATTGACTTGCCCACACTTCCCCCCGATTACTTAACACCTGTCGGGGAAAGACTTGTTTCTCCCCTTTTGGCAATTCATAACAACCGACAAATGGGTAATCGCACCTATCCAACATGGTTATTGCCTGGAGCTTCCCACCAACCTTCCAAACATTCCACCTCGCTCTCACAAAACAAGAAGTGCAATCACTCTTACTAAAGGGCGCCAAAGAACCAGTTCCATTCCAGTTCCAAGGTTCAGGGGTGTACTCTCTCGCTACTTGCTAATCCCCAAAAAGGATGGCTCCTTAAGATCACATTTGGATCTCAGAGTGTTAAATCTGTATATACTGTCAGAACACTTCCATATGGTAACGCACCAACAAGTACTTCCACTTTAAATGGGCGGGGCGGAAGGGAGAGACTTAGTCAGGGAAGTGAGGCGGGGAATAGCTAAAATAGACCGGGCGAGGGCTTTGGAACAGCTAGTGGGTGAGTTAGCAGCTGACAGGGAGGGATCCAGTAGAGTGGAATCTGCGAAACAGATAGCACAGGACCAGGAAGAGGGGGGAGGTGAACAGGTGGATCAAGGATAGATCGGCTAACTCAGCACCCTGAACCAAGACAAGACCCATAATGAGCTAGCGACACCCGGAGGCACATCTACTTAGAGCCAACAGCAACTCAAGGGGGTGGGGAGGAGAGAGTTTAGTTCTTTGGTAGTTAGGTTAGATATACCAGAGAGTAAACACATTACAATACATGTATAATGTTACAGTGATTCATGTAAGATGAGACTCTTTGAAAACTCAATAAAATCTGGTTTGAAAATAAACAAAAAAACAAGTGCTTCCACTTCTACAACAAGGTGAGTTTATTTCCACACTAGACTTAAAAGACGCATACTTTCACATTCCAGTTCATCCAGCTCATCGCAAATAACTCAGATTTGTGATAGCAGGTGAACACTATCAGTTCAAAGTAATCCCATTCGGTGGAACTACTGCTACCAGAGTCTTTACAAAGGCCTCGCAGTAGTGGCTGCTCACCTCAGAAAAAAACATATTTATGACTTCCTGTACCTAGACGAATGGCTCATCAAAGCCAGCTCGTATCACAAATGTCTGCAACACATTCAGATCACACTGGACCTACTCCACCAATTGGGTTTCACAGTCAATGAGCAAAAATCTCACCTGCAGTCTTCACAGATAGTCTTATCTAGGAACCACCCTCAACACTCGCACAGCTCTAGCCTCTCCCAATGCAGCCACAATTCACAACATCCAAACTCTGTTGCTACAGTTTCAAACCAACCAAATCTTGCCACCTGGAACTTTCATGCAACTGCTAGGAATTATGGTGTCATGCTTTGCAATAGTGCTCCATGCAAGACTACACATGCGTCCTCTCCAAGATTGCTTAGCACGTCAGTGGAATCAGTCACAGGGTCAATTAACTGATCTAGTGTTGGTAGACCGCAGCATCCATCTATCTCTGCAGTGGTGGATCCCACAAAATCTGTCAAACGGGCAGCCCTTCATCGACCCTCTTCCACACATCGTGCTAACAGACTCATCTTTCACAGGTTGAGACGCCCATCTCCACGATTACACAATCTAGGGCCTAAGGGACAACTAGCACAAACAGCTCCTTATCAACTATCCAGAGCTGCTAGCAGTATTTCTAGCGATTAAAGATTTTCAGTCTCCTCTCAAAGGCAAATTTGTCCTAGTCCGCACGCACAACATCACAGCTATGTACTATAAACAAAAACATGGGGGAAGACACTCTCTTCAACTGGCATGCCTCTCTCAGAGCATTTGGAGCTGGGCAATCCATCACAAGATTCATCTTCTGGCAGAGCACCTTCCAGAAGTAAACAATCAGATTGCCCACCTCCAGCAGAAAGAGGCAGCAAATACACAAGTGGGAACTTCATCCCCAAGTTCTCCTTCCATACTTTTAACAATGGGGATTTCCACAAAATAGATCTGTTTGCCGTTGTGGACAACTCAAAATATGCAAACTTCGCCTCCAGATTCCCACACCCTCTATCCAAAGTCAATGCCCTATGGATAAATTGGTCAGGAATATTTGCCTACGGTTTTCTGCCTGTCCCACTCCTTCCGTTTCTGGTTCACAAACTCAGGCAAACATCCCTCACACTGATTTAGTAGCCCCCACATGGTCTCGCCAAACATGGTACACCACCCTGTTGGAGTTGTCAGTAGTTCCACATCAAAAACTGCATCTCACTGTAGAAAGGTGGAATCTGACTATATGGTTACCCCCACTTTTATGCTGGTGCTTTGCTGGTTTTCGACTTAGTTGGACTGGGATCCTGCTATTCAGGGCCCCAGTCTATCTGCTTTCTCTATAAAAGGGATTCCATGTACATTAGGTACCAAGGGCATAGGTACCCCAGAGGCCTACCTGGGGCTGAAGCATGTGTTATGCCACCCCTGGGAAGCCTTCCGAAATGGCATCACAGGGCTGCACTTGCAGCCTGGGTAAGGTGGTGTAAGCACCCCTTACTGGGATATAGTATACCTATATCCACCATTTAAAACCGACACATATTAACCTATAAGTCACTCCTATGGCAGGCCTTGACATTCCTGAAGGCAGAGTGCTTGGTTTTGTGTGAGAGGGTTCCCTAGCATGAGCTGAGCCCCTCTGAAGCTTTCGGAAATCCTTCCTTATAGTTGTTCTGTGATATGGCCATCAACAATCAATAAACCCTGTCCTTTGGGCGTAAAAAATGTGCCAGTATATTTTGTAACAGACCAGTCACATGTTCATGATCTCTGTTACACTCCCCTATCCACAGTCTTCTCAACGGGGGTATTCACTGCAGTACGTCCAATCTTTTTTAGAAAGTTAAAAAGAAAGAAACCATATTGGCCAACAACTCCTGACAATCACATAGAACAAAACTGTCTGAGACTTTAATCAATACAGAAAATCCACCGCATAGGATTAACAGGCCCACGACATACGGTGAGATGTAGACTAGCCGGGCTTTGGTGTGGCCACACCCGTTTTACGAGGCAGTAGAAACATGCCACTTAGCTGTTGTGGCGTGTATCTGTAGAGTGCTAGTTGCAGGGTTATGAACGAAGCAGTACATAATTCTATCGTGTGTATGCTGTTTCGGGCTTTAGAAGGCTACAGGTTCGTCGATAATGGCCTCCGGTCATTAATAGCTTAGACTCTAGGTTGATATACTATCATTGTTATGTAGTGTGTAAGTCATGGTAGTGCAACATTACCGCTGGACTGTTTGTGTTTTGTTAAATAATACTACATGTTCTGGCCATAACAAAAGGTCTGAGGAAATTGGTAGAACTCCCACGAGTTTTAAATAAGATAGTACAAGTGGTTTTTTATGCTTTATGCAACATACTTACAAAGTAATGAACACTGTTGACATCTGTGTTTGTATGTTTCCGGTTTTGTCCCCTACTTTGTGCTCCGTAGATTGATGATTACAATCGCAGTGACCATAGCAAGAGAAATTCATCTCTGGAGTAATATTTGATGCTCGGGTGCCTTAGCGGCCTGTATGATTGCAGTGGGTTGCCTGAGGGTAATTATTGAGAATGCATTACACACACAGGTTTTAAATGGTGGCAGACTGGGTTTTTAATGTTTCCATTATTGTCCTTTCCTTCCTGACAGTTTACATAGAGCATAGTGTCCAACAGTGGTGTGGCAACAAGGTGTGCAGCCATGACGAATCTGCCAAATATATTGAGGCAGAGAAACATGTTGGCGATAGGTAATGGTATGCGATGGTAGCTACCAGCCTTTTTAATTCAATAGTTCACACCTAGTATCTAGGAATAAAAATTGTGGAGAGGTGTGCCTATTGATTTTAAGCACATTTATTTGTCACAAGCAGATTGTATCTGCTACCACTTTCTTTTTTAACTATTTGGTTTTTGTTTGGACACACTTTTTCTTTTGAACTGAATGACGACCAGTGATGAGAAAGGGGCCCAGTCTGGTGATTACATGACAGTTGCCCCGATGGCGGTGTTCCCGTGAGGTGTCATTCGGTTCTTCACACATTTTTTTGCAGAAATCTGTCTGCTGTTAATCCTATGCGGTGGATTTTCTGTATTGATTAAGGTCTCAGACAGTTTTGTTCTATGTGATTGTCAGGAGTTGTTGGCCAATATGGTTTCTTTCTTTTTAACTTTCTAAAAAAGATTGGACGTACTGCAGTAAATACCCACGTACAGAAGACGGTGGATAGGGGAGTGTAACAGAGATCATGAACATGAGACTGGTCTGTTACAAAATATACTGACACATTTGTTTACGCCCAAAGGACAGGGTTTATTGATTGTTGATGGTCTTTGAGTGGAGAGCAACCCTGTCCTTTTCTTTCCCTCTGAGCTCCTCTTTGTGATAGACTGTGATATGGCCATACCATATACTCTTAGGTGCATTATAATCCTCGCGGTTAATGTGAACTTTGGTTTGGCTTTATCAAAACATGTTGTGTTTCGTGTCAAACACTTTGGAATACTACCCCCCTCCCCTCCCCTGCCAGTTCTGGCAGGGGGGGTAGCATTCCACCCATCTAGAAGGAGAAGACATGTACACACTTACTTTCCCGGGAATAGTTTAAAAGAGCCCCAGCATCACAAAATGGATGCTGCATTTCTGCTCGCGGCGCCTTCGCAATCCCTAGTCCATTGGCTAGTGGGTCCCCACGAAGGAATCTACTTTGATTCTTGGGGCATTCCTGGTTGCTCCAGATGTGCCCTGACTCCCCTCCAAAGGGTGAGTCCCTCAGGCCTTGCTAGTCTGCACCAAAGCCAATCTTGTCATCTTGCATGGGTTGCTGTTGCCAATGCTTTTTGGGTCCAATCCGGATACCGACGCTGCAGCACTCGACATCCGAAGTGGGATAGCTTGAATCCAGCTCCTGGTTGTTGTCGACGCCTCCTGGACCTCGTGGCTGAAGAGTCACGCTTCACCTCCTCCACTTGAAAGCACCCGACATCGGCTGGCATCTTCTTGTCACCATCCTGGTCACTGGCTAGTGACCCAAACTCTGTCCCCGCTGCTTTCAGGTTCTTCAGATCTCCGATCCACCCTTGGATCCATCCGGACATTTTTCCCCTGGTCGCCTGCAGCACTTCTTTGCAGCGCTCTATAGGAAACGATGACGAAACCCGACACGAAAAGACACCTATGCACCCGGCTTCCCTGGGTGAGGTAACACGAGTACTTCGGTGCTCCCGTGGGTCTTGACTCTCGAAGTGTCCAGTACTGAAGGGGTTCCACCGTAGTCCACTCCTAAGTGTCCCTAATCTTTAACTTTGTAACTTAAATTTCGCCATAGAAGTCCATGGTGATTCGCGGCTGTGTTTAGACACTGTACGCGTTCCCCGTGAGTCTCCTGCGTCCCTACCTTGGGTGGTTCCTGGTTGCCCCAGCGGTTCTACAGGCACTAGGCCTAACTTCTATCCCTCACGTGGTTTTTATACCACTTTCTTAGTATATGGTTTGTGAGGCCCCTAGGGCAAAACGTATACTGTGCTAATTTACTGTGTGCTATTTAAGTTCTTGTATTGCACTTTTGCCTCGAGCCTCATAAAGAGACTAGAGGGGTGTGTTTTAGAATAAATGCATATATTTTATATATATATATACCTGGTGTGGTGCTCTTTCATTTGATCATTCAAGAGATTATAGACTGGTAAAACAAGCTGCTTTACATTCCTTCAAGACTTAGCCTGAAGGCTGCTCTCCACAGCTACCACTAGGATAGCTTTCTATAAAGGTTGTCTTAAACCTACCATCAATAAGGGTCGTTTGGACTGGTGCAAGGTGCCCGCTAGAAATGTGTACATCATATGCCAGGCCAACTTCTCTCACTCACCTCCTGTCTTCTCACTCAGAACCATGGAGAAATCAGGCATTTAAGTCCCAAGGAGCTCAACTTAGCAATTTGGCTCCTGAAATCAGAGAGTTGAATATTTAAACTGACTATCAGACTATGTGACTATTCTAAAAGAAGTAAGAAAGCCTACTACTAGAGCTTGTTATGCAGCAAAGTGGAAACAAGTTGTTGTCTATGGTAAAAACAACAAAATTAATCCTCTAGATGCTTCTGTTCAAAACATTATTTGTTGCCTTTTGCACCTACAGTAAACTGGTCTAGCTTACACTTCTATTTGTTTGCACCTTTCAGCTATAGCGGCATATTTGCAAAACAGATAGCATTTATCCTTGTTCTAAGTTGCTGTCATTAAAGCCTTTATGGCAGGCATAAAGTGAGTAATACCACCGAGGGTACCTGCAGCACCAGTGTTGAACCTTATCATTGTGCTTACAAGACTTATGGGTCCACCCTTTGAATAGTTACATAATTGTCCTTTACAGTTTCTTTCATGGAAGGTTGCATTTCTCATTGTTATCAATTTGTTAACCCTTCGCCGCAGCGCAAATTTCGTCGCGGTGTGGGTGCGGCACTGCGGTGCTCATGATGGCTCCTGGCCGTCATGAGTCACGGTAGGCGTGTGCTCATGACGGCCTGGACTCGTCAGAACTCCGCCCACTGATTAATTCGCCCGCACAGGCGGGGAATTAATTGCGCGTGGGTGGAGCAAAACGGCATGACGGCTCCAGGCCATCATGAGCACCAAAGTGGTTAAGGAGAGTTGAACTGCAGGCATTAACCTTAAAAGAACCCTTCTTTCAGCTTCATAAAGGTAGGGTAGTTCTTCACACCAATCCAAAGTTCCTCCCTTAAGTTGTTTCTGCTTTTCACATTAACCAATCGGTTGAGTTACCTGTGTGCTTCCCTAAACCCGAATCTGTAGCCGAATGAGCTCTTCGCGCACTTGATGTCAGAAGAGCGTTATTGTACTATATTGAGAGGACAGAACTCTTTTGTAAGACAAAGCAACTGTTTGTTGCTTTTGCTCCACCTCACAAAGGCAATCCCATCTCTAAAACTGGTATTTCAAGATGGATTGTTAAATGCATTCAAACTTGCTATGCAAAAGCTAAAAGAACTTTATTTGTACCCCCTAGACCGGATCGTACTCGTAAAATAGGGGCATCTATGGCCTTTTTAGGTAACATTCCTATAGCTGACATCTGTAAAGCAGCAACATGGTCTACACCACACACATTTACAAAGCACTACTGTGTTGATGTATTAGCACCCCAACGAGTCAGTGTAGGACAAGAGGTGCTAAAGACACTTTTTCAGACAATTGCAACATCTCCTTGTTAGCCACTCCTTTGGGAGAATACTGGTATATAGTCTAAGCAAAGCATTTGTATCTACAGCACACAGGCCTCGAACGGATTGTGTCACTTACCCAGTAAGCATCTGTTCTTGGCAGGTAGAGCTGTAGATTCACATGCGTCCTCCTACCTTCCTGGACACCTGTAGTTGTTGCAGTTCTCATTATTTTACATTACATACACATGGACATCTCTTTACCACGCTCACTTACTGTATTCGCACCCTTTTGCTGGTAAACAATCTAACCATGTAATCAGTACCCATACGCACCATCACCGAAAGGGGGAGTCACTTTACCTCGTGACTAGAAAGAGTTCTTAGAAGAAAAACAACTTGCAAACATCCGGACCCAACACTAGATGGTAGGAGTATGCAGAGCATGTGAATCTACAGCTCTATATGCCAAGAGAAGATGTTTACTGGGTAAGTAACATAATCCATTCCTACCGCATTTAAAAATTATTTTTCAAAATAAAATATATATTCTATTTTTGAAAAAATATTTTTATATTTATTATAAATTAATAATCTAACAGTTAAATTAATACCTCAGTATTAATATACTTCCCCACCCATAGCCCCTGTATTCATAATATCCCGCTCCTAATAATGAATTTGTAAATAAACTTAACATATAATAATCCAATGTCAGTATATGAAATATAGAACTTTTTTGCAATAGCCTAGCAATTTAAAAAGTAAATCAATACCTGATTAATAATACAATTCCCCAACCATAGACCCTGTATCCCTAACATCCTGCCCCAAATTACTAATTTGTAAGTAATATATAAATATTATATACATTATATTTTAAAATTCATAATGTAATTTGTAGAAATAAACTAATAAATGACAAAAAAAATCCCACTTTTTATAAGACTTAACATACTTACCATAATGCGTAGTAAAGGCGTACTTGGTAAAGGCATTCATGGAAAGGAAATGCGTCGTAATGGTATATGCGTGGTAAAGACACATGCAGTGAAAATACTTTGGGCTTCATCACGGGTTTCACTTTCCACTGCTGCATTATGATGCAGGCGGTTGAAACTGAAACCAGCCGGTCATTCTGGCTGGATTCCGACATGCTCAAGAAGCCCATCAGCCAGTTGGAGACTGGCACGTAATCTAGGTGGTCGGGTTTCTGCCTTTGGGATTATGATGCACGATTTTACACAGGCTTCCCATGCTGGGCTTTCCGACATGGAAATCCAGCCGGAAAGCGATTTTGGGGGGACCCTAGCAGGGCCCCATTCACCTTGCGGCCTCCAGTTGGCGGCTGCCCCTGTTAAGCCCTGCACCGTGTGTCAGGCACCCTGAGGTGCCTGCCACGCAGTGCAGGGATTAACAGAATCTCCTATTTCTCTATGGGAGCTTGTGTTACGGTCGGTTTACGGCCGCAGCACAGGCTTACATAGAGAAATGGGAGTATGTGACCACACCATGTGCGGTCGCATTGTGATTGAGGTGTTGGGACCACCAACCGGAGGTCGTTTGGTCCCGAGACCGCGTCGGTCGGAGTCAGAATCAAGCCCTAAATGGTAAAGGCATTGTGTGGTTAAGACTGCGTGGTTTAGGATTTTTTCCCTTTGTCACTTACCCTTCTGATATAATTACATAAAATATATAAAAAGGGTTTGAGGCACTGAAACATTTTTACAATCGTTGATTTGATCAAACATAAGTCAATGTCAATGATCAATTGATATTTTTTTATTTTTGTAAAATAAGTCTTCAGATCCCAAATACCCAAACAGATCATATGAATGTCACCAAGATGTCAGATTCTTCTTATCAATTTTTGTGTATGAGGGTTGAGTCACAGTGAGCTGATGTTTACAACATATGCATGATGTAACTCTCATAATGATGCTAGCCAATATAAGTATATCCAAATGAGGCAAATATCATATAGACTACAAAGACTGAACACAATGTATTTTGCATAGCGTCTCAAAGAATACATACTGACTTAGTGCTTGAATCTGTTACTACATTTAGAGGACTGGTGTGCAAGAAAACAAAATTCAATTTTTGTCAAACTAGACATTTCTTCTATTGAAGTGTTACTATAAATAGGACAGGATACAATCTCCCTAACAAATATATTCATCACAAAATGGTATCCTACAACCTATGACCCCAAAACGTTTTTTTTTTTATTTGGTCAATGTGGACAACAACGGCAGGTAACCTATCAGCAACCCCACTTGTTATTAAAGACCCTCACCTACTCTTTTAGTGGAATACTTTATCATCAGGTGTCATCCTGGTCTCTATAAACCAGGATGGGCATTTTCCAGGGAGCACTTATGATACTATCTTGCTGGGGACTTCCAAAAGTTAAAATTGCCTTAGGAATACGCAGGTATCCCTTTACTAACAGGTGGCCAGGGTCAGACTAACTTAAAGGGCAAATAGACAGTACCCGATGGGTTGGTCTGACAGGTCAGTGTGTCGGGTGTCTTTTTGGCTTTTTGTGGGCCTGTTTTATGGTCTGCTAAGATGTTTTTTTACTGTCGATTTCACTGATATTAAAACAAAATTGCCTTTAGAAAGGTCAAATCAATGCTGTCTTCCATACCTTGCAAAACACATGTACAGCTTGTCTGTACAAGTTCAAAACTTTTCCAATTTGCACACATGGGCTATGTTTTTTTAGCTAACTAATTCACTAATTGGGGCCATTTTTATTTTGGTGTCCACACCTATTTTTTGGCCCAGTTCGACCCTGCAGGTGTCCCTGGAATGAACAAAAACAGACTTTGAGTATTGCTGGGGTAAAATGTCCTTACACTCTTTCTAGTGTCAACATGTTTCAGTCTTTTTTTTAATCAGCCACCAGAGGGAACCCTGACTTTCATCAGGACTAGAATAAATGCCCCAGAGTTAGCATTCTTTTGTAATTGTCTATTGTCTTTTCCTAATTATGTCTGGACTAATGACATACAGCATAAAATATTCAAAGGGTCTACTCGCCTATTTATTCTTGCATATGTCATTATTGATGAAAAAGATATCAAGCATGGGCCCAGGATGGTGTTCTTCCGCCCAAATCCAAATAGAGATTTCACAACTGGTGAGCAAACAAAACACGACACACAAACATGCAGAAAAATGGGGTGTTATTTCCATGTAGGACATGGATCCATTTTATATGTAACCGCATGTGTATATAAAAGAGGTAAAGTGGAAAACACATAGGGCCTGATTTCGATGTCGTTTGGAGTTGCCTCCGACGTCACCATTTCAGTCAGGGAACCGCCGAACATAGGTCGGCACTGCCTCACACCTGATTATGATGCGACTGCACATGGTGCGCAGAACGGAAACTGCCCGCAGCACAAGCTCCCATTGTGAAATGGGAATTTGTTGAAATGCCTGCACCATGTGGCAGGCACCGTGCACGGATTTTCAGGGGGGAATACATATGGCCCCCAGGGCCACATACGGAGGGCCAAGGGGAAAGGGAAAGGAAAAGGACAGGAATGCAGCATATCATGTTAACTATGCCGCCCTCTCCTGATCACGCAGCACAGCACAGCAAGGTGTCTTGTTGTATTGCATTAAATATTTGATTTGATTTAATAAGCTTTATTCGGTTAAGTGTAGCAACCATAAAAGCGGATAAGTACATACACAATAATAAAATCCTGTAACAACTTCATAAGGCAAGAATATATAATCACATAAACGTTAAACCACCATACTTTTCCTTGCATGGATTGATTTTAAAATAAATACAGCAGCATTGAAACAAATCTCAGGCTCTCTTAGTGTAAACATCAAACTCATAGCAGCATTTGTGGTTAAGACATTATATTTTTAAAAAGAGGTTTTAAAAGAAACAATTCGGAAGTTCAGATAGAAATCACTTAAAAGAAGAAAGTGCAAGGGGCTTTGTTTAGAGTGCCTGTCACATGGACAAGGGGAGACTGGTCGCTGTTTCATACTAGGATACGCTGCTAAATGGTGAGCAAGATCTAGTCTCATTCTTGTTAAAACATAGAGATGTGAGGGCCTCGTAACCAGGGATAGATAGTTTTGAAAACCATTGGAATCTATATGCAAATGATAAAGCTGATAAGTTGTTTGCTTCCCTACTGATCTCAGTCTGCACTCCTTATGGGACAAAAAAGCATTCTTAATCTCTTGTTTAGACAGCCCTGTGACTTCCTTTGTGTTTACCAAGATCATATGTTTGAATAAGTCTTTATACACATTGGCTATATATTTGAGCCACGGAATCTTGAGACATTTGCAAATTGCAGACAGTCCTTGATGGTGGATTTATTGGATGTGGTCTCCTCTTTTGACCATATTGCTCTCCAAAGTAGTAGCGGTCTGAGTGCAATCAAGTCTATCAGGTAATTAAGCCCCACTTCACAGTGGATTAATTCAGAGGACGCTAAAGCAGGCAGACATAAAAGCTTTTTAAGAAAAAAAAATTCCTCTATTCGCAGTTCTTCGCTGGGGTAAACACCCCATACACCTGCACTGTATAATGCAATAGAGGTACATCTAGCTTTATAGATATGTATCATGTCTTTAATTTGGCGATCCCCTAGTTTGGAGGCGAACCTGAAGACCCCATGCACGCTTTTAGACATTTTTGCCCGGATGTTAGACATTTCCCGAGTCTATTTGCCATCCTCAGTTAGAGATATCCCCAAGTAACAGAAATTGTCTACCGTTTGCATCACATACCATGGTATATGTTTTAGCCTTATTAATCAGCAGCTTCCTCTCCTTAATAAAGACCGCAAACCTATCAATCAACCGCTGTAGGCCCAACGGCGTTCTAGATAAGAGTACAGCATCATCTGCATAAAGCAGAACCGGTATATCCTGGCCCTCCGCTCGGGGGGCATCTGTCTGAACAAGTGTAAGAGCTGCGTCTACTTAATTAATAAATAGAGTAAAAACAGTGGTGCTAAGATGCAGCCCTGGTGGATGCCACGTTTTACTTTAAAATTTAAAATTAGGAGTACATTCGCCCTTTTGGCCAAACCGTACTCTAGTTGATAATTTCTTATATAGCCTGGCTAAAAAGTAAATAATGGGCTCTGGGGCACCAAGATTGAGTAGGACTGTCCAGAGTATAGCATGGTCCACTAATTCGAAGGCGATACTAACATCAGCAAAACATAAAAAGAGGCCCTCTTGCTTGGCACATGTGTATTTTCCAATTACAAGCTCTAAAATAATACATTGTTCTAACGTACCCAGGTCCTTTCTAAAACCATATTGGGCCTGAGTCAGTATCCCCTTATCCTCAACCCACTATTCCAATCTTACTAGTAAAACCCTACTCATCACCTTTACTGATGAGTCTAGTAAAGAAATCGGCCTGTAGTTCTGTGGTGGGGGCACCCTCAGTCACTGCTGCATTAAAAACTCTGGTGAGTATCAGACCCCAAAGGTCTGGTACGGTTTTATAAACCTCTATCTGTACACCATCCGGGCTCGGGGCTTTTCCACCTTTACTGCATCTGATTCCTTGCCCTACCTCATCAAGGGTGATGTCTAGGGGGATAGCTGACCAGATACTCGGGTTTGTACAATCCTCAAAATCGGTATCGCATGCGTTAAAAATGCTGGAAAAGTGTACCACCCACTCCTCGCTACAGACATGGCATAAAAATTCGGGGTAAGAATCGTTTAAAAAAAAAAAAGTTGTTAACAGTTTCCCAGAATATCTTGTTATTGGACGAGTCTGCAGCCAGTGCAAGTTTATCCCAGGCCTCCTCCTGGAGTTCCCTCTTCCTCGATTTTAATGTTAATTTATATACTAGTCTTAGTTTGTTAACTAATACCTTATCCCTGGGACTGCTTGAGGGAGCTTGTTTTACCTGGTTCAGTTAGTCGGTACAAGAATGGTTGACCAGCCCCTAGTTTGAATTTGTTTGCTGCTCAGTGGTGCAGTTAGTAACTTATCGATAGTAGCGCTAATTTTACAGAAGTTAGTTAATATCAAAGCTGGTTCAACCTCGATTTCTAAACTGTCATGTATCTCATTACCACATTCCGAAACAATATTTTTTAAGATCTTATCAGAGTTAATGCCTTTCCATCTTATTCTTGTGCCATGTGGTCTACACGGGGAAATATTACCTGTGGCCGTTAGTTGTACTATAGATCTAATGCCCCACACCGCCATTGACATGATTATACAGTTGTGGTCACTAACCAACAGTTCATCAATCCAGAAGGGGGCGTGGCCTGATGCCAATGGAGTCGGGAGCCTGAATCGGAGCTCCCGTCGGTGATCCCCTCTCTGTCACCATCCTAACTGCTGAAGAGGAGCCCCGAGCAAGTAGACCGGCCCTTGGGGTGTCGGAAACATAGGGACGTCAGGGGCGCTTGCTGCAGGGGGTTGATAGCCCTCCATCGGAGACATAGGGCGAAAGAACTGGTGTGGTCGCGGACCGCGCAAGATGGCGGCTGCGCGGCAATAACCGCTTCTGGAGTGCCGAAGAGCTGTGTGCCTGATTTGGGGTCGCCCTGCGCTGCTGCCTCGGATGCTAGAAAGATGACCCGGGCAGAGGCGGGGACCGCCGCTGGTGAGGAGGTGGCGTGAGACAGAGCTTCGGTGGAGCCAGAGATCTGAGACCTGCGCAAAATGGCGGACGCGTGGCACTAACGGCTCCTGAGGGAAAGAAGAGCTGGGGACCTGCCGGACGATTGCCCTGCGCTGCTGCTTTAGGTGTGGGACGAGTGACACCGGTGGAGGCGGGAGCCGGGCTGAACGCTGGTAAGGAGGAGGAGCAGGGAGGAGCTGCAGTGGACCCCGGGACCTGGCGAGTTCTCACACGCGGGAGAGAGGCCTAGAAGACAGATGCTGAAGCAGGGACTCAGATCCCCAGTACGGCTGGCGCAACCTGGGAAGCGTGTAGACCGGTGACCCCCCCTCCCTCCCATGGTGGTGGGGTAGGGGGGAGGACGGACGGCCGTGTGGATCAAGAGAAGAGGAGACAGCGCTGCGGAGAGGACGATACAGGGTCCTGCAGCGGGAAACAGCAGAGCGCGAGGTACGAGTGACTGGCGACTCAGGGGGGTTTTGGAGTTGGCGGCGGCCTGGCCGACATGGCGGTAACGGCTCCTGGATGTTAGAGATACAGAAGGGGCAGTGAGACTGGCTAGGGGTTGCCCTGCGTGGTCCCATTAACTGACCGAAACGGGGCACAGCGTAGGGGCAGCGCTGCAAGGGACGCTCGAGCTGGCCATTGCTGAGACCGACGGAGGACTTACAGCGGGGCACGGCAGGGAAGGCCAGGTGTCCCCGGGAGATCCTGGACATCCAGAGACGGAGCAGAGTGGCACCTGATAGGCAGAGCAGTGGGATGCGCCGGGCAGGTGAAGTGCCCTGAACACAGCCTCTACTGCGGAAAATGCTGCTTAGTGGCTGCGAAGAGCACAGGGGCCGGACCATGGACGACGACGGCATAGCCCCCTCGGACTTGGTACAGCAGAGCTAGTGAGGCATACAGTGACCCCAGGGTGATGGACAGCAGCCCGAGCACTCGCAGTGGATGGTATGGCTGCCATAATTGCTGACACTTGTCGAGAGGCTCGCGACGGGGCTGGGACAGCCTGAGTGGGCGAACTGGACCACGGAGCCGCAGTTTGCGGACTAACTGAGCCATCGGTGAATCAGCAGTAGTGGCTGGAACTTCACGTCGGTCGGGGATGCAGCAAGGGCAGATTCGGAGGTGACGGGCCCAAAAACAGAGGGGTCAGGGGCGGAGGAGGGGTACAAACCCTACCATCGCAACAGAACTGGATTCCACTGGGGACGGGACTAAAGCTGGAATATCGCGTAACAGCAGGAGTGAGACACAGGGCGGCCAGTCCCCACTCGCCCTGCAGAGAGAGCAAGTAGGACCGCAACCAGCTCTAACCTGTCATAGCCCACGTTGGGGGTGGGGGATCACTGACCTCGAAGACGTCATGGGCCCCAACACCAAGAGGCGGGATACCGAGCAACAAGAGGGGCCGAGCGAGGAACGCGGAGACTCTAATTCACGCCCGGGGACCAGGAAAGACGTGGGATGCCCCAAGAAGACCTCTCACTCCATGATATTCTGCAGGCCATAGAACGCTCACGGATGGCGTTGGAAACTTAGATTGACACTATCAGGGAAGACTTAGGCCTCCTCCGAGCGGACCATAGAAAGCTGTCTGATCGTGTCACGGCTGCAGAAGC
The DNA here is from genome assembly GCF_964261635.1 of Lissotriton helveticus. Classification (NCBI taxonomy): domain Eukaryota; kingdom Metazoa; phylum Chordata; class Amphibia; order Caudata; family Salamandridae; genus Lissotriton; species Lissotriton helveticus. The sequence continues at coordinate 740,527,023 of NC_136065.1, read as the reverse complement.
GGAGATAGAAAGCTTGCGGCCACCAGTCACAGCGACAACAAGCAAACTCACGGACATAGAAAAAAAGAGTGCTGATACTGGAGCAGAGGATGCGGAAAATAGGGCCCGCCGGAATAACATCAGAGTCACAGGCCTTCCCGAGAAAGTCGAAGGAAACAAAATGGTGGCGTACCTTCAGCGCTGGCTGCGCACAGAAGTTGCAGAGGAGGGGTTGTCCACGTCCTTTGCCCTGGAACGGGCGCACAGAGTTCCAGCTCGAGCCCAGCAACCTGGCAGACTGCCCGAGGCCGGTGGTGGCCAGACTCCTGTTCTACAAAGATAGAGACCATGTGCTGGGGCAGGCCCGCCTTAAAGGGCAACTTAAGATAGACAACAGTGTGGTACGGATCTTCCCAGACTTTTCACGGGAGGTGCAACAACAAAGAGCATCCTTTACTGCGGTCAAAAGGAAACTGCACCAGATGGGGGTGTCCTACTCTATGGTTTTCTCAGCCAAACTACACATAGTGCGTAATGGAGGCACTCTATTCTTCACCACCCCCCAGGACGTATGGGGCTGTATTGAGTCGCAGGATCCCCGTGGACCGCAGGGAGGAGGAAGCAGCCCCGCTGACAAGGCCTTGACACGCTCCCCAGACAGAGGGACCGCTTCGAAGAACCACCCCGAAGATTGAGGAGGTGAACCGAGCTAGGGCCAGTACGATCACAGCAGTGGCCTCGCTGAGTGCGGCTGACACCCAGGAACCACTATCGCACTCTGGGGAGGAGCAGAGGGACTCGGACTCCTAAACCAGCTCGAGCTCAGTGGGGGACGCGAGCCAGACCCTGCTGCATGTAACTCCCAGATCAGCAGATGACCTGATGTGAGGTGGGCCGCTTGAACAAGTATACCCAGGACTAGTCTGTTTTTATGGGTAACGGGGAGGGGTGCTGCTGTCGACGGGGGAAAAAGGCCACGGTATGACATTCCGTAAAAGATGCTTGCGTGTTACGCAAAGAGGTTCTGGATCTCGGGACATGCAAGGGGGTAAACATGAGCACTCATGCAGCAGACACAGGCCACCTATAACATAATGATACAAAAGGGGATGATGGACGGAGCGTTTGAACAAATCAAACACTCACCCCCAGTCAACTGATCTGGGTTTAATCCATCACCATTCTTTAGTTCACTCAGCCACCCCAGTTCAGACATGGCTATATGCAAATCAGTCTGACCCTGTGCCTTATGGGAACAGTCCAGCCCGAACTGCCAAGCCATGTCTTCCCTGGACCGGAAACAAGCATCCTGGGATTGGTTTCGGATTCATAATCCTCATCAGCCAGGCTATCTTGAATCCAGTGGCCAAGTGAACAAGGGACTCACGTCTGAGCATACCCTGCCACACTTAGGGCGAACAAAGCGATACAAAAGGGGATGATGGACGGAGCGTTTGAACAAATCAAACACTCACCCCCAGTCAACTGATCTGGGTTTAATCCATCACCATTCTTTAGTTCACTCAGCCACCCCAGTTCAGACATGGCTATATGCAAATCAGTCTGACCCTGTGCCTCATGGGAACAGTCCAGCCCGAACTGTCTGACCTGGGGTGGTGTGGAGTGCAAAAAAACGATGGATTTAGGCCCAGATCTCTGTACTGGGGTGAATGTATGACATTGTTCTGCATTCTGTCCATCAATTGTTCGTTTTGCATTTGTCACCCCGAGTGGGATGGGTATTCTCAGACGTGAGTCCCATGCTCTCCACACCACTGGAGTCAAGCTATCCGGGCTGATGAAGGCTGATAGTCAGAAACCGGTCCTTGGATGCTTTATTCCGGTCCAGGAAAGACATGGCTTGGCAGTTCAGGCTGGACTGTTCCCATGAGGCACAGGGTCAAGGCTGATTTGCATATGGCCTGCACCTGTCTGCCCAGTACCTACTAATCCCACCTTCCCATCGGGTAGATGGTCGGTACTCTGTCAATCGTTTTCCTCGAGTGTGGTTAGTGTGTAAAATCTGTTGAATGTAGGTAAAGTGTAATGCGGCAGGGGTAACAATGCTAATTTAGTTCTCCGTGGCTCCTGGACACCTTCCATGTTGGCTGATGGTTTTAGATGCCTATAAAAGTAGCCTAAGGGGAGGTGATATTTTGGAGTCATTGTGTGGTAAAACCGCTACTCTGTCCAGAGAAGTCCTAGCCCAGTTGGGGTTCCTGAAATTGATAATTACTTAGTCACATTGTGATGTTTTCCTTAGGGGTCCAATCCAGTGTACTCTTCTGGTCAAGAGTATAGTGTCTGCATGGGCCACGGGATAGCTACAGTTTTAATTTAGCCAATGCACCACCTTATTTTTTTAAAGTAGAGTGAGTCTCCCTTTGGCCGTGTTCAAGTTGGGGTACATTCTCAATACTGCCACAAATGGGCGGCATTCAGGGGGTAAATTAATCGACATGCTGATACTTCCTTCCGGGCCCTCCTTTTCCCTCAAATTTATAGGTGCCTGGGTCGTCTCTGCGTCTATTGTCGTAACCTCTCTAGTATAGCGGGAATGATTACTCGTAGTAGCTATCTGTCTAGGGCCTAATGGTGTCTTGTTTGCGCCATTTTGGGGTGCTTAAGAATTGGTACCTTGCTCCTCCCCTGTCGCTGATATTCCTGTCAGTGGTTAGTATGGCACTGATTGGTTTGTTTACGGTGGTTGTTCCTAGTTTTTGACATAAGGATGGGCCCCCCTGTGGCCCACTCACATTCTCCCTAGGATGTACAGTAAAGAGGGGGTTGGCCTAATGGCTAAGGCGCTCGACCTCGGACCTGGGGATCTGGGTTCGAGTCTCGGTAACGACGCCAAAAACCCCTGTGATTCTGGGCAAATCACTTAATCTCCCCGTGCCTAAAAAAAATTTAAAAAAATGAGTGTCCTCATGTAACGTAACTGGTGCTATGTATAGCGCTCTGATAACTGGTTCGGTTCTAGTTCGCGCTATATATAACTCTGCAAAAAAAAAAAAAAATGTTTTAATGAGCTGCAAAGTTTAATAACTTCTTTAAGTTCATCTAATTTGTCATGTAATGGTTTAGTAAAGGCTTCAAATTTTAAGGGTCCTATACTAGGGGATTTCTCCAATACCATGGTGGGGGTATTTGATGGTGGGCCTTTTTGCTTCTACGAGAGGTCCCTGTTTTTGCTTGACTTTTTCTGCAGCTCCTTTTCCTTTTCGGTGTTGGTGAGCTACTAGGCGAGTTCAGTCGTAGTACTTCAGAGGGGACCGGGGGATCTGGGTCAGGATCCGAGGTCCCGCAATTTACAATGGGGATAATATCTTGCACACTACTTAGGGTAGACACAACTTCCAGACCAGTAGTTTCTTCAATCACTGTGCCTACACCTAATGAGAGGCGGCGTTCGGCCCTATCTATTTTGACATTAATAACACTAACCGCCCTCACTAGGTAGGTATCTATAGTGGAGCAGGGGGGGGGGGGGGGGTCGGCTGCGGCTATGTGTTTTTTTTGTCATTTATGCTTTATACCCACAGGTACATTTTGCTCACCAAGCCACCCCAGTTCAGACATGGCCATATGCAAATCAGTCTTGACCCTGTGCCTCATGGGAACAGTCCTGGCTGAAGACGGCTGTAATGCCAGAAACCGGTCCCAGGAAGCTTGTTTCAGGTCCAGGGAAGGCATGGCTTGGCAGTTCGGGCTGGACTGTTCACATGAGGCACAGGGTCAGACTAATTTGCATATGGCCGTGTCTGATCTGGGGTGGCAGAGGGGGCTAAAGAATGGTGATGGATTAAACCCAGATCCTTTGACTGGGTGTGAGTGTTTGATTGATTCAGATGCTCCGTCCATCACCACCCCCTTTTGTACCGCTTTTGGCCGCCATAAGTGTGGCAGGGTATGCTCAGACGCGAGTCCCTTGCTCACTTTGCCACTGGATTCAAGCAAGCCGGGCTGAAGACGGCTGGAATATCAGAAACCGGTCCTCGGAAGCTTGTTTCCGGTCCAGGGAAGACATGGCTTGGCAGTTCGGGCTGGACTGTTCCCATGAGGCACAGGGTCAGACTGATTTGCATATAGCCATGTCTGTACTGGGGTGGCAGAGTGGGCTAAAGAATGGTGATGGATTAAACCCAGATCCTTTGACTGGGTGTGAGTGTTTGATTGATTCAGATGCACCGTCCATCACCACCCCCTTTTGTCATTTATGCTTCAATATACTGGTAAGATGTACTATAGGTACTATATCGCCACGTTCCTAATTAGGTGGATCAAAGGAACACGTGGGAAGATCTAGAAAAAAACATGTTCAAAACCTATAATTTGCAAAATGCAGTATACGGGCCAAAAAGCACTAAATGTCAATTATATGCAGTGGCCGTAGAACTAGAAAAGGAAGAGGAAATACAAACACTGCTACCCCGGGGCTAAAGGCAATAGAAGAAGTAAGATGGCCGCGTTCTAATATGATCAATATGAGCTAGGTGGTTTAAGACCAATTATTGCATAATATTCAGCAAGGAAATATGTGACATTAGTAAGCAAACAGTACTATACTAGACATGCAGCAGTGAAGGTAACAAGTTAAAATCTGGTTTGCTACACAACCCTGGATAGGACTTATACATATGTCCAGCTTATTGATCCTCAAATATAAAATCAATTAAAATCACAAAATCACAATGGCCCAGTCTCTTGGCGAAAAGTTCAAAGGGGTGAATGCAGGGGATGTGTTATTTTCAGTACATATCTCACCGTAGAATATCCAGGTCTGGTACCACCCAGTCAGTTTCCCAAGCCTTAGAGGGGTGGCCCTGCCCTGCCCTGCCCTGCCCTGCCTCGATTGGCCGCGCTGGAGTAGGGCCGCAGTGATTTTACCACGATCTGGCAGCATCACGTCACGGGAGAGCAGGGGCCGCTGGGAGATGTAGTTTTGTCAGGCCCTTCCCCTCCCGGTCGGTAGTGGCATTGTCCAGCCGTTTCCCTCACGACTGCTCTTGGTGCCCAGGTTCAAAGAAGCTTCCTGAGTCACTTTTCAGAGTACTTTTCAGGGTACAGGGCCGCAGAGCCTCCTCATTTGTCTGCGCCAGGATCTTTGTTGCTTCCAATCAAGCCTTAGCGCATAGTTCCGACTCCTCTTCGCTGACCCAGTCCCAGTGTTCCACTTCTCACTTAGAGCCCGTTGTGGCAGTGTCTCCAGTATAACGCTGCTTTAATACGGCCACCCGGTTCGACAGCAGTGCACTCCGGACTCCGCCCGCACCCCCGGTGGGGGAACTCCACAGGTGCACACTTTACACCGCACCTCTGCCGCAGGACTCCTCCTTGGGTGCTCCCGGTATTCGAGGTGGGCTGGTTGAGCCGAACTGCCGACTCTGGTATCCCAGCGCATGCCTCTCAACCCTCAAGGTACCCGCAATCAGTTCCAGCGTTTCCCCAAAGGCCCGGGGTCGGAGCCGGAATCCTGGCGCGTAGTTTCACTGCGCCGCAGCCCTCGTGGACGCCGAACTTCACCACTCCTCAGCTGATTCTGATTTAGGGGTCAGATTCAAAGTTCCATTCTCAACTTGCAGCAGAAGAAATATTAATACATCTTCCCCTCAGTGAGGTAGACTAAGTTAGCCAACTTGCAATTCGTCTGATTCCCCGGTTCCCTGGGTCTTTTAAGGCCCAGGTTTATGCTTTCACTCTAGGTTTGTGTTTTATTGTATATGTCATTGTATCTCTGCAGGTAAAAATTCTTCTCACCATCTGACAGAGGTTAATCATACAACATCACACCTCTCTGTCTAAGAAGAGTTCAAACGTCCTTCTTATCATTTGCACAAATAATCATTTATGTCAATTAGTCAACTTTTTCCTTGAATGGTTTGTGAGTTTAAATAAACAAAAGTCAACAATCTACATGTAGGAAATGTAGCCTGGCATGAGTATCTGTAATGTTGAACATGTGATTTTTCTTTTTGCTGAAACTTAAGAATTGTATACCATTTTATGTATTTGTACAGCTATTTGATCATGTTGCTGAATGCTTGGGAGATTTCATGGACAAAAAGAGAATAAAAGATAAAAAGCTACCAGTTGGGTTTACATTTTCTTTTCCTTGTAGACAATCAAAGCTAGATGAGGTAAGAACATACTTTTCTAAATGTCAGTCTCATTGGTGAAATTGAGAATTTGTTCCACATTTTCCTTTAATTGGAAGAACGATGATGTATAGTACATATGTATACAAAGCCTGAACGTCCATGGTCGCAGCATACCTAGAATAATGATTTCTTCTCTTGAGGAACTTAGTTTATGATGCCATAAATTTAATTGTCCTATTTTTAAAGTATGGTATTTGAAGGGGTGGCACACTTTATTCAGCATGCATGTAGTACAGTAGTTTTATTGAAACTGTACGAACTCTAAATAAGCTGAAGAAAACCTTCTTGCACACTACCTTTGTAGGTGTTTTTTCTGCTACAATAGAGTAAATCTATGTGTGGTGTTCTGAGTTCATTTATGCAGAAAAACCTGTATCAAAGAATATAATATCATTTTGGGGAGTGTTCATTTTGTAAAGTACCATCAGTGACTTGTGCAATGTGATTACACAAAATGGCCATTTAAAATTGTGAAGTTACAGGAAAAATGCAGAATTCGAAATCTGGAAGTATTGCTCTGTAGCAGTGAAATTGCCGCTAAAACATATTATGCCCGATTATGCAGACACTGTAAGTGAACCCAGAAATATTCTTTTCACAAGTTTTAAAACAGAACATATAATACCTTTAACATGTACATAAACCAAAACCTCCCTCTTCCTCGTCACAGATAGGACAAACCTCTGAGATCCCACTTCAGAGGCACCAAACCCACAGTAATGGTAAGAACTGTGCACTCTGCCTTTGTTGCCATAAAAGGGATTGGTCTGTCTAGAAATCTCTATTTATTTTGCGATCTATTTTTGGTCTATTAATGTCTCCCTTGGGAAGAGGAGTAAAAACCAAACACAAGAGACATCCCACACCAATTTAGAAAACTAGAGTAAATTTAATACATAAAATTAGACCAAAACAACAAACATCCAATCTGGCAAACTGGAGATATGCAATTTTAAATGTTTAAGTAAAAACAATGCCAAGAAACAGAAAGCGCTAACTGTGGATAGCTGGTCGCCCTAGACTGGGACAAAGTCACAAGTTCAGGCTGACCGCAATGAAGTGTGAGCCAGATACAAGGACAAGGTTAGTCCTGCTTAAAAGTTACCTTCTCAAAGTCCAGTGTACAGATTTAAAAACTTCTGTATTTCACTGCAGGAGCTCAACTGATGTCAGCCAAGGGTCCAGGGCCTGGGAAGGCACCTCTAGGGGATCAGGAATTCGCTCCAGCATAGGCCACCAGGGCTCAGGCAGGCCCAGGCTGGACAAGTTACAGCAGGTCAGCTAAGCAATTGCATGGGGGCCTCTGGAGCATGTTCTGTCCCTATAGCTCCGAACAGGTAGGCCAGGTGACTCTTGCAGTCAAGCAGGTTAGCCTGGGATAAAAGGAACAGGTCTAGTATTCCTTCTCAGAGAGCAAGGCAGGCTTGAAGCAGCTGGGCAGTCATCTGGGAACAAAGCAGGCCTCAAGCAACAAGGCAGGTCTCTGGTAGCAGCAGGGAAGTCCTTTGGGGAACAAGACGGGCCTCAAATAGAAGGCCAGTCCTCTAGGGAATGAGGCAGTCATTCTTATTTAATATCCTCAGGTCCATGCTAATGAGTGGCTCAGGAGGTCCAATATTTATACCTGGTGCCTCTGTTTGAAAGAGAGGAGACTTTTAGTTCACCCCCACATCTGTTTTTAAAAAGTTCTTATCTTGCCTTGCTCCAATTGGTCTAGTCAATGAACAAAAATTTCCTTGGATCAATGTCACTAATAATCACCCTCGCCCAAGCAGCATTCCATCCACATCAGTGTCAAAATAAGGGATCCCCACAATTATAAGCACAAACACATTACAATTTTTACTCCCAAGTCATAAGAAAATAGTCCAAGTTATTCATCAATCGCTAGAAAACTGTTAAAACACAATAATAAAAACATTTTTTACATTCATAATACTTAAAGACAATCAATCATAATATCTAGGCCTCCCGAAATATCTTCTAGCTCGTTTGCAGGTCGTGCAAAACTCGGCCGCTAGAGCCATCTTTGGACTGCCACGAAGGGCTCGCGCGTCGGGAGTTGCTTGAGAGACTTCATTGGCTCCCGATTGCCAAAAGAGTCACCTTTAAGATCCTGACTCTGGCCTTTAAAGCTCTCCACTTGACCGGTCCTAAATATCTCCGGAAGCGGATGGCTTTTTACGCTCCAAGGAGGTCCCTGAGGTCCGCATTGCAGGCCAAAGCAACTGTTCCCATCATTAAACGTGCTCGTACTGGAGGCCGCTCTTTCCGGTATTTGGCCCCGTGCTGTTGGAACGAGCTTCCTTTTGCTTTGAGAACTACTTCTAACCTGCTTGCTTTTCGAAAGGACCTGAAGACGTGGCTTTTCGCCCAGTAATTTCTTTGCTGCCAGGTGGAGGGCATTGTGTTATGTACTTTCCTTCTATTTCTCTCTTTGCCAAAGCGCCGGGACACTCCATGGAGTAGCCGCACGCTATAGAAGAGCCCTTTAACATAACAACATAACATAACATATGTCGAAATACAATCACAAAAAGAGACATGATTCAGTGATTCATTTAAAAAAACATCCTAGGGGGGGGCGTGGCCAAGATGGCGGTGTGAACGGACGTGCTTCTCGGAGCTCCCGCCGCCGGCCGCTAACATAGCATTCTACACAGCATCTCCTCGTCCGCGTTTGGGCTCATTTAGGGACTGATTGTTGCCCTGACGCACCTGGTGCTGGTGGGGACCAGGGCGGACCGCAGCTGAAGCCGAGAAACTCTGTGAACGGCCCAGACTGGTGCGGCCTGGTGAGGCCTAGGGGGGCCCGGCGGAGGTGGAGTGAGCCCGAGGTGAGCGGCGGAGTGCATCCGATTCTGGTGCGCGTCGGCCGGATCACTGCCACGTGAGGTCGGCGCTTGGTGGCGGGCCTGACCCGCGCGGTTCTGCGCGAGGCTCCCGGGGCACCCTGCCCCGGGGCTACTGCGGGCCTGCCGCTGCCGACCCTGACGACTGTGAAGGAAGACCAGGCGGATCAGAGTGAGGCAACACGAGCGGACGTCCGCTTGCCCGGCGCCCGGGAGCGGAACCCAGCCGACGGGGGACAGAGGTGAGGAGCGGAGGGTCCCCTGCCGAGCGCTGCACAGCCGAGCACCCGGTAGATTTGGGAGGCACGGCGAAGAGACATTGCCCCAGCATCTGGGTCCCAGAGGCACGAGCAACGTTGCTGCATGATTGGGGACGAACCCAAGTCTCCCGCGGGATTCAGGAGGAGGCTGGTCGGCCGATAGAGATCCCCGCGCAACGGTTAGGTGACCGCCATTTTGAAATTGCACTGCGGGCCTGCTGCGGGGTGGGAAGAAAGACTTGCCCTGTGGTGCTGCTGAAAGAGGACGAGCTGGCATGGCGGAGTGAGGGTCCTACACGGCGGCCCAGCGGCGCTCCACTCTTGCTCCTTGGGAGGCGAATGAGGGCCTGTTGGTTGAGGCTACACCCGGGCGCTGGAGGCGAGGGATTGGACAGCGGAGCAGCGATCGGCTGGGGTGCCTGAAGCCGCACTCAGCGATCCCAGGGAGAGGGGGACAACATCGGTGGACTCCACGGGGGGGGGGCATACCGAGCCAGCAGTGCCGCGCCAGGTTGGCGAGTCGGGAACCCACACGACGTAGAGGGCTAGCGCAGCCGGGACGAACGGGGCTGTCCGGTGCACGTCACGGGCCCACGGGGTCATGTCCACGGCAAGGGTGCGTAAAGACAGATCCATAAAAGATCTGTTCAATTCTGCCGCAGCGGGGAAGCGGGCAGACCCCAACTCGCCCGGACAAAAGGCGGGAACCAGCAAAATGGCGGCCGTCAACCCTGCCACTGAGACACCGACCACAGATGAGCCAATTACTAAAACTTTTCTAGAGTCCCTCTTCAGCGGCCTGCGAGAGGACATTCAAGCCCTTAAAACGGAGCTGAAAGCGGAGATCAGAGAGCTTGGTCGGGACACTGACGCCATAGGTTAGAGAGTGGCAGAACTGGAGACTAAAGGCGATACCTGGGACGTGGAGATTGAAGCGCTACAACAGGAGATCATATGCATACATGATTAGCAAGTGGACTTGCAATCCCACGTGGAGGATTTGGAGAACCGCTCTCGGCGGCATAACATCAGAATCCGTGGAGTGAAGCACTCCCCTGACACGGCGGACGTTTTCCACTTCACACAGGGCCTATTCAACCACATTCTAGGCAGGCCAGCGGACTCAGCTCTGCGCATTGATAGGGCCCATCGGACTGGCCCCCCAAGAGCTTCCACAGCATTGCCGGCAGACATACCGGTCTGCATTTAAGATTTCCGCACCAAAGAAGAGATTCTAAGTAAAGCACCACAAATGGGGGCCAACTCCTTCGGCGAGCACTCCCCGGCTTTGTATCAGGACCTGGCGGCCCTCACCTTGGAAAAGCGTAGGTCCTTCAAACCGGTCACCACGGAGCTGAGACGACGCAACATCTCGTATAGCTGGGGCCATCCTTTCCGCCTGGTGTTCAAGTGGGACAACAAAGTGTACCAGCTTAGGTCGCTCAGGGACGCATGCCGTCTCTTGGGCATCGACGAGCCAAAGGAGGATGAAGGTCTACACGCCGAGGGGGCCCCAAGATCCGAGGCAGAGGGTCGATGGCGGCAGCAACGGAGGAGGCGTAGGCCGAAACGCCCCTCGCCGGACGTTATCGAGGAAGGTCAGCGATCGGCGGTGGAGACGGCGGCGACGGAATTGGCGGCAACAGGCAATGGATGAAACCTGAACTCGACGCCCTGCAGAGTCCTTAGACACGGATGAGGAGAGGGGACAGCGGGAGGCGGCGGGGGGAGGGAGGACACAATGGATCCGTACACATTTCCCCACTTTTTTCCCTCGCCGGACTGTCAAGTGTAGACAATTGTCAGGTTAATTTTCAACTTTCTACAGTTTTGGGGGGGGGGTTTGGTATGCAGGAGTTGGGGGTGGGAGGCGGGGGCGGGTTGTGGGTCCATGGTCATAGAGTAGAATGGAATGTTCACTTCCCTGTCGGGTTGGTTGTTGTTGCTGAGGGGTGGCTCTGGGATACACGGAAGGGACGGAGCAGGCCCGACTTCATGGCACTTTGGTGGTATCACTCTCATAAATGGGGCTGAGTGACGTGGTTGTTCTCACTCTGAACGTGAGGGGCCTAAACAACCCAGTAAAGCGTAAAGCAGTCCTGCTGCTTCTAGAACAGTCCCAGGCAGACATTTGTCTCTTGCAGGAAACACACTTACTGGCTAAGGACTGCCATCGTCTTAAGTCTAGTAAGTTCCCCCTTCAATTCTTCTCTTCTTGTCCAGACAAACGGGCAGGAGTGGCAATTCTGGTGGCGCGCAAGTTCAGGGGCAAGGTTTTGGGTAGAATTGCTGAAATCAAAGGCCGAATGCTGGTTTATAGGTTTGCAATAGGTGACTTGAATTACACGATTGCCTCGATCTATGGGCCCAATGAGGGTCAGGAAAAGTTTTTGCATAAAGCGCTCGCGGAAGCCACTGATACGATGGATCGCCATCTCTTGTTGGGAGGAGACCTAAATTTAGTCTTTGATAATCTGCTAGATAGGTCATGCCAGCGAACTAGTCAGGTGGGGGCGCTATCCTCGGCGGGCCTGATCCGACTGCGGGAGCTGGGGTTGGTAGATTCATGGCGCGAGCTCCATCCCGAGGAGAGGGACTACACTTACTTCTCAGCTGCACATAAAACATATGCGCGCCCAGATTATCTGCTTGTCTCAACACCTACGCAGTCACTTATCACTAGTGTTGAAATTGGTACGGCCTCTCTCTCAGACCACGCGCCGGTCACTATCACCCTTTCCGGGCCGGTGGCACCGCGCTCCAGTAGGGTGTGGCGGCTACGGGAATCCTTGCTACATAAGGCGGAGGCAGTTGCCAAAATCCAAGGGGCGATAAAAGACTACCTGTCCCACAATGGTAATGACGACACCACACTGGCCACTCAGTGGGCGGCACTGAAAGCGGTCTTAAGGGGAGAGTTGATTTCGATCACGGCGGCGGAGAACGTAGAACGTCAAGCCAAGAGAGACGAGCTCACTCAGAAAACTAGGGAACTAGAGCAGATTCATAGGAGGACTGGGGCCCCAAGAATATGGCATCAGTTGAAGGCGGCACGTCAGCAACTGGCGGCATTAGATTTAGACAGGGCGGAATACGCGGCCTTACGGCTCAAACACGCATACAACACTGGGGGAGATAGATGCGGACGCCTCCTGGCGCACAAGTTGCGCACAATCACTCAGAAACGAGAGGTCCAGGAACTAAAGGGGAGAGATGGTTTGCCGGTCACCGGGGACCAGGCAATAGCGGGGGCCTTTGGTGATTACTACGCCAAGCTATATGGGGGTGCCACACCGGACCCAGAGGCGGAGCTAGACTTTTTAGCGTCGGTCCCGCTACCGGTCCTGACGCAAGATCAAATCGACTGACTGGAGAAAGACATACGCCCAGAGGAGGTTATTTCAGCTATCTCCCGACTCAAACCGGGCAAAGCACCTGGCCCGGACGGCTTCCCGGCGAGCTTTTATAAAATCTTCTGTGCTCAGCTGGCTCCGTTGCTCTCCAGACTCTTCACCTCGTTTGCGGAGGAAGGAGCGATCCCTGGAGATTTCCTTGAGGCCTCCATTGCGGTTATACCTAAGCCTAGCAAGGATCATACGGAGTGTGGAGCATATAGGCCCATCTCCCTCTTGAACGTTGATCTCAAACTCTATTCCGGAATTCTCGCCGCCAGATTGGGCCCATGCATGGGAGGACTAATTAATCCGGACCAGTCTGGATTTATTCCGGAGCGGCAGACCTCTGACAATACCAAAAGAGCCCTCCATCTCCTGGAGAAAGCTTCCCGAACGCAGGGCGAATACATGATGCTGACTATCGACGCCGAGAAGGCATTCGATAGAGTGCACTGGCCCTACTTAGAGAGGGTGTTGATAAAGGCGGGTGTGGGACCCAAGTTCCGAACCAGAGTAATGAACTGCTATAAATATCCTTCTGCAACGGTCCGGGTGAACGGTTACTCTTCACCCCGAGTCAAGATCGAACGGGGCACCAGACAAGGATGCCCGTTATCTCCCCTACTATTCACTCTCTACTTGGAGCCGTTGGCGCAGCTGATTCGCATGGACCCGGAGGTCAAAGGGATCAAGTTTGGGGGCGATGTGCATACCATAAGCTTATATGCCGATGATGTTTTGTTGTCCCTCGCCGAGCCCCGGACTTCTCTTCCGGCTTGCCTCGACGATCTTGCCAGGTTTGGCCGAGTGTCGGGCTTCAAAGTCAACATGACGAAGTCGGTGGCACTGGACCTGTCCCTAGAACCAACTACACGCGCCACATTGCAGAACACGTTTCCCTTGCAGTGGGCTACAGAGGCGGTCCCGTACCTTGGGATACAACTTGCCCCTTCTCTTCGGACCACAGTCGATATTAACTACTCCCAACTGAGACGGAAAATCAGACAGGAACTGGGGCAGTGGAAATACTACCCGCTGTCATGGCTCGGCAAGGTCGCTGCGGTCAAAATGACGATTCTTCCCCAGATACTCTACATCTTTCGCACTATACCCCTCACCCCGCACAAAGGCTGGATTAAACTGATGCAGTCAGAACTCTCACAATTTATTTGGAATGGGAGAAAGCCTCGCCTGAAGTCGCAGATAGCAATGCTTGCACCGGAACACGGAGGAATCGGGATCCCGAATCTAGCTACATACTTTCAAGCGACGCAATTACGCTTTCTGGCAGAATGGGTCCGCTGGGAATCTGGGAAGCATTGGTTGTTTCAAGATCAGGCGATTGCCAGGAGGACCTTGCAAGAGATCCCTTTCATGCACTGGGCACATTGACCACCCAACCTCTATGCGTCGTTCATCGCGCGAGTCCCGTTGGAGATCTGGGATATGGTGGGGGTTTCGCAAGGCCTTACCACCATACCGTCACCGCTCACTCCCATCCTCGACAACCCCGACTTCCAGCCGGGGATGGATAAGAAAGCCTTCGGAGATTGGAAACCGGCTGGCTGTCGCGCTCTTTGCCATGGATCTGAGGGAGTGATACCCTTCCCACAGTTCCGTCAAGATTATGGTCTCCCTGAATCCGAGAGACTCCGGTACTTCCAAGTCAGACACTGGGCTCTTAATCCCGCGATTAGATCTGAAGCGGATAGGCGCCCAACAGACTTTGAACGCTGGCTGATCTCCCGCATGACGGACAAGCAGCTAATCTCGGACCTTCTCAAAACACTCATGCACAAACACAGATACACCTACAGCGCGAGCAGGGTGCACTGGGAGCGAGAACTGGGGAGAACTCTCACGCATAAGGAATGGGAGGGAATATACTATAGAGCACGCCACTCGGCCTATCACATGGGGCTTACAGACACCCTTACGAAGGTGACGACCTATTGGTACTATACTCCAGAGCGCCTGTATGAAATGGATAGTTGCAAGGACTCATTATGCTGGAGGGGTTGTGGACAATTGGGCACATTAACACACATACTCTGGGAATGCAGGCTCCTACAAGATTACTGGCAACAGGTCCTGGATGAGGTTGACGCCCACTTTGACACAGAAATCCCACGCTTCCCCTCGTATGTCATTCTAGGGTTGCCTAATGCACTGACTTACCCATTAACACCTTCAATGCTACAGGGTATTTTTCTCCTGTGCTGAAAGCTTCAGATTTGCCTTGTTCATGACACAGGGAGGGAAATGGGTGGAGGGTGGGGAGTTGAGGGGGTAGGGGAGGGTTGAGGAGAGAGGTGGTTTGTTGGGCTTCAAGTTGGGTTGGGAAGGTTGGGCTGGGGGTGGGTATTTTGTCTATCAGGTGTGTCAGACGACGGAGGTGTGTCGCGCTTCTAGCGGACTCCGCACCACTTTGATGAGGGGGAAGTGCAAGTCGGCGGTGGAGCAGATGGCAGACCGCATGACACAATTCCGCATTCTAGCCACCATCATGCTAGATCCGGCAGTGAGTACTGATCGTGCACTTGCATTGCGCCGTTTTAAACGCGGCCGGCCCAAATCGGGTTGTAGGGGGCTTGCTGTGTATAATTACAACCTTGCTAGTTCTGCACCGTTCTGTACTCCCCCATGTTGTATTGATTTACTTTTCACTTGTCGGGCGGTCTGGCGACCTCCTACAGCGGTCTTGTACCTATTTTGTGTTGACATGCTCAATAAAAGATATTTAATCCTAAAAAAACATCCTAGGTCATTAATCCGTTGGAATCTACACAAGACGTCAGGCTAGTATCAGCAGATGACAACACGATAGTTCCTCGGATTTAATTAAAAACAATGGCGTCAACGCGTTTCTGTGTGCTGCCTGATATGCACCACCTTTCTCAAGACAAAGTAGTTGGTTGTCTCTCTTTTTTCTCACAATCTTAAAAATTCAATTATATCTAAAAAACACAAAATTACACATCAATGTGTTATACCCACAATACAGCATTTGACATTTTTCTTCTAACAGAGGTTCCAATATTATTCCATCTATTTTCATCTTTTTACGACTTAAAACCCCTTAGGGGGGCCCATCAAATCATTTTTCACAACAAAACACAGTGTTTGTATTCACAACCATTGCTGGGTCCCTCCTATTTGACACCTGTTGACACACATATCTCTCTTGCCATTGCGCCTCCTTTCATATCCAAGTGAGCTGGTATTTACACTAACTAGTTCCCCAATATCGGGAGCCCTCCTTAATGGAGACACAATGTGCTCAAATATTCATAACATTCACAATCGGTTTATTTGCAAGGCCATTTACTACATACATATAATATATAAATAAACAACAAGGTCCACCTCTAGAAGGTTTCCTGTGAGCCAGAGTATATCAGGCATACACAGTATTTGTTAAAATACCCCTCACACACCAAAAGGACCCTTGGTGTCAAGCTTCATCATCGGGGTCTTCCCGCCCCGCTGCGGGACGGGGCATGCTACGACTAGCGACTACGCTGGAGCACTTAGATATTGTAAGTGCTATGTGAAGTGTATTGAGTGAGTGTGAGTAGGGTCAGGAGTGATATGGAAAAGTGAGATTTAAAAGAATACCTGGCCTTATGAAAGCAAAAAATTCTTTATTAGTCATAGGCTGGTATCGTTAAAAATAGTGTGGCGGAGACAATCTAGCTTAACAATGGGCTAGTTCTCCTGGTGTTGTCAACCTGTTTCGAGGCTGACTGCCTCTTCGTCAGGACGGGGTCCGATCCCTCTGTCACTCACTAAGGTTGGCAACAATGTGTGCTATGTGTATATACAAGTGAATAGAATATAATACAACTGCAATATGGCATTCAATTTTGAACAGTTATAGCCCTGGGCTGGAATAAATAGGAGTCAGTGCTCCATGAGTCGGTCTGGAAGAGGGTACATGGAACTTCCATTAGTTCACGAGCAGTCCTCGCATCCTCCCTTATCCGCAGCTTCCGTGGTGTACCCCTCTTCCAGACCGGCTCATGGGGCACTGACTCCTATTTATTCCAGCCCATGACTCAGCAATACTGACGGCTATAACTGTTCAATCAATCAATCAATCAATCAGAACATTTATAGAGCGTGCTACTCACCCGCGAGGGTCCCAAGGCGCCGGGAGAGGGGGGGGGGGGTTTACTGCTCGAAGAGCCAGGTCTTGAGGTGCTTCCTGAAGGAGAGATGGTCCTGGGTTAGTCGTAGGTGGGTGGGGAGGGTGTTCCAAGTCTTGGCGGCTAGGTAGGTGAAGGATCTTCCTCCGGTGGTGGAGCTGCGGATCCGTGGAACGGTGGCGAGGGCGAGGCCATATAGCAGTTGTAGTATAATCTATATTCTATTCACTTGTATACACACATAGCACACATTGTTGCCAACCTTTGTGAGTGAGAGAGGGATCTGACCCCGTCCTGACGAAGAGGCAGTCAGCCTCGAAACATGTTGACAACACCAGGAGAACTAGCCCATTGTTAAGCTAGATTGTCTCCGCCACACTATTTTTAACGATACCAGCCTATGACTAATAAAGAGTTTTTTGCTTTCATAAGGCCAGGTATTCTTTTAAATCTCACTTTTCCATATCACTCCTGACCCTACTCACACTCACTCAATACACTTCACATAGCACTTACAATATCTAAGTGCTCCAGCGTAGTCGCTAGTCGTAGCACGCCCCGTGCCGCAGCGGGGGGGGGAAGACCCCGATGATGAAGCATGACACCAAGGGCCCCTTTGGTGTGTGAGGGGTATTTTAACAAATACTGTGTATGCCTGATATACTCTGGCTCACAGGAAACCTTCTAGAGGTGGACCTTGTTGTTTATTTATACCATTAACTGGAGGAGGGTGCGCCCACCTGAGAGCTTTCTAGCACTACCTCTTCACTCCCCCTTTTGATTCTTTGTTTACATTTACTACATACCTCAGGGATTACATCAATGGGACCAATCCTGTATATCAAATCTCCAAGTGGCTACACCGTGTCTCTCTGAAATACAATAGGACCCAAGAAGATATAACATTAGCCCAACTCTGTTCATATTCAGTCACGCGTGTATTATACTTCTAAAAACCCACTGTCATATACCTGATGGTGTTCCTGTGCGTGCCTCCTAGCAATACTTCCTCAATTAGTTAATCTCACAACTTTGGAGTTGTATCCTCCAAATGGGAACTCTCATTTATCTCTATTCTTCAATGGTTCGTGTTTTGCTCTGTAACTAATTAGAGAAACACAAAATTCGATATTTGATACAGCTCCATAATTTACAAACCTTTCATGAATCTAACCACTGTCTTGTGGTCTCACAAATATGTATTCCACACCTGAATCGCTTTCGATTCAGCCCAATAACGTTATGTGGTATTGTCTGAGGAAGCCGTGTGGTATTGCCGTAAAAGATGTGCTCCGTGTTTCAGTTCCCAAATACGGTGAGCCTGAGCGCAAAAATACATACATTCGGTCAGATCCCAATTTTTAATAGGGCAAGGCTATCTCTATTGTTAAATTGCATATCCCTCCATAGAGCCTTCCGTTGTAGTCCTCACGGCCTGGCAACACACCTTTTTCACGGGCGGCGATCGGAGTCACGTCTCGTCCCGGTTCGCAGCAAAATGCGTTCCCCTCGCAAGCTGGCGGTTTAAATAGTGCCCGTATAATCATTCATGATATTCACCTGATGTGGTATAGCTACGACGTCTGCCGCGTGAGTCTTACGTCAGTGTTTATAGCGACGGTAGTGATCGATATCCGGATTACTGTAAATAGCCTAATATAGCCTGCTCCGGCTTCATTGTGAAACGGAGCGGTCTGCCTAGTGATCAAATTTACATCTAATGAGGCCCCTCATCAAATATTACCAATTTCTTACAACAAACGATCTTTTCAGCAGGTGTTATGTATATTAGGAGTTATCACTCGATTTTTACAGTATATTGATAGTACCTTGAAGCTTCAAGGTGCAAGTTACACCATCGCCCCCCAGATCTCGTTCTTGGGTACATTAAACCTCCTTATTCCTCATAGCTCCTCATGGCTTATTATCTGTATTTCAAATCTCTGTTGTTCTGAGCTCTTAGTCTAATAAGGATAAAATCATCATATTGAGGCCAATGATAGGGCCCTCTTACTAGTATGGATCACTTTAAACACTTTTGGGATTGGTATACTGAAACCTGTGCTCCATATTAATCATCTGTCGCCCCCACCTTCATAGGGTGTTAACAATCTCATTAAGGAGCAGGCCACTATTGGATGACTGAATTATGATACAAAATCCTAAATGGGCATAATGTGCATAGTCTGCTTTGTCAAATATCTAGTCGGCCGGACGGCTATCATTCTAACATTGCAGAGCTATGAATATTATGAGTCACTTTCAGTTATAAATAAAACCTATATAAACCGACCCATCCTTGGCTTCCTCACTAATATAATATCAGTTTATGAGCCGTTCACAGTCCTCTTTAGAGTTCAGCCCAGTCCCGACTGTATTGAGAATATATATGAACCATTGTTCTCTATGTTTGCGTTTGGCTGTGATGTCGCCACCACGTTTACTCCCCGTAATCCTTTCTAGAATGAACCACTTGATATCATCATGTGTGTGGTTCATTAGAGTGAAGTGATCAACAAGGGGGGCATTTGCCTTTTTATTCCTAATTGCTGATTTATGCTCCGTCAGGCAGGTCCGAAACTCACGCCCCGTCTATCCCACATAGCCAAGCCAAGTCTGCAAGAACATATCAATAGGTAAACTACATTTTTACTTCTACAGTTATTTAAGTCCTTGACCATAATAGTCTGTTTGTTAAAGGTAAGAATCTCTTCCCTTCAACACATTGCTCACAGCTATTACAATTTTCACACCTGTAATTACCTGTGACCTGCCTTCCTACTAAATCTAGTTGCCTAGGCCCCCCTGGTTCTCTGTACGTATGGACCAAGTTCCTTTTCAAATTGTCGTTGCCTTTAAACGCAAAGATAGGGCGTTCTAATGTTGTGGGTTAACTGTCACTAAGCAGTGCCCAATTTGAATTGATTACATTTTTAATTTTATTACTAATGCTAATGCTAGAGAATTGACTGACAAAGACAATTTTGTCCATTGCGGCACTCTTCTTTTCTTGCTTTCCTTGTGAATTCTCCAGCATACCCTCCCTATTATAAAATCTCGCTCTTTTAAAATAGTGATTGATGAGTCTCTTAGGGTAGCCCCTCTCCTTTAATTTAAGTTTCAAAATATCTGAATGTTTGTAAAAATCATTTAATGAAGAACAATTCCTTCGAAGCTGAAGGAACTCCCCTAAGGTTATATTCTCCTTCTGCGATCTAGGGTGGTAACTAGAGTAGTGGAGAAGAGTATTCTTGTCGGTGGGTTTTGAATAAAGGTTCACTTCTAATTTCCCCTCTACGTGTTTTATATTTAAATCCAAGAAGCTCACCATGGGCCAGATGTAGGTAGCCAAATACCGGTCGGTAACGGCCGAATTCGGCCGTTACCGACCGGTATTTGGCTACCGAGATGTAGGGGCAGGTAAACTGGGCAAATCGGTAATTTTACCGAATCTGTAAATATACCGGTCGGTAAATTTACCGACCGGTATTTTTACAGAATCGGTAAAATTGATATGTAGGTGGGACTCTTCTGAGTCCCACAAGGCCTAAGAAATCGGTATTTTACCATCAAATTCAATTTGATGGTGAAATACCGATTCAGGTGTGCATGCACATGTGTGCATGCACACCTGTGCCATATGACAGGCAGACCTGCCCTTAGGGCAGGTATGCCTGCCATATGGCCCCCGAACCTTTTTTGGGGGTGCTAGAGGGTGTCAAAGTGACACCCCCTGCACCCTTGCCAAAAATCGGTATTTACCGATCGGTAAATACCGACCAGTAATGCCCCATTCATTCCTATGGGCTTCAAAGCCCATAGGAATGAATGGAGCATTACCGGTCGGTATTTACCGAATCGGTAAATACAGATTCTTAACGATTCGGTAAATGGAACATCTGGATGTTCCTACATACCCCCACTTCTTATTTACCGATTCTTAATTACCGAATCGGTAAAATTCGGTAATTAAGAATCGGTAAATAAGTTTTACCTACATCTGGCCCCATATGTGGTGTTCTGTGAAATTCAAATTAACATCACCACGGTTAAGCCAGATTAAAAATTCCTCCAGTAACTCTTCTGAACACATCCATATGAACCAAATGTCATCTATGTATCTGTGCCAGTTAGACACATTTTCATAAAATGGAGCTGATTCATTGAATATGTATCTGGACTCAAAATGACCCACATATGCACAGGCCAGACTCGGGGCACAAGTTGCGCCCATGCTGGTCCCCTTACGCTGTAAATATAGATCTTCCTTAAACAAGAATAGGATCTCTTTTAACACTAAATTGGTGCATTCGATTATGAGTACTGCACTAGCCCCTTAGTAACACCAACATCCTCCAGGATGTGCTTAATACCGCAATCGTGTCATCCTGGGGGATGTTGGTGTAAAGTGCCTCAATGTCCAGAGTCACCAAATATTGTGACCTTTCATTAAAACTCAATCCCTCCACTATACTTATCATATGGGAAGAGTCCTTAATTTATGATCGTTTTTAATGCTTTGTCTTTCCGATTTGTCCAGTTACGTATGGGGACCTTTGTATAGTGTTCTGAAACATTCAGGAGATTGAGCACCCTCTGTTCATAATCCTGCGTGTCAAAGATGACAACACCTCCCCCTGTCAGCGGGTTTGATAGTAATCTGGAGGTCATTTTTAAGGGCCAAAATGGCCTCTCTTTGTTGTCTATTCATATTATTGTTATAGGTGGAGGGTTATCCCAAATATTTCTGATTTTAGACTCCACTATCCGTTCAAAGGCTTCAACGTTCTTATTAACCATGTTTAAATTTGGGGTAAAGGTGGACCTTGGTTTTAAACCTGAAACACTCTCTTCTGGGGTGTAATCTCTATTTTGAAAGCACCGATTCAACCGAATTTTACGAAAAAAGGACTTCTTCTAAGTTGAATTTGTTAATATATGGTGTTGGTGCAAATGTAAACCCCTTCTTTAAGACCTCAATCTCTATTTTATTTAAAACCCTTTTTGAGAGATTAATTATTGGCATTTTATTTACCGCCAATATCGTTGGTTCCTGGTCTCGAGGTATTCCTCCTGTTGGGGATTCCTCATATGTTGTCCTCTTCCATAATTCCTGTTATGTCTCCTCATCCCTCTGGGGAGTTGGTCAAAAAAAGGCATCAAAGAAGACGTGGATGGCCCTGCGTTATGGTCAGGCTTCTGGAGGTATGAACCCCCATTTTTTCTCCTCACGCCTTAATCTTCACTGCTCGACCCCGAAGTCTCTGAAAATGTAATGCGTTTATGTCCACCCCTCTTATAAGTCGTCTGTGCTGGGATGCCCTCTCCCAATTCGGTTCTTGTCTTGGTTGTTGATAATAATCCTGGCTTAAGAACGGGTAATTCAATTCTATTGTGTATTTGCTTACATCTTTCTGTAATTTTTTTGTCTTTTTAGTCTGTAAGTAATCTCTATACCCATCTACCTCTATATTCAGTTCCTCTAATTTCTTTTTAGCTTCCTCGAGCGCTGAATTGTTTTTTAATTCAGCTTCAAGTTTTTCTATTTCCTCCCTTTCTAGTATAATTATCTGTTGGGCGGTCTCAATGATGAGCAAGATCCCATCACGACTGCACCTATTTGAGATATGGGACCAAGGGCCACATGTAGGTAGCTAAATACCGGTCGGTAACAGACGAAATACGGTAAATTAGCCGTTACCGACTGGTATTTAGGCATTTGAGATGTAGGAGGCCAAAAATAAGGATTCGGTAATTATGAATGGGTAAATACCGATTCATCATTACCGAATTCCAAATTACCGAATCAGCATTTACCAAATTCTTATTTACGGATTCGGTAAATAAGAAACGGTAAATAGGAGAAAAGAGATGCAAGTCAAATCGGAAATACCGAAATTCATGATATTCGCTATTTAAGAGTCGGTAATTACCATTGATTGAAAGCAGGTGGTGGTAACCAGGTGCAGGCCATAAAACAGGCCCCAAAATGCAACAGTGTGAACAGAATGGCGGCTTTCTATGTGATAGCAAGGCGTTTACGGCTACAGGCAGCAGGAGTGAGGATCTGGAGACGGGAGGAGCAAGTCTACAGACAGCGGATCACACTCTTCCAACTTACTGAGGCAGATATCCATCAAAGGTACAGGCTACACCCCACACCATCCTGGACTTGATAAGGGACCTGCAACCACTCCTGGAGCACCCAACTCCAAGGGTGCATGCCATACCACCACATGTGCAGGTGCTCTGTAGCCTGCACCTACTTGCATCTGGCAGTTACCAGGGGGTGATAGCTGCGGTAGGTGGGGCGTCCCAGAGCTGCCTGTCCCGTTTCTTCAGGAAGTTCCTGGAGGCCATGATGCAGAGAATGCATCATTACATCAGCTTCCCTGGCTCACATGCGGAACTGCTGAAGACCAAGACTGACTTTTACCAAATGGCACAGTTCCCACATGTCATCGGCTGTATTGATGGCACACACATCCCAATCTGCCCACCTGCAGCCACTGAGTACATCTACAGGAACAGAAAGTCCACCCACTCAATAAATGTGCAGGTAATCTGTGATGCTGCCAACAGAATCACAGACATCGTGGCCAAATTCCCTGGAAGCACCCACGACTCCTACATCTTACATAACAGTGGGATCTACACACGCCTGGCAGCGGGGGAATTCGGAGAAGGATACCTGCTAGGTAAAACACTGTGACACACCCTGATAGATACTGCAGATGTAGGTGGTAATGTGCATGTGATTAATGGCTCTCTCTTTTCCACATAGGCGATAGCGCATATGCCGTCCGCTTATTCATCCTCACTCCCTATCTGAACCCATCAACCCCGAGTGAGAGACAATACAACATGGCACACAAGTCTACACGCAACATTGTGGAGCGCACCTTTAGGCTGTTAAAAAGCAGGTTCCGCTGCCTCCACAAAAGCGGAGGCGCACGTCCGTACTCACCCCTCATCTGCTGTAAAATCATTGCAACTTGCGCAATGCTGTACAACCTTGCCACCAGGAAAGGAACAGCAGTAGAATTAACAGATATTGAGGATGATGATGAATTTGCACACCCTGAGCCCAACACAGCAGGAGTGGCGCCAGCAGCAGATGGGAGACAAAGACGGGCAGAGATCACACGCAACTATTTCTAAGTAAGTAAGGAGACACAGCCAGTTGTTGTATGTACACAACGTAGTTTTAATATCTTGGTACTACGCCAGTACACAAAGGCCCAAATGTGCCAGTCCAATTGTTGCCATCCATTAGGGCAGTCCTGGTTTACTTCACCCATTCCAGTTCAGGGAGTGTGGGCAGCATCAGGGTATGCGGGCACGCCCACCGGTGCTGGATGCCATTGGCTGACTGTCCTCACTGGCTGTGTGGGCAGTGGCAGCCCCATGCCGCCCGCTGCTCCTCCGGGTGTCAGTAACAGGGGGGGTCACATTGCTGCTCCTACTGGTGGTCTCCTTGCTATCCCCCACATCAAGAGCACCAATATTTGCCGACTGAGCATTCAGCAGCACCTCAACTGCACTTGTCACCCTCACAAGGCCCCTGGAGACTTCACTGCTGCAGTGTGCCAGTCCCTCCTGCATGTTGACGCTGCGCCTGCAGAGCAGGGAAGTGGCAGTGGCTAGGCGGTACACTGCCCTTGTGTGTTGTTCAGACCTCTGCCTCTCCCTGCGCCTTGTTGCCCTGCCCTTGTCCAGCTTGCTGCACAGCAGCAGCACTGACTAGGACATGTCCTGCATGCCCGCAGCCATCTCTCTCATTCCCTCCACCATTGAGCTGATGCCCTTATCAATGTTTTTTACATTTTCATTTAGGTGCTTCATCTGTCGTTGGACCAACTGGATGGCCTTCCACTGCCAGCGCTGCACCTTTACCATACTTGCCTCCAGGCCGCAGAAGACACCAGGACCCTCGCCATGTTGGTTTGGACTGCTGTCCCTGGCCCTGCGACGTCTGGCACCTGTGTGGGCCCCCTCGGTGGTGGACTGCTGATGAGCATTGCTGTCCTCAACTGACACGGTTGATGTGTCACCCCCCCACCGTGTCTTCTGCGGAAGACTCAATTTCCCGGAGTGTGCCCACAACATGCCCCCTGGTTCTTTGCATTGCATGTGTTGTTGCAGCCGGTGACGCTACCAGTTGAGGTGAGGACAGTAGTGGTGAGGCCAGCAGCTGTGGTGACGCTGGCAGGTGTGGTGAGGCCAGCAGCTGTGGTGACGCTGGCAGGTGTGGCGAGGCTGGCCATGTTGGTGATGCCGCTGTTGCTTGTGTGGTGTGTCCTGCACTGGTACTCTCCTCCTGTGTGCCTTTACTCCGGGGTGCACAACCTTCCTTGTCCTTGGGACATCTGCGAGATGTCTCGCGTGTGGACAGAAAATCGTACATTAGCTCTGTGGTCCTGCAGCCCTGCTTATACAATTAAATTCTCATCTCTGAAAAACTGTCGCTATTGCCTCAGCTTGCTCATCACTGATGTGTGTCGCATGCCTCGTTGTTTGGTGTGTTGTCTGACATGGTAGGTGTTTCACTGACTACATCTCCCATAATGCATTGCTGGTGTATACTAAAACCTGTACTCGAGTGGGGTTCACACTACCACATTGGGGAAGGGGGAAGGGGTGGGGGTGAATTGCTGTGCATGTTTCTTACCTTTTTTGGTGGCAGCTCGGGCTGAGCTGTCTGCATGCCCAATCCCACAGACTCTGTCTGGCTCTATGGTGGACTCCACCAGCTCTTCAAGCTCAGTCAGGGCAGGTGCCCTGTTCCTCCCTCCTCCTGTGTGCCTTGCTTGTTTCTGGAGCTCAGCCATTTTTCTCTTGTCACGCTCCGGAGGTCATCCCACCTCTTCTTGAGGCCGTTGATGTCCCGTGGGGTCACTCCAATGGCATTCACCTTGGTTTGTATAGCCAGCTAAATCTTCCTTTTGGCAGATTCTGCCACCTGCAGGGACTGCTTGCCAAACAACTTGTGGTGTTCCTTCAGTACCTCCTAAGGACCTGCAGCTCCATGGTGCTGAATTTCACCTTCCTCTTTCTCTCTGGTCCTTCCCTTTCAGTGTCCTTGCTTGACATTGTGCTGTTTTCCTGGAGTAAGTATCCCAGTACTTTTCCCATTAGTAACAGAACACTCCTGAGGCGGAAAGCCTGGAGCTAGGCACCTGATCACTATTTTATATTTGCTTACTTTGCACAAAACCTGTTTTTAAAAATTGCTGTTGTGTTGTGTTAATTGCACTGTGTCACTTACTTTGCCTGGAACAGTTGGGGCGCGCAATTGTACCCGCGTCAGGCATACCGAGGGCCGAGTTAGGGCCACACTCGGACACAGATAGGCTTCCCGGAGGGCGACGACTTTGGCCGCCATCTTTGGGGAAAAGCACGGTTAGCGCTCTAGCGGTCGGGCGAATTACGGCCCGGTCGCTATAAAAGAAATTGGCAAGCGCTAGGAGCATCGCTATACTTTTCCCATTAGTAACAGAACACTCCTGAGGCGGAAAGCCGGGAGCTAGGCACCTGATCACTATTTTATATTTGCTTACTTTGCACAAAACCTGTTTTTAAAAATTGCTGTTGTGTTGTGTTAATTGCACTGTGTCACTTACTTTGCCTGGGACAGTTGGGGCGCGCAATTGTACCCGCGTCAGGCATACCGAGGGCCGAGTTAGGGCCACACTTGGACACAGATAGGCTTCCCGGAGGGCGACGACTTTGGCCGCCATCTTTGGGGAAAAGCACGGTTAGCGCTCTAGCGGTCGGGCGAATTACAGCCCGGTCGCTATAAAATGAAGTCCACTTCCCGTCCGCGCAGCGGGCGCACGATGGCGCGCCCGTCTGGGCCCGTCCGGGCCAGATCGGGCCTAGGGCCAGTCACTATGCCCGTGGCTCCTTCGGGACCTACGAGATATTCGAGGGAGGAACTTTTGGCGCTACAACATAATGGGGGTCAGTGATGCCCCGACCCTATCCTTGTGGGGACTAACGGCAAGAAGGCTGGTAGAGTACTGAGGATGGCGTTACTCAACTGCAGATCACTACCAAAGCATGCGGTGGAGATCAATCTGTTGATTGAAGAATGTAATCTTGACCTGCTCTTCCTTACGGAGACATGGCTATCTTCCAATGCAGATTTTGACATTATCTCTGCCCTTCCAAGCGGTTTTTATATCCAGAATCAGAATAGAGATGAAGGGAAAGGAGGGGGTCTCGCTATAATCTACAAAGATTCCCTGACTTGTAGACTTGAGGAAGGCGGCATTTTAGACTCAGAAAGTGCCTGTTTTAGCATCCAGCTAACACCCACTTATTCCCTCTCAGGATTCCTCATCTGCCGCCCGCCGGGCAGTTTAAAACATTTCTCAGACTCCCTATTAGAAGCTACCTTAGCAGCAGCAGCACGGGCCTCCAACTTTTTGGTTCTTGGAGACCTGAACCTGCATTTTGACGATCTTAATGACAAAGTAGCTGCTGATCTCATCTCAAATCTTAAAACCTTTGAACTTGATCTCTTAAACAATTAGACTTTCAGCTAACTCCTCTAAGGAAACGTTCAAAATCGTCAATCAGCTTCTTGAAATCCCAGCCCCAACAACTTTACATAAGGATTCCGAATCAAGATGCGACCAGCTAGCAGAGTTCTTCGACGAAAAAATACAGAAAATTCTTGATAGCCTACCTCAAACGCCTACTACACTAGTCACTGAAGCCCCCCTCCCCGTATCTACTAGCCCCCGACTCGAGGCGTTTAGATGCATTACCAGGGAAGACTTTTGCAACACTCTATCCAACATAAAAAGTGGCTCTCCTTCTGACCCAGCCCCTATGCACATCCTTAAACAAATTGTGAGCACTATCGCCCCGATGGCCACAGATTTGGTAAACACCTCATTTACCACGGACACAGTTCCCCCGAGCTGGAAACAGGACAAAATTAAAACGCTACTAAAGAAACCGGGACTAGACACCACTGATTTGGCCAATTTTCGCCCAATCTCTTTGCTACCGGGACTGGGCAAAGTTGCCGAAAAGGTGGTGAATAGGCAGCTCTCAGAGTTCTTGGAGAGTAATGGCCTACTGAGCGACTCCCAAACGGGTTTCCGCCCAGGTCAGGGCACGGACACTGCCCTCATAGCGGTGACGGAAGAGGCAAGATGCATCTTGGACTCAGGGGGATCAGCGGCCCTGATCCTCCTGGATCTAAGCGCTGCATTCGACACCGTTGACCACGCAACCTTGGTCCACCGTCTTACCAAACTAGGCATCGTAGGGTTAGCCCTTAGATGGCTCGAATCCTTCCTGGATAAACGATCCTTCAGGATCTGGGAAAATGGGTTTATGTCCAAGTCTACCCCCCTTCAGTGTGGGGTCCCTCAGGGTTCTTCCCTGAGCCCACATTGTTTAATGTTTATATGGCCCTGCTGGAGGAGGTAGTAGCCCCTTTCGGGATCAAATCCATCAGCTACGCAGACGACACACAACTTGTCGTCTCGCTGACGCAACAAGGGGGACGCTCAGACGACCTCTCGAGATGCCTAACCGCAATTTTCTCTTGGATGACTGACTCAAAGCTCAAACTGAACGGAGCTAAGACCGAGATTATGGTCCTGGGTCACCAATTTACATCCCTGCCTTCTGAGTATTGGCCGTCTCGCATGGGTGAACTGCCCCCACCTAAGGAGAAAATTAAAAGTCTCGGGGTCTGGTTTGAACCCCAATTAACATTCGAGACCCATGCGCAGAAAGTTGCAGGAGGTTGCTTTGGCTTGCTGCGGGCAGTACGGAAGGTTCTCCCCCTCTTGCCTTTTCAATCGAGGAAGCTACTAATCCAGGGCCTAATTCTGTCCAGACTGGATTATGGCAACGCTCTCCTCCTGGCCGCGCCTCAGGCCACTATTAACATCTTGCAGCGAGTACAGAACGCCGCGGCCAGGCTGCTTATGGGGGCACCAAGACGGGCCTCAGCCAAACCATTGCTGAGAGCCCTTCACTGGCTCCCTATCCAGGAGCGAATTGCCTTTAAGTCACTCTGCATCGCTCACAAAACACTGCAAGGTAAAGGCCCACCGGCCTTGAGAAGTATGATTCGCCCTTACAAATCGGCTCGGGCCCTTCGGTCTGCCGGAGAAACTCTGGCCACCATACCTAGAGTGAGGAAAGCCCGCACCGGAGGCCGCCGGTTTTCTTTGAATGCGGCAAAAAATTGGAACGCTCTTCCCAGGGATATCCGGATGGAATCCTCCTACCTGAAATTCAGAAAAGCCCTTAAAACTTTTCTTTTCCCTAAGATTTCCTAATTCCCTTCCTCCTTTGAGTTTTCTGTTATTAGTTAACCAGCGCCGGGACGCTTCAGGGCAGCCATGCGCTTTATAAACCCAATTTCATTTCATTCATTTCATTTCAGTGTCTCAAGGGCTCTGCTCTGCTCTCCCAGCCTCTCCAGCAGCTAGCTTCAGATTGAGTGCACTTACATGGGTGTGGCCACTTCCTGGTTGGGAGGTGGGGTGGTTGCACCGGATTGGCTATTTCCTTGATTGTTTCTTATTTTGAATTGCCGATTCGGTATTTACCGATTTCGGTATTTACCGAATCGGATTTTACAGATTCGGATTTTACCGATTAGGTTTTTACCAATCGGTGTTGGGGATTTGGTATTTCTTCACCGAATTTTACCAATTCGGTAAATGTTTCTGAATTTTTACCTACATCCCAAATACCGAATTCTTATTACTGATTCGGTTAAATTCGGTAATAATCGGTATTTAAGATTCGGTATTTGGGATTTACCTACATATGGCCCCAAGTCTCCAGGAACTTCCTATTCTCAATAAAGAGGCCGGGCTCATTTTTCACCTGTAAACCCACTGGGATCACGCCTGATTTTACATACTCAATTAAAAACTCGGCGTGCTTTTCAGTTCGAATCAATTTTTTCTTTAGATTCCGAATTTCCTCCCATTTCTCATTATTACCTGACAATATCGTTACTTTATTGCCTTTGTTAGTGCTCATATTGATAATTTTGTTGAATTGTTCCTCACTGAATCCATACGTTTAATAGCGTCCATCTTGTCTGACCGTTCAAATGAACTCTTATCCAGACAACAAAATGTTAATTGGTTGAAAATCCTAACCACCTTAATACTCGCCAGATATAAGTTGTACTGACAATCTGAAAATAATGGAGGGAGTGGCCCAACCATCCAAGGGACTGGGTACCCAAACGATCAATGAAACAAAAATTCCCTTGGATCAATGTCACTAATAATCACCCTCGCTCAAGCAGCATTCCATCCACACCAGTGTCAAAATAAGAGATCCCCACAATTATAAGCACAGACACATTACAATTGTAACTCCCAAGTCATAAGAAAATAGTCAAATGTATTCATCAATCAATAGAAAACTATTATAAACACAAGAATAAAAACATTTTTTACATTCATAATACTCAAAGACAATCAATCATATGTTCGAAATACAATCACAAAAAGAGACATGATTCATTGGTTCATTAAAAAAAATATCCTCGGTCATTAAACCGTTGGAATCTATACAAGGCGCTAGTATCAGCAGATGACAACACGATAGTTCCTCGGATTTAATTAAAAACCATGGTGTTGATGCGTTTCGGTGTGCTGCCTGATATGCACCACCTTTCTCAAGACATAGTAGTTGGTTGTCTCTCTTTTTTCTCACAATCTTAACAATTCAATTATATCTAAAAAACACAAAATTACATATCAATGTGCTATCCCCACAATACAGCATTTGACATTTTTCTTCTAACAGAGGTTCCAATATTATTCCATCTATTTTAATCTTTTTGCGACTTAAAGCCCCTTAGGGGGACCCATCATAATTATTTTTCACAGCAAAACAGTGTTTGTATTCACAACCATTGCTGGGGCCCTCCTATTTGACACCTGTTGACACACATAGCTCTCTTGCTGTTGCGCCTCCTTTCATACCCAAGTGAGCTGATATTTACACTAACTAGCTCCCCAATATCGGGAGCCCTCCTTAATGGAGAGACAATGTGCTCAAATATTCATAACATTCACAATCTGTTTATTTCCGAGGCCATGTACTACATACCTCATGGATTACATCAATGGGACCCAATCCTGTATATAAAATCTCCAAATGGCTACACCGTGTCTCTTTGAAATACAATAGGACCCAAGAAGATATATCATTAGCCCAACTCTGTTCATATTCAGTCACGTGTGTATTATACTTCCAAGAACCCACTGTCATATACCTGATGGTGTTCCTGTGCGTGCCTCCTAGCAATACTTCCGCAATTAGTTAATCTCACAACTTTGGTGTTGTAGCCTCCAAATGTGAACTTTCATTTATCACATTAACGATCCTATTCTTTGATAGTTCATCATGTTTTGCTCTGTAACTAATTAGAGGAGGAGATGAGGGCTGCCAAGGCCTTGGGCCTTGAGCTCCCCGTCGCGGCCGTGAGGACTAACCTCCTCACTGAGGTCCCTAAACCGCAGTCAAGCTCGGCCGAGCCTCTGCTGCCCTTTAATGAGGCCTTGACCGACGTTCTTCTGGGCACTTGGTCCAAGCCCGCTACGGGTTCGCCCGTAGATAGGAACGTGGCCAGATGCCACCGCCCAGCCCCGGGCGACCCATGTTTCCTGTCCTCCCACCCCACCCCCGAGAGCCTGGTCATCCAGGCCTCCAATTCCCATACCGCATTCCTGTCGGCCCCGCCGGACCGGGAATCCAAGAGGTATAACCAGTATGGGAAGAAGATCTTCTCATCCCTTAGTCTAGGACTGCGGTCTTCCAACACCGCCTGCCTCTTGGGACGTTACACCCACTCTGTGTGGGATAAGATCGCGGAAGTGCTGCCAGAGTGTCCGTTGGAGGTACGGGCCAAACTCGGCCAAGCCCTTGTGGAGGGCCGGGATGCAGCCAAGTATTCCATCCGGTATGTGGGCTGGATACCACTGACTCGCTGGGTAGAGCTATGGCAACGACGGTGGCGGTCAGACGCCACGCCTGGCTGAGGTCCGCCAACTTATCGGCAGATGTTCAGAGCACGCTCATGGACATGCCGTTCAATGGCCGTTGCCTCTTTGGCGACAAGGCAGACCATGCGCTTGAGCGCTTTAAGGACTCCAGGGCTACGGCCAAGTCCTTGGGCCTCTCGGGCCAGCGCCAGCAATCGGCTGCATTTCACTCCTTTCGTGGCCACGGAAGGGGTGCGCCCACACGCGTCGCCAGCCACGCACCGCAGGGCAATACCCAACGCGGTGGCGGCCGTGGGAACCGCCGTCCGGGCGGTCGTGGGCAGCGGCGAGTTCAGTCCACACCTTCCCCGCACTATCCGCTTCAAAACCCTCCTAGCCCGTGCTTTCAGGCCCATGTGACGCCAGTGGGGGGCAGGGTTCGCCATCACCACCTCCACTGGCGCACTGTCACTTCGGACAGGTGGGTGCTGCAAATCGTCCGAAGGGGCTACTCCCTCCCCTTCGAGGCGACTCCTCCAGCCATGCCACCGCAGAACCACCGTGTATCGGGGGATCATTTGCGACTTCTGCAGGAGGAAGTTACGGCCCTCTTGGCCAAGGGGGCCATCGAGCGCGTTCCTGGGCCAGAAGTAGGGTGTGGTTGCTACTCCCACTACTTTCTGGTACCCAA
Organism: Lissotriton helveticus; assembly: GCF_964261635.1. Lineage (NCBI taxonomy): Eukaryota > Metazoa > Chordata > Amphibia > Caudata > Salamandridae > Lissotriton > Lissotriton helveticus. Next base: position 740,494,550 of record NC_136065.1, on the reverse strand, counting down.
GAAGGGCAAAGGGGGCCTACGCCCTATCTTGGACCTAAGGGACGTCAACGGCTTCCTCCGGAAGGAGAAGTTCAAAATGCTGACACTGGCTCAGGTTCTGGCTGCCCTGGACCCAGGAGACTGGATGGTAGCGTTGGACTTGCAGGACGTTTACTTTCATATCCCCGTCCTGCCTGCCCACCGGCGCTACCTGCGGTTCATGGTGGGCCACGAGCACTTTCAATTTACCGTGCTCCCCTTCGGCCTTACCAGCGCCCCACGGGTGTTCACAAAGGTGATGGCGGTGGTCGCAGCTCATCTGCGCAGGTTAGGGGTTTCAGTCTTCCCCTACCTCGACGACTGGCTGTTAAAGGCGGGCTCGCCCCAGACAGTCGTCAGCCACCTCCAGACGACGGCGGACCTCCTGCACCAGCTGGGGTTCTCCATCAATGTGCCGAAGTCACACCTGTGCCCCTCTCAGAAGCTCCTCTTCATCGGAGCGGTTCTGGACTCGGCGCGGTTTCGGGTTTATCCGCCCAAACAGCGGGTCCCGGATATTCAGGCTCTGATTCCCATCTTTCAGCCGTTATCCCGGGTTTCGGTCAGGTTGACGCTGCGGCTTCTGGGGCTGATGGCCTCCTGTATCCTACTGGTGCATCACGTCAGGTGGCGGATGCTGGCTCTGCAGTGGGACCTGAAGTTTCAGTGGGCCCAGCATCAAGGCAACCTATTCGACCACGTCCTGATCTCGGAGGGCACTGCGAGACAGCTGCAGTGGTGGCTTACGGACCGCGATTGGGTCAGCGGCAGATCCCTCTCCCTTCCCCAACCGGAGCACGTAGTTGTGATGGACGCGTCCCTCCAGGGCTGGGGAGGCCACTTGGGAGAGGCGGAGATCAGAGGCCTCTGGTCTCCGGCGGAGACCCGGCTCCACATCAACCTGTTGGAGCTCCGGACGATTCGTCTGGCACTGAAGGCATTCCTCCCCTCTGTCCGGGGGAGTGTAGTGCAGGTATTCACGGACAACACCACCGCCATGTGGTACTGCAACAAACAAGGCGGGGTGGGGTCTTGGATCCTTTGTCAAGAGGCTCTTCGCCTTTGGCAATGGCTGGAACGCCAGGGCGTGACCCTGGTGGCTCAACACCTGGCAGGTTCTCTGAACGCCAGGGCGGACGAGCTCAGTCGTCGGTGCATGATGGATCACGAATGGCGTCTGAACTCGGACGTGGCGCAAGGCCTCTTTCAGCGATGGGGAGAGCCTTGGTTAGATCTATTCGCCACCGAAGAGAACGCGCAATGTCATCAGTTCTGCGCATTGGAATTTCCAAGGCGGCACTCGCTCGGAGACGCTTTTCGTCGCGAGTGGAGTTGCGGTCTGTTGTAAGCCTTTCCGCCTATACCACTTCTGCCCAGAGTGCTGAAGAAGATCAAGCGCGACCGGGCCCAAGTCATCCTTGTGGCTCTGGACTGGGCACGAAGGTACTGGTATCCAGAGCTACTCAGTCTGTCAGTCGATCCCCCGATTCGTCTGCCTCTTCAGGAGGACCTGCTGTCGCAGCAGCAGGGGACGGTCCTCCACCCGAACCTGTCCAGTCTCCACCTCCATGCTTGGAGATTGAGCGGCGACAGTTGAGGCCATTTGACTTGCCTCCTGAAGTTTGTAACATCATTCTGGCAGCCAGGCGTCCCTCCACAAAGTCGGTATACGCCTGCAGGTGGAACAGATTTGTGACATGGTGCACAGCAAAGGCTGTGGATCCCCTCAATGCCCCTCTTTCTGAAGTCCTTCTCTTCCTTCTTTCTCTTGCCCAGCAGGGCTCTGCTCTGGGCACTATCAAGGGCTACCTTTCTGCCCTTTCAGCCTTTCTCAGGCTGCCTGATCAACCTTCTTTGTTCAAGTCCCCTATTGTTAATAGATTTCTTAAGGGCCTCACACACACGTTTCCTCCTGTTCCGTTTGTGATGCCTCAGTGGGACTTGAACCTGGTTCTTACCTTTCTGATGTGCGCTCCCTTTGAGCCACTTCACAACTGTCCTCTTCGCCTTCTGACCTTGAAGACTGCTTTCCTGGTTGCCATCACCTCTGCCAGGAGAGTGAGTGAGCTCCAGGCCCTTTCTTGTACCCCTCCTTTCCTTTCTGTCCATCCGGACAAAGTGGTGCTGCGTACCAAACCTCCTTTCCTGCCCAAGGTTGTCACGGCCTTCCACATCGGGCAGTCTATCACCTTGCCAACCTTCTTCCCGCCACCGCATCCCTCTAAAGAGGAAGAGCGGCTCCATCGTCTGGACCCAAAACGTGCGCTCTCATTCTACTTGGATCGCACACGCCAGTTCCGGGTGGATGACCAACTCTTTGTTGGTTACGTGGGCGCGAGAAGGGGAATGCGGTGCACAAGAGGACCATCTCCCGGTGGATCATCCTGTGTATCCAGGCATGCTACTCCTTGGCTAGGAAGGAGCCTCCTGCTGGATTGCGGGCTCATTCTACCCGAGCCACGGCGACTACCACTGCCCTGGGCAGGGGAGTGCCTTTACGAGACATCTGTCAGGCAGCTACGTGGGCATCGCTGCACACGTTCGCAAGACACTACTGCCTGGACAGCCAAGTCCGGAGGGATGGCTTATTTGGCCGTTCCGTCCTTCGGGACTTTCTGGTGTGATTTTGGTTCGCAGACCCACCACCGGGGTTGGTATTGCTGGGGTATCTATACTAAGGTAAGGAATCTAATACTAACGTGTCTCTTTCAGATGCACAAGTTACTACTTGTGTAACGATATATCTGTAAGAGACATTAGTTAGTATTAGATTCCTTACCGACCCACCCATCCTCCCCGTTCTGCGAACCAATATCTAGGGTTAGGGTTGTCCCCTTCAGGGCCCTAGTTTCAATGGCACCAGTGTTGGTTTTTAACATGGCTCTGCGTTTCTGGCGCGGAAAAGCTGTGTCTAAGAAATGACGTCAGCATGCGGAGGCGGCGTCTAAGTACTCCAACGACGTCATCACGGCGCCCACGACGCCGACGACGGACGCGGAGCCGCAGACGACGCCTACCGGCGCGCAAGGGTACTGCTACGCAAAAATTTCCGGATCCAGTCTGACGCCTGGGGATATTCTAAGGTAAGGAATCTAATACTAACTAATGTCTCTTACAGATATATCGTTACACAAGTAGTAGCTTGTGCGTCAATAGGAGTCAAATAGGAGGCCCCAGCAATGGTTGTGAATACAAACACTGTGGTTCCCTTAAGGTGTTTTAAGTCGCAAAAATATGAAAGTAGATGGAATAATATTGGAACCTCTGTTAGAAGAAAAATGTCAAATGCTGTATTGTGGGGATAACACATTGATATGTAATTTTGTGTTTTTTAGATATAATTTAATTTTTAAGATTGTGAGAAAAAAGAGAGACAACCAACTACTTTGTCTTGAGAAAGGTGGTGCATATCAGGCAGCACACCGAAACGCGTCGACGCCATTGTTTTTAATTAAATCCGAGGAACTATTGTGCTGTCATCTGCTGATACTAGCCAGACGTCTTGTATAGATTCCAACGGATTAATGACCCAGGATGTTTTTTTTAAATGAATCATTGTGATTGTATTTCGACATATTATATGATTGATTGTCTTTTAGTATTATGAATGTAAACAATGTTTTTATTATTGTGTTTTTAACAGTTTTCTATCGATTGAATAATAAATTTGACTATTTTCTTATGACTTGGGAGTTACATTTGTAATGTGTTTGTGCTTATAATTGTGGGGATCCCTTATTTTGCCACTGGTGTGGATGGAATCCTGCTTGAGGAAGGGTGATTATTAGTGATATTGATCCAAGGGAATTTTTGTTTCATTGATCGTGTGGGTACCCAGTCCCTTAGATGGTGGGCCACTCCCTCCATTATTTCCAATTGGTCTAGTGCAGGGGTTCCCAACCCTTCCTATAGTGAGAGCTACTTTGGATCATCGAAAAAGTTTGGACCTGTTGCCTAATATAGAGATATGATAATTGTACACAAAGATCAAATAACAACCAAAGAGAGCATACATTATTAATTGCACAGGAGTTGTATTGCAAAAGGTTTGCATTTTTAGAGCATAATAATCAGTTTATCCCTTTGCTCTGGAGACAGCAAACAGGAGAAAGAGAGAGGGATAGAATGATAGAAAAAGGAGGACAAAGCGAGAGAGAACAAAAGAAAGGAAAAAATGACAGCGTGAGAGAAAAAGTGAAACGGGGAAAAGAGGAAAATAAGAATGAAAGAAGCAGAGAAAGTCAGGGAGAGAGAATAAAAGGGAGGAAAGCAAAAATAAGGAAAAATAAAAAATATACAGATAAAGGAGACAAAGATGATAAAGGAAGAAAGAAATTAAGAATTAAATGAAAGAAGAAAATGAACCAGTGGATGGAATGAATGAAAGGAGAAGAAAAAAGAACGACAAAGGAATTCATAGAAAAAGAAAGAGGAATAGCACAGTAGACCAATAAAAGAGAAAGAAAAAAGAACGAAAAAAGATGGAATGTATGGAAAGGAAAAATGAGCGGAAACAAAAAGAGAAGAAAAGTAAATAAAGAAAGAGAAATAGAGAAGGACAATAGTAGAGGAAGAAAAGAGAAAAAGAAAGAAAACACTCTAAATACAAAAAGAAAAAAGGGACAGAGTAAAGAGCAGAAAAGATGAAAACAGAAAGAAGATAATACTGAATGAAAGAAGGAAAGACAGAAGAAAATAAAAAGTAGGAAAGAAATATGTAGGATAAAAGAGGACGTGGAGGAGGGAAATCGAGAAGGGAGAGGATGGAAAACTAAATTGAGAAACAAAGGGGAGTAAAAAAGAAAGAACAAACGAACAAAGGTCAAATTATTGAAAGAAAGAAGGAGAAAAAGATGAAGAAAGAATTCCTGCTTGCAGTTCTGACCTTTGTAATTCATATGACATGTATGTACTACATGATTCGACATGTCTTGATGGAAGTCCTTCTATGGTGAGCATCTTTGCAAAAAAACGTTTTTAAAAAAAGAATTGGAGAGAGGATAAAAGAATCAGAAGAAAAAAAGAGAATGGAAGAGGGAAGGAATGAAAAAGAAAGAAACAAGGGAAAGTTAAGGAGAGAAGTAGAGGTAGAAATGAAAAACCGAAAACAGTTGATAAAGAGCAAGAGTAAAATAAAGACAAGAAAAGAGAAAGAAACTGAAAAGAGTGGACAACAAAGGAGGAGGGAAAGAAATAGGAAAGAAATTAGTATAAGAAAATATGACAAAATAAAGAAAGGGGGATAAAAGAAGTTGAGAAAGCAGAGAAAAACATGAAAGCAAGGAAGTAGTAAGAAGGAGCAGCAAGAAACATAGTGGAAATAAAAGTAAATATCAAATTTTTCGGAAGAGACTAGACTGTATCATCCTGCACTGTCAGCTTTTTAGCCCTTACAAAAACATGTTCAGTCGGTATTTTAAACAGCTGCCTTATCAATTAGGCAGCTGTATATTCTGAAGCCTTCTGGCACGCATTTATAATTTCTGAATAGGCATGAACTAAATGTACAAAATGATTCTGAGGCCATGTTTATTAAATAAAATGTCCTCTTATGTTGAAATAAAAGTATGTATAAAATTTACAGCCACCTCTTGTTCATAGTTTAATATTACAAGGCCCATGGTAGTTGTTTTTAAGGGCCCAAACCCCCTCATTAGGAAACTTTCTGAAAGTGCCATTTTCAAAATTGTGATCTAAAATCCAACTTTAACTTTACAGAGGAATTTAAAATACAATTCATTAGAGTCCAAACATGATATTTCTACCTGCTTCCAATCAAATGTTAGCCTTTATTAAATGTAACTAGGCAATCCAGTGTTATCCTTTGGGACAGGTAAGCCTTACAGAAGTGAAAAATGAATTTAGGAGTTTTTTTACGATGAGGACATCTAAAACTTGAAAACATGTGTTAATTTTTAAATACTATGTATCTTGCCCTATGGGCTATTTAGGGCCTAAATTAAGGCTGACTTAAATGTATCAAAAAGGAAGGTTTAGATCTGGCAAAAGGTTTATTTTTGCCAGGTCAAATTAGCAGTTTAAAAAAGCACTTCAGACTGCACTAGCAGACCTGAAACCAGTTTTAAAAGGCTACTTTTAATGGGTGTCACGGTGAGTGCTGCTGACAACTAGGAGAATTTAATTCAAATTCACTAGGAGCATTTAACTTAAAGCTGCTGGGTAACCATTTGTACCATATATGAGGGACTTACAAGCAATTACATGTACCAATCAGATGTAAGACAATTTTACCATGTTTTAGGGAGAGAGCACAAGAATTTTAGCACTGGTTAGCAGTAGTAAAGTGCACAGTCCTACAGAGAACGAATTCAGCAAACAGGAGGGGTGAAGGCAAAAAGTCCTGGGGTGACCCTGCAGAGAAGGCCCAGTCCAACCACACACACTAAGGTGTTTCTTTCATCAGGTAAACTCATGTTGTATGAGAATGACTTTGTTGGGGAAGGGCTATGTAGAATACAGCAGTTTAGTTTTTTCCAAGGTGTAACAACAAGTTCTCACGGTCATACCACCATCAAGTGTACATTATCTGCCTCCCTCGGGATCATGTGGACTTTTACATTGCCTTTAAGAACAAGAAAACCATCACATACTGAAGGAAACATCCATGGCACATTATAGGATGCAGCACTGCAACACGTCTGATGTGCCAGACATTTTTGGTTCTGAGGACTTCGAGGGTGACTTCAAAGAAGGTGAGGGGCTATAGTGCGTTCCACCGGCCCAACTAGTACAAAGTCCTGAGGATTCATCATCTGAAGACTTCACAGCTTACGATGAGCCGGTCAATGGCGCCTAAGTAAATGACCAGGATAAAGACCACACTCGGAGCCCACATTCCTCCATCAATTTTAGGGGTCATCCCTCTGGGGTTTGACTTCGAAAGACATTTCAGTAGGAGGCAGAGCACTTCCCCCAAGGGAGTCGGGCATCAAGCCAGAGTCTAGCAATAGGAGGCACATACCTCTGGGTTTGAGTTCAGGTTCAGAGCATAGTGCACCGAAAACTGTATTTGGCTCCAGAGGAGCCTCACAACAAAGGTAGTAAGTCTCGACTTCAGCATACTTGGAGTTAGCTTTGATGGAAAGACCAGTAATCTTTGGAGGTGAAGCCGCGGCCTAAACCAGTTTGGAAGAGCCCACTTGAAGCTGACACCAAAAAAGCCATTAACTCTTAGATCAGAGTGAGCGAGGTGTCTCCAGCCGTTCAATTACCCAAGGTCCCTGATGGTAGCCTATGCAAGATATACATTCACCCATCCACAGGGAAAATCCTTGTATGCCCACTACCTGCTGAGGAGCTGGGAACACTACAGATATTTCCAGCAAAGACGTATTTAACCTTTGAGGAGAGGATATCAGAGGTGCAGGGAAGGATCGCCACACCCAAGAAGATTACGGAGCAGCCTAGAAACCCTGTGACACAATATTCTCTGTGCACTCCCCACCTCCGCCCTACCCACATACTACCCCACCACAGTCACCTCATCGATCACCAACACCCCAAGAGTCCATCTACTCTTTGCGCTTACACTCAGATCAGGCAATTTTGTATGACACCCAGGACCCTCGTTTAGAGCCCATACCACTGTGTGGTGGGATGGTCAATGGGACAGCCACCAATTCCTGGGGCGGCTGCTCCCAGGAAGCCGTAGGGGGCGGGGAAGGGGAAAGGACAGTAAAAAAAAAAAACATTCACCTACCTGCAGGTGCTTCACCTCCGTCCTCTTGCTGGCTTCTTCTGGAGATGGAAGGGGAAGGTGGGAGAAGGCAGTGATTAGTGAGGATCAAGGTTGTGTGAAATAGTTTCAGAAGTTAAATCTGATCAAACAAATAAATTGCTGGTTGACATCACATGGACATGTTATAGCAATATACATCTGTAACAATTATAAAATCCTATCCCATAAGATACAAACACAGTAACAATGATCTGTTGATTCATGGGTAGGTCTTAAAAAAGAAAGTCGACAGTTCGACCCCTAGTGGGTGTAGGTTCAGTTCCACCTTACTGTGGGGTCTTATTCAGGACTGATACCTGAGGTGGGGTAGGGTGTTGTGGCACCTAAAAAATTAATGGGAGAATCAAGATAAGCCAAGGAAGAACCTAATTAGGGAGTTCAATAAATAGAGGGTATAGTTACCAGAAAGCCACCTTGATTATGGGGCAGAGTTGGTCGGAAAGAATTGGGCCCGTGGGCTCCTAGTAAACGAGAGCGTACTGCGACCTAAAAATAAGGTAGGTGCATAAGTGGGCTGGCAGTGAAATGTGCCCACATACCCATCTAAAACAAATACACTCATGCGAGCTTATCAGCGTGCAATCTAAAAAACACCCAGCCAGGTTCCAAAACTCAGTCACTAGCCACATACACGGATAGACATAATTAAACAGCCATTCATAAAGCATTAATCATTCTAGTTGTGGTATGATGAAAGACACCCCTATTCATTTCTACCAATGGTGTGTCGCCAATAGTATCAGTAATGCTGCAGTGAAGCAAGACAAAGGGTGTATATATTGACCTAGTAACAGTCTGAGTAAACTGAAAAAAGTATTACATGGCAATACGCAAGATGTCAAACGTCTCGTAACCATCTTAGTTAAAAAACACGCAAACGTGGTATATACAGAGGTTCGAGCGTCTAAAGACTGTAGTGTACCATGCATCAAAAACAGTTAATGTACCGGAGGGTTCATTCAGTTTACAGAAAGTTTGAATATATGTCCTCAATGGGGAACGTATATCGGCAAAGCCGTTCTTTAATCTGTAGGCAAACGGAATAACCTTATTGTAAGACCCGCCTGGATTCAAAGTATAACATCTGCAGACACCAAATATTATCCCCTGTTGACGACACCTGTACCTGAGGGTCCGTGCACTTTGAAGAAAGTTGAGTGAGTTTCTTTCAATCAAATGTTTGTCGGCAAACCATGCTTCAATCTGAAACCGAAGCACAAAGCAACAACCATTGAGGACATGTATTCAAACTTTCTGCAAACTGCATGAACCCACAGGTACATTTTGCTCACCAAGCCACCCCAGTTCAGACATGGCCATATGCAAATCAGTCTTGACCCTGTGCCTCATGGGAACAGTCCTGGCTGAAGACTGCTGAAATGCCAGAAACCGGTCCCAGGAAGCTTGTTTCAGGTCCAGGGAAGGCATGGCTTGGCAGTTCGGGCTGGACTGTTCACATGAGGCACAGGGCCAGACTAATTTGCATATGGCCATGTCTGATCTGGGGTGGCAGAGGGGGCTAAAGAACGTTGATGGATTAAACCCAGATCTGTTGACTGGGTGTGAGTGTTTGATTGGTTCAGATGCTCCGTCCATCACCACCCCCTTTTGTACCGCTTTTGGCCGCCATAAGTGTGGCAGGGTATGCTCAGACGTGAGTCCCTTGCTCATTTTGCCACTGGATTCAAGCAAGCCTGGCTGAAGACGGCTGAAATGCCAGAAGCCGGTCCCAGGAAGCTTGTGTCCGGTCCAGGGAAGGCATGGCTTGGTAGTTCGGGCTGGACTGTTCCCATGAGGCACAGGGTCAGACTGATTTGCATATGGCCATGTCTGAACTCGGGGGGCAGAGTGGGCTAAAGAACGGTGATGATTAAACCCAGATCTGTTGACTGGCTGTGAGTGTTTGATTGGTTCAGATGCTTCGTCCATCACCACCCCCTTTTGTACTGCTAAATTCAAAGAGGGCTTTAGTTTTGTGGCCAACAACAGCTCCCGGCACTGGATGGTGCTGGGAGTAGAGACGGCAGCAGAGCAAGTACAAACACGTGAGATTGCAGCCTTGAAATCCGAGATTGCTGGTGATACCGCATTATCTAACTCCAAGGAACACCTCGCTAAAACTCTGAAAGATTTTGAAACTAACACCCAACAGAAGAAAATTGTCAAACTATCTAACGATATTAGGTACTACGAGAAGAAAAACACCTACCCACACCTCAACGAGGACTATTTCGAGCAGGACAATCCGGGTCGCTTTACAGGAAGAGGAAGAGGCGGCTATCGAGGCTGTAGGACCTACACCACATTTTCAGACTCCTCGTACAGTGCAGACAGTGACAACGAACAAGGAGGATCTAACACAGACTACGGATACCAAGGTGACTGGAACCAACCTCAAGGTCCGTTCCTTCCTCCTTTTTTAGGGGAAGGCCAGTGGCGCCCACCGAGAGGCAGAGGGAACTAGCAAAGAGGAACACAGCGAGGACAGCACCCTCCCAATCCCAATTGGCAGAGGGGATGAGGGAAGCCCCAGGAACAGGTCAATTTCCCACAAGAGAGCCACAGCGAGATAGCAAAAAGCAGGAAAGTCTACAGATGGTAGAAAGACGGCCTAGTCCTGTGGTCAATATATCTTCATACACTTTAAAAGAAAATGAGATAAATATCCTCAGCAAGGGTTTGTCGTTTGTTCCCACTGCACATCCCAATCAATTTGCCATCAAGACGGAGCTTATGAAATGTTTTCGGTAAATCAGATTGCGATATTTCTTCAGAAACAGCCCTCCTTTTGCTAACATATCGAATACGGGTCTCTGACTACCTTCCACCTTCACACCACCAGCAAGCACTATGACCAACCAAATTTTAGCTTACGAACATACGGTACTCAAGGATGTATCCAAGACCCTGGAGGTACACAAACATACTAGGCTTAATGTCACAAATGAAGAACGACAAGCCCTCATCACGCTGAAAAACAATAGAGACATTGTTATTAAACCTGCTGACAAGGGGGGAACCTGTGTGGTGCAGGATATGGAGAAGTATAAAGGAGAGATTTTCAAACAACTTGGCGGTGGGGTGAGCTACAGGAAACTACGAGGTGATCCGACAAAGGAGTTGGCATTGGAGATACTCAATCTAACCACGAAGGGAAAAGACCTAGGCTTTGTGAGCGAACATGAATTCAGGTATCTCAATCAGAATGATCCACGACTGCCTACAATATATACGCTACCAAAGATCCATAAGAGCATGCTAGAACCACCAGGTCGACCCATAGTATCCGGATGCGGTTCCATCCTGGAACCCCTTTGTAAGTACATTGACATGTTTCTCAAACCAATTGCCGAAGAGACTGCTACATACTTACGAGACACCGTTCAGACACTAGTAGATGGTCTGCATGTCAACACTGATGATCAATTGCTAGTTACTTGCGATATAATCTCCCTGTACACTAGCATTTCACAGGCAGAAGCCCTAAATGTCATCCAACAAGCACTGGGCAGACGACCTGCACCAATGGCTGTTCCCACGGAATTCATTATTGCACTCTTGACCATCGCTATGACGAATAATTTTTTCATATTTCAGGGTAGTTTTTATCTACAGACCAAGGGCGTCGCGATGGGGGCAGCCTTCGCGCCCGACCTGGCCATTATTTACATGGATGATTTCGAACAGAAGCATGTTCTCATGGTGTCACATGGTGGCGACGCTACATAGACGACGTGCTCATGCTGTGGACAGGCACCAAAGATGAACTGGATGCATTCCATCACTGGCTGAACCAGCAAAGCCAGGACATTCAGTTCACTCTTCAGTCAGACATTAACAAAGTAGATTTCCTTGACATCACTATCTCCACTACGCTGTACCGTAGGCCAGCTGAACGTAATTCATTATTACGATATACCAGTCACCACCCCTGAGGCCTGAGAGACAACTTACCGGTAGGCCAATTCTTGCGAATACGTCGCAACTGTACAAGGAGGGGCGATTACTTCAAGGAACCAGAGGATCTCAGCGCAAGACTCCTGGATAGAGGATATCCACGACGTCTTGTAAAAAGAGCGCAGAAGCGGGCTTGGTATAGCCCCAGAGAGGTACTCCTGACGACACAGGAGAAGAAGGATGAGAGCCTGAATAGGATGATTTGTGTAACTACTTATTGTACGCAGAGCAATGCAATTCGTAAAATCATCAACAGACATTGGGCTTTGATTGCTGATGACATTAACCAACCGGTTCCCCCCATGCATTCCTTCAAAAAGGCAAAGAGCATAAAGGACCATGTTGTTTATTCATTTCTGGATACCCCTGAATCACCCACATTGCAAAGGATGTGGAACCTGCCTGTGACTGTTGGCCACTTCAGATGAGGTCAGTGCAAGGCCTGTCACTCTACCATACAAACTAAACAGTTCACATACAGACACCATACTATTCGACCTTAAAACATTTCCAAAATGCAATACCAGTTGCGTAATCTACTGCATCTAATGTCCTTGTGGACTAGCCTACATAGGACAAACTCAACAGAAGATTACAGTGCGCATCCTGCAACATTCCAGTAGGGTAAGGTGTGATGTTCACGGAGCACCATTGGTTGAACACTGTAAGACAGCCAACCACAATCCCGAGGAGTTAAAGTGGGTTGTCCATGAGAAAGTATCTCTAGGGCCAAGGGGAGGCAACATTGGGTCTATCCTTACCTTAAGAGAAAGTAAATGGATGACTTGTTTTAACACTATCCAAGATGGTTTAAATGAAAAGGATGCTAGCTATGACCAGTTAGCATGTCTCCACTAATGTCTATTTGGAGAGGATTACCACACTGTTGTTAAAGAACATTTTTTTGTGATGTCTTTTCTCCTCTACAGGTCGACTACAGATGAACAAGTCTTACACCCACCAAAATGATTGCATATTGTGTATTGTCTATGGGAATAATATAATTACTGAAATCTCTGTAATTCAACTTTGCTTGACACTTTTGTACAATCTATGATGGTGATTACTATAGGGATGATATGATCTAGTACCTGGTGGTTATCTACCCGTCAATATTGGAATACAATATGAACTTAATCTGCAACTACTGTGATTCAATTCAGTTTGTGTCTGTAATCATTTTATGTACAGATGTGATTTAAGACCTAGTGGTTGCCTACCAAGCTAGACCCATGGCCCACCACGCCCCTTATCAAAAGCCAAACACAACCACACTTACTCTGTAAAATAGTGCCCTAACTACATTTGAACAGCTGCATCAAAACCTTCATCTATGGTTTAGAATATTTATTATGTGGAATAATGACTTATTTGACGATGACATGATACCCGTAAAAGTTTCATCTTAAATTAGGAGGTTCACACTATATTCCCTAGTTTACAACAACGGTATCGATGTACAGTTTCCTGTATTGTCAACCGGTTGGCAGACTTTTTTCAGTTGATTTGAAACGTTTTCCTCGTGGTTCTGACGTGCCGCGTAAGCATCCAGCTGCTGCGCGTGCACGCGTTATTGGCGTTCTTAAGGGATGCACACCAGCACGCCCGTGCTCTCCATGACGTACGCGTGGGAGTCGGATGGCAAGTTACCACGGTGAGCCCCTTTGATCCACGGCCTGTGTTTTAAGACTCTGAGTTAGACGGCAGGTTTTACAAAGGTTTCTTTGTGCTTCGGTTTCAGATTGAAGCATGGTTTGCCAACAAACATTTGATTGAAAGAAACTCACTTGATTTTCTTCAAAGTGCACGGACCCTCAGATACGTGTGTCCTCAACAGGGGATAATATTTGGTGTCTGCAGATGTGATACTTTGTATCCAGGTGGGTCTTACAATAAGGTTATTCCGTTTGTCTACAGATTAAAGAACGGCTTTGCCGATATACGTTCCCCACTTCGGACATGTATTCAAACTTTCTGCAAACTGCATGAACCTTCAGGTACATTAACTGTTTTTGATGCATGGTACACTACAGTCTTTAGGCGCTCGAACTTCTGTATATACCACGTTTGCGTGTATTTTAACTAAGATGGTTATGAGACGTTTGACATCTTGCGTATTGCCATGTAATACTTTTTTCAGTTTACTCCGACTGTGACTAGGTCAATATATACACCCTTTGTCTTGCTTCACTGCTGCATTACTGATACTATTGGCGACACGCCATTGGTAGAAATGAATAGGGGTGTCTTTCATCATCCCACAACTAGAATGATTAATGCTTTAAGAATGGCTGTTTAATTATGTCTATCCTCCGTGTATGTGGCTAGTGACTGAGTTTTGGAACCCGGCTGGGTGTTTTTTAGATTGCACGCTGATAAGCTCGCATGAGTGTATTTGTTTTAGATGGGTATGTGAGCACATTTCACTGCCAGCCCACTTATGCACCTACCTTATTTTTAGGTCGCAGTACGCTCTTGTTTACTAGGAGCCCACAGGCCCAATTCTTTCTGACCAACGCTGCCCCATAATCAAGGTGGCTTACTGGTAACTATACACTCCATTTATTGAACTCCCTAATTAGGTTCTTCCTTGGCTTATCTTGATTCTCCCAATAATTCTTTAGGTGCCCCAACCCCCTACCCCACCTCACTTATCAGTCCTGAATAAGACCCCACAGTAAGGTGCAACTGAACCTACAACCACTAGGGGTCGAATGGTCGACTTTCTTTTTCAAGACCTACCCATGAATCAACAGATCATTGTTACTGTTTTGTACCTTATGGGATAGGATTTTATAATTGTTACAGATGTATAGGGCTATAACATACCCATGTGATGTCATCCAGCAATTTATTTGTTTGATCACATTTAACTTCTGAAACTATTTCACACAACCCTGATCCTCACAAATCACTACCTTCTCCCACCTTTCCCTTTCCTCTCGCCCCACTTTGGGCACAACGTTTAATTATGTGGACTATGTTTGTACATCAAATGTATATGAATGAGGATGTGAATAAATAACATCACTCATTAACTTTTTGCTACTAAATTTAATTGGATTAGGTTCTAGCATTTTCGTGTGCACCTTGAAGCTCATATACTGGGACCCCTACCCTTGCAACATAGAATACCCAGGTCCCAGTACTGTTGGGTCAACCCTCCTTTTGTAACGGCATCTTCTGGAGAAGCAGGAAACACCCGGGCTCCCATGCTCCTCATAGACAATCACAGCATTGTGATTGGTCTGGTTGCTGTGGTTCTGCGCTCAGCCAGGGAATGGGAGCCTGGGCATGTTAGAACATGCCAAGTGCGCATGAATGTTTGGCCGGCCCGAGAGGGCCGGTCAAACATTGATGCGTACTTACATAGTGCCCACCACTCCTCTCCCTGCCCTGAGAGCTGAGCAGATCTGCCCAACGCCGCAGCAGGAACAAATAAAATGGTAATAACGCAAGTTATCATTTTCTTTTTCTTTTTTTTCACTGCTAAAGGCAGTGGGACGACACCCCTCTGCCGTAGCAGAGCAGCCGCCACTGACCAAGTCAACTCGAGCGTTGATGTGAGCCTAAGGTCCTACCCTATAAAGGCCTTGGTCTGGACAACACCGCTACATATCACTCAGTAGTTCAATGTGTAGTGGAGCACCACACGGTTCAGCTCCATGTCATGCAGGAGAAGGATGAGGATTTCATAGTGGAAACATTTAAGTGGCAGAGCACAGTGCAGTTTTTGCCATTGTTGAAAATCATGACAAGATGTGCCACAAAAGGCTTTAAAGAACTAGTGAAATTTGGTGTAATTACTCCAGGTGTGGAGAAAAAGTACAAGCTCAGCCCTTATGACCCACTGTATGTCAACGCGCATGTCCCACCACATTTCTTGCTCGTCCACACAGCCAGGAAAAGAGCTGCTGCCCAGGCAACCGGGGATGGCCACCGCCTGACAAGGAGAGCAAGAAAATCAATGCAGCTGGTAAGAATGAGGCTGTAACTGCTTCCACAAAATGGAGGATCGCAAACTCTTGCAGGCTTCTCTCCAGGTATGGCAATCATACCTTGGGCCCGGATTATGAGTTATGCGTTGTGGTCATCCCGTGTGCCAGTGTAAATAGCACATGACTTTAACAAATCATCTGATCATGAGTTAAAAACCACATATGCTATTTACCACATGTGATATTTATCTCATGTGAAAAATAATGCATGTGGTAAATAACACCCAGTTGCAAGTATGAGAGGTCATTAACAACTAGTGGAAAATACCACCTTAAAATACCTCCTATCAAAAGCAGGTGGTAACAATTCCAGAAAGTGTACGGAATGAAAGAAAAGCTGTAAAACAATACAAAATACTAAGACCAACACAATAATGCAAACAACACAGCACATGCACTCTTTGTGCTGAAAAAAAACCTGACCTATGTAAACAGCCATGGACAGGTAAAGCTCTCACAGGTTGGCTGAGGTAGCTCATACTTCCATTCTACAGTACACCACTATGGATGCATCACTGTTAGACCACTATATTATGCTATGCCAGATACATTTTCTGCTACAACAAACCATGCCGCATGAGGTTGGAAACCAGGCTGTCAATCAATGACCCCAAATGGCGTTGCAGCGGAAGATGAGAGCCAGGATTGGCAGAGTAAACTGGAACCCATAACTACAGTCAGCTTGAGATCCAAAGATGCACAGGTTTGATGTGGGCACCATACATCATTACGGATAAGTACAAATTCGTAATTCCATTGGAGTTGTTCGAAGAACCTCTCAGTCAAATTCACACATTCCACTTAATTGTAATATGATGATCACAGTCAGTACAAAGCAAATCCCCTGGTTATGAATGCAAATACCTCTTAACGGTGGAGTCCTACAACGTGATAAACATCAAGTAGAAATGTATTTTTCATCAATTCGTAAAAACAATAAAATATCTCAAATCAGTTTATACATAAAATCATTCCTACCCAATAAAAACATACAAGATTATGCACAATAAACCTAAATAGAGACAACAAAAAAACCCTGTAATGTTGAACCTGACTCATCAGGATGTTAATTCATTAGAATCTTTGCAGCTAGTCAGAGTCAAATAAACCAGTGCTGACAGAGTTGTTCCTTGAATTTAACTTTGAACGTTTCGGTGAGTCGCTCAGTAGGCACCACCTTTATCGAGACTATTTTCAATATATGTCTCTTTTCACATTGAATATGTAATTTTATGCATCTAGATAAAAACACACAAAAACATATGTCAATATAATTTTACACATAAGTTTTAAACAATTTTCAAACATATTATCTTTTTCTTATCACATTGCATAACAACTGGTGGGTCTAGAGGATAAACCAGGGCAACATGAATTAAAAACTACTGCCCCAAGACTTCTAATCTTTATATAGGACGCCATCCTACCACTCTGAGCATGTCCTACCAATAAATTGCTGGTAGTTGTTTTCATAACCACTGGGAAACCCTGCACTGTATATACATAGACACATCCCAAGAAGCATGCACTACATACACATTCCTAACCACTCTCAAACTTGAAGTGTTAGGCACATACCATCAGGTTAAAAAGTGCCAGAAAAAGGTCGCTGTACCATCCTCTTCGCAATTTAGTATTTGTGTGTTCTTTAAAAGTGGCAACCGTCTGTAAAACAGCGGGTAAACATTATATCCCACTGGCATCTCCCAATAATGTATTACCTAATATTAACACGTATATTACCTAAATGCGAGATGCCATCCTTGGTCAAATATAATCCTTTTTAGAGAGTAATTAGCCTCCAATTAAAAAGATATCCTTTCCTGGACCTCCAGTGTGCACCAATACGTGGTCTGAAATTGATCACAAACCATGTGTCATATTAATCCATATCTAATGAGGAAACTTTAATTATTTCTAATCAAAATGTTCTGTTACAAACAATATACCTGTATTTTTTATTCAGAAGTTGTGTTCTAAACCTCCTCGTACTTTATTGGGTCCCAACTGTTGATGTGTGGTGATCCAGTTATAGAGAAAGTCTATACGGAAAACCCTGTGATCATTAAAAAAGGTTTTCTAGTATTAGAGATCTGTACTCTGTAATCCATTTAAAAATAACAAGTGTCGACTCCAGATCTTCTCCTAATCACTAAATATAACACATCTTCTCATAATGGTGTAATGGGCGCTCGAGAGTCATTTGTATAAGCGCCTCCCTTGTTAAACTTACAAAGGTTCCGATATATGCACGGTGAAACTCCCTGCTGTTTTAAAAAAAAAAAGGGGGATTGTCTCTAAATCACTACCCTTATATCTGATATGTCAGCGGAAACCCAGATCGCGGGTTTATCTAAACCCAAGGCTCATAAAAACCCTCTGTAAAAATACCTGAAATGATGGCGAATCCGTGGCTCCAAGGAACGCGGATACGTTGTCCGTTCAAAAAGAATGTTTGGATCATGATGCCATCTTTATATTGGTCCCGGACTATCGTTAATGCAGTTCACCTGCTATTCGTCACCGCATTACCTGCATATGCAGCGAGTATTCATGACTTATTCACATGCGCTACTTTCTACCCATTTCGTTAGTTTTCCACAGTACTACTAATAGTGCCGCCTATTCAATACATATTGCGTGCCTGCATCTATTAAATAAACAATAGCAATTGCATTGATAAATGCCCTGCAGTGGGATTGCTCGTGTGCCATAGGAATTATAGATATTATAAAATGCACCAACTTTCTACCCATTTCATTAATTTACCGCGGCACTGCTAATAGTGCTGCCTATTCAATACATGTAGCGTGCCTTTGTCTATTCAATAAACAATAGCAATTACAAAAATGCCCTGCAATGGAGATTACTCCCATGCCATAGATATTATAATTTGCACCACCTCATATTTGCATTCTCATGTTAATTGCCATAATTCCACTAATACCACCCCGGAATCACGATGGTTCTCAATACTGCAGGCTATCTATATTTATGGAGACATATTTCTCATACATAGATATCCTCTATGTTTCTCATCATATTCCCAGAATACTGTGCCTGATGGGTTCCGGCCGGATGACGTCCCCAAGCTCAGTAATACATGGGAATAGGTGATCATGGGCTAGATGTAGGTAATTCATATTTACCGACTCTTAAATACCGAATTTTACCGATTCGGTATTTAAGAGTCGGTAAATATGAAGGGGGAGATGTAGGTATTACAGATTCTGTAAATACCGAATCGTTAAGATTCGGTATTTACCGAATCTGTAAATACCGAATCTGTATTGCCCATTGATTCCTATGGGCCTTGAAGCCCATAGGAATCAATGGGCAATACCGATTCTGTAATTACAGAATCGGTAAATACCGATTTTAGCAAGGGTTCAGGGGGTGTCACTTTGACACCCTCTAGCACCCCAAAGACGGGCATGTCTGCCATGTGGCACACAGACATGCCCTAAGGGCATGTCTGTCTGTCACATGGCTAGGTGTGCATGCACACATGTGCATGCACACCTGGATTCGGTATTTTACCACCCAATTGGATTGGGTGGTAAAATACCGATTCTTAAAGCCCTGTGGCACTCTGACATGTGCCAGCTACATCTGCATTTACAGAATCGGTATTTTACCGAGTCTGTATTTACCGATTCGGTAATTTTACCGAATCGGTAAATACAGAATCGGTTAAATACCGATTCTGTAAATGCATGCCCTACATCTGAAAACCCTAATACCGGTCGGAAACGGCCAAAATCGGCCGTTTCTGACCGGTATTAGGGCTCCTACATCTGGCCCCATATCCTGATACACAGATGTTACTTGCCCTCAAGTCTGGATTCCTATATCACACTTATACAGCGCTAGTTATGCCTTCCCATTCTTCCTTAGAGTTAAGACCACTTCTAACTGTGTCTAAAATCAAAATATACCACTGCTCGCGGTTCTTTCTTTTAGTGGTGATATCACCTCCACGTTTGCTTCCTGATATTTTTTCCAAAATGAACCATTTTATATTCTCAAAAGTGTGACTCTGTGATGTGAAATGTTCAACCAACGGGGCATTTTCTTTTTTGTTGTTAATTGTGGATTTGTGCTCCGACAGTTGAATTCTAAATTCTCGACCTGTCTCGCCCACATAGCCCATTCCACACGGGCATATTACAAGATAAATCACATTTTTACTCCTGCAATTACAGAGTTCTTTCATTTTCATAGTGTGGTCATTGTAAGTCAGATCTTTACCTTCAATACAATACCCACACATCTGACAATTGACACACTTGTAATTGCCCACAGCTCTCTGTCCGGTCATATTTAATTGTCTTTGTCTTTGTTCTGCTGGTTCTCTGTAGGTTTGTACAAGATTCATTTTTAGATTATTTCTTTTGAAAGCAAACATCGGGCGATTGAGTATAATCTGCTCATTGTCATTTAAAATCACCCAACTTGAATTGATTATATTCTTTATCTTATTGCTTAAGCTTGAAAACTGACTGACAAATACTATTTTATCATTGTTCTCATTTTCTACTCTCATCTGACTGTTATTCTGTATTTGAATTCATAACCAGGGGATTTGCTTTGTACTGACTGTGATCACCATATTACAATTGAGTGGAATGTGTGAATTTGATTGAGAGGTTCTTTGAACAACGCCAAGGGAATTACGAATTTTTACTTGTCATTTGGTACCCCGTTCCTTGGATAGCCGGGCCATTCCCTATTCTTATTTAGCTTTCGAGCTGAGGGAAAGTAGGTAACTACTTAAAACTATACAGATATCTATTGATACGGTTTATTGTCCTGTTATTAGTTTGTTTATTTTGACTTACGGACAAAATGGATTCCATAAAAACATATGGGTTCAGTGAAGAACGGTTTAATACGATCATCAATATGAACACGAAAAAAGATGATAAAGTAACTATAATATCAGGCAATAATGGAAAATGGGGCAAGCTTTTAAACCTAAAGAAAAAACTGATTTGCACTGAAATGCATGCGGAATTCCTGATTGAGTATGTGAAATCTGGCGTGATCCCAGTGGAATTACAGGTCAGAAATGAACCGGGATTATTTATTGAAAACAGGAAATTTTTAGAAACTTGGTCCCATATCTCTAACAGATGTAGTAGGGATTGGATCCTTTTGATTATTGAAACAGCCCAAGAAATTATTATTTTAGAAAAAGAAGAGATTGAACAACTTGGGGCTGAAATAAACAGTAATACGGCTCTAGAGGAAGCGAGAAGAAAATTAGAGGAGCTTAGCACTGAAGTAGACGGATACAGGGAATATCTGTTAAATAAAAAAAATTGAAAATTAAGGAAGGACATCAGTAAATATAGTATTGAAATTAACTACCCCTTCCTATCTAAGTACTATTATCAGCAACAGAGAAGGGAATCCAATTTGGAATAACCTCAGTTTCAAAAACCAGCTTATGTAAGGGGGTAAAGAAAACGCATTACGTTTTCCGAAACCTCTGGGTCGAATAGTGAGTATAAGGTTGTAAATAGGCAAGAGCCAGGACCACATTTTCAAAGATTTGAACATGGTCAGGATCCTTCCACATCCTCATCATCCGCACCTTTTTTTAGACCATCGCCCCAGAGGGGGCAGAAAACAGAACAAAAACTTTGGCAGAGGTCAATATATGAGGAACCCCCAACAGGAAGAATACTTGGAGACAAGGAATCACCGATATTGGCGGTGAGAAGATTCCCGATTATCAATCTATCACACAGGACACTCAGTAACACAGAAATTGAGATTTTAGAAAAGGTATTTACTTTTGCACCCCCCCCTTTCATTAATAAATTTAATTTGGAAAAGGATTTGAAGGCCTTTTTTCGGAGAATTCGACTTAATCACTTTTTCGAAAAACAGAGATTATACCCCAGAGGCGAGTGTTTCAGGTTTAAAACCGAAATCTTCATTCACCCCGAATTTAAACATGGTGGGTAAAAATGTTGAAATATTCGAAAGAGTGGTGGAGACCAAGATTACGCAGATTTGGAAAAACCCGCCCCAAGTCCACAACAATATGAGCACACTACAAAGAGATGCAATGCTGGCTCTTAAAAGTGATCTATTGATCACAATTAAGCCAGCAGATAAGGGCGGGGGTAGTGGTCTTTGACACCCAGGATTATGAACAGAGGGTTTTAAATCTCTTGGAGGTTAAGGAACACTACTCTAGGGTACCTATGAGGCATTGGACTGTATTAAAAGAAAACATGTTATCCCTTGTTAATGCTGCTATAGAGAATGATTGGATCACAGATAGCGAATATAGATTCTTAACCCAAAGTGATGCGAAAATACCAGCTATGTATGGGCTGCCCAAAATCCATACAAGTGAAACAGACCCACCCTTAAATCCCATTGTTAGCTGTATAGGATCACCATTGGAACACCTGAGTAAATATATAGACAGCTTTCTGAGACCAGCTGTACAGAAGCAACGGTCATATATTAAAGATTCCACGCATATGATCAGTATAGTTGAGGGTTTGAATTTTAGTGAACAATCACAGCTCCTTGTGGCATTGGATATTGAGGCCCTTTACACCAACATCCCCCAGGATGACACGATCATTGCTATCGGGCACGTCCTGGAGGATGTTGGTGTATCTAGAGGAGCTAATGTGGGATTCATAATTAAATGCACGAAGTTGGTACTGAAAGAAAATTTGTTTTTATTTAAGGAAGATCTATATCTTCAACGGAAGGGGACCAGCATGGAGCGACCTGTGCCCCAAGTCTGGCCTGCTGTTATGTCGGCCAATTTGAAACTAGACACATTTTTAATGAAACCGCTCCCTTCTATGAGAATGTGTCAAACTGGCATAGATTTATTGATGATGTCTGGTTCTTATGGGATGGACCAGAAGAATCATTACAACAATTTTTAACAATGCTCAACTTAGGGGATGAGAATCTGAAATTTACGGCCCATTATAGTAATAGTGTAGTTAGTTTCCTTGATCTAAATATAAAACATGTAGCAGGGAAATTAGAAGTAGAACTTTATTCAAAACCAACCGACCAGAACACTTTATTACACTACAGTAGTTACCACGCAAGGGCCCAAAGGGACAATATTCCATTTGGCCAGTTCCTTCGGTTGCGAAGAAAGTGCTCCAGCCTCACTGACTTTTATAAACATTCGGAGAACCTTAAAGTGAAACTCAAAGATAGGGGATACCCCCAAAAATTAATTAATCACTCGTTTAAAAGAGCGAGATTTTATGATCGAGATAGTATGTTTGAGCAATCACAGAATAACAGTCAGATGAGAGTAGAAAATGAGAACAAGGATAAAATCGTATTTGTCAGTCAGTTTTCAGGCTTGAGCAATAGGATAAAGAATATAATCAATTCAAGTTGGGCGATTTTAAATGACAATGAGCAGATCATACTCAATCGCCCGATGTTTGCTTTCAAAAGAAATAACAATCTAAAAATAAATCTTGCACAAACCTACAGAGAACCAGCAGAACAAAGACAATTAAATATGACCGGACAGAGAGCTGTGGGCAATTACAAGTGTGGCAATTGTCAGATGTGTAGGTATTGTATTGAGGGTAAAGATCTGACTTACAATGACCACACTATCAAAACGAAAGAACTCTGTAATTGCAGGAGTAAAAATGTGATTTATCTTCTAATATGCCCGTGTGGAATGGGCTATGTGGGCGAGACAGGTCGAGAATTGAGAATTCGACTGTCTGAGCACAAATCAGTAATTAATAACAAAAAAGTGAATGCCCCGTTGGTTGAACATTTCACATCAGAGTCACACTTTTGAGAATATAAAATGGTTCATTTTGGAAAAAATATCCGGAAGCAAACGTGGAGGTACAACGCAACGTTCCGACATTATTATTCGGTTTTATATGGTCCACGTGCACCACTTTCGGAACAGGCCTTCGAGGAATTTTTCTCCGACATATGTGTCCCCCAAGGTGCGGAACTCGCTAAGCCTATCTCACTGGCGGAAATTAGACTGGCCATTAGGGCTTTGCCGAGAAACAAGGCACCCGGGACCGACGGACTCCCAGCAGAATTCTACCTGATGTACAATGATCTCTTAGCCCCCCGCTTACACGCACTGTACGGTGAGGCGATGAAGAACGACGCTTTGCCGGGCACGACGCTGCAGGCCCTAATTGTATCACTTCTGAAACCTGGGAGGAACGCCTTGCAGCTGGGAGACTACAGGCCCCTGTCGCTTTTGAATACAGAGTCTAAAATCCTCAGTAAGATACAGGCGATGCGCCTCTCCTGCTACATCCTGGACATGATACACCCCGATCAATGCGGGTTTGTACCGGGCAGGAGTACGGCTATGAACCTACGGAGACTCAGTCAACTGATGTCCCCGGACGACAAGGGTGGAGACGCGGAGGTTTGCATCTCTCTGGACCTCAGACAGGCCTTTGATTCCCTTAGGTGGGACTACATGTTTGCGGCTATGGCCAGATTTGGGGTCCCGCCGGAATTCATAGCCTGGGTGTCCCTACTATACCGGAAATCCACGGCGCGGGTTCGGACCAACAGATGCATCTCGGATCAGATTGAGATAGCGAGGGGTACGAGACAGGGGTGCCCGCTCTCGCCCTTATTGTTTATAATCGTCCTAGAGCCTTTAATGGTGAAGGCACGATCAGTTGCTGTCGCGGTGGGGATCACTAGACTCCGCACTCATCATGTCATATCGGCGTACGCCGACGACATATTGCTGTTCCTCAAGGATGTGGGCGGGTCGATGGCACCGCTGCCAAAGATCTTTAGCGACTTTCGAGAATTGTCGGGCCTCACGATCAACGAGGCGAAATCGTACGGGTTCGGTTTCCGTGGACCGGTGGTGGGGTCGCACGTCCAATTTCCGCCGTACAGCTTCCAGGTCGCGCCCGCGACCTTTAAATATCTGGGTATCCAGGTCTACCGGCAGACACAAGACCTGATGGACGGTAATCTGGGTAAGGCCATGACCAATTTGAAAGGGTAGGTGCAGTTCTGGGAGCACCCTGCCTCTGTCGGTGGCAGGCAGAGTGGCTATCTCAAAAATGGTGGTACTGCCGAGGCTGCTATATTTTTTCACGAACTTGCCACTCCTGGTGCCTATGCCCTTTTTTAAAATCCTGACCGCGCTACTGACGGAGCTGGTGTGGGGGAAAGGCAGACGACGTATAGGCATGGCCAAACTACAGCTCCCAACGGACGGGGGCGGCCTGGGAGTGCCTGACCTGTTTGCCTATAGCTGTGTGTGTCAACTTCAGTGGCTGGCGTACTGGCTAGCAGGCCGCAATCTCCAGGAACTGAGTATGACGGAGGCGGATCGCAACCAAGGAGTGATACACCGATTGCTGCTTCCAAAGGCCACGACATCGTCCACGGCCCCGCCCCTCCTTAAACTGGCAATCGCATACTGGAGGAGGGCGGTCAGGTACACGAACAGGCGGCCGGCGTATGCGCCTTTGATACCGCTATTGGGCATCCCACTGGGGACAGGCACGTTAACGGAGCGAAGATTGCGGTCATGGCACGATGCAGGGGTTGTGCAAATCGGGGATTTCTTCTCGGAAGGCAGGCTCTTAACGAACGCAGACTTCACCCGGTTGCACCAGACGCCAAGAGCATTATTTATACAACACGCGCAAGTGACTCGTTACATAGGCACACACTGGGCGCCGGACGGGACGGAGCCTGATACAAATACGTTGATCGCCATGCAATATCTTATGGGGACGGGTAGTCACCTGACGAGGTGGCTGACTAATGGTATCCGCACAGGCAGGGCTGTTTCTTTACAGCCCCTTAGGTTGCAATGGGAAGAAGACCTAGGGAGAGAGCTCACCGATAAGGAGTGGGGAAAGGTACTGAAGCTGCCAAAAAGTGTCCCGTAACCCTAAGTTCAAATTCATCCAGCTCATGATTGTACATAGGGCATACTTAACCCCTCACAGGATACGTATCATGTTTCCAGATGCAGCTGACACCTGCCCCAGATGCCATTGGGAAGATGCGGGCCTATTGCACATGTTCTGGGATTGCCCTAAACTGGGATACTATTGGGGAACAGTTCACCGTATCCTGAACGACATAGCACCGGGTAGACCTTTACCACTGCATCTTACTGCCTACTGGGGTTGGGCCACAAAGAGAAAAAGAGGAGTGTGGCTACCAGATTTGTGGACCTGGTGGTGTTGCTGGCAAAACGGGCGGTGGCTATGAGGTGGAAATCGACTAGCCCGCCGACAGTGGAGACTTGGAGTGGGGAAGTGGTGAGATGGGGTAAAGCAGAGGGGCAGGAACTTCACAGAGAAGAGCGCAGAGGCCTTAGAAAGACTCCCATTTCATTAGATTGGAACGCATTTCTACTGGAGTTTGAACAGGGGGTACAGGATCAAGGCGATTAGACTTCATTTGATGGATTGTGCAGGGGGACGGCGTGCTGACCTGGTGACGCCGCCACTTACGGACTCTGAGTCCGGAAAGCCATGTCCCTTGTACGAGATGCAGACCTTGTTAGCACTGTATGTTGTTCGATTATGTTTCAAGGTAGGGTATCGAGAGACTCAAAAGAAACTAGATGAATCATTATGATCGGGTCAATGCCGTTTTAAAACTATTAAGTGGATTGAGAAAGTGCTGGGATGGGGGGGAGGGAAGGGGGGAATTTGGGAGTTGGGAGTTAAACCTTTTCACACGAACGGAAAATGGAAATGATGGATACTTTATTGTTGAGGACACTACTTCTAATGTGTACAAAAGCAAAGTGACGTATGTTCTGTACCAGTGACTTTATGCTGTCAATAAAGAAATTTTCACAAAAAAAAAAGCAAACGCGGAGGTGATATCACCACTAAAAGAAAGAACCGCGAGCAGTGGTATATTTCGATTTTAGACAGTTAGAAGTGGTCTTAACTCTAAAGAAGAATGGGAACGCATAACTAGCGCTGTGTAAGTGTGATATAGGAATCCAGACTTGAGGGCAAGTAACATCTGTGTATCAGGATATGATCACCTATTCCCATGTATTACTGAGCTTCGGGACGTCGTCTGGCCGGCACCCATCAGGCACAGTATTCTGGGAATATGATGAGAAACATAGAGGCTGTCTATGTATGAGAAACATGCCTCCATAAATGTTGATGGCCTGCAGTATTGAGAACCACCGTGATTCCGGGGTGGTATTAGTGTAATTATGTCAATTAACATGAGAATGCAAATATGAGGTGGTGCAAATTATAATATCTATGCACAGGAGTAATCTCTATTGCATGGCATTTTTCAATATAATTGCTATTGTTTATTGAATAGACAAAGGCACGCTATATGTATTGAATAGGCGGCACTATTAGCAGTGCCGCGGTAAATTAATGAAATGGGTAAAAAGTCGGTGCATTTTATAATATCTATAAATCCTATGGCACTCGAGCAATCCCCACTGCAGGGCATTTTTCAATGCAATTGCTATTGTTTATTTAATAGACGCAGGCACGCAATATGTATTAAATAGGCGGCACTATTAGTAGTACCGCGGTAAACTAACGAAATGGGTAGAAAGTGGCGCATTTGAATACGTCATGAATACTCGCCGCATACGGAGGTAATGCGGTGACGAATAGCAGGTGAACTGCATTAACGATAGTCCGGGACCTATATAAAGGTGGCATCATGATCCGGACAATGTACCAGCGTTCCTTGGAGCCACGGATACGCTATAATTTCAGGTATTTTTACAGAGGGTTTTTATGAGCCTTACGTTTAGATAAACCCGCGTTCTGGGTTTCCGCTGACATATCAGATATATGGGTAGTGATTTAGAGATAATCCCCCTTTTTTTTAAAACTGCATGGAGTTTCACTGTGCATATATCGGAACCTTTGTAAGTTTAACAAGGGAGGCACTTATGCAAATGACTCTCGAGCGCCCATTACGCCATTATGAGAAGATGTGTTATATTTAGTAATTAGGAGAAGATCTGGAGTCGACAGTTGTGATTTTTAAATGGATTACAGAGTACAGATCTCTAATACTAGAAAACATTTTTCAATGATCACAGGGTTTTCCGTATATGGGGACCTTAATGAATTGGTGAAAAACAACCGACTTTCTCTGTAACTGGATCACCACACATCAACAGTTGGGACCCAATAAAAGACGAGGAGGTTTAGAACACGTCTTCTGAATAAAAAATACAGGTATATTGTTTGTATTAGAACTTTTTGATTAGAAATAATTGAAGTTTCCTCATTAGATATGGCTTAAAATGACACATGGTGCGTGATCAATTTCAGACCACGTAATGGTGCACACTGGATGTCCAAGAAAGGATATCTTTTTAATTGGAGGCTAATTACTCTCTAAAAAGGATTATATTTGACCAAGGATGGCATCTCGCATATAGGTAATATACGAGTTAATATTAGGTAATAAAATATTGGGAGATGCCAGTGGGATATAATGTTTACCCGCTGTTTTACAGACGGTTACCGCTTTTAAAGAACACACCAATAATACATTGCGAAGAGGATGGTACAGCGACCTTTTTCTGGCGCTTTTTAACCTTATGGTATGTGCCTAACACTTCAAGTTTGAGAGTGGTTAGGAATGTGGATGTTGTGCATGCTTCTTGGGATGTGTCTATGTATATACAGTGCAGGGTTTCCCAGTGGTTATGAAAACAACTACCAGCAATTTATTGGTAGGACATGCTCAGAGTGGGAGGATGGGGTCCTAAATAAAGATTAGAAGTCATGGGTCAGTAGGTTTTGCTTCATGTTGCCCTGGTTCATCCTCTAGACCCACCAGTTGTTATGCAATGTGATAAGAAAAAGATATGTTTGAAAATTGTTTAAAACTTATGTGTAAAATTATATTGACATATGTTTTTGTGTGTTTTTATCTAGATGAATAAAATTCCATATTCAATGTGAAAAGAGACATATATTGAAAATAGTCTTGATAAAGGTGATGCCTACTGAGCGACTCACCGAAACGTTCAAAGTTAAATTCAAGGAACAACTCTATCAGCACTGGTTTATTTGACTCTGACTAGCTGCAAAGATTCTAATGAATTAACATCCTGATGAGTCAGGTTCAACATCACGGGGTTTTTTTGTTGTCTCTATTTAGGTTTATTGTGCATAATCTTGTATATGTTTTTATTGGGTAGGAATGATTTTATGTATAAACTGATTTGAGATATTTTATTGTTTTTATGAATTGATGAAAAATAAATTTGTTCTTTATGTTTATCACGTTGTATGACTCCTCCTTTAAGAGGTATTTGCGTCATAACCAAGGGATTTGCTTTGTACTAACTGTAATCACCATATTACAATTGAGTGGAATGTGTGAATTTGATTGAGAGGTTCTTTGAACAACTCCAGGGAATTACAAATTTTTACTTGTCATTTGGTACCCTGTCCCTTGGATAGCCGGGCCATTACCTATTCTTGTTACATCATTACAGATACCCTGGAGCAAAGCATATGGATCCACTCAATTCCTCCTTCCTGAAAAGGCTACCAGCACTATATACCTCTTTGCAACAGGCACCACAAAGCAGAGAGTAAGATTGGTCCAATGGATTTTTCAATCAGCACATAGCAAAATACTCTGCTTAGTGATGGATGCATTGCAGAGAGTGAGTGAGCATCATATACAGTTCCCTTTGACAGCCACACAGCTAATGCCAGCAAAGCAAGCCTCTTTGACACAGGAGGATTTCTTGACATCCTAGGGTCAACTGACTACATTCATGTACACCTGAAAAACTTATGTGGATAGGAACAAGTGAGCTACATCCAATCAATCAATCAATCAATCAATCAATCAAAGGCATTTATAAAGCGCACTACTCACCCGGAGGGTCTCAAGGCGCTTGGGGAGGGGGGGGTCGGCTACTGCTCGAACAGCCAGGTCTTGAGCTTCTTCCTGAAGGAGAGGTGGTCTTGGGTCAGGCGCAGGACGGTCGGGAGGGAGTTCCAGGTCTTGGCGGCCAGGTAGGAGAAGGACCTTCCTCCTGTTGTCGCTCTTCGGATGCGGGGGACGGCGGCGAGGGCGTGACTGGTAGATTGGAGATGGCGTTTGGGAGCGTAGAAGTTGAGGCGGTTGTTGAGGTAACTCGGGCCTTGGTCGTGTAGGGCTTTGTGCGCGTGGGTGAGGAGACGGAAGGTGATTCTCTTGTTGACGGGGAGCCAGTGAAGGTCTCTCAGGTGTCCGGAGATGTGGCTGCGTCGGGGGATGTCGAGGACGAGTCTGGCTGAGGCGTTCTGGATCCGCTGGAGTCTCTTCTGGAGCTTGGCGGTGGTTCCGGCGTAGAGGGCGTTGCCGTAGTCCAGTCGGCTGGTGACGAGGGCCTGGGTGACCGTCTTCCTGGTCTCGATGGGGATCCACCGGAAGATCTTCCGTAGCATGCGTAGGATGTTGAAGCACGACGAGGAGACGGCGTTGACTTGTCTGGTCATGGAGAGGGAGGAGTCCAGGATGAAGCCCAGGTTGCGTGCGTGGTCTGTAGGTTTGGTTACGGTGCCCAAGGCGGGGGGCCACCAGGAGTCGTCCCAGGCGGAGGGCGAGGAGCCCAGGATGAGGACTTCCGTCTTGTCTGAGTTCAGTTTCAGGCGGCTGGTCGTCATCTACTCGGCTACGTCTTTCATCCCTTCGTGTAGGTTGGTTCTGGCGGCGTCGGGGTCGTTGGTCAGGGAGAGGATCAGCTGGGTGTCGTCGGTATAGGAGATGATGTTGAGGTTGTGTTGGCGTGCGATGGCCGCAAGGGGGCTCATGTAGACGTTGAAGAGGGTGGGGCTGAGCGAGGACCCTTGGGGGACGCCGCAGATGACTTTGGTGGCCTCTGACTTGTACGGTGGTAGGCGGACTCTCTGTGTCCTTCCGTCGAGGAAGGAGATGATCCATTCCAGTGCCTTCTCCTGGATTCTGACGTTGCTGAGGCGCTGCACTAGGGTGCGGTGACAGACAGTGTCGAATGCTGCGGAGAGGTCTAGGAGGATGAGGGCCGCTGTTTCTCCGTTGTCCAGCAGGGCTCGGATGTCATCGGTGGCAGCGATGAGGGCGGTCTCGGTGCTGTGGTTGGCTCGGAAGCCAGACTGAGAGGGGTCGAGGGATCCATTCGTCTCGAGGAAGGCGGCCAGCTGCTTGTTGACGGTCTTTTCGATGACTTTGGCTGGAAATGGGAGGAGCGAGATGGGGCGGTAGTTCTTGAGTTCGGTGGGGTCCGCTGTTGGTTTCTTTAGTAGAGCGCTGAGTTCGGCGTGCTTCCAGCTCTCAGGGAAGGTGGCGGTGTCGAAGGAGGTGTTGATGATGTCCCGCAGGTGGGGTGCGATGACGGCGTCGGCCTTGTTGAAGACGTGGTGAGGGCAGGGGTCGGTCGGAGATCCGGAGTGGATAGAGTTCATCGTGCGGATGGTGTCTTCTGTGTTGATCGGGGTCCAGGCGCTGAGGGTGGTGGTGGGGGGCGTTGGTGCGGTCGTGGGGAGCGTTGGTTGTGTGCTGAAGCTGTTGTGTATGTCGGCGATCTTGTTGTGGAAGTAGGAGGCGAGGGAGTTGCAGAGGTCTTGCGATGGGGTGATGTCGTTGGATCCAGCGTTGGGGTTGGAGAGCTCTGTCACGATGTTGAAGAGTTCCTTGCAGTTGTGTGCGTTGTTGTCCAGCCGGTCTTTGAATGCTGTTTTCTTGGTGGCGTGGATCAGTGGATGGTGCATTCGGGTGGCGATCTTGAGGGTGGTCATGTTGTCCGGTGTTGGCTCCCTTCTCCAGGCTTTCTCGAGGGCTCGGCAGTTCTTCTTGGAGCTCTTGAGTTCGTCTGTGAACCATGGGGCCTTCTTGCTGCCGGGTCTGCTGGGCGGGGTCTTCAGTGGGGCGAGTTCGTTCGCGCAGTTGCTGATCCACTTTGTGAGGTTGTCGGCGGCCTGGCTTGGGTTCACTGAGCTGGCGGGAGGGTGCTGGCTCAGGGAAGCGGCGAGCTGGTCGGCTGTGATCTTGTTCCAGCTTCTTCGTGCAACCTGTTGCTGGTGGTGGTGGATCGTGGTTCTTCTGAAGGTGAAGTGGATGCAGCTGTGGTCCGTCCAGTGGAGTCCGGTGGCATGGCTGAAGGCGATGTCTTTGCTGGATGAGAAGACGGCGTCGAGTGTGTGTCCGGCGAGGTGGGTGGGGGTGGTCACCAGCTGCTTGAGTCCGAGGGTGGCGAGGTTGTCAAGCAGGGTGGTGGTGTTGCGGTCGTTGTCGTTCTCCAGGTGGAAGTTGATGTCCCCCAAGAGGATGTAGTCGGCGGAGGGGAGGGCGTGTGGGCTGATGAAGTCGGCGATGTCTTCGCTGAATGGTGTGCGTGGTCCCGGGGGTCGGTAGATCAGGGTGCCTCTGAGGGTGGTCTTGGGGTCGGTGTGGATCTGGAAGTGCAGGTGTTCGGCGATTGTCAGGGTGTAGTCGGTGTTGGTCGTGATGCGGATGGTGTCCCTGTGGATGATGGCGATGCCTCCTCCAGTCTGGTTGTCGCGGTCTTTCCGGGTGATCTTGTATCCGTCCGGGATGGCGATGGCGATGTCGGGCGCTGAGGAGTCGTTCATCCAGGTTTCCGTGAGGAAGGCAACGTCAGGAGCTGTGGTGTCGAGGAGGTTCCAGAGTTCGATGGCGTGTCTGTCGACGGAGCGGGTGTTGAGCAGGATGCACTTGAGGTGGTTGCTGCTGGTGTTCGGCTTGGTAGGTGCTGGTTTAGTGCAGGTCCGGATGCAGGCGAACTTGCAGGCGTGGCAGCTGAAGGGTCCGTGGGTGCATCCACAAATGAGGCTCACTATTAATGTGCCAATGCTGTGCTTTGCAATCCTGTCTAGAGTGAACTGCAGTTTTAGGTGCTTTAGCCAAAACTACAATGCCATGATCCTGACGAAAAGCAACTTTAGTTATACGTTCCTAGCACATCACCCTTAAGGTACTGGGCCGACAAATCAACGCTTCATCATCAAAATTGTTGTGGTTTAATCTCATTATATGTGAGCTGTATCATTAAAGAGTTGTAATACCATATGACACCACATACATACAAGTTACATAGGTCACCCTTCACAATTATGATGATTCTCAGCCAAGTCATCTTTTTAAAAATCAAATGTACTTCCATTACAAGTCTCATATCTCTTATCTAGGATTCTTCCTTCTTCTGGACCTTCTTTCATGTGTTCCATTCCAGACATATTGCAGATGGTCATCATTTTTTCTTTCCACAGCTTTAGGTAGAGCGGAGGCGGAAAACTACAACCAGTTGCTGTGCTTTAGTGCTTTTCTGTGGCAGCTTGCTTAAGTACCTATAATTTCAAGATTTGGAGCCAGTTTTTATTGTTCTCAACATCCTGTGGATATTTTGATTCAATTTTGAGTTTGTCCATGATTTCCCTTCCACAGGCATGTTTTTGGTGGCATCTATCACCTTTTCAAAAAGAACAGTGGTTCTTATTGGAATTATAAATGTATACTTGATGCAATAATAAGCACAATTACACATTAAGACTGTTGGAGGATGTGGACAGAAAAATCGACATAAAGTATTCAAACACTGGCTGTGACAAAAGGAATAATTAACTTTATTTTTCAATGCAAATGCATAATATGCAGAGTGTCCCACGCGAAACAGAACCAGAAAACAAACCAGGAAGGACTATACAATTATACAAACAATATAGAAAAAGAAAGACAGGTTTCCAAACTGTAACAAACTACCAATGGAAATTGTATTGCAAGCAAGCCCTTTTAGCAATCAGGGTTCGGATAATTGGTTTGTTATGAAAAATGTCAACAGCGTTTTGACCCCCTTTGCATTGTGGGGTCTCATCAGGACCAGCTGAAATGGGGGACAGCTGTGGGTACAAAACTTATGAAGTCACTACTTACACCTGACTATGACTTTGGTGCGGCACCGGGTCCGCTCCGCCGCACCACCGCCATAGCCCTGGTCAGACCGCCCACCAAGGCTGGTTTTTGCATTCCCATGGCTGTGCCTTCAAAAATGAGCATCGCAATGGAAACGCCAAAAACTGTTCCTACATGACATGGACTGAAAAGTCCATGCCATGCAGGAACTGGTGTGCATGCAAACAGGGGGGCACATGTTGTGTCCCCCGTGTGTGCATCCACATGCAGAGGAGGCTCAGTTTCCTCTCTGCTAATAGTGTTCATAGAGTAAGAACCTCCATGACGCCACTGGGGGAGAGCAAACTTGCAATATGCTTGGCCTTGTCCACGGCAGTCCCGCCAAGCCTATTGCGTTTCCCTGGCAGCTGCAGCGGGCTGTGGCGGTCTGACCGCCCAAATCATGATAGTGTGGTCGGGAGACCACCACTGTGGCGCCCCCATGAATTTGGCGTTCTGTGGACCACCAGACTCGTATTTGTGCCCTTAGTGTTAGGAGTAACAAAAACAACCATAGGCCATAATGTTGGTTGATTGTTAACGTACCTGATGGAAGCAAGGAGAAAACCATTGGAAGTGAACACCACCAATGTGCTAAGTAAGAGAAAGGGGCACTTACATGGG
Organism: Lissotriton helveticus; assembly: GCF_964261635.1. NCBI lineage: Eukaryota > Metazoa > Chordata > Amphibia > Caudata > Salamandridae > Lissotriton > Lissotriton helveticus. The sequence goes on along the minus strand of NC_136065.1, from coordinate 740,460,251 downwards.
GTTCCCTAGGTGGGAACTGGATGAAGATCAAAGTAACGTAAAATCAAATAAAACGGGTAATATTGTAATGAAAGAATATACAATACTTTAAGTAGCACTGAGTTGTACACCCCCAAAACAAGGCAATGTGAGTGTTGCCTAAATGAAACTCACCCTCAGGGAGACAGACTCGTGTCTGATTGGGAGGTAATTATTGCCATGTACCCTGGTGGGAATAGAGCGGCTGCACCGATGTGCTGTGCAAAGACCGTTCTGCCATGGAAAATCCGAATAAAAAGTGAGGCGGGCTGCAAGAATCCAGCCTCGCTGCTGCTCAGAAGTCCGCTTCAGAGCGTGTGGTGTCTGGACTACTTATTTACCATGTAAGCGCTGGAACACGTTCCCCCGTAGTGTTCATGAATAATTACTATTGCCATGATTTTTTTTAATTTCATTTTGCCCAAGTAAGCGCACTGATACGTCTCCCCTGTAGTATACATATATAATCCTCCTTTCTTTGTGACAAAACTTCTTTCCCGACAGAAGCCTCATTTACCCAATCCCCGTCTTCCAGGTACCTGTTTGCTCCTTTCGACAACTGTCTGTTGTAGCAACAGCGTGCGGCTTCATTGAGATGCCCAGAATGCGTCATATTGCTGTCCCATAGCAACCGCTTGGCCACGCCCCTTCTCCTGCAGGCACCCATAGACTTGGAACGCTTGTGCTCTAAGCCTTATTTTTTTTAAATTGTATTTTATTTAATGCATTTTTATAAAGCGCGGACTTTACCCGAAGGTGTCAGAGCACTGTACAATAGAACCCGTTACGTTACATGAGAGAACTGTTGCAGGAATAGAGCAAACAAAAATAGCATGAACAGACTGTATAAGCAAAAGTAAGAATAAATATGACAAATTTTACAATGACAAAAGAACTTCCTGGCGAACAATAGCAGGCCATAGAATCAAAACAACGCAGGCAAAAGGGACACAATTTCAAACACAGCAAGCACAGGATGTATAAGCAAAAATATAAAGATATGTGACAAATTTACAATGACTAAAGAACTACCTGGCAGGGTCTGAGAAGGAGGGAATTAGTTCTGAAAGTGTCTTTGGAATAAAAGAGATTTGAGGTCCGCTTTGAAGATCTGGATGGAGGTGATGGCACGGAACGAAGGAGGAAGCGAGTTCCAGGTTCTCACCGCATTACCTGAGAACGATTGTGCCAACAGTTTTTCTCTTTTGTAGAAGGGGGGTTAAAGAAGGAACTTTTCCGGATTCCGTGAAGGTCTTGAGCCTCCAGACAGTTTGAGTTTATTAGCCAGATAGCGAGGGGAGGAAGAGTGCAAAGCTTTGTGGGTGATTCACGCTGTTTTGTAGATAGCTCTAGCCTCAATGGGAAGCCATCGGAGAGAAGACAGGATAGGAGTGATGTGGTCACTTCGTTTGGACCCTGAAATGAAGCGAGCTGCTGAATGGAGTACGGATTTGAGGGGGGAAGGGTGTGATTTGGGAAGGCCAGTCAGAAGAGAATTACAATAGTCAAGTCTAGAGAGAACTAGCGATTTGGCCAAGGTTTTTAGGTCATTCTCTGGGAAGAACCGAGGAATCCCCCATAAAAGTTGCAGTTGATAACGTGCGCTCTTGGCCATGGAGTTGATGTGTGAGATGAGGTTGAGTCTTTTGTCAAGTATGACACCTAAGGATTTAGCGCAATCCACAATGATGGGTTTACTGTTGAGTAGATTTGAATGATCCATCCAGGCTTGAACAGGAGGCGGAGAGAGAGAGCTGGATATGAGGAGGAATTCCGTTTTGGAGGGATTGAGAATGAGTTGGACACACAATGCATTGTGTCTGCTAGGGGAATTCCCCAGTCTTCTCCCTCCCGTCGTAGGCGGATCGCTAGAAGTTCCACCGCTAGGGCAAACACTCTCTCCACTGCGAACTTTGGGGAAATGTATTTGCCCATTCTGACTCGAGAGGTGAGGTGCGTGTACAGGAGCCTCGTATATGCTATTAGACCCTGGCCGATATTGTTTTTTCGAAGGACCTCAAATAAATAGGGCCGTAGCAGGGTGTCAAACGCCTTCTCAAGGTCTAAAATTAGGCATGCCGCATTGGGGAACCGCCCCCCTGTCGTGTCCTGTATGTGGAATAGTCTGCGTATATTTTGCGACGTGTTACGGTGTGGAACAAAACCGCATTGGTCTGGGTGCACCAATGGGGTCAGGATTTGGGCAAATCTCTCTGCTAGAATTTTACCTAGAATTTTGCAGTCCGCGTTGAGTAAAGTAATTGGTCTGTAGGAAGATGGGAGTGTTGGGTCTCTGTGTGGCTTTAGGAATGTGACTATGATCGATTCCCTAAGGGACCCTGGTAATTCCCCTCTATCGAGTGCATCGTTGTACATGGTAACCATACGTGGGACCAATTGGGCTGAAAACGTGCTGTAATATTCAAGTGGAAAGCCATCCAACGCTGGGGCCTTTTTCCGAGCCTGCTCTAATAGCTTGTTTGACATCCGCAGATTGTATCCTTTTCTCTAACAATTTTTTATCCTCTTGCGAGACCTGGGGGAGTGTTAATGCATGCAAGAATCTGGTGAGTGCTTGGGGGTCTCCCTGTCTCGGGGCTTGATAAATACCGGAATAATATGCGTGGAAGACTCGCAATATCGCGGGCTGTGAGGTCTGGAGTAACCCTGTCTGATCCCTTTCCTCTATGACTTGTTTCAAGTCGGGGTCTTGCCTAGCGAGCCAGGCCAGAAGTGTCCCTCCTCTGTTGCCCTCCCGGTGCACCCTGGCAGCATACATCCCAAAATTATATTTGCGGAGGTCCCTCAGCGTGTCCGCGTTTCTTGTTTTGGCTCTTGCCACTTGTTTTAGGGTGGCCTCGCCACTGTCCTCTTTTTTCAGTAGAGTTGCTAAGGTGCGTTCTGTGTCTTGTAGTGCCTTCTCAAGTTTTTTGCGCACACTCACTACTTGTTGTATACAGTGACCCCTCGCCACCACCTTATGTGCATCCCATTCAAGCAGTTGTGAAGATGCTGTTCCTGTGTTTAATGTGAAGTGTTCCTGCAGATGTCCCTCATGTTCATGCTTGAAGACCTGATCTGTGAGGCACTCTCGAGGTAGTTTCCATGTGAGTACTGGGGGGTGTGGTGGTTTGCATCTAAGGGTCAGCGTGTGTGCGTCGTGATCTGATAGCACCCTCCCCGAATAATCTGTGTGTTGTACTGTGGGGTGTAGGGCTGCCGAGCATAAAAATCTGTCTAGGCGCACCCGTAGGTTATGGGCTATGGAATGGAATGAGTACAATTTGGTGGTGGGGTGCCGTGCCCTCCATGTATCTATCAATGCCCAGTGTTTCACCCATATGTTAAAGAGTTCTGTTTGCCTATAGATTGGTGAGTGTGCTGGTGGGGGGTGGGATTGGTCCAGGTCAGTGTCTAAAACACAGTTGTAATCTCCACCTAATATCCATGAGGTGTGCGTATGTTGGGCCAATATTTCCGTGAGACGGCTCAAAAACGCATCCTGCTCTACGTTAGGGCCGTATATACTGCCTATTAGTACTGATTGCCCGTCCAATAATCCCTCTATCATCGCATATCGCCCTTCCTTATCCACCACTCTTGCCTGTTCTTTAAAGGGGGTACCTAGTCTGATCCAGACTAATTTCCCTCTGGCGAATGCTGAGTACCCAGTGGCACAGATGGTGCCCCTCCATTTCCCAAGCAATCGCTCCACCTCTAACGTCGTCAGATGGGTCTCTTGTAGGAGGGCTACGTGTGCCTGTTGTCTTTTTATGTAAGCATACACTGAGTAGCGTTTACTTGCCGTATGCATTCCCCTCACATTTAGTGTGACAAATTTAATGTCCTTGTTAGGGGCTCTTGTCATGTCTGCAACTGCTTATATAAGCCACATTTCTATTCTGTTCCATCATACGGTCAAGACCTCCCCCGCCCGCACAGACACCCTCCACATCTCTGATATCGACCCAGTTGTTCGCTCCCACGGGGGTTCTAGGAAAATGGTTGATAAGGGGGAACCTAAAAACAACTTTCGGGAAACGTTCCTAACGTAAGGGGCCTATTGCTCCCAGCGTGAGCATCGATGACACCATCAAGACCATGCGCTCAATCCACTCCGGCTCTCCGTCAGACCCATTCCCACACCACGTCTTCAACAGAGCAAGCAGCTTCATCGCACCCCACCTGCACAACATCATCAATCTCTCCCTCGAGACCGCAACCTTCCCAGAGATCTGGAAACACTCCGAGATCAACGCCCTACTCAAAAAACCTAAGGCAGACCAAAGAGACCTCAAGAACTTCCGGCCCATCTCTCTGCTCCCCTTGTCGGCCAAGGTCATCGAGAAAACCGTCAACGGACAGCTAACCCGATACCTCGAAGAAAACAGAATCCTGGACCCTTCCCAGTCAGGGTTCCGCAGCAACCACAGCACCGAGACTGCCCTCATCGCCGCCACCGATGACATCAGGACCCTGCTGGACAACGGCGAGACCGCAGCACTCATCCTCCTAGACCTCTCTGCCGCCTTCGACACCGTCTGCCACTGCACACTACGTGCACGCCTCCACGCCGAGACAAGGCTCTGGATTGGACCACCTCCTTCCTCTCCGGCAGAACCCAGCGCGTCCGCCTCCCCCCATTCTGTTCCAAAGCCTCCAAGACCATCTGCGGCGTACCCCAGGGATCCTCCCACAGCCCGACACTGTTCAACATTTACATGGCCCCGCTTGCACACGTAGCCCGACAGCACGACCTCAACATAATCTTCTACGCCGATGACACTCGCTGATCCTTTCCCTAACCAAGGACCCCATCACCGCCAAAACCAACCTCCACGAACGAATGAATGAAGGCCGTCGCCGACTGGATGAAGACCAGCCGTCTGAAGCTGAACTCGGACAAGACGGAGGTCCTCATCCTCGGCTCCAACCCTTCAGCCTGGGACGACTCCTGGTGGCCGACGGCACTGGGGGCAGCTCTGACACCCACCGACCACACACGCAACCTGGGAATCATCCTCGACTCAATGCTCTCAATGATCAAGCAAGTCAACGTCATCTCTTCTTCCTGCTTTGACATGCTCCGCAAGATCTACAGATGGATCCCGACAGATACTAGAAAGACAGTCACCCAGGCCCTCGTCAGCAGCAGACTCTACTACGGAAACACTCTCTATGCGGGAGCCCCGACCAAGCTCATCAAACAACTACAACCCATCCAAAACTCCTCGGCATGACTGATCCTCGGCGTACCACGCCACGGCCACATCACCCCCCATCTGAGAAACCTGCACTGGCTCCCCGTCAACAAGAGTATATCCTTCAAGCTCCTCACCCACGCACACAAGGAATTCAACAAGACTGGCCCAGCCTACCTCAACAGACGGCTCTCCTTCTACATCCCCAACCGCCAGCTACGCTCCACCGTCCTCTCACTCGCCACCGTCCCGCGCATCTGAAGAACAACCACTGGGAGATCCTTCTCCCACCTTGCCGCCAAGACATGGAACACCCTCCCACTGAGCCTACCACAGACCCAAGACCTGCTGACTTTCAGGAGGATACTCAAGACCTGGCTGTTCGATCAGTAGCGCCCCCCCCCAAGCGCCTTGATACCCTCGCGGGTATGTAGTGCGCTTTACAAATGATTGATTGATTGATTCATTGTCCATTTTCAAATGGAAGGAAAAAGTCAATAGCTACTCGCTCCCATGCATGCTTTGAAAGTTCTGACATGTTCAAAGTGTGGTGAATAGTTTTTGTAGAAAGGCAGTCAGTTGCATAGATGACAGGCCTCAAATTCCTTTTCAACCAGGTCATCAAGATAAGGGAACCAGACTCGTTTTTGGAGAATTTGTTTTGTGGCAATGAGTCCACAATATCCTTCATGTGCCACTTCACTAATTTTCTGTCGCCGACTCTCTAGAATTAGAGTTATAGAATCTTGTAGTATAACTCCTTCCTGAGTTATGTACAGTTCATCCTTGACATTTTTGTAGTTTTTTATATTCTCGATCACTGGTGAGCAGTCAAGTGTGGTGTATTCTTGACTGATGTGTTATGATATCCTTCAACTTTAACATGTCACTATCTTGGCTCGTATACATGATAATCTGGGTTAACGAAATGGCAGCTGGTGTGTTTAATTTTTCCATGAAGTTAATAAAGCCTGTGCTTTCTTGGATGGAGTACCGTGAAATTGTATAGGTACTCTGGCAAAGTTGTCAGCATGGTTCTGATCCTTCCCTGGACGATGCACAATGGTATAATTATACTCTTGTAACAGTAGTCCCTCTCATTCAATGCGAGGAGGCATTTTGGCATTTGGATTTCCAAATATAGTCAGTAAATCTTAATGATCAGTTACCTATGTAAAAGGTTTTCTGTACAGGAATACATGGAAATGTTCACAAGCCCATACCATGGTTAAACTTTCTTTTTCTGGTTGTGAGTAAGCCCATTCAGTTTGAGACAAACGTCTACTTGCAAATGTCTGTCTTCGAGCATTCGACGGTCTGCTGTGCTGTGCAAGATGCCTAGCCCGACTGTGCTAGCGTAAACAACAACCTCTGTATAAAGCTTTTGATTGAAGTATGCCATTTTTTTAATTTATTTTTTTTATATATTTTTATTGCAAACACAGAAAAATAACATATACATCCAGCTCGTTCGTCTCTCTTGCTTCCAGTAATCGTATTGCATCAGCTTCTACTTATGAGAGCACACGGCCATTTAGCCCACATCCCTAAGGTCGGGCGGCATCAATCAAAAAAAACTACTAAATGCATAGGAGCGCATGCAATCTTACACCAGTAGGTTCCTGTGTCCACTTTCTAATTTCTCCCTTCCCCCCACCCCTCAACATGCAAACTATAATGAGCCCCAGGGAGCGACACCAAATCATCAGTACAACTATACCGCAACGCTCCTCCCCCTATCACCCTTCTGCCCCTTCCCTCTTGCATCAGACAGCATCCTTGTGTCGTGTAGAATACTACGGAACTGTACCTAGCTAAGAGCGGGCTACTTTGCAAATATAAGAAAAAGACGAAGGGCCTGCATTCCACTGCAGTCCTAGGCATTCAGTGCGTCTCTTAGTCATTCAGTTCTGCTAGCAAGCCCTATTTTCGGCAGTCGGCCTAGTGCCCCAGCCCCCTACAGCCTTCTATCAACATTCCTGCCATTCAATCTAGTTCCTCCTTAATTAACCCGCTCCGGGAAGTGCAGCTCTGATTCATTTAGTCCCATCGTCCCTTGTCTCATACCCCCCCCCATGCCCACCTTCCCCCTGTCAGTGTGCCCTCCGCAACCCCCACTAATGAGCTGTCAATCACCTCGTGCATTCAGGTGCCAAACTCCAGCCTTACATTGCGCTTAGCCCCATCCGCCTTAGGAGACAGCGAACCCATGCAACTAATCAGTGCGCCCTACATCCATACGCTGTTCTGCTGCTTCGCCGCTCTTATGAGTAAGTTCCCCTCCAGCCCGCCCACTTCTATGCAGACCCCTCCGCAGCGCGCTCCCCTGTGCCCCCCCTCCCCAGTCCCTGGCTCTTGGGCTGCGTGGGTCCCCCCCTCCTCACCCTCTCCGTCCTCCACTGTCAAGGTTTGGAGCTCAACCACCAGCGCATTCCATGCCCTAGCCGCTTCCAACGCCTTCTCATTTGAAGCCCGCCTGGCCAATTGCAATCGGAGCGTCCCTTCACTACTTGCCCAGGATAGAAGACTCCCTCGCCACCTCTGAAAACTAGGCCCTGCTCTCGATTTCCAGTGCATGGTGAGCTCTCGTTTCGCCATGACCAACCCCAGATCGTAAAATTTACTAGTTCTTTTTGTGGCTGGCGTGTGCGTGAACCAGAGCAATAGACATACGCCCATCCCCACTTCGATCTGGCGCTCCGTAACCCTGTTCAGGCAAACTACTACTTCCGGCCAATAAGAACCCAACCCCGCGCAGGACCAGACATGTGCCCAAAACCAGCATCGCCAGTATTGCAGCGTGGGCATAGCGAATGGGCCCCCCATGAAGGCTCGTTGAATAGTAACCGGCGTGAGATAAGCCCTATGTAACGTAAAATATTGCACTAGCTGAAACCGGGCATTGCGCGTTCCCTTCCAGGCTCTCCGCACCAGTTGCGGCCATGTTGTGTCGGGTATGGAGGTACCGAGGTCCTCCTCCCATTTGGTCTGCAGCCTATCCAGGGGTTGGAGCCCCTCCGTTGACATCCTCCTGTATAAACAGGTGATGGCCTTGACCGTGCCCGCTGCCATCGTAATGTATTGACACCCCAAGGTCGTGGGGGGTTCCGTCAATCCCATCCTCCACTGCTTCTGGATTCCCGACACCAAGGCGGAGTGCAGCAAGAAATCCCCACTCGGGAGATCCCAGATGTTCTGCAGCTCCTGAAATGGTAACAGGGTGCCATCCCGATAAAGGTCCCCAACCACATGGAGTCCGCACTCCTCCCAGCCCGCCAGCGCCGACCAGTCTCCGCCATGCGGCAGGGCTGTGCACATGCCCAGTGGAATCTCCGGTGCCTACGGGGTAGAAATGCCCGCACGTCTCTGGCTGCGCACCCAGCACTGCCGAAGAGTGCGCTCCTCAAGCGTTAGTTGGTCCAACCGGAACTTTTGCTGTAAGACGATGAAGGACAGCACATGTCGAGGGATCATCCTGCCCTGCGGCCCATCCGGACCTCTAAATTTGCGCGCTACCGCTTGTGTGAGCCACTGTAGTTGCGCGCTAGGTAGTAACACTCAAAGTCCGGGACCGCCATCCCCCCTCCTCTCGTGGTTGCAGCAATGTGGCCAGCGCCACCCTCCGTCTGCCCGAGCCCCAAATGAATCCGGACACCATCGACCGCAGAGTCCTAAAAAAGGACACCGGTATCCATAACGGCAGAGTGCGAAAAAATACAGCAACCGCGGCAAGACCACCATCTTCAGGAGTGCTATCCTCCCTGCTACTGATAGCGGTAGGGTCCGCCAGAACCCCATGCTACCTCGTATGCTTCTCAGTGCACCTCCTATGTTTCCTTCCAGAAGATCAGAATGGGCATGATAGATACGAACCCCCAAAAACGGTAGGCACTCAGCTTCCCAGCGTAGGTCCTCCAGATCCAGAGGTCTTGGGCTGTTCGAGGCCAGGGGGAACAGGCAAGTCTTAGTCCAGTTAACCCGCAGCCCGATAGCCGACCAAACTCCCGCAAAAGGGCCCGAGCTCCCGACACCGAATCCTCCGCGTCTGCCAAGTACATCAGGAGGTCATCCGCATACAGCGAGATAAAATGACTCTCACCTCGCATCTGTATCCCCTCATAGTGCCGTCCTTGGCGGGCCTGTGCTGCCAGCGGTTCAATCACCAAAGCAAATAACAGAGGCGATTGGGAGCAACCCTGTCGGGTACCTCGCTCCACCGGGTACGCTGCCAAAATGGAGCGTCCCGTGCGGACCCTGGCCGTCGCAGAGTTGTATAACAACTGGGTCCATCGTATAAAGTCATCTCCCAGTCCAAAGCCCCGTAGTACCTGGAACAAGTAGGGCCATTCCAGACTGTCAAACGCCTTCTCAATGTCTACTGACAGCACCACCCTCCCAGGAGAGTCCCCTCCGCTCTCTCCCATGATCCGTATCAGTCGCCTGACACACGTAGCTGTGTTCCGGGTTGGGATAAAACCCGACTGATCAGGGTGTATGAGCGTGCTCATATGATCTGATAGCCGTGTGGCCAAGATCCTACTCAGCACTTTATAATCCACTGTTAACATGGAGAGTGGGCGGTATGCCGTCACAGCCGTGGGTTCCCCCCCCCCTCTTCTTCAACAGTGGTATGATAATTGCCTCTCTGGTGGACGCCGGTAGTCTGCCCGCCTCCCAGGCCTCTTTGTACACCACGTGTAACTGTGGCGCAAGGATGTCAACGTACACCGCATAAAATTCCACCGGTAGGCCATCCCCCCCGGTGATTTCCTCCTAGCCATGTGCTTAATCGCTGCTCTGATCTCACCCAGCGTGACAGCAGCGCCCAGCGCGTCCCCCTGCTCCGGATCCAATCGCGGTAAGCACGCCCCCTCCAAAAAAGAGTCCAATCCTTCAGGTTGTTCCGTCATTCGGCTCAGATACAATGACGTGTAATATTCTAGAAATTGGTCATTAACCTCTTTCTGGGTGTATACCAGGCTCCCAGCCGGTGTGGCCAGCGACAGGATCGGGGTGCCCCTAGCTGCCGGGTTGGCCAGCCAGGCCACTAGCGTACCCACCTTGTCCCTTTCCGCGTGTGCACAGACCATGTATTCCCGATAATCGAAGCAGCGAAGCCGCTCCACCTGCGTGGCCACCCGTTCGCGCGCCTCCAGCACTCTCCCTTGCCCATCAGCTGCCGCGTGACTGTCTATCTCTGCCTGGCGCAAGCTAGTCTCCTCCCTTCCTATATCGCCCAGCAGTGTCCGTCGAGTCCCGGCGGCGGACGCAATACACAAGCCCCGCACCACCACTTTGAAAGCGTCCCACTCTTGTGCCCTGGAAGTCGCCGTTTCCACAAAATAATTCTCAATGCCCTCCTTGATCGCCGTGCAAAACACCGGGTCTTCCAGGGCCATTGGGTTTAGTCGCCAAGTAGGCACCGCCTGATGCTGGCGTGACCAGAGGACCGCGATCAAACACGGGTTATGATCTGATATCGTTTTCGCTAGATACTCACTAATGGTGCGTAAGCTCCTGCGCCCCCGGGGTACACAAAATGCTATCAAGTCGCACGTGAAGGTCATGCTGCGCCGAATAAAATGAATAATCCCTATCAGCGGGGTGATGCGTCCGCCAAGCGTCCACAAGGCCCCACTCTGCTTGCCAATCCCGCCGCATCTTGGCCATTCTCCGCACCGCTGACTGGGCCAATGGAGGGTGGGACCTGTCCAGGTCTGCGTCCTCGACGGAGTTGAAGTCCCCACCTATAAACACCGTGCCGACCAGGACGGCCGCCAGTCTCCCCGACAGCCGCGAGAAGAAAGCTGCCTGTTTAATATTCGGAGCGTAGAAACTGCATAGCGTGACGTCTCGGCCGTCCAGGCGGCCGAACACCGCCACAAATCGCCCCTCCGAGTCAACCATCGTGGACGCGGGCTGGAAAGGGACCCCCGCACGCACCCAAATCAGAGCCCCCCTTGCATATGCTGAATAAGTGGTGTAAAACAGCTGGCCTCTCCACCTCTTCTGCAGCGCCTGCCCTTCCGTCTGCGTGATGTGTGTCTCTTGTAAAAAGGCTACCTGAATCCCTCTGCGGACCAAGTAAGCATGCACCTTGTATCGTTTTCTCATGGAGTTCAGCCCTCGCACATTCCAGGTCAAACATTTTAGTTCAAGTCGGGTCGCCATAAGCAGGCATACAACAGCTCTCCCCTCCACGCATCCTGACAGGCACACTGACAACCCCCCCAAACTCAAAACTACCCCAACGCTCCCTCATCCCTCCCCTTCCCAGAACAGGTTCCAAACAGTCGTTACCCATCCAAACCCAAACCCCCAGAGACTCACAAGGCATGTGAGGTAGAGGGGGTGACCCTACGCGAACCGGGCTAGACCGCGTACCCCCCAGCTCAGCTTATCGCCCAGACCACTGTCATGTAGTCCTTCTCACCCCGGCAATATCCCGTACCCCCGCCCGCCCCCTTCCACAGGAGCCCCCCCCCCCGCCAGGGGGCCCCCCGTCTCAGGAGTGTAACAGGCATCCCACCCGCTGTCGCAGGTCCCCAGCAGCAAACCCAGAAGGGTCTCGCAGCTACGTTATCACTAGCAGGCCCCCTTACTGTGTACCATGTGATGTCCAACAGCTCTATGCATCCAGCAGGTCATCGGCAGTCCGTGGTGTGACCTGTGGCAGATCGTCCGGTTGCACCTCAGAGCCTCTCGATTCCCCTTCATCCGAGCCATTATGTGAGTCCGAGTCCACCACCGATGCCTCTGCCACCGCTCCGGAGATGACGGATACCGCCTGCAGAGCTGCGTTCCTTTCCAACTCTGTCTGTGATGCTGAAGGGGACCACCTGTCCACAGTTCGTTTCCAGTTGCGGCGGCTCCGCCTTGGTTTCGACTGGGCCTCGGTCGTCCTTCCCCATTTACCGGTGCCATCCGCGCCCGCCCGATATCGTTCCAACCACTGCCAGGCGTCCTCCGGTGTATCACAGAAGGTTGCCACTCCGTCCACCATCACCCTCAGGCGAGCCCGGAACAAAAGGGAGTACTGCACCCCCTCCTCGCGAAGGGCCCTTTTGACCGCCATGAACGAGAAACGACTCCGTTGCACCTCCTGGGAGTAGTCCGGATAGAGAGAGACGGAGGCATTATCCACCTTATATGGACCAGATGTTCGGGCTTGCCGCAGGATGAAATCGCGGTCTCTGAAATGCAGCAATCGCGCCACCATAGGTCGGGGTGGGCGACCCGGTGCCGGCGGGCGCGCTGGGACTCGATGTGCTCTTTCTACAGTATAGAAGTGCGTCAGCCCCTCCGGGGCAACTACCTCACGCAGCCAGGTTTCCAGGTAGGTGACCATGTCGTCCCCCTCAACTTTCTCGGGTAGGCCCACCACCCGTATGTTGTTGCGCCTATTGCGTCCCTCCGCGTCCTCGGCCATTTTCTCTAGTTGTTGCACCATGCGCTTAAGATCATCCACCGCTGCATCAGTCGTCCTCGGTGCCGGCTCAAGCTTTTCTAGCACCAGCTCCGCACCCTTTACGCGGTCCGTTAATTTATCATGGTCCGCCCGTAGCAATCCCAGGCTCGTTGATACCTGCGAGATATCTTGATGCAGCGATTCCCTAGTGTCCGAAATAGCTTTAACCCCTTCAGCGCTGCGCGAATTCCGCTGCAGTGCTGAAGGTTCTAAAGAACCTATGGGCTCATGACGTAACGGTTCCGTCATGAGCACAGGACCACCGACGCTCATGACGGAACCGTTCCGTCATGAGCATGGAAGGGGTTAAGTATCTGGGCCATCTGTTGTTGTTGCAGCCCAACAGCGGAGCCTCCGGTGGCGCCCTGTTCCTGAGACTCAGGTAGGTCCTCTCCCTGGTCTGTTTGTACTGTCCCTGGCACCTTGCGTGATTTCCCCATCTGCCCGGCCTCCAGCTCCAGCAGCCGAGGCCCAGTATCATCAGTGGGGCGGATCAGTCGCGGCGTTACTGAGCACTCACTCCTTAAAGTTCAACACCCCTTTCAGGCTCCCGTCCAGGGCGTCCCAGCACCCCTGCCGCAGCGAACGGCGAGCCCCTCAGTTGTCTCCCAGTTGTCTCCGGGCTGGGAGAGGGCCCCCCACGCAGCCGTCGCCTACGTGCACCCGGTCCAGATCCAGGCGTAGGGAGGCCGCAATCCTCAGAGCCCCCCCACGCTCACCTCCAGATCGTTCAAGGGCGTCCGCACTGCAATATCGGCCTGGTCTTCAGAGGGCGGCCCAGTCAGTGGGACCGGGGGAGCCACCACCAGGGCGTCACGTGCTCCCGCCGCTGTAATGGTAGCCCCACTGCTCGCAGCTGGTCCTCCGCCGCTGCAGGTCGGCAGCCCCCAGGCCTGCTATATCATGGCCATGCGCAGCCAAGGGCCTCCGCTCCAAGGTAAGTCCACCACCGCTCAGTTTCCCCCTCCTCGCTTGTCAAACGGAGGTAGCGACGTCGGATGGCAGCCCGTTATGCTGGGCTCTATCTTAGGCCCTTCACCCTGCGACTGTCATCGGCGGTCCGGTGGGTCCCGGTGCTCCTTAGCCGCCCCCAGTAAGCCTCACCAGTCAGGCTCTCGCTAGGACCAGGATCGCCTCCGCCTCCATCTCGGTGTGCCCTCGTGCTGAGCGCTCTCCAGCTCCTCGCCCGCTCCGCTGGGGCACCGTCCCCCGGTCACTGGAATGGCCGCCGACCGGCCTCGCGCCTCCCTCCTTTTATTGCGCTCCTCGCCGCGCCCCCTCTGTTTTCCTGGCCAGTCCAGGCCAGCGCCACTGCCAGGTTCACTTTGCCCACAGGTTCGTGCTGGGCCAATGCAGCACCAGGTCTCCCCTCCCCGTGGCTGTACACACCGCCTCCGCAGCCCAGGAGGAACGGGTCCCCTCCAGATTGCCGGGCCAACACTCGGGTCCTTTAGCTGGTGCCCTATCGACCTCTTCTCCCGCTAGCACCAGGGGATCGCGTGAAGGCTGGACGTCCCGGCGTCTACTCTAGGCACTGGTAGGGTCCGCTCACCGCTCCGGCGTAGGAGCCTCCCCGCTACGCAAGGCCGGGGATCAGAGGGCCGCTACAGGCCGCAACCAACACGGCCGGCCCCCGGAGGTGGATTCTCGCTGCTCGCCTCCGTTCGCTGCCGCCAAGGCCGCCTTTCGTGCCCCAGAGACGTGCGGGTGCCGTTCAGGGTCGGGGCGCCCCGCGGGGTAGCGAGTCACGCTGGGGGAGTCCTTTCAGCAGGATAATTGCCGTTATCTTGGCCGGAGCTCAGAGCTCACGCGTCCATTCTCGGCGGCTCTCAAGCCACGCCCTCGAAGTATGCCATTTCAGTAGCATTCACAATGGCTTGTTTGATTTTTTGTTAACACTTTTCTCACATTCATTTTTTTAAATTAATTTTTTTAAACCAGATTTTATTGTTTTTTCAGATATTCACAACTCACATCTTAAAGCAGTGTTGAATACAGTATTGAATGTGCATAAGCTGGTTCAGTTCCACAATAACACAAACTATTCCCCTCCTTCCCTCCCTTGAGTTGCACTCGCTTGTCGGTAAATGTCACAAGTACTAATTTTCCAGTGATATAGACCTCTTCTTATTACATGGCATTATGTTTCCTCATATAGTTGTAACCATGTCGCCTGGTCGGCCTACCCCTATTCTGTCAAGCCTTGTTCTCCCTCCCCCCGTTCCGGTGTATGGGCTGCAAGGGTCCTGCTCTGTCAGTTTCATGTTTGTTGGGTGCCAATTCTCCCACTAGTCGTTCCCATGCCCTTGCCCGGTCTATTTTACCGATGCCCCGTCTCCCTTCTCTAAGTAGTAATCTCCCTAATCTCCCTTCCACCCCACACACTGTTCTACTTCCTTTTACCATGCTCCCACTCTCGGCCTTCCTGATGCTTTCCAATTCCTAGCTCTCTCCTGTTTAGCTAGGATATAGGCCAGATCTTAAAATGTCCCTGTTCTATTTTTGGCCATATGTGTTTTCCATCCTAGTAAGTAATGGCCTGGGGTTTCCGGTAACTCTTTGTTAATGATGTCTCCTATTATGCACCGTATCTCCTCCCAACATGCACGCAGAATAGGGCAATCCCAGAACATGTGCAAAATATGGCCTTCCTTCTCCCCACATCTGGGGCAAGCTGCTGTTTATATTCCAAAGTATTGTCGGGTTCCTTTCGGGTAAGGTATGCACTGTGGAGCACATAGTAGTTTATTGGTTTGAACTGTGTGTTCCTGGACACTTTTGGAGTTCTCGCCACTATAATCTCCCAGTCTGTCTCAAGGATCGGCCTCCCCAAGTCCTCCTCCCATTGCGACAGTAGTCGCTCCAACGGTTTCTGTATGTCCCACTGGATCACCCAGTAGAAGCAGTCAACGGTTTTTATTTTCCCTGCCGAATGTGCGACGTACCGGCAGCCCTCAATCGCCTGAGGTTCTGTAGTGCCCGTACCCCATTGTTTCCGTATCCTCAGGGCAAGAGCCCTGTGCATTAGGAACTGACCTTCTGGCAGGTCATATTCTGTCCGGAACTCTTTGACGGGGAGTAATTTAGAGTCCTGGTAGAGATCTCTCATCACCCTCATACCTGCTGCTTCCAAAGCCTATAGTCACGCCCAGTGTCTCCCCTGTGGAAGGTGTAGGAGCAGGTCTATGGGTAGGTCTGGAGAATAGAGCACTGTAGCTCAAACCTGCCTCAGATACCGAGCCAAGCATCCCATCACCACCTTAATTTCGGTTATGTCTCCCGCAGAGTTCCTATGCACACCCAACAATATTTTAGCACGTGTCAGGGTGGTCGGCACAAATGGGTGCTGAGCTTTATCTGGATTGCTCCCAGCAACTAGCCACTAGATCATCCAGTTCAGTTGAGCTGCTATATAGTATGCTTCAAAGTCCGGGACTGCAAACCCGCCTTCCATTGTGGCCCTCTCCATTGCACCCTCCTGCGGTCTGTCCCCATTATGAAGGATACGATCATTGAATCCAAGTCCCTGAACATCGATTGTGGAATCCACACCGGGAGGGGTCCAAAGAAGTACAATAGGAGTGCTACCATCTTTAGGATGGCTATTCGTCCAGCGACAGAGTGCGGCATGGACTTCCAAAACTCTATGGAAGATCGGATCGAGCGTATCTCTGCCCACATTTCCCTCTAAAAGCTGAGTGGGGCCATGGTACACTTTTACTCCTAAATATGTCAGACAGTTAGGTTCTCATTGGAGGCGCCACATCAGGTGGCGGTGGTCTGTTAGGCATCATAGGGAACAACTTTGATTCCCCCCAGTTGACCTTAAGGCCAGATAGTCTACCAAATTGTACCAATATGAATGGGGCCCCTGCCAGGTCCGTTGCTGTATCCCAGAGGAACAGCAGGAGATGGTCCTCATACAGAGCTATGTAATGACTCATCTCTCTGATCACCAGACCTCTGTAGTCTTCTCCGGCAAACCAGTGGTTCCATAGCATTGGCAAACAGCAGCTACAAAGGGCACCCCTGCCTAGTAACCCTCTCCACTGTCTGTCTAAGGGAAATGGTCTTTCTTGTGCACACTCTAGCTGTTGGGTTTGTGTAGAGCAGTTTTACCCACACCAGAAAGCCTCCTTATAGTCCCACTGCGGAGAGCACATCATACAGGAAGTGCCACTCCAGGCTATCGAAAGCCGTCTCTAGGTCTACGGCAATTACCACTGCTTTTGGCCTAGCGTGATCCTTTGAATCCATGATAGTTAGGAGTCAATGTATATTAATAGAAGTGTTCCGCCCCAGGATAAATCCGGCCTGGTCCGAGTGGACCAATGTCGGCATGTGTGGCAAAAGTCGAGTTGCTAATATCTAGCTTAATATTTTATATTCCATGTTCAACATGGATAATTGCCTCTTGGCCGTATAATCGTGTGCTGGTTTCCCTGGTTTTAAACATCGGGACAATGAGGGCCTCTCTGGCTCTCTCCTGGAGTATCGCCGTTTCTCGAGCAGTATGATATAGTGAGACCATTGTGGGGGCCAGTTCCTTTACATATGCAGTGTAAAATTCCACCAGCAACCCATCGGTGCATGGCGACTTGTTACGTGCCATATGTTTGATGGCTGCCTGTACCTCCTGTAACGTAATGTCGGTCCCCAGTTCCTCATTCTCTGCTGGATCTAGGCATCTCATCCGTAGCCCCTCTATATATTCTCAGGCCGCCGTTCTGTTGCACTGCGTCGAGCCCTTATACAACCCAGAATAGTACTTAGCAAATATATAATTGATCTTGTTCTGTGTGTGAGAAGTTGGCCTGGTATATGATGTCCACTATTCTAGTGGGCACCTTGCACCAGTCCAATCAACCCTTATTGATGGTCGGTTATAAAGTCAACCTCAAAGAAAGCTCTCCTAGTGGTAGCGGTGGAGAGCAGCCTTCAGGCTAAGACTTGGAGACGAGTTAAGCAAGTTGTTTTACCATTTATAATCCCTTGAGTACCAAATGAATGCACACCACAAAAGGTATATATCTAATATATATGCATTTATTCTAAACACAACCCCTCTGCACTCTTTATGAGGTCAGAGGTAAAAGTACAATACAAGGAACTTAATTAGCATGCGATAAGTTGCACAGTATACGTTTTGCCCTAGGGGCCTTTACAAACGATATACTAAAATAGTGGTATAAGAACCGCGTGAGAGTTAGAAAGCAGGCCTGGGGCTTGTGGAATCGCTGGGGCTTCTAGGAACAACCAAAGGTTAGGATGTAGGAGGCCCACGGGAGACGCGTGCAGTGTCTAAACACAGCCCCGGGTTACCATTGACTTTCTATGGGAAACTAACAAGTTACAAATTTACAATTTAAGGACACTTCTAGGTGAACTACGATGGAACCCTTTTAGACTAGGACACTTCAAGAGTCAAGACCCACGGGAGCACCGGAGTACTCGTGTTACCTCACCCAGGGAAGACGGGTGCATAGGTGCCTTTTGGTGTCGGGTTTCGTCGTCGATTCCAGTGGAGAGCTGCGAAGAAGTGCTGCAGGTGACCAGAGGAAAAGTGTCTGGGCGGATCCAAGGGTGGATCGGAGATGTGAAGAACCTGAAAGCAGAGGAGACAGAGTCTGGGCCACTAGCCAGTGACCAGGGCGGCGATAGGAAGATGCCACCAGATGTCGGGTGATTTCAGGTGAAAAGGTGAAGTTTGTCTCTTCAGCCACGAGGACGAGGCGTCGATGACGACCAGGAGCTGGATTTGAGCTGTCCCACGAAGGATCCAGTTGACTGCGGTGTCGGAATCCGGATTGGACCCAATAAGCCGTGGCAAACACAATCCACTCAGGATGTCGAGATTGGCTTCGGTGCAAACCAGCAACGTCTGAGGCAGTTCTCCTTTGCAGGGAAGTTGGAGCAAGCCTGGAGCAACCAGGAAAGCAAGTTAAATCAAGGATTGGTCTTCTTGGGGGCTCACTAGCCAATGGACTAGGAACCGTGAAGACGCGTCGAGCTGAAATGCACAAAGCGGGCCCACGGGACACTCGTGGAGTGTGGGCCTCTGAGCTTCGGTGCAAGAGGTGCTCGGGGCTGGGGCTTCAAGCACCCCAATGCACAACTTCGGGATACCTCGGGAAGTCGGTGCAGGTAGCAAAATACAGGATGTCAAGGAGTTCCTGTCCCACGTCTCTCGTGTCCGCCACAGGTCTCAGCTTTGCTGGGAGCGCAGGTCAGCGTCGGAGATGTCTGGAAGTCCGTGTCCTGTGTCGCAGATTCTTCGGGATCCGGTTGGAGCCTCGAAAATGCAGACCGGCAAAGATGCTGTTGGTGCCTGTTTGAACAGGGTGGTCACTCCTTGACCACAAGGGAGATTTCTTCCGTCTTCCAGTCAAAGTGGAATGTCGAAAGTCCAGGATATATGTTGCAGTGTTTCGTCCAAGGTAATCTAAAGTCCTAGGGACTGGGGTTCTATACTTAAAGTAGGTTTAGGGGTTGGACTAACTCTTAGGACCCTCCTATGGGTGGATCTGGGGAGGGGGTGGTTACACCCCTTCTCCTTTGTGCAGTTTCGTGCCAGAGCTAGGGCTGAGTGCCCCAGCAACCGGTTTGAACTGGGCTATGCATGGAGCACCTTGTGTGCCCCAGGCAGTGTCTGAAAAGCATTCACTGAATGCAGCCCTCCCTGCCCCAATACACTAAAGCCTGTCTGGGAAGGTGCCATCACCTCCCTGGACAGTAAACCTATTGTCCAAGCCTCCCTTGCCGGAGTTTTGTCCAGCAGCAGGAGGGCAGACTCGTGTCTGTGGCAGCAGCATCCATTTTGTGATGCTGGGGCTCTGTTTAACTTTAACCGGGTTTACAGTAACTACATGTCTTCTCCCTCTAGAAGGGTGGAATGCTACCCCCGCTGCCAGAACTGGCGGGGGGGGTAGTATTCCAAAGTGTTTGACACCTTACACGACATGTTTTGATAAAGCCAAACCAAAGTTAGCATTAACCGCGAGGATTTTAATGCACTTAAGAGTATATGGTATGGCTATATCATAGAACAGCTATAAGGAGATGGTTCCGAAAGCTGCAGAGGGCTCAGCTCATGCTATGGCACCCTCTCACATAAAACCAAGCACTCTGCCTCCAGGATTGTTAGGCCTGCAATAGGAGTGACTTATAGGTTACTATGTGTCTATATATGAGGTAGATGTAGGTATACTATATCTAAGTAAGGGCTGATTACACCACCTTACCCAGGCTGTAAGAACAGACCTGTGGTGTCAGTTTGGAAGGCTAACCAGGGGTGGCACAATACATGCTGCAGCCCCTGGTAGGTCTAGGGTGCACCTATACCCTGAGTACCTATGGTACACTATACAGGGGCTCACAGGGGTGACCCAGTAACCAATCCAGTATGTACCTAAAGTACATGGTATCAATTTAGAGAGAGAACAGCTAGGCTGTGGGCCTGATTAGCAGGATCACAGTCATACTAAAGTCGAAAAAGCAGAGAATCACAGCAAAAAGTGGGGGTAACCATAGGAAGCAGACCCTACTCTCCTACGCTGTGTATTTTGTCTGGTGCCCTCCTCATCGTCTAGTTCCACTATTGGGGAGCCCCTGCCTATGGGATTCGCCAACAAGGACCCGGATTTGTTCCTTTCTGCGTGAGTTCGCTCTAGGTACTGTTTATAATCAAAGCACCTGAGGCTCTCAGTCTGTTTTTCTACCTCCTTTTTAGCCTCTTTTACTGTCTGTTGGAGTTCCAGGTGCTCTGGGCATCTGCACTCTAACCCTCTGAGAGTCTTGTCTGCCTCTTCAACCTCCCTGAGGAGGATGCATCTGACCCATGTGGTTTTCTGCTATGCACTGGCCACGCAGAACCACCCTGAAGGCATCCCACTCCGCCTGCGGCGATGAAGTTGTCCCTGCATTGTCGGTGAAGTATTGTGCAATTTTAACTCTAATCTCTTCCCGAAACAATGGATCTTCTATAACGTCTGGGCGAAGTCTCCAGATGGGAATGGCAGGTCTGGGGCGTGCCCACTTTAGCTTCAGTCATGCTGGGTTATAGTCTGATATTGTGCTCGATAGATTTTCTACAGTATGGACTAGGCTATATATGCAGAGAAAGGCATCCAGTCACGCGAGTACCTCACGTACTACCGAAAAGTAGGAGTAATCCCTGTTTTAGGAATGAAGGGTGCTCCAGAAGTCCATCAGGCCCCATCGACATCGCCAGTTACTAAATGCCTGCTATGCATGCGCTTTCTGAGAGTCTCGATGTTGGAGGGTGGTGTAGCAGGGATTCTGCTCCTACACAGAACTGTGCATAGAGACTTGGAAGCTCAGTGAATTTAGCGTGCCAAACTCACCTTAGTAACCAAAATCCCCTGCCAGACTAGCAATCAGTGTCTCATTGATTCTTCGATACCCCCAATGATTAGACAACCCAGAACATGGTACTTAGAATACCTCCGGCAATGTGGAACACATGAACACTCTTTCGTTATACACTCATGCTAGTCCAAAACGGGGAGTAAATGAAGACACGTGCAAGTTTTGAAATATTTATTTCTAATGCTGTGTTCTCAGGCGCAGTATCTTAGCTAATACAAGCAGACACATTATAAGCAACAAGATTATCCGCATACTCACTATTCCATAAAATACAAAAGGAGAAAGCTTGTTAAAATGCTAAATGGAAATAGTCTAGATTACACCTAGATTTCACACTCCCTTGCTATTAGGTTATTTTATATCTACAGAAGGTCTCTTGGGTTTACAAGGCCGGCCCCATACCTCTGGTCCTAGTAGTAATGGATCACATCATTTTCTACACCAGCTCTCTGCATGCGAATGTTCTCCAAAGTGTGTGTGAGCATGCCTGCGCAGTGCATTATTAAACGCGCCAAAATCAGAGGTGGCCACAGCTGCATATATGTTATGTCTAGAACGTTCGCTGATCAGACCGAACAACAACCACTGTGTTGAAATAACCTTGAAGGCCTCGGCACTCACTGTTCAGACAACGCTTGCCAAGCTGCTAGTATAGAAAAACATATTATTCTCGTGTGAAGCAAAACAGTCCTCTAGACTCTAAACATTTGTAATAATGTGTTCAGTGTGCTAAAGCAGCAGAAAGGAAAAATGGCGCTTAAACTTCTAATAAGCTCATGCTAACTTAACACAGTGTAAATGCAGGGCTCAACCCCAAGACAGTGGGACCTGTCCAGGTGTACATCGTCCATGCTGTTTAAGTCTCTCCCCATTATCGTAGTGCTGGTCAGATATGGAACCAGGCAGTGGCTTAATTGGGTCAAATAGGCGGATTGATCAGTGTTGGGGGTGTAGACACTCACTATGCTTAGTTTGCGGCCTTCCAATCGTCCCCAAATTGCCACATAGCAGCCTTCCTCATAGGGAGTCTATGAGCTGGAATGGGACCCCTGCCTGGATCCTTAGCATTACGCCTTGCGCATAGGCCAAATACCTAGTATAATAAGATTGCCCTCTCCAGCCCCTCTACAACGCTATTCCCATTTTCTACGTGAGTTGCGTTTCTTGTAGCAGAGCTATTTGGACACCTCGCCGTCGAAGGTAGGAAAGTACTTTATATCTCTTTGCCATTGTGTGTATTCCTCAAATGTTCCAGTTCATGCAGTTTTACTTCTGATTGTCAGCTATCTGTTATTGCATGTAAAAATACATATCCTCGCGCCCCCCCCCCCCCTTGGTGCTGTTTCCTAAGCTGACTTGCGCTCCCTACAATCTGCAACTCATTCTGCGAACAGTGCAACTCTAGGCTCTCCCCCTTTAGTAACAATAAACAAATCCCCCAACTTCCGCTCCCCAGGACAAGTAGGTAAACGCCTCCCATCCAAACTAGAATGTTAATTCTGCAAGTAGCTGCCAACAGTTCAATCGGTCAAAGTGCGTGGCCCATTGGTCCTCGACCCTCGCGGCCGCCCCCCCCCCCAGCTCAGAAGCCTCAGGAAACATCTGTGACTACACCCCCATAATAACCCCAGTACCTTGTCGCTGAGTCGGGTGTGCCAAGAGTCCCTCTTACTCCCCTCTTTGTTACCACACCCACATGTCTCTCAAATGATGCCGTCGGCTGTTAGCGATTCTATTGCTGCATCGCTGTCTTCTGGGGGTGTACGCTCCTTCTCCTTTCTGCTCACCAGCGCCAACACCTTCATCGCATTTCGCTATTCCAGTTGTGCCTCCTCCTGTGTGGGGGCCATCGCGTCTCTTTTGGCCAGTCGATTATGGGACCTTCCCCCTCGTCTTTTCTCGGACCGGACTCCTGGGGTGGTCCTGCTCCTTCATGCCTCCTCAACCATTCCCAAGCCTCTTGTGGGGTTGGAAGAACTCCATTCTGTCCGGCGTGGACACTTGTAACCGGGCCGGTTAGAGCATTATGTACTTGTAGTTTAGTTGACTGAGCTATTGCTTCATTCTCGGAATTAACTCCTTTGCCTCTGGACTTCTCTTGATTCACATTCATGTCTTCCTTTTGCCGTGCTTGAGCTAAAATATGGTCTCTGTCTCTATAGTGGAGCAGCTTCGCCATTATCACCCGCAGGGGGGGCCTCCAGGCACAGGTGGTCTTGTTGGTACTCGGTAATCACTCTCCAATGCGTAGAACACTTATAATCCATTCGGCGCTATTTCAGTACGTAGCCATTTTTCAAGGTAGTCCACCATGCTGGCCCTTTCCGCTTTTTCAGGCAGACCTACTACACGGATATTAGTCCTGCGCAATCTGTTTTCGGCGTCTGCTGTTCGCAGTTTAAGTTTGCGGACTTTTGTCTCAAGGATTACCAGTTGCTTTTTCGTTGCTGCGATATCTGGGGAAGTTTCCAACAGTCGACGTTCGTTCGCAGACACTCGCTCCGTTAGTTGCCTGTGGTCCTCTCTAAGAATGCCCAAGTCTGTACCTATGGAGTCTATCTTGGCCTCCAGCCACTCACTTGAAGCGGTTATGGCCTGCAGGATGTCTTGCAATGTCGGGTCTGGCGGGTGTTCTATTTGGATTGAGGATTCTCATTCTCCTCCGTTGCTCTCTCCGCCAAGGCTCCATCCTTGTCCCGCTTCTTTGGCACTTTTCCCTTCTTTTCCTCCTGAGCTGTGCCGCCCCCTGTGCGCCTTGTATTTATGTGCCTTCTTTCCAGGGTTTTTAATTCCCTGGGGTCTTGGTGCCACTCACTATTGCAACCTGTCAGGCCCACACTCGTTGGTGGAGGTTTTAATAGACAAATCCAATTTGTATACTCTTTGGTCCAATCTGGCCTGTGCGTGTTGCGTTGTTCACGTTTCTATGACCAGGTCTCTTTTTAGAGGTACTCAGTGAGGGTCAGGACCTGCTATCCGTGCACAATTATGCCTTCCTCTGCGTTGTTCAGCAGTTGGTCTTTGCTCCACCAGGCGGTTGCCCCTTCCTCATCTTCTGGCCTTCCTCTACTTTCCAGCCCTCCTATTGCCTAGTAGCTCTGTGGGGGGCCCGCTTCTAAGAGCTGAATGCTCACCTTTGCCCCGTGTAGATTCTATTATTTATTTTTTCTTCGGTTTCTGCCTCTGGGTGTCCTTTATAAGTGTGCTTCAGCTTCCTAGCTGTTGTGAGATGCGTCTTCCCCTTTCCACCCCGCTGTGGGTCTTGGCCCTAGCTAAGCCTGTTTTGTGTTACCTTCAGGGCTTGTGTTCTTGGGGCCGGGTTTCGCCCTTGCCGTCCTCTCTTTAGGGCTCTCTGTACTTAATGGGCCCCAGTTACCTCAGCCTGCACTCCAGTACAATTGAAGGCCGGGCTGCCTTGTCATGTCTCTGGGGCCGAGTTGCCACAGTCCCAGCGATTTGTTCTTTTGCCTCACCGCACTTCTGTGTCCGACCTCCGGGTGGCCCGCTCTTCCCTTCTGTCCTCCGACAAGCAGTGTTTTTAATGCCAAAGAGGACTTCTCATCATTCTCCCATCTGCTACAGTCTAAGTCCCGGCTCAGGTACAGCTGCACCACCGGCGCCTCCTATTCCTGCAGCGCTTCGCATGAGGGCCACCCCGGTCCAGGTCCTCTGCTACTGGTGCTTTTTCTACACAACCTCTTATTTAGTCTGCCTCACCTCGTGGGGTAGGGTAGGCCGGAGTCCCGTCTTCTCTTGTTCCTGTTGTACGTCTTCACAGGGCTCCAGCAATCGTGGTTTGTTCCTTCCCTCCTCCGTCCTTTCAATTTACCTCAGCGCTACTCCCAGCCACTCTGACTAGCTCCCCATCAGGGTCTCTCTCTGCCCGAAAGGGGCTTTATCTGCAGTCCATTTTGTCGGTGGGCACATCTCACCTTCGCCAAGTGCCCCACAGTCCCACTCTCCCTTTGGTGTGACTACGCAGCGTAGTCCTCCATTCCTGCTGATGGGCGCCGCCATTTTGGAAGGCTCACAAGTGCGCTCCTCCAATTGGCTTTCTGCTCTCACATGCATAGGCGTTATCGTCGTCCCCAGCTATGCTATTCCATTCTGTCCAATTGGGGTTTCTCAGCAGGGGTTTACTCCTTTCCGGATACCTCAGAATGGAGCTGGATGGGGGCTGGCCGATTTTGAGCTCACGAGCTGTGCTGCTCATTCGATTGGCGTCAAGCCACGCACCACCTCAAATCCACTTTTCTCACATTGATGTGACTAATGAAGAAAAACATTATTTTTCGTCAGTCTCTCAACGGAGCACTTAAAGTGTCAAAGTCTTGTATGTATTTGGAACAGTAACTGGCCATGCCAAGAAAGGAAAGGACCATAGAAATATCTTTTGGGGTATCAGCCTTTAACCGCACTTATTCGTTTTTTTTTGTTGTTTTTCTAATTCTCTTTATTAGATTTTCACAGCATCGTATAAACATTCAGCTATGATGAGCATCATGAACGCAAAACAGTAAAAACCAAACTCTTTGCGGTACACAGTGTGATCAGAAGGTGCAATACATGTGATCTTGCGGTCCCATTCCAATGAAGCATATTATACATTCCAGGTAGTATGAGAACACACCACTATAGACATTGAGACAATTCACTCGGTTTCATTTTGGGTTTGCAGCAATAAATATTCTCTCAACAGAGACCAGATGTCTTTAGGTCTGGATGACATCGGGAGTTCCTCTGCATACAACTCCAACTGTTCGCGGCAGTAAACTAAGTCTTTAAGCCAGTCAGGAACTTTGGGAGACAGTTTGCTACCCCAGGTGAAAATAATTTGCCTTTTGGCGAGCAAGAGAGCCACCTTAACAAATCTACCCAGAGCGGCCTTCAGATGAGGGACATAGCCAAGCAGACACTCCAAAGGTGCACATTGTAAAGTAATTCCTGTCATGGAGCATATGCGCGCAGTCACACCTTCCCAGTATTTAAACACGAGGTTGCACTGCCATGCTAGGTGGAGAAAATCAGCATTCGGTAGACCACAGCGTTTGCATTGGTCGGAGTCCCTAAGGCCCATTTTATACAATTAAATAGGAGTGTGATACATTTGATGAATGAATTTAAAATGTATGATACAGAGTTTACCATTAGGGGTAAGACGACCTGTCAATGTGCAAATCTATTCCCATTCTTGTGAGAGGATCTGGGGAGTCAATACAGAGTTCCAGCGCTCCAGACTGTTGTCTGGTCCACTCACCGTTTCTCCCTGTACCGCCCTGTATAGTTTAGTAATCAATTTCTTCTTATTTGGGGTAACCAATAACAATTAAAGCGACTGGAGAGTAAGGGGCTCCATAGGGAAATTGGGGTAGTGGTCTTTGAGTGCACGTCTCAGGCGATAAAGTGAATATTGAAAAAGTAAAGTAGGATTCTGAATTTAATTTAAATCCTCCCCCGAAATGTAATTACCCCCCGGAAGAGGTCGCCTGTGTGTGTAATGCCAACCTCTTTCAGAGCTTTCATGGGCCCTTGTTTCTGAGTTACCGATAAAGATGCGTGACCAGCCAAAGGTAGAGCAGGTGCGTAAAGAGGAAGCATATGAGCGTGTTTGCCAATCGCCTGCCAGGCTGCAACTGTCACATCAATGGTATTGAACTGACGTTTAGGCGTGTGTCTATTAATGTGTGTGAGGATGCTTGCGAGCGGAACAGAGTGTGCGTCCCCGTCCTCCACCGCAATGTGTGGGATAAAATCATGCGTCCAAAACCAGTAATAGGCGTACTGGGCCTGAGCACAAGGATAATATATATAAAAACCAGGAGCAGCAAATCTCCCTTATCATAAGCGTTAGCCTATGCCAGCTAATTCTGGGCTGTTTATCACCCCAAACCAATCTCAAGAGTTGAGTTTGTATTGTTTTAAAAAATTGCTTCGTGAGTTTAATCAGGATGTTGCAAAACAGACATAAAAACCTGGGGAGGAATACCATTTTGATCACTGCAATACGGTCCGCCAATGACAACGGGAGATGTACCCACCTATCCACTTGTTGCACTAGGCTACTGTAGGCAGTGCCATAATTCTCCTTAATTACAGTGTCGGGGTCGCGGTGCACCCAAACACCTAGGTACTTTACCGGTTCAGTGGACCACACCAACGGGTAATCTAATTGTGGCGGAGCCATAACTAACGTCAAAGGAATAACAACCAACTTCTCCCAATTTATCTTAAGTCCGGAGAATAATCCAAATCGGATATATTCGCGGATAACCGGGGAGAGATACTGCTGAGGATCCCGTATGAATAAGACCATGTCATCTACATACATGGAGATACCGACCGGCCGATGAATAAAATTGAGAGTGGCGTCCCTATGGCACTGGCGAATCTTACAAGCTAATGGCTCCAAAACAAGGGCAACACGGGCAAAAAGGAGAGGGAACAGTGGGCATCCCTCCCTAGTACCTCATTCGATATTAAATGGTTACGATGTAAATCCACCCACTCGCACCCTCGCTGACGCGTCCGTATAAAGAACCTGTATCCATCTTGTCGATACCGGAGGGAAGCCCAGCCGAAGCAGTATATGCAACATGTATCTCCATTCTATGGAGTCGAACGCTTTAGCCGCGTCGAGCATAACCGCAGCCGAGCCAGCTCTGGGTTGAGAACATGGAACATAGCAAAAATAGTGCGCAAATTGTGGGAGGTGGAACGCTCGGGATTAACCCTGACTGATCTGGGAGAACCAGGAGGGGCATCCGAGGTTGGATTTTCATAGCCAATATCTTTGCCAATATTTTAGCATCTAAGTTAATCAATGATAAGGGACGATACGACTCACACAATGTGGGAGATTTATCCTTTTTAAGCAGAGTAATGATCAGGGGGGGAGGAGGATCCAAGATTCATGTGCCTCCGCGTACATTTCAGATGAGGTACTAGGAGATCAGCATATGTCTTATAAAACTCTGCAGTCAGGCCATCTGGTCCGGGGGCCTTCTTATTAGGGAGAGAAAGAATGGCTTCCTTTACATCCGCTTCATCTATGGGAAGACTCAGGTATTCTCTATGAGCGTTCGATAACCACGCACATGCAGTGTCTGATAGGTATTCATCCATTGCCTCTTCCTCCATCCCACCCCGAGATGTGTACATATCCGCATAGAATTGCCTGAACTGAGCCACTATGTCTTGCGGGGTAAAGTGTGCCATGCCGTGAGGATCAAGTATGTGATCAATCTGGTGATGGTCAGCCCGGTATCTCAAATTAGAAGCTAGATTTTTACCAGGACGGCCCCCTTCTCCATATGTATGAGCCACATTTCGCCTTGCAATGTATTTTGCCTCTGTGTCAGCTAGTGTATTATATTCTGTCAACAAATCATGCACACGTGGTAGCAGGTCCGCGGATGGCTTGTCAAAGTACTGCTTTTCCAGTTCGCCCAGCGATTTTTCGGTCTACGACAGCTGGCCACTGATGTCTCTAAGGATCCCTGCTGTGGTACTGATGCACACCCCTGTATCGTTACTTTAAATGCTTACTTTAAATGCTTCCCAGAGTGTGGACTGGCTCTCCACCGAGCCCTTGTTAAACTTAAAGTAGTGTGCAATAGCTGTCCTAATGGTGTCATTATAGATAGGGTCAAGTAGCGCCTCGGCCCTGAAGCGCCAGGTGAAAGGACGGTGAGAATTTGTGGGGATGCAAATATTTAAACTGACGGGGTTATGGTCTGATAGCGTCCGCGGAAGGGTCTGCACATCAGTAGCCCGACCATTAGCCTCTTCACTCAATAGCCAGTAGTCTAGTCATGACCAGCTGTTGAACGCCGGAGTGACATGTGTACCCTCAAGAGCCTCCCCATTGCACAAGCGCCATGTATCAACTAGCCCAAATTCTGCTTTTGCGTCCCGCACGCCCTGGGTCACCTTAACAGGGTGCATCCCCGACGGATTGGATTTGTCTACTTGTGGGTTAAGATGAGTGTTTAGGTCGCCTCCCCATAAGACTGCGGTTTCGGGCCATTATCGCAAGACATTGAGCATGCGTATAAAGGGTGTGGGATTGTCCACTACAGGACCGTACATATTAATAATCGTGACTAAAGACATACCGAGCTTCCCCTGAACCATGGCCCATCGGCCCTCATAATCTGTGCAATTGTCTATAGGCAGAAATGACCACCCTTTCTTGATGAGAATAAGCACCCCTCTTGCATAGTTAGAATAGGATGACGCCAGTCGGAAACCTGCCCATCTATGTGCCACCCTGGTTTCTGTGTGTTTGCTTAAGTATGTCTCTTGCAACAGCGCGATGTGTGCTGTATGTCTATCCAAGTATGTTAAAACCTGGCGAATCTTCTTGGGGGTGTTAAGTCCATGTATATTCCATGCTCACTATCCTCTGAGTATTGGATTGCAGGTAATGAACGTACCATTTGATGCGGACATTGACTGTAAAGCACAATCTGATCATCGTACCTTCAATTTTAAACAAAACTAAACCCAACCCTCCCCCCCACTCACTTCAGCAACCCCAATTTGCCAAAGACAAATCCCAATACCAAGATCAACCCCAACAAAAACAAAGTTCCGTAAAACAGCATGTGGGGTACACCCATTGGGGTAACGTAGCGGCAGAAAATCACTCCCAGGTGAAGACGGGAGAGGTTCGCCTACGTATGTAGAAACACCCCCCACCATCCACCCATCCGAATCTCAAAGGAGAGAACCTTCTGATAACAGTACAGAATCGAGGAGCACCCCCGACAACAAATTCAGGCGCTGTAGAAACTGAAGGACCTGCAAATCAGCCCGCCCCCAGAGATGGCTACAAGTCCAACATATCTTGTTAGATAGCAGAGGACATGAAGATAGTAGACCCCAATGCAGAATCAAACGGGTGCAAAAACATATAACCTCTGCGCATCCTAATATGCAAACCTGCCAACCCCCTTACGTGGGTATAACAACCTCAACTGCAAGTGTAACTCTGCGATATAGAGGTATTCGCTAGTGAACAGCCCCTTATAATAGAAACAAACAGTAATGACCGTAAGATCACACACTACTCAATCATCAACATGAGAGGTAGAGGCTGTGGAGTTACGTTGTCGTCGTAGGGATCTAGCATAGTCCAGGGCCAGCTTCGCATTCGTGAAGATTTTGGCTTTGTCCTCCGGGCCTATGCGCAGACGAGCTGGGTATACCATCGCATACTGGATTTGTTCCTTCATGAGCAATTTTTTGACCGCCTGAAACTCCTTGCGTGTAGCCTGCACCGATGCAGTAAAGTCTGGATAAAATGACAGGACATTACCTTGATGGTTTATAGTTCTCTTTTGGCGAGTAATGCGCAGTACAGTATCTCTATCTCTAAAATTCAACAAGCGAGCAATGATCGGCCTAGGGGGAGGCACCCGGTGGAGGACGCTTAGCAGCGATCTGTGAGCCTGTTCTATGGCGAACATGGTGGACAGGTTATTCGTTCCACAAATATCCCGCAATAACGTCTCCACGTAGTCCACCAGGCGCCCAACATATGTTGATTCCGGCAGGCCCAGAATGCGCCTTGAGCGCGCTTCAATGTCCTCATTCTTCGCCTGTATGACCGCCAATAGTTTTTCCATATCCATGGTTTTGGCGTTAACTTGTTTCAGGGCATCCTCGGCATCCGAAATTCGCTGGTCAGCCTCACCGATCCTTGCCACATTTTGTCCAGCATGGAAGAGAAATGATCCATGCGACCATTAATGGCCTCAATCTTGCCATCGATGGCATGCAGACTGGTCTGGATAGCAGCCAGCAATTTTTTCAGAGCGGAGGGGGCCGGAGACGTCGAATCCAACTCTGAATCTGAGGCCGCGGTTTGTGAGGACTTGCCGCTTTTACGAAGTTCAAAAGTAAGCCTTGGCTGATTTTTTTCCGGTTTACCCATCGCAGCGATAGAGGATAGGAGCGCGGGAGGCCCAGTCGCACTACCAATGATCCACAGGTACAATGAGCAATCTGCCACCCGAGGTGCGACGCGGCAGAGTTCGTGGTGTGCAGTCCACGCAGCACGGGCAGTCGCCAGGTGATGAGCCCGATATCAAACCAGACCGCACAATCAGGGCAGCAATGAGGGGGGCGGATGGGTATCTGCAGTGAGCAGCTACTCACGATGTGAAGATCTGTCTAAGATGACCGCTTGTTCTACCAGCTTGTGGAGTGGGGTGCCGCCAGATCCACCCTCTCAGGAACCCCAGGCCACAGCACAGTCAGCCGTGAAATGCTTAGTACTGACAGAGGGAGACCCGATATCCCACGGCAAGAGAAAGACACAGGCCCAGTCTATCCACAGCAGCCAAGTTGTTCTGTATAGCAAGCAGTAGCAGGCAGACACTAGTCCAATGCGCAGTACATGCAGCCACCAGTGTAATCTCTGTCAACCGTGCGGCACCTATGGTGAGCGGGCGCGACTCCCCAGCGGCCTACTTTTCAGCGCGGCGCAGAGTACCTCGCGGCTCCAGCGCCCGCACGTCGTCCAGCACTTCAGACAGGAGACAGGACCTTCCCCCAATCCATGCCCCACACAGCTCCGATTGGCAGCTGCGGGCACTCCGGGTTCCGGATCTCACCAGGGAGTTGTCCAGGGTTCCACAGAGCACGTAGCAAGCTTAGGGAAGGGCACCCGACAGCAACCTCCTAGCCGCCATCTTAGCCTCAGTCGGGGCGCTCAACAGCCGTTCCGCGAGCCTCACAGACGATTCCCCCCAGCATCAGCACTCACTGTCACCCAAAATGAGCCGATGGATGGCACGGCGGGAGCACGATAAAAGCAGGCTAGTTATGGCGGCCGGCAGAGCTGCACTACTGTGCGGCCATCTTGCCGTGCGCCAAGCCACGCCCCCCGACAGCACTTGTACTTAAGCAGGATCTGGTGTCATACCCTCATCAGAAAAGATATGACCAAAGAATTTTAGCTTTATCTCAGGGAACTCACACTTGTCTGCATTCAAAGTAAAAACTCTTTGGTAAGTAAACAGCATACTTGTGTAAGAACTTTATCATTTTCTTTTTTGAGTAGCTCCAAAAACCAGTATGCCATCTCTGTAATTTAACCAATCTTGACAGGCTGTACGATACGTCGAATTACGTCTTGAAAGAGTTCTGCAGCGGATGACACATCAAAATGTAGTCTTTTGTATCGAAACAGCCAACGTGTGTAGAAAAGGTTGTATTGTATCTGCAATCTTCTTCGCGTTCCAACTGATGATAATCTTTATTTAGATCAAGGCATGAGAAGACCTTTGCACCATTTAGTTGTGTTGTCATGTCAGCATTGTGTAGACCTGGATGTCGCTCTCATTCAATTGCCTTGTTTGCCTTCATGCCAACACATATGCATACAGCTCCTTCACTGTCCTTTTTAGGCACTACTACTATGAAAGAAACTCAAGGTTTTGAACCAGTAGAATGCTCAATAATATCACGCTTAAGTAACTATTCAATTTCTTTTCCAACAGCTTCTTGCAGATGAAAAGCAATTTGTATATGTTTCTGGGCAACAGGATTGACATCCTCAATAATATGCAACTTTACTTTTATAGTCTTAAGCTTTTCCAAACCCTGAAATAACAAAGGAAACTGGCATGCTATGTCTTGGTAAGCATTTATATTGTAATTCACAGACATTAGTCCCATATCAGCGGCTGTGCTGAAACTGAGTAGACTGGCACTAGACGCTGTGCATTAAAGCACATGGATGGGTGCGTGCACCTTAATTTTCTTGTGTTTCATTGTCGCTACAAATGAACTGTGACTTTTTGAGGCATCAAGACAGCTCATATATATACTTTGGTTTTCGATAGTGTAAGTTGCTGCAATGGAGATAATTCTTTATATTTCTCTTCAGGCCTAATCTTTATCGATGCACCACTGATGATAATGAACGATATCGAACAACCATTTACTTTCAGTGCAATCGTCAAGCAATGTGTGAATGACTTTGGTGCTTTGGCATGTCGATCTTTCTTTTGATTGACATTTTTCTTCACAAGTGGTTAAACCAACATGCACGCTCTTGTTTGCGGTAAACATTGACATGGCACAATCATTTGTCACTTTCATGTAATACCGATACAGAAGAACTGTTTGACAGTGATTTAGATGATGATCGACTTCGTTCAGTGTCGATTTGTCTGAAGTGATGTTGCAGCTTGGCCTTGTGGGTGTGCGTGGAACATTGCTTCTGGAATGTTCTGGCGACCATTTTGTCTGCACTTACTTTTTCCTTCGCTTTGCAAACCATCACAAGATAGTTTTCCTACCCACAGCCTTTACATAACTGTCCAAGAGTGGGACATTTACCTTTGTGTGGCGAAAATCCACGTTGTAGGAGAGTAGGGTCTGCAATCCTATGATCACCCAGATTTTTGCTTTTTGCTGCACTGGTTTACGACTTTCCCTGGCTGTGGGCCTGCTAATCAGACCCACAGCCTAGCTGTTCTCTCTATCCAAATTGTACTCAGGTACTGAATTGGCACTGGGCCCTCTCCAAGTCCCTGTACTCAGGGCTGAGGTGTACCCAGAAGTCTCCCAGGGGCTGAAGCATGTATTATGCCACCCCTGGGCTGACTAACTAAACTGACACAACTGGCTGCACGACAGCTGGGGCAAGGTGGTGTACTCACCCTTTGCTTTAGATATAGTATACCTATATCTAACCCTAAAAATGGACACACAGATCTCCTATCAGTCACTCCTATGGCAGGCCTTAACAATCCTGAAGGCAGAGTGCTTGGAATCGTGTGAGATGGTGCTCTGGCATGAGCTGAGCCTGTCTGCGGCTTTCGGGATCCATCCCTTAGCCGTTTCCATGATATCGCATACCATATACTCTTAAGTGCATTATAATCCTCGCGGTTATATGCCAACTCTGGTATCGCTTTATCAAAACATGTCGAGTAAGGTGTCATACGAATTGGAATACTAACCCCTCGCCAATTCTGGCGACGGGGTTAGCATTCCACCCTTCTAGAGGGACACGACATGTATGTAACCCCTAACCCCGGTTAAAGTCAAACAGAGCCTCAGCTCCACAAAATGGATGCTGCCACCGAGACACAAGTCTGCCCTCCTGCTGCTGGGAGTCCTCCCAGAGCAGGAGATAAGGACAAAGGGTTTCCTGCCAGGGGCGGTGCCAGCACCGTCCCAGACAGGGTTTTGTGTATTGTAGGTAGGCAGGGCTTTAGAGGAAGGTGACTGCACGTGGCACCCCGGTGCTCACTGTGCATAGGCTGGCTGGAACCAGTTCCAGGGTCACTCCAGACCCTGTGCTGGGGAAAAGCCCGCCAAGGAAGTGGGTGTAACCACCCCCCTCCTAGTCCCACCCCTAGGGCAGGACTTAGTCGCGTGCCAGCCCCTTTTTACAGGATAAAGGTAGGAACTGGCCCCCTTCCAAATCAGATCATCTTTGAATCCTGAAACTACTTTCCACGAAAGGAACTCAAGACTTCTTCCTAAGATTTCTCCCTTGTGACTAAGGAGTAGTCACCCTGCATCCGCAGGCACCATCTTAAGAACACTGCGGTCTGCTGCAAGTCTCTCCTCCGGATCAAGACTGCCCAGCTCGACGAGAACCGGCTTCCCTGGCACCTCTGACCTCTACCTGCATCATCAGTCACGCTGAGATTCGTGGGTGTGACGAGACCTCGAGGGACCGGCCATCTTCAAGACTGCACGACTTCTTTCCAGCAAGCCCGCCGAGTAATTTCCTGGTGAGTGCTTTGGGGTCCGAGAAGCCCCGACCCTGAGCAGCTCCAGCACCGAAGTGCAGCCTCCCAGCATCTCCACGATCTGCGTGGGGCCCTTCTGCTTTTTGCTGCTCACCGCGTTGTTTGGCTACTAGCCCGCTGGCTTGTGGCCTTCTGAACGACGCCCGACGACATTTCTGCTGCTGGTCTGGTTGCTCCAGGCTGGCCCTTGCTCCCTTCCAAAAGAGGAGCACCCCGGACCCTCCTGGTAAACTCAAGACGCCATTTTGAGTCCACCGCGTGGGCTTGAATTAGCCAAGGCTTGTTGCCCAATCCTGGGTAACTTCGACGCCGACAGCTTCATCCATCGTGGGACAGCTCGCCTCTCCATCCTGGTCGCCGACAACGCCTCCTGGTCCGTGAGATCTGCAGAGCCAGCGTCGCCCACTCACCTAGTCGAGGTGACTTCGCCCGGTGCCATCCTGGTGCCCACTTAATCACTGGCTAGTGATTCAAGAACTTGGTCCCCTCTGCTTTCAGGTTTCTTCTTCCTTGATCCAGGCTTGGATCCATCGAACTTTTCTTCACTGGTCGCCTGCCAGCAACTTCCTTCTTCCAGGCTCCTGGTCCGGCAACGAGATCCCCGACGTCTTTTCAGACCTATGCAGCTGCAGCCCCTGGGCTAGGTAACTTCGGCACTTCGGTGTCCCAGCATAGCCTCACTATCCTAGGGTCAGGATCCACTGTCGTTTTCTTCCTACCAGGTCGGGTTCGCCCGTGAACACTAACTTTGCCTTTACTAGCCTCCATAGACTTTGTCCCGCATCCCGCGTGAGAGTGCACACTCTGCACCCGAGTCCCCTAGGTCTCCTAGAAGTAATCTAACGATTCTATAGTCAAGTCCTAGCGATTCCAAAGCCTATTAGTACTGTACTTACCTGCTAGTAATTTCGCATTCCACTTTTAGAATATATGGTTTTTCGTGCCCCTCGGGCATTTGTGTATAACGTGCTAACTTAAGTATTTTCGTAAGAGTTTTTGTTGTGTGCCTAGCACCCTGTCTTCATAAAGAGTACAGGGTTGTTGTGATTCTAATAAATACATTGTTTATTTTCATAACACTTGTGTGGTGTCCTTTCACTGGGTGTTCAAGGGGTAATGTGATGGTAAAACAGCTGGCTTAACACGCCCTCTAGAGTCTTAGCCTTAGACTGCTCGTATCCATGCTACTAGGATAGCTGGTCTATAAGGTTGACTTACAACCAATCATCAATAAGGGTTGTTTGGACTGATATATAGTGATCACTAGAATAGTGAACACTGCACATCAGGCCAACTTCTCACATTGGTGAGCAGCGGTTGGGATTTGAGCTTGCTGTTGTTTTACCACACATGCCCTAAGAATATCTTGTGAAAGATCACATAAGTACTAAAGGTACATATAACTTAGCTTAGAATACTCTGAGTTCTACTGAACCAGCTGTTGTAGCTCCTAGGGCCTAGCACACCCTAAACTACAACTCTAGCAAGG
Source organism: Lissotriton helveticus (assembly GCF_964261635.1). Lineage (NCBI taxonomy): Eukaryota > Metazoa > Chordata > Amphibia > Caudata > Salamandridae > Lissotriton > Lissotriton helveticus. The sequence continues at coordinate 740,423,909 of NC_136065.1, read as the reverse complement.
GATCAGTAGGCAAACATATAGTGTAGGTAAGTGCACCACTTACACCTCACTAGAAAAGCATGTCTACCCAGGGAGATTCTACTGAGACTCCCCTGGTCAGTGTTGACCCTCCACAGGTCACTTCAAGATATGCAGCTCTCAGTTTCCAGGAGATGAGACAGATCTGTGTCTCCAGAAAACTGAAGCAGGGGTCTAACCCCACCATTCCCTTTCTGATAGGTCTCTTAGAGACATATGATGCCAGAAAGCTTTCTCAGTTACATGAGAACATGCCAGCCTTAGAGGGAACCTCTGGGGATCCAGACCTCCCCAACACTGCTACTGCAGTTGAGGAGGAGGAGGATCAGGAGGAACTCTCTGGGGATGAGGTAGACAAAGGTCTTGAGGTAGTCAGAAGGCTAACCTGGACCAACTTAGACTTACTTGGGCTAGGATCTGGGGGACCCCCAGTACTAACCCGAAGTGGGCCTAACCTTGGAGTTAGGAGAGATAGATCTCTTTCTAGGGACTCCAATAGATCTCTGCACTCTAATGCCTCTTCTCAGGGGAGAAGGAATCCTCCACAGAGGAGATTTACTTCCCCTCAGAGAAAAGAGCATGAAGCTAGAATGAGACAAGCTGAACTGAGGATTGAAAGGGAAGAACTTGCCCTGGCCAAAGAGAAGCTTGCCTTTGCTAGAGAGCAGCAGATGAGTGGGCTAGCACCCACTGGTGGCAGCAATCTCCCAAGGGATAGAGAGAAGGGTTTAGATACTAAACACCTGACTAAAATAGTGCCCCCCTTTAAGCAAGGGGATGATATCCAGAAATGGATGGCTGCTCTGGAGAGGGCCTGCACTGTGCAGTGCATTCCCCAGAGTCAGTGGGCAGCTATACTGTGGCTCTCCTTTGATGGTAAAGGTAGAGATAAGCTCCTCACTACAAGAGTAGAGGATGCTAACAATTACCAGGTCCTGAAGAATACACTGGTTGATGGGTTTGGTTTAACCACTGAGCAGTACAGGTTGCTGTTCAGAGATACCCAGAAAACTCAGTCTCAGGACTGGTCTGACTTTGTGGATTGTGCCACTAAGGCTTTGGAGGGCTGGTTGCTGGGTAGCAAGGTTACAGATTACACAGGATTGTATAATCTAATGATGAGAGAACAAATTTTAAACAATTGTCAGAACCAGTTGTTGCACCAGCACCTTGTCGATTCAGATCTGACCTCTCCCCAAGAATTGGGAAAGAAGGCAGACAAATGGGTCAGGACAAGGATCAAGCAGAACCAGAACCAGAACCAGGGTGGTCAGAAGAAAGCAGACCAGAAGGGTAATGTTAAGAATGAGCAAAATGACCAGAAGTCTTCACCAGGTCCCCAACAAACCAAAGAGGGTGGGGGTCAGGCTTCCCAGAAGAAGAAGACTCAAGAAGGCCAGTCAAAAAGGTGGTGCCAGTACTGTAAAAGTAAATCTCACTGGTTTAGTGAGTGCACCAAAAGAGGAGGACAAACTCCTGCCACTACAGCCCCTAAGGCAACTGCACCCCCTAGTACAGTCAGTAGTGGTAGTGCACCTCCCAAGGCATTAGTTGGGTTAACCTTGGGTACTGAGGGGTCTGACAACTTAGTTGGCACACTCACTCAGGCTGTCCTTGTCTGTACAGGGGATATGGATATGTCCCCTGAAATAAGTCCCAATACTTTGGGCAAATACAGGCAGACACCTTTGATTAATGGCAAAATGGCTCAGGCCTATAGGGACACTTGTGCCAGTGTCACCATGGTGACACCTAACTTTGTGGACCCTGGACAGATCATGCCAGGTACTGATTTCCTGGTGACCAATGCCAGCAATGTCACTACTAGTCATAGTGTGGCAATTGTGGCTTTCTCCTGGGGTGGAGTGAAGGGACAAAAGAAAGTTGTAGTCAGTTCAGACCTCCCAGTTGATTGTTTGTTGGGCAATGATTTGGAGTCATCACAATGGTCAGAAGTGGAGCAGAGGACTCACATGGAAATGTTAGGCTTGCCAGCACATGTGCTTGCTGTGACTAGGTCACAGGCCAGAAAATGCCCCACTGAACAGGTGCTGGATCCTGAAATGATGGACCAGACACCTTCCAAGAAGAAGAGCAGTAAGGGTAAGGCTTTGCCTTCCCCCTTACCCCAGGTTGAGGATCAAGTCTCTGAGGAGGCTGATCTGAGAGAACTGAGGGAAACTGAGCCTAAAGAGCTTGAACTTGATCAAGTTGAGTTTCTGGGCTCAGGGGGACCCTCCAGAGCAGACCTGGGGAAGGAACAGTTGAGCTGCCCTTCCCTTGAACCCCTCAGACAGCAGGCTGCTGCTGAGGCTGCAGGGAATGCCACAGGTGCCCACAGGGTATACTGGGAAGATGGACTCCTGTACTCTGAGTCAAGAGACCCCAAGCCTGGTGCAACCAGGAGGCTGGTCATCCCCTTGTCTCTGAGAGGTTTCCTTCTCACCTTGGCCCATGAAATTCCCCTTGCAGGTCATTTAGGTCAGACAAAGACTTGGGACAGGCTTGTCTCACACTTTCACTGGCCCCATATGAATGAGAATACCAAGGAGTTTTGTCGCTCCTGTGTCACTTGCCAAGCCAGTGGTAAGTCAGGTGGCACAACAAAGGCCCCCCTCATACCACTACCTGTGGTGGGGGTTCCCTTTGAAAGAGTGGGGATTGACATTGTTGGTCCAATGGAACCCCAGACAGCATCAGGGCACAAGTTTATACTGGTGGTAGTGGATCATGCCACCAGGTATCCTGAAGCTATTCCCCTTAGGACCACTACAGCACCTGTAGTGGCAAGAGCCCTAGTTGGAGTGTTCTCCAGAGTGGGTTTCCCTAAGGAGGTCGTTTCTGACAGAGGTACAAACTTCATGTCAGGATATCTGACTGCAATGTGGAAGGAGTGTGGTGTGAACTACAAGTTCACCACACCCTACCACCCACAATGCAATGGGCTTGTTGAGAGATTCAACAGGACCTTCAAAGGGATGATTCATGGGCTACCTGAAACTCTTAGGAGAAGATGGGATGTCCTGATCCCCTGCCTCTTGTTTGCTTACAGAGAGGTCCCACAGAAGGGGGTTGGCTACAGCCCTTTTGAGCTTCTGTATGGGCATCCTGTAAGAGGACCCCTGTGTTTGGTGAAGGAAGGATGGGAGAGACCTCTCAAAAAGCCTGCAACCAACATAGTGGACTATGTACTTGGTCTCCGCTCCAGGATGGCTGAGTATATGGAAAAGGCATCCAAAAACCTTGAGGCCAGCCAAGAACTTCAAAAAGCTTGGCATGACCAAAAGGCTGTTCTGACTGTGTACCAGCCAGGACAGAAGGTGTGGGTGCTGGAGCCAGTGGCCCCAGCAGCTCTGAAAGACAAATGGTCTGGGCCCCACACCATCATTGAGCAAAAGGGAGAGGTTACCTACTTGGTGGACCTTGGAACTCCCAGGAGCCCTCTCAGAGTGCTCCATGTTAACAGGCTCAAGGCATATGTTGACAGGAAGGACATGAGCTTGCTCATGGCCACAGATGAGGGACAGGAGGAAGAGAGTGACCCTCTCCCAGACCTGCTCACTCAGAATCCTGATGATGGATCAGTTGATGGTGTTGTCTTTTGTGGCAGCCTCACTGAACATCAGCAACAGGATTGCAGGCAAGTTCTGCAATCCTACAGACATATGTTCTCTCTGACACCCAGCCAAACTGATTGGTGTACCCATGATGTTGACACTGGAGACAGTCTGCCTGTCAAGAGTAAAATCTACAGACAGCCTGATCATGTTAGAGACTGCATCAAAACTGAAGTGCAGAAAATGTTGGAGCTGGGAGTCATTGAGCCCTCAGATAGCCCTTGGGCTAGCCCCGTAGTTCTAGTGCCAAAGCCTCACACCCAGGGTGGTAAGAGAGAGATGAGGTTTTGCGTAGACTACAGAGGCCTCAATGCAGTCACTAAGACTGATGCCCACCCAATACCAAGAGCAGATGAACTTATAGATAAATTGGCTTCTGCCAACTTCTTAAGTACATTTGATTTGACAGCTGGGTATTGGCAAATCAGGTTAGCTGAGGAGGCCAAACCCAAGACAGCATTTTCTAACCCTGGAGGGCATTATCAATTTGTGGTAATGCCCTTTGGACTGAAAAATGCACCTGCCACCTTCCAAAGGTTGGTGAATCAAGTCCTCACTGGGCTGGATGACTTCTGTGCAGCTTATCTTGATGATATTGCTGTCTTTAGCTCCACCTGGGAGGATCACCTGGTCCACCTGAGGAAAGTGCTAGAGGCCCTGCAAAAGGCAGGCCTCACTATCAAGGCCACAAAGTGCTAGATAGGGCAGACACAGGTTGTATACCTGGGCCACCTTGTAGGTGGAGGCCAGGTTCAGCCACTGGAGAGTAAGATACAGGCCATCAAGGACTGGACTCCTCCAATCACCCAGACTCAGGTTCGAGCTTTCTTGGGCCTGACTGGGTACTATAGGAAGTTTGTCAGAAATTATGGGTCCATAGTGACCCCTCTTAATGACATGACAAGCAAAAAGATGCCAAAGAAAGTTCAGTGGACAGCAAGCTGTCAGAAAGCATTCAATGACCTAAAGCAGGCCATGTGCACAGCACCTATCCTAAAGAGTCCAGATTACTCCAAGCCATTCATTGTCCAAACAGATGCTTCTGAGTTGGGTGTGGGGGCTGTTCTGTCTCAACTGAATTTTGATGGTAATGATCAGCCTATTGCTTTCATTAGTAGGAGGTTGACACCCAGAGAGAAAAATTGGTCAGCTATTGAGAGGGAGGCCTTTGCTGTGGTCTGGGCCCTGAAGAAGCTGAGGGCCTACTTGTTTGGCACTCACTTCACCATTCAGACAGACCATAAGCCCCTCTTGTGGCTAAATCAGATGAAGGGTGAAAACCCCAAACTGCTTAGGTGGTCCATTTCCCTCCAGGGGATGGATTTTACAGTGGAGCATAGACCTGGTACTGATCACAGCAATGCTGATGGGCTCTCCAGGTATTTCCACTTAGAGCAAGAAGACTCACCTGGTCAAGGTTAGTTTATTGTCCCAAAGTTTGGGGGGGGGTCATGTAGGAGAGTAGGGTCTGCAATCCTATGATCACCCAGATTTTTGCTTTTTGCTGCACTGGTTTACGACTTTCCCTGGCTGTGGGCCTGCTAATCAGACCCACAGCCTAGCTGTTCTCTCTATCCAAATTGTACTCAGGTACTGAATTGGCACTGGGCCCTCTCCAAGTCCCTGTACTCAGGGCTGAGGTGTACCCAGAAGTCTCCCAGGGGCTGAAGCATGTATTATGCCACCCCTGGGCTGACTAACTAAACTGACACAACTGGCTGCACGACAGCTGGGGCAAGGTGGTGTACTCACCCTTTGCTTTAGATATAGTATACCTATATCTAACCCTAAAAATGGACACACAGATCTCCTATCAGTCACTCCTATGGCAGGCCTTAACAATCCTGAAGGCAGAGTGCTTGGAATCGTGTGAGATGGTGCTCTGGCATGAGCTGAGCCTGTCTGCGGCTTTCGGGATCCATCCCTTAGCCGTTTCCATGATATCGCATACCATATACTCTTAAGTGCATTATAATCCTCGCGGTTATATGCCAACTCTGGTATCGCTTTATCAAAACATGTCGAGTAAGGTGTCATACGAATTGGAATACTAACCCCTCGCCAATTCTGGCGACGGGGTTAGCATTCCACCCTTCTAGAGGGACACGACATGTATGTAACCCCTAACCCCGGTTAAAGTCAAACAGAGCCTCAGCTCCACAAAATGGATGCTGCCACCGAGACACAAGTCTGCCCTCCTGCTGCTGGGAGTCCTCCCAGAGCAGGAGATAAGGACAAAGGGTTTCCTGCCAGGGGCGGTGCCAGCACCGTCCCAGACAGGGTTTTGTGTATTGTAGGTAGGCAGGGCTTTAGAGGAAGGTGACTGCACGTGGCACCCGGGTGCTCACTGTGCATAGGCTGGCTGGAACCAGTTCCAGGGTCACTCCAGACCCTGTGCTGGGGAAAAGCCCGCCAAGGAAGTGGGTGTAACCACCCCCCTCCTAGTCCCACCCCTAGGGCAGGACTTAGTCGCGTGCCAGCCCCTTTTTACAGGATAAAGGTAGGAACTGGCCCCCTTCCAAATCAGATCATCTTTGAATCCTGAAACTACTTTCCACGAAAGGAACTCAAGACTTCTTCCTAAGATTTCTCCCTTGTGACTAAGGAGTAGTCACCCTGCATCCGCAGGCACCATCTTAAGAACACTGCGGTCTGCTGCAAGTCTCTCCTCCGGATCAAGACTGCCCAGCTCGACGAGAACCGGCTTCCCTGGCACCTCTGACCTCTACCTGCATCATCAGTCACGCTGAGATTCGTGGGTGTGACGAGACCTCGAGGGACCGGCCATCTTCAAGACTGCACGACTTCTTTCCAGCAAGCCCGCCGAGTAATTTCCTGGTGAGTGCTTTGGGGTCCGAGAAGCCCCGACCCTGAGCAGCTCCAGCACCGAAGTGCAGCCTCCCAGCATCTCCACGATCTGCGTGGGGCCCTTCTGCTTTTTGCTGCTCACCGCGTTGTTTGGCTACTAGCCCGCTGGCTTGTGGCCTTCTGAACGACGCCCGACGACATTTCTGCTGCTGGTCTGGTTGCTCCAGGCTGGCCCTTGCTCCCTTCCAAAAGAGGAGCACCCCGGACCCTCCTGGTCCACTCAAGACGCCATTTTGAGTCCACCGCGTGGGCTTGAATTAGCCAAGGCTTGTTGCCCAATCCTGGGTAACTTCGACGCCGACAGCTTCATCCATCGTGGGACAGCTCGCCTCTCCATCCTGGTCGCCGACAACGCCTCCTGGTCCGTGAGATCTGCAGAGCCAGCGTCGCCCACTCACCTAGTCGAGGTGACTTCGCCCGGTGCCATCCTGGTGCCCACTTAATCACTGGCTAGTGATTCAAGAACTTGGTCCCCTCTGCTTTCAGGTTTCTTCTTCCTTGATCCAGGCTTGGATCCATCGAACTTTTCTTCACTGGTCGCCTGCCAGCAACTTCCTTCTTCCAGGCTCCTGGTCCGGCAACGAGATCCCCGACGTCTTTTCAGACCTATGCAGCTGCAGCCCCTGGGCTAGGTAACTTCGGCACTTCGGTGTCCCAGCATAGCCTCACTATCCTAGGGTCAGGATCCACTGTCGTTTTCTTCCTACCAGGTCGGGTTCGCCCGTGAACACTAACTTTGCCTTTACTAGCCTCCATAGACTTTGTCCCGCATCCCGCGTGAGAGTGCACACTCTGCACCCGAGTCCCCTAGGTCTCCTAGAAGTAATCTAACGATTCTATAGTCAAGTCCTAGCGATTCCAAAGCCTATTAGTACTGTACTTACCTGCTAGTAATTTCGCATTCCACTTTTAGAATATATGGTTTTTCGTGCCCCTCGGGCATTTGTGTATAACGTGCTAACTTAAGTATTTTCGTAAGAGTTTTTGTTGTGTGCCTAGCACCCTGTCCTCATAAAGAGTACAGGGTTGTTGTGATTCTAATAAATACATTGTTTATTTTCATAACACTTGTGTGGTGTCCTTTCACTGGGTGTTCAAGGGGTAATGTGATGGTAAAACAGCTGGCTTAACACGCCCTCTAGAGTCTTAGCCTTAGACTGCTCGTATCCATGCTACTAGGATAGCTGGTCTATAAGGTTGACTTACAACCAATCATCAATAAGGGTTGTTTGGACTGATATATAGTGATCACTAGAATAGTGAACACTGCACATCAGGCCAACTTCTCACACACATCTAAAACAAAACTTCTTTGTACGTGTAAACATTACTTTGTGTCTTTCAGTCTGTTGTTTTGGCTTACTTTTAACACTCATGACAGATGATTCTGGCTACCTCTGGCCTCCATGTCAGCAGCTTGTCTATCAGCATGGCCATAAGCTCTGGCAGCCATTAACACTCTCTCCATACTAAGAGTTTCTCTCAGCATTCGTCTTCTGAATAAATCTGACAAGCATCTGTCAATAGCTCTCAAACGCATAGTTTCTTTATCAATAAATTCAATGAGCTTACAATATCTGATGAGTGTGGTGAGTCTCTCTACAAATTCGTCAATGGTTTCACCAACTTTCTGATGTTCTTGGTTGAAGGTGTATCATTCGTAATCAACATTTGGCAATGGATTAAATGTGAGATTCAACACTTCTTTAATCTAACAATATATGACTACTTAATCAGTTTGCAGTATTTTCTTTATGATTTCTATTATACCATCACTAGCAAGATTTTTTAAATACTTGATAATCGTTTTGTTATCAGTCTCTTCAAGTGCATCAATAAAATCATCCAATATCTCTATCCAAGCAGGTCAACTTTTTGGCAGTATTGAAGGGTGGTAGTAGTTTCAGGAAAATTGCAGTATTGTAACCATTAAAGGAAGTGGCTGACATTGAGGGTGGAACTCTCTCTGGCTCCCTTGGCTCTTCATCTTGAACCTGTTCATGTGAGCCATCTCTGAGGCCTTGGGATGTGCTGGCCTCTGGATCATCCTTCATAACTTTTGGAAAGGCCTGGTCAGGCAACTATTACACTCACTTAGCCAAATACCACCATCCCCAGAGGCTATTCGAGCACTCCTGCTGGGTTTTTTCTACCCTCCAAGGGCCCTTGCCATTTAGTAACACTGACAATGGGTATTTGGGAACACCAAATGATACAACTTTAAAACATCATCCGAACCACCCCCTTTCTTTATTTAATAGGTTTACCCCTCTGGCCTCTCTAGAACAACTGGATTGACTACCCACTAGAGTGCCGCAATCAAACTCGACTGATGACCACCCCCCTCTCCCAGAATCAACTTAAAGGGCACCTCTTGATGCCCACCAACTAGAGGGTAATTTTGGCTAATCTCTTGGAGCGTGGCAGATCTGCGATCCAAATTGCAAGTCCCGGAATGGCTGAACCTAGTAGGCAATTATCAAATAGTTTGTTGCCAAGAGACCTGGCTACTAGATCCACCGTATATAAATGGCTTTGTGACCTGTCCTGTCCCAGCAACCCCCTCAACTTCAGGTTGAGCCAAAGGGGGATTGGTAACATTTTTCTCTGTCTTTGATGGACTGTAAGTCCTCTGAAGTGGTTATAACTCCGTTCTATCACATACTCCTGTTCATCCTGAAGAAATCTTTTGACCTACTTACTACTGATTAACTATTATTACGATATATTTGACCCTACAGAAACAAGACTGTAAATGATCATAGAAAGGAGTTACTAATTTTGTGGGTTGGAGATTTTAACATAGAAATGTGTGGAATCTGTGATCACCTCTGGGATCCCCTCACGCACTTTAGACACAACCCTTATGGGGGTGCACTAAACAGAGTGTCTTCTGCAAATAATATGGTATTTTCCCATGATTACAGCACGGGGATTCCTGTCCGGCTACCTACATATATTGGGTCAGGGTCTAACTCTGTCATAGACCATATACTAATCTCAAAAGAGTTGTTACCGGTATTGACTAATTGTAAAACGATGCACTCCTGTATGATTGATCACAACCCATTAATACTGAATTTAAACTTACCTCTGTGCAGGGACCACCAGAAAACCCCACAGGTATCCATTGGATCTTAATAAAAATAAAGGTTTAAACATCAGATGGGGCCAGATTGATAAGAAGGTCTTTCACAAAGAACTATTCACTCACAAACAACAGAAGATTAGGCAGGTTTTGGGAGAGGAATCAAGTCCAACAGAGTTAATTCAGACCTTTACCTCTCTCACAAAGCACATGGCAGATAAGCAAACCAAAAAAGCTGGAAAATCCCATACTGGCCCGTGATGGTTCAATAGTACCTTCTCTAAAGCTCATGAACTCCTAAGGAGTGCTCTTAGGAAACATCCACGGGACACAATAGAAGTAATTAGGGCCAGGAAAATCTACAAATAGGCCATCTCAAAGAGGAAAGTAGAAATAAGAGAGAAGGGCTGGGATGAGTTAAGAGCTGCTAGTGAGCTAAAAGATTCTCAAGCTTTTTGGCAGGTAGTCAATTCTCAGACCCTTTTAGGTTAGTCTTAAATCGGGAATTAAGCAGATCTATTGAGTTCTCTGACGTTACACTAGCATTTGAAAATTGCTCGTCCGAGAAAGCCCCAGGACCCGACAGAATTGCTGCAGATATTTTTAAATCCCTACCACAGTTGTGGGCTCCTCCAATAACTATTGTTCTGAGATCTGCAATTATTGGGCCCATGGTTAAAACCTGGGAGGAGGCCACTATTATTCCCATCTTTAAAAAGGGAGATAAAAGGCAGCCACATTGCTATCGACTAATTTCACTCTTGGATAGCACAGTAAAAATTCTTGGGAGGATCATATTGCCCAAATTAGAAAGCTGGGCTGCAGAGACTCAGGCTATCAGACATATAGTTTGGGTTTCGACCCGGCCTGGGAACAGTGGAGTAGACTTTAAACTCTGTCCCATTGTGTGCAAAAAGCAGCAGGATTATAGCCGGAAAGAGTGTGGAGTTAATCTTCAGGCTTCACTATTACGCCCAGCACTTTACTTACAGTTTATTGCGGACGAAAGACAGAAGTTCCTACTCACAAGGTTTCGACTTCAGACCATACACTTTCTGGTGGCTCACCCCTGCAAAGGTACCTCGTTTTCATCTTTACCTCTCTGTCATTGTGAGATCCCTGCTGAACAGAGCACTTTGCACTTTACATTATTTTGCACATTTTATCTACATCAAAGAAGGCAGTTCCTGTGCACCATATTGCGTTCTTTGGACTTGAGATCTCACATAGCAGTCTTTTCTATTTACAGTGCCTGGGAAATAAAACTGTCATTATTGCTGTTTTAAATTATATCTTAAGTTCCCTGAGACTATGATCTAAATATTGAAATTTATTGGTATCATGCTACTATTATATTATTCAATGGATCCTAGCTGAAGTTTTTATGGTGTAATATTTGTACTGTGTATTTTATGATATGACTTTTATGGCTCGTTCGAGCTGAATAAAGAATTTGGTGATGACTTTTGGAAAGAAAGCCTCAGTCTTTGCCTCCATTCTCTCAGCCTTCCACTGTTATGTTTCATATTCGTACCCTAATATAGGATCAGGTAGTCACCTAACCGTTTACCTATAATCTCCCGTACCATTACTCTACATAACGGTTCTTGGGGCTGACCTTTTACCTAGTTACCGTACTGCTTAGAGGACATGGGGTTTTCCCTGAACACTAGCTTCATCCATTATGTATGAGGATTTTTGAAAACTAAGCAGGACTACCATCTCCTGCATAATAACTATATATATGGGTAATTCCTTCCTAAGTCGAATATGACACAGCAAGGTAGAACCCCGAGGATACCACTTTGGGTATATAAACACCAGATCTTGCTGGGGTAGGCAGAGGATAAAAGGACTTGCGCGCTGACGCAAGACGCTGAGGTTCCTGCACACATACACTCCAGCTCGCAGTGGTCTGACATGCCTCGTGAGGTGTCCATCTCGAGACCAATACGGGATCCCACAGTCTCCCACTTTAGGTAACAGGGTTGACTTTATCCTTGAAGGATTCTTGGCTACACACCTACATACATGCTAGGTACACTTGGGTACATCTAGGTTGTGTTGCATCGTAGGAGTTCGCATTTTACTGTCATGTATTTTAATACTTGCCTGTATTAATTGTTTTAACACTATGGTAGAGATCTACCATCCTTTTATTCTGTTGGTGTTTATAATCATTTATATCTGTTTCTGCCTTATAGCTGTTTCAGCCTACCAAGATGACGCTGGTTCAATAAATGCTTATTGAAATACGTCCCCACCATTTATTCTGTGTATCTCTCTGAGACAAAGTGAGCACGAGTGACTGAGCAAGAAGTACAGTACTGGTACCACGATCCCTGATGGGACAGAGTTGTCATGTTTGATAGTCAAGAACTTTTCTGTCCTTGGGAAGGGGGGGTTGTAGTAACACTGTGAGCTAGTTGGTATACAGGCAAACCTACCCGGTGGGGGTGTCTAGAATCAGTCTGGACACCAATCCCACAGTCTATGTTGTCTAAACGCACAGATCCTAAATAAGTTTATAGGAACTACACTACCTGGCGCCGCCAATGTTGGTTTGGTACTTATTTAACGGTCAAATCCGAGTAGTTCAGTCGTGCTATTCTCAGAGACCCTTACTCATATTTACCCAGAGACGTCTGGAGTGGGAAGGGAACTATCTGCCACAGCTGAATAGGCATATCCTATGTATTGGCTGTAGGTTTATCAAGCGTGAAGGACAAAAAGGTTCCTATTGTGCATAAAACCTTATCTGTGTCCTTGAAAGTTTTTTCCTTCTTCAAAGTAATGGCTGACGAAGACGCTGGTGCGCCAGCACAATGTGCTGCAGCTAGGGAGGAAGACAAGTAAGGGGAAATCAACATTTCAGAAAATGTTAGAACTGCCCTTTCTCTAAAACTAGCAGACTATGGAGTCACAGCTAGGGGTGGGACAGTAACATTTGTGATTGAGGCACACGAATCATATAGAACAGAGGTATTCTATTCATGGGTTAAATTCCCACAAGCAGATGCACATTCAAATACATTTCATTCTTACTCTGAAGATGAAACACCAGAAGAATACTGTCCATATGAGGATATTGAAGTTCCGCTCACCTACCGGAAGCATATAAACTGGTTTAAAGGCGCCCTCCCACACACACAAGAAAAAGTGAGACTGCCACTCGAAAGAGATGGAGCGACTTGGCCAGTCCTAGCGGCCTATACACCACATCCAGATATTGACACAATGTCAGTAGCAGACTTACGTCCACTTCATACAGAAATCTGACACAGTTTGTGATGAGAAGACTCACACTTCAGCCAGCAAAGGCTACACAAGCAGGACAAATTCAGGGATCTACAACTAAATTCACACCACAAACGGTACACGCAGTTATGGGTAAAGTGCCCACTAAACGTGAGCAAATGCCATTATGGATAGCTCAAAAAATAACACAGCTAGAGGCAATATTTCCACACACAAGGCTTCAAGAAAAACACAGAATGAAAACAATCTCCTTGCTAATGGGGATAGCTCCCCAGATAGAGGATTGCACCTCTTGGGGTACAGTTTTCACTGCCATATATATTAGAACTCATGGTATCCCTTCAAAAGCAGTAATACCAGATGTATCAAGACAAATACAGAATGAGTATGGAGCAGAGCCTACTCTGAATTTAGGTATGAAATTATTAGGTAATTTTGCCCAGGTATCAGCTATCGTATTAGCAAAAGTAAAACGGGAGGCAGCAGTAGTGGCAACACGCCAACGCCTGAGGGATTTCACTCCTTTACAACAGGAACATGAATTTCCTAAAATTATTGAAGACACCTATGCTGAATTAGGTAGAGATAATTTGGGAGCTAGAGCAACAAAACCTCAACTTATGGATGGTCGTGAAAAGGATAACACCAAGCTAGCACCTGATTCTTCCAAGAAGAAATGGGAAAATAATAAAAAACAAACGAATAGCTAGAATAGATCAAAATCCAGGGGTAGGTCTTCTCAACGGGAGCCCTCCAAAAGGAGGGACAACCTTAGGAATTGTGATAACATAAAAAAACCTGACAGGTATCAGGATACTTATACACGTTCCTCTCGTTCCTTTCAGGGTGAATCAAAAAACTCAGAGCGTACAAAGTCGAGAGACACGCAAAGCGCTTCAGACTACTTCCAAAAAAGGAGATAAACCAAAATGAAAACTTTAATTTAAAAAGAAGAAAGTAGCAGGCCTTAAAGTTAAATAAGCCCAGAATTCTGAGGACTCAACTTCTGAACGGGGAATGGGCTCTGACAATGCTAGACAGCGCAGCAGAAGGAACAATAGCTCGCCAGAAACTGATGGAATTTCTGGTGACAGCAGTGTTGAATGAACATATCACAGTGGAGATACCGGATAGCTGGGTAAGTGTCTCACATAAGTTACATGAAATAACATTTCATATGGAGGGGGACAAACCCAGAAAGATTAAAGGCCTCTTTTTGGGAGAACCTGACTCATGGCTATGACATTCTTTTGGCTGAAAAAGATTGGCCGCCTGCAATTGTTATGGAGTGCCCAAAGGAAGAAACGGTAATTTGACCTGCCTTTTCTGACCTCGTTCCCATATACTTAAAACACACATACTCTCTGGAAAGGCGATTGCACTTGCTCCAGCACTATATCGCAACCATGTTGGGTGGGATGCTGAGCCACCTCACCATGTAATTTCACTAAAAACTACTCCAACTCCACAGAGACAGTACACAACAAAACAAGAAGCGCAAAAACAGGTCACGGAGATCTTAGATCAATTGAATACTGAGGTGTAATTAAAACTTGCACCTCTTCAATGAATAATCCTTTGGTTCCTGTAGTGAAACCTGATAATGCATACCTTCTAGTTTTGGACTACAGACATCTGAACACATGCATCAAAACATTTGCAGTATAGAATGCACACAGTGCTGCATTAATAAATAATACTGTGTGGAAAAATACACAACACTAGATATCACCAATGGATTTTTCTGCCAAAATATAGCGCCTGAAAGAAGATATCTGACTTCATTCTCAGCACTTGGTTCTCAGCGTCAATTTTGTCGACTCCTCAGAGTTTATAAAAATAGTCCTGGGTTCTTCACAGCTAGGGTAACAGTTACTTCAGAATTGGATGAAGAGGCATTGTCCTATGTAGATGATATTTATTTGACAGATGATGATTTAAAGGAACACTTGACCAGGGTGAGCAACATAATTTTTGGGTTCGCCTCTGAGGGCTACAAATTCAACTTAAAAAAAATAAAAAATAGCTCAAATCAATGTCCTATTTTGGGGATATGAGCTTTCAAGTGAAGGGAAAAACCTGGCACCTAACTTTTTAAAATTTGTGTGCACTGCTGCGACCTCCTAAATCATTGGAAAACGTACAATCCATATTTGGATTCCTAACTTTTGACAGAACATACATTTTAGATTACGCAGAAAAAGTAAAACCTTTCCACGACCTAAAAGACCTGTTTTTTTAGTTACGCATTGGATACAGGAACACACAGATATCCTTCGTTCCCTACAAATTGACATGATCGCTTCCAAACATTTACACACATGTGTAAACACCACAAATGTGGTGATCTGTGTTATAGCGGATCAATCTGGGTATACTTGCCTAACCTTCAATGAAGGCGAAACAGTACCCATAGCATACAAATCACACTTGTACACAAACGCTAAAAAGCGTTTTGTTTCTACAGAAAAAAATTCTGATAGCAGTACAGACCGCTGTAGTGAGAGAAAGAGCACTGGCTCAGGGGAAATGAATAATTGTTGTAACTCCAGTACCAGCCACTGAGGCTGTTACAAAGGCAAGCGTTTCAAAGGCTAAAGCCTTACATCTGAGATTGATACAATGGGATAATTCTCTCACAGCAACAGATGTAGATTACAAATTTGACTCTACTCTAAAAACACAAGCATTCCTTCAATATGAACAAGAATATCCTCTCCTGAATGAAATAATGCCTCTAGATCAGTATGAATACATTATTTACACTGACGGTTCTGCTCAGCCGGCCATAGGTAGTAAACAACAATAAAGAGTCACATGTGCAATTGTGAAGAGACATATGCAGGAAGGCGAGTTCCATCCTAGCAGTACGAAGACAGTCTCTAGGAAACTACACAGCACTGGCACTAATAAATACGGATCGAGAATTCCCCACACTGATAGTGTGCAATTCTTTTTACTGTGTCCAGTCATACAATACTACTGGGGTCCTAATGGATTCAAAGACTCAAAAGGTTGCACAATTAAGCATAAGTTGCTATGGGAACAGGTAGCTGAGTTGAAAAAATAACTACAGAGAGATCAAGTGATACACACGCAGAGTCATCAACGTGATGGCGTTCACATTGAAGAGAATTAATTGGCCGATAAAGCAGCAAAAGGGGCAGTATGACTGCTTCCGTAGCTGCAAACACTCATTCTAAAACAAGAATAGGTGGATAAATAATGGTAGCGGTCATCGCTTCATGCAAAAACAGCACAGACTTACCGAAAAGTTTTCCACTAAAGTACTCCTACAAGTTAGATGCAAATATAATTCCGTATATGCTCAAATTCCAGGAGTGGGGGATAGAGTAATACCAAACACAGATCAGGTCACGTCCTGGCACTGTGCATCATGCATGATTCATGACTTCCAAGTTTTCAGATTGCCTTTGTACAGGGGCATAGTGAACCCTCCCCTGCCCTACCTCTTGCTTTAGGAACTACAGTAAGGATGAAGTTCTTGATGGGCCTCTTCTGTCTGCAACTCTGCAGACAAAGGCTCAGCTCATAATTAATCTGAAAAGATGGGTGAGTAATTGAAGGAATGGGTTAATGGTAGGATGGATGAATGAAAGGGTGAATGGATTAGTGAAAGGGTGCGTGGATGGAAAATGAGAGAAAGGATGATGAGTGAGTGAAAGGATGAATGGATAAGAGAAAGGGTAAATAAATAGATGTATAGGTGGAATGGTGGATGTATGGGTGAAATGGTAGATGGATGGTTAACAGGGTGTATGATGGGTAAAAGGGTGGATGGATGAGTGAAAGGGCGGAAGGATGAGTGAAAGGGCGGAAGGATGAGTGAAAGGGCGGAAGGATGAGTGAAAGCGTGGATGGATGAGTGAAAGCGTGGATGGATGAGTGAAAGTGTGGATGATGGGCAAGTGAAAGGGTGGATGGATGAGTGAAATGATGGATGTAAGGATTTATGAATTAGTGAAAGGGAAGCGTAGATGGGCAAGAGCCAAGAGTTCCTGAAGTTTGCAAGCCGAACAACGACTAGTCCAAGCAACAACTTTGTCTTAACCACGCATGTGCGTGGTTAAAGCAAATTCAGTCTTGTGTTCGGGATGGGCAGGGAGAGGAGCTTCGGAAAGCGAACAGGACAGGTAAAAGAGGGGTTTGGAGTAGTTTTTAGGGTGTGTGGGGGGGGTTTGGGGTTGTTTTTAGGGAGTGGGGGTTCAGGTTGCTTTTAGGGGCTGGGGTGTTCAGAGTAGGTTTTAGGGGATGAGGGGTTCAAGTAGATTTAAGGAGTGGCGTTTGGAATCGTTTTTAGGGGTGGGGTTTTGGGTTGTTTTTAGGGAATGGAAGGGGTTCAGAGTAGTTTGTAGGGAGTGAAGGTTCATGGTAATTTTTATGTGGTGGGGGTCGGGTAGTTTTTAGGGGTGGAGGGGGTTCAGATTAGTTTTTAGCGGTTGGGTTTCAGAGTCATTTTTAGGGGGTGGGGGTTCGGGGTAATTTTTAGGGGGTGGGGGATTTAGGGTAGTTTTTAGGGGGTAGCAGGGGTTCAGAGTTTTTTAGAGGGTGTGGGTTCGGGGTAGTTTTTTGGGGATGGCGATGGTTCATGGTAGTTTTTAGGGGTGGGAGGTTTGAAGTAGTTTTTAGGGGTGGGGGTGTTCACGGTAGTTTTTAGGGGTGGAGGGGTTTGGGATAGTTTTTAAGGGTGGAGGGGTTTGGGATAGTTTTTAGAGGGTAGGGAGTTCAGGTTAGTTTTAGGAGGTTTGGGGTGTATTTAGGGCTCAGGGGGAGATGGAGGGGTTGATAACATTAGCCATGGTTAAGAGGCGGTCGTTGTAGAGACCGTGTTGTAAAGGTAGGCGTTGTTGAGGAACTTGTTGTTCCAACATACAACCTGGGCAAAAGGATGGATGAATGAGTGAAAGGATGGATGGATGAGTAAAAGGGTCAATGGATGGATTCATGAGTTAATGGATGAGTGGGTGGATGGATAGGGGGAAGGGATGGCTAAGTGAAAGGGAATGGAGAGAAAGGGAGGATGGATGGATGGATGAGTGAAAGTGTGGAGGGATGATTGACTGGATGGATGGGCGAATGGGTGTATGGATGAGTGAAAAGATGGATGTAAGGATGGATGAGTGAAATAATGCATAGATGAGTGAAAGTGAGGGTGAAGAGCTGGAAGAAAGGAAGGATGAGCGAGATGGTGAATGGATGGACGGATGAATGGATGGATGCATGGATGAGTAATTGAAAGGATAGCTGCGTGGGTAAAAGGGTAAATGGTTGGATGGATAGGTAAAAGGTTGGATGGGTGGAAGTGTGGATTGATGGGGTGAAAGTATGGATGCCACACCCCCGGGTGACTCAACCCAACATCCCAAACAGACACATGACGTCAGGCAGCAGGCTTGAAATGTTTCTTCTGCCTGCCAAAAACCAGAAACTAATTCCTTGTACAATGCTGTGGTACCACAAGAGACGTTCTGCTGTTGTGCCGCGGCTCTGCTCCCATGCCACCGGGAAGCAGCGCAAGCAGCCCTTCACCTGCCCTGAGGCCATAAGAGATACATGAGGGCATGGCTCCATGCAGCCCATCTTCAGGGAAAGGCGGGCAAGAACAGATAAACTGCACTTGCAGACAACAGCACCGGCATGACTGAAGTCCCTTCCAGTGCATTTTTGTTTTCTTTTGCAATTTTGCACCGCTAAGAATATTGCGTCCGGGGCAACCACCCCTGTGGCCCTGCCCATGCAATGCCACTGCCTACCAGTATGGTTGACATCTGACTGTTTCACCTTGTAGCCCTCATTGTCTTAAGTAATTTTTCCTATACATTGACTTTCACATTTACGAGTCATTGTCTCTATATAATTATAATATATGAGTGATGTAATGCACTCCAACACCCTGACGTACATACTTCAGATGAGTAGCACTATAAAAGAAATTAAATACATATAAGAGAGGGTCAATGTGAAGATGAGGGGTACCATTGGAGGGTGGTAGCAAGGCTGGACTAGCCATACCTGGCATCCAGCGTTTCCTTGGGAGGCAGGAAGGGGGGGGGGCGGTTTTGTTACTGTGGCTGGCACTGCAAATGTCCGTTCTACCGCAGTTTTCAGACAACAATAAAAGAGCCATGATAACTCTGGTGACTAATGTACCCCCTGGAGATAGATTGAAGTTTTGTTTAGTGGCAGTTTTGGAACATCTAAGATAGCAAAGAATGTGTACCATGCATATCAAAGAACAGTATTTTATGTGCAGAGCTCAGTGGGTTACTGCTTTTGTCACTGAGCTTCTTTTGTTATTCTGCAGTTCATAGGTTACATACAAAATCTAGCACTGTGAGCTATGAACTGCCATCAAAGAGCTGCATACAAGCTGCATGGTAGTGGTTACAAAGCTGTTTTCTTTCTCAGTTTTTCATTATCCTGATAAAAAGGGTTTGATTGGGTAGAAGTAAATTCTTATGATTAAAAGTCAACGCGAACTACTGTGTTATATTCTGGATCCTGAGTTTATGCTTCTTCTGACCACACACTCTTACAAAATGCCTACCAGTAGTCCCCGTTGCCGTATGTAATATTTTCTATACACTGATTTACACAGATATGATTCATTCAGCCAGATTCATCATCGGCATGTTTTGCGAGTCTGTAATAGCGAATAATAAGGAATCGCTATTACAGACTCGCAAAACGGGATTCATGTAGGAATCGCAATATTTATTGCGATTCCTACAGCTTCCTTATTTGCGAGTAGCTAATTGCTAATCGCAAATAAGGAATAACTCCCAATTCATTCCTATGGGCCTAAAGGCCCATAGGAATGAATGGGAACACATATCAATGTGCGAATCGCTATTAGCGATTCGCATTTTGATTTTGCGATTTCAAGGGTGCAGGGGTGTCCAATGGACACCCTGTTGCACCCCTGAAATGACATTGGATGCTGGTGTTACGCACACACATGTCCTTGGGACATGTGTGTGTGTAACATACAACTTAGAAAAATGCACTTAAGTGCATTTTTCTAAGTTTCCGCTATTTAACACGAGGTTTGACTTCGCGGTAAACAGCGGCCAAAATTTGCGAATTCGCAATTTTTAAATGTTTCATGAATTGCATTTAAGGAATCTCAAATAGAGATTCCTTAAATGCAATTCCTCGCAAATATGCGATTTCGCAATTAGCGATTTTTGCATTTGGGATGATGAATCCCAAATGCAAAAATTGCGCTCGCAAAGGGCCAGATTCTGAGAATCTGGCCCTTCGCGAGCCGATTTTTCGTTCATGAATCTAGCTGATTGTCTCTATGTGTGTGTGTGTGTGATGTAAAGTGCTCTGGCATCCTGCACTGGAACGAGAGGTGCTCTAAAAGAAATGAAATACATGTGAGATGGAGGCACTGTTGGAGATAGTGAGGGAATCATTGAAAAGCCCCATCAAAGATTGTTGTATCCTGGTGCACAAAAGGTCATTATTTACTATGCTTTAGAATCTAATACAATTGAATATAGAATGATAAATGTGTTGTGTCAATCTATCAATAATAAACTTTATTCTGCTTTTCTGATAAAAACCATAAAAGTCAAAGATACAGCAATAAAAAGAGCTTCCAACCAGTTAATAGCCGCAATTGACATTTTACATATGTAAATATCAAACACCTATTTGATATAAATACTAATTATAAATTAATCAGGCTTACTCAAAACATAGTGCTAGTCACAGCTAGATCTAAGCCTAACTGCGGCCTTCAAAAAAACAAGGACATACCATAACGTGGGCCCTGAGAGCATAGCTATAAAAGTAAAAGCAGGAAGCACTTGTTTAAAATTTACTATTTTTAAAATTGGGACTATGTAGGTCTTCCTCGGAACCTCATAATAACTGCAAAACATCAAAAAATGGATCATGACCTGGGGGGACTTACTACTATCACAACCGCATGGTAGCAGAATCTCACCTTTGCTGCTCCCTTTAAGGTGGGCAAGGAGAAGGTAAAATAGGTCAAAACGTAACCCTGTCAGCAAGAAGCGGTCTTAAGTGTTAATGAACCCAAGGAGATACGGTTCCGCAGATTGAGTGGTTTTCAAAGTTCTATATTTACGTACACTGGGCTTTATCAACACACACTCCTCCCTTCTTTCTGCATGGAACCTAAAAAAGTGTTCCTTGACCCATGGTAAATCCTTCCTACTGATTGAATAAGGTTACTGAAAAGATCCTCCCTTCCAAGAAGGGATATGGTGGGCATAATCAAGGGCCATTCAAGCTCTTATGATGTCTTTATGTAGAGCAGTCCCCTTGGTCCCCCACACTTTAAGCCAATAAGATAATGGGCGAAATGACACCAGATCTGACAGGTAGGGCATACCCAATTCTTTGTGTACAGAAAAAGTAGGAGTTCCCTGGGGTACACAAAGGAGTCGTCTAAAAAACCTATTTTCAATTCTTTGTAGCTCATCAACTGAAGTATAACTCCAGATTTCGCTGCCATAAATAACTTGCGCTAAAACACTTCCCTCTATGGCACCTACTGGATTTTTACCCAACCGCAAAGCAAAGTTAAAGATTGCCACATTGGCCCTCAGGAATTCACCTTTCTTTTTGCTTCTTAGGGGGCCCCAATTTAGTTTAGCGTCAGTAATGACTCCCAGGTCAGAAAAGGCACTAGTCTTAGGGACTGATGTGAACCCTACCTTGAAGATGAAGGACTTCTTTGCACTTGGCCCAACCTGCATCACATATGACTTCGAATCGGTAACTAACAGGTCCCGGTCCTAAATGAACTTCACAAAGCAGTTGAGTAGGGTTTGCAGACCCCTCACTGTCCTCGCCATGAGGACAGCGTCGTCAGCATATAATAATACCGGCAGACCTCGCAGGCCCACCAGGAAGCAGTCTACCTGATTGTCAACTAGTACCTTCTCCAGGTCGTTAATATATAGATTGAATACAAATGGGGCTAGTATACAGCCCTTTCGTACCCCTCTTTGGATTGGGGATTGATGGGTAACCTGGCCATCATTTGTGAATCGAACCACCGCTTTGGTGTCCCTGTGAAGTTCACGAAGGAAAAAGATGATCTCCTTGTCCACACCCCTGCTCAATAAGCTCTCCCATAACATAATTATATTACCACAGTCAAAGGTGGAGGATAGGTCCATAAAGGCAAGATGTATACTACCTGATCGAGCAATGGTATATTTGTTGACAATCATATACAGTAAGCATTGGTCGATTGTGGACCTCCCTGGACGAAAACCGTATTTTATATCAGTTAAGATATTGTTATCATCTGCCCATGAGGACAACTTATCCAACAAAACACGACCCAAACTTTGATAGATGAATCCAGTAGGGATATGGGTCTATAACAAAGGGTGCTGTCCCTATTACCTTCTTTAAAGACAGGGACGATGGTAGACCGGGACCAGGTGCTTGGCAAGTCCACTCAAATTGCAGTGTTTATGACATTAGTGAGGATTGGCACCCATAACTGAGGGTTGGATAGAATAAGGTCCAGAGGGATACCATCGGGTCCTGGCGCTTTATTCCTAGAAAGCCCTGCTATACCCTTGCTGACAATCAGTTTTAATCTCAAGGGACGGCTTTCCTCCATCACCCGCTAATATTGCATCCGCTGTACTACTAAACATTTCCTGGAAATAGCTAACCCATTCCTCTTCTGTAATGTGTACGTCAAGGTCCTCAGAATTTTCACCTGACAGAAATGGACAGTTAACAACACTCCAGAACTGGTTACTATTTTTCATGGTACAGGCCTCAATGAGCTTACTCCAAGCCTCCTCCTTTAGCTCGGATTTCTGCCTGGGCAATTCGGCTTTCTATCCTCTGCACCCTTTTACCACAGCATGGTCTCTTGGAATGGTTCCTAGTGCACCCCTCAGTTTCCTGGCTGCACGGGAACAACCATGATCAAACCAGCTCATCACCCGACCCTTCAAGGACGTTGGTGGTGCCTTAAGTAAATGTCCAATTGTACGTGAAATGACTGAGAAGGCCTCCAGAGCAGCCCCTGCCTCCTTACGTCCAGTTGTACAGATGTCAATTTCCCCCTTGCACTTGGCAAAAAGAAACTCATAAAAAGAGTCTGGGTTATCTGGGCCCACCTTCGCCTTCTACCCTGGTCTTTGGCCCTAAAAGTTCCCCTCGGAACTGCCCTTCGGGAATTCCCATGCTTAGGCCAGGTAGTCGAAATACACAAAGGGTTGTCATCGCTATAAATGCTATCTTTGATAGAGAAATGTAAAAGAAATTGGAAGAAGGGGCTGGAAACAAAGATAAAATCTATAAACGTTGAGCTCCCCCTTCCAGTAAATGTCGGATATAAGGGATTCCTACCATGAACCGCCCTACTCTTAGACATGGTTAGATCCAACTCATCGACTAGGGCGTTAAGACTATCTCCCTGCGGAGTATGTTCAACATGCATGCCCGCCAACCGGGGGCATCCTATACTGGTTAAAGGGCTTGCATTTGGATCCCCACATGGATGAATGTTAAAATCTCCTGCTAACATGAGGTAGCCGTTCAGGGAAGCCTTGATGTCCGTATTCTTAAAAAAGGAGCTCAACCTAGCAATGTTACAAACCTTTGGGTGCCCAAAATTAGCGTTATAAAAATTGAACACCAAGTTTACAGCCCCCTGGGAAAAGGATATAGCCTGCAAACAATCATTATCCGTAGGAAATTCCTGCAAACTGCACGGAATGTCCAGAGAAACGTAGATAACTAGACTACCCTTGGGTCTTCCTGCCCATGAAGGAATGGCAGAAACAAAAAAGGAATTAAAACCCCCAAGGAAAAAATTGTTAGTAGTTAACCACATCTCTTGGAGGCAAATCACTGAAAAACCTTTAATACAAGTGATCCATTGTGGGTCAGTTATCTTGTTTGCTAGTCCAGCAAGTTCCATGAGATACATTGACAGGTTTTGCCGACTCCAGACTCTGTAGCAGGAGGCCCGAGCTTCCCACAGTGGGACGGTGCTGTCTCCAGGTGATCTTTATCGGTGAGTCAATCTCAGGCGTCCAACGTTTCCAATGGTGCAAAGGAGTTAAAAAGGGAATATCTTGGGTTACCAGCTGGCGAACCCGCGTGGGACTTCCAGGATGAACTGGGGGTCTGCAGGTGGCCACCTTGTTGGACATTGGAGCAAGCGTGAAAGATCTATAAAAATACACTAGGGGGAGGGCCACAATGGATGAAGCAGCACCACCCAAATTATACTGTGGCACCAAGTGTAAAGTTCTCTCTACTAGGTGGGGTCTATTAAAGTTGACAATAACACAGTCTCCTGCAAGGTTTTTAGTTGACCTCCCCACCCAGAAGACTCTTCGCACCATAATGATATGTTTCTCCAATCTCAATCCAAGGGATGTATTACCATCCAACCAGTGCAAGACCTTATTCTTAAGTTGGTTGACAACCTCGACAGCGCCTGGAGGGAGCGCTGGAACATTGCCAAGTACCACTACATATGAAGAGGATTCCAGTGGAAGGTGTAGCGTGGGGAGCCACTGCGTCTGTCTATCCCCCGAGGGATCTGGTACATGAGGCTCCTAATAGGTCCCCATACTTCTAGCTATGTCTCCCACTAGAGGTTTGGCTCTGTAGAATGGACCACATTTTTGCAAATTTTCTTGGGGGTGCGAAAACAAAGTCTGTAAGCTGTCAGTTTGTTTGTAACACACAACTTCTACATATCTGCAAATGAACTGTGCAAATGTTTCAAAACATATCAGCAGTTAGGAAACCACAAATGGACCCCTTGTTTGTAATTCAGAAGTGTGCTAGAAATAATTTCAATAGGATCAAAACAATCACAACACTTTACTTGGTGATGTTCAAATTATACATATTTGATGAAATCACATTTCCACACTTTAGTATTTGTGAACTATATAGTTGTATCAGTAAAACTGCATGTTGACATGTTCCTTCCATTCAATAGAAAATGTTCTGTATGTAAAAGACGATGCCTCCTTCTTACCTACAATAATGCCTCAACAACGTATACAGTTTGTGGTCTTTAGCTCTCTTCTGTGCATCAATGTGAAGCTGAAGTTTACAGCTTCCAAAAATGTAACAGCCCAAGCAGTATACTATTTCCTGTATACAGGTAAAATAAGAAGGGCTGATATATGGCTAGCAGGGCATTATATAGTAATGTCAATTCCTATCTAGAAGTTCTAACCCACAATAATACCATACCGCTCAGCAGTCTGTAGCCAGTTATAGCTCATGCAGGCTAGTTAATAACTTCTTTTTCCTGTTTAATGCTCTTACCCTCACCAAAGACCTGTGCGCTTTGGGTCTTATCCATCAATCAGTACTGTACCAGCCCCTATACCACTCATCACTAGCTGAACAGACATGGAATACTTGAAGCGATCTATCACATAAAGCTGGCCACTGGGAGGACTGCACTCTAGTCCAGCCCTGCAGGTCCCAGTTAGCTGCATCCTAGGTTTGCCGCTTTACATCTCACAATGGCACTGATGTGTCTGTAAAACTTACCTTTTGTCCTGAATTTTGCCCTTTTGCCCTGAATTTTTACACTCCACGTCCTGAATTTGCACCCATGCCATTTGGTCACACTAGTGTTTCAACAGATGCATTAACCCACTATGCTATCTCACTGACTCGTATCCTTGAAAGTCTAGTATATTTCTCTAATTACACACATTTTTCTTTCTCGCTGAATGTAATAACTATTTGCTTTACGGTTCTAACACTTAACCACCCCCTCCAGTTCATTTCTTGTCACTCGTGCCATGTGTGCTTTACCCTTTTGGTCACCACATTATCCTGTCACATTTTCTACCCTGCCATTTCGGCTCTCTGTCCAAACCCCTCCATCTCCCAACCCTTCTTTATATCATCGCTACTGCTGTCAATAATATATGATTTTATGGCTTTTCTTTCACCCCCCCGCCTCAGAACTCTTGCCCCCCCCTGTTTCTGTCCCCCTCCTCGGTGTTTTAAAATGTCACCGGTTTTTGTAGCGGTAATTTGCATTGTTTACAGTGCTTGAACACACACGATGAGGTCCCGCGCTAGAAAAATATTTATTTATGTTGAACCGTAAATAGCACTTATCTGATCTGTGTTTTAATATTAAATGCCTTCAAAGGTAAGCCGATGTACATTCAATAAAATTCATGTTCGAGGCATATGGGCTGCAGATTGTACACTTTTGCTTAGATCGCCCTTCGGTGTTGGGCTTGGATGTCTGCATGTTGTTTTTGTCTTCGAAGAAGTCCTGTAGTCACAAGGTTGGTGACTCCCCCTACGGTCGACTGTGTGCATGGGCTACGGCTCCATCGTTAGATTGTTTTTTTCCGCCATCGGGTTCGGATCCGACTTGCTGCGCTCCTGGCTGGTATTGTCTTAATCCCGTTTCTTTCAACGCGCACCCTCGACGACCGCTTTCGAAAAACTTCGTCGCCTGCAAACTTCGACGCGGGCCGTTGGGCCTACTCGCGCCGGTAAAGACGTATGTCGATGGAACGGACTCCTTTTAAGAAATGACCTCAGTGTGGTGCTGAATTCCCACACTCTTCGGCACCGAAGCAGCCGGATAAGATCTCGGCACCGAAGCAGCCGGATAAGATCTCTGCACCGAAGCAGCCAGATAAGATCTCGGTACCGAAGCAGCCAGGTAAGATCTCGGCACCAAAGCAGCTGGATAAGATCTCTGTACTGAAGCATCCGGATAAAACCTCGGCACTGAAGCAGCCGGATAAGACCTCCGCACGAAGACCTCTGAACCGAAAACATTAAAAGACAAGCTTCCCATAACTAAGCCTCCTAAACAAACGCCTCTGGAGCCGAAACAACCAGCACCAAAGGCCTCGGAGCCAGGGAAATCGTCCATGCTGGACACTGTCACTAAACAGCCAAAACCAGTTTCCAAGGACAAATCTTCCATACCAAAGAAAACTGTCGATACCGAAGAACTTTTTCTCCCTGATCCAAAGCAAACAACCATCTTAATCCATCCAAAGACTGGTCATATAGTTACCAAGCTACCTACAAAGAGGAAACCAGAACATTTACCACAAGCACCAGTTCCTCTAAAGAAAATGCACATGGCTACTAGTACTACACCACCACCTTCAACCCCTCCACCAATTAACCCTAATTTAATCATTTCTCCACCACATTCTCCACAACCAGAGGATAGTGATGCCGCACATGGGGAAGGGCAAAAATATGAAGATATAGTACCATTAGACACTGAGGATCCTGATGATCCACCATAGGAACCAGACCCTTTGCATGACTATAGTACGGACTTCTACCCCTCAAAACCATCTCCGCCAGAGGGCAATGTGGGTTTTGCCCAACTAATTAATAGGGCTGCAACTTGCCATAAAGTCAAAATACACTCCGACCTTGTAGAAGAGGATTTTCTGATCGAAACCTTTGACCAGCCACAAAAATCTACTCATGTCTTGCCAATGCTTAAAGGGCTTCCTAGATACGCCCCTGAAGTGTTCAAAGACCCAGTTAGGGCTAGGGTTCTTAACCCCAGAATAGATAAGAAATACAAAGCGGCTCCCACTGACCCCATATACATCAAGGGTCAACTTCCTTTAGATTCCCTGGTTGTAGCCAATGTACATAAAAGAGCAAACTCTCAGGGGTCAGGTGACACACAATCTTCTGATAAGGAATCTAAATTGTTAGACGCATCAGGCAAACGTATGGCGTCTCAAGCTGCAAACTCATGGAAAATAGCCAACACACAAGCCCTTCTGGCAAGGTATGACAGAGCTCACTATGATGAGCTAGAACAGCTCATTCAACATCTACCTCAACAATATAGGGACAAAGCCAATGACCGTATACAAGAAGGCAAACTAATCATTAATACAGCTATAAAATGCGCGCTCGACGTAGCAAACACAGCGTCCCGTGCAATAAATTTCAGTGTTTTGCTACGCAGACATGCCTTGCTCTGGGTATCTGGTTTTAAACAAGAGGTACAAAATACCATCCTTAATCAACCTTTTGACCAAGAGCACCTTTTAGGCCCTGCAGTAAACACATCTTTGGAAAAGATAAAAAAGGACACAGAAACTGCCTAGTCTCTGGGAGCTCTACAGTCACCTTCTAACAGAGGCTCCTTTCGGCGTTCCTTCTATAGAGCACGCTCCAAAACAAATACAACAAAACACCCTTCCTCATTCGTCAAAAGTCCCAACCAGGGCTCCTTTTTCAGAGGATACATTAGAGGGGATTACAGGGGAAACAACAACAAGGGCAGAGGCAGGGGTAATAACACCCGCAGCTCCCCTAATACCAAACAGTGACTTCCCTGCCCCATCCCACTCCTGTTGGGGGGCCCCATCTCACAGTTCCTGCCTGTCTGGAATTCGATCACACAGACATGTGGGTAAGACAAATTATCCAATATGGTTATAACCTGGAACTCGCTTCTACCACTCCCAACATACCCCCCAAACAGCATCCAATGTCATCAGAACATATGACGCTTCTCAAAGAAGAGGTTGTTGCACTATTACAAAAACATGCAATGGAGCCGGTTCCCTTGCCTCATAAAGGCACAGGGGTCTATTGCCTCTATGTCCTAATTCCAAAAAAGGACAGCTCTCTCAGGCCAATACTGGACCTCAGACCGCTCAACTTCTACATCCAATCAGACCACTTCCACATGGTCACTTTAAAACAAGTGCTTCCACTACTTCAGCAAGGCGACTTTCTCTCCACTCTAGATCTAAAGGACGCCTACTTCCACATTTCTATTCATCCTGCTCACAGGAAATATCTCCAGTTTGTGATAGATGGGCAACATTACCAGTTCAAAGTCCTACCATTCGGGATCACCACGGCACCCAGAGTTTTCACTAAGTGCCACGCAGTGGTTGCAGCCCATTTGCGAAGACAGCAGATTCATATCTACCCTTTTCTGGTCGACTGGCTTATAAAAGCAAAGTGCCACAACAGCTGTGTTCAACACACACTCTGTACAATACAACTGCTTCACAGTTTGGGATTCACAGTAAATCTGGGCAAATTCCATCTCCATCCGTCCAGAATACAACAATATCTAGGAGCTACACTAAATACTTCTACAGCCCTAGCATATCCCAACCCAGTCAGGATAACAGCTATACAAACACTAGTTCAAAGATTTCAGCCACAACAATCAATCAATCAATCAATCAGAGCATTTATATAGCGCACTACTCACCCGGAGAGTCTCAAGGCGGAGGGCCTGGGTGACCGTCTTCCTGGTCTCGGTGGGGATCCGCCGGAAGATCTTACGTAGCATGCGTAGGATGTTGAAGCACGACGAGGAGACGGCGTTGACTTGTCTGGTCATGGAGAGGGAGGAGTCCAGGATGACGCCCAGGTTGCGTGCGTGGTCTGTTGGTTTGGGTGCGCTGCCTAGGGCGGGGGGCCACCAGGAGTTGTCCCAGGCGGAGGGTGAAGATCCCAGGATGAGGACTACCGTCTTGTCCGAGTTCAGTTTCAGGCGGCTGTTCATCATCCACTTGGCTACGTCTGTCATCCCTTCGTGTAGGTTGGCTCTGGCGGTGGCGGGGTCGTTGGTGAGGGAGAGGATCAGCTGGGTGTCGTCGGCGTAGGAGATGATGTTGAGGTTGTGTTGGCGTGCGATGGCTGCGAGGGGGCTCATGTAGACGTTGAAGAGGGTTGGGCTGAGCGAGGAGCCTTGAGGAACGCCGCAGATGACTTCGGTGGCTTCTGATCTGAACGGGGGGAGGCGGACTCTCTGTGTCCTTCCGGCGAGGAACGAGATGATCCATTCCAGAGCCTTCTCCTGGATTCCGACGTTGCTGAGGCGCTGCACTAGGGTACGGTGGCAGACAGTGTCGAAGGCCGCGGAGAGGTCTAGGAGGATGAGGGCCGCTGTTTCTCCGTTGTCGAGCAGGGCTCGGATGTCATCGGTGGCTGCGATCAGGGCGGTCTCGGTGCTGTGGTTGGCTCGGAAGACAGACTGCGAGAGTTCGAGGGATCCGTTTGTCTCGAGGAAGGCGGCCAGCTGCTTGTTGACACTCTTCTCGATTACTTTTGCAGGAAACGGGAG
The DNA here is from genome assembly GCF_964261635.1 of Lissotriton helveticus. NCBI lineage: Eukaryota > Metazoa > Chordata > Amphibia > Caudata > Salamandridae > Lissotriton > Lissotriton helveticus. Next base: position 740,393,941 of record NC_136065.1, on the reverse strand, counting down.
CAGCGAGATGGGCGGTAGTTCTTGAGGTCGGTGGGGTCGGCTGATGGCTTCTTTAGTAGAGCGCTGAGTTCGGCGTGCTTCCAGCTCTCCGGGAAGGTAGCGGTGTCGAAGGAGGTGTTGATGATGTCCCGCAGGTGGGGTGCGATGACAGCGTCGGCCTTGTTGAAGACGTGGTGGGGGCAGGGGTTGGTCGGAGATCCGGAGTGGATGGAGTTCATCGTGCGGACGGTGTCTTCGGTGCTGAGCGGGGTCCAGACGCGGAGGGTGGTGGTGGGGTGCGGTGGTTCAGTCGTGGCGTGCCTCGGTTGAGTGCTGAAGCTGTTGTGTATGTCCGCGATCTTGTTGTGGAAGTAGGAGGCGAGGGAGTTGCAGAGGTCTTGTGAAGGGGTGATGTCGTTGTTACCGGCGTTGGGGTTGGAGAGCTCTTTAACGATGTTGAAGAGTTCCTTGCTATTGTGTGCGTTGTTGTCCAGTCGTTCCTTGAATGCAGTTTTCTTGGTGGCGTGGCTCAGTTGGTGGTGTTTTCGGGTGGCGAGCTGGAGGGCAGTCATGTTGTTCGGTGTTGGGTCTCTGCGCCAGGCTTTCTCGAGGGCTCGGCAGTTCTTCTTGGAGCTCTTGAGTTCGTCGGTGAACCATGGGGCTTTCTTGCTGCCGGGTCTGCTAGGCGGGATCTTCAGCGGGGCGAGGTCGTCTGCGCAGTTACTGATCCACTTCGCGAGGTTGGTGGCTGCCTGGCTTGGGTTCGTCGCGCTGGTGGGTGGGTTCATGCTCAGGGAAGTCGCGAGCTGGTCGGCTGTGATCTTGTTCCAGCTTCTGCGTGCAACCTGTTGCTGGTGGTGGTGGATCGTGGTCCTTCTGAAGCTGAAGTGTACGCAGCTGTGGTCCGTCCAGTGGAGTCCGGTGGCGTGGCTGAAGGTGATGTCCTTGCTGGATGAGAACACGGGGTCGAGTGTGTGTCCGGCGTAGTGGGTGGGGGTGGTCACCAGCTGCTTGAGTCCGAGGTTTGCGAGGTTGTCCAGCAGGGTGGTGGTGTTGCGGTCGTTGTTGTTCTCCAGGTGGAAGTTGAGGTCCCCGAGGAGGATGTAGTCAGCGGAGGGGGTGGCGTGCGGGCTGATGAAGTCGGCGATGTCTTCGCTGAATTGTGTGCGTGGTCCCGGGGGTCTGTAGATGAGGGTGCCTCTGAGGGTCGTGTTGGGGTTGATGTGGATCTGGAAGTGCAGGTGTTCGGCGGGTGCGAGGGTGTCGTCGGTGTTGGTCGTGATGCGGATGGTGTTCCTGTGGATGATGGCGATGCCTCCTCCTGTCTGGTTGACGCGGTCCCTCCGGATGATCTTGTAGCCGTCCGGGATGGCGATGGCGATGTCGGGCGCTGAGGAGGCGTTCATCCAGGTTTCCGTGAGGAAGGCGACGTCTGGGGCTGTGGCGTCGAGCAGGTTCCAGAGCTCGACGGCGTGTCTGTGGACGGAGCGGGTGTTGAGCAGGATGCACTTGAGGTGGTTGCTGCTGGTGCTCGGCTTGGTTGGTGCTGGTGTGGTGTAGGGCCGGATGCAGGTGAACTTGCAGGAGTGGCAGCAGAAGGGTCCGTGGGTGCGTCTCGGGGTGGCTCGATAGCAGGTTCGACCGGCGTTGAGTGCGTGGAGTTCGGTGGCATCGTAGGTCCGGCGGGTGGGCTGGTGTCTTCGGGAGCCAGGGGTCCTGGCACTGGGCGCGGTCCAGGCGCGGACGGGCGCAGACGGGCTTACCTTTGGCGCGCCTTCGGCACACAATCGGCGCGCCTGCTGCGCGTGAGCACGGTCGCCATATATGGCGAAGTGCAGGGAAGAGGAGCAGCTGGGAGGCGGGAGCGGGGAGGGTACAGAAGGAAAGCGGGCGTGTCCACACTCCCGGCGGCGGGAAGTGGGGAGCGGGGCGGGTGGGCGCAGGGGGCACTGCACAGGGGGGGACAATAACACGAGTAAAAGGAGCAAAATGGGAATAAAAACGGTTACAATACAATTACACTGAAAAAACAGAACAGCAAGGAAATACGGGAACCACGAGCGACGGCGGGGGGCGTGGCCAGGAGAAGGAAGGCTCAGCGAGGCTGAGAGCAGCGGCAGGCGGGGGGCACACGCGACAGCTGGTGGCCGTGCGGCGCGGGGGTGTCCTAAGATTACACTACACGAGTGTTCATGCAACTAATAGGGATGATGGCCTCTTGCATTTTTCTCGTCCCTCATGCAAGACTTTAAATGCATCCATTACAAGAGTGCCTGGCACATCAGTGGAACCAGGCTCAAGGTCAGCTGACAGATCTGGTGTTGGTAGGCGACCACACCCATCACTCTCCGCAATGATGGAACAAACAGAACCTTTCCAAAGGGCGGTCGTTCCTCGAGCCACTTCCACAGATAGTGTTAATAACAGATACATCGCTCACCGGCTGGGGAGCTCATCTTCAAACCCATACCATTCAAGGTATCTGGACCCCCCAACAAAAACAATTTCACATAAACTTCCTGGAATTATTAGCAATCTTCCTAGTGTTGAAATCTTTTCAACTCCACCTTCTAGGCAAAGCTGTCCTGATTCGTACAGACAACATGACAGCAATGTATTACATAAAAAAGCTAGGGGGGCACACTCCCTACAGCTATCACACCTAGCTCAAAGCGTATGGAGATGGGCCATTCCACAAAAAATATACCTCCTGGCAGAACATCTACCAGGGGTACACAATCAAATAGCATATATGCTCAGCCGTCAAGCACAACAGATCCACAAATGGGAACTTCACCCTCAAGTTCTTCTTCCATTCTTTCGCATGTGGGGACTCCCAGAAATAGATCGGTTTGCCACACACCAAAACGCAAAATGCCCAAACTTCAAAACCAGGTATCCACACCTATTGTCCAGAGGCAATGCGCTATAGATAAATTGGTCAGGCAAATTTGCCTACGCTTTTCCGCCTCTCCCACTCATTCCATTAGTGGTGAAGAAACTCAAACAACATTCCCTCGCAATCATCCTAGTTGCTCCATCATGAGCAAGACAATCATGGCTCACAACTCTATTGGAACTATCAGTAGTACCACATCAAAAGCTACACCTCTCACCCAAACTTCTTACTCAGAACCATGGAGAGATAAGATACCCAGATCCCAATAAACTCGATCTGGCTCCTGAAATCTTATAGTTTGGCTACCTTAATCTCCCGAAAAAAACTACGACGTATGTAGGGTCTAAGGGAATATTTTGAGACCTGGCGTTGATATACTCCTCATTCACAAGCTAAATACATTCAATAATATCCACGGGTCTAAGCAGACTGTTTGAACCACAAAAGACCTATAAACAGTAACCATTAACCTATATACCTCTAGCAGACTACAGAAGGAAAAATCCAATAAAAGGACGGATTCCTATCACTCACCAATGGTGACATGCTTTATCATCTGGGTCTCCTCCTAGTGTCACACTAGTGGCACTAAGGGCTACAATCCTTTCAAAGGAAAGGAGAGCTCGCAGATGTTTTTTGAAAAGCTATACAAATTTAAACGATAAAACGCTGTGTTTAGACCTACAGATGTAAGTAATCGATTAGTGTGGGAGTGCTAGGTGCAGTTTTCAACAAATAACTGTCTGAATAGGCAGACTGTTGTTTTGCACTGTTTTTAGGTTTGACCTTTGAGAGATATTAATAAAGTTTTTTTTCTCTCAGCGGTCAATTTTAATTCACTATTTCACAGTATCTTCGCACTGCACCTAGCACCCCCACGCTGATCGATTACTCGCATCTGTATAGTCTTTGCAAAAGTGTACAATCTGCAGCTCATATGCCTCGAAAAAAAAAATGCTACTTACCAGTATGCATCTGTTCTTGGGATGTAGAGCTGCAGAGTTGTTCACGCCCACCCACCTCCCCGGATACCTATATCTGTTCCAGTATTATCTTACTTAGGTACATCACGCATGGACATCTTTCTTTTTCTCACTACTCTATCTAATCCTAGTGGCAAAAACAATGTAACGATGGAGCTGAAGCCCATGCATACTGTCGAACGAAGGAGCAGTCACCAACCTCATGACTACAAGACTTCTTCGAAGACAAAAACACCATGCAGACATCCGCGCCCAACACCAGATGGCGATCTATGCAAAAGTGTACAACTCTGCAGCTATAAATGCCAAGAACAGATGCATACTGGTAAGTAGCATTTTCCTTATTAGACTACAAAGGTGTCACACAAAAACAACATGGAGAACACGCAGGGTTTTGTAAAGCCCATCTTTGATTCGAATGGGCCTTAACAGGAAATGTGTGTGTTTCAGAACTAAAGTCCTATTACAGAACTACAGTCACATTAAAAAACATGCAATTTTTTTGCACTCTGTATCTGAACCTTAAGTCTGTACATTTGTGTTGTTTCGTGCTTGTTTGCTGGTCTGCAGCTTTATCACCACATGTTTGTTGTTTTGTTAATACATATAATATTTTACACACCACCAGCGTACGTCCCCCAATGAACCTGTGTGAGTTTATAAACTCCACATTCCGTTTCAGTAACAACGCAAATTGCACAGCGACATTGCAGTGACTTTCGGAGGATCACTTGTTCAAACTGTGCAAGGAGGTTCAAGCTCTTTTTTGACAAAAGAGCCATAGAGAATGCTAATTTCTAACTATAAAGTCCTTGAAACCTATGTTGTTTTTCAGTGAATTTCAATGTTTTTTAAATGCTAGTTTCTAATTATAATGTTCATTAAACCTATAGTTTTTTCAGTGATTTTAAATTATCATTCCATTTCCAACCTGGTGAAAACTGCTGATATCGCCAGTTTTCCATTGATCGCTTCTGCAAAAAAATTTGACACAAATGAGAGCAACAACTAATGCTAATGATATGCAGAGTAGGCGTTTCCATGCAAAAATACCCCGAAAATACCACTTCCCGATATTTTCAACAACCAGTCAAATCTGCGATGCGATCCAAAACCAGCTGAAAAGCCGCGTTAGCAGTAAAAATGTAACATTTGCCCTTTACTGGTGTAAAGCAGAATGACCACCTACAGTATGAAAGTATGAAAGGGAGCCCAGCCCAGAGCCACATCTAAAGACCAACACATCATAGAGCTACTGATCATGCAACTCCGACACCCAAGAAGGCCACAAAACCCAGCACCCCCAGGACCTCCCCCCCCGGACCTCCCCTACTACGACCGAGGCAGCGCAGATCAGGACAGTGGAGCATTCCAAAATGACATGGCCCCTCAGCCGCACAATAGTTGAATGTTGGGAGATGTGGGAACCAAGTATGTGTGAAGGACGCAAGTCACCCATCAATAACAATGCACACAATGCCAAGTGTGGCAGTGATGTGCTGTATAGACCTCACTATGCCGAGCACAGACCTCTCCATGTGTGCTTGTAGTGTTGTGGACAGTGGACGCAACCATGTTACCTCAGGTAGTGGGGAAGATCTCGATCATGTAGCTGTGTCGTCCTCCCCTGGAAGCGGAAGAGGAGTGGGCTGGTCCAACGTACGCCACTCCAGCATAGGAGTATGAATAAATAGGCCGGGGCTGTGGGTGTGGTTCACTTCTGGGAAGGCCAACGCGTCTGCCAGAGTGTCGGTCCTCACCCTGCCTTGAGGCCGCCACCATGACCGCCGGCTTCCTCGACACTGTCCCCCGCGAACCCAGCAGCACAGCACCGCAGATTTTATGTTTTTTCAGACTACTGCCTTCGATGTACACTGCGGACAGCAGGGCTCGCAATTCAGATCAGGTCTCGATTGCAGATGACGCGGCCCGCCCGGACCACGCATCATCGCACGGTGTGCACACACTGAGTGCTTCAGGTGCCACTAACTCAGTGCACTACAAGTCATCATCATGTACCCTTATTAAGGCAAAATTCATTAGACAAAAGACATTGCTACCAGTGTGGCCCGCCCGGACCACGCATCTTCGCAGGCTCCACACACGCTGGTTGCTTCAGGTGCCACTAACTGTGCAGCTCAACTCAACGCCACGTGGCTGTGGGCCCTTGCTGACCGCTGCCTCCTGCCTACACTGGGGTCATCAGGGCTCACAATTATAATTGAGTCTTGATTCATTAATTGCAGAGTCCAGTAGGCAACTAAGTATAATGTCCCTAAAACCTACATAATATCCTTTTAGTATCCTTGCTTCAAGAACTTGTTTTATATCAGTTATAGCTTTACTACAATGACAAATTCATCTTGCAAGTCCAAAGGGACACTGAATGGCAGTCTACACTGCAGACAGCAGAGTTCACAGTTCGAATTTAGTTTTGATTTATTTATTGCAGAGTGAACTGCACTCTGTCGTTGGATTTTCTCAAGAGAAAGTGACAAAAAGCATTCCTCAATGTCTTTGCTGACTACTGCCTTCGAGCTACACTGCGGATAGCAGGGCTCACAGTTCAGAGTCGCAATTGCAGATGACGCAGTCCAGTAGGCAAGAGACATTGCTCCCAGTGCGGCCCGCCCGCACCACTCATCATCGCTGGCTGCGCACACGCTGAATGCTTCTGATGCTCCTACCTCAGTGCACCACACCTCATGGACCCTTTATAATACAATCTTTTGTGTATGATTTTAGATTTGCTTCCCGTACCTTAGTGCACCACAAGTCATGGACCCTTTACGATAGAATATTTTCTGTGTTATTTCACATCTGGTGCCCCTACCTTAGTGCAGCACAAGTCATGGACCCTTTATGATTGAATCTTTGTTTGTGATCCGATGATTACTGTTGTACTTGTTGCCAGCACCAACCATTCCCTGAGGGCTGGCTTACACTCACCCCACACGCATCCATCACAGACGTCACTGGATATGTGACTTCGGTAATAAAAAGGAGTTGAGCGCACGTGCCCGTACCCAGTTCCACTATCTATCTAACTGTGTCCGTGTGTTCATTATGTATGCATGATGCTGCCCCTGGGCCCTACCACATTACATTGTGCTTTGGACAGCGTATGCAACCATGTTACCTCTGGCAGGGTGGAAAACTTTGGTTTTTTAACTTTGTCTCGGTCATTGTATAAGTACGTAGGTAGAGACTGGATCATTAGAGTACTGCAAGGAGAGTGTATAGTGAATTTATAAGTGTTTGGGGAATGACGGAGTGATTGTATGAGTACATATGACACCAGAGCACGAGCTTGGCTTTAATTGCCTGCCCTCCATGTACAAAAACTGAAACTTCAACTATGCATGGCCCTGTATTGCTACAGCTGCAACACTCCACTGAATGTGCAATAAACATTCATATCCACACAGATGTGTCATGTTGACCATCTTTCATGTGTGGAAGTATGGATGAATGTAAGGTCAGTGATTCCCCGTACCTTCTATGTTGACCACGTTGTGGTACTTGGGTCACAAAGTGACACTTTGGCACTTGCGACCTGGGTGATGGCAGCACTACAACAGGGACACCTGCATCAGTTGATTCCTCATACAACCCAGGATGGAACCACGCCCATAGCTCCGGAGTCATTCTTCACAGCCTCATGCAGCACTGGCATAAGCCAGAGCAGCACACTCCGCTTACGCTTACAGGGAGGGACGACAACACTACATGGCCCATGTTTTCATTGCAGTGACCTGCTGGACGCAGGCCAAGTTGTCAGTACGCCACAGCTACTCCTTCACAGCTGGTATACACCCACACCACACCCATCCAGCACAGGCGTCACTGGACATGTGACCCTGCCAATAAAAAAGTCCTGGCGCACGTGCTCTACGCCATTTGAGACTTGCTGGCACCAGAAGCACTGCGGCCGGCAGAGGCATACCGCTGTGGGACGGTGACTTTTGAGCCACTGAGGTAGGAGCACCGTAAGTGCTGAGCAGCCTGCGATGCTGCCCCATCCCTGCGGTCCTGACATGTCAGCTTTTTTATGCTCTGCTGGACGGCAGGGTAGGCCTAAGCCATCAAACAGCGGGGGCCTACCACCACATGGCGTGGCATCGCTTGTCACAGAGTGCCACGGCAAGAGCTAAGGGGGTGTGCAGGCTGCGATGATGCGTGGCCTCGATACACCATCCTTGCAATCAAGACACCCTTTAAATTGTGAGGAGGTTGCTTTGTACGTGGTGGACACTCTTCGACACACGGCGGTGGCGAAAGGTGAGCAGTGAGGCCTGGGTGCGCAGGGCGGGCGTTCACCTCTGGGCAATGGGAGTGGATGCTGTGCAGCAGGTGGGTGCGCAGGGGCGGGACAGTAATAAAACAGACCACTGCCACCGCTGGTACAGAGTGAAATCTTGTTTGCCCGAAGGGTTAGCTGGGTGGGCCAGCGCAAGAAGGACATCAAGGGCGATTGTATCCTGATCAATTTCAGGGACTGCCAGGTTGTTAAATTCATATGCAATTGGCAGTCGATAAGGGCTGTCTCACAGATAAGGTCCCTTTCCCTAACCTATTTTTACCCCCCTCTTCCACTTTATCCTTTTTTAGATAGTTGGGGCCAACGTGGACTAAGTAGGGATTGTTTATCTCAGGTGGGAAGACAAAACACCAGCCATGCCAATTATGCGGCTCCATCTTCTTTTGTCCTCCCCCTAAATAATAGGTTCAGTACCTTGGACCATGTTGACTGACTGACTCGGTGCAGTCAAGTCCAACGATCAGATGAGGGAGACACGCACAAAGTCCAGTTAGTGCCATTGAAGAGGGCGCAATCAGTTGAGCTCAATGATAGGGGAGTTAACGATGATAGTAAGGGGGCTACAACCCACAATCCAACTGGAATGGCAGGGAATTTGCAAATGATTACCGCTAACCAGGGAGAAGTTACCCGCCCATCGTACTCTATAGGAATTAACATGGGCCATGAAGAGGTGGTGTATAAAAACCCATTGTTGAGAAGCATTGATCGGGTTCAAATAGAGGATGTTGAAGGGGAAATAGCGACCCAGTATGACTCTAGACCTGAAATTATGGAATTACAGAGAACTAGTGCAGCTCCCACACCTGGGTTGAGGATACTATCATGGAATATAGCAGGTCTCAAAGCAAAAATGGACATCCCTGAGTGGGGGGAATTTATTGACTCGTATGAGATCTCTCTATTCCAAGAGACTTGGGCCCTGGAGTCGATGCACAGATCCGGGTTTGCCACCTACAGTAAACCGGCCACTCAGGGGCCAAGAGGCAGGCCTTCCGGAGGATTAGGTATCTGGGTCGCCATACATCTTGGCTGCTTAGTTAAGCTGATAGATACCCACACCCCCGATATTCTATGTGCTGTCCTTTCCCTCAATAATTCCCCCAAGCTGGCAATTATTAATGTATATTCACGTCCCGTTAAGCACGGGTAGACTGCGGAGGCGTTGGACTGCCTGACTGCCTTCCTCACCATGATATCCAATCAAACCTTTCTTATCATTGGAGGGGACTTTAATTCACATTTTGCGCCTTTAAATGGCCTATCTAGTCCCATAACGAGTGACGAAGGCGCCTCGTGGGGAATTCCAGCATGTAATCATTATCCTCTGAGAGCCTGGACCCTTTTAGCTCTGGAAATCACCACACTAACTCTGACCCACTCGCTGAGAGCGTGCAATGGCAGATTATTTGAGGATAACCCAGGGAAACACACATTTGAAAGGAATGGCAAGGCGTCCGTAATAGATTATATTCTGGTGAAGGTGGATATTTGGCACAGGATAGTGAATTTCAAAGTTCAGTGTCGCCCTGAAAGCGATCATAACCCCTTAATCATTACTCTTGATTGGGGCAACTCTGCAGCTGGGAATGCTGACCTTCCCCAGCCAACGTCAAACTTAATTACTGCCGAGGGTGGGAGAAGAATACGTTGGGCAGCCTTTGCACAATTACCTGAGGCAAAGGCTTTGCTCTATAAATCGATCCTTTCCTTCCTGGAAAAGGCTAGCCTTATTGGCGATAGATGTAATGATAGTAAGTGTTTAGAGGAGCTAGGGGCAAATCATCAGGACTTGGCTGGAATACTGGCTGAGTTTTTTTATAGTTCTACTAAGAAAAGGAAGGAAGACAATAGCAACAATCCTTGGTATAACCGGGCATGTAAAGAAGCAAGGACTGATTTGATGACTAAATTACGTGAGGGGGATGTCCCATCTATTAGGGAGGCTAGGGCTTCTTTTAAAAATATTATTTTAAATGCAAAATCTGAATGGGAGATAGAGATATGGCAGTCTATTAAGAGAGCCCTCGATGATAGGGATACAAGAGGGTTCTGGAATTTGGTTAGAACAGGCAACCCAGATGGTAAGAATGCAATTGAGCTAAATCTTTGGGAGGAAGTTTGGCGATCCCACTTTGAAAAATTATACTCAAAGTCTCAAGAGGGGTCTGCCGTAGTGGGGCCACCTGTGATCGATCTCACTTATGTTTCATCCACCGACATTCCCCCTTGTTCCCTGGGTGAGGTATCAATGGCCTTAACCAAAGTCCTTCCAAATAAGGCTCCGGGACTGGATAGGGTCCTAGGTGACCTATACAAATCTGAGCAGGTTGTATGGGTTGCCTATCTGAGGTCTCTTTCAATGCAATCCTCCAGGGTCCGACACCCCAAACGTGGGCAGGGGCTGAGATCATTCCAATATTTAAAAAAGGTTGTCCTCTAGAACTGGCTAATTATAGACCTATTAGCCTGATTGACGTATCGCAAACTCCTTTTGCGCACGTCCTCTTGGAAAGACTACAGACCTGGATTGACGACCATAATATATTGACCCCCCTCCAAGCGGTATTTAGATAAAAAACCTCAACCATAGACCAGTTGTTTCGTCTTCAACTGATCTATTGGAAAACTATCACCTTGGAGGGAGGATCACTTTACTTAACATTTGATGACCTCAAGTCGGCATTCGATCTGGTTGATCGAGATCAGCTGTGAGCCCTCCTTCTAGAAATGGGGGCTCCGGTCTACTTGTGCAATCAGTTACGAAACCTCCATGCAGACACCTTTGCCAAAATTAGGTATGGGAATAGAGGGGGAACTCTCTGCTCCGATCCCCGTAGAGAAGGGCGTAAGACAAGGTTGCATCCTCGCTCCAACACTTTTTTCCCTTTTCCTAAATGGGTTAATTGTTGATCTCTTGGAGGTTAAGGATATAGATTCTCCTAAACTTGCAAATCGCAAAATGCCAGCACTTATGTTTGCGGATGACACGCTGCTCCGATCAAAAACACCAATGGGGATGCAGCGTGTCATTGAGGCATTTGGCTCTTTTTGCAAGAAAAGGAACCTTGAGGTGAACTTAAAAAACAAACAAATATATGGTCTTCCATGCAGACACTACTGATTGCCCACATCCCAAATTAGATTTAACTGCCCTTGAGAGAGTACCTGTTTTTGATTATTTGGGGCTTACCCTAAACGATACCATGATCTGGGGCCCACAGACCTCAAAGGCGAATTTAAAACTCACTCAGGTCAGTGGGGGCATCTTAAAAATACACAGGAGTTGTGCATCAAAGGTTATTGGCCCCCCTGTAGAAATTTTTAAACTACAAGCAAGGGGTGCCTCCCTGTATGGTGCGGAGCTTTGGGGCCATTCTCATTCTTATACTAAAGGATTGAGAACTACTGAGAATAACTTTTTAAGACGACTATTGGCTCTCCCTAATAGTACCCCCCTAATCCCTCTACGGATGGACCTAGGCATTCTCCCTAGCGCTGAAGTGATTGCCTCTCGTCCACTACTTTATTGGCGACGGCTTTGGAGCACCCCTGAGCTGGCCAATTATAGAGAGGAATTAAAATCAGTTATGTGTATTCTAGGGGCAGGGAAAATCCCTTGGCTATCCTACATTCGGAAGACCTTCCGCCAAATCGGAAGGAGTGATATGTGGTCTTCACCTGAGGAGTCATGTTCTGCCACCAAACAGTCGCTAAACTCTGATATAAAAGAATTTCATCTTATGTCCAATTTAGGGTGATACAGTCATCAAGTTTAACCTCGAGGTTCCTTGATGCAAAATCACTCTATAAAATGGAGCCGGCCTTAGATCTTATACAACCATCCCTAGCAAAGAAACTGTTCCTCCAATTTAGACACGGGACACTCCCACTTTATGTATTTTCTAACAACTGGCATGGAGCTAATAGACTATTATGTCCCGGGTGTAATGAGTCTGAAGAATCAGAGGCCCACGTGATCTTTTTTTGCCCTGCTTACAAGGTTGCAAGATCAAAGTGGGTTCTTCAACTCTGTAGGAATTTTGGATTCAGGAACTATAGAGATGTTCTTAGGCTACTTAAGTATGACACACACACCCTGTCTTTGTTGCTGCTATACCAAAGTTCCTTTTGGCAATGTGGTGTAAGCGCAGATGTTTGGTGAAAAATTAAGGCTAAGATAATGACTTTCCCGTTCTCTATGTTCCCAGATTTTAACAAATACAAAGTAATGTTTGTTTTTAACTGTGCCTTTTGGTCTATTTATTTATATTCTTAAAGAAATGGCCCATGTGATGTATTCCCCCTGAAGATGCGACCAGTTCCCCAACATTACTATCTGTCTTTTTACCCATTGTACCCTATGATTCTAAGGAAACATCATTCCGTTCAATTTTAATTGTCATTGTCCTTTAACTTCAAAGTATATTTTATTGTGTGTTTAACATTGAAACTGAGCTTTTATGGCAGCAATTGTCGAAATAAAGTTTTTTTAAATTGAATTGAATAAAAGCATGTGAGTGAGCTGGAGGGCGGCAGTACGTCCCGGCACGTGGTTGGAGACACACCGGTATTGGAAAGGTGAGAAGTGAGGCCTGGGTGTGCATGGGCGGGCAGTCACCTCTGGGCGGTGGGAGTAGATGGTGTGCAGCAGCCTGGATGCTCAGGGGCGGGACAGCGATGAAGGCGTGTGCAGTCATATGTACTCTGCCATTACTGATTCTATACTATGTTTCAGATGAGTGAGCTTGATGGCTGCAGTATGTACCGGCAAGTGGTTGGAGACACACCGGTGGCGGAAAGGTGAGCTGTGAGTGTTTTGTCCATCTCTTCCTTTCTCTCTCTCACACTCTCTCTCTTTCTTGCTCTTCCTCTCTCTTACTCTTTCTCTCTCTCTTCCTCTCTCTCTTTTTCTGTCTTCCTCACTCACTCTTTTCTTTCTTTCTTTGTCTCTTCCTCTCCCTCATTCTTTCTCTCTCTCCTTTGATGGGCGCATAATACACAATATTATCTTGCTTTTTGTCTTGCAGACTGTGATTCACAGATTGTAGACCCACCTGCGATGATGCGTGGCCTCAATACACTATCCTAGCAATCAAGACCCCCTTTGAATTGTGAGCTTGGCTAGATCGTGTGTATGCCACGGCTGAGGAGGTTGCTTCCGCACGTGGTGGACCCTCTTCGACACACGGCAGTGGCGAAAGTTGAGCAGTGAGGCCTGGGTGCGCAGTGGCGGGCAGTCACCTCTGGGCAGTTGGAGTGGATGGTGTGCAGCAGCCTGGGTGTGCAGGGGCGGGATAGCGATTAAAAGCGTGTGCAGTTGGAGACACACCGGTGGCGGAAAGGTGAGCTCTGAGAGTTTTGTCCGCAGTGTCAGAACTTACTCTCCCTCTCCATCTCTTCCTTTTTCTTTCTCACACTCTTTCTCTCTTTGTTCCTCTCTCACACTTTCTCTTTTCCTCTCTCTCTCTCTCTCTCTCTCTCTCTCTCTCTCTCTCTCTCTCTCTCTCTCTCTCTCTCTCTCTCTCTCTCTCTCTCTCTCTCTCTCTCTCTCTCTCTCTCTCTCTCTCTCTCTCTTGATGGGCGCATAACACACAATCTTGTTTTACCTTTTGTCTTCCAGGTTGTGATTTACAGATTGGCAAGGAACGATGACACACCATGGTTGTACCTACTTTTATTTTGTTGTTTTGTGTAAATAAAATGTTTTATATGTAAATCCATAGTTGACTATGATTCTCATTTGTCCAACCTCACATGCATCTTGAATTTTATAATTGTACGTAATCAGCGAATTTGCTACCTTACACATTTCGAAAGCTTGCTATCACATTTATTTGTGGGGGGTGGACGGGGGTGGGGGTCCCCACTCCAAACTTTTTTTTAAACTTTCATTTTCATTAATTTTCATCAATTTCTGTTTAAAAAGGGGAAGGGGCTGTGTGGCCCCCCTCTCAGGCCAATTCTGGCCCCGGGGACCCCATCCCCCAGGCCCTGCCCTCTCTGTTGGGGACAGTAGGGACAGCCCCAATGTCCCCACGGTCCCGCCGGCTCCCCAATTCCTACGGAAACCGGCATGGCTTTTGGGCAACGGGAGCTGCTAACATGCAGCTTTCCTTGCCCAAAAGCAATTCTCCTTCCTTTATTGAAGCGAGAAGAAGTGTTCCTCCTCTCGCTTCAACGAAGCAAACCAGGGTTTGCTATCACAGGGTGGAAGCCATGCTCCTGCCTTGTCATAACAAACAGAAATGTCCCGGGATGCACACCCCGGTACATTACAGGAGCCAGACCTGGGGAGTGGCGGTCCCTAGGGCCATCAAGCCCTCCAGGAGGGAGACCGCTCGGCCCTCCTCCCTCTATTTTCACAGCCCCAGGGAGGAGATGATTCCCGAGGCTTTGGGGGCCCGCGAGACCCACCCTGCATATTTAATTAAAGCCCCGGAGGGTGGCGATCCCCTGAACTTGGGGTGACCTCGAAGCCCCCCGAACAATTCTAAAACAAGCCCCCCTGGTCTGCAGGAGGCCCGTGTGCCCTCCCGCACCTAATTTACATGGGAGGTGGCCGTCCCCAGTGCTGCGGAGGCTGCGCAAGCCCCCAAAATATAATAGGATTGCCCCCGGAAACTGGCTCACCCGAGGGCTCATTTAAATGAAGGGGTGAGACCCCGCGTAATTTTTTTTTTTCTTTTTTACCATCCGGATTCGCGCACCCAGCGCGAATTCTGATGTTTTTTTTTTTTTTAACTAAAATTATTTTTATTTTTACGCCTGCGCATCCTTGTGGGACCCCCGTGAGCAGGACTAGGGAGTCAGGGTGTTTCTACTCTGCCCCCTTTAATTCTCTTTTAATATTTTTTCAACTGTTTTCTTGTATCAAGGTTCTACCTAGTCACGAGATGGCTGCCAACACTTCCTGGTTTAGAGTGTTTGCAGCCAATCACAGTGAAGCTCATAGTCGAGGCAGCCAATCACAGTCAATCGCCTGCTCGGGAGGGTGCACGAACTCACCGCTGCCCCAGATATAAAAAGTTTTATTTTTACATTTCTCAGCAACTACTGAACGGATTTACAAAAGACGCTTTCGGAATCAAGCACTACCTTTTTGTCAAATTTGGTGTCATTTTGTTCAGCAGTTAGAGCGGTAGCCTTGCCTAAAGTTTCCTATGGGAAAAAAAAAATTTCACTTTCATTTTTTAAATTTCTCATCAACTACTGAACAGAATTACACCATTTTAAAAAAAGGTCGCTTTCTGACCCAAGCTTTACCGTTTTACCAAATTTGGTGTCATTCCATTCAGCAGTTCGGGCTGTAGCCTGTAATAAAATTTCCTATAGGAATTAACATGGAGAAAACACTTTTTGGAACCCCCTTTTTTCTCAGCCCCCGCTTGACGAATCGCCCCCAAACTTTCAGGATAGGAGCTAACCTGGATAGACCTTTTTTTTCAGTGTGTATGTGCGTGTGTGTGTGTGTGTATATATATATATATATATATATATATATATATATATATATATATATATATGAGTGAAAGTTTTTCCGATCAGGTTCGGTCAAAGGAAAAGATAAGCCTCGCATTCTACGCTGACTGAAATTTCAAGGTTGTTTATTAGGCTGACGCGTTTCGAGCAAAAGCTCTTTATCACACGCCAAAGATTCACCGCCAATGATCACCATTTTAAACAGTGTATTTACAAAACATAGAGGTAGGACCATTGCATTTCATTAGCATAAACAAAATACTCAAATAATTCATTTGTAGAAGACAGACTCATTGCCCCTACGTAAATGAACAGAGTCAAAAAGTAAAAAAGTTGCTGCAATGTATACATTTAAACGTAAAAATACATTTATACATTTTGTAAACAATCATATCGGTTATTTTGAGCATTTTAGACAACTTAATTACATTGCCCATCAGGGTTATACATTTTGCAATACTCTTGTGTCTGTATAATGGAGGCCAAGTGGCCGTTACTCTGTGACTTTAAACCTCCTTTGGTTTACAGCAGCAATGGTTCATTAATATTTACTATTTACAAAAACAAAGAATAAAACTAAAAACAAAACCAGAATGGGAGGGATGTTTTCCAAAGTGTCCTGTACCCAATGAGACAAAACAGTGCTCATACTTGGGGAGGGAGGGTCGGAAGAGTGAGTGACGGCATGTGCCCGTCGTGTTGGGTAGGTGGAGGTTAACAGAGAAGTTATTTACCAAAAAGAAAAAGGGACGTTATTTATGATAAGATGCAGGCTAAGTTAGGTTGCTGGGGCAGGAGGGGTTTCATGTACACATGATGCGGGGGAAAAAAACCTGTAATCATGGTAGGAGATAAAGGAGGAAAAATCAAAAGGGGATCTACCCATTCTTGGGAGGTCTAGTGACCCTAGCAGGTACGAGGCCTTCCGTGAAAGTTTTCCAACCTGCTGACGCTGTGTTGCGGTGGAGAGCCCTCCCCGCCACACAGTATGTACAGAGAAATCATGTATCACTTATACAAGGCGAAGTAGAGTCCAGATATCTAAGTTATACTCATCCAATGTGGACTGAGAGTTCCTCGTCCTCATTAAGACCGAAGGGGTTCTTGGTGTCGAGGAGTAAGATGTACCTAGACTACAGCACTCACAGTTGTTTATCCCGGTTCCCCCCTCAGGGACTTGCTGCCACCCTGTCAACACCAAAGAAAGATAGACTATTAGCATTTTTATCATGATGTTTCAACCAACGTGTAGCAGTGGAGTAACTCGGATCACAATTTTTGATCGCCCTGATATGTTCAAGGATTCTCTTCTTCACAGGGAAGATCGTGCTTCCTACGTACATTTTACCACATGGAGAAACAATGGCATATACACAATAGTCAGAGTTACAGTTTATGAATCTGGATATGTCGCCTGTTTTGCCGGTATATATATGTGTATATATATATATATATATATGCACCAAACAATTCCCACCACTTCCGGCGTGCGGCGAGGAAGGAACTCAAACCACCACAGCAAGTCAGGCAAGATGCAGATTTTATTTGCGTTACTTCTCCAGCCTGCAACGACGCGTTTCGGGCTTCAAGAGCCCTTGATCACATTCAGCAAATATCGCGACCGTTAAAGTTTTATATGTTTTTTCTACATCAAAAGTACACACCCCCCTACACCACATGGTCAGTAGGTCACATGATTAATGAACATGATAAAAAGACTATCACACGGATACACGTCTTTCTTAAGGTAATATACAAAAAACTTTGAGTAAAATTCTCATTGTACTAACTGCTTAAATGCATGTTTAAACAATTCTATGGTATAGTGTTTTTTTAACTCACAATTGTAAGGCTATCCGATGTATATGACATCAGATTGAAAATAACAGGTTAAATCCATTTATGAAATTGTTGCCCGCTATGGGTCATTTTATACACAGCCTTAAAGAGATGTTTGTTTAGACCAACTAACATGTACCATATCAGAATTGAATCCTGTGATCATGTATTTAAAATAAGAAAAACATGTGAATACTGTTAAACCATGACCAATGACTAATTTTTCAACAAATTCCTACATAAAGTGCTTTTAGTGATAATGGTGCAAAAGGAAATTAATAAAAATTGTGTTTGACGTGCAAATTAATGATAACCAAACTGGTCAATTAAAATTCTATAGACATACATTTCTATATATATACATAAACATACAATTTCATAAGATCCATTATTACAATCAAAATTTTGTCAGTGTATATATACATCTGGAATGAAGTCATATATTATATGTTATGTTTTATAAACAGTAAATGTAGACTATTTTTGAGGACATGAGAGAGTCATAGGAGTTGACCTGGCAGAGAAAATGAAAAGATTTGTAGCTGGGCTGAAGGTTCAATGCAATGGTAGCTACATATTGTGCTGAACTTGTAGACACAAAGATTTTCTATAGGTATGTGTACATATCCTCCGAGTTGTTGAGACCCCTAGGCCACTTGCTGTCTAGTTCCAATATAAACTTTGTCTCTAGCTGTCTGAGCTTTCTCTCTCTGTTTCCGCCGCGTTTAGATTTGGGAGCCGCAGCGATAACAAAGTAAGAGAGACAATTGATGTCTTTGTTGTGGCATTTAGCAAAATGCCTAGCCACTGGGTAGGAGGCATCATTATGAAGAATGGCCCTCAGATGTTGCAGGATCCTGACATGCACCTGTTGCTCTGTGCTTCCCACATAATTTAAACCACAGGTGCATGTCAGGATGTAGACAACAAAGTCCGTTTTGCAATTAAAATTCCCCTTGATGGACACAGGGGATGTGTTAAAAGGGGTCAGATATGTGGATTTGTTGCAGCCAAATTTGCAAGCCCGACACGTGGAACATTTTTTGAACCCCCTCATGGGTTGAAGCCATATTGTCGGTTTTCTGGTTTCTGGTGAACTTTTATCCAGATCATTGCCCATAGATCTTCCCTTTCTAAAGGTTACAGCAGGGGGGATAGATAGCCTCTCACCTAAAATACTGTCAGTGAGGACAATTGGCCAATGTTTTTGGATAATAGACCTGATTTTTCTCTCCTGATGTGAATAGGTCATGATCAGTCTGGGATTGTCACAGTTGGTATTTTCAGCAGTGGATTGGACCGAATTATCTTTGAACAGACTGCTTCTAGGTCGATCTTCTGCTCTAGTAATGGCTGTGTTGATGATTTCATTGCTATAGCCTCTTACCATGAGTCTTGTGCGCATGTTGTCAACACACTTCCTAAAGTCATCTTCATCGCTGCAAATACGTTTGAGTCTTAGGACCTCTCCGTACGGTATGCTAGCGATGAGGTGTTTAGGATGGGAACTGTTCGCATGCAAAGTAATATTGCCAGCGTGCTTTTCCTGTATAGGGTGCTCTGTAGGGAGTTGTTGACAATCCTTAACTTTACATCCAAAAATTCTATTTCGGAAGTATGGATGTGGGAAGTGAAAGTCAGGTTAAGGTTATTTTTATTGATGCTATCGACGAAACATTGTGCGGATGCTGTAGTACCGCGCCAGATGATGAAAACATCGTCGATGTATCGGAGATACAACATCATGTGTTGATCTATGGCTTGCCTGTATTCCTGTCTGAGGACCTGCTCCTCCCACCAGCCTACGTGTAAACACGCATAGCTGGGAGAAAAGCAGGCCCCCATAGCAACTCCCCTCCTCTGTTTGTATAAGATGTTATTAAACAGGAAAAAATTGTTGTGTAGGCACCACTCGATAAGCTCTACAATCACTTTGTTGTGCGCATACATTTCAATGGGTCTTGTGGCCAAGAAATGTTTAACTGCCGCTAATCCTTGTGTATGATGGATACTAGTGTACAAGGATTCTATGTCTAAGGTCATTAGACATAGATCATCCGACCAATCCACATGTCTGATTTTTGTAAGAAAATCCCCGGTATCTTTTACATAACTTGGGAGCAATTTAACCAAATCCTGTAGAAAAGGGTCGATGTATTGGCCAATGTTCTCGCTGGCACTGTTTATAGCAGAAATGATAGGTCTCCCAGGTACAGGTACCACCTGCTTATGTACCTTAGGAATAAGATACAAAACAGGTAGGACCGGGTGTTCCTTATATAAGAATTTACTTTCCTCATTGGAAAGCAAACCTTCTCTTCTCCATTGGGCTATCTTTTTCTGCACCAGTACTCTAGCATTGACATATTCTTTGGAAGTGGCTATTTGGTAACATTGTGCATTGCCCAGTTGCTTTTCAGCTTCCGCTATGTACTGTTTTTTAGGCCATAACACAAGGTTACCACCTTTATCGGATTTTTTTATCACGATATTGCAATTATCACCAAGTTTTTTAACCAATTTATTGTATGCAATTCTCCTAAACCTAGCACCACGGTGATGTTTATTCTTTTTAGTGCTAATATTCAACTGTTTGAGATCTCTTATAATCATATCATGGTAGGTGTCAATGGAGTCTTTTGGCATTAGGGGTACAAATTTAGATTTATTCCTAAAAGGACTCAGACCCGCCCCCTGTTGGACATAATTGATTTTTCGCAATCTGTCTTGGGTAGATGCATCAATAGGATCAAGAGGTTGACTGTTGGGCTCCTCTTCCTCAAGGAGATCGTGCATAGTTATTACCCCCCCCCCACGTCTGCAGCCTGTAAACATGGAGTTTCTTCACATTCATGCAAATTATTATCCGACACATGATTTTGATTTTTATCTATATATATATATAAAAACTAAAGTACTGAGACTTCAGCACAAACAACAATTGACAAACTTCTTGTTTACTTTCTTTAGTTTCTTTTATTCTTTCTTCAGTTGTTTCTTATCAACATAGCCAAACAGTCTTTTATACAGTAAGCAGCCACAGCAAACAGTCAACACGTGTTTCACCCTCCACTGTGCTTCTTTAGGGCTTTTACAAACACAAATTTAATATCAATTTTACATTTCTGAGGCCGTAAGTAATCATAATCCTATTTAACAACACTCTACATGTTATACAATACAAGAAAAAGGGATTTGAAAATCACTTCCTGACTACAAAGAGTACATACGCTGTACAGTTCTAAACCATCAGACACTTTGTCATAATAATAAACAATGTTAATAGTACAAATTCAAACAACATAAAATAAAAATAAACAGTAAGCTATCTCTTCTATATCCCAATAAGCCATGTGGCCTGTGATCCATTCTAATTATAAAGAGAACTCTATCCCACATTCTAATCTCGACATGAGCAAGGAACTATCAAATATGGAGGCCTGTTTATACTAATCAAAACTACTGTAGTTACCTTCCAACTCTATATCAAAGAATGCCAAGGTCTCATGCTTGCCTCGGGTTCTTTACAATTATTTCTGCAATTGTTAGTCTGCATGATAGAAAGAGGGGAGCATTTATAGAGGATGAAAGAGGACTGTTCTTCTGCTCTATTTTAGTTTTTAAAATGTATTTTTTTTTTTAATCAAAATGTTCGCACCTCAGGTTGTTGTGTTTGGCGTTTACCTAATCCTAATTTCATCCCAAAGTTTTTTTCATCCCTGTAAATGTTGTTTTTTAGTGATCATGTTCCCCTTGATGCAGGTCTGGAATAGGAACAGAGTTGCAATATATTAATTATATCCCCAGAATTTTGTACTTTGATTGGACATTTTTAGTAGCAGAATAGGCACCATGAATCCCCTAGATGTAATTTATTATATCTTGTGTTCAATTACCCATGCCACTTCTGGGCGCTTAAAGAATATATATTGCCAGTTTCAACCTAGAAAATAGCCTTCAATTTCACATTCTTACAGAGCATGTTTTGTTAATTGAGAAGGCTTCTCTAGTACTATTTCGCCTCTGCTACTAAAATCCCTTCTTGGTGCCCCTGTTGGAATTCTGTTTAGTAAAAAATCCCATAGTTCCGGGTGTGGCCTGAGGCGTCAATATGGCGGTCGCACTCTAAGAGTGCTCCTGACCCCGCCGTCATCCGCCTCGCATCCTGCAGACATCAGCACCCATTCATCTCTCCTACCTTGTCGCTGTGTGTCCCTTGGTCTGTGGCACTGCCTGCTGTGTCTCCGGTGCCGGCGAGGGCCTCTAAAGTCATCCGGTGCCCGCGGCCTTTTGTGGCCTCCTTGTCTCCGCAGGGGCTGCCCCCCTGCTGGCGGGGCCCGAGAACCGCCGGAGTTAGTGAAAAGGGAGACTGAGTGTTTTGGCGACATCTGCAGCAACCCGAGCCGCATCTGCGGCGCTTACCCAGTCGCAGCCCTGCACTCGGAGGGCGCCATGGAGAGTTCGGCCAGCGAAACAGCTGGCGTCTGAGGAGAGGCTTTGGCAGCGGCAGAAGAGGCCTGTTAAGTACCGGTACCGGACCGGCCTTGGGTGCAGCGCGGTGAACCGGATTCCCGACATCCCCCACTCATCCGGATGTACGGGAAGCAAACGAAATGCCGATTTTATGTCGCATTTCGCCATCCCTGCAGTTGTGTCCGCGGTCACCACAAGTGACCATGCACGTCAACTGAGAAAAAAGAATGAGCCTGTACTGCCCGACGTCATTCCAGGGCACCCCCCCATTGTCTCCACAAACAACTCTGGCCCTGGCCAATCTGGAAACGGGCCTGCCATCTTGCCTTCTCACACCTCTTTATTCAACTTGTTCAGTACCACTGACGTATGTTCAAAATTCAGATTTCAAATTTCCTGCCCCCCCCTCTGACGAGGCCCATCATAACCCAAATGTAAACCTTCCTCCAAACCCTCCAACAGTACCTGTTCCGCTCTCAAACACCATAGTCCTGCAGAGCATCCCTGAAATGCGCCAGCTTACTTGTGTAGGAGCCCTTGGGCCCAGACCCTAGATGTCCTCAAGCCCCTCAATTCCCTTGCCCTGCTGTGACGGCCCTGCAGAGTTTCCACCTGACTGATGCCACTGCTGGCTTCCCTGTGTCTTGAGTCCCCAACATCGATCCAAAGGTTACTTCTTCACACACTGAGAACATTCCTGCCTAACTTTACATACACCATGTGCACCTGCCCTTATTAAACTCACAGCATGCACCTGTCCCCCCTGGAGCGGCGGCTCTGATCCCACACCTACCCGGGTGGCTTCCCCCGTAAGAGCCAGGAAACTAAAGGTAAACCGCTAGCCGAGAAAATTGTCTTCCCCCCCAGCTGACGCTCCCATTGTGTGCTGCCATAAGCGGAAACCAGTTCACCCCACTTCGCCTCTGGGTCCCAAGCCATCCTGGCCCTAAACTCCTCATCATACTGGGCCCATGCATAACCACTCCCCGTAATCTGCGCCTTCTGAATCACATCCCCCTATTAAAATATGGCCACACCTCGCTCTGGGTACATCTCGCAATAAACACTGGCCCATACCATGAAGGTTGCCGTCCAATTCCACTTGTAAGCGCCACTTTTGGTCGTTTTGCCAACTCATACTCCTCTTCCTTGGACCCCTCTGTAGAACGCACCTCCCTAAGCAGGAGCTTTTAACTCTCAACATATTCACCATTCCATATGCCTTCTATCGTGGCCAGCATCACATGAGCCCCCCAAAGGCTTACTCACCCCCATGTAAGGTATTACCATACTTCCCTCGGTACTGGGTCCAACCTGACCCTTCTGGTTCCATATTCACCCCAGTTTCAACTTTCGCCCCCTGCGAAACATTCCCTAAGTCCCCAAACCTTGATCTTTGGCGAATTTAACCCTGTGGAGCTTACCACCCGGCTCCTCCCATACCCTGTCACCCCCAGTCCCCACCGACCATCTGTGGCCTGGCCCGTGGGACAACATACTCCGGCACTGGGCCTTTACCTGACACCGCGGGTTCCGCCTTCACCCCAGTTTCCACTTTCGCCCTGGCGAAACCTTCCCCAAAGTTCCCACACCTTGATCTTTGCGTAGTCACTCCTGTGGAGCTTACCACCCGGCTCCTCCCATACCCTGTCACCCCCAGTCCCCACCCACCATCTGTGGCCTGGCCCGTGGGACAACATGCTCCGGCACTGGGCCTGTACTTGACACCGCAGGTTCCTCCTTCACCCCAGTTTCCACTTTCGCCCTGGCGAAACCGTCCCCACACCTTGATCTTTGCGTATTTACCCCTGTGGAGCTTACCACCCGGCTCCTCCCATACCCTATCACCCCCAGTCCCCACCGACACCACTCTGGTCCGGCCCGTGGGACAACGTGCTCACCTGGCTCAAGCAAAGGCGCCCGTCCTGGCGCAATTCTCCAAGCCGACTGTTCAACTGGGTCCACCGCTCGAGGAGCCCTCTTGTGGGGCCGTAATCTCTCCTGGCGCCCAACGACACCGCCTGCTGCACCACGTGCTTTGCCTGTAAAACACTAGCAACAGATGAGAAGGCACCCCCCCTTCTCATCATCCCTCAATTCCCCCTCTTCGGGGCTGTCATCATCATAATCCAAAACCATCACGTCCTCTATCTGTAGAGGTACCGCCACAAAACTGACATTACGGGCCTTGCTTGACCCATCATTTCGAAAACCAGCCCTAGTGCTGAAAACTGCTCCAGATGGGGGAGCCGACCGTACCCGTCGATACTCCCCCTCGCGTTGCTGAGTCGAAAAGATCCATCCACGGAGCCAGCAGACCGACGGGCCTTGCTGGTTGTTGGGGCCAGCGAAGTCGCGCTTGACTTTCGTGCGCTGGCCGCGTCGGGATCCCTCGCCGGTACGGAACGTGCCGTGCAAGGCTCCACCCTCCCTTCTCCTCGGCGCAGCTGGGCCGTACAATGCCCTACCGAGTCTGTTGACGCACCACGGCCCCTACCCTGTAAAGAAAAACATTGGACTGGTGTACCGGGAGCTTGCCAAGAACCAACTGCCCTATACTGCTGGCTACACCACCAGGAAGATCCTGGCACCCCTGTACTCACCTGCCCTAAAACCCCTTCCGTAACAACTCCCACCCGCGGGCAAACCGAAGGGGGGTTCCCATTCAATCTCACCCGCACTCCACTCCAGACGTCCCAAATCTGTTGGCGCCGCCACGGACGCTATATGGACCCCCTTTCTAACCCCCCGTGCCCTCCCCTGAGCCTCAGACCCCACCCCTACCGCCCCCTGCACAGGCCCTGGAACCTTAAGGGGGGGGGGGCAAGCTCCGTGAAATTCTTGTACCGCTGGGCCTAATTGAAACCAAACCCCCCGCCTGCAGCCCAGCGGGAAAACAGCCGAACCTTCCCATGCCTGCTCTCCTGCAGCTGCATCCCGCTCTACCTCCTGAGGAGCATGAAAACCCCCTCGCACCCTCCCCCCTTCCAAACTGTCCCTAACCCAGCCCCAGGAGCTGCAACCCCACCCACCCGCCAAACAGCGCCCAATCCCCCTCCCCAGGTGAGCTATCCCCTACAGAAACAGCTTACTTGCCATGTAGTGCCGGGGAAAAACAAGGATCTCTGCCCCAGCCCCAGGAAAATGCCGCGTACCTCCCTGAGCCAACCAAACCCTTGACCCCTCCTCCCCGCTTGGTGTTAATGTCTCCCGCCGCACCGATTGCCCGAACTGCCGCCCTGCCTCCCAACCCAAACTCTTCACTTTGCCGCGGACGCTAAGGGGGAAAAACCCCACTCGCCCCATTTACAACCCTTCTCTACCCTCCACTCCCCTTGCCACCGACATAAACGGAGCGCCTCCTCCCAAAGTGGCCCCCCCCGCGCTCACCCCCGCACCCAGAAGCCGCCCCAGACCTCCGCCCCAGCGCCGGACCTGCCGCCTGAGGCCCGGAGGGCAAAACCTCTGCATTCAAAACGCCCGCACCCCTCCCGCCGTCTCGCACACCAAGGCCTACCTGTGGGGAACGCACTTTCTCAGACCTTCCGTGACTGCCCAATCGGTGCCGACTTCTGCGCTCGCGGGCGGCCCCGCTCTATTTCTGGTGCCACTCTGGACTTCTCCGGCGACGTGCAGGCAGCCACCGCCACCCCTGCCGCGCGGGGCGCGACGGCCCGACCCCCTCACCAAAAACCACGTCTAGTCGGCCAGCTTTGCCCCGAAGCCGCAACGCTCCCAAAACGCGAACATCGTCTGCTACCATCTCTGAGGTAAGAAAACCTTCCCGCTGATGAAGTAAACTTTTCCAATGCAACTAAAACTAAACAAACATTCCCTACACTAAGCTCCCGGCCACCAGGTCACCAATGACAAAATGGTGGCCGGGAGAGGCAGCCCAAAGTACTTATACATTGGGCTGCCTCGGGCTATACCAAAAACAAACCCAAAATACAAAATGGCTGCCTCTGGTCCGGAACCCTCCCCCCCCCGCCCCTCCCAAACAGCCCAGGGGGGGAGCCTCCAAGCCCCCCTTGAACTTCCCATTTGTATTGAGGCCCAAGTGTACTGTAGTGTTCCCCGGTGCCTGGGGCGGGCCCTTCCTGGAGTGCTGAGGCAGCCCAATCGGGGGTGAGGGAGTGTAGGGGCCGATCGGCTGCGCAGTTCGGGCAGCGGGCGCTCGCTCCCGGGACACCAGTGGAGTTGTTGGAGGTGAGCGGCGACCCACGCCACTTGGTGCTCGACTAGCGCGTTGGCTGGCGTCTGTGAACCGGTGGTGTGAGGGGGCACCCGTGGGTCCTATGACTGGGCTGGCCCAGGGTTGCGAACATTGGCTGTGACTTCATCCGGGAAGGGGAGGGTGACCAACTATCTGTTCGGGCAGCGGCACAGGCTGATGTGTGTGCCCCCTCTTTTTTCTCCCTCTGGATCTGGTACTGCGTGGAGCTCTCCTTGCCCACCTCCCTGCTTTATATCTGGCTACCGGGGCGCTGCATTGATCCGGTTCGAAGATTTGGGGGCGCGGAGTCCGGCGCTTGAGGCTCCGGCCCACTCCCATTCTACTGTCCTCGGTTGTCCTCCTGCCTGGCATACGGACTGTGTCACTCCTGGTGGGTGCAGGGCTGGCATTGGGGTGAGTCTCTCGTCCCCTCCTGCCCAATAGGGCGTGGGCCCTGGGACTACCCTCCCTTGTGGTGCTGATGGGTATGTTTCCTGTGCCCTCTGTTACGTACGGAGAGGCAAGGCTGGCGGCGCGGCCTGCCGGGAGCGCGGTGTAGGGCCGGTTGACTTGTCACATCCGTGGCTTACCCCATTGGACTGAGCTCCTTCACCGCTGGGTTTCTAGCCTTGAGGTCCTTTGGCATCGGCTTGTGCCCTTAATCGGCCTAGGGCGTTTGGCCCTCAGGTGTCTCCTGACTGTTGGGCTCCCCTCACGTGCTCAACCAATATCACCAGTCCACTGTTGAAATCGAACCTCCGCTATGGGGAGCGATAGGACTCCTAAACCCACGCCTGCCCCCACGCAGACAAAAATGGACCAGTCCACTACCTCTGAACAGGAGCCACCTGAGAAGGCAGCGGGGGGTCCTCCTCCCCCACAGGGCGGAGATCTCAACACCATCCTTTAGGCCATTAGCGCTTCACAAGCATCCGTCGAGGGGAAGATTGGTGAAATCAAAGTGAATGTGTCCCTCTTCCAACGAGACCTTCGTAACGCCACTGTGAGGCTGACAGAAGCTGAGTCGCGCAAAATCCACGGCGGAAGATGACATCGCTCAACTGAAAGACCAGGTGGCCCACCTCCGCATTCATACCCGGGAGCTCCATCGGCAGGCTGAGGATGCCGGAAACCGCGTGAGCCGCAACAACCTCAGCCTGGTGGGATTTCTGGAAGGAGTTGAGTCTGGTCAGACGGCCTCCTTTATCGAGAGCTGGTTTCAGTCATGGATGCCAGTAAACACCTTGTCAACGTGGTTTATGGTGGAAAGAGCTCACAGGTCCCTTGCCCCCCGCCCGCCCGCCTGCCCCCGGGCGCTCCGCCTCGCCCCATCATCCTGAAGGTGCTCAACTTCAAGGACCGAGACGCCATCCTGAGAGTGGCACGTGTTGCTCGCCCCATCAAATTTAAAAACCAGACCATTATGATATTCCCGGACTATACTAGGGAGGTGCAAGAACTACGGTGCTCCTACACAGAAGTTAAGAAGAAACTGCGGGCCCTCGGATTTCAGTATCAGCTTCAGTTCCCTGCACAACTGCAAGTTAATTTTCAGAACAGAACACAATTATTTGACTCACCCCAGGCAGCCTGGACATGGCTGACGGAGGAACGGCCACTCCGCCAGAGGCGTGATCCTTCTCCGGGGTTTGCAGGTTCCCAACCCGAGGGTCTCCGGACCCAGGACGCAGGAGGCGATGCCGCACGCAGTCCCGTAGGGGGCGGCAGGCGAGGGCAGCAGCACCTCGATCCCAGGGTGCAGCGGCTCGTGGGCACAGAGACTCCTCCAGCCAGTCGGGCTCCCCGCCTCGCAGCAGACACCGCTCTACCGAGGGACTTCCCAGACAGTCCACATCGCCAATCCGGGCGGGATCTCCTGGTCCAGAGTCTGACCTTTCCCGCACTCCCTCCCTCTGAGGGCATGCTGGGCTCGGTATGCCCTCCTTTTCGTCAGTGAGATGGGTCAATCCATCGGTGGGAGTCCAAGACACTGGTGGACTATTCGGTTTATTAAGCGTGTGCTGATGCCGCTCTGTTCTAGATCCGTTCTTACGGAGGGCTCCTACATGCTCTCAACACAAACATTTTAGTTTGGTAGTCTTTACATGGGAGGTTGACAGATGCTTCTGTTATTGAAGTGTAGGGTGGGGGTGGAAGATGTGGGAGAGTTGGGAAGGGTTTTCCCATTTTTTTTTTTTTTTTTTTTTTTTATTGAAGTTGTATTCAGATTATATACAGCGTACATAAAAAATAAGAAAACACAGAAAAATAACAATTACATTTAGTTTCGACTCAACAAAATGTTAAACCCATTTACTCAAAATAGCATCCCCAAATTTGATCAAATTTTCTAATACCCCCAACTCTTTGAGCAAAGCCAATTGGTCTCACATTATTATGTCTTGTCCTAAAATTAAGCATTTCTGGGAAGAAATTATTAGTTTTTTAAAGACTTATTGTTTGTTATCTGTCCCATGCAATGCAAGAATGTTATTATTTGGATATGACCCTGATTGTATATTTTCCAGTCACTTGGCAAAATTGATTTATATTATAATGGCCGTGGCTAGATCTTTATTACTGCAGAATTGGCTTTCATCCTATATCCCGACGCTGCAGGAATGGTTGGAAAAAATGAAAAGGGTCAGGAAAAGCGAACTCTTATATGCTCAAAGGGTTTTTCCCATTGATGTTATTTTTGTTCTTGTTTTTTGTTTCAGCCATCACGGAATGACACATCCTCCTTTTACCAGGGTTGGGTATGCCCTTAGGGATTGCGACACCACACAGCACTGCAGGCCCACATGCACATTTACACACCCCTGTTTGCATACACGTCCTAGACATGGCCACTGACACTATGCCTAGGGCCTCTATCCACGTGTTGTCGTGGAACCTCAACGGCCTATTGGACCGACACAAACGCACAGCGGTTTTACGGTTCGTGCAACGCCTCTGCATAGATATTCTTATGCTTCAGGAAACACACCTCCTAGGTAACTGCTGTTCCTTTTTAGCCCGTTATGGGTATGACAGAGTGTGACACTCTGGCTTCTCCAGGGGCTCCCGACGGGTGGCTATCCTCCTGCGCCGATCCCTGCCCTCTGTGCTGTCCCAAGTGTCTCACGATCCTCAGGGTTCATATGTAGCAGTTTGTGGGTTGCTGGCTGGCTCTCCCCTTACTCTTATGTCTGTGTATGCCCCCCCATCGATGCTCACGCCCACACTTGCGCACACCACCTCCCTGTTGAACGATATGCCTATAGACCATATGGTGGTTGTGGGTGGTTTTGATGCAGTCTCATTACCTGCACTTGACACAACGGGCCCTCCCTCCACTTCCTGAATGGCGCAAGCGAGACAGTTGAGGAACTGGTTCGAGTTCCTAGGACTCTGAGATGCTTGGCGCACATGGCATCCCCTGCACCAACCTGTTTACGCACACATCGGCTGCTCATTGCACACAGGCACGTATAGACACCATCTTTGTACCTGCACTAGACTGCTCTGCGATTCTAGATGTCCGCATTCTGCCTGGGGGCATTTCCGATCACTCTCCAGTACTCCTTAGCTCGGGGGCTTCCCCCTCCTTGGCCCGTCAAACATGGAGGATGAATGCATGGTTTCTCCAAGATAAGGAATTTTAAAAAGTGGTGGGGAAAGAACTTCAACACTATTTCACTACTAACGATGGCTCTGTCACTTCTCCGGGTACTTTGTGGGAGGCAGGGAAACAACCATACGGGGCATAGCTAAAAGGCAGCTTAAGGTCCAGAGGCAGGCGCAGTTGCGTGAGATTTCTTCGAGGAAGGCGCAGGTGCTTTGCTTGGAACAGCTACTGTCCCTGTCAGACGATGACGCTCAGGCTCGACAATTGGTCCATCTTAGGGATGAAATTAAGCAATTATCCCTAGACTGGCTGGGGGGACAAAATGGTTCTATCCTGCACAGGCTGGCCACATACCTTAGGGCGAACCGTATTATCCCAGAGGGGGTGGATGAGGCAGGATCAGTACACCGAGCACCAATGGCAATGGCCAACACCATAACTGCCTACTACCGGCGACTGTATACAGCGCACACTCTAGAGCTACCGCTTCCAGTTCTCATTGACTGAGGCAGGGTGCATCTTCCTCAGCTAGAACCGGCTTCCCAGAGGGACCTGGACCCATTTCTCGGAAAGAGATCGAGGAACTAATCACTCTTACCTCCTCGAGTAAGACCCTGGGCCCTGACGGTCTTCCCCAAGAATATTATGCGGCATACCGCAACACCCTAATGCCCCATCTAGCTGCCTTGTATCACGAAGCCGTGGAGAGAGGTTCCTTTCCGCCAGAAACGGATATCGCCACCATCGTGGTTCTCCCGAAATCCCAGCCCCCCTCCCATAGATGCGCGGATTATCGTCCCATCTCCCTCCTCAGTACCGAAATTAAAGCTGTATGCCACTATTTTGGCTCAACGGCTGAAGCCCTACTTGGCCTTGTTGGTCCACCCGGACCAATGTGGGTTCATGCCCCAGGGTGGGACCGGACATTGCCTTAGGAGGCTGCAGGTGGCTCTAGCCCACCGACACTTGCTTACCCCATGCTTAGCTCTCCTGTCCATAGATTTTGAAAAAGCGTTCGATTCGGTAGACTGGATATACTTACAAGGGGTGCTGGTCGAGATGGGATTTGGGCCGAAATTCAGAGCACTGGTTCAAGTCCTCTACACCCACCCAAGAGCGAGGGGGCTGGTCAATGGAGTGCTGTCAGAGGCCTTCCCCTTTGCCAGGGGCACTAGGCAGGGTTGCCCTCTTTCCCCATTGCTCTTCGCCTTGGCGATAGAGCCTTTGGCTTCCCTAATGCGGGCTGAAGATCGTATCCATGGATGGGAATGAACTAATACGGAAACAGACAAGATTGCTTTATATGCAGACGATGTCCTGGTCTTCCTGACTGAACAAGCCTCCTCGGGACCACATTGTCTCCAGATTTTGCAGTCTTTTGAGCAGGCCTCAGGGTTGGGGCTGAACCATGGGAAATCAGTTCTGGTCCCTCTACATTTATCAAGGGACTGCTTTGATTGGCAGTCCACCATATCGCTCCGGCGTCAATCTTTTAAATACTTAGGGATAAGGATTACCCTCCTTCCCGAGCTGGACTGGTCCCTCAATGTGGCTCCATTGGTGAAGGCAAAGGAGGACCTCCACAAGTGGAAAGCTTTACCTCTGAACCCCCTGGGAGGGTGGCATTGTTTAAAATGATGATCCTTCCCAGGTTTCTTTATGTCCTTCAAAATGTCCCCTTCTGCTTTCATAGGACCTAGTCCCGGGAACTGGACAGTTTAGCCACCAAGTTCCTTTGGGGGGAAGGGAGGGCGTGTCTGGCTTTGTCCACATTCCGGAACTCCTCCTTTGATGGCGGCATGGGGATGACACATTTATATCTCTACTTTTTGGCTGTACGTCTCCTGGTGGTCCACGACTGGTTCAATGGGGGCTGGACGGACCCAGCTTATAGGCTTGAGATGAGTGAGTTGGGGCATCCCCACATCCAAGCTATGCTGTATGGGGGGCCCAGTCCATCCAGACTGCCAGATGTGAAACGCTCCGTCCTACTGGCCGGGAGGACCTCACAGCGTCACACCGGTTGGGCGCGAAAGATGACACAATGTACGCCCCTTTGGCATGGGGCCTGACTCATGAAGGTTAGTGAACTACAGGGATTTAAAACATAAAAAAAAAAAAATATCGGCATCTCACAGCTAGGGGATGTATGTGCTAAACGCCATATGCTTTCCTTTCAAGAGCTCCAAACTTGCTACTCCTTACATTGGTCCCAATTCTACAAGTACCTGCATCTGCGACATGCCCTCACACGCATATCGAGGCTCCCCGAATTTAGCCCCACTGAGGCCCAGACAATGATGGGAGACTTAGGCAAAGGGGGCATCTCTGGCATATATCGCTCCTTGGTCAACAACACCCCCACCTCCTTGGAGAAGTTGAGGGAACAATGGGTGGACTGAGTGGGCCCTCTTGATGAGGTGGACTGGCGCAATGCTCGTAAGGCCCCCAGGACAGTCACAGATTCTGCCAAACTTAAGTTGGTTCAGCTGTACTTCTTGCACGCTTTGTACCTCACTCCCTTAGGCCTGCATTGAGCAGGCTTGCGCACGGACGCGTCATGCGCAAGATGCACTCATGCCCCGGCAGACTTCTTTCATGTGGTTTGGTCGTGCCCTCATCTGGGGCAATTCTGGGGATCTTTTTTAATACAGCTATGATTGTAGCCACATAGCGGCGGCGTGGAAATGTCCTGATCCGACCTGACCTTGGGAGGTGGCGCAGGGGCCTAGATTGGTGTGCAACCCAGGAGAAAGTCCTGTTCATGGCAAAGGGCTGTGGGAAAAAATATCGGAGGGTGTGGGGGAAGTGGGTTGGTATGGTGGAGGGTTCTGATTAAAATGTCTTCATATCTTATCTGTGTACTGTTTACGGGGCTTGTGTTGGCGAGATTAACTGTCTACATGATTGCAATTGTCTTAAGGATTTCCTTGCAGTTGCTGACATCTTTTCTATGTTTGAAAACAATAAAAATTTGTTAATCAAAAAAAAAACACAGTTCCATATGTTGTCAGTTCGGGATTCGAACCTACAACCTTCCTCTTAGTAAACACCTTCTACAGCTCCTAGTGCGATCACATCTGAAAGTCTATCACTGGTATTTTGAAACCCAAGTCTACCCCATAGTGTCCGTGTTTTACATATTTTAATCATTCATTCCTAATTATTAGCGTTTGACTCCATTCCAATCCAGGTTACATAAATTTATGGGCATTACCCATATTCATTCACTCTCAAAGTTGTAGTTATGATCTCGTTTTGAAAACATGAATTCAAAATCAACGAGGAACCTTGCTTTACTTCAATGAAATAATATATTGTCACAAGATTATGTCAGTGGTCAGGATTTCTCATAACTACCTGACGAAAATATCCCGGGGAGGAAGAGAGAAAACTCCTATTCTCTCAACAGTGCTAGTATATTCCTTCACGTAATATTGTGTTGCACGTTAATTAGGAAGACAAGAAGTCAGCACAGACAAATAATTGAACACTTTTAATTGTACATCCCACACATCTTCATATTACTGTGTACAGTTCTCGGTCAATATTCAGTCCATATTGAACCGTTTGTAATCTGTTAAACCAAAATGTTTCTCTAAACCTGATTTTCTTTTCTAAATCTCCACCCCGTCTATCCAAGGTAACATGTTCAATTCCCATGAAACGAATACCTCCTATTTCCGTCATCTTATGATTGTCATGAAAATGCATCGCCATGGGGTATTTTTTTGGTTTTGGTCCAAATTTGTTTTTATTGGCAGTTATCAAACTCAATACAGAGCAACCTATGTACATTTTACCTAAATACATGTCATAGTATAACTACAGATGTCTGTATTGCAGTTTATAAATGCACTAATCCTGTATTTCTTGTGTTATTTGCTATCATGAAAATATATTGTTTTGTCAATTGCATGTTTGCAACAAATGCAATTGTTACTTTTGTAAGACCGGGTACTTCATATCTCATCGTGTTGCTAGGCCTCAACAAGCTTCTCTGTGTTGGCGCTTCCTTATAAACCACTGCTGGTTTTACCTGTAGTATTTTGTTGATGTCTTTGTCTAAAGTCAATACGTCCCAGTGCCTACACAAAGAATAATACACACTACTATTTCACTCACTATATGTCGCATTGTATCTTACTGTGTTCTCCTCTTCAACTCTCTCTTTACTCTTGTTCTGCAATAGTTCCTCTCTCTTAATTATTTGAGCCCTTTTTTTCGCTTTCTCTATGAGGTCCCGATCCCACCCCTTCTCAAACACCTCTGTGTAATGTCCTCAGCTATTCTATCATATTCTTTTAATTCACTACAGTTAATTTTGGCTTGTAAGAATTCTCCATATGGAATATTTTCAATCTGTTTCCTAAGATGTCCTGATCTTGCATGTAAAATGAAGTTGGCCGCTGTGGACTTCCTGTGTAACCTAGATTCCAAATGTCCTTCATTCACATATAGCTCTAAATCTAGAAAGACAATGCACTTCTTGCTGAATTCTAGGGTAAGTGTTATGTTGTATTCATTATCATTAAGGTAATTGTGAAAGGATTTTAATGTCCCCCTCATCTCCCTTCCAAATCATGAAGATGTCGTCTATGTACCTGCCCCAACATATCACCTCTTCATCGTACATATCCCTCCATTTCCTTACATGCTCCCTCTCGTAGTGGCCCATAAAAAGATTCGCATACGAGGGAGCAAATCTTGAACCCATGGCCGTCCCTGTAACCTGATGAAAGAGGTCCTTTCTATATAAGAAAAAGTTGTTCTTGACTACCAATTCTACTAAGTCTAGAATCTGTGGTGCAGACAGCATGCATGGCCTGTGACCACCTCTCAGCAATCCCACTGTGTCAGGCTTACTGGAGGTAACAGAAGATCTTGTTGGCCCCTAAGGACTGTCAGCAGCCACTGGTGTCCATCCCCCAACCAGCAGCGTGTCAGGAGGTACGTCTGCAGAGTGGTGGTGAAAGAAAGCGGGGCCTCTGGTGAGGTGCCGGCTTTTTAAAACAAAATTATTTTTGTGCTTTTGAGGAAGGGGGTCCAGGGACAATTTCGGGCCCGCGGACCCCATACCCCGTGGCCACCCCCCTCCCAAAAAAAGAGGGAGGCTGCAGCGCGTCCATCCCTATCGGGCCATTTTCAGCACCGTGGCCCCATCCCCTGGGGCCTGCCCATTTAAAGTGGGTGCCTCTTGGGCACCCACAGATCAATAGGACCGTGGGGAGCCCTGCGGGCCCTGCCAGCTCCCCGCCTCCTGCGGGAGCTGGCATTGCTTTGAGGCCCAGGGAACCTTTGAGTATGCAGCTCCCTGGGTCTCAAAGCAATGTCTGTATCCCTGCTCGCCACAGGGAGCAGGGAAACAGACATGCTCTGCTTTCAACAAGCAAGAGCATTTTCTGCTCTCGCTTGTTGAAAGTAGAGCACTATTTGCTATGGCATGGCAGGATCAGTAAAGCACTTTGGGATTAAAAACATTAGGAGTCTCCTGCCTGAATCAGGTCTGTTGGCATGTATGGTTGTAC
This sequence comes from Lissotriton helveticus, assembly GCF_964261635.1. Taxonomy (NCBI): domain Eukaryota; kingdom Metazoa; phylum Chordata; class Amphibia; order Caudata; family Salamandridae; genus Lissotriton; species Lissotriton helveticus. The sequence goes on along the minus strand of NC_136065.1, from coordinate 740,358,611 downwards.
TGCCACTGCCTCTTCTTTCTGCTCTCAATGGTCTGTTATATTGCCACAGCCTCTCTTGCCTCTCCTGCATGGTTGGTTTGTTGCCCCTCTCCCCTGCTCTCTATGGTCCGATGTGCAGCCACTACCCCTCCAGCCTTCCCAGCGTGGTCAACTTGTTGCCTCTGTACCCTCCTCCTTCCCCTCAAATTAATGAGGCCATGCCCCTGACCTCTGCCTCCCAACAGTATTTTAATGAACAACCAGATTGCTATCATTCTATATTTATTACAAAAGTGTGGCTCGCCTGACGTCATCTTGATATAATCAAAACTGTAATACCTAAGGTATTTCCTTTAGAAATTATAAAAATGAGATGGTCTTATTCCCATTGAAATTATGGTTAGTGCTCTAAAAAACTAAAATGAGGACTTATTTTCCGAGTTCTCAAATAGCGGCAAGGCACTATTTGCCATCTTTATGTTTTTTTAGCCAGTTGATAACTTGATTACATGATACACCTAGAGGGGAGAGGGTGTGGCTTTATGGCCAGAGCTGTAGATTTTGCAACTGGGGAACACGTTTCAAATGTTGGCGTCTGCTTGACATCCTGTGATTCTGGGCTAATCACTTAATCTCACCATGCCCAAAACCAAAATGAATGTATCCTTGTGTAATGTAAATGATGCTCATGTAAAGGACTCGAACACCTTTGAGTCAAGTCTGCGCTTTGTAAAACTGCAACAAAAAAAGCATTAAGTGTTTTGCACACTTCTGTCATTGGGTTATACTTGTGCTGCACTTGTGCTACATATAGGCTTTTCTGCTCTGGTGGCCATCTTCGGAGACTTTTTAGTTATGATGCTCCCTAATTTCCTCATTTACTGCAGTATCCTCAGTAGAAAGTGCTTTCAGTTTTCCACTTCAATTCCTATCAAGATGGCATTCAGATGTTCCACACTTTTGGCATAAATTCAGAATATTAGCACTCTAGTTTATTATTAAAACACTGTAGTAAAGCAATTGATTACCAGGGAGTTAACTTGCAGTGTGATGCTGGTGTTGAAAGTGTTTGTTTCAATCTACATGTGAGAATGTTTTAATGAAATAGAAGAGGAAGATTTTTGAGAATTCACTTAAAATGTACCCTAATCCTTTTTTCACAGCACTAACCATAATTTCTAAATTAAATGTTTTACGTTTTACCAGTTTCATTCAATCAAAATGGCTTCAGGTGTGCCATACTCTTGTCCTAAGTTGGACTTTAGTTCTCTAATTGTTCTTAGAACACTCTGGTAGGCTGCAGTGGACCCAAGGGAGTCAACTGACAGCAGTGTTGCCATATGGCCTATTTCCCGCACAAATGGGTGCCATTTTTAGGTCGAGACCTGCGTAGGCTGCGCTTGCGCAGTCTCTCAGGGAGAGATCTTATGTTTACAGTGTGGGGGCTTGAACCTGCCCCACTTCTCCATTGGCTGACTTCCTAAACGGAGTCCAGCCGTTCAAGCCCTGCCTTTTTGGGATTCGGGGGTGTGTTTTTTTGTTTCTTTCTCTCCTCTTCCCATTGGCTGAAATGTTACCTTCCAGCCAATGGGAAGAGGAGAGAAAGAAAAACACGCCCGAATCCCAAAATAACTGTGTGTTTCTCCGAGGCATTTCTGCATGACCTCGGAGATACGTGATGGTGTTTCCGGAGCTGCTCTGCCTCAGCTCTTCTCCGCCCCGCTCTCGCCTCAGCTCTCCTCCGTCCCACTCTCGCCTCAGCTCCCCTCCGTCCCGCTCTGCCTCAGCTCTTCACCGTCCCGCTCTTCTCCATCCCGCCTCAGCTCTCCTCCGTCCCGCTCTCGCCGCAGCTCTTCTCCGTCCCCCTCTCGCCTCGCCCGGAGACCAGAAATGCCCCCGGCTGTTTGTGCGGCGTGGCGCTGAATTGAAATGGCTTTGCGTCCTTCCCTGTCGCGGGCTGCCACAACTGGAGGTAGGCACAGCTGACCCCTTATGAATCTGGAACCCTTGGGTATCCCCCTCCTCCGCAGTATTAATACCTGTTTTTTAAATACTTAATTTGAAATAATAGTCTGTTTTTGCATTGTGTGAACATACTTTTTAAATGCATCCACATTACAGAGATTTAGAGCAGGACTTAATAAACATTTCATAAATGTAAGGGCGTTTCTAACCGATGAACCCTATGGCTTGTAAGGGCAGATGTGCGCGCTCCTAACCGGAGAACCCTATGCAACTAATGTTTACATAGACACCTCAGTTTTCTAAGATTCAGTCAAATTTTGATATGGTGAGGATAGTAAGCGATGGAGAATGGTGTTTAAACCTCTATTATTTTCTTTCAACTAGTACAATTCTTCGCATTAGATATTTTGGCTTCTCTTATGTTTGATATATATTGTATAATTTCTTTGTATTATTGTGACTTGTCGCTTCTGAAAAAAGACTCCCTTGTTCCTCGAACATTTGAGTTGGACTGCAGCCAGGTACATTCCATGTTTGTGTGTGTTTTTATGTGTTGTCCGTTGTCTTGGTCAATGTGTAAGGAGAGCCCCCCATGCTGTTCCTTCTGCCTGTTCCTGGCTTGCACGTGGTACCACACTCACGTAGGAAGGTATAGCAATCTGATGTTCATATTAGATACAACAGGGTTGTCCTGAATTAAAAGCTGCGGAACAGACTTCTTCCAAACCTCCCTGAAACCAAACCAAAACGGTTCAAGTGCAGCTGTGAGCTCTCTTAAACTTACCAGGGCACTGGGGGATAATCTAATCAGAAAAAGATTTGTAACCTATCCTGTAAAGTTGTTCTTAGCATGTGGTGCATGTCAAAATGTGACCTAATTCCGCTAAAGTGAGCTCAGCTGGAAAATTCTATCGCTATACTGCAGCCCTGGACCCAGCTAATGTGCAAGGGATGCTTGGGGCTAAGCGCCCTGGGCCGCTCTGTCCGTAAGGCTGCCGTGTTTCCACGAGAAAGGGGAGCTGCGACTCCTCTTCCTGCATTATCCTTGTGATTCACTGTGAGTGAGCCATACTCCGCAATAGGTAGACGATAAGGGCATCATCTGACTTCTGGCTCAAAAAAGAAAAGTGCAACTTGTGCAACTTCTGTGAGGTAGGGCTGCTGAGCTGATGTTTGCTGGACACACTACCCCCACGTTAGGTACGGAGTGTTTAGTTATGTTGAAAACTAAATACAACTAAAGCATCATAAAATACAGAAACAATTAAATGGTTTGTTCAAGCAAGCTTTTCCCTCTCCTCCACTGGCAAGGCATGTAGGCTTGAGAGATGCATGTCTCTTTGTCTCCTGCTTTCCAGTCCATTTCACTCCTTAGCTTTTCACAGCCCTGTCCCTTGGCCACCAACCCTTTCAATTTAGGTTGTTTGGTTTTGTCACTCTTTGCTAATGGACTTTTCCTGTGTGGTCTATTTATTTTGAACAACCTTTTGCTTGAATTGGGACCTTCAAAACTTGGATTAAGAAAAACTCAGAAGAATGACATAGGACAGGAGCAAAACCTCTCACATGGGAAAAGTTTGAGGAAGACGATTAACTGTCTGTCAACCAAGCCTAACTAGTTAACTCATCTCGACAGCCCTAACCAGTAGCCAAAGAAACTAGCTCCCCATGCATTTTCACCCAAAAATGTATTATCAGTCAAGTTGTACCTCGCCTCCCACTGGGTGCTTTGCTGGTCCGAGTGTTCAAAGTGATCGGTCTTCTTTCGGCTATTTTTCCTACTGGGCTCAGTGAGAATCTTATGAAAAAGGAGAAAACAGTACTCCATCCTTGAACATATATATATGGTCATAGGGTCCTAGGACATCACTACCATCTTAGCTCCCTTCAGGAAACTGCATTCCTACCCCAAGATAAGAAGTAGTGCAATCTCAGTCTATGTGAAGATGTTATGCTAGTTAAGGGTTTTAAGCCGCCCTAAGTTTACCCCAAAGCGCTGAGGTGGAAACCAATGTAGCTGGAGAGAAGAAGAATTGTTGCAGGACACATGATCTTTTTACCAGGAGTTTTATATAGTGCAAATTTGACCCGAAGGTATTAGATATCAGAACGCTTTACATGAGCACCAGTTTTGTTAGACAAGGACACATTCATTTTTGTTAGGCCCGGGGAGATTAAGTGATTTGCCCAGAATCACAGGATGTTCAACGTAATTGCCGAGACTCGAACCAGGTTCCCCAGATTTGAGATCGACCGCCCAAGTCATTAGTCCCCATCCTCTTCCCGTCCGATCTCACATATCTCTCCTGCATCCAATAGCAATTCTTTGCAGAGACAGAAGGAAAACATATCTTGCTCTCACCACACGTGTTCATCCATCTGTCAGCAGTTATAGCTTTTCTTCCAACAATTTGCATCATATACAGCATCAACTCTTTTCAAGGGTAAAGCATGAACTTTACGTCCTTTCATAATAAAGGAAAATTGTCTGAGAATCCCAACACACTTCGTCCTCTCAATACCATGTATTGCTGTGAGGTATCCTGACTTAATTCAGATATTTGCACTATGGTGGTAAAAATAGCGGTTAAGTACCCCATTGCATGGCTTTGTAAAGTGTTTTGTTATTCAAGTGTGCCTGCACACCCTCAGTAAATGATTGAAATTTCATATTACCATTTTCTTGTCCCCAGACAAGAAAATGATAATACACCTCCAGACTTCTTTCATGTAACTCATAATTGAGGCAACTATCTAGATAAAATGTGAAACTCTACTCATACAAATTCATATATTAATAACGCCTTACGCCTTACCTATCAAGGACGAGTGGGTGCCTATGGACTGTTGACAAAGGGCAGGAACACTTTGAATTAATGACATTTTTATTAACCACAGCGTGTGTGTGTGTGGCTCTGTGTGTGTGTGTGTGTGGCTGTGTGTGTGCAAATGCAATAGGTCTCACATTTGCGAGAGATTAAGCTTTTGGCATTGTAAATGACAATGCCCTTTATTTATCTGTTTTCAAAACCAACACATACATAAAAAGTTTGTCATTTACAATGCCAATAGCTCTAACTTTTGCAAAGGCGAGACCGTTGCATTGTAAATGCTTGTTCCCATTTGTGTGGGAAAACCCGATATTGGCGGGTGGCTATTTTTTGGACTGATATTTGCTCATTGTGCGCATATTTATGGCTGGGGCAGCGCCGACGATAATTACTCAGTGGCCCTTAGGCAAGGGTTGGAGGGGATTGGCAGGCGAATGAGGTGAAAGCTTGCTGGACAGCTTACGCAGTAACTTAGACAGGGCCGTCAATAATTGGTAGCGTGACGGCCCTGCTTTATCCTGCTGTCCCGCCCCCAGAGGGACTTCTGGTCACGAGGGGCAGGCCCGTTAGTAGGTTTGGGCCGTGGTCTGGCCAGGGCCTCGAGGGACTTTCACTTATTTTATTTTATTTTATGCATTTTTATAAAGCGCTGACTTTACCGGAAGGTGTCAGAGCACTGTACAATAGAACCAGTTACGTTACATGAGAGAACTGTTGCAGGAATAGAACAAACAAAAATAGCATGCCATCGAGTCGAAGTAACACAGGCAAAAGGCACACAATCTCAAGCACAGTATGAACAGACTATACAAGCAAAAGTAAGAATAAATATGACAAATTTTACAATGCCTAAAGAACTTCCTGGCGACCAATAGCAGGCCATAGAATCAAAACAACGCAGGCAAAAGGAACACAATTTCAAACGCAGCAAGCACAGGATGTACAAACAAAAATAAAAATATATGTGACAAATTTACAATGACTAAAGAACTTCCTGGTGGGGTCTGAGAAGGAGGGAATTAGTTCTGAAAGTGTCTTTGGAATAAAAGAAATTTGAAGTCCGCTTTGAAGATCTGGATGGAGGTGATGGCACGGAGCGAAGGAGGAAGAGAGTTCCAGATTCTCACCGCATTACCTGAGAACGATTGTGCCAACAATTTTTCTCTTTTGAAGGAGGCGGGTTCAAGAAGGAATTTTTCCGCATTCCGAGAAGGTCTTGAGCCTCCAGACAGTTTGAGTTTATTCGCCAGATAGCGAGGGGAGGAAGAGTGCAAAGCTTTGTGGGTGATGCACGCTGTTTTGTAGATAGCTCTAGCCTCGATGGGAAGCCATCGGAGAGAGAACAGGATAGGAGTGATGTGGTCACTTCGTTTGGACCCTGAAATGAAGCGAGCTGCTGAGTGGAGGACAGATTTGACGGGGGAGAGGTGAGATTTGGGAAGGCAAGTCAGAAGAGGAGTGGTGTGGCTCACTGGTTAGAGGCGGCAGACCCGTAAGCAGAGAACGGCCCGGGACCAGGGTTCAATTCCCGACGCGGCAGGGTCGTGGACCAGGGTCAAAACAGACTCGATAATTCTCGCCTCGGTGCCTACTCTAACCAGGGAACACACTCGGCAACTCTGGGCATTAAGCTTGCCTCATCTCTACAACGGCCCTCCACAGACGCCGGGGATGCCTGGTTTCACCTTGGAGATACCCAGAAAGGGACCATCTCACAGGGAAAACCAGGACGGGTTCCCCAGCGGTCTTCAGCGCCAGGATACTCCATGGAGTTGCAGTGCGCTTTACAAGTACACCCACATTTACATTTACAAGAGAATTACAATAGTCAAGTCTAGAGAGAACTAGCGATTGGATCAGGGTTTTTAGGTCATTCTCCGGGAAGAACCGACTAATTCCCCATAAAAGTCGCAGTTGATAACGTGCGCTCTTGGCCATGGAGTTGATGTGTGAGATTAGGTTGAGCCTTTTGTCAAGTATGACACCTAAGGATTTAGCGCAGTCCACAATGATGGGTTTACTGTTGAGTAGATTCGATTGATCCATCCAGGCTTGAACAGGAGGCGGAGAGAGAGAGCTAGATATGAGGAGGAATTCCGTTTCGGAGGGATTGAGAATGAGTTGGTGAACTAGCATCCAGTTGTGAATAGTGTTGAGAGTAGAGCTGAGTAGTGAGAGATCATGAGGGGAAGACACCTTGAGGTAGATTTGGGTGTCATCCGCATAGAGATGGTAGAGGATTCCAGATTTGCTTAGAAGGTTCCCTTATGGTTCAAGATAGAGATTGAACAGAGTGGGAGCAAGGATAGAAACTTGAGGGACGCCTTGACCAACCACCAGTGGGGACGAGAGACTGTTTGCAATCTTGATCATTTGGGATCTGTCTGAGAGGAAAGAGGCAAACCATTTGAGTACTGTGCCTTCCACGCCTATTCTCTGTTGAAGAATGTTAAGGAGGGTGTTGTGATTACCAGTGTCAAAAGCTGCAGAGAGGTCAAGAAGAATCAGAAGGCACGATTCCCCCGAATCGAGAATATGCAGCGCATCAGCGATCACTTGCAGCAGGGTTGTTTCAGTGCTGCAGTTTTGAATTAAGCCAGACTGGAACATGTTGAGGCGATTATTGTTCTTAATGTGTTGGGAGAGTTGTTTTGCAACACATTTTTCTGTGATCTTTGAAAGAAAAGGGAGATTGGGGATGGGGCGGAAGTTATTGAGGTCATTTGCATCTGCAGAGGTTTTTTTTTAGAAGGGGGGTAACCTGTCCTGTTTTGAGGACAATTGGGAGGGATCCTTGACTGAGGAAGAGATTGACTAGCCTGGTCCAGTAGGAGAGAGTGTTAGTATAGAAATCAATGGCGATGCCACTGGGAATGGGGTCAGAGGAATGGTTGGAGGGTTTGGTTTCGGGGATGCATTTGAGGAGAGTGGAAATTAAGCAAATGTTATAGCGGACCTCGGGGCCCTCTGGAATTGCTGCCACCCGCCGTAGTTTGGCTGTGCTCCCTGACCTCAACATGCATGCTGCTGCCTTATCATGTGTATGTACGGGGCACGGCGGCGGGGGTCATTTGGTTACTGGTGATGGTGAGAGCAGAGCTGCTGATTGTCTTTAAAGGCACATACACAGCAGATCTCTGAAATTACGACAGAAGTGCTGCCACTTGAGCATCTCACAGTAGATTTATTTGTGATGTCCACAGCAACCTTCTGTAGTCAGTGTGGCTCACAGGCACTTTCGGCAGCAGGCTGCTGCATCACAGAGTTTTATGATTCTGAGGTGCACGGGTAAGCCAAATAACTTGCTGCTGATAATGTTCCAGCTGACAGGGCTGCGTTTTCTTCTCCACTGGCAGTTTTGATTCACCAGCATGACTAGTAGCGTTGATGTTAATTTTCCTTGTGTTTCCAGATGTTTTCAGGAAACTGCAAAAATGGCAAGATAACACAATTAAATAATGTTCCTGCTGGAGGGAGATCAGCATTTTGCCTAGTGGCAGATCTCACTGATCATGAAGTAGCGCAGAGGTTTAATGTACCTGCTGCAAAGAACGTGTACTATGAAGTTCACTAAACTGCATTTTATGTGGCTATCTAAGTGAGTTGCTGCATTTTGTCACAGAGCTCCTTGGCTTACTTGCAGTTCATAAACTACAATCCTAATAGCACCATTACATATGAACTCCCATCAAGGAGCTGCATTCAAACTGCATGGTATATGTTACAACGTTATTTTTACCTCCAGTCTTTAATTATTCAAATGTTGTTAAAGGGTTTTGTTTGTGTGGAAATACATTCGTTTTATAATTCAGCCAACCACTAAGGTACGTTTTAAATCCAGAGTGTGTACTTCTCTGGGTCAAACGCTTTAAAATATACTGCCTACCCGGCATTCTATTTCCCCCCCCCCCCTCTCTGTCCACGCTTAGGATTTTCTGTCTTTCCCACTCTCTTTCTTCCTACTTGCCACTCTGGCACTTGTCTCTCTCTGAGACGGTTGCGCCCCGTTGGGCAGTTAGAGGCAGGTGGGCTACCCGCCCTCCACATATCCTACTTGCTAAAGCGGATACCCTCCTGCCTGCGGCAAACATTTCGACATTGCATCTGTAAACCATGCGGCCGGCCCTCCTGAGAGGGTTGTAGGCAAGGCGCTGTGTTAAAGCTTTTTTCCCGGCCGCCCTGGCACCGCACTCAAAGAACTATATCATACGCAGCCGGCCTCGACATGAGGTTGTAGGCTTACCGCTGTGTTCAAAATAAAATTGATTTGAACTAAAATATACTGCCTAGTAGTATGGATGGCATGGGATTCCTCCAACTTGTAATCCTCACTGTCAAATGTAACATTTCCCACTGACTGATCTACACACATGTAATTCGTTGTCCCTGCATAATGTACATATGATGTAAAAGTGCTCTGACACCCTACACTGGTATGAGGAACTCAGTAAAAACAAATGAAACACATGAAAGAGTGTGGTTAGTGCCTTTCTATCTCAGATGCTTTGCAGTAGTTTCAAGACCTTAGTTTCTCGTTGCTCATATGGGTGTAACTTCTGATATGTATCTTTCTCCTTGGACTGCATTACTTTATTTTACTCGCAAGAAAGTGTCACTCTTAAGTGTTACACATTTGGCCATTGAATGTCACTCATAGTCACACTGAAACTATGAAAACGCCACACATAAGCAATCTCAAACCTTGGCAGCTATGCCCTATATAGTATGTATTACTAACCTTTCAGGCCAAGAAACATTTGAGTGCATTGTACCACCCGCTAAACACCTTTCAGAAACAACCCTATTTCACAGCTGCATAATAGCCCATGCCTCATTTTCTAACAAGATTTCAAGTGCTTTTTAAACACTCCCATATTAGCAATTACACTGTTTGAGTAGGGATGCATGTGTCTGTTATTCCGTGTAAAACTGGCCTATAGCTGTTTCTGCAATCTGTTCTTAAACTCAAGGTATGCTGCTCTTCTTCACTCACCATTCGGCCTTTGGGAGTCCCTGCATTTTTGGTTCTGGCAATTTCAACACACCAGCTCTGTGCAGCAGCGGGATCAATGGCAAACAAGGTCGATCTGTGGATTGCTTACGCACTTAATTATTCTAGAGGTTTAAGTCCTGTGGTCGGTGGACAACGCAGCGTGCAACAGTATTATATCTGTGCTTACAACAGCTCCAGGATGCTACCTCATTGTGGACAGCGCTAAATCAGTTGCATTATTAATTTACAAGATCCTGGAAAAGGTGCAGTGAGCCGATTGGCCATTGCCAATTGGAAGGGGGAAAAAAGTCAAACTACCCTGTGCAGCATGGAGAGATATAACATGCTAGCTCAACTTCTCTAATCTGCTGATTTGCGTGACCATCTCTGTCCTTGTGGTGATGTGGCAAGTGAACCTAAAAAGCGTTAATTTAACACAGAATGCATGGCACTTGTCAGGGCTGGTACAATGCAGCACACATAGAAACTGCAAAAAGGAGGAGAAATAAAGCATGTTAAGACCAGAATTTCCCTAGTCTTAATTTTGGCACTGCCTCCTGTTTATGTAACCTTTTATAAATAGGGGAAAGCGTCAAAATCAATGTGTGTTGCCGCGGAATAAAGGCCAGCCTGACAAACACTCTTCTTGTGCATGTCAGGCTGGACATGCGATAAATGCGCAGACTCCCGGCTGCTGGAGCTGAACTTTGCCATGCTGAGAATTTCATAGCCCTGTGGGTGTGACCTTCTCAGTCTGGCAAAAGTGCCTTGAACCCTGCCCCCTTGTGAAGTGGTGTGCCACCAATTGCCTTGGACCTGGGCTCTTCAGTTTTAAGCCCTGAAGTGCCGAGGCAGAGTGTCAATCAGTGGCACCTAGTCACAGAGTGGGGTGGGGTCAGTAGTCTCACTGACCCCATCCCACTCTGACGAGGTTGGGACTCTTGCCTTCTAATCAGACAATGTGGGAAGGCAGCAGTCCCAACTCTCCTGGGACCTCTGAGGCTTCCCTCTTCGAGAGCACCAGTTAAGGTAAGTTTGATGTGTTTTTTTATATTTCATGCATGTATGAATTAATGTATGTGTATATAGCTAGCGCTATATAAAACTCTCAAAGTAATACATTTGGTAGTGTTGTGAATAGGTGTGTGTGAATGCTTGGGTGTAAGTTAGGTGCATGTGTGGCCACCACTCCCCTCCCTGGTAAAATTACTGGGCTCCACTGCTTTTAACACAGAGATCCCTTTGTTATTTACAGCGAATATGTCACAATCCTTCTACTACAGCACAGTGAGGTATGACCCGACATCAAGGAACTGCATGCAAACTGAAAGGCATTTCTGTAGAACCTTGTTTTTATCCTCAATCTTTTGTAATTTCAAGGTTGTTAAAAAGGGTTACTTTGAATAATAAAGACTTATTAGCACACTCAACAACTGCATAGCGTTTTAATCCTGTGTGTTTCTGCAGACCAAGTGCTCTTAGTAAATAATGCCTACCAGTGTGTATGATATGACTTCTACACATCTTAGCCCTAACTGTGCACATGTATAGTAGTGCTTTAATTTACAATTGGCATTTATATAACCATTGCTTTATCTGATTTCCTAAGATGCCAAGGACTGGATGTGCATTTCTTCTGAACACCTTAATGACCCAGCGAACAGTATTACATTATCAGTAGAGTTGAGGGAGTGTCAGTTCTGAGGGTGTCACCAAAAGTTCTGGGAAATTAGGTAATGTTCCTTTCTACTCCCCACAGCCTTGCTTTCATCTGTATCCATCTGCTGCTTGCCAAGACTAGGATGTTTAGTTGAGCACCTGCTGCAACAAAAGGAAACAACACTTTTTAGTGCCAGAGTAAGTGGTTGCGGTGAAGGACTTTGGAATGAAGGGCAGGGAATCAGTCAGAGTAGGTGATTGTCTTTTTCTCTTTTCTGGCCTTTCCTTACATTTTACCTGGAAAAGTGTGCGCGTGTGTGTGTGTGTGTGTGTGTGTGTGTGTGTGTGTGTGTGTGTGTGTGTACGTGTGTGTGTACGTGTGTGTGTAGGTGTGTGTGTACGTGTGTGTGTGTGTGTGTACGTGTGTGTGTGTACGTGTACACAGAGACCAAGTTTCCGGTCATGTGTAGAAAACTCATAGACCCCTCATGTTAGCTCTAAAATGCCTTATCCTTTGTGACAAACAACAAGAAACTGTTACGTTTCGACCTAAACAAGGTTCTAATTACATGACATCCCAAGAACCAGTGAACATGTTTGTAAAATTGTGACAGAAAAAAAAATCTCATGGTTCCTGAAAAGCAGTTGTCTGAACAATTTAGATATGTCACAAAATCGATTCTGTTTATACAAACACTGTTTGCTGAAAAGCATTCCAGGGTAGAAACTTTAATACTTAACGTTTTTTTCCAAAGTAAAAAAAACATTCAATTGGAATATTCCATTTCCAACAATAATAAAAGATGGCATGCTCATTTAAAATATGCTGTTTATTTAGACATTGTTTCTTTACAAAACATTTCAGGCCATAAGCTGTGACACTTACACTTAAGTCTAAAGCAAAATGACATTCAATTGGAACATTCAATTTCTATGGATGACATGATTGTTTAATATACATATACAATCAAAGTCCAATCAAAGTAATGCTTCATGGCCAAACCTAACCAATTTTCTCAGAAGAACAATCCAGCACCAAGTGTGCAAAACCGATTGTAACAAATTCATGCAAAAGATATAATAATTGGTTGGAACTAAACCCATCCCAATCTGAGGAAAGTGATTGAATCTCTGTAGTTTAGTAATCAAGCCCTTGTGGGCATAACTTCATTATTGGAAAGTTCATTCAAACAAATATCATGGCGAACACTTGTGTGATCCCATGTTGATCTCATCTCGATCGAACCATTGTTCAGTATTCATTGAACTATTGGAAAAAATACAGACATGTATATAATGTGCTATCCACTAAGTTGTGCCCAAACAAAAAAGAACTGTATTCTAAGTTACATATATTAAAAATAAGAGTAATCTTGAGATATCAATCACTTTGGGTCTAGTCAAGTTTTTGTATGTTTTGAAACTTAAAAAGATGCACATAAATATGAAAAAAATAATTTACAAAAAATGATACATACAATATAAAATATACAAAATTTTAGAATCCAGAAGGTAGACATTCGGCAAACAACCATGCTCTACTTTTAGATAAAAAGCCCAGGGACGAAAAAAGTGCAAATGCGCAATTGAATCAGTTAAACATTATAGTAAAACTCTTGGACAATACAGGAAACTATACGATCTCAAGGCAGTACAGCGGGTACGTAGTCCAAAATGACAAAAGGGAGACTGAACAAATAAAAAGTAAAAAACAATTCAGCTTTACAGGGCGATACTAATACAATACTTCTATTATACAATACATAGCCTTTAAAAAGGCCTAACGTGCTGTATTCCAAGCCGAATACAAATTAATATAAAAATACAACACACAAACATAATTAAAAGATACTTAAATATTTTTAAAATCTAAAAGTTTTTGTGCAAACTATTTCTCATAGAGGTGCAAAGAGACATTTCTGAGCCTCCACTACCGAAGTAATAATGTTGTACTTTATGTGTAGGCTTTCCTGTTTTCAGTTTCTATTTATTGTAAATTCTGGTGGGGTTTTTTCAGTACCTTAAAAGCTGTGGTTATCAGTGGTTACACACTTTTGTGTCATTAAAAACAACAGAAACAGTGTTTGTCCGGTGTTTATGGAATTTTAATTTAATTTTAATTATTGCTTGCATTCTGCACTGATAGTGCATGTGTATAGCTAGTGTATGTACAGGGTATATGAGGTCCAAATACATTTTTACTGCACCAGAAGGACTACAAAGTCAACAGCATTCTTCATTGTTTCTGAAGATTGTAAAGATGCTTTCAGCATACCATCCAGCAAGTGACAAGGATCTCTTTCAGGGAAGCACTTCAGCTCAGGTATTGATTTTGACGGGTCATCATACAACTTTTTCATATACGTAGCTGAATTACTGCAAATATAAACAGTATCACTCCAATCTTTATTGAACTTGGTAGGACATTTTTCATTAGCATTCCATGTGACACTGCGCTCCATGTTTACAAAAACATCTGGTGTCATGTTTTCACCACTATCTTAGATGCTTGGTGACAAAATTCTTTTCACATATACCTGTCACTACATCTTGCATTGCATGTTCAAAGGCGGGGGTGTTTGGCAATTCACTTACAATCAATACTGACTCACTAGAAAAGGTGGCTGATGTATCAAAGGATTTCACCCATTCTCTGTCTGTAGGTAAATATGATGATACATATTAGGAACGCTTCTTATGAAGCCAGCCATTTTACCTATCCGTGAAATCAAATGTAGCCAAAATATCAAACATGTTTTGATATTTCCTGATTATCTACAATTTATAAAATAACTGAATAAGACCTAAAACATGCATCTAAACACTGCATCGTGATACCAAAGACCACAAAACTGAAAAAAGCAGAAGGTAGAAGAGACAATGTTTTAGTGACATCCCTAAACAACAAAACTCAAGCAGAGTAATGTTAGCACAGTCTTTCTTGATGCTACCTTGTATAACAAAGTTACATTGTATTGTCCCCTTCAGGAAGAAATAAAAATGACTCTTTCACTCATCTTTTTCTTTCTTTGAATGGCACTTAGTTTGTGGTAGCAAAGGTGTTTATCAGTGTTTATCTGTTTACACCGGTTATGGCTATTTTTCTTTTGGTGGGGTTTTATCAGTTATTATAGGTTTAAACCTAAAACCAGATAGCCTATTTATGTGCAATAGTCTTACAAGTTGACATTGCAGTGAGTGTAGGAGAGGACAAACTAATATCACATGATTTACATCTTGGACATGATTTCAACAAAGGTCATAAAGCCACTCCTCCCAGGGTAATCCTTCCCCGGATCCAGTGATAGTTCCTAACAGAAGCCAATACAATCTTAGTAACAAACTAGTTCTGCTCGCACACTATGGGGAATGTTCCATAGAACATACGGTTGAGGTTTTTTACAAATACTACTATCGACTACAATTTCATCCCGAACAGGCGGATCACAAAGTACAATGTGTCTTTTCCGGCGCACTTCATTTTTTAAAATTTTTATTTTTTAAATCTGTTTATTGTTTCAAAACACAAACAACATTCAAGGGACTCGTACAAATATAGAATAATCCACATTACGTAGCCATGAACCCTCGTCAGCTTTGCATCCAATAATACAATACAGGCCCCCCATCCTTGTGAGAACATGCCGACTACACTCACCACCTTTGGTAAGCCGGTCTAGGAAGGTTCAGGTTATCAACAAATCACCCAACATTGTCCCTTGAATGACCCACAACTCACCTCCCCCTCCCCTGCTGTTGGTGCTGCTACTTCAGGAAGATACAAAAAAAAATGTCATGCGTATTACTAACATGCCACAATGATTTGGGTAGGCAATTTGGCCACGTTTAACGTCCCTTAACCTTTCATGTTACGGGGATCCCCCCTTACGCTAATTCCTCCTAACCACTAGAACGCCAACTACACCTGCTCCTCCCCCTCCGATGTTCCTGAATCTGACTCCGCCTTCGCATCTGCCATCCGGAGATCCGCCACCAGGGCCTCCCACTCCCTCGCCGCCTCTAACACTCTATCACTGTGGGACCTATGCGCCTGCTGCATCCTGAGTGAACTCTCGCTGCCCGCCCATAATAGTAGCGCAGCCTTCCACCTTACATAACTAGGGCCTGCCACTGCCTTCCAGTGAGACTTTATTTCCCTTTTGGCCAAGATGAGGCCTAAGTCCAAGAATTTGCTAGTTACCTTGTTTCTGCTAGTATGGGGGAACCAGTGTAGTAGGCACACCCCCTCGTCCACGTCGATCTGCCGCTCGGTTTTCCTGCCGAGTGTCCCTATCACCTCCTCCCAGTATGCGCCTAGCTGCGGGCAATTCCATAGCATGTGAACCAGGTCCGATCCCTCAGCCCGACATCGGGGGCAGATCGCCGGTGTACCATGAAAATATTGGTTAATTTTTGCCGGGGTAAGATACGCCCTATGCATCACGAAGAATTGGATCAGCTGGAACCTGGCATTCCGAGTACCTTTCCACGCCCTTCGGAGTATCTGTTACCAGGCTACATCGGGGATATCCCTCCCCAAGTCCGCTATCCACCGCTCCCGTAGTCTTTGCAGCGGAGCAAGTCCGTCACCAGACACCCTTTTATATAAACATGTATATCGCCTTATGCGTGCCCGCCGCCATCACCACATACTGGCAAGTTCCGCTGACCGGTGGTTCAGATAAGCCCAAACCCCAATACTTCTGTAGGGCAGAACTCAGGGCCGCATGCAATAGGAAATGTCCCCGCGGGAGCCCAAACGTCTTCTGCAGCGCGCTATACAGCAACAGTGCTCCGTCGGCATACAGATCGCCCACCATCTGCAGACCCAGCTCCTCACAGTCCGCCCGGCCAGACCAGTCGCCGCCGTGCACATGCCCAATGGTATCTCGGGCGCATATGGTCACGGCACCCCAATCCTGCTGTGATACCGCTTCCAGCAATACCTCAAGGTACTTTCCGCCATGGACAAATCAGTCAGTCTCAGTTTTTGCTGTAGTATTACAAATGACAACACGTGCTGCGGCACGTCAGGGACGATCCCCCCTCACTGGTCCCCGGAACTCCAATGCCACCGCCTGGTGAGGACCTGAAACTGCGCAGCCAGGTAATATAATTCAAAGTCGGGCAAGGCCAGACCCCCCTCCTCTCTCGATCTCATCACTGTATCCAAAGCCACTCTACGCCGACCTGTTCCCCATATAAAGCGACTCACTGTCGAGTGGAGCCGTCGAAAGAACGCCACTGGTATTCGTATTGGTAAAGTCCTAAAAAAATATAAAAGGCGTGGAAGCGCCACCATTTTCAGGAGCGCAACTCGACCCATCACCGATAAAGGCAGGGAGCCCCAGACCGCATGCTACCTCTCAGGCCCCGCATTGCCCTTTCGATATTACCCTCAAGGAGATCCACCTTTGCGTGATACTCGCGTACCCAAGTAAGGAAGGCACCTTGGCTCCCACGTCAAACCGGGTGGCAATGCCGGTGGGCCGCACCCACTAGACACTGGGAAAACACAGGTCTTGGCCCAGTTAACTCGCAGGCCCAAGATGTCCCCGAAACGATCAAGCAGGTTCCTTGCCCCACTCAGGGCGTCCCCGGAATCCTCCAAAAACATAAGGAGGTCATCCGCATACAGCGAAATGTGGTGGTTCCAGCCTCGGAGCTGAAGGCCCTGGTACGCAGCCCCCAACCTCGCGCGCGCAGCCAACGGTTCTATCGCGAGAGCGAACAGCAGCGGAGAGAGCGGGCAGCCCTGTCTAGTGCCCCGTCCCACTGGATAGGAGGAAGAAACGGCCCTCCACACTCGGACTCTGGCAGTGGGCGATGAATATATAACATTTTGGTCCACCCAATATATTCCAGCCCCAAGCCCGAACGCCTCCATCGCCGAGAACATGTATGGCCATTCCAGGCTATCAAACGCCTTAGCGATGTCGACCGACAACACCAATGCTTCACCGCCCCCCCGCCTCCAGCATCAAGGATCCCTAGCAGTCTACGAACGCTGCTGGCAGTATTACGCGTCGGGATGAAGCCCGCTTGGTCCTCATGCACCAGCCTCGTCATCAACGGGAGGAGCCTAGTGGCGAGCACCCTGCTCAGTATTTTATAGTCTGTAGTGAGCATAGAAAGGGGCCTATACGCAGCAGGATCAGTCGGCGCCTTCCCAGGCTTAAGAAGCGGTATAATGATGGCCTCCCTAGTCGACCCCGGCAACCTCCCTGTCTTCCGAGCCTCCCGATACACCATCAATAGTCTTGGAGCCAGTAGGTCCACGTACGCCGAGTAAAATTCAATCGGCAATCCGTCGCTCCCAGGCATTTTATTGCGCGCCAATTGCTTGATTGCGCAGCGGATCTCGACTAGGGTAACATCCTGCCCCAAGGTTTCCGCCTCTTCCTCCTCTATTGCAGGCAAATCCAGACCCTCCAAAAATGCTTAGGGTCCCGTCCCATCAGCCTGGAGGCAACTTGTGTAAAGGTCCGCATAAAAGGAGCGGAACACTTCATTGATCCGCTGCGGATCATGTTCCAACCGGTCAGCGGTGGACGCCAGCACCAGGACAGGCACACACCGAGGAGCGGGGTCCGCAAGCCAAGCTAACAATATTCCCACCTTGTCCCACTCCGCATGCGCCCGAGCTACAAACGCCTTATAATCAAAGCATCGGAGTCGTTCCACTCCCCCGCCACGCCTCCTTCCGAGCCAGCACGTCATCACGTGTCCCAGCGCCATCAGAGTGAGCCTTCTCAGCCTCGCGCAACGCCAATTCAGCCCAGTCAATCTCCTGTAGGAGCAGCTTCCGTACCCCCACCCATTTGGCGATACAAACGCCACGGACCACCACCTTGAGGGCGTCCCACTCCATAGCAGTCGTTGAGGCGGTCCCCACGTTTTCGGCAAAGTAATGTTCTATCCCCTCGCCAAGTTCCACGCGAAATACCGGGTCTTCTAACATCTCAGGGTGCAACCTCCAGTGGGGAATGCTGGGTCGCTCCCCCACCCAACGAAAATTCACCAAAAGGGGGTTATGGTCCGATATTAAGCGCGTCAAATACTCACTGCTGACCGCCAACGAGGTCAGGCCAGCACTACAAAAGACCACATCAAGCCGGACATGGAGGTCGTGAAGGGCCGAATAAAAGGAGTTATCCTCTCTGCTGGGTGCTGCGCCCGCCAAACATCCATAAGCCCCCAATTATCCTGCCATTGGGCGCGAACCACCGCCAATTTATTTATCGGGGCCGAAGGCAACGGAGGGTGCGATCTATTCATGGTCACATCAGCGATAGAGTTGAAATCCCCCCCCATCAAGACTGGCACCGTGAAATAGTCGGCCAGGGCAGAGGACAAAGATTCTAAGAAAGGAGCTTGCTCCACGTTAGGAGCATAAACACTACAGAGGGTGACCTCACGGCCATAGAAGCGGCCACGAACCGCTACATACCTACCTCCCGGGTCTACTAAGTGGTCTATCAGTTGGAACAGGACCCCGGCCCTAACCCAAATCAACACCCCTCGCGCGAAGGCAGAATACGTAGTATAATACAGCTGCCCGCGCCACCTGCCCTCAGGTTTAGTAAGATGCGTCTCTTGCAGGAATGCAATCTGTATTCCCCTGCGGACTAGATAGGAGTGTATCTTATACCTACGCTGCATGGAGTGCAATCCCCGAACATTCCAGGTTATACTTTTCACGCCTGGAGCCAGACCCATAACAATTGCGCAAAATCCCGCTCAAAGCAGCCCACCTCCCTTAGCTGCCAAACAGGAACGACCACATTCAAAAAGGGCACATTAGAGAGCACTGTTATAATACAGAAGCACAACAGCAGGCAACATCCCCAAACCAAACAGCCCCCAAAGCGCTCCCCTCCACCCCTCACACTGCCCACCCCCCCAAGAACAGGCACTAACAGAGTGAAACCCATCCAAACCGCCCCAACTGCACACACCATGCAAAGTCAAGGCAAACCAAACAATACCATCCGTTGGGGGTTGGCTAGGGCCTAAGGAGCTACCTGCTACAAATCCAAATACCCTACTCACGCCCGCCCCCTGAATCCCCCACGTCATCCCTCCTCCCGGATCCCCCCGAATCCCCATACAGCACCCGCATCCACCGCAGCCCCAGGCACTCACAGACCAGGCATCCAACACCCCCCAGTCATCCATGTTATTTCACAACAGCCCGCCCTCAAAACAAGCCAGGGAAAGTTACGCTACCCATCAAGACCAGTATCCCATCCCCAGACCCAGTCCCGTATTTACTCATCCAGCAGTCCGTCAGCGGCAGCCGCTGATCATCCGAGACCGAGGATTCCCCCTCCGACTGTCCCTTTCCGCTACCCTGTTCGGACGCCTCTGATGTGGCTTGCAACAGTTCACCAGAGAACGCCACCACTGCATCCAGGGCACCCCTACGCTCCACAGCCGTCTGTGATGTCGATGGTTTCCTCAAACCGCGCCTGCGGCGCCGCAGTCGCTGCGATCTGCGAGGCTGCGAATCCCCTGCCAGTTCATGCGTCTCCGCCTCCTGTCCATTCTTCCCTGCTCTGTAGGACTCCAGCCATTGCCAAGCCTCCTCCGGCGTATCGTGAAAGTGGGACTTGCCATCCAGTACACTGCGGAGCTTAGCCGGGAAGAATAGGGAATACTGGATCCCCTCCGATCACAGTTCCTTCTTCACAGCTTGGAAGGACATGCAACGCCGTTGCGTCTCAAACAATTAGTCCGGGAACAAAGTGACGTTGCAATTGTCCACTTGGAAAGAGCCATCGCTGCGGGCCTTCCGTAAGAGCAAGTCCCGATCCCGAAAGTGCAGCAATCGCGCCACCACCGGATGCGGAAGGCGGCCCTGCAACGTGGCTTAGACGGGACCCGGTGCGCCCTCTCCAAGGTGAAGAAGTTCGAAAGGCCCTCAGGGGCCACAACTGTGTGAAGCCAATCCTCCAAGTGCGCCACCATATCCGATCCCTCAATTTTCTCTGGCAGTCCCACCACGTGGATGTTATTACGCCTATTCCTGTTCCTGCCTTCTGCCTCTTCAGCTCCCCGTTCCAGCACCGTGACGCGATCTAAAACCTCGACCAGGGAGGCGGTCAGCGCAGCCTGTGCAGGGCCCACCTCTTGAAGCGTGGCTTCGCGTGGTCCGCCCTCAGTAGGCCCAGCCCTGTGGTGACCTGCGCAATGTCCTGCTGCAGGGCTGTGCGAGCGTCTGTGATGGCCGCCAAAATTTTATCCAGCTGCAGTTGAAGCCAGGGGCTCAGTGGCATCTCCTGCTCCACCTTGGACTCCTGGGGCGGGGACTCAGCATCTGACGGGGCCTGCTCGCCCTCCCGCCTTCTCCGAGGCTTGCTCATGGCCACAGCCAGCGACGCACTCCGAGCCCGGTCTGCCACTCTCCGGTCCCCTTCAATCAGCCGGCGAAGGCCTCACCTCCTACGCTCCACAGCCAGGCAATCCAGCCACTGGACTGCAGGGCGTCCCCCCTGCTGCTCGTCCGCTCAACCCTTCGGTGGTGGCGCCCTCTCCACTGGTCTCCCGCCCACAGCGATCCAAGGAGCAGCACTCACCAGCCCAGTTCCACCAGGGAGATTCTCTTCCGCCAGGCAGCCCCAAGCCACTCCTCAAGGTCGTCTCCGTCTCCGTTGCCCCTAGACCTCGCTTCAGCAGTAGGCCAGCCCACTCAACCGGGCAGTGGCCAGTCCAGGGGTATCTCCAGGTCCCCCCGCTCCTCTCTGTCAGCACGGCGCTGTTTGCGCAAGGCCCATTCAGGGCGGGGGCAAGGCACCAGCGCCTCCAGCCTCTCCCGCCTGCCGCCCCACAGTGCACTCTCACTGGGTCAATGGGGTCAGGGGGTCCCCCGTCCACTTGGTCCCCCCCGCACACAGCCCCGTCCATCAAGGAGCAGCCGCAGGCCTGCACCACCTCACCCAAACGGTGCAGGTCAGGTCAGGGGCCACCAGTAGGCAACTTTAGGCTCCAAGCTCGTATCTCGCCATAGCGCCCCACAGGGCGAAGCCAGGGCGCCACTCGAGGACCATCTTAACTTGTCCAGGGGAGCCCCCCCTATGCAGCTCGCAACCTCTCTGTCCCGGTGCACACCTGCTTTCCCCTTCCACACCAGCCGGGGCCCCAGCACAGTCCCAGTGGGACCCCCGCAGCGACGATCCAGACTGTAGCCTCCTGTTGCGGGCTGTCTATGAGGGGCCGCGTCCAGTGCCCCCGCCCCGCTCAGACCACTCTGCAGTTTAATAGCCCTCCGCCCACGCAGCAGTGCCGCTGGGGGGGGCAGCCGCCTAGTCGCGGCTTGCGCCAGGGCCCCCACTCCCGCAAAACAATCCAGCGGTGGCCCACCCGCCTCCAGCCAGAGCTCTCTTCACAGGTGAGGGGGGAGAGGGAGGGGGGAAGGGTCCGGCCCGCTCCTCTATGAGCTCCCGTCTGCCGCCAGATCTTTAATAAATCTGCCCTCCAGAGGGGCCAGCCACCTCGCGCTGTGTCCAGTAGAGGCGGGGGGGAGAAAAGGCCCCCCAACCCAGCGCAAAGTGAGCGCGTCTCGCTCTCGAGGCAGGTAGCACCCTGAAGCCTCTAATGTCCCGGCAGGTCAGGCCATCCATGCAGTCCCGGACACACCCTGTGGCCTCAGCTCCACTGCCCCTGCTCACCGCTGCTCAGGGCCCTACACGTCGTGGACATTATGCCGCTATTCCGGCCACCGTCCTCGGGTTCCTCGCTCCGCTCCACGGAGCCGTCTGATGTTCAGCTCGCATCCTACCTCAGCGCCAGCTCCAGCCGCAAGGCACATCAGAGAGCGGCGCCATCTTGTGCGACTCGGCGGCCGGACACCACCCGATTTCAAAGGGCTAGGGCGTCCGATCCGCTTCGAGATTCGGGCGATTCTCAACGCCCCTCAGCGCTCGACCGTCTGCCACACCATCGGTCGCTTCTGGGGACCCGGGAGGCCCCGATACCAGGAGAATCTCAGGGGATCGGGCGCGGAGCTCCGTGCTCACGCAGCCTGTCCCATCGGTCCTTAAGCCACGCCCCCCTTCCGGCGCACTTCATAAATTGATTTTTTTATCAGATTTTTCAAAGTAAGCTTGGGAAGAGGTGCCACCTCATTCTGACCGATTTGAAACATATTCAGAGCTTTCATATAGTTTAAAAAGATGGCACTTGTTCCCTTCTAGCTAAAAAATTTGTCAAATTTTAGTGCAGATAGAGCCAGAATCACTATTGAGTATATTATTTCCCCACCTTAAAATTGCTGCCATAGCAAACACATTCGTAGAGAGGAGCTCAAATTCAAGCTGGGGCAGAAGGTACAGCTTGATTCAAATTACAAATTTGACGCCAAATACACCTTTCAGTCTTCTCAAAAAAGGACTGTGAGAAGTTGGCCTGGTATATGATGTCCACTATTCTAGTGGACACCTTGCACCAGTCCAAACGACCCTTATTGATGGTAGGTTATAAAGTCAATAGAAAGCTATCCTAGTGGTAGCTGTGGAGAACAGCCTTCAGGCTAAGACTTGGAGATGAGTTAAGCAAGTTGTTTTACCAATTATAATCTCTTGAATGATCAAATGAAAGCACACCACACAAGGTATATATCAAATATATATGTATTTATTCTAAACACAACCCCACTGCACTCTTTATGAGGTCAGAGGTAAAAGTACAATACAAGGATCTTGATTAGCATACGATAAGTTGCACAGTATACGTTATGCCCTAGGGACCTCACAAACCATATACTAAAATAGTGGTATAAGAACCACGTGAGAGTTAGAAAGCAGAACTAGGGCCTGTGGAATCGCTGTGGCTGCCTAGAACCACCAAAGGTTAGGATGTAGGAGGCCCACGGGAGACACGTGCAGTGTCTAAACACAGCCGCGGGTTACCATTGACTTTCTATGGAGAAGTAAAAGTTACAATTTTAAAGATTAAGGGCACTTCTAGGTGAACTACGATGGAACCCTTTTAGACTAGGACATTTTGAGAGTCAAGACCCACGGGAGCACCGTAGTACTCATGTTAACTCACCCAGGAAAGCCGGTGCATAGGTGTCTTTTGATGTCGGGTTTCGTTGTCGATTCCAATTGAGAGCTACAAAGGAGTGCTGCAGGCGACCAGAGGAAAAGTGTCCGGGTGGATCCAAGGGTGGATCGAAGATGTGAAGAACCTGAAAGCAGAAGGGACAGAGTCTGAGTCACTAGCCAGTGATCAGGATGGTGACAGGAAGATGCTAGCTGATGTCGGGTGATTTCAGGTGAAGCTTGTCTCTTCAGCCACGAGGTCCAGGAGGCATCGACGACAACCAGGAGCTGGATTCGAGCTGTCCTACGAAGGATCTAGTTGACTGCAGTGTCAGTATCCGGATTGGACCCAACAAGTCTTGGCAAACGCAATCCACGCAAAATGTTGAGATTGGCTTCGTTGTAGAAAGGTCTGAGGAACTTCTGTTTTGGGGAGAAGTTGGAGCAAGCCTGGAGCAACCAGGAAAGCAAAGTAAATCATGGATTGGTCTTCGTGGGGACTCACTAGCCAACGGACTAGGAACCGCAAAGACGCGTCGAGCTGAAATGCACAAAGCGGGCCCACGGGACACTCGTGGAGTGTGGGCCTCTGAGCTTCGGTGCAAAAGGTGCTCGGGGCTGGGGCTTCAATCACCCCAATGCACAACTTTGGGATACCTCGGTAAGCAGGTGCAGCTTGCAAAATGCAGGATGTCCAGGAGTTCCGGTCCCACGTCTCTCGTGTCCGCCACAGGTCTCAGCTTTGCTGGGAGCGCAGGTCAGCGTCAGAGATGTCTGGAAGTCCATGTCCTGTGTCGCAGATTCTTCGGGATCCGGAGGGAGCCTCGAAAATGCAGACCGGCAAAGATGCAGTTGGTGCCTGTTTGAACAGGTGGTCACTCCTTGACCACAAGGGAGATTTCTTCCAGTCAATATGGAATGTCAAAGGTCAAAGATATATGTTGCAGAGTTTCGTCCAGGGTAATCAAAAGTCCTAGGGACTGGGGTTCTATACTTATATAGTAAGTTTAGGGGTTGGACCAACTCTAAGGTCCCTCTAAGGTCCCTCCAATGGGTGGACCTGGGGAGGGGGTGGTTACACCCCTTACCCTTTGTCCAATTTTGCGCCAGAGCTGGGGCTGAGTGCCCCAGCAACCGGGTTGAACTGGGAAACGCATGGAGCACCTTCTGTGCCACAGGCAGCGTCTGAAAAGCATTCACTGAATGCAACCCTCCCTGCCCCGGTACACTAAAGCCTTTAGAATACTACCCACCCCCCGCCAGTCCTGGCGGCGGGGGTAGCATTCCACCCTTCTAGAGGGAGAAGACATGTAGTTATTGGTAAACCCGGTTAAAGTTAAACAGAGCCCCAGCATCACAAAATGGATGCTGCTGCCACAGACCCGAGTCTGCCCTTCTGCTGCAGGACGAAACTCCGGCAGGGGAGGCCTGGACAATAGGTTTCCTGTCCAGGGAGGTGCTAGCAGGGTGGAATGCTACCCCCGCCGCCAGGACTGGCGGGGGGTGGGTAGTATTCTAAAGTGTTTGAAACCTTACACAACATGTTTTGATAAAGCCAAAGTTAGCATTAACCGTGAGGATTATAATGCACTTAAGAGTATATGGTATGGCTATATCATAGAACAGCTATACGCTGCAGAGGGGCTCAGCTCATGCTAGGGCACCCTTTCACACAAAACCAAGCACTCTGCCTCCAGGATTGTCAAGGCCTGCCATAGGAGTGACTTTTAGGTTAATATGTGTCTATATATAGGTATACTATATCTAAGGGGTGATTACCCCACCTTACCCAGGCTGCAAGTACAGACCTGTGGTGTCAGTTTGGAAGGCTACCCAGGGGTGGCACAATACATGCTACAGCCCCTGGTAGGCCTAGGGTGCACCTATGCCCTGGGTACCTAGAGTATCATATACAGGGGCTCACAAGGGTGACCCAGTAACCAATCTGGTATGTACCTAAAGTACATGGTATCAATTTAGAGAGAGAACAGCTAGGCTGTGGGCCTGATTAGCAGGGCCACAGCCATACTAAAGTCGAAAAACCACTGAATCACAGCACAAAGTGGGGGTAACCTTAGGAAGCAGACCCTACTCTCCTACAAGGACCAGTACTGCTCCTCCATTACATCGCAGGCATAACTCAGTGAAGGTGGGGATTTAATCTATGGACCACTAAAACATGGGCAAAATGCCTTTGCCCACAACCCTTGTATAGTCTGTGAATGGCCGAGGCTTGAGAACGTGCCTTACTTCTATAACAACTAATATAATCCTTGTTTAAAAAAGTATTTGAAGTGTTCAACAGGATAGTTTCCCAGCTCAGAAAGTAGCCTCTGTAGTCCTTTCGGGTTAAATCCAATAAAACAACATTGTCAGCATACAGCAGACAGCTAACATTCATCGATCCTAGTTTAGGTGGGTCCTCCTTAGGCTGTCCAACTCTGCTAGATAAGTCATGGATGTAAGGAAGGGGTGCAAGTAGGCACCCCTGCTTCAAACTATTAAGTGTCTCAACTTTGCTGGACTAACCCTGGTTCCCTCCCATCAAGACCTGTGTCCAAGTAGAAGAGTGTAAGGCAGTGATCAACCCAAGCAAGTGAGATCCCCAGTGCAACAGGTTTCCTCCACAGCGTCCCATGGTCAACCCTATCGACGCTGTGGAGGAATCGATGAAGGCAGAATATAAAGCCATGCCCTTACCCACAGGATACTTTTCAATCATTGTTTGAAGGGACATTATATTATCTGAGGTTCCACAGCTCTTATGAAACCCTGCTTGCTCAATAGGAACAAAGGGACATATGTAGGTAGCCAAATACCAAAGCCAAATACCAGTCGGTAATGGAGAAATTCTGTAACTTTCACCATTACCGACTGGTATTTACGGATTTGAGATGTAGGAGTAAGGAATCGGTATATTACCGATTCGGTTTTTTAAGGAATCGGTAAATTACCGATTCCTTAAAGCCTATGTAGGTAGCACTCAAGTGAGTGCATTTTAGCCTTAAGGATTCGTTATTTACCACCAACTACAAGTTGGTGGTAAATATCGAAAACCTTTAAAAACGCAATTTTAATCTTTTTTAAAAGTGCCATGTGGCAGACATACATGCCCTTATGGCATGTATGTGTGCCACATGTGCACACATGCACGGTTCAGGGGTGCAACAGGGTGTCAATGTGCCACCCTGCCACCCTTGAATATGTTCACCCTATTACCGATTCGGTATTTACGGAATCGGTAATAGTGAATGGCTTCCCATTCATTCCTATGGGCCTCCAGGCCCACAGGATTGAATGGGAATTACCGATTCAGTAAATACCGAATCGGTAATACCGAATATTACCGATTCGGTAAATATTACCGAATTTTTACCTACATCTAAAATACTGAATTCTTATTACCGATTCGGTAATAATCAGTATTTAAGATTCGGTATTTGGGATTTACCTACGGCCTAAAGTTATTACCAAATGCCCAATCCTGAAGGTGGAGAAAAATACTCTTGGCAAACAATTTCCCAAACGCATCTAATAATGCAATTTGCCTGAAACTGGCAGGAGAAATTTTAGGACCCCTTTTATATAAAGGTACAACAACACTTCCTTTCCAACAAGGCATTAAAGCCAAATGGAAATAATATTGAAACACTGGATACAGAAAAAGAGCCCATGCAGAAGATTCTTTAATAAGAGATATCGGAAGTTCATCTGGGCCCATCGCCCCGGAAGACCTTGCGCCCGTAATAACGCCCTCTATTTTCTCAAAGGAAGGAGGGCCTTATACAATCAAAGAGACAGGGTCATCATTCAACTGCAACCAAAACCTTCAACTAGAATTGGTAGCATATAACTGTGAGATGTATGGAGTCCACTCTGCGTCGAATATAGGAATTACCTCGCCCTTCATTCTGGAATCACAGTATTCAGCTGTTAAACACAAATATTTACGAGAATCACCAGAAAAAGCGACTTCTCCCAGCTTAATCTATTTCTGGTCCTCCTCTTTCCTTTGTTCAGTCACCTTCAATCTAGTTCTTACCTGCTTCAACCAATTAATTTCCCTTTGCCTCAATAATCATGGCAGCTTGAATTGTTACCTTACTAAATAATTTATAACATGGTTTACCTTTTTTACCTCCCAAGGGATAGGCACAGAGGATTTAGCACTAGTAATTCTATTTTTACTCCCAAAAGATCGAAACATTGACAACTGCTTTTCAAACCAGGGAATGGGGTTATCGAATGAAGTGACAGGGAGGCCTAAACGCACTGTTTTAACATGAGGCCACATTCAACATATTATCATTTGACCAAAAGGTACACCTGTTTTTTGTTATAATCAGTAGTATAATTTGTGGAATTCCAGGACTCAAGCGCCTTAATCTCTAAATCAGTGTCCACAGAGAGAACACTGTGATCACTTAAATCCATTCTCATTACCTCAAATTGAGTACACACACCAAACATTTTTTTTTTTTTTTTTTTTTTTTAAATGTGTTTTTATTGCAGAATTAGAAACAAGACCACATCAGAGGCCAGTCATTACACATGCTGCAACACAGCCTGAAAGACAACAGAGGCACCATACACAGCCATTTAGCCCACATCCCGGAGGTTGGGCGGCGCTGCAGAACCCTCCTTCCCAGGAAGATAGCTCTGCGTACCCCTGTCCCAGGATTCGACCAGCATCACATTTTAGTATCTGCTTTTATCCCCCTAAAACACCCCCCCCATGTATCAACAAGCGCACTCCAAATGCCCCAGGAAGGACCGCCAGTAGCTCAAACCCGGTCCGACATAGTTCAAGCCATACCTCTCCAGAGTCCCATTCCCAGGTCCCCCCAGTGTAACAGCCAGAACGCCTACCTACTACCTCAGGAACCCCCCGTTACCCTGATCTGATCCACACACTATCTGCCGAGAGTGATCCAGGCCGCTATGTCGAGTAACCTCCCTCCGGATCCCCTTCCCTCCCCCCCCCCCCACCTCCCCCAACTACCACTGCTGCTTCTGCTGCCAATGCGGGTCGTCCAAAACCGTACCATCTCAGGGGCTCGCCACATATCAGGAGTCGTTCGCAATCGCTAAGAGTGCATGGAATCCACCGGGACTATCACTCCTCCTCATCCTCTCCCACCATGTAATCACGCAACGCTTGCACCACCAATTCCCAGGCTCTCGCCATGTCCAGACAGCTCTCCTTGCCAAGTCTAGTAGCTTGCCTCATTCTAATAATGCTTTCACTGCCCGCCCACTTCAACAGCTCATTCATCCATCTCCTCACTGAAGGGCCTTCTCTAGATTTCCAGTGCCAGGTTATCTCCCTCTGCGCCAACATAAGTCCCAAATCAATGAATGTACTCGTGATTTTCGTTTTCTTAGTATGCGGGAACCAGAGCAGGAGACAAGCCGCCATATCAAAGTCCACCTCCCTATCCGTCACCACATTCAAGAGTGCCCCCACTTCCGGCCAATATGTCCCTAGTTTCGGACACCCCCAAAGCAGGTGATCCAAGTCAACCTCGGGAGCCAAGCACCTCGGGTACACTGCGTCAAGCACCTGGAAGTACCGCTGTAACCTCTCCGGGGTCAGGTATGCCCTGTGTAAGATAAAAAAATGTACCTGTTGAAACCGTGCGTTCCTCGTGCCCTTCCACGTCCGTCTCAGGATCTGACTCCAGACCGTGTCCGGGATGGGCTTGCCTATGCTATCTTCCCATCGCGATTTCAAAGCCAGCAGCGGTGACAACCCCTCGTACAACATTCTCATGTGGATGCACGTCACTGCCTTCACAGTGCCCGCGGCCATTACCACATATTGACACGCCATGGTCACCTCCGGTTCAGCGAGCCCCACCCCCCAATGCTTTTGCAGCGCCGCCACCACTGCCGCGTGTAATAGAAAGGTACCGTCCGGCAACCCAAACTGCTCCTGGAGCACCTGATAGGGAACTAATACTCCATCAACGTACAGATCCCCCACCATCAGTAGTCCCAACTCTTCCCATTCCAGAAGCCTAGACCAGTCACCCCCGTGCGGCAGCGCTGTTAACATCCCCAGAGGTATCTCCGGTGCATACGGCCGAACTTTCTTCGCTCTTTTCACGCTCCTCTGCCAGCAAAGCCTAAGCGTCCTTTCTTCCACCGTAAGCCCCTTCAGATCCAGTTTCTGTTGCATAACTATATAAGAAAGGACGCACTTTGGAATACCAGCTCCGCGGTCACTCTCAGGACCCCTGAATTCCCGGGCAACATTCTGTGTTAGGATCTGCAGTTGTGCTGCTAAGTAATACAGTTCAAAATCGGGGACTGCCATCCCCCCTTCAGTCTTAGGCCTAATCAGAGTGTCCAGTGCAACCCTCCGCCGGCCCTGGCCCCAAAGGAAGCCAGTCACCAGCGTCTTCAGTTCTTTAAAAACCCGCTGCGGAATCCACACCGGCAGTGTTCGAAAATAATAAAGCAGCCGCGGAAGCGCCACCATCTTTAGCAGCGCTACTCGGCCCAGTACCGACAGGGGGAGCGAGGCCCAGAATGTCATGCTGCCCCTCAGTGCACGTATGCATCGCCCTACATTCCCCTCTAGTAGGTCCGCCGCCTCGTGGTAAATGCGCACCCCAA
This sequence comes from Lissotriton helveticus, assembly GCF_964261635.1. Classification (NCBI taxonomy): domain Eukaryota; kingdom Metazoa; phylum Chordata; class Amphibia; order Caudata; family Salamandridae; genus Lissotriton; species Lissotriton helveticus. The sequence goes on along the minus strand of NC_136065.1, from coordinate 740,328,519 downwards.
GGTAGGTGAAGCCAAAGGGCTCCCACACCACCTCCCTCGTCAATAGGGGACAGGGTGTACCCGCCCGCAGCGGGAATATACAGGTCTTAGTCCAATTCACCTTAAGGCCTGACAGCCGACCGAATCCATCCAGCATATCCACCGCTCTCTCTAAGGACCGTTCAGCATCCGCCAAGTACAGAAGCAAATCATCAGCATACAGCGATATATAATGCGATTCCGGCCCTTGCGCGATCCCTTCATACATGGCGCCTGTCCTCGCCCGCGCCGCAAGCGGCTCCATCGCCAATGCGAACAGCAGGGGCGACAACGAGCAGCCCTGTCTCGTCCCTCTGCAAACAGGGTAGGTCGGAGATATCAGCGGGCCCAGGCGCACCCTCGCCCTAGCCGATTTGTAAAGCACCCTCGTCCAACTCCGGAAACCCTCCCCAACTCCGAACTTCAGTAGTACCTCGTCCAAATACCTCCATTCAAGGCTATCGAAAGCTTTCTCGATATCTACTGCCAATACCACGGAATCAAGAGCTGAAGACCCGGCACTATCCAAAATTCGGACCAGCCTTCGAATATTCATGGAGGTATTCCTAGTCGGGATAAACCCCGCCTGGTCCCTATGCACCAGTGTTGTCATGTGCGGCAGTAACCTGGAGGCCAATATGCGACTCAGGATCTTATAGTCCACCGTCAGCATTGATAACGGCCTGTAGGACGTGACACTCAACGCATCCCTGCCTGGCTTCAACAGTGGCACCACAAGTGCCTCCCTCATTGACTCAGGCAGGCAACCACGCTGCCTGGCCTCCGAATACACCACCACTAGTTTCGGCGCTAGTGTGTCAACAAATTTGGCATAAAATTCAATCGGCAAACCATCTACCCCTGGGGTTTTATTTCGAGCCATCTGCGCGATAGCCACTCTCACCTCCGCCAGTGTTATCGGACTCCCCAGTTCTTTGGCAACCTCACTATCCAGCACTGGCAGTGTGAGTGAGGCCAAGTGGTCACCTATCTCGTCCCTCCCCACCTCCAGGTGGCATTCATACAATCCCGTGTAGTACGACTGAAAACGCGCCAGCACAGCTGATTGTGAGTAGACCACCTCCCCTCTCTCTGTTCTGATACTCAAGATCGGGCACCCTCTAGGTTCTGGATCTGCAAGTTTGGCTAGGAGCGCACCCACTTTATCACGTTCCTCATGCACCTTAACGCTGTATAACTTATAGTCATAGCACCGCAGCCGTTCAGTCTCAGTCGCCACCACCTCCCTCGCTTCCGCCAGTCTCTCCTGTAGGTCCGGCCGGTCAGGCCTCTGTCGCTCCAGGCCTCGCAACTCCACTTCCGCTTTCGCCAAGTCATTCAAGACCGCCGTCCGTGCATTCGAGAATCTACCCACGCACTCGCCTCTCACCACCACTTTCATCGCATCCCACTCCACCGATCGGGACGTGGCAGAGCCCTCATTCTCCGCAAAGTAGCGGTCAATGCCCTGCTGAACCATGGCACTGAACACCTGATCTTCCAGTGTCTCAGGCCTCAGCCTCCAAGACGGGACCGCCGACCTAGCCCTTTGCCACTGCACTGACACCAATAAGGGGTTATGATCCGACATGGTCCTAGCCAGGTACTCAGTATTGGACACCAGCGTCGCCAAAGTGCCACCACACAGGACTGCGTCCAATCTAACATGCAGTTCGTGCACTGTGGAGAAGTAGGAGTAGTCCCTCACCTCCGGATGCTGCTCCCTCCACACATCAAGCAATCCCCACCTCTCCTGCCAATCCTTCCTATGAGCCGCTAGCCTGCGAACTGGAGAGTCGACCAACGGCGGATGTGACCTATCTAGTTCCACATCAGTGATCGAGTTAAAGTCGCCCCCTAGTAAGACCGGGCCAGCCAAAAAGTGAGCCAGCGAACTCGTTAAGCCGTCAAAAAAACGGGCCTGATCGGAATTGGGGGCATACACACTGCACAGGACCACCTCTCTACCATAAAGCCGCCCCTCCACCGCCACATACCTACCCTCGGGGTCCACCCGCTGTGTCGCGACTTGGAACGGAGTTCCCGCTCTCACCCATATTAGTACCCCTCTGGCAAATGCAGAATAAGTCGTGCCAAACACTTGGCCCCGCCACCTCCTTTGCAAGGCTCCACATTCTTTCTTAGTTAAGTGAGTCTCCTGAAGCATTGCTATCTGCACTCCCCGCCTCACCAGGTATGCATGCACCTTATGACGTTTCACCATTGTCTGAAGTCCGCGGACATTCCATGTGATACATTTCACAGTAGGTAACGACCCCATAATAGGCAGTTCTACACATTGTCACCGTTAACCAGTTGTTCCCCGCATTGCAGCAGTTGCCCCCCCCTTCCCAACTCCCCCCCAAAACACCCCAAACCCCACTCCCCAGGACAGGACCTAATAACCCAGCTTCAGTCCCGTTCCAAACCATCAAAACCACACACATACACTAGTCTGTGGTCGCCACCACAGAAGGCCTTAAGGGCCACAAGAGGGTGATAGAGCACCGAACCAGAACAGGCAGAGCTCCCACCCCGCGCCCCAGTCCCATGCTGCTTACACAGCCCCATACCTGACTGCAAACCAAAAGTCTGGAGAGTCAATCCCAGCCGGCACCCCGGGGTGTCAGAGTCATCGAGACATCACTCATTAAACAGCCCATCCGACGTCTGTGGGGTGACCTCCGGACCCCTGGCACTCCCTGTGTCCGACTCATCGCCTCCAGATTTCTCACCCTCCACCTCCGAGGCCGATCCTTCCGACGTTCTTCCTTGCTGTGATCCCGTGATGCTCGCCGTTGCTGCCACAGCCCCCTTCCTGTCCTCCGCCATCTGGGCATCTCGTATGGCCCGCTGGAGTTTGTTCCTTGAGCGAATGCGCTGCGATTTCCTGATCCGGATCGGTTTTGGTCTGTCCCTTCCGCTCTTATCCGCGCGGTCCGTTCCAGCCCGGTACAGTTCTAACCACGACCAAGCCTCGTCCGGAGTTTGGAAGAAGTGTGTCCTGCCATCGAGAATAATCCGTAGTTTGGCAGGGAAGAGCAAGGAATACTGAATCCCCTCTTCCCTCAGCTCTTTTTTAACTGACAGAAAGGACGCCCTGTGTCTCTGCACTTCTTGTGTATAGTCCGGAAAGATCGTGACCTTGCTATTATCCACTTGGAAGGGCCCCTGGGAACGTGCTCTCTGTATCAAGAGGTCCCGGTCCTTATAGTGCAGCAGTTTTACCACCATCGGTCGGGGTGGTCGGCCCTCCAGGGGTGGCTTAGCCGGGACCCTATGCGCTCTCTCCAAGGAGAAGAAAGGAGAAAGCCCCTCCGGCGCCACTACAGTCTTAAACCAGTCCTCCATGTACGCCACTGCGTCGTCTTTCTCGATCTTTTCCGGAAGGCCCACTACCCTCACGTTGTTCCTTCTGTTACGACTTTCCGCATCCTCCGCCCGTCGTTCCAGAGTCGCCAAACGACCAAGAATATCCGTTATTTTGTGTTCCGCCGACACCACAGCCGGCTTCAAGTCCAGGAGTAATTGCCCATGTTCCTTCACCTTGTCCGAGAGCTTGGTGTGGTCCGCCCTCAGGAGGCCTAGCCCCGTGGCAACCTGCGCAATATCCTCGTGCAGCGTGTCCTTTGTTGTAGTAATCGCGGCCAGGATAGCGTCGAGACGCAAGTTCAACCTTTGTTCCGGCGTAGCGTCATCCTGCGGGGTCCGGGCACCTCCAGTTTGGATCGAGGTGGACGCGTCATCTTGTCCTGGCGGTGGGCCCAGAACCTTGCCCGTAGCGGCCATCTTGCGCCCGGAGGATGCTCCCCCCAGTCCACCAGGGAAGGCCCCGCTAACCGCAATTCTCCCTCCAGTTACACCACCAGTCGCTCCTTCCCGGGGAAGACTGCGGCGACACACAACAGGGCTCCCCACTCCTCAGCAATGTCAGTTCCTGTGTCCGTCCCGTGCCAGCTGTGACCCCAAAAAGCGCCTTCAGGCTGCGGCCATTACCAGCCAAACACAGTTCAGTGCCATCAGTGGGACCCAGGGCCACCCTCCAAATCCAGCCTCCAGGGCAGCAACGGTTCTCCTGGCAAGGAGGCGGGAGCCCCCCAGGTCCACTCACGCCGCCGCCCGATCAGGGCTTCTGAACAGGCCAGTAGAACAACCACAGCCCTCGCCCCAGATGCGTCCCACCTCGGAAACACCGCAATCCAGGCGGGGGAATCCCGCTAACACAAGAGGCCCCTGTGGTCTGAAAGTGAAGGCAGGGTGCGTCCGGGTTTTAGGAGCCCATAGGCGTGGGACCACCTCCCGAGTTTCTGGGTCCCCAACTGCGTGAGCCCCGGCTCTTCTGCTCTCGCGGCTGTAACGTCCACCTTCCGCCCGCACCAGAATGTCCTCATGCGGTCGGGTCTGCCCGGCAGCGCGGCCCCCTCCAGACGTCTCAGGCCAGCGCTCGAAATGAGTGCCCTCCGCCCGCCACAGGCGCCGCCGCACCAGTTCCGCCTGTCCCGCGCCAGCCTCCAGGACAGCAAGCGGGAGGGGGAGGGGGGAGGGGGGAGGGCGCGAGGAATCACACTGACCGCAATGTAGGGGGAGAACGCCTCCGGCTCCTCGCTCGAACCCGTGGGTGTTCTCAAGCGCTTCTCCGCACCCCACACTCCACTCGGCGGCCTTCAGGACACCAGCCGCAGGCGCCCACAGTCCACAGTCCGCTCCGGACCCTCACGCCGCCATCTTGCCTTTGTTCACGGGCGGGCTCCACCGCGTCATGGATCTCCGTCTCCGCTCAGCCCTGAGGTACCGCCAGCATCCCGACTCTCTGCGCCGGGCAGCAGACACCTCACACTGCAAATTCCGGCTTCCAGAGGTCCCGCAGGCAGCAACAACAGGATTAATTACGGGACTCGGCGCGGAGCTACACGCTCACACAGCCATCCCGGTCGGCGCCAAACCACGCCCCTACACACACCAAACATATGGTAAGATACCACCACTTATTGAAGAAGAATGAAAAGTAAAAAAGGGTTGGGAAATCCTCTGGAAGCCTTTCATTTAAAGCAGTGAGGTCATTGGATCTCAGGCAATCCAGGAAACATAGACCCAATATGTCAGCTCTAACATTTCTAGTTAAAATTACCTCTGGAATGCTTCATACCTCATCCAACTCTGAGTTTCCGAGGGTCAAACACGTGCAGTTTGAGATTTTGGCATTAAAATCTCCCACAGTGATAATCAGCCAAATTCTTAAACACTAATATTGTGTCCAAAAGAGAACATAGTCAACTTAAGAATCAGAAGACCTCCCAGGGGGAATATAAGCATTTACCAAAAGTAAGGTTTAATACAGTCCTCCTGTCACATCGCCCAGTGCTAACTTTAAACAGATGAAAAGTTTTCAGGAATGAACAAACACCTTAGAATTCCAATGTATACTACTATAGAGTAAAATAGCTATACCATCACTGGTGTGACCTTTTACAGAGGGTTTTGCTGCACAAGAAAATACAAAATAATTATCATAATTAAAATCAGAACATATCCAAGTTTCCTTTAAAAAATGATCAATAGACAAAAACATATATATCAGGCCCGCCATATTTCAAGCAAGATTTTTACCCGAGTGGCTATCTCTGCAGCACTGGAAGTTTTCTTTTTCTTTTTGAAGCATTCAGTGCAACTGCTGCCCAACTCCAGGGGGCTAACTCGCCTTCCATTCGAGAGTCCCTGGCCAACTGGTCCTTATATCCCACAATATTTATCACTCTCCTCCCTGTATCTCTACCAATAGAGTTTGTGATATCCTTTGGATTTGCAGGCCCCCTTCTACTGTATGAATCCTGAGTGGACTGCTGAGTTCCCACTCTAAAGCTATCAGACTTCGGATCTATGGTCACTTCAAACGGCAAAATAGCAATAGCTTTTTTTCCTGAAAGATCCACGTTGCCCAGGATTAGCATTGCAATAATCCTAGATTTGAATGTGACCCTAGAACTCTGAAGTGGAGTAAGAGGATGCAAGTACACCCAGTCAATATCTCTACTTGATACCAGACTCAAGGCCTACATTTCTATTAAGAGCTGCAAAATAAAGCTTCTATTCAGTGGACCCAATTCACTATCAAAGAAGGAAACAAAATTAAAAGTGTTAGCGAGATGGTCAAAACCAAGTCCTTCGACAGGATTATTATTTTGTTTTGGCCCAACCCCTAAATTAAGCGGCTGTGCTGATGGAAACAAAGGGGGAGCCTCCCCATTAAGAGTCCTCATAAATTTGGGGGCACTGCATAAAGAAGATGCCCCACAAGGAAGGAGTGAAGAAGATCTTTTAGGGACCCTCTCAGCCTCTTGTGGAAGCCACGACCACCTTCTTTGATGATCGCCAATTCGACATTCCCATTTCCAACATCATCCCTTGCTGTGCCCACGTTCTTGCTGCCTCAAAGAGTTTATTGAGCCCATTAAGGATACCCTCGAAGATGACATAGTACTATACAAAGCCGGCAATGATGGACAGCTAGGGAGGCAATCCAATGGCGGGCTGAAGATCAAGTCTGAGCAATAAGTGGTTTTAAGTTGGCCTCCCTGATTTGATTCCTCTCTGTAAGAGAGCAATGTCTGGCAGGGAATAGTCATCCAGTACACCAAGGGCCTCATTACATGATTCGACACAGAGTCCACCATGAGTCACTTGGGAGGTCTCCTTAGGTGGCACAATTTCCGGCTCACAGACAGCATCTTGGCCACCAGACAAACTTTGGGACCAGACTCAAACGTGACGCCAACAATGATCATTGTAGGAACAGCCACTAAGTCCATTTTTATATAGTCAAATCGACTGGTCGGACATAAAGGGATTCCCTGCGACAAGGCAGTAACTAAACTTATATTGTTTTCTTTATATGCGTCAGAAGCCACTTGCGAATCCTAATTGCCTCCCCCACACCCCCTCCCCTCTTGAAGAACAAGGACAGCATGGAATGGTGAGACTTCAGGAGAGACAAATGAGACTGTGGCTTCTTTCGCTGAACATTTTTGTTTTTGTTTTTAGAACATTAGGAAAAGTAAGAGAGGTAGCAGTTGAACCAGAAGTAGGGATTAAATGCCAGAGCGCAAACACCTTGATGCATCTCATAAAAGGTTCCCAGCCTCAGATGCCCCAAACGCCCACTTTTCCACTCCACTCCTTTCTTTTACCCTGCTACTCGAAAACTGAACGTCAACTCCTTTCTAATTATCTATTTATTCTGACACCTCCAAATGTGCCCAAATATGTCGAATATGACTTAAGATGTGACAAAATAGTAGAAAATTACCTTCTACAATATACACTAAGATGCCCCTGCCTCCACTGCAAAGAGGCACTGCAGGATAAAGCAGGACTACTCCACAAATCTGAGCGTGCACGAAAACAACCAGCAGGCATCAATAAAATGACAGGCAAAGTCAAATGCCCAATGTTAGGCAAAGTGGAGGGCAGAAAAATTCCAAAACACATTGGTAAGCGATAAGTGTATGTGCAGGGAGCAGCCCCCCTCCGTAAGACACAAGCCACACTGTCCTAATGCCAGCTGCCTCCACACCACCAAGGGGGCCTGCGGCCTAGGCCTCAAACTGTACACTGCCGCTGACAACCTCTAACAGTGGAGTTAATAAAGCCAACCAATAAACTCCAACTCTGCTCAATGCAGAGCAATTGCTGGCAGTCTGTCTCTGCCTACTGCGGGCGTAGAGGGCAGCGGGCCGACTAGGCCTCCGGTATAAGGAGTTGTGGGGCCAGCGGGACGGGACAGGATGCCGTGGAGGTCTCCTACCGCGCCCGTTAAAGGGTGGCTCTGAGCAGAGCAAGCCGCCGTGGTCACGGATTGGTCGAGCTGGAAAGTCACCAGTGGGGCCATGGAAAATACACAAACCCCTGCTCGGAGCCCTCCAAGCCGCTCCCGCCTCGCTCCTTGCTCCTTCGACCTCCTCCAACCTTGCGATGAACTCCTGACGTCAGCATGCAGAGAAAGACTGGCCATTCGATACGCATGTTGCATCATATTCTTTCTTTTGCTCAATTGCACTTACCATCCAGGTTGAGGTTACCTAACATTCTTAAAGGTCCGCAGACATCACCTCATTGCGGTTCATCCCAAATGGTGTTAATATTTATGATGAGGTTTAATACCAATCTCCACAATGCAAGTATTCTGTCACCCCCTCCGGCTTGTTTAGGGATATAGTCCATGCCAAAGAAGCTCAGTTTGGTCAATGATAGTCTTTAAAAAAATGTTTAGCTGTACTATAATTTGGATCTTGGTTATTGACTCCTGTTCCAAGATCCTTTTCTTGACTGGGAACACAGTACTGCCAATGTATAATTTTGGACATGAACAAATAATACAGTAGACTCGGAATGCCATATTACAAGTTAATTTGGTATTTTCTGCCTGTATTTGGGTCTGAAACTTCATTCATTACCCTCTGTATTATTTGCACAGTTTGCAATGTTTGCAAGGTAAAAACTCAACTTTCACAGTTAACCAATTGACTAAGCGGAAAGCCTGACGGTGACTCTGTACCAATATATCGTTAAGTGATGGATTCTTCCTGTATGATATCAGTGGTTTTGAGTCTAGTACATCATCTCAGGTTGATGCCATCTTCAGTTCATACCAGTGTTTGTAGAGGATTTTAGATACCTCCAGTGATTTTGTATTGTATGTAGTTATACATCACCATTTTTTTGGTTGTTGATCTTTTAATGTTCTATTCCACCAAACAGTATTTGGTCTCTAGATATCAAATCTACTTTTTTTGACTGCTTTATTTAGGACTTTGTTAGAGTAACCTCATTTTTTAATTCTCAAGGTCATTGTAGTCTATTTTTACCTGAAAGTGCTGGTCATACTGCAGTTTCTTTTGACTCCCACAAATTCCCCCTATGGAATAGCTGTTCTAAAGGATGGTGGGTGACAACTGTGTGAGGGTAAAATATAAGTTACTGCTGTTTTCTTTCTGTTTAACAGTCTCAGTCTTATTGTTCTCAATGTAGTGTGGCTGGAGGTTGTTGTAAATTTAATATTCAAATAATTTGTATTCAGCACATTCACAAAGGTTGTTAAATCAGCTGTAAATCGCTTCCATATAAGGAATAGATCATTGATATACCTGAGCCGGGTAATGGGGTAATCGGTGTACATAGGCATGGATTAGATCTAGAACACCTGCTCCTCCCACCAGCCCATTCATAAATGTGCGTAGCTGGGGATGAAGCAGATGCCAATCGCCATCACTTGGATCTGCTTATAATGTTGGTTTTCAAATATGAAAATATTTTCAGTGAGACACATTTTCAGCATTTCTAATAGCAAGAATGTGTGTTGTAGTAGATTGATGCCCCTGGCTCATAAGAAATGTCTAGGTCTAAAAGGGCTTCCTCTTCCAGAGATAATAGGTCTCCCTCTGGGATTTGATGTATCCTTATGTATCTTCGATAAAAGATAGGATGTGGGAGTTTTCAGTGTATCATTCTTCAGAAGATATTTATTCTACGTAAGTAATTTCTTATCCCTCCAAAATCCCTGAGTTTCCTATGAAACCTATACTTTAAGTTAGTGTAATATTGTCTAGAATCTTCTCAAAGTTGGTTGAGTTATTGAGTTGTCTCATTGCCTCATTAATATACTGTTCTCTTGATAGTACAGTTATATTGCTATCCTTGTTTGGGGGCTTAATGAACGTACTTTAATCATCAGGTAGTGTCTCAAGGGTCATCCTTATGTTGTCTGGTGAGATTAGCCTTTTTGTGATGGTATTAAGGGTAAATATGTATCTGTTCACCATTTCACAGAATACATCAGTATTGTCTCTTGTGGATTGAGGAACAAATTCCAATTTAAAATGTGTTGCTGGTACACCGTCAGTCCAGAATCTTCGCAAAATGTTCAAAACTAATGGCTTCTTGCCATACTGTTGGTGGGGCGATGAGGTCCTCTTGTGTCCTGAGGACCTCAGGACACAAGTGGACTTCATCCCCCGAGTAGCAGTGCGCCAAGAGGTGCGTTTGCAGAGTGGTGTAAAAAGGGGGCTTGGCCTCGGACCACCTCTCTGCAATTCAGGTCTCTGGCGCATATTGCAGGTACCTGGTGGGCTAGTTGGCGCCCAGGGTCCCTCAATATTTAAGGGAAATTAATTCCCCAACTAACAACGCACCAGGGGGCATGTTTGCAGATTGGTGGAGAAAGGGGGCGTGGCCTTTGTCTACTTCTCAGCACTCCCACTGCTTAGAGCTTACTGAAGTTAAGACGTAGGCTAGTTGGCCCCTAAAGGACCCCCAGCAGCGAAGGGGACTTCAATCCCCATCCAAGAGCATGCCAGGTAGCGGGTTTGTAGAGTGGTGGCAAAGGGGGTGTGGCCTGGTACGAGTACTTACCAATGCTGCTGTGTGGGACTTACTACAGGTAATGGGAGGGGAAGTTGGCCCCCAAGGATGTCCTTGGGGGCCAACTACCCCTCTTGTTACCTTCAGTAGGTCCCACACAGTGGGATTGCTGAGACGTCTTCGGAGGCCATGCCCCCCTTTCTCCACCACTCTGCAAACGTGCCTCTTCGCAGACTACGGGATGAGGGATGAAGTCCAATTTAGTCCTGAGGGAATTTGGGGGCAAAGACGCCCTCCTGGTACCTCCTGTAAGTCCTATGCAGCGGAATTCCTGAGCGCTGGTCGGAGGACCAGCACCCTTTCTCCACTACTCTGCAAACGTAACTACTACTTAAAGAAGCATCTTTCTGCACCTCTGACTTAGAGGTAATTTTAATCCCCCTGCCCTATTATATACTAGGGCCTTACAGAGGATGTCATGCTAATCACAGGGGTACCCCAACGCATAGTGTTCCCTAGTGTATGTAGGTGTTTTCACTGTATTCTAAGTGTCTTTTAGCATAGCACTGGCTCTAGGCCTGGTTAGTCAGTCAATTACCACCAGTACCTGTCGGCAAAAAGTTGGGTGCACAGGAGGACTTTCTGTTCCTCTGTTGGTTCTTTCTGCACATCTCTTGCTTCTTCCTGCCCTTTTCTTTGTCTTTCTGGACTTCTGTTGCCTCTTTCTGCATTTGTCTTGCTTCTTTCTATGCCTTTGTTCCTCTTTCTTCACATGTCCTACCTCTGTAGCCATACTTAGAATTTAGCATTTATAAAACCTTTGAAATTCACTACAAAACCATAGGTTTCAGGCACGTTATAGTTAGAAATTAGCATTCAAAAACCATAGAACTTCACTGAAAAAAACTGGTTTCAGGTGCGTTATAGTTAGTTGAACATTTCACTTGTACCTAACCTGAGAAATTCGTCCATTATAGTTAGTTCAACTAACTATAATTCGTGCCCCTGCAATGCACTGCTGATGAGATCACATATTACTTTTTTTTTTTTTTTTTTTTTTTGTATTGCAAACAGGCTGACACATAGAACCAAAGAAAATTACATATATAGGACCAAAAAAGAAAAAAAGAAAAACACAGAAAATATCTTCTAAAACAAGGGAAAATCATGTACATACAAATTGAATATCGTCCACGCAAACAACTAATAGAATGTTTCACATAAATTCTCCCCTTCTTCCTCCATTCCCTTCTTTCCCTGTTTCCCTCTCATCAAATTATGTTAAACAATAAGTCCCCCAATTACCAATGCTCTTACACCTCTAATGGTTGCTAAGGCAGATTCCATAGAATGTATTTCCATTACTAAGGCCCACCAGTCCCAGGCGGTGGGTGGATCTGTTGCAATCCAGGCTCTTGCGATGCTTAGTTTAGCGCAAGATAATAGTATGGTTACCAAGGAGGACTGTGAAGTTGAAGAGGGGTGGCAATCTAATAAAATTAAGGGAGCGGAGAGAGTGGGGAGAGCGATCCTTTTAATTTTACAAATATTTTGGACTTCTTCCCAGAAGGTTTTAAGCTTAGGGCAAGAAAATAGCATATGAACCAAGTTGGCGGCAACCTCTAAGCATTTAGGACATTTGGTGCGATCTCTAAAATCTGAATTAGGGGACCACCTTGAGATTCTTGCCGGAGTGTAATAAAGCATACAGGTTGTTCTAACCTGCTGTAGCCTAAGACTTGAGGATCTAACTAGTTTATTGATGTTAGACAAAGAGTTTTCTATTTGTTTTAGAGTAACATTTGAACCGAGTTGTGTCCCCCATTTTTCCTTTATTTTAAGCAAGTCATTGTTTGGTGTTTTAATAGTAATTTATAAGCTATGCTAATCACTGATTTGCTTTTTTTGGCATACAAGCAAGTCCAGATATCACAGTCTGTAACACTTTGGATCTTTTTTTTGTTAATTAAAAAGTCATGGATCTGAAGATACTTAAATCTAGCATTTTCCGGTAAATCATATGTTGATTTGAGCGAATTAAAGTCAGCAAATCCCTGTGGGCCGTATAGATCGGACAGATTGTTAATTCCCTTCTCAGCCCATATGTTATTAATGTTATCAGCGAATACTCCTGGAAGACCAGGATTGCCCCATAATGGGAGCTTTGAGTGAAAAAAAGACGTCCCGCAGTGTGTCAATAGGTTCCTCCATATCTTAATTATATCCCTAGCCGTCTTAAACCTTACCCTCTTAAAATAATTCGGATCGTTTGTTCTAAACAGAAACATATTTGATTCTTCCTTTAACATAAGATAATAAAAAAATGTAGTTTCTTCCCTATATAGTAAAGAACGTAAACGTAAAAAAAAATGAAGACAGATAGTACAACTTAAAATCAGGAAAATTAAGCCCTCCCTCATTCGTAGTGTTTTTCAGATGTTTCAGCGATCTTCTTGATTTTTTATAGCCCCAAATAAAACTATTTAAAACACCATCCAAATGTTGAAAAAATCGGTTATTCAGTGCCAACGGAATAGATCTGAATAGGTATAGGAACTTAGGTAAAATCTTCATTTTGATAAGATTAATTCTGCCGATAATGTTCAAAGGCAGCCTATGCCATTTCTTTAAGAGTGAGGCCGTGGACTTGATTAGCCCATCATAGTTAATATGATTTATGTCTTGTACTTCAGCCGAAATTTTAACTCCAAGATAGGTGACTGTCTTGCAAATCTCTGGAATAGCCACGGGGGGAGAATAGTTGGCAATAACTTGCGTCTTCTGTATATTAAGCCTGTAGCCAGACACTTTCCCAAATTTGATAGCCTCATGTTTAATTCCTTTTAAGGCTTCATTTATATCTTGTGTATAAACCGCAATATCGTCCGCATAGGCGGTTAATTTGAGCTCTTGGGAGCCAGAACGAAAAGGGACAATCAAATTTTGAGAATTAAGAGCCGTTAGGAAAGGTTCCAAAGAAAGAGCAAATAAAAGAGGTGAGAGAGGGCACCCTTGGCGCGTGCCACGCAAGATTGGGAAATCCGAGGAGTTGAGGCCATTAAAAATGTAAATTGATACTTGTATAGCGCACTACTCACCCGCAAGGGTCTCAAGGCGCTTGTACGAATACCGCTATGGAACCCATCCTGGCTTTCCCTGTGAGGTGTCCACTCCTGGGCACCCCCAAGGTGGAGGCCAGGCATCCTTAGCGTTGTGGGGGCCGTTGTGGAGATTAAGCAAGCTATTGCCCAGAGTTGCAGAGTGGGACTCCATGATTGGAATAGGCACCGAGGCGAGAATTATCAGGTCCGTGGAATTTTTGAGCCCAAGACCCGCCGAGGCGGGGAATCGAACCCTGGTCCGGGCTAGACCTCTGCATCAGGGTCTGCCGCTCTAACTATTGAGCCACACTTCTCCACATAGCTGGTGCAAGCGGTAGGATTATCGTACAAAGCCTGTATGTTCCTCAGAAACTTCCCCCTAAACCCCATTTTGGACAGCGTACACCAGAGATAGTTCCACCCCACACGATCAAATGCTTTTTCTGCATCTAATAAAATCATGCCTAGTGGGGTGGAATCTATCTCTGCGACATCAAAGGCGGTAATGGCCGTATTTATATGTGAAGTAGTGTCTCTACCCGAGATAAAACCATGTTGTTGTAAATTTACAAGTTGAGACATGATGGGTACTAATCTATTTGCAAGAATTTTGGCGAATAATTTAGCGTCTGTGTTTATTAATGAGATCGGTCGGTAGGACCCTCTATCTTCCTTTGGTTTACCTTTTTTTAAAAAGAATATAATTTTCGCCCTGTTCCAAGATTTAGGTGCTTTTCCATTAGCCCCAACAGATTGCATAACTTCTAATAGTAGCAGGTCTAATTCGGGTAAGCAGGCCTTATAAAGTTCTAACGGAATAGTGTCTTCCCCGGTTGCTTTACCCACAGGCAGAGAGTTAATGGCCTGGTGTAGCTCTAACATGGTTAGATCTTCGGACAGAGAACTCAAGTCTGATCTATCGGCATAGCACGAAGCATATTCATCAATATAATCCCCTATAAGATCTGGATCTAGCTGATTCTCAGGGGTATATAAAGTTTTGTAGAAGCTGGCAAATTGCTCTAACACTTCCTGCGGTTTATTATATACATTATTATCTGACCCTCGTATGTTGGAAATTGAGGAGCCTGCTCTAGATTCAGCAACTTTGTAAGCCAGAATACGACCAATTTTGTCCCCCCCCTCGTATTGATTTAATTTATATTTGTGGATGGTAGCACTATGTCTCTGATAGAAGCTTTTCTTTGTCTCGTTTTTTAATGCACTAAGTTTGAGTTTAATATCCGTAACATTCGGGTTATTGTGTTGAAGAGCTAGAGCTAATTCCTCTTCTTGGTTAATTATTTGTGATGTCATCAAGGCTCGATTTTGTTTATGTTCGGCATTTTGTCTAAACACAAAAGCCTGTGTAAATCCCCTTATGCTGGCCTTACAGGCATCCCAAACTACATCGCATGAGGCCGAGTTCCTATTAACGTCTATAAACTCAGCAAGATGAACTTTCAGCTGCGAGATATAGGATAGATCTGATATAAGATATCTGGGAAAAGAAAACATTCTAGAGGGGGATGTGCTATGTGGTGTAAAAAATGATATAATTATGGGATTGTGATCGGAGGAAATGCGAGGGCAGAGGGTCATTAGGCAAGTCTTCAATAGATTGTCACTGACTAGAGCCATATCTAATCTAGAGCATAGTTGGTGAGGTGCAGAATAATAGGTGTACCCAGGTCGTTTTGGGTATAGTTGTCGCCAAGCATCTTTGATGTTATGCAGGCGACATATATCTAATATAGCTGCCCTGGTCTTGTGCATACGTTGGTGACTATTATGTCTAGTGGTATCCAGTTTATAGTCCAAGATGCAATTAAAATCGCCCATAATTATAATTTCCCCCGTCCAATCCAGAAGTTTAATGTTCAGTTGATCAAAGAGCAATGGCTCATCTCTATTTGATCCGTACACAGCACATAATACAAATATATTATCTTCATACTTAAACTGGGCTATAGCCCATCTGCCCTCCCTGTCATGACCAGTTTGCATCATTTCAATCTTGACTCGCCGGTCCTTAAGAATGGCAACCCCTTTAACAGATGTCCCGGCGGAAGAGCAAACCATAATTTCATATCCTAATTGGTTCATTAATTTCCTATCTTTCCAAATAAGATGGGTCTCTGATAATAAACAAAAATGCGGTTTATATAATTTTAACTCTTCAGAAACCAATGCTCTTTTGCCTTTACTGTTCAGTCCCGCTACATTCCAGGCTAAACATTTTATTTCAAGCATTTAGGTGGTAAAAACATCGAACACAGCTCCCACTTATCCATAACCGATGATAATGATATATTCCAAAAAAGAGAACAAAAAGAGAACAGAAGTAACAAAGGCATCATAAACACTCGATTTGCCAAACATATAATGCTACATCTGGTGTGCTTCACATTCAATATTAAAATGTCCGTGTCTGGTCCATCTTTAAACAAATCCTTGTCAGCCTGTAAGCGTATTTTAACTATTTTCCCCTCTACCACCCCCCCACCCACCTAGACCTGCGAAGAAGGTCCCCTACCCCCCCTGGTAACTCCCCCAGCCGGGGAAGCACCACCCTTCCACTTCAGCTGCCGTTGGAAAGGCAGCTCAGTAAGGGATCGTCCCCTCAGACCCCTCCCCTACCTCCCCCACCTTCCCCATCGTGAAGCATATAGACCTACTACGCAAGAGCAGCAACACAGAGAGCAAAAGAAATTGAACCAATAAACCTAATCATTCACAATTTTACTGTTGACCCTCCTTAGAAATCTTAAGCTTAAACTTCCCATTCCCCTCATCTGTTGATCAGGTCCTTGAGAAGGAAAGAGAAGAAAAAAAACAAAAAAAAAACCAAAAAAAAAACTGTTAATCCTGTTAATCTCTCTGTAGATCAGTCTCTAGTTTTTATCAGAATTAATGTTAGCCAGAAAAGCCTCAGCCTCTTTGATATCGTTAAAAAGATAGGTACGCCCGCTCTTGATGACTTTAAGACGCGCGGGTTCTTGCAGGAATATCTGTGCGCCACAAGCTTTAATGGGATCGATCAATTTGCGGAGTTGCCAGCGCCTATCCATAGTTTCTTTGCTTAAATCTGAACGTGTGAAGAGCGACATCTCACCAACCAGGGTTGGAGAATTAGGACGTGCTCTCTGCCAGACTGCCTGACGCAAAAGAAAGTTCCCAAAATAAATTAGGAATGGTCGAGGAAACTGTGCGTTTTTGTTTCTCTGTACTATAGGCAGTCGGTGGGCCCGCTGGATCTGTGAGTCCCAGTCCCAATCGGCCAGATCAGGGAAGGCCTTCTGAAGTAATCCAACGACATACGCCCTCGGGTCCAAGCCTTCCAATTTTTCCGGGATCCCGAATAATCTCAGATTAGAGCGTCTTTGTCTGTTCTCCAAATCTTTGACTTTCTTTTGTAACCCTGAGATCTGATCATCATGTTTCTCAGAAGCGGCCACCACCTTGGAGGTCGTCTCTTCCACCTCCACCATCCGTTGCTGCAGCTCAGTTGTTTCTTGTGATATACCACCGATTTTAGTCGTGAGTTCTACGAGAGAGGAATGCATCTTATTATTATCTTCCCTCAGTTGAAGATAATATTCTTGTGCCTCCGCCCGTTGGCTGCTTAGTATTTGTAGTATTTCGTCCAGAGGAGATTGATTCATTATTACAGAACCAGAAACTGGTCCAGGCGCTTCTAAATGAGTGCCCTCAGGAGTTAGTTCTGATAGTAAAGCTACTCTGGATTCGATAGGTGGCGGCAGATATTTGCTGGTGGTGGCCGGCATGTTCGCATTGACGGGGCCTCCAGAGAATGCTACCACTGCCAGAGGTGAGCTAGGGATGATAAGGTCCTCTAAACCCCTTACAGTTGGTACTGGTAGCTGCTCAGGCGACTGAGGACTAATAGTGTTGAACAGAATATTTATGGGGGTTGTTTCGGTTGAAGAAGAAGAACCAACAGCCATAGGGTCTGGGGGGCTGGCCCCTGACAGTCTTAGTGCCATAGTTTTTACTAAGCCCTTTGCTTCTATCCATTTTCTCAGAGGGCTTTTGGTTTGTAGGGGTTTTCTATGCGTTTGTCTATTATTGCCTTTTAGTTTTGTTGGTGATCTGTACACTTTGCCCCCATTTTTGTTTTTTTGCTTGTTTTTCGCTTTATTTACCCCCACTCCCACCGGTGGATTGGATCTTTTATCCTTAGAAACATCGTCAGATTCAATCTCATAATCTTCGTAGGAGTCCAAGTCAATATCTGCATAGGTATCAGCTATTCCATCTGTCTCTCCTATAAGGACTTCAGTCCCTAAATGTTTGTCAGGAGAGGTAACCGCCTTAGTTTTCCCCGAGGGGGCCTCGACATTCTCATTCCTGGGTAAAGGGCCACTTCTTGAGTCGTTGCTTGGGTCCGCATCCTGTGCCGTGGATGGATTGAGTCCTTTGCATGGGGTTTGGCCCAAATGGACTAGATTTGACACAGAGGTCGGCCCCCCTTGGCACTCCACCCCTTGTTCCATCAAAGTAGTGTGCGCTTCAAAAGTGGATTGAGATTGAGATGTGGATTGAGACCCTTCCTGAATAGGGCTTTTAGCTATAGTAGATAACGTATTTTTTTTAGACTCACTCATAGAAGTAGGAGTAGTTACAGCAGTGTGCAGCCTGGCTTCACTTTCATCAGTCATGTGCCCAGTCTTATCAGCCTGCTTCCCCCCAGCCTTAACTGACTTAGAAAGTAAATTTTTAGTGTCCTTATCCAATATGGAAGGTTTCAGTACCTGTCTGCCTTTGCCAGGCGCCTGGTTGCCGTCGCGGCTCTGCTTTTCGATGGGTAAAGTCGAGGTCAGTTGCGCAAGTGGCTGCTCTGAATCTCTTGCGGTGTTGCTCCCCCTGCTGTTGCTGCCGTGAGCAGCGCCCGCCTCCTCAGCATCATGATTTTCTGCAGCCTGCTCCTCGATGGTTGATATCGGCGGATTAACTGTGGGGGCTGCCGCTACCACTGGGAGAGTTGTGGCTTGCTTGCTGCTCCTTGTAGAGCGAGGGAGATTTGGCCCCTTAGGTGACATCTTGTTCTGCCGCCGCCAGCCGCCAAAGGTTGCAGAGCGGAGACTCAGACTCAGACCAAACCAATTGATACTCGGGCCGCTGATCCAGACGCGAAGCACGCGTCGGAGAAAACTTGCCGAGTCTGAGAGGTTTAGCATCGGCAAAAAAAATCGGCGTCCTACACCCCCGGGGGTCTGTTCTTTCAGCCCCTCTTAGAGACGGGGCTGGAGCTGAAGCCTCCTGCGGTGAGTAGACAGAGGGCTCTCTTGTTTTTTTTTTATTGCAAACTTTTTTTTGCTGTCTCTGATGAGGACCGTAGTGGACTGCAGTCGCCGCCGTGCCGATACTAGCAACCGCCCGGTTGCTCACAGTGGTACTTCGCCATTTTCTCCGGCTTATAGTAGAAGTCCGGTAGTTCTAATCACACAGCAGTTGCACGGTAGGCGAGGGTATGGTAGGAGAGGGTCAGAGCCTCCCGGACGAGCCGCTAGCACAGATCCTCACTCCGCCATCTTGGATCCAGCTGAGCCCTGGATGTAACAGCTTGCTCCAAAAAAAAAAAAGATCACATATTACATCATTCATGACATGGTCAGTGACTTCACTGATGACTTCACTGATGACATCTCAAATGACATCACTGATGACATCACTGATTACATCATCCACGTGAAAATCTGATGCACCTCCTCACACCTGAATATAACCTTTGATACACCAACTCTAAAATACAGAGTACCACTTTTGAAACCATAGACACACCAACACCAGTTACTACATACTCATTCACTGATTCCTAGGTCTACACACACATCCACTCATTCACCCATACACTCATACATGCAGTCACTCATCAATACAGCACTATCATATGCACTCATACACCTATACACTCACTCACCACCACTCGCCCATACAGTTACTTACACACCTAGTCAGTCATGTAAAGAAACAATCACAATCCCATTTACTCACCTATACAGTTATACACACACCACCTCACCTATTCATACAGATACTAAAACATACTCTCTTATACAATCACTGACACAAGCACACACTCATCCATACAGCCACTCTCACTATCACTCACTCTCACATATAGTCATTTATATACTCCAACACTCGCATATACTGCCTTTCACATATGCAGTTACTCACACATATACCACTGAGACATCCATTCACGCACCAACACAGCCATACGCATACTCACTCACCTATACAGCCCTTCAAAGACACACTCTTGAACCCATACACCCGGTGAATCACCCACTCACACATCTATGCACAAAGTCACACACCTCCCACCCACCCACACAAACACTCAGGCACCCATACAGATACTCAGGCAACCAATCAATAACCCATACAGATACTCATGTAGCTACTCAGCAACCCATGCAGCAGCTTACACAACAACAGACACACTGATACAGACATTCACACAGTTCAGTCACTGACCCATGCATTCATTAAAACACATTTAATCACTCACTTATACAGTCATGCACCTACTAAATCCTCCATCCAGACACTTATACACCCACTCATTCTTAAATACACCTTGGCATATATATAAAACATATGAAAACTTTATAGAAACACAGTCACTGGATGATGTCATCAGTGATGTCACTGACCATGTCATGAATGATGTAATATGTGACTTCATCAACAGTGCATTGTGGGGGCGCGAGTTATAGTTAGCTGAACTAACTATAACGACCGCACTTCTCAGGTTTTGTACGAGTGAAATGTCCAACTAACTATAATGTCCCTGAAACCTCTGTTTTTTTCAGTGAAGACATATATATAGACACACAAACAATACCTACCTGCATACGGAGGAAAGGCTCTTCAGATGTTAAGGCACTCCTGATGTAATTACATGTGATGTAAAGGAACGCCAGATATAATGACTGCTATGTAATGACTCACAATGGCCAGGCGCAACAGATTACTCGGAGAGGGGGGCTGGGGCACTTTCTGTTACAACCAGAAACTGTTTCTCTCTTGTAAGATGGAACATTGCCATGCTAAAAGGTAAGTTTAGTATCCCCGACTGGCTTAATTTTATTGACAAATTTGATTTTGTAGTCCTTCAGGAAACCTGGGCCTGCACATCAATTTCCTGTATGGGTTTCTCATGTTACTCCTCCCCTGGTATACCGTCCGCTCATGGTAGAGCAAAGGGTGGATTGTCAATCTGGGTAAAATTGCATACCCACTTCTAGAGGGAGGGGGTGCAATCATCTGTTATCGGTTTCATATTTGCCCAGAGGAATTTTTGTCATTGGCTCATCAAGTGTCCTATACCGAGTCCCAGTGGGTGGAATCATAATCCACAATGCTTAGAATGGTTCTTCCCTATAGGAAGGGGCACAGGGTCAGAGGTGGATACTGATATAAATCAAGACTCAATTGAGGGGCTAAGAAGTCCAGGCTAAATTCCCTCCTCAAAAAACACATATTAGTTTTTATGGGGTCTCTAAATGAAGATACAGGAGAAACCTTATCTGCAGGTTTCATCAATTATATCTTTTCATTAAAAAATGTTGCTCTCTTGGTGTCACTTTTGATTTCACAGACTCCTGGCAGCCTCAGGTTAATGTGGCCGTTTTAGGTTAAGTAGGGTTGCTGGGTCTTTAATCTCACTTGTAAGGAAGGCAAGGGTTATATCTCTCCTTACATTAAAATCTATAATTTACAGTGTGTCCCTACAGCGGCAGGAGTGCGGGAGTTTAATAATTCTTCTCCCATTCATGTGGAGGAAAACCGGATATGTAGGACACTCATAAATCGCCCACCAAATAGCTCCAACTTTATTCAGCATTCAGAGCCTAACCAACAATATGTTTTCGATGTAGTTAAGATGGCACTGCTCCTGTTGTGGAGTAAGGAATGGTTTAACCCGGAACAAAGTTTCAATAGGGCGGTCATTTTGGATTGTCTCAGCCAAGACACGGGTTTAGCTATACCTTGGCTGAATATGTTAATAAGGTCACTTTATGTTCGTTTGCAAATGTACTGACTTTTCTTGCTAAGGTGCCTTAAAGGTGTCCTGAAACCACTTGCCTTTCAGAAATGTGCAAGCTCTCTCTCATATTTGCGGCTGCCAGCCCACTCGTATGTCACAGCGTGTGTTGTGTTTTTTAAACTTTCAGTTAGAAGCAGGTAATGTATGGACGGGTGAGAAGCTTTACTCGGTTAGATGTTGAATCCATGGTTTGATATTTGGGGAGGGGTGTTTTTCCAGTGATTTCTTATTTAAGTTTTATTGTAGGCATTTTATAGAACTGTTTTTTCCATGGAAGTAACCAGCAGTAATAAGAGTATTCCTTACGTAAACTGTCTCTTTAAATAGTTTTATTGATTCCATGGTGCAATGTATTGTATTTAATGTCTTATGCTCTCTTATCATTTTATCTGTACAATCGAATACAGCTATTTTTTAATTGAATTGGCACACAATGTAACGACCTGTTAATAAAATTCGTTTATATTGTAACTCTCTGAATTGGATTGTTTATTTTACTCGTTTCTGCAAAATGCTCTTTTACAGCATTCTAAAAAATTGTCCTACTCATATGTGCTTGCACTTTGCAAAACACCCTTAACCTGTGACATTATATGCCATAAAAGTACAACAAACTTACATATACAATGTACATACATATGAAGCTCCTCATTTTACTTCCTGTAGGCTACTGTTATTTAGCAGTCGAAATGGCTTTTCTGTCACTCCTATGAAATGTTTTTAAGTAGTGCTCTTTATCTGACTCCCCTTATTATCCCACACTTCTTATTTCAAAGTCTTGTTCAGCAGTCTGAAACTTGGACGAGTGAAGTCCATGCGTTAGAAAACAATTTATAAGTAAAAATAAAATAAAAATGTATTATATGAATATTTTTACATTGACTTTTGCAACAATAATAGCAAAGCTTTATTTTACTTGAGAACAACACATTTGTTTTTTGTGTGTTTTACAGGGTATTCTGATCCACTGGACAAAGTGCTTTAAAGCAAGCGGTGTTGAGGGAGCAGATGTAGTAAAACTTCTCAACAAAGCAATTAAGAAACGTGGGGTAAATGCATAAATAATTTGTTTTTATATAATATACAATAACAAAAATACAGTAAAAAAAACTGGTGTTAATGGATTTGTTGTTACGTCAACTCACTACGTATTTGAATCTTGGGAAATACCCTTACTGTATTGCATAATGTACTGAACATCCTGTCGGGCTGTTAATTTGAGCTATGTCAGCACATGTTTCCAGGCCTGGCAGAACCCACCTGGCTGCCAGTTGCACCGTGAGCGCATTCGAGAATTTCTCTGTTATTTACTGAGCAGTCATGTACCACCTAAAATGGAGGTTTACCGACTGCTAGTCATGCACACCGGTGTTCCAGCTGCAGGGTAATGCTTACATTTAAAGGTTGTAGATAAAAAATACTTCCCATGTTTGTGCTGGAAATGACCATCATTTTACAAACTGTGCAGGTCACTTGTAGCTTATAACTGTAGCATGCAATGTCAACAGCTTGTTTTCCTTGAAAAATGTTTACTCTTCTTAACTCCCTGTTACTAATTTCCTCTTTCTTGTTGCTCCATTTACTTTCTTCCTCTTTGAGCAGGATTCATTGCTGTTTCTCACATTATCACGTATTTCTTCTCTCACTGCTATGCTCTCTTTCCTTGTCACCCTCTTTGCTCTCTGCTTCGTGGTCTTTTAGGAGAATGGAAATCGGATTTGGGTGGCCTAGATTTGTATTTGTGATGTGCCGATCACTACAGATTTCTGCTGAAATTCTTAACTCGCTGTGTCATCTTGCCAGTTCTTCAAAGTATGGGCACAAGCTGGCCTCTTATACACACTTTAGGGGGGGGGGGGTCATCTGGACATTAAGCAAAACAAATCCAGCAACTTAACTGAGTCAGCAGTCAATCCGGACTTTTAGGTCAGCAGCATCTATGTTCCTATCTGTTGTTTCAAGTTTATTGCATGATTTAAAGCGGCATGCGATTCTGTGAGTGGGTAAGCTCTGGCCCTGAAAATAAACAAGAAAATCAAGGTTTAATAAGGTAGCTGACATAGCCTTCTTGCTGCCAATATAAAGGTACCTCCTGCCCCTTTCCCATCCCCAGGACCTACTTAATGGCAGGCCAAAGGCGTGCAAAAGGCAATCCTGTCTACACCTGCCCACATACAGGACTGCACCCAGCACCATGAAATCGGGTTCCCCTGCCATTACCATGCTGCGACCCCCCCCCCTCACTGTCAACCCCCTCGACTCTCCCCAGGCTACAGAGTGCTAGACAGAACGTACTTCACACACCTGAAGCCGGTATCATCATCATCCACAAGAACGCCATCAGCTGAAGTAGCTCCACACATCTGTCATTCTCCAACTTCAAATACCTGTCATTAAAGCTCCACATCACAACCAACATCACCATAAGGGGAACCATCTACAGACACCCTGGACCACGCACAAACTTCACTGACCCCATTAACGACTTTGTTGCACCATTCGTCCTTGACGCTAGTAATTATTGCATACTAACTGGAGACCTGAACTTCCAATTGGAAGACAATGCCAACCCACCCCAAAAGCAGTTGTTGAAGACCTTGGGAGCCTGGACCTCACCCCATGAGTAAAGGGACCTACCCAGATCGCCGGACACCTCCTAGACCCTATTTTCAACACCTACAACAACATCCGAGTCAAATAGCCCGTATCAGTCTCCTGCATAGACCACACCCTCATCAAGTTCAGCATCCCTGTCCCTGTCCAATGCACTCACTGGGCTGCGCTGTGTGAAAGGGAGACATCAGAAATGCACCATATATACAAAGATATGGTGCGTGTCTGCTGCACTGGCACACAGTGTGCTGCCTAGCACCAACACAGGTATCCTTACATCATGAAGCAGGGTGCCTGAGTTATGTGCAGGATTGTTTTTGTGCAGGAAGGGACATCTTCCTGCACAAAAACAATCCTTCCTGCACAAAAACAATCCTTGAATGAATTTCCATTTTCTATGTGTGAATGCAACACACACGGAAAAAGGAAGTAACGAGGATAAATATAGATATTTCTTCTCATTCCATCTTGGTCTGGGAGGTGCACCATTTTGAAGCATTCCCAGGTTTAAAACTCTTTGTGAATTTGGGAGTGCCACAAAATCCAGGGGTGGAGGCGTGGGAGTCTCAAGGGTCAGAGGTATCATCCAGGGTACTGGGGAGGTCTACCTGTAGTAGTGTCTTTCACCTGGGCTTCTTTCAAAGGGGTCTCGATAAAAGACAATTGTCAGGCTGCTACATGAGCTTCACCTCACATGTTCATTGACAACTAACTGGAGGTGTTGGGAGGTTCAGCTGCTGGGTATTTTTCTGCAGCTGTTCTGCAGGCTGGGACTGTCGGTTGATTCATTGTTGCTCACATTTTGTGCAGCTGTTTTTTCCTCTGTTGGCTGTATGAATTAAACTGTATTTGTGCCTCACATTTTCGTTTCTGGTGTGATTTTTTCTGGTGATCATGATGCCATTTTGGCTTTGGTATATGCTCACTACATAATTTCTGTGGCGAAGAAGACTTACGAGGAGGTAATGCCCCGGTTACTTACTGGTAATCTTCATTACTCCGAGTGTAGTCTTCCTATCCACATGGTTTCCCACCCTGTTTTGATATCGGCTTCATGTTTTTGGTACTGAGGCTTGGTAGTGGAACAGGAAGTGCGATGGGTCTTGCCTCTTCTTATGGTAGGTCAGGGGTAAAGGAGGTGGGCCATGTTAGGGAGGGATGGGGGAGAGTAGAGAGCTAATTTGCTTGGAGGGTTCTATGGGGGACCTGAAACTCACAATGGTAAATAACAAGGACCCCCTGATTGTGGATCAATTTCCTGGGTCAGGGCAAACAATATAATGACAAGTAACAACCCCAGGCAAACCAAAATTCCAAAGTACAATGAAAACTAGCAAATTAAAAATGACACTTTACTAAAAAAACAATTTTTATGAAAAATCATCAGAGTATTTAATCTTCTTAATACAAATTACACAGAAAATGCGTATATTTTCTAAAAAACCATATACATAATAATTAAAACAGACATGAACATAAGATTTAAAAATGATGGTAAGGGTGAAGTGGTGACGGTTTCTTCAACGCGTTTCGACACCAAGTGTCTTCGTCAGGAAAGTACCATCATATAATTAATCTGAAAAATTGAACTTGCGGCACTGCACCGTCAGGTTCTGATTTGTCTTAGTGATATTTATGGTAATAGGGCAAGCGTGTCAATCAATATGAAAACGCTAATAATATTAGTGCGGAGATTCTGCTGTTAACTGGGCTGGTCGGACATTCAATTGTGCAGCACTCTGGCTGTCGTTTTAAAAGAAGGGCACAAATCTCTAATAGGCCAAATAGACCTTTGGAACGTTTATATATTGCTGAAATAAAAAGGATCTGTGCAGTGATGAATCGCGGTCAGCATCACTGTTGGCAATTTCAAAACGTATCTTCAAGGGGCAATGATGGCCTCCTGGTGATTCCTCTTCTCTGGTCAGTGCCGGTTCGAAACCTGAAACTCACCAAGTCATTTCTGTGGCAAGGAAGACTACACTGGGAGTAATGAAGATTACTGGTAAGGAACCGGGGCATTCAATCAGTTCCAAGTCTGTTGCCTCAGGGACAATGTACCCCTCTTTTGCTTTGGTGCCGTGGGCAAAGTCCTGTTGTCGGCGACACAGGTCTTTATTGGTCCTTACTTGATGCACTGTCAGATCTGAGATTCTGGTGTCAGGGGGGTTCCTTGCATCCTAGATTTAGGGGAGTTAGGGATGTGGGAGCTAGTAGCCAATGGGGAGCTAGTCAAACCCTGAGTTGAGCACATACGAAGGGTGTAGGTTACCTTTTCTATTCAGAGCTCACTATTTCTGCCCTCCTAAAGATGGCAGAATTCAATTTTAGGTGTACAGATCAGGCTGCTCACCCTAGAGTTATGAGAGCCTTCCTGGAGATGTCCACCTCCTGCATATCTAATTTCCTACCTTGCCTAGGTGCTAGCGCACCTGGGGCAGGGGGATGGTAGTGGTCTCCTCAGGGGGACAGCCTAGTTGCAAATCAGAGGCGGTGCAGCCTTTGAAGCTCGCCGCTCTGATGTCACTAAACTAGCCTTCTGGGGATGAGGGAGCTGTGACCTCCTTCCTGCCCAGTCTTTGTTCCTGACTCCTGGGAGTGTACACACTACCTGTCACAAGGTCAGCATCCATTATTGGTGGCAGCAGGGCGGGAAAGCATGGGCCGGTCAACCAGAGCACAGTGAAGCTGGGGCAACCAGGTGGGCAACCACTAAGGTGCTACCTGAGTGCATGCCACATCACCCAGGGCATGAGAATCATGTCAGGGGTGAGAAGGCACAATGTTTGGAAGCAAACATGACAGTTGCTGATTTTGAGAGTGCCAGGTTCTCAAAAATGTTCCCTCTAATTGTTTTCCTCTATATGTGGCAATAAAGGTGCACTGTGTACTGCAGCTAAGGTTGCGGGCACTGAAGACTAACCATAGCTCAATATGCAAGCATGTGCAATGTGCAAGCTACCAAAATCAGTGGCATAGTAAGGATGCCATGGGCTCTAATGCAAACCAGAAAAGAATGCCCCCTCACCTCTTCGATTGGCATTAAAAGACACTCACTTGCATTAGCTTGCAGTAAGACCATAAATCGCCCTAATAATACTGTTTCTGAGATTCTTATACTGATATACAAACACTCTGCGCTGAGTTTGCATCACAAAAGTGACACAAACCCAGCACACAGTGTTGTGGTAGAATTTACTGTCTTTTTAATGATTTGTGGGGTAAAGTTGCCCTTGCCCTCAGAAATGCAAAGTAGCAGTTTGCCCTGCCTTGTGCTACTTTGCATCAAAGGGGCATACCATGGGTGGTACATGAACAACCATAGATTTTGAGATAAATCCCTATCTATTAACATTTATAGACGGGGGTTTGAGCCAAAAAATTATGTCTTCTTGAGGCAGGTGTAACTGTGAAGCAACATTTAAAAGTCTCCATATTTTTCAAACTTTGCATATGGGTTGCAGTGCACAACACTCATACAGTGGGAAAAGTCTTAAAGGATATTTTTTGTACTTGAAGACTTCCCTTCCAGTACCACGCCTATTCTTGACAGAATGCTCAGCCCCCTGGACTAAAGTCCGAATCTCTGGAATTCTGCAATTCTGCAGCCGTGGCATTTTCCTCATAACTATGGATTAGCCAAGTGTCAAACAACCCATCATCTGCTGTATAATCTGCAGATTTTAACCCCCAAAAATAGTATTAGTGCAAATGGACCAAAAGTAACCAAATCCTTGGATACTCGTATTGCTGCAATTTGGAAGACCCTTCGCAAAGGCGGACTGGTCATCTTTCTATTGCTAATTGTTGTATTTGGGTGTTAAATTGGTACTAATGAGTTAGACATTTGCCCAGACTGTTAGCATGTGTGGAAATTACAAAAATAATAAAGTAATTCTATTACAAAAGGGCACCTTTTCTTGCTGCATAATTTGACACAGCCACATAATTTGATCCTCTCCAGCCTCACAATTCCAGTGGGCCTGACTATGGTGCAAGGTAGGGATGGGCGAGCCAACAAATTAACAGGGACAGCAGAGGTTGGCTTTGGCTCCTAAGATGAGCCTTGAAATTATATGGCATGTCAATCATGCAGCACAGATAATACTAGAATATGGTATGGTGGCTTCAGAATTTAAAAATATGTAAACGTGGAAGCATTTCACCTTAGTCTGGGCCACTGGAATTATGTGATTCTGCGGCTGCAGCTTTTTTCACATAATTAAGAATTTGCTGCATTTTCCACATAATTCATCATCTGCTGGATAATCTATAGATTTAACAAGAAAATAGTTCCTAGCTCAAACAATACAAAAAATGTGGCAACATGTGTTCATACTCAATGGAAGGCCCTTTTCAAAGGTTAGCTGGTCATCTTTGGTTCCTTATTTCTACATTTGGTTGTTACATTGGTAGTCATAAGGTTCTATCTTTGAACAGACAGTATTACTGTTAGATCTGGGGGTCTCCAGTTGGCAATGGTATTCAGCTTTGTCCAAATAAGGACCCTTATTTCTAAGTCAGGATAAGGGGATTACACTCCTAGATAATCCCTGCTCACCCCCCTTGGTAGCTTGGCACGAGCAGACCGGCTTATCTCAGAGGCAGTGTGTTAAGCATTTGTGAATATAAACAGTAATACAGTGAAAACACTACAGATGAACACAACACATGATTTATAAAAATAAGTATTCTTTATATAGACTTAACACAAGACCACAAACGACCTCCTGGTGTGATGCGAGAAAATGGCGCCCTTGAGGCGATTATGCGACGATGATGCGTGGACGCCCTGGCAGCCTTGCGACAACTCTGTACTTTGGAGCCGCGACAGGCCCTGCGTCACGCTTCTCCGGTGATGCGACAGCAGGCAGCTTTGATGAAGACACGCTTCCTGGGAGATGCGGCGGCAGCACGCTTCTCCGGCGGTGCGCCGATTTCAGCACCGGCGGTGTCACGCTTCTTCTCCTTGCATCGAGTTTCCAGCTCCCAACGACATGCAGGCTTCTGCAGTTAGAATTCCCAGCAAGGAAATTCAGGGGGGAACTGAAGATAAAGTTGTTTGTCCCTGAGACTTCAGCAGGAGGCAAGCACACATTCAAGCCCTTGGAGAATATTCTGTACGATGACGAAAGTCCTTTTTTAAATTTATTTATTTATTTATTTTATTTTCTTGCAAATAAACTTGACAACAGAAAAACTTTGAATCAATTTCCCCCCCCCCCTAAGATGGAGCGTGAATCTATATGCGGCAGTCCAGCCGCAGAGTATGCACCACCCCGTTAACGTGGGGGTCACGGCAGTGAAGTAGCAGCCGTACATGGGATCGAGGACGGGCCCACTCGTGGAGTCCATACAGGACTTGATTGTGTGCTTTCCGCACTACACTTCCCAGAAGTCTCATTGGAGCCTCCCATTGGCGGGTGAGTTATATGAAATTGGAGAAGTGTAACGGGTGCGCACACCGCTTCCGTTAAAGCCCCTGAAGAGAAGCAGATGGAGCTTCGAAACGCGTCGGGCAGATCCATTACGGAGCGGCGTCTACGAGCGGATCCCCGTCCTCACCTACACATAAATAAAGCTGCTGCTCGCGTGCTACTCATAAGGTGTGGAGCGTGAATGTACAAGATAATATGTGAGAAATGGTTATTTTTTTCTTTTTTTTCTTCTTTTTTTTCCCCCTTTTCCTTCCCTTTTCCCCTTTTCCCCCTTTTTAGGAGTAGGGCAGGAGGTTGGCAGGAAAAAAGAGGTGAAAGATTAAAGAGTTGAGGAAAGGATAAGAGCCATACGGGCTTCAGCATATTTTATATGTAGCAATCTCCTAGAGATTTACTGAGTCTGATTGTCCCCGTTGCTCTGTCCAGGAGGAGAATCTCTCCCATACTTCCAGCCCTATTTTCTTTTTCCTTCTTCCTTTCCTGGCATAAACTGCTTTTTCTAAATGGAAAGTGGCAGCCAGCCTAGCCAGCCATTGCGCATAAGAAGGTGAGTCTGAGTCTAACCAGCTTGAGGAGATACATAATCTCCAGATTGCCATAGCGATAAATACCAACCCTTCTTCCTTTATTCTTGGGGAGTCAGATTGAGTGCCAAGGAGAATAATTGTGGGGTTTAAGGAGATTGGATGTTTCACTATTTCGCTAAGTGTATTCTGTATCTTGAGTAGTGTCGGAGCTAAAGTTAAACACGTCGCAAAGATATGCCCAGAGTCAGCCCCAGCTTCAGAGCAGCGTGGGCATAGTGTTCCTTTACCAGTCCCCCATTTGATGATCCTGCTGGGTGTCATGTAGAGAAAGAAGATGGTTTTGAAATGTTGTGCTTGCAGCTTGGCAGATATTAAAATCTGTTGTGATAATGCAAGAGAGTTGTGAAAGGTACTTTCTGGTGAGTTAAGTTTGAGGTGCCATTTTGCAGCAATGGTCTCTAGGTCATCGCCTATTGAGTATATTATACAGAAAGCCAATGCGGGGAGTGATAGTGTTTCGAAGTGTGTTTAAAAAGTCAACTTCTGAGAAGCCCGAGGCTCCTCCAACTTTGTTGGAGAGAAAGGCATGAATAGACATATGTTTGAAGGAGTCTTGGCATCTCAGGTTGAATTTGGCTTGTAGGTTTGCAAAAGGTTTGATTCCCTCGATGGTAATCAGGTCCCCAAGTTTGACTATTCCGGCCCTATACCACTCTGAAAAGTATGATGTGTCAAAGATAGCTGGTAAGTTATTGTTGTTAAGTATGGGCGAGTAAAAATTAAATCTACCTATCCCATAAATTCTTCGGATGTTGCGGAATACTTTGAAGGAGTTCATTAAAGTCTTGAATTTGACCCGGTTGTAGTAGCCATAGGTTGTTTCTCGAAGTAAGCATCCCCAGTATTGATCTCCCAGTAGGATCTGAAAGGGAGAGGGCAGTCCGGTTGCACTGAGAGTAGGTTCCATAATCAATTCTGAGCTATATTGCGCAACTGATGCCCAGTAATAAAGGATGATGTTGGGAAGGGCCCAGCCACCTCTTTCTTTTGACAGAGTAAGTTGTTTAAGGGCGCGTCTGGGTTGAGCATAAGCCCAAATGAATTGAGTGAAAATTTGTTGGAATTTAAGCAGGCGATTTTTGGTGAATTCTAGGGGTATGCTGTGGAAGAAGTACAGTAATTTTGGAAAATACGTCATTTTGACAACGTTGCATCTTCCCACTAACGTTAAGTGCAAATTGTCTATCTTTTGTAAAGCTTTCCTTGTTTGGGCTGCCAGGGGTGTTAGATTCTCTGTTACAATGTTATCCAGTTTGGGTGAGACAAGGACCCCTAGGTATTTAGCATTGGGCACCACCCGTTTGTCAGTCCATGTGATTTTCGTATTTACCAAAATCTGTGTTTTATTTTTGTTGAGGGCATATCCTGCCAGTTTGCCAAATTTCTGGGCCTCAAGTTCTAATGCCTGAATAGAACTGGCGGGATCTGTGGAAGTGATGGCAAGGTCATCGGCATATGCCAGGATTTTGCAGCAGTTTTGGTGATAGCATGCCGGGGAAATGCTCTCATTCTTTTCTATCTGTTTGATAAGGGGGTCCAGGTATAGAGCAAACAGCAAGGGGGAGCAAGGGCAGCCCTGTCTCGTCCCCCGAGTTATAGTAAAAGGGTCCGTAAGTAGTCCATTTATAGTGACGCTAGCCCTTGGTTTGTTATAGAGTGCCTGTATTGCCCGAATGATTTTATTTCCGAACCCCATCTTGCTCATGACATTCCACAGATATCGCCAGGACACTCGATCAAAAGCCTTTTCGGCGTCGAGTAAAATTAGTTACATTGGGTCTCCGGCGACCTGTGCTGTGTCAAATAGAGTGATCACTCTCCTAATGTGTTCGGTAGTTCCTTTCATGGGAATGAACCCGTGTTGCCATTCAGATACTAGAGGTTCCACTATTTGAGAGATCCTAGAGGCTATAACTTTGGAAATAATTTTGGAGTCGCTATTGATGAGGGTGATGGGCCTGTAAGAACTCATGTCCAAGGGGGGTTTATCTTTTTTTTAAAAGATAGAGATCCTGGCGTTTGCCAATGAATCCGGTGGCAAAGCCCAGTTGAAGATAGATGATATTACATCTGTGAGAATGGCTTTAATTTGTGGAGCAAAGATTTAAAAAAATTCTGTGGGGATGCAGTCCGGGCCTGGGGCTTTCCCATCTGGTAGCCTTGTGAGAGCTTCCTGAATTTCCTCCCAAGTAGGTGTTTGATCTAAGGCCTCGCTATCCGTGGGGTTAAGTTGCCCCAATTCGCCCTCACTAAGGGTATACACCCGTTACAACGGATCTTTTACTCCGCAGACCCATTACAACGCGACCATTACTCCGCATACCATTACAACGCATTGCGCTGGGGGGCGCTCTAGGATAGGGGATAAGTATAATTTACTATCCAACACCTTCCCTAGGGTCCACGGGGACTGGAGTTAGAATAGTAAATTATACTTACCACTATCCAGCGCCCCAAGGCGCTATGCGTTGTAACGGTATGCGGAGTAAAAGTCGCGTTGTAATGGTCTGCGGAGTAAAAGTATGCGTTATAACGTCATACATCCCTCACTAAGATAGCTAGAAATTTCGCGGTCTAGGGTATCTCCCCCAGGGCAGATTTCCTCAGTATACAGTTTAGAATAATATTCCTGAAATCCCTTCTGGATAAGAGAAGGGTCTGTGGTTTCCACGCCAGAGGGGAGTTTGATTGCAAGTATTTCGCTGATGGATACCTGTTGTCTTGTCCTAACAGCAAGGTGGTGCCCAATACTGTCGCTACATTCGTAGATTTTTTCCCTAGTGGCAGCCCATTTGGCTGCAATTTTTTCCATATAAACAGTGCCTATTTCTGCCTTGGCAAGTACTGCTTCCTCTTGAATAGATTGTCAGTCTAATCCTGTGTTTATTAATTGCGTTAATTTAATCTCGATTTTCCTTAGTTTATCCTGTAGCTCGCTGATACATTTTCTTTCCATAGAGTTTTTATGAAAAGAAAATCTCAGGGTCTCGCCCCTAATCCCCGCCTTTAGAGTATCCCATACTGTCATTTGGGAGGCCGTGCCGTTGTTTATTTCCAGGAATTCCTGGATCCATCTCTGCATATGGGCTACGTAATTATTGTCATGTAGTAACGCTTTCTCAAAGCTCCACTTTGTGGGTTCCTTCTGTGGTAATACCCCTTTTAGAGTGACTATGAGTGGATTGTGGTCGGATAAAAAGCGGGGTGCTATGTCGATTGTGAAGTTGTTCATTAGTGAGGCGGAGATAAGAAAGTAGTCTAGTCTGGCTAAAGTTTTGTGTGGGGCTGAATAGAAGGTGTATCCGGGTTGGGTTGGATTTTTGTTAGCCCACCCGTCAATTAGGCCGTGGCTCTGCCTGAGGTTGTTCAGGGCTTGAAATACTTTGGGTTTCCTGCCTTTATATTTTTGTGTTAAGTCTGGAGCCCAATTGCTGGGTAGGTGGGCATTAAGATCCCCACAGAGAACTACCGGGGTGGGCCAGTGTGCTGACTCCCCGGATACTAGATTAATGACCCCTGGCTCGTCAAGGTTACTTCCGTATACAGAGCAGAGAGTGATAGAAGAATTATTAGGAAATACAATCTCTGAGATAACCCACCTCCCTAGAGGGTCGGATTTACTGCGGGGGCTATTAATGGCGAGTTTTCTGTCTAGTAGGATTCCTACCCCCTTTGTTTTAGCCCCTTGTGAGGTTGCGCCCACCACTTTAAACCCTAGGGTGTCTAGTAAGTGTTTTTGAGAGTGTTCTATATGTGTTTCTTGCATACATATGATGTTCCTACCCAGTGCCACTTTTTGTCTCTTAGTTGGATCATTTAATCCACAGATATTGATAGATATTATACGTAAAGAATCTACGCTAGCCATCTTGCAATATAAGGTTGAGGAGCTACGTGGCTTACCTTTTTCCCTTTAAAAGTTTTATAAGTTGGACTTTTCTTTTGGAAAGAGATATCTAAATTCAAAGATATGGTTTTGAAGTTGTGAGCATATTGCCTAAAAGAAAGTCATGATTTTTGTTTTTTAATATTTTTTTTTTACCCTTAAGTGTCCGTGCTGAACCCCGCCCCCCCCCCCCCCACCCTCCCCCTTCTGTGAGCAATCAGGCAGAGCCTGAGTGATGGTGATCAGTCATGAACCTCGGCTGCTGGAGCCGCCAGTCAGTCCTGTAAAAAAGGATGTCTAGGTCCGTGACCGGCAAAGGTGCTGTTGCGTGTGGTTGCAGTGCAGTGAGTGAGTGTAGATGTGACTTGTAAACATATGTCTACCCATTTAATCAATATAAGTAACCAGGGTAGGTAAAAGAGGAGACAGAGAAGAGTGAAGACATATCCAGATATGGGAAAGATTTATAAACTTGTGGGTGTTTTTCTAGTCTTTGTGTCCCTTTTTGGCTTTAATTTCGTCGAGGTACTCTTTAGCCTTGATTTCTGATAGGAAGACTCTGGTAGACCCTTTATGAATAACTTTCAGTCTTGCTGGGTTCATAAGATACACTTCTGTGCCCTGTTGCTGGAAAGGTGAAATGAATTGCCTCAGGTGCCATCTCCGCTCCACAGTTTGATGACAAAAGTCTGGTTCGGCGAAGAACAAAATCCCGTTAGCCTCTTTTTTGCAGTTTGATCGAGCTTGATCGTAGATCAGTTGCCTTAAGAGGAAGTTACCAAAGTAAACCATGAAGGCTCTAGGTTGGCCACCAGTCGAGCTACTGCTATTCTGTTGTCGCTTTTGGAAGAAGGGGAAGCGGTGTGCTCGCTGTACCTCCCGGTTCCAGTCCCACCCAGGTTGGTCAGGGAAGGATTCGCGTAGCAGGTTAACTATGAATTGCCGGGGGTCTTCCCCTTCCTTCCCTTCTGGAATGCCTAGTAAGCGAAGGTTGTTTCTTCGTTGCCGGTTTTCTTGTTCCTCCATCTTTACCATTATGTCTGTAAGGCAGGCGGAGTGGGATTCGCTCAGTTGTTTAGGAGCCACCGCCTCAGTTTCTAGGTGTTCTGTCCGTGCTTCCACCATGCTTACCCTATCACAGATGTCTATACATGTCTTAATCAGCCTTCTTAGGCTTCCCTGGAGTTTTTTGGCTGCGCTCTTGGCGGACCGGCTATCAGCCCTCACCTCTTCTTGGAAGTCTTTGATGGAAGCTAGTATGGCTGCCAGTGATGGTTCCCCTGGCCCTATTGTCTTAGATTGCTGATTTCCCAGGCTGTTCCACTGCGGTTGGGTTGAGCTGTCCTCCTCCAGCGGGTACGACATCCTTGAATCGGAATAGTCCCATCTAAGTTGGCTTCATCGTTTGTTCTTATTCCTGGTTTTCTTGGGCCGCACGATTGTGTCAGGATTGCCATGGGAGCCCTCGCTCTCCTCAACGCTGAAGCTGGGGGCGCCTGCCTCATCGTCGTCGTCATCCGTCTCCTCTTCTCCCTCGCCGGATGTGCTAGGAGTGCTATCAGATACAGTATAAAAGTCCTCCTGTCCAACCTCTGGGGTCCAGGGGTTGTGTGCGCCAACTGGAGTCTCCAGGTTTTGAAAAGCAAACACAGCCCCTGTAGGATTAAAGCCGACGCCAAAGGTGGCTAAAGGAGTGACAGCCCCTTGATGATTGACCCCTTCACTTAATGGCTGCTGTTCTTGGACAGAGGGTGAAGCAAGCAGTGGGGTGGGAGGGTTAATGGAGCATTTCGGCCCTGAGGGTTGAAACAAGCTGGGTTCTGAGCTTCCAATGGGCATATGGTCACTGGCAGGAGATGTTGATGCAGGTACCGAAATGTTGCTTGGGAAGGTGGCCAGATTTTCTGTTATGCTTAGGTTATTAAGACAGAGTTTTTTGGAGCCCCCATTATCAGTAGTACCATCTGGCTGTAGTAAGGTCTTAGGCGGTGAGGGGGGTTGTTTACTCTTTAAACCAGTCTGAGATTTGGCTGACGTAAATATTTTGGCGGGGGGGGCGGGCCAGAGCGCAGGTTAGACATAGAATCTTTATGGTCTTTAGTGTCTTTAATAACCTTAGAGTCTTTGTTAGAAGCCCCCCAACCCCCCGGTTTTAGCCAGAGCGATTTTCTTTGCCCCACTGACCTGGTCTGGATTGGTCTTAGCGATAGCCTCTTCTGCGCTGGTGTCCTTCAGTGGAGCCAGAGTCTTCTGCTTGATCCCTTTCCTTGCTCCGCGAGCACTCATGTCCTGGAAAAGGTAGAGCGTGGAGGTCAAAAGTCCTTTTGTTTCTTTTTTTTTTCCTGTCGCTGGTTCAATCTCCCAAAGAGCCTGCAAGTCAGGATGATTGTCGCTAGCACAGTTAGATTAAAGCCCAGTGCCTCGTCCCAGGTTAGGATCTGCGAGGAGACAGGAGCGCACCCGCCGGGGCTCACTCCCACTGCTGCTCCATCCCGATGTAGGCAAACAGCGTAGGCGAGAGAGAGAAGACAAAGGAACTCCGAGCGGGTCTGAAGAGTGCTTGACCCTTCGCACTCGGGTGTTGATCTGCCGGTTAAGCTGCTCCGTCCCACCGCACACCGCAAGTCAGGCCGTCGCTGTCTCCGCCTCGAGAAAAAGTGTTGCCGTGCACCATTACCGAGCATCTCTCACGCAGGACAGCTAGCCGATCAGCTCTCGATGCGTGGCTGGCGCGCGCAGCCAAGCAGCGCGGCGCTCACGCTGTCACCATCTTGCTCGGCACACCTAATCGAGGATGACGAAAGTCCTTCACAAGTTCCTTCTCCTTTTCCTGGGCAATAAAGAAACCACTGCAGGCCAACCCAGAAAACAGCACACATTGGTTCTTCTCCTTGGCAAAAGGTTAGTCTTGTTCCCAGAAGTGATCTAAAGTTCTTGGGTCCGAGTCCGAATATTTATACTACTTTTCTCTTTGTTCTATGAAGGCAGAGAGGCCTCTGCCTAGTCCAAACCAGTTTTTGAGCACTTTGTTTACAGGACTCCTTCTTTCCTTTCACAGGGCAGGGCAGAAACATCATTGTGGAGGGAAAGCACAGCCCTGGAGCACTTTGTTGACATGATTCCTTCTCTTCTTTCACAGTGCAGGGCAGAGACATCAGCTGCATGCCAGGAGGTGGAGCTAGCATTGTGGAGGGAAGGCTCATCCCTATTCAGGTCGCAGGTGCAACTTCTCCCTCCCATCTAGATGCAGATCTCCCTATTCACCACTGGGCTGACTCATTCTGTCTCCTGCAATCCCCCAGCCCTGTCACTCAAGCTCCAGACAAGGAATACACAACCTAGCAGAGACAGGCTTTGGGTAGTTAGACAAGAAAATACCTACTTTCTAAAAGTGGTATTTTCAAACACAGAGTTAAAACCATTTTTACTAAAAGATGTATTTTATCATTCTGAGTTCAGGCATACTAAATTCGAATTTCGACCATGTTCCCTGAGTCAGTTAGGATTATAAGATGTAATAATCTAACTGCCCATTCTGGGTGGCCTACGGAGAACAGGTAGCCTTGCAATAGTGAAAAACGAAAATGGCTGTAATTCACTATTAGGACATGCTACACACACCAGGGCATGTCCTACCTTATTGTTACAATGCACCCTGCCCTTGGGCCTACCATAGGGGTGTCTGATATGAAGCAAAGGGAAGGTTTAGAGACTGGCAAGTGGGCGCACTGGCCAAGTCAACATGGCAGGCACAGACTGCACACAGGCCTTGCAATGGCAGGCCTGAGACACACTTTACAAGCTGCTTCTGTGGGTGGCACAACCAGTGCTGCATGCCCACCAGCAGCATTTGATTTACAAGCTGTGGGCACACATGGTGCACTGTACTAGGGTCTGACAAGTAAATCAAATAACCCAATCATGGAATCACTAATTAGTACATCAATTTAACATAGGGAGCACTTGCACTGTGGCAATGAATAGCAGTGGCACAGGGCCCAAAGCATACAACCAGCAAAAACATATAAAAAAAGGAGGAGGCAGTCAGTAAAAATGGAAGGGAGACTCACGCCAATTATGCCAGGTCTAACAATCACCATGTGTAAAAATGACAAAACTATGAAGTAATACTGTCAAAAACCTTCTTCCACATGAATGGAGCGGTCAAGGTCTGCCACTATTTCCAAGGTTCATTTTGAGTTTGGGGTTCTCTGAGGTATGTAGCTGGCCCATCTGTTGGCAAGTTTGGTGCTTGTAGAGGGCTTTATAAAAATATTGGAATGTCTCAGCAATTTTTGCGTCATCTTTCTATTCCTGACCACCAGAGTCCAACACCGTCTGAACTCTCATCGCCTAGTGTTACACCATTAGCTTGTTAGCTAGAAGGCGTCCACATCTAGCTCCGCCAACATAGTACATGTAGAAAGCTACAGTGGGGGGCTTGGCTTGACCACCGGCGAGCATGGACGTGTGAGCTGAGAGCTCCGCGCTTGCCTCGATATTTATCCTGCCTTAACTGTTGCCCTGGTGGTGCCCGCGGCTTGGGGAGGCCCCCTGGGACCACGTGGATCCCCGTGAGCCGCCTAGAGACTGGGAGCGTGGATTGCCGACGGCGCCGGAACAGAGATTCTTGCCGGCCCACTCGGAAGGCGCCAACCATCTTGGTGAGGCCTGCGCTGGGGTCCACATCCCCGGCCTCGAGTGATTGAAGGGCCGCCGCGGGAGAGGAGCGGGCCGGCCGTGGCCATGCCTGGATCCGGGGCGCTGCGCCTACCACCGCTGAACTGAGGCGGGGTTGCTACGGACTGGACTGCGGCATAATTTATCAGCGCCGGCCTGCAGGAGAATCTTGGCTGCTGGGGAACGCTGCACCTGAGGGCTGGTGGAGCCGAGAGGAGGCCGGCGCGGTGCGAGCGGGCGGCTCGGAGCAGCGCGTCTACCCCCGACAGAGGGACACGACCACGGTGGCGGCAATGACACATCCCGCCGCGGAATTTTGCGGCCGCCAGAGCACTGCGGCCGGAGACCCTCGCGACTGGTGAGGTGGCTGGAGGGGGAGCAGCGGCAAGCAAGCCTTAGTGGTGGCGCGTCGGCGGAACAAACCCCCCCCCCTGCCCTGGGGGGCATCAACACTCGAGTGTGCCCCTGAGTTGGCGGCGTTGGGGGGAGCAGCGGCGCCAGAGCTCCGGTGCATACTGCAGGGGGCATGTGGATTCTGCTTCCGCCCGGAGTGCCGCACTTGGAGACCCATGCGGCTGGTGAGGTGGCCGGAGGAGGACCAGCGGCAAGTGGGACTGGGCTCTGGCGCACTGGTGGACCCCCCCCCATCCTGAGGGGTACCAACACCGGAGTGCGCCCTTGAGTGGCCGGAGTTGAAGGGGGCGACTGCACCAGAGCACCAGTGCGTGCTGCGGGGGGCACGGGACCGCCCCCCCCGCGAATCCAGTTGCCAGGAGGGTAAGGAGACGGTACCAGCGGCGACCTGTGGTGACTGGGGCCGGCGTGGCGAGGCTGTGGTGAAGACAAACTGTGTTGCTGGGGATGCGGCCCAACCGGAATTACCCGGCCTCTGGTGGTGTTTGGGGAAACATCTGGCGACGCTGATCTTGGGTAGTGGCTCCTGGTCTCCCGAGCTACCCACTTGCGATTGTGGCTGACCTGCAGGAGAGTGATCCACGCTGTTGGTGACCAACTGACATAAAGTGATGACGGCATATTGCCTGTACCGACGCCCGTGCCGTTAGGGGCCGCCGCTGTGAGCTCCCAGTTGACGGCCATCTTGGACGGTTGCTGGGACCTGAGATATGGGAAAACCACGGCCGAAACCTGGGACCGTGCCCCCTGACCCCGCTGAGGGACTACCAGAGGGTCAAGATCAGGATCCGTCTGGGGCACCGATGGTGGGGCTGCAACAGCAGCAGATGGACCAAATAATGAAGGCCATTTCGAACACGTAGGACGCACTGCGCCATGACATAGCGCAGGTGTCAACGAGCTTGGGGCTGTTACGAGCAGACCATGGAAAGCTGGTGGACCGCATCAAGCACACAGAACTTAGCTTGGAGGTGCTGGAGCCGACCCAAAAGGCGACCGATGCGGCAGTGGGAGACTTGTTGCGAAGAGTGCAGCAACTAGAGAAAAGAGCCGAAGATGCCGAAGGGCGCAATAACATACGGGTGGTGGGCCTACCCGAAAACGTTGAAGGGGACAGTATGATCACCTATTTGGAGGCCTGGTTGCGCGATGTGGTTGCTCCTGATGGCTTGTGGCAGATCTATACGTTGGAGCCGGCCCATCGGGTGCCGGCCCGCCCGCTGGCTGTTGGCCGACCCCCTCGACCTGTGGTGGCGCGCCGATTACACTTCAAAGACCGAGACGCCATCCTGCAGAAAGCACGGACAATGGGCCCCTTTTGGGTGGACAATGCCTCTGTCTCCATCTATCCTGATTACTCCTATGAAGTCCAGCGCAGCCGATCTTCATTTCTGGCGGTCAAGAAGGCCCACCGAGACGAGGGCATACAGTATTCTCTTCTGTTCCCGGCTCGCCTGAAAGTGATGGCGATGGTAAGGCGTCCTTCTATAGCACACCGGATGACGCATGGCACTGGTTAGAGACGTATCGAGCTGGGACTGATGGTTCCAGGAGGACGGAGAGGACAGCGGAGACCCGACCGAAAACCCGCAGAAGCTGACGAACTAGGAAACAGGCAGCGGCTAGCCAGACGCCGTCGACGTCGCAGACGGACTTAGAACGACGGGCGGCCCTTCAGGCGGTCTCCGTCATATCGGGAGCGACAGTTACTGCTTCGTTGGCGGACTCAGGATCTCAACGGGGATCGGAGGAGTTGGTGTCGGAGGGCTCTGAGGAAGGCTCCCGGAACTTACCTCATATCACCCCGGGGACTGCTGATGGCCTCCTGGACGAATGAAAATTTCTGGTTCCGATGTGCACGCAGTAAGAGGGTGTAATCCTGGCTACAGCATGTGATGGGAGGGGGCACACCTGTGGGCCTAGAGACGATGGTGGCGGGTTAAATCCACTGTCATTGCCTAGAGAGATGGGAGCGGCGCTTGCTTGGCAGGGGGGCTCCTCTGGGACGGGGCAGCGCTGGGGGGGATTCCATACTTGAGGCTGAGCGCGGATGGAAAGGCGGTGAGATCGTTGTCCAGCTTGTCCTGGTGTAGGGCTACCGCCTCAAACTTACGCTAGCTGTGAGACTCTGGTAGCTACCAGAGGGTTCCCGTTATTTGGGATTGGGTTTGGATGGGTAACTACTGTTTAGTACCTGTTCTGGGGAGGGGAGGGATGAGGGTTTGTTGGGAATGTTTTGGGCTCAAGGGGACTGTCAGTGTGCCTGCTACGCTAAGGGGGAGATTGTTCTGTTGCATGCTCCGCTATGGGGACCCGACTTGAGTTGAAATGTATCACCTGGAATGTGCGGGGCCTGAACTCCATGACGAAACGTTACAAGGTACATGCATATTTAGTACGTAGGGGGATTCAGGTGGCCTTTTTGCAGGAAACTCACATTGATCAAGCTGAGGGGCGGGCACTACAGCGCAGATGGAGGGGCCAACTGTTTTATACCACCTATTCTGCATTTGCGAGGGGGACGTTGGTTTTGGTGAGGTCAGGTGTTCGCTTCCAGCCTTTGACTACAGTGGTGGACCCAGAGGGGAGGTTTGTGGCAGTACTGGGGCGACTAGATGGGAGAGATGTGGCACTGTGTAGTGTGTACGCCCTGAACGTAGATCAGTCTGCTTTCTTCTCACGATTATCTGGGAAGCTGGCGTCATTCCTGACGGGCACGG
The DNA here is from genome assembly GCF_964261635.1 of Lissotriton helveticus. NCBI lineage: Eukaryota > Metazoa > Chordata > Amphibia > Caudata > Salamandridae > Lissotriton > Lissotriton helveticus. Next base: position 740,286,626 of record NC_136065.1, on the reverse strand, counting down.
TGTTTTTGGGGGGTGATTTTAATTCAGTCACTGATACAGACTTGGACCGGTCCCATCCCCCGTTGGCCCAGTCTGCGGTTCACCGACTAGCGAAGGTACGGCGCAAGTGGCAAGGGACCTGGGGTCTAGTTGACGCCTGGCGGACACATCATCCCACGGCTAGGGATTACTCATTTTATTCAGTACCGCATGATTTACATGTACGACTCGACAGTATTTTGTGTTCCCCGGGAGCTCAGGAGCTGACTTGCCATAGTGAGTATTTAGCACAGACAATCTCTGATCACAACCCTTGTCTGATAGCAGTACGGTGGTCCAGGCAATGACAGGCGATCCCCACGTGGCGCTTGAACCCTGTGACACTGGAGGACCCAGCTTTTAGTGCTGAGGTCCGGGATGGTATTGAGCATTACTTCACGGAGAACTCAGGGTCGGCATTGAGTAGGGCCCAGGAATGGGATGCTTTTAAGGCTGTAGTGTGAGGAGTGTGCATCTCGTCCACAGCGGGAACTCGTAAAAAGGTTATTGCGTGATATAGAGCAGGTGGAGGATCACCTGCGTCAGGCAGAGAAGGATAGTCACATGAACACGAAGGGACAGGAGGCAGTTATTGCAGCGCGCGAAAAAGTGGCCGCTCAAATTCAACGGTTACGCTGTTTTGACTATAAGGAATACTTAGTGCGGGCTCATGCAGAGAGAGACAGAGTGGGATCCTTACTGGCCTGGCTAGCTAATCCGGCACCCCGGGGTACTCTGATTTTATCACTGACTACGCGGATGGGGACCTAGTACACTCACAGAAGGAAATTAATGATCACTGTTCTACTACACATCGCTCTACCGGAGCACGAAGTGCGATCTGCCAGACGGAGTCAATGACTTTCTATCGGCGGCGCAACTCCCACGGTTAGATCCTGCACAAGGGGACAAACTGGGAGAGGAAATATCATTAGAAGAGATCCGAACAGCGATCAAGCATATGGCTAGGCGGAAGACGCCGGGAGCTGATGGCCTCCCGGTGGAGTTTTATGCGGCGTATGTGGACCTCCTTGCACCGCATTTGCAGTCAGTGTACAGAGAGGCATGGGAACTGGGTAGGCTGCCGTCGACTACCAGAGAAGCGATCATAGTCCCACTGTTGAAGCGAGATGGGGATCCCTGCTCTCGATCGGCATATCAACCACTTTCGATGCTCACAGTGGATTTCAAAATTCTGAGTAAGATTCTTGCAACGCGACTTTTGGAACACATGTGTACTTTGGTACAACAGATTCAAGCGGGTTTCATCCCCACCAGGAACACAGTGGCGTGTATACGTCGGCTGATTAGGGTTATGGGTGATGGCCACGATAGGGCGCCGGGCGCAGTGGTCTTATTGGTCGACATTGAGAAGGCATTTGACAGCGTGGAATGGCCTTATCTGTTTCAAGTGCTGAGGGTATTTGGTCTTGGGGATCAGTTTGTACAGTGGACCCAACTGTTATACAATTCTGCTACAGCTAGGGTTCGAACGGGGCCTGCCATCTAAGCGGCATATCAGGTGGGGAGGGGCACCCGGCAGGGTTGTTCCTTATCGCCGTTATTGTTTGCCTTGGCAATTGAGCCGCTGGCGGCGCATGCTCGACTGGGACGATCTTACGAAGGCCTATCGCTACGAGGGGAGATCCATTACATCTCCCTGTACGCGGACGATTTACTTCTGTACTTGGCGGATGTGGATGACTCTTTACAAGGTGCCAAGGTCCTGCTTCGGGAGTTCGGCCATCTCTCGGGGTTAAGGGTGAATTGGGGTAAGACCTGTCTGTTCCCTTTGGCTCCGGATGGTCGGGTGCCTCCGACAGTGGGGGATTTGCGATGGGAACCTCAATGTTTACCTTACCTGGGTGCCTGCATTTACCACACTCAGCCCGACCTCTTGGAAAGCAATGTGGGCGGGGCGATGAGGGGGCTCCGGAGCAGCATAGAGTTCTGGCGAACCCTTCCCCTGTCGGTGGCCGGGAGGGTAGTGCTGCTGAAGATGGTGGCGCTTCCATGTTTGCTCTACTTTTTTCGTACGCTACCTGTGTGGATCCCGGCATCATTCTTTCAGAAGCTTAGGGTCTTGACTACAGTGTTTATCTGCGGCTCGGGTAGAAGGCGAGTCGCACTAAATACTCAGATGCGGCCGAGGGCAGAGGGGGAACTAGCGGTCCCCGATTTTGAATGGTACTATCTGGCGGCGCAGTTGCAGTGGCTCACGCAGGCGGTGGCCCGAGAGTTTAGAGGCCCGGAAGGACCACAGGTTAGAGTGATTCCCCGACATGTACTGTCATTTATAGTTCTCCAACAGAAGATCAGTCTTGACCAGCTTACTCTTGAGGAGCGCACTCTCCGCTCATGCTGGAACCAGAGCCAGAAACAAGCAGGATTTCCCTGTCCCTATGCTCCGGAGATTCCTCTGGGCATGAGCACAGCCCTTCCGCATGGAGGGGTTGATCTGCGCTGGCTGTTTGGGAGGAGCTTGGGGTCCACATGTTGGGGGATTTATACAGGGACGGAACTCTGTTATAATTTCAGGACTTGCAGAGCACTTTTGAATTACCGCGGGGAGACTACTTGTTGCACGCTGCCTTAATAGCAGGAATTCAACGGCAGTGGAAGATGGGGTTATTGGAACCCCCGACATCATTGGGCTGCCAATATGTAACCATGGCAGCCGGTACATTTAAGGCTATCACATGCCTCTACGAGCGACTGTCGACCAAGCGGCTTCCACCCCTTGATGCTCTAAAAGGTAAATGGGAGGCGGATATTGGTAAAACCATACCGGAGACGACGTGGCCTCAATTGCTGCGGCGTGCTTGGAAAGGTACGCGCAATGCCAGGTTTCAATTAGTTCAATTCTTTACATTACATAGGGCCTATCTGACGCAGGTTAAAATCCTACAGTATTTCGGGGGTTCCCAATCACCGTGCCCAAGGTGTAATACCGACGGAGCTGATTTCAGTCACATGTTCTGGTCTTGTACGGGGCTGGGGTCCTACTGGGAGGAGGTGGTGGCATGCTTAAATCAGGCGACAGGACGCACGATAGAGGCGGAGATGGGGACTTGTTTATTACTTTGGTTCCCACATACCCCCAGCACTAAGATTACTAGTAAGTTCTATGATTTAGGGTTAATAATGGCTAAAAGGGAGCTTACTATGCACTGGAAGTCGAGAGAGCGCCTACTTTTCTGAGATGGAGAGCACGTTTTTTAAATTGGGTGGGTAGGGAAGGGACACTTCGCTTACAACTAGCTAGGCGCACTGCTAATGAAAAAACATTAGAGGCAGCAAGGGCCTGGGGGGCTTTAGTGGCAGAACTTCAAATCCCTACCAGGGATAATGAGGAGGAGGAAGAGGATGTAGGATTAGATCAAGGGGAGAGAGTGAGAATGGCGAACTCATAAGAAACGTGGAGTGGAATGGAGTACCAAGTTGCAATGCGAGGGAGGGCCGTTTTGCATATTCCAGGCTTAGTGGTACTAGCGGGTTAGTGCGGAGACGCAGGGAACATACACTTACTCAACGGAGCTTCCTGCTTGATTTTACTTTCTTTTCTCCTGTTTGATGGGTTGGGAGACAGGACGACTCAGTAGTTATAGATGGGGCTGGATAAGCTGGGGCACACTGACAGGGGGTGGGGGTGAAGGGGAGGGGGCTAGGACTGTTGGGGAGCAATTCAGTTGAGAGACTTTGAATGACATATACATTGCCTGCTCGGCCATCTGCGTAATGGCGGTACAACAGATGAATATTTGAAAGTCATGCATGTTGTGGAAAACAATAAAAATTCTTTAAAAAATAAAATGTAGAAAGCTACAATGGTTCTGTCGGGGGGAATAATCACTTTACATAAGAGGAGTGAATCAAAAATGTAAACAAATTAAACCTAGTACAGAATTACAAAAAGATGTCAAATTATTTTTAGAAAATTACATGTACGCTACATGTAGTTGGAACACAAAAACAACGGCTAGTGGATGTTTGCGAAATTCTTATCTTATTTGATTTGAGGCGTTCAAAGGTATATACAAACATTGAAAAAGGCTGTCAAGTGAATACATTTACAGGTGACATGTAATAAAGTGACTTAAGGTGGTCAGTGACGGTGGTGCAGTGCATATCATATGTACATCGTGAGAATATGTACAGTTTAACAAGAAAATTCACTACAAGGTGGTCAGGATGAGGGAGTACACTGTCCCTGGTGGGCAGCACTTTTGCTTATTAATTTGAGCCAAGAGACTTGTAAATAGCTGAACCATATGTATTTGTCGACGTTTCGACCCAGACAGTGCACTATTTAAATGTCATAGTGGGTCTTCTTCCGGACAAGGGAGGTGGGGGATGACAGCCTGAAAGTATTAAAAGGGAGTATTCAACATTATGTTCGAAACTGATCTGAACAAACGCTAATTATAAAAAATGGTTTCGAGTGATATGCTCTGGCGCAGTTAATGGTGTTCAGTTTTAATTACCCAAGAGGTGGTCAAAACAGGCAGTTTATGGTGTTCAGTTTTAATTACCCAAATGGTGGAGAAAACGGGCCCCAGGGGCTCCTTTGCAAATGCGATTTACAATGATCTAATCCTGTCAGCAAAATTACTAAAAGGTAGAGTCTATTATGTTCTCAATTTAAATACCCAAGTGGGTGTCGCTGGTTGGGTTGGAAAAGTCAGAGAAAGCAAAAAGACTCACCAGCAAGCATCAGCGAAGTTACTCAAGAGCAAAGTCTTTGAGTTGAAGTAGTCTGGAAAGATCTACAGTTAAAGGTAAAACAAAGAATATGGCCAGACCTTAGTGAACAATGTCGGCCAAATGTAAACCCGGTGAAGGCATGGCACAAGTGACTGACTAAGCCTTACCTAGCAATTGGGTGTGGGTTTGCCGTTGAGGAAACAATCGCCCACCGTGGGGGAGGTTAAGCATCCGATTCCCACTGCTAACCTGTTCACAATCCTGAAAAAGCGTAAGGAGATTTGGTGCTGAAACTCGGTCTGGATCAAAAGGCGCTCAAAAAGGTACTCTTCTCGCATCAGTCTGGTGGTCGACTGTCCAAGGAGTGAATAAGTACTAGACCTGGCTGCACGTACAGGGTAAAGTGCACGTAGTTGGTGTGTGTTGCCCCTGGCAGTAGCTGAGTGCTGTGTGAAAAGTCACAACAGATGGACCAATGGGAGGCGAGGTGTGCACTCTGAAAGGCGTGCTTGCCGCGAGCACACGCTGCCGGTAACAGCAGTAAGATGCTGTATACGACGTATTTAGACTATTGACTGGGGGTGGGTAAATTATGAGCAGTGGTGCTGGGAAGCACGCGTCACCGTGTTTAGACCGCAAATATAAATGTGGGATGATCAAACCCAAGAAACTTTGAAATAGATGAAGCAGATCAAAAACATAGTTTTATATATAAGATCAGCATGGCAAAGAATGAATCATTTTACAGATAGTCATACGTGATTATGCATATCAATTTATGCATATGGTGGGCGGCATACCTGTTGTTCTGGCGCTGACCGTCGCACAGTTGAGGCCTGCAGCATTTGACTGGTGAATGAGTGGGCTGAGAAATAGCAATTTTCTGCAAAAAGCGCATCGTGATAATTGCCTGATATCCTCGGCTGCAGAGGGCCTGGATCAAAAGTGGAAATACAGTTTTATTACCTACCTAATGACAATTCGCCACGCTATCTGGGCATAATCTGGTGTTCTGCTTTGGATGCAGGACTAACCCCCTGAGATTTTGCACTGGTGATTCAGGACCTGGCTCCTAGGATTTGTGCCTTTTCCTTAATGTTTTTGAGATTACCAGGCCTCATGGGCTTCATGCCCACGTGCTCTTGGCGCTGGCTGGGCGACTGGGTGCTCTGGAGTGATGTGGCGCATTGTACTGCTAGAGTTGCTGGTCATTCTTGTGCAGTAACTTCCTTTCCTGAGTGGCACATATCCCCTTAACCTCTTCTGCTAAGTGAAGTGGAGGGCCTGTTAATATCTGCCCAGGCGACCAGTGGCTCTTTCTAAAGTACAGTTGCGGGCTCCTAGCTCAGGGCCTTTTGCCCTCCCCCTGTGTGTTGAAGTGCTTCTTTTTGCTACCATTATGGGTCGGACTGGCAAGTCCCAACCTCGCCTCACGTTTGAGGCACGTAAAGCCTCCAAGCCCTCACAGAAGGTGGCGTCAGACTTGGAAGCTGATGCCCATGGGGTTGCGCAACCCACATTGGAATCCACTCTTCTTGCCATGCAGCGCAGTCTTCAATCTATAGAGGGTACAATGGCGGCTGTTAACCAACGTCTAGATCATATGTCGTCCCAGCTTGAGAAACAAAATGCTCGTATGGGGGAAGTTGAACAAAGGGTATCTGCCGCAGAAGATGGATTGAGTGATGTTACAGGGAAAACTTTGAACATGGAAAAAGTCCTCTCTCTTATTCAGGCAAAAAATGAGGATTTGGAGACAAGTTCCTGGAGGAACAACATTCGAGTCACGGGGCTGCCAGAGTCCACAAATGCGGGGAGAATGGAAACGTTTATTGAGAAATTGATTACAGGTATATTTGGCACCGAACAATTGTCACCAATGTTTATTGTTGAGCGTGCTCACAGGTCTCTTGCAGCTCGACTGGTTCATGGCGCCCCACGCGATCATTGCTCGAGTGCTTAATTACAGGGACCGGGACGCCAAACTACGCATGGCCAGGGTTAAGGGGACGATCGAGCATCAGGGAAACACGCTCTCCTTTTTCCCGGACTTTACTGTGGCGGAACAGGCGGCGCGCAGGGAGTTCGGGGCTGTAAAGAAGTTTTTACAAACTGAAGGAATCCCGTAGGCCATGCTTTATCCTGTCTGCTTGAAGATTGGCTCTGACAGCGACTACGAGATTTTCACGAATCCTAAGGCAGCACTGGAGCATGCTAAACAACTGAAGAGACGACAGCAAAATCACAAGCAGTGTCTGAGACTGAGGATCAGGGATGACTGGGGGGCGGTCATTTGCCTTTTGCTAAATTTGTTGCCCAGCTGGGAAGAAGTATTCCTTTTCGTCATTGCTCTGTATTTGTTCTTTGCCATGCGTAACCTCTTTTTTTATTGCAAGTGGATGGTCCACGTTATTATATGCGCAATTACCTTTATATGTCTATAACATGATGGGTATAGACTTGATTTCAGGCACAGTGATTGATCTGCTCAGCCACCTCCCTCTAGTTGGGAGGCCAGAAGCTCCCAGGCGCCCCTGATGGGTGTAGCCTGTTTGCAATACTATCTCTCTGTTCTCAGTTGGGGTTGGGTTCTGGGGGGATAGGATGACTTTGGCGAGTTGGTGGCACTGAAGTGGGTGGGGGGTTAGGGGGTGGAAGGGCTGGGGGGGTTCTTTGAGGATAAGGCAGAATTGCATTGTGATTTTTTTTTAAGTATGCTGTGGTCTGTAAACACTTGGGTTCATCAATCAAACACTGGGTACACCAGATTATTGATGTTACTTTACTATTGATGATGGCATGTCAACATGAATAATAACATTAGGTTCCTCACATGGAATGTGCGGGGACTCAACACACCGAAAAAGATACGATCAGTGTTTGCATATTTGGATCGTATGGCAGTGCATGTGGCTTTACTGCAAGAGACTCATCGCACCGCTGAATCGGTCAAAAAGGTGGGAGCTCGCTGGGCGGCTAACAAAGTTGAATCCTCTTACTCTTTCTACTCTAGAGGGATGCTAATTCTTATAAAAAAGGGTGTCCCATTTACTGTGATTCGAATGGAAAAGGATGAGCAGGGATGAGTGTCGCTTCTGCACGGGCGTTTGGGAGGCATGAGCCATAGATGAGTTCTCTTTCTATTCAGATGTTTGGAGCACAATCTCTACATTTCCCCTAACCGTGCTCATTTGGGGTGGCGATTTAGATGTTTGCCTTGATTCATCCCTAGATAGAACTGGAAGTAGTGAGGCGAGACCTAAACAGGCCTCGGAGGCGTTGTTGGGGATTTCTGAAGTTGGAAACCTGCATGATATATGGCGACTTCAGAACCCCGCGGGTCGGGAAAGTACCTTTGTCTCATTGGTCTATGGCTCGTGGTTCCTTATAGATTTCTAGCTGGTCTCGGGAGAGGTTTGTACATGGGTTAGAGAGGTGAAGCACGAGGCGCGTACATAGTCGGACCACTCTTCTGTAGTTCTTGATTTGCCGATCCCCACCTGCGAGAGGCCACCCTTCACATGAACGCTACAACCCACTCAATTAACAGACCCAGTATTTAAACAGACAATAGCCGAGGCAATCAGGAATTTTTTGGGGAAGAATCAAGGCTCTGTCGATAGTACAGAAGTGCTTTGGGAGGCTTTTAAAGTCACCATCAGGGGGGCTTGTATTGAGGCACAGTCAGGAGTGTTATGTGACATCCGGCGCTGCATTAAAAAGTTGGCATCCGATGTCTCCGCACTTGAAGGAGAGTATTAGAGTAATCCTTCTTCTGCGAAATTAGCGGACATACGTATACTTGTCACGGAACACAATGACACAGTTGACCAGGAGCTGCTACACTGCCCTCGCCGGAAGACGGCCCGCTATTGTGGTGAGGGAGGTCGCCTGAGTCGCTCCCTAGTGCAAAAACTGTCAGCACCGCCTGAAGAAATTGGCGCATATATAGATGATGTTGCGTTAGGCTGGCTCTCTAGCTCCCATCGAGAATATTTAGTACAGTCGTTTGACGAAGAGGACGTTAAAATGGCCATAATGTCGCTACCAACTTGCAAGGCAGCCGGTATGGATGGCTTACCTAGCGAATTCTATAAGGCATACGCATCGGAACTTGCCCCTCGCTTACTAGAAGTGTATGCAGAAGCATATGAAACGGGAGAGCTGCCGCCGTCTCTCAAGGAGGCTCTGCTGGTGACACTCTTGAAGCCGGATAAATCTCCGAATCAGTGTGACTCCTATAGGCCTCTCTCGATTTATTAACATTAATGTGAAGAGTCTTGCAAAAATAATCGCCACTAGTATACAACCATTGGTTCCTTCTTGTTGTTGCCCAACCAGTCTGGGTTTGTTACTGCGCGTTCTACAACACACAATCTCTGCACTATCTTTTCCACTCTGCATTATTTTGACCCCGACTTCCAAGCGGTTGCAGTACTGCTAGACGCAGCAAAAGCTTTTGACTCCTTGCAATGGCCATACATGTTCACGGTTTTGATGAGGATGGACTTCTCCTCGTTATTTTTTAAATGGGTCAGGGTGTTGTACGAAAAACCAGTAGCCCTGGTGTGAGTGAATGGCTGGGTGTCATCTCCGATCCCCATTGAGAGAGCCACAGGGCAGGGGTGCCCGCTATCACCTATGCTATTTTTGCTCGCACTCGAACCCCTAGCCTGTAAACTCCGGCAACGACATGGAGTGGCTGCCCTGAGATTCCGACAGAAACTGCTGATCGTCTCTCTGTATGCGGCGACTTGCTATCATATGTACGCTAACCTGAGGTATATTTACCAGAACTGCTCTGGGAATATATCAAATTCGAACGGTTTTCAGGTCTCGGGATCAATTGGTCGAAGTTGGTGATGTTTCCGCTGACGGCGCGCACTAAGGAGGTTGAACTGGAATATCCTCTCACCTGGACGTCAGACCCTGTGAAATATTTAGGGGTTTGGGTACATAGGGATCCAGAGGTTGTTGTCTCGAAGAACTATGGCCGCGCAGTCACGCGTATTACCGATCAGGCTGAGTGATGGGCACGCCTGCCCCTCTTCCTGGCAGACAGAATAGCAGCATGCTAACATTTGTTTGAGGCGGCAAGAAGCCCAGGTGTAGTTGGGATCTTTTGGTGCAGCCATTTGAACGGGGAGGGTTTGAGGCCCCGGATCTCTGATTGTATTACCTCTGTGCACAGGCGCAGTTTGCGCATTATTGGCACTTTCCGCAGAGATTTCAACCACATGTGGCGGTAGAAACAGATGCAGTCCTTCCGATGCCATTGCAGGCGGCAACTCTGTCGGGGGGCACAGGCGGCCCACAAACTGAGATAATGTACAGCGTCGGCCTGGCGTATGCTGGCGGAACAAGCTCAGCTACCCTACCTATATGTTCCATCATTGCCTCTGCTATTGCACCCTGATATTTCTGTGGCACGTGAGAGGCAGGCTTGCAGTGAACTGGCCAAAGTGGGTATCTCGCGCCTGGGGGATTTGTATACAAGTGGTAGATTTAAAAGCCTGCAAGAGGCGCAGAAGGGTACAGACCGCGGCTTTTTGGTTGGCTTTACCTATGTCCGAGTGCGGCGATCAGTTAAGACTGTATATCCGGACTATCCTACGGAACCTACTACTCTACGGGCATTGCAGGCAATGCTGGCGGGAGAAGAGCGTCAAAGACTAATAACTAAACTCTATAATGGTTCCTTGCGAGAGAGGGAGCAGGGCGACCACCCCTCCTGTGTTCAATAGAGGTAGCTCTGGGGACCATCCTTACTCCGGAGGTATGGACGGCGTATTGTGCTCTTACAGGTCGCCTTACGGCTAACTACAACCTCAGAATAATTCATCTCAAATTTTTACACCAACTATACTATACCCCTGCAAAGTTGCATAGATATGGCTTGCGAGAAACTGCAAACTGTTGGAGGTGTGGGATGGCAGACGCAGACTTTTTGCATGTGGCATGGCGGTGTGTTTGCCTTTTGGTCTGAATTGACAAAACTACTTACTGATATAATATTGGAACCCGTACAGTGCGTCCACGAGATCTGTCTGTTGGGATATGTAAAGTACCTCAAGCCCTGTAATAGACGCATAGTTGCTGTGTCTTCCTTGTTTGCCAAGAGGGCTGTGGCGCAACGTTGGGGTGCGAAACACACTCCGACAATAAAGAAATGGATGCGTGATTTGTTGTATTGTAAAACTCAATTATTGACATACGAGGAGGAGTTACCTGAAACTTCTCGCCCAAAAGACTTCTCGGGATCGGCTCACAGCATACTTGTTGATTAGGCCAGACTTGCAGTGAACCTGTATAAGCAGTGCACTACTCCAATGCGTTCACTGATCTGCTCCCGATTCGGTCTCACCTGCCATCCAAGTTGCATGTTTTTACTAATGGTTTTGCCCTATGAGTTTTCATTGGTTGCCTATAACAGTAACCCTATTGGGGGAATTTGTATATTGCCGTCATTGTTATTATTTTTGCATATGTGTAGCTGTTGAATCGCATGTAATTTGTTAATGCACCGGACCTCTGATTCTTCTGCCTAAGGAGGGGGGGGGTTGGGGAGGGTGTAGTTTACTATTGTTTCATTGTAATAGAACTTGGTTCTTTGATGCCATTGCTTTGACTGAAACTAATAAACAAATTTTATTAAAAAATTGTCTACCACGACACAAACAAGTTTAATAGGCGTTGTCCTAGTGTCAACTGTAAAAAACAATGCGTATGCAGTTTTTTTTATTTCAAATCTTTTTTATTGAAAATTAATACAACGCATAATACAAAATAAATCCCAAAAATACAAAATACAAAGACGCATAATAATAGCGACAAGACAAGATAATCATCCAGCTGTGACAGTCATAATAAATTACGGCGTGACCATACGCGATACATCGGCACGTGAGGGATGAGGAATAATGATTATAATATGGGCAATTACATACCTTGCTAAAGTTGAGTCATTAATATGCCAATGTACATAACGCACAGAATATACATGACATGGTACCTTGAATCACAGATGGTGTTCCTGACGCTTCCTGTTTTCCAAACATAACGGGTTGTGACTGATCATTTTAATAATAGTGATACAAATAAAGAATAATGAAGAAGAAAGAAGAAGAAAGAAGAAAGACTAAGAGGCAACCACTGTGTGTCATTAATTGTTTAGCATAGGTTAGAGCAGTATGATCATGGCGTGGGGGGAATACATGTCACACCGACATTAAGGCATTCTGCAAGTTATCCGGTTCAAGGTGGATCATAGCAAAGTTCAAGGGAATCAAGCAGGCTCCATAGTTTAGTGTTTAGTTTTTGCCATGTAGATGAGTAAAGGATGTCATTGTCGGCACCCCTCAGTGAAGTCAGCCACTCCTGCCAGATTTTGAAAGACACGTCGGAAGCATTCTTCCATTTGCTGAGTACTACTTTGCACGCAAGAGTGATCATAAGGTCTAAGAGGTGTCTGTCTGGTTCTTTAGGTATGTTCGAATCAATTGCTCCTAGGAGAACATAACTAAACTCTTTAGGGGGTCTGTAGTGAAAGATGCGTTGAATATAATTATATATCTCGTCCCAATATTGTTGCAAAAGTGGACAATGGAAAAGCATGTGTGCTAGGTTACCCACGTCTGATTTGCAATTCCAGCAGAGGGGGCTATCCGTGAGTTTTAACTTGAAGAGTTTCTCTGGTGTCCAATAAGTCCTGTTTATCAGCATGAATTTAGTTTGTGACAGTATCGGTGAAATTTTAGAGTAGAATAGGATTAGGTGGATTCTGTCCCAGTCAAAGGTCATATTGGAGGTGTTACGTTCTTTTTCCCAATCCCTTTCGCATTTCATGTGCGCTTTCTGAGGCAAAGGGGCTAAGATCTTGTAAACCCTTGAGACTACATGGCCCAGAGATGTGAGCTTGACTAATTTAGTGCACAAAGTAGGGTTCTGTGGTGTGATGTTTTTAGCCGTTATTAGTGCTTTAAGGTGTAGGAATCTGTAGAAGTCGAGCGGTTGGAGAACAAAACGTGATTGTAGGGTGGCATAGGGCAAAGGTGTGGTTCCCTCATACATATCCTGCAGTAGGTTTAATCCTCTCTTGGACCAGTCTTCCCAGAAAATGAGATGACCTTCGTCCTTTAATGACGGATTAAGCCATAGCGAAGTTAAGTTGGATTTGGAGAACTTTACTTTCACTTTACAGTGTCTTTCTAAGTTAAGTAGAGCTCTTTTAGTGTTGAGGAATATGTATTTAGAATGTGGGAAGGCGGAAGCGTCCAAAGTCATTATGGCCGCGAGTGGGAGATTGTTGATGATAGATTTTTCTACTTGGGTCCATACGGGGGTATAGTCTTGGTATTTGTGGAACCAGTTAGCTCCGTGTTTGCACAGATATGCCGTTTGATAACATCTAAAGTTTGGTAGACCTACCCCACCTTTATCTTTTGGTAATTGCAGTTTCCGTAGTGAAATTCTCGGTTTCTTGTTTTGCCATAGAAAGGCATTAAAGATTTTTTGTATTTTGGTGAGAAAGTCATCGGATAATAACATGGGTAGCATGCTTATTAAATAAGTGACAAGTGGCGTAATCATCATCTTCAGAGTTTCCACTCTGCCCCACCAGGACAAGAATTTTGGGGACCAGCCTTCCAATAAGGATGTGATCTTTTTATATAAGACAAGTTCGTTAATTTTAAGAGTGCTAATTAAGTCTTTCTCGAATTCTATGCCAAGGTATTTAAAGCTTTTTGGTTGCCAGCATAGTCCAGAGTCACTCAGGATACTCTCATCACCTATGTTATTGAGTAGCTTAACCTCCGTTTTGTCTCTATTTAGTTTATATCCGGATACTTCAGCAAATTCCGTGATTGAAGACATTAGAGCCGGAATTGCCGCGTCCGCGTTTTCAGATACTACTAGCACGTCGTCTGCGTAGGCCAAAATTTTAACTGTGACATCGCCAAACTCTATTCCGCTGATGAGGTCAATATGTCTCAAGGAGTATAAGAAAGGCTCAATTGCCAAGAGGAACAACGAGGGAGAGAGTGGACATCCTTGCCTTGTGCCTTGTAATGCGTATGCAGTTTTAACCAAATAACTGCATTAGTCCAGAAGTATAAAGGTCTACATGTTTCAGCCTACTGATCAGATCTGATCATGGCTTTCATCAGGACCTAGATGTAGTTTTGCTACTGCAAATAACGTGGAAAGGTGCAAACAATACAGGTACAGTCTCAATTGGGTGGTTGGTACAACACAACCTACATTCACTTGTGTTTCCAAAATTTGGCCAACTGTCACAGGAATATTAGACGTAATCCAGTAAAAAAGAAAGAATTCTTAAAAGTGCTCCTAACAAACAAGTGGTCCATACAATACTAGACTAATGCTGTTAAAAGTGCTCAATTAGTGATATCATTAATATATAACCAGATACTCTCATATGTATCATATACACATAGGTGTATATTTAATTATGTTGTAAAAAATCTTAGATTGCTTACCATGCGGGTGCAATCCCCACCTCACCTGGCATCAGCTCAGGATGTGAGGCACCGCTCTGTATATGAGGTAAAGTAAAATAAAAAACATATTCAAAGACCAACTTACTTTGAAGATGGCTACCTTACTAAAGTGTTATCGACATAGATGCGTGTCCATAGCTGCTTTAAAAATCAATCCTTTTGAGAAAGTGTCTATTTACCTAAACAGATAAAAGTCACCCAATCTGCTAATGTGCGTATGTTTATAGCATGGATTCTGGCAACAAAGTAATGGAGCAAGTAATTATTGATAAAGGTATTCCAAAAAAACACCTCTGTGATGCCATCACAACGAATCCTGCTAGCATATCTATATGCAGATAGTAATAAACGTGACATTGTGAATATAAGTCCAGATGGTTTAGATTGTGAGCGGCAGAGAAAACTATTTAATTTAGTCTGGTGGTACACAGATAATAGATCATTGCGCCAACTCACAAGTCTATGTAGCATCTAGCGTAAAGTAACATAATGAAGGTTAAATCCGATAGATAAAAAGTTGCGCGGCTACAAATGGGAGAAAAAGACTCTTCCGTTGAATAGTCAAATACACTAAGTGCTCTCTGTTCAGACAACACCTCTAATAAATGTATGGACAGGACCTTACCTGTCCGTCGGTACCCCGGGCTGGACACGAGCTGGAACGGAAGGTAACGGCGGACAGAGTGTCTCAGGTTTGAATAGGGCAAGAGAAAGATCCGTTGCCGGTGTGATCGGTTACCCCTGGCGCTTGTGAATTGCATCTAGACAATTAGACTGCGGACTCCAAAAGTCCGCTTGATTTCTGGGAAATGTGGTTTTTAGAAAGGCCTTAAATCATGTTCCTTCATCGACTATGTAAAACAACAAAAACACGAATATATCATGGGAATTGTAGTAAAAGCAATCTCGTCGCCCTTCAGACTGCGGACTACAAAAGTATGCCTGACTTCTGGGAAATATGGTGTTATAGAGGCCTTTAATCATGTTTTACTCATCTACTGCGTGAAACTACAAAGACGCGCAAGAATCATGGGAAATGTAGTTTGAATGTTCGCATCACCCTTTATATAGTCAGCTCCTCACTTGAACTTCCATAATGTTACTGTTAGATTTGGGGGTCTCTAGTTGGCCCAGGTAGGTACTTGTGACAAATAGGGACCCTCTCCTCTAGTCAGGATAAGGGGGATTACAGTCCTAAAATAACGTATAAGGGTTGCACTCCCACACGGGTGGGGTGTGTCCCCCGGGCTCCAATAAATGTCTTTCTGCTAGGAAGGTTACTTCAAGGTAATCACTAATGTAAACCAAATCCTTCTGTTGAAACTCTTGATATTTATTTCATCTTGTTGTCATCACAAGAATATCCTGTTCAAGTTCATAGTTCTTCATTGCATTTAATAGTCAAACATTTAAACATTTCCAATGCATTTCGGCATACAATTGCCTTCTTCCAGGGGATATCTCTACAACAAAGGAGATTATGCAGCATTCAATATGGTGAAGAGCATTACGTCACAAATGCAGTTCAAAACTTAATCTGTAGTGTTTTTATCTAGGAACCTGAATCGATATTTCTATTTTATGCCCTTGTCCGGTTATAATCAATAATATCCATACAACGGCATAGTAATCGTATCCATAATTCAGTCGTAGCACATGCTGTCACATTAAGCAAGGCTACTTCCCCGGCCCCCTAAAAAGCACAACGAGTTCTCTAAACAAAACCAAACCCCCAGCAACCTGGGAAATCCCCCTTGCTTTTGTTTTGATTTAGTCCTAGAACTCCTGTAAAGCACTGTAAGAACGGACAGTTCTTAGTGACATCTTTATTGACGTCTTATGTCCAACCTTACGTCAAACCCGGCACCTTTCAGGTATAAATATACCAACGTTGCCTTAAGCAAAGACACGGCTGTGGTTTTGGAGCAGAGCAGCTATCTACTTGCCCGAGAGCCCAGCTGATGCGAGAGCCCACGGACGCTGCCCCTCCTCTTTGACGCACTGAGAGAGACGCTGTCTTTTCTCCTGCCGAGAAATCCACCTCCGGTGTTTCCAGATACCTTCGCGGGTTACTGGGATATCGAGTCCTGAGAGAGAGATACAAGACCTCCTGCTTTCTATTACCCAGGTACGGAGCTGACTAAACCCTTAAAGAGAATTCTTGAGTCAGATTCTTGGCAAAACAAACTTAACTTAAACTGCTACTTACTTAATCCTTCCCACGTATTAGGCTTAGGTCAGGTACACCGGGGTAGGCGTATTTAGAAGCACCAGTTGAGTACGATTAGTCAATGTATATATGTATGTATATATTTTATCTATTTTAAAGTATCATATGGCTAAGAAACCATATCACTGATTTTACAGTATTATTTTATAATCCTCCTTTTACTGTACGCACTTTACTTTACTATGAGTATTGCAATTGTGGCAATTCATTTCTCTTGCATGAGGAAGAAGACTGCTCAATAAATTACACCTTTTATTGAAAACGCCTGTCTCTCATTTCTCTGCAATCTGGTGAAACTAAGTACGCACATTTGACTGAGTGAAATAGCTGTCTTTTGTTTTCACACGACTCTTATTCTGGGAGAGCAAAGTTGTCATGTTTTATGGTTGTCAGAAGTTAATCTCTTCTTGTCTATCCAGGGAGGTTAAACTCCTCGTTTATTCGAGAAAGTTTCTAGTGACCTCTGAGCTATCTGGCAAACCTTAAGTCTAATATAGTCAGTAGAGACCTAGTCGACCTCAGTCCTACGTCTACACTGCTGAAGATATTATTCCAATGCGCAGAGCCTATTGGGAATATAGGAACTACACTACATGGCGCCCAACGTTAGTAAGGCGATAAATCTAACGCAAGACGTTAGAGTAACTCAGTCGTGCTTTTTCACACAGACCCTTTTCCCGTAAATACTCCAAAAGACGTCTGGAGTGGGTAAAAGGTTAAAATCTGCCGGAACTTAGTAGGAAGAGATTTCTATGTATAGTTTTTGGTTTGTTCAACGTTGAAGGATACAGTGTTCCAAAATATTGTGCACCTAATCTTTGTTTCCTTGAAACTTGATCTGCAACAAAAACCTTTCTGTCAGTAAAAATGTCAGAAAGTGACGACGAAAGGGAGGCAGCTAGAATAGCAGCTCGACTCCTAGAGGATGACACTTGTCTCCTGCAGACCGACCCGAATGCCATACTCATTCCGGTCAACATAAGAAAAACTATAACTCTTAAACTTATAGAGAATGGACTAACATCAAGAGGTGGTATAGTCGTATTCCTAATTGAGGCCCATGAATATCGGCAGACAGAGGTATTCTATTCATGGATAAACTTTCCAGCAGCAAACGCTGTCACACACGAATTCCACTATTAAAAAATAGAGGAACCTCCGGAAGAGTACACTCCTTTCGAGGAGGTGGAAATCCCATTAAAATACCAAGAGCACCTGCTCTGGTTTAAAGGCGCCCTAAAACATAATAATCACATCACCAGGCTCGATCCACTAGGTAGACCAGGAGCAACGTGGCCGGTTCTAGCCAGCTACACACCGCATCCTGACATTAATGAAATGACAAGCGAAGAACTCTTAGTTAAAATAAAAGAATTAACACAGGCATATAGAGAGTTAGTTCAATTGGCAACGTAGGATATAACTATCCGCCAGAAATTGAAAGAAACAGATATAGCAGAACAACCATTTGAACTTGCCAGAATCATAGAAAAATCCTATGAAGAACTAGGAAGAGATAGTTTGGGTGGGAAACCAGTAAAACCCCAACTAACTGAAAATCCTGAAAAAATATTTATTAAAAATAATCTAAACACTCCAAAAAAGAGCTGGGATGGAAATAAACAATCCACTCCCAAAGAAAAAAGATTCCAGTCCAGAGGTAGGTCTCCTCGGCGGAGAGAAAGATCTCCGAACCAAGGACACAAGTCTCCCCAGAGGGAGCCCTCTGAGAAAAGATACAACCTTAGAAATAGGGATAATTTAAAGAAACCTGATAGATATCAAGATATTGATACACGTCCCTCTCGATCTTTTCAGAATTTCTCGCAGAAATCGGAAAGAAGAGGACGGTCAGAACACAGGGAAGAGCACGTCAAGTCCAAAGACAAGGAACCTGCTCATCAAAGTAAAACATTACAATTTCCAAAAAAGAAGGTAGCCAGTATTAAAATAATCAAACATGCCGAGGATACTGAGGACACAGCAGAAAAATGACAGAGTGGGCCCAGACAGTGCTAGACAGCGCAGCAGAAGTGACCATAGCTCGCAAGATCCTGATGAATCATCTGGAGACAGTGGACACGAATGAATACATTGAGGTGGAAACTTCAGACAGCAGAGTTAGCAAACGTCATAAAATATACGAAATAGCATTACGTATAGAGGGAGATAAGACTAGGAAAGTAAGGGGTCTATTTTGGGATAACCTTTCCAAAGGCTATGACATCCTTTTAGCTGAGAAAGACTGGCCACCAGAGTTTGTCAGGGAGTGCCCTCATGGCGAAGAAATGATTATGCCTGCCTTCTCAAATCATATTCCAAATATACACTTGCAAGAAAATGGGCAGTAGCCCAAGCTCCTGCATTATATAAAAATCATGTATCGTGGGATGAGGACTCTCCTCCTCACAAAATCCAGTTAAAATGTCAACCAACTGCACAGAGGCAGTACCCAATTAAGCAAGAAGCAAAAAAACAAGTCAGGGAGATCTTAGATCAACTTGAATACCAAGGGGTGATTGAAACATGCACCTCACAAATGAACAATCCTTTGTTTCCTGTCTCCAAGCCAGATGATTCATATTGTCTAGTTTTGGACTACAGACACCTTAACTCATGTTGCAAAACATTTGCAGTACAAAACTCACACAGTGCAGCACTAATGAATAACATAGTGCGCAAAAAATATAAAACGACATTAGACATCTCTAATGGATTCTTTTGTCAAAACATAGCACCTGAAAGCAGGTATTTGACCGCTTTCTCAATAATGGGTTCGCAGAAAAATTTCCGTCGACTCCCACAGGGGTTCAAGAATAGCCCAGGTTTATTCTCAGCAAGGGTAACAGAGTTACTACAAATGTATGATGATGAGGCATTATCTTATGTCGATGACATCTATCTAACAGATGACGACTTGGATACTCACTTGAAAAGAGTGAACACCATAATACTTGGGTTCGCAGCAGGGGGTTACAAATTCAACTTTAAAAAGTCACGAATTGCCCATCTAATTATCCTATTTTTAGGATATGAATTCTCAAGTGAAGGCAAAAGCCTAGCGGACAATTTCTTAGAGAAATGCGCTGTACTTCAAGCACCAAAAACGCTGAAGAACTTACAATCAATACTAGGTTTCCTAAATTTCGGAAGAACATACATCCTAAATTATGCAGAGAGGGTTAAAACTCTCTATGAACTAATAAAACCTGATTTTAAACCAATCAATTGGACTCAAACACACACAGAATTTTGAGATCATTGCAAACAGACATGTTAGCTAAAACAAAATTGCAAACTCGCGACAACACACGCAACCTTGTAATCCGAGTCATCCCAGGAAGATGCGGATTCACGTACCTGACCTCTAATGAGGGAGAAACGGTACCAATAGCTTACAAATCACATTTGTACACAGAAGCTGAAAAAACATTCAGTCTTGCAGAAAACATTGTAAATGCGGTTCAAACAGCTGTAGCAACAGAAAGAGCCCAAGGCAGACGGATGACTGTTTTAACAGCAGAATCAGCCTTTGTGGCATTAACAAGCCCACGCAATTTAACTACCGTGGCACTAGATCCAAAATGGATACAATGGTAAAATTCTCTTGCTACAGAAAAAGTGAAATACTATTTTGACCCGAACATGAAAAAACTGAAAGATCTAACATATGAAAAAGAATATCCTCTGCCAATCGAAATTCTGCCCCTACAACAGCACGCCTGTGTAATATATACAGACGGATATGCACAACCCTCAGTTTGGGGAAAACAAGCTTATAATGCTACGTGCGAGGTTGTTAAATGCCGGTGGCGCGGAGGTAAATTGAGGCCACTGGTAACAATGTCACAATCTGTAAAAGACAATTCAGGTCAACAAACTGAATTAATAGCTTTAAAAATGGCGCTCGATATTGCCGATCGCGAATTCCCGACACAATAATGACTTGCAGAAATGGGTTCAAAACGGTTACAAAGATGACACAGGTGCCACAATCAAGCAAAAATCGCTTTGGGAACAAGTAGTTCTTTTACAGAAAGAACTACAAAAGACTCACGTGATACATACACTGAGTCATCAACGTGATGGCGTTCACGTTGCAGGGAATTCATTGGCTGAGACAGCCACAGCGGAAGCAACTAATCCAGTTTCCGTAGCCACAAAAAAGCGTTCAGAAAAATACATAGACGGGGAACCCATGCTGGCGGTAAAAACGTCTTCAAAAGGCGACTGTGCAGCACTACCCGTGAACTATCCACTCAATCATACATACATAATCGATGCAAACTCCGTTCCTTCGCTCGAATCCCTGGAGTGGGGGATGGAGTAATTCCAAACACGAACAGGAGAATCTTCTTGATTCAAGAAGCACACATGGGTGAGGGTCTAAGACACCAGACGATCAAGGAATCTCTGAAAGAATTGCAATCAAAATACTGGTGGCCGGGGATGAGCCTGCAAAATTACAAATTTGCAATGGATTGTCCAAACTGCAATCGAGATCGCAGTAGTGAACCGGCCAGAGTAGTGCCAGGACCCCTATTAGAAAGCATAAGGCGATCTATACGCATAATCAAACAAGATAAATGCGTCCCAATGTATATTATTTAAGACTAGATTCACTTAAAATGTAGACCCCAGCGCTCGGCTGACGCCAGAACTGTTATAAAAGATTTGCGAGTCTATATCGGCACATACGCAATTGGCATGCTACATTCTGACCAGGGTCCTGCTTTTAGCTCTCGAGTTTATAAGGAGGCTGTGACCAGCATGGGCATTGCATTGCGGTACTCTTGTCCCTTCCATCCTGAGGGAAACGGGATTGTGGAAAGAAAAAACCGAGACATAAAGCAATCTATAACGGCGAGGGTATTAGGTTCGGGTGATGGGTGGGTCCAACATTTAACAAGTGTCCAACGTAGTCTTAACAATCTGCCAAGAAATTCTTTAAAAGGTTTCAGTCCGTACGAACTATTGTTCGGTACTAGAATGCATATTCCGGACTTAGATAGTCAGACTTCAGTGGTAGAAGAAAAATGCTTTGATATCAAAGATCGTTTGGCTATTTTACAGGACTTAAATGAAACAAGAAAAGACCTGAGCAACATAAAGCTAAAACAACAGCCAACAGCCACTGAAGAAAAACCACCTGTCCCAGCAAGGCCTGCTTGGATTCCAAAGATTGGGGATCTGGTCAGAGAAAAAATCGCGGTGAAGAAGGAATTTGGGCCTTCTTACAGAAAAGCAGTACTGTCTTAGCTGTCAATGGAACAAGATCAGTTGTACTACCGCCCCTTGCTGGTAAAAAGGAGAACCGAGTTGTATCCATCGACCTAGTAAAACCACAATCATGTGGCCAATAATAAGTAGTAGGCCCAGTGGACTCCCAAGAAGTAGCAGAACACCAAAACCTGCTACAATACAAGAGGTTCAAACTGAGAGACTAATCACATTTGATAAACCTGCAGTAAATAAAGGCCTATGCAACAAAGCCATGGAACTTATGCCTCTTAAAGCCCGAATTGCAACAGTTCGTCAAGAAACACCAGTCTACAATGATGTAGCCACAGACTATGCTAATGAAACAAAGAAAATTCCAAAAGCAAATGAAAATCCGGAACCGATTCCAACAATTGACAGAACGGCATCTGGCTACTTCATCAATTTCGATGACTTTTCTGAGGATCCAAGCGAGCCTGAAGAACAGCCAACAATGAATGAATGAATAACTTTATTATATGGTTACTTAAAACCATTACATTAAAACCAAAATATAAAATTACAAAAGTTAAAACCGAAGATGTTTCTACAGGCAGGCATTTATGAAAAGTTCCCAGGGTTCCAAGGGACACACGCAGTCGGGGACCTGGAGGGGCCACCCAGTGTCCCGCCGCAAAGTCTCTAGTCCTGTGCGCCCTTGGCTACCATCAGCTCAGACCGAGTCTGTTGTATGAACTTTCCGAACGAGGCCATCTGTTTTACTGTACTCAAGGTGTATAATTGATGGATTGCCTCCTTGACTGTGCGTGACCCTACATCCCTGAGGATGGGCCTAAGGTAGAGGGTGCGGGGTGCACGTAGGGCAGGGCAGCAAAATAGTAAATGGGCCAATGACTCACGTTTGTAGTTACAGAGTCTACATTCCCGAACTCCCGTGCCAGCATTTCCCGGATGATATAGTTCTTTAAGGGGGCGGGGGTGCAGTGTGTAGGCTAGGATCTTACGGAGGGCTGGGAGACCCACGGCCTGCGTGAGATGGTTTCGAGGGTTATACGCAGTGTGCGGCAAGCATAGGGACTCATGAAAAGCTCTTTTCACAAGAGACTCAAGGTCCAAGTCACGGGAGCAGGCACGCACTTCCTTTTTAATCGCGTGTTTGATGGTCGTGTAGTTGACGAGGTCTGAGTTCCACGACTCAATCGCAAGGTTAAGTTGGATCATTGCTGATTCAATGGTAGCTGACCAAGGGTTCCCGGGTTCCATGAAGATATGTTTCAAGACGGCCTTCAGTGTGTTGTCACGTGCCGCTGTTGTAAGATAGTAATATTTGCTTAGGGCTGCCATCTCCTCAAGATTTTGTTGGTTGAGTGAGAATTCCAGTCGAATTAGAGTATTTCTTGTGCATTTTGGTAAATGGTACAGTCTCTTGTACGCCCCGCAGTGAATTTTTTCCAACTCCTTGTTCAGTTTACCTGGATACGCCTGTTGTGCGTAATTGAGGGCCGGCATTAACTTGGCCTTGAGGACTCTTTGAAAAGCCGTTGATGATGGGCTGTATAAAGAGGCCTGTAGTTTGCATAGGGCGAAGGTGATGGACTTCCCTTTACCCTGAATTTTCTTTAGGTGGGTACCACACAACCCCGATTCGTGGTAGCAGACCCCCAGGTACGTATATTTCTGTATGCTGTCCAAGGTCAATTCGCCGAGTCTCCATTTTGCTCTTTTTTTTTGGGGTAGTGACCAAAGATGACTATTTTTGACTTGGTCGGGTTTGCTACCAGCCTGTTTTTGTTGTTGTATGTTGCCAGTGCAGTAAGTGCCTTTTGAAGCCCTGTTTTTGTGTGATCCAGGATTACAAGGTCGTCCGCGTATTGCATAAAATGAATTTTGGTTGCCCCGTTCTTTGGCGTTGCTAAGGCGGCCCCCGACAGGGCTATCTCCATGTCGGCTGTGTATAAATTAAACAGCAGGGGTGCCAACACGCACCCTTGTTTTAAGCCACGGTTCGTGTCAATCTTGTCGGTTGCAGAGTCACTTGAGAGTTTAATTCTTACCCAGGTGTTTTGATAAAAAGATTTTATCCCTCTTAACAAAGAGGGGTCGATGTTCCAATGGACCAGTTTTCTCCATAGAATGGTGCGGTCTACTCCATCGAACGCTGCAGAGTAGTCGATGAAACAGGCGAATAAAGGGAGACTTTTGCGCAACCGCGCTCGATTAACTAGGTAAGAAAGTGCGGTGATATTGTCTACAGTCGAGGACCCTGGTCTGAAGCCAGTTTGGCAGAATGGCAGGAGGTTTTCTTCACTTGCCCAGTCTGTGAGGTCCGTCAGGATGGCACTGGCGTAGGCTTTGCCCTCGATGTCCAAGAGGGCGATCATGCGGTAGTTCATTGGATCCGATTTGGTCCCTTTCTTGTGGATTGGGTGCAAGAGCGAGCCTCGCCATGAGTCAGGCACATCCCCCGTCAGCCAGCAGTCAGTATATAGGTGGGTCAAATTTTCGGACCAGAATTCAATGTTTGATTTGAACAGATGGCCTGGGAGGCCGTTGGGGCCCGGTGCGCCGTTTGGTCTGGTTTTTTTGTAATATTTTGGACACTAGAGATTTTCCGGGAGGGGGCCTGGTATCGGTGATTAAAGCCAGATTCTCTCTTAAGGTGGGCGTGACATGTGGCTGGGTGATTGGTCGTTTTCATTGTAAAGCACTTTTACGTGAGAGACCCAGACTGATGCCTCGAGGGAGTTTTCTCTGTGATTTGTACCACGACCAAGGTGACTTATGTAACTCCAGAACTCTTGTGATTTCCCGGGGCTCAACAAGTTGAAGATTTTCAGCCACTGGGCCTCGCAGTGATTACGCTTTGCAGCCCATACTTTTTTGGAGTGGCTCTTTGCGGCCTCCTGCAGTTGTGTTTTGTTTGTGATTGTGCGGTTTTTACTGAAGGCTTTTCGTTTTTTGTTTAAGTCCTTTGCACTTGTTTTGATTTCTGCATTAAATCCGAAGGCCGTCGGAGGATACCAGTGAGTTGTCCTTTGTTTGTCCCCACGTCCCCGGAGTTTTGCCGCTAGAGTCATGGTGATTCCGTCCCATATTGCTATTGCGTCCTGGCTGTGTTTGCGCGGAGGCCAACCTTCCCACGAATTTGCCCAGTTGTTAAAAGTTGCAGTGGCTACCTGACCCCATTTAATTCTTCTAGGCAGCTTTATTAATTCTTGGCCATCCGTTGCCCCAATGCATACAGGCCTGTAGCGTAGTTTCACTGATAAGTTCATAGTGATTGTTAGGGCGGCATGGTCACTGTCATTGCGTTGGTGAACAGTGAAGTTTGTCATTTGGACTTGCAATTTATTGCTTAGGATGATATAGTCGATCGTCGTTTGATTGTTGTACGTGGGACCGACCAAGGCTCCCGGGGAGTTCTTTAAGAGCACTGTGTGCGCCGTCGCCAATTTGTAGGATTTTAAAAGTTCATTCAGTACTTTGGCGGCCCCGCCCTGTTGGTTTTGCTCGGTTGGGACCCCTATGTTGTGAGTGTTGAAGTCACCGAGGATAATGCAGTCTAATGATGAATGGTGTAGCAGTAAGGTTTCTAGTTGGTTTGCAAGTATAAGCGAGTTAGCTGTGTTCTCCTGCAGGTTATGGTAGATGTTGATTAGTAATATTGGAGCAGCACCATTGGTGGAATGGGGGACTTTCAGGATGCCCGCCTGAAAGGTATCAGGTTGATCGTGGAATTCCGTAAATTCTATGTTCAACGAGTGTTTTATGTAGACGCAGGTCCCCCCTGAGGGTCTTCCAAATATGTTGTTCTTTTTTGCTGCTTTGCCATATTCTGCGTATCCTCTTAGTGACAGCGGGTGGGTCAGCCAGGTTTCCTGTATACATATGATGTCTGCTTCCTCCAAGAAATTCACCGCGGTTTGGGTTAGTAGCAGCTTTTTGAGTCCTGCGACATTCCACGTTAATATTTTTAAGCTCTCGATAACTCTCTTTTTGTTTGAAGGTTTTACACTAGTGGGAGTGTGTTGATAAGATCGGGCTAAATTCTGTCATCGAGAAGACCGTCAACAAACAACTCTCCGCCTTCCTCGAGACAAACCGATCCCTCGACACCTCACAGTCCAGTTTCCGAGCAAACCACAGCACCGAGACCGCCCTCATCGCAGCCACCAACGACATCAGGTCCCTGCTCGACAATGGGGAGACAGCTGCCCTCATCCTCCTGGACCACTCAGCAGCCTTCGACACCGTATGCCGCACCCTAATACAGTGCCTCAGCAGCACCGGAATCCAAGGAACTGCCCTGGAGTGGATCATCTCCTTCCTCACCGATCGAACCCAGAGAGTCCGCCTCCCCCCGTTCCGATCCGCGGCCACCGAAGTCATCTGCGGCGTTCCCTCAGCCCCACCCTCTTCAACATCTACATGAGCCCCCTCGCAGCCATCGCACACCAACACAACCTTAACATCATCTCATATGCTGACGACACCCAGCTGATCCTCTCCCTCACTAACGACCCCACCACCGCCTGAGCCAGCCTCCAGGAAGGAATGAAAGACGTTGCGGAATGGATGAAGCTCAGCCGTCTGAAACTGAACTCAGACAAGACGGAAGTCCTCATCCTGGGACCACCCCCCTCTGCCTGGGATGACTCCTGGTGGTCCCCTGCCCTGGGCACCGCCCCCAAGCCGACAGACCATGCATGCAACCTGGGCTTCATCCTGGACTCCTCCCTCACGATGACCAAGCAAGTCAACGCCGTCTCGTCATCCTGTTTCAACACCATGCGCATGCTCCGAAAGATCTTCCGGTGGATCCCCACCGAAACCAGGAAAACGGTCACCCAGGCCCTCGTCACCAGCCGACTGGACTACGGGAACACCCTCTACGCTGGCACCACAGCCAAACTCCAGAAAAGACTCCAATGGATACAGAACGCTTCTGCACGACTCATCCTGGACATCCCCCGTCACAGCCACATCTCTGCCCATCTGCACTGGCTCCCCGTCAGCAAGAGGATCACGTTCAGACTCCTCACCCACGCACACAAGGCTCTCCACGACATGGGCCCCAAATACCTCAACAGCCGGCTGACATTCTACACCCCACCCGCCAGCTCCGTTCCACCAGCCTCGCCCCCGCGACCGTCCCACGTATCCGCAGAACAACCGCCGGAGGAAGATCCTTCTCCTACCTGGCGGCCAAGACATGGAACTCCCTCCCCACCCACCTACGGCGAACCCAGGACCATCTTTCCTTCAGGAAACAACTCAAGACCTGGCTGTTCGAGCAGTAGCATCTCCCCCTCCCCCCAGTGCCTTGAGACCCTAGCGGGTGAGTAGCGCGCTTTACAAATTCTCTGATTGATTGATTGACATGTGATGGAATACATGGTTGTTCCAGGACCGCCATCTAAGTTCTTCTGAAAGTGATTTGTCAACCTGGTTGCCTGTTTTGTAGTGTAGTTCCTAAATTCCCAATAGACTCTGCGCATTGGAATAATATAGACAGCAGTGTAGACGTAGGACTGAGGTCGACTAGGTCTCTACTGACTATATTAGACTTAATTAGTTTTGCCAGCTAGCTCAGAGGTCACTAGAAACTTTCTCGAATAAACAAGGAGGAGTTTAACTTCCCTGGATAGACAAGAAGGGATTAGCTTCTGACAACCATATAACATGACAACTTTGCTCCCTCAGAATAAGAGTGTATCTCTAGAGTCGTGTGAAAACAATCGACAGCTATTTCACTCAGTCAATCGTGCGTACTTAGTTTCACCAGAGTGCAGAGAAATTGAGAGACGGGCGTTTTCAATAAAAGGTGTTATTTATTGAGCAGTCTTCTTTCTCATGCAAGAGAAATGAATTGCCACAATTGCAATACTTATAGTAAAGTGCGTACAGTAAAAGGAGTATTATAAAATAATACTGTAAAAGCATTGATATGGTTTCTTAGCCATATGATACTTTAAAATAGATAAAATATATACATACATAAAAACATTGACTAACGTACTCAACTGGTGCTTCTAAATACGCCTACCCCGGTGTACCTGACCTAAGCCTAATACGTGGGAAGGAGTAAGTAAGTAGCAGTTTAAGTTAAGTTGGTTTTGCCAAGAATCTGAATCAAGAATTCTCTTTAGGGGTTAGTCAGCTCCGTACCTGGGTTATAGAATGCAGGAGGTCTGGTATCTCTCTTTCAGGACTCGATATCCCAGCAACCCGCAAGGGCGGCTGGAAACACCGGAGCTGGATTTCTCGGCAGGAGAAAATACAGCGTCTCTCTCAGTGCGTCAAAAGGGAAGGGCGGCGTCCGTGGGCTCTCGCATCAGCTGGGCTCTCGGGCAAGTAGATAGCCGATCTGCTCGAAACCACCGTGTGTTTGCTTAAGGCAACGTTGGTATATTTATACCTGAAAGGTGCCGGATTTTACGTAAGGTTGGAGATAAAACGTCAATAAAAGATGTCACTAATAACTGGCCGTTCTCTTATTGCTCGCAGGAGTTCTAGGACAAATCAAAACAGAAGCATGGGGATTTCCCAGGTTGCTGGAGGTTTGGTTTGTTTAAAGAACGCGGGGTATGCTACTGCTCGAACAGCCAGGTCTTGAGTTGTTTCCTGAAGGCGAGATGGTCCTGGGTCAGCCGAAGGTGGATGGGGAGGGAGTTCCAAGTCTTGGCAGCCAGGTAAGAGAAGGATCTTCCTCCGGCGGTGGCTCTTCGGATGCGTGGTACGGCTGCGAGGGTGAGGCTGGTGGACCGTAGCTGGCAGATGGGCGTCTAGAAGGTCAGGCGGTCGTTGAGGTACTTGGGGCCCAGGTCGTGGAGAGACTTGTGGGTGAGGAGCCGGAACGTGATCCTCTTGTCGACGGGGAGCCAGTGCAGGTTCCTCAGGTGGCTGGAGATGTGGCTGCGTCGGGGGACATCCAGGATGAGTCGGGCGGAGGCGTTCTGGATGCGTGGGAGTCTTTTCTGTAGCTTGGCTGTGGTTCCGGCGTAGAGGGCGTTTCCGTAGTCCAGTCGGCTGGTGACGAGTGCCTGGGTGACAGTCTTCCTGGTCTCGGTCGGGATCCAGCGGAAGATCTTGCGAAGCATACGCAGGGTGTTGAAGCACGATGAGGAGACGGCGTTGACTTGTCTGGTCATCGAGAGGGAGGGGTCCAGGATGAAGCCCAGGTTGCGTGCGTGGTCGGTTGGCTTGGGTGCGGTGCCCAGGGCTGGGGGCCACCAGGAGTCGTCCCAGGCGGAGGGCGAAGGTCCCAGGATGAGGACTTCCGTCTTGTCCGAGTTAAGTTTCAGGCGGCTGTCCTTCATCCACTCGGCGACGTCTTTCATCCCTTCGTGTAGGCAGGTTCTGGCGGTGTCGGGGTCTCTGGTGAGGATCAGCTGGGTGTCGGCGTAAGAGATGATGTTGAGGTTGTGCTGGCGTGCGATGGCTGCGAGAGGTTTCATGTAGATGTTGAAGAGGGTGGGGCTGAGTGAAGATCCTTGCGGGACGCCGCAGATGACTTCGGTGGCCTCGGAGCGAAACGGGGGGAGGCGGACTCTTTGTGTTCTTCCGGCGAGGAACGAGATGATCCACTCCAGTGCCTTCTCTTGGATACCGATGTTGCTGAGGCGCTGGACTAGGGTGCGGTGGCAGACCATGTCGAACGCAGCGGAACGGTCCAGGAGGATGAGGGTCACTGTTTCCCCCTTGTCGAGCAGGGTCCGGATGTCGTCGGTGGCTGCGATGAGGGCGGTCTCGGTGCTGTGGTTGGCTCTGAAGCCGGACTGCGAGGGGTCGAGGGATCCGTTCGTCTCGAGGAAGGCGGTCAGCTGTCTGTTGACGATCTTCTCGATGACTTTAGCAGGAAAAGGGAGGAGCGAGATGGGGCGGAAGTTTTTGAGATCGGTGGGGTCCACTGTAGGTTTCTTCAGGAGAGCGCTGATCTCGGCGTGCTTCCAGCTCTCCGGGAAGGTGGCGGTGTTGAAGGAGGCGTTGATGATGTTCCGGAGTTTGGGTGCGATGGTGGAGTCGGCCTTGTTGAAGACGTGGTGTGGGCAGGGGTCGGCGACCTTGCGGTGGAAGAACGAGGCGAGGGAGTCGCAGAAGTCTTGTGACGGAGTGATGTCGTTGGTGCCGGTGCTGGGGTTGGAGAACTCCTTGACGATAGTGAAGAGCTCTTTGCTGTCGTGGGCGTTGTTGTCCAGTCGTTCCTTCAGGGATTTCTTCTTGGTGGTGCGGATGAGCTGGTGGTGCTTGCGGGTAGCGTGTTTGAGGACGGTTATGTTGTCGGTGGTCCGGTCGAGGAGCCAGGCTTTCTCGAGGGTGCAGCAGGTCTTCTTGGAGTCCTTGAGGTCGTCGGTGAACCAGGATGCCTTCTTGCTTCTGGGTCTGCTGGGAGGGTTCTTTAGTGGCGCGAGGTCATCGGCGCAGGCGGTCAGCCACTGTGTGAAGTTGCGGGCTGCTTCGTTGGGGTCCGTTGTGTTGGCGGGTGGGCTCTGGCTGAGGGAGGTGGTGAGCTGGTCTGCGGTGATCTTGCTCCAATTCCTGTGAGGTACCTGTTGCGGGTGGTGGTGGGTCGTGGATCTTTTGAAGCTGAAGTGGACGCAGCTGTGGTCGGTCCAGTGGAGTCCGGTGGCGTGGCTGAAGGTGATGTACTTGCTGGAAGAGAAGACGGGATCAAGCGTGTGGCCGGCGTAGTGGGTGGGGGTGTTGACCAGTTGCTTGAGTCCGAGGTTGGCGAGGTTTTCCAGCAGGGTGGTTGTGTTGCGGTCCTTTTTGTTCCCCAGGTTGAAGTTGAGGTCCTCGAGGAGGATGTAGTCGGTGGAGGGGAGAGCGTGCGGGCTGATGAAGTCTGTGATGTCTTCGCTGAATTGTGTGCGTGGTCCCGGGGGTCTGTAGACGAGGGTGCTTCTGAGGGTCGTCTTAGGGTCGGTGTGAATCTGGAAGTGGAGATGTTCGGCTGCGGCGAAGGAGTCGTTGGCGTCGGTCGTGATGCGGATGGTGTTCCTGTGGACGATGGCGATGCCACCTCCGGTCTGGTTGATGCGGTCCCTCCTGATGATCTTGTACCCGTCCGGGATGGCGATGGCGATGTCGGGTGCAGAGGAGGCATTCATCCAGGTTTCCGTGAGGAAGGCGACGTCCGGTGATGTAGCGTCGAGGAGGTTCCAGAGTTCCACGGCGTGTCTGTGGACGGAGCGGGTGTTGATCAGGATGCACTTGAGGTGGTTGCTGCTGGTGTTTGTCTTGGCGGGTGCGGGGCAGGTTCGGAGGCAGGTGAACTTGCAGGTGCAGCAGGTGAAGGGTCCGTGGGTGCGTCTCGGGGTGGCTCGGCAGCAGGCGTGGGTCCGGCCGGCATTGAGTGCGTTGAGAGTGGCTGCGTCGTAGGTCAGTCGGGTCGTCTTGCCTCGGCGGGGAGGGCCAGGGGTCCTGGCGCTGGGCGCGGTCCAGGCGCGGACGGGCGCAGACGGGCTTACCTTTGGCGCACCTTCGGCGCTCAATCGGTGCTCCCGCTGCGTGCGTCCGCTGCGCAGTCGCTCTGGGGGCATCATAAGTAAGGAGCCGGGAGGGAGGAGCAGCTGGGTGGCGGGAGCGGGGCGGCGAATGGAATCACAGGGGGGCGGGGCCGCAGGGAGGCAGCGGCGGGAAATTCCAAGAAGCAGCGGGCAGCGGGAAATTCCCAGGAGCAGCGGGAAATTCCCAGGAGCAGCGGGAAATTCCCAGGAGCAGCGGGCAGCGAGCGAAGGAATCTGCAGGCAGGAGGCGGCAAAGGCAGCCAGGAGCGGCAGCAGTGAGTGGGGCGACCAAGCCCTGTGGAGGGCTGAGCGGTCCACTACCGCATTTCCCTCAGGATGGAAGGGACAAGAGTACCGCAATGCAATGCCCATGCTGGCCATGGCCTCCTTGTAAGCCCTAGAGCTAAACGCAGGACCCTGGTCAGAATGTAGCGTGCCAATTGCGTATGTGTTGATAAGGACTCGCAAATCTTGGATAACAGTTCTGGCGTCAACCGAGCGCTGGTGTCTATATTTTAAGTGAATCTAGTCTTAAATATAATGGGGACGCATTTCTCCTGCTGGATTTTTGCGTATAGATAGCCTGATGCTTTCTAATAAAAGGGTCCTGGCAATACTCCGGTCGGTTCATGACTGTGATCTCTGTTGCAGTTTGGACAGCTCATTGCAAATCTGTAATGTTGCAGGCTCATCTCCCGCCACCAGGATTCTGATTGTAATTCTTTCAGAGATTCCTTGATCTCTTGGTGCCTAAGACCTTCACCCATGTGTGCGTCTGCTATTAATAAGACTCTCCTGTTCGTGTTTGGAATTACTCTGTCCCCACTCCAGGGATTTGAGCAAAAGGAACGGAGTTTGCATCAATTATGTATGTATTATTGAGTGGATAGTTCACAGGTAATGCTGCATAGTCGTCTTTCAAAGACGCTTTTACTGCCAGCATGGTTTCCCCGTCTATGTTTTTTCTGAACGCTTTTTTGTGGCTACGGAAGCCGGTTGAACCGCTTCCGCTGTGGCTGTGTCAGCCAATGAATTTCCTGCAACGTGAACGCCATCACGTTGATGACTCAGTGTATGTATCACGTGAGTCTTTTATAGTTCTTTCTGCAAAAGAACTACCTGTTCCCAAAGCCTCTTATGCTTTATTGTGGCACCTGTG
Source organism: Lissotriton helveticus (assembly GCF_964261635.1). Taxonomy (NCBI): domain Eukaryota; kingdom Metazoa; phylum Chordata; class Amphibia; order Caudata; family Salamandridae; genus Lissotriton; species Lissotriton helveticus. Next base: position 740,254,265 of record NC_136065.1, on the reverse strand, counting down.
TCATCTTTGTAATCGTTTTGAACCCAGTTCTGCAAGTCATTATTGTAAGACTTGACACAATAATGCGAATCGCACACTATTAGTGTGGGGAATTCGCGATCGGTATTTTCAAGTGCCATCTTTAAAGATCTTATTTCAGCTCGCTGAGTTGAGCAGTTTCTGAGTGATTCAGTTTTGGTGATTATTGGTCTGAATTTACCAAAGCACCAGCGACCTTTAACAATCGCGCACGCTGCGTTGTAGGATTTTTTGTCTCTATATCGTAATGTTGTGCAAATCTGTCCATGTAGATTACACATGTGTACTGTTCGAGAGGCAGAATTTCGATTGGCAGAGGATATTCTTCTTCATATTCTAGATTTTTTAGTTTTTTCATTTTCGGGTCAAAATAGTATTTCACGTCTTCTGCAGCAAGAGAATTTTCCCATTCTATCCATTTTGGATCTAATGCCACAGCAGTCAAATTGCGTGGGCTTGTTAATGCCTCAAGGGCTGATTCTGCTGTTAAAACAGTTATTCTTTTGCCTTGGGCTCTTTCTTTTGCTACAGCAGTTTGAACCGCTATGAGAATTTTTTCAGTAGAACTGAATTTTATTTCAGCTTGTGTGTACAAGTGTGATTTGTAAGCTATTGGTACCGTTTCTCCCTCATTAGAGGTCAGGTACGTGAATCCACAACTTCCGGGGATGACTCGGATTACAAGGTTGCGTATGTTTTCGCAAGTTTGCAATTTTGTTTTAGCTAACATGTCTGATCTTAAAAATTTCTGTGTGTTTCTGAGTCCAATTGATTGGTTTGAAATCAGGTTTTATTCATTCATAGAGGGGTTTAACCCTCTCTGCATAATTTAGAATGTATGTTCTTCCGAAATTCAGGAAACCTAGTATTGATTGTAAGTTCTTCAGCGTTTTTGGTGCTTGGAGTACAGCGCACTTCTCTAAGAAGTTGTCTGCTAGGCTCTTGCCTTCACTTGATAATTCATATCCTAAAAATAGGACTGTTAGATGGGCAATTCGTGACTTTTTAAAGTTGAATTTGTAACTCTCAGCTGCAAACCCAAGTATTATGGTGTTCACTCTTTTCAAGTGAGTCTCCAGGTCATCATCTGTGAGATAGATGTCATCGACATAAGATAATGCTTCATCATCATATATTTGTAGTAACTCTGTTACCCTTGCTGAGAATAATCCTGGGCTATTCTTGAATCCCTGTGGGAGTCCACAGAAGTGTTTTTTCAACCCCATTATTGAGAACGCGGTCAAATACCTGCTCTCAGGTGCTATGTTTTGACAAAAGAATCCATTAGAGATGTCTAACGTCGTTTTGTATTTTTTGCGCACGATATTATTCATTAGTGCTGCACTGTGTGAATTTTGTACTGCAAATGTTTTGCAACAGGAGTTTGTGTCTGTAGTCCAAAACTAGACGATATGAATCATCTGGCTTGGAGACAGGAAACAAAGGATTGTTCATTTGTGAGGTGCATGTTTCAATCACCCCCTGGTATTCAAGTTGATCTAAGATCTCCCTGACTTGTTTTTAGCTTCTTGTTTAACTGGGTACTGCCTTTGTGCAGTGGGTTGACTTTTTAACTGGATTTTGTGAGGAGGAGAATCCTCATCCCATCCTACATGATTTTTATATAATGCAGGAGCTTGGGCCACTGCCCATTATCTTGCAAGTGTATATTTTCTATGAATTGGAATATGATTTGAGAAGGCAGGCATAATCATTTCTTCGCCATGAGGGCACTCCCTGACAAACTCTGGTGGCCAGTCTTTCTCAGCTAAAAGGATGTCATAGCCTTTTGAAAGGTTATCCCAAAAGAGACCCCTTACTTTCCTAGTCTTGTCCCCCTCTATACGCAATGTTATTTCGTATATTTTATGAGGTTTGCTAACCCTGGTATCTGCAGTTTCCACCTGAATGTATTCATTCGTGTCCACTGTCTCCAGAAGATTCATCAGGATCTTGCGAGCTATGGTCACTTCTGCTGCGATGTCTCGCATTGTCTGGGCCCACTCTCCGTTTTTCAGTTGTGTCCTCAGTATCCTTGGCATGTTTAATTATTTTAATACTGGCTACCTTCTTTCTTGGAAATTGTGATTTTTTACTTTGATGAGCAGGTTCCTTGTCTTTGGACTTGACGTGCTCTTCCCTGTGTTCTGACCGTCCTCTTCTTTCCGATTTATGCGAGGAAGTCTGAAAAGATCGAGAGGGACGTGTATCAATATCTTGATATCTATCAGGTTTTTTCAAATTATCCCTATTTCTAAGGTTGTGTCTTTTCTCAGAGGACTCCCTCTGGGGAGACTTGTTTCCTCGGTCCGGAGATCTTTCTCCCCGTTGAGGAGACCTTCCTCTGGACTGGAATCGTTTTTCTTTGGGAGTGGATTGTTTATTTCCATCCCAACTCTTTTTTGGAGTATTTAGATTATTTTTAATAAAGGTTTTTTCAGGATTTTCAGATAGTTGGGGTTTTACTGGTTTCCCACCCAAACTATCTCTTCCTAGTTCTTCATAGGATTTTTCTATGATTCTGGCAAGTTCAAATGGTTGTTCTGCTATATCTGTTTCTTTCAATTTCTGGCGGATCGCCACAGATGCTGCTTTTCCTTTTATGTTGGCTAATAATATAGCCGAGACCTGCTTGAAGTCTTTCAGTAATTTCATACCCAGAGTTAAAGCAGGTTCTGGACCGTATTCATTTTGAATCTGTCTTAGCACATCTGGTATTACCGCCATGGACGAAACACCATGTGTTTTTGCGTAGATGGAAGCAAAGACTGTGCCCCAAGTGTCACAGTCTTCAACGTGTGGTGCGATCCCCATTGGAAGACAGATAGTCAGAATTCTGTGTTTTTCATGAGCTGTAGTATTAGGAAATCCTGCCTCAATTTGAGTTATTTTTTGTGCTAGCCAGAATGGAATTTGTTCCCGTTTTGCGGGTATTTTACCAAGACATGATTGTATGTTCTGTGGTGTAATTTTGTTTGTGTTCCCCTGATGAGGGGTCAGCTGTGGAATGTTAATAGCTGGTTGGACTGTTGAAGTCCGCATTACATATTGGACTAATTGTCTATGTATTTTAATTAGTAATTTTAGCTGAACTAAAAGTTCCCGGTCTGACATTTTATCAATGTCTGGATGTGGTGTGTAGCTGGCTAGAACCGGCCACGTTGCTCCTGGTCTCCCTAGTGGACCGAGCCTGGTGATGTGATTATGATGTTTTAGGGCGCCTTTAAACCAGAGCAGGTGCTCTTGGTAATTTAGTGGAATTTCATTGTCCTCGAAAGGAGTGTATTCATCCGGAGGTTCCTCTATTTTGTAAAAGTGGAATTATTGTGTTACAGCGTTTGCTGCTGGAAAGTTTATCCATGAATAGAATACCTCTGTCTGCCGATATTCATGGGCCTCTACCACGAATATGACTGTACCACCTCGTGATGTCAGTCCATTTTCTATAAGTTTAATAGTTATAGTTATTCTTATATTTGCCGGGATGAGTATAGCATCCGGGTCATTCTGTTGGAGAGTTGTGTCATCCGCTACGAGTTGAGCTGCTATTCTAGCTCTGTCCGTTTCGTCTTCACTTTCGGTCATTCTACTGACTGAAAAGTTTTTGTTGCAGATCAAGTTTCTTTTTTTTCATTTTTTTTTATTATTGCAAGAGTATAAACGTAGTACAATTTACAAAATATAAAATGTACAAACATATGTAAGGCTAAAAAGAAAGAGAGAAAAGCAAAAAGTACATCTACACTTTCCAACTTTGATCGTTAGCCAGAGGAACATCGAGAGCATATCATTAAGGACAGAATAAAAAAAAGAAAAAAAGGAAAAAAAAGGTAAGACAGAGTTGGCTTGACCTTGTGTCGTACAACATGGTAAGAGAAACAATAAAGAAAGGATAACATAAATCAAAGGTCGAAGAAGGTTCGCCAAATGTTTTCTTTCTTTATCAAGGCCCTTGGGCCTCTGAGTCTGGCTAGAGAGATTTCCATCACATTAATTTCATTTAATAGGGTCCACCAATCCATTACAGTCGGACTTTCTTTTGATATCCATGATCTTGCTATCACTAGCCTAGCACATGCAAATACGATAGATATTAAATATGTGTGTTGACTAGGAGTGTCTTGAATGTCCAATAGAACCAGATGTGCTGTAAGGGTTGGAGTATTAATATGTTTGTCCCTTAGAACATTCATTATCCCGTTCCAGTAAGCAGATCAAGTGTCAAGGAAACAAAGATTAGGTGCACAATATTTTGGAACACTGTATCCTTCAACATTGACTAAACCTAAAACTATACATAGGAATCTCTTCCTACTAAGTTCCGGCGGATTTTAACCTTTTACCCACTCCAGACGTCTTTTGGAGTTTTTACGGGGAAAGGGTTCTGTGTGAAAAAGCACGACTGAGTTACTCTAGTGTCTTGCGTTAGATTATCGCCTTACCAAACGTTGGGCGCCATGTAGTGTAGTTCCTATATTCCCAATAGGCCCTGCGCATTGGAATAATATAGACAGCATTGTAGACGTAGGACTGAGGTCGACTAGGTCTCTACTGACTATATTAGACTTAATTAGTTTTGCCAGCTAGCTCAGAGGTCACTAGAAACTTTCTCGAATAAACAAGGAGGAGTTTAACTTCCCTGGATAGACAAGAAGGGATTAGCTTCTGACAACCATATAACATGACAACTTTGCTCCCTCAGAATAAGAGTGTATCTCTAGAGTCGTGTGAAAACAATAGACAGCTATTTCACTCAGTCAATTGTGCGTTCTTAGTTTCACCAGAGTGCAGAGAAATAGAGACGGGTGTTTTCAATAAAAGGTGTTATTTATTGAGCAGTCTTCTTTCTCATGCAAGAGAAATGAATTGCCACAATTGCAATACTTATAGTAAAGTAAAGTGCGTACAGTAAAAGGAGTATTATAAAATAATACTGTAAAAGCATTGATAGGGTTTCTTAGCCATATGATACTTTAAAATAGATAAAATATATACATACATAAAAACATTGACTAACATACTCAACTGGTGCTTCCAAATACGCCTACCCCGGTGTACCTGACCTAAGCCTAATACGTGGGAAGGAGTAAGTAAGTAGCAGTTTAAGTTAAGTTGGTTTTGCCAAGAATCTGAATCAAGAATTCTCTTTAAGGGTTTAGTCAGCTCCGTACCTGGGTAATAGAATGCAGGAGGTCTGGTATCTCTCTCTCGGGACTCGACATCCCAGCAACCCGCAAGGGCGGCTGGAAACACCGGAACTGGATTTCCCGGCAGGAGAAAAGGCAGCGTCTCTCTCAGTGCGTCAAAAGGGAGGGGCTGCGTCCGTGGGCTCTCGCATCAGCTGGGTTCTCGGGCAAGTAGATAGCCGCTCTGCTCCAAACCACCGTGTGTTTGCTTAAGGCAACGTTGGTATATTTATACCTGAAAGGTGCCCGGTTTGACGTAAGGTTGGACATAAGACGTCAATAAAAGATGTCACTAAGAACTGGCCGTTCTCTTAGTGCTCGCAGGAGTTCTTGGACAAATCAAAACAGAAGCATGGGGAATTCCCAGGTTGCTGGAGGTTTGGTTTGTTTAAAGAACGCGTTGTACTTTCTAGGAGTCTGGGGAAGTAGCCTTGCTTAATTTGGACTGCATGGGCTACGACTAAATATGGATATGATTCTTATGCCTTTATAAGGATATTATTTATTATAGCCATATAAGGGCATAAATTGGGAATATCGAATTAGGGTCCTAGATAGAAATACAACAGTTTGTTACAGCTGATAGTGCTCTTGTGTTCATTTATCCGCAGTTTGACTTTCTATGTAGTCATCCCTACATAACGTAGCGAACACTGACATGTTATCAGGTAAATTACTTTTTTGGTGTTACAGTTAGTGTGTCATGAGAACCCAAGGTCTACCAGTTCCAATATCAACTGTTTTAGTCTGTTGTGGTTGGGGGCAAGCTGTACATGACCCGCACGGAAAATGCCCTTTTACAGCTGGCATCTCCCACAGCGTGCCCATTAATGCAGGAAGTTTGGTCTTTGGTCTAGTATGTACTAGATTATCCAGAAGATTCGAACTGCTCTTGAACGAAAAAAGTGGAGGAAGAATTTTGTCTTGCCCCACATTCAGAATTCGCTAGTGTTTACGTACGCTTTTCTGTACGCCATTCGAAAGTGTACTGAATGTGTTGACAAAAGTTAGTCTTGTCAATGGTGGTTTCTGTACCGGAGGTTCAAGAAGAGCATCTCAATTGTTATTAGAGGCTCTCTTCCAAGCTTTTTTTACCAGATGTGTAGTGTAATGTCGATCTTGCATATGTGCAGACAAGAGCTTTGCATGATGTTGAAAATTCTCTTTATCTGAACAGTTCCTCCGGATGCGGCGGAACTGTCCAACTGGTAGGTTTTCGCGAAGCGACTTTGGATGGTTAAAGGTCAGCAGAGCGTTCCTAGCCATTGGCTATTTGTACAATTCACTGCCTAGTCCATCTGTAGATGGAAATATCTGAATGTCCAGGAAAGGTAAACTTTCCTTACTATATTCAACTGTGAATTTTAAAAAGTTATTCTGTGTAGTCAACCAGGCATGGAAATCCAAGATCATGGTAGCTGTTCCACGCCAGACAACAAAGATATCATCTATATTATTATTATTATTTAGGATTTATAATGCGTGTAGCTGCCTCAGCATAGAGGCGTCCCAGTGCAACCAGAACCCCATGAACCCGAGACCAAACAGTGAGACAGCAACCGTTAGACTATATATCTTTTCCACACTAAAATCGGATCACGGAAAGGATTACTGTGGTCTAATACTTTTTCTTTCTCGAAGAGATGGACATATAGATTAGCCAGACTCTGTGCAAAAATGCTGCCCATAGATGTTCTAGATGTTTGAAGATAGTTTGAAGATAGATGGTGTCTTCGAATTCAAATTCTTTTTTGGTCATGGCTTGTCTAGCACACTCCATAATAAAGTGTACCAGAGTGATGGTGTCCAAATCTCTTGCATCCAGGAGGCCCCATATTGCATCAAGAGTTTCTTCCTAGGGGATGCAGGTGTACAGGGATTCAACATCAAAGGAAACGAGGAGGTCCGTTTCGATGTTGAATCTAACTTCTGGGAGTAGTCTCAATGCATCCTTTGTGTCCTGTAAATAGGTTGGCATTTCTTTCTCGAGTGGTCTCAGAAAATGACCCACGAAGGTAGATATGGGTTCTAACAAGGACCCTATCCCAGATATAATGGGACACCCAGGTGGTGGTCTCTAGGTCTTATAGATTTTTGGTAACACATAAAAATAAGGCATCACCGGATGAGTCGTAATCAAAAAAACAGCTTCTATCGGTGTTATCCATCCCTCTGTCTCCTCGTACTCAGGTTAACTACTAGATTGTTGTGTCGAGAAAGAAATGCCGACCTATTTACAGGACACAAAGGATGTCTTGAGATTACTCCCAGAAGTTAGATTCAACATCAAAATGGACTTGCTTGTTTCCATGTTGAATCCCTGTACACCTGCATCCCTCAGGAAGAAATTCTTTAACAAAAAAACCCAAATATTACATAAAAACAAAAAAGCATACCTTCGTACATCTTTACATGCCTACATCCCTTGGGCCGGCACATCACTCATATTAAATACCGTACACAGCTTTTAAGTCAACAATCCATGTCAGGAAGGGATCGCCATTGGACTGACCCCTTTTAACTGTTCCTCATGGTTCGTGGCTGAACGCACCCTTAGGCCTACTTCCACCGTGTTAACATTACGTACCACAGTCAGGGAGCGTTCAGCAATCTTCATTACCCACATTAAGAGTAGCTCACCATATTCGTTTAATACCATGTCCCAGCAGTCCCCATCTCCTGCCCACCCAAAGCTCTCAGCCCAATCCACTGCACCCCCTGCAAGGAGCATCGTTACCGTGATATTACAACACATATAGCCCTCTACCTAGTCTTCTCCTAGCCACATGCTGGCTCGCTAGTGTGTGAGTCTTCCTCTCTGGGCACAGCCGTGTCCTCTTCACTTAGCTCCCTGGCTCTATTAAGCTTATATGCCGTGTATAGTCCCCAAAAGTTCTTAGGTCGGCTCCTAGGCAGGAGCAGTTCGCAGAAATTCACCGATTGTGTGCAGCAGTAGAATATATCATGTAACCATTGTTGAATTGTTGGCACTGGGCCGCTCATCCCACACATTGCCACCCTAAGCTTAGCTATGATTAGACCCGTATCCACCATCCTGCGTATTGCTTTGGGCAGGTTTTTAGAATATCCCAAGAGCGCTACAGCTGGGTCCGGTGTCAGCTCCGTCTCTACCACTCTCCCCAGTTCTCTGAAAATGTCCTCCCAGTAAGCATGCAGACCCGGGCAGTGCCATGCTAAATGTATGAAATCTGCTGTAGGGGCATGGCATCTCTCGCAGGTCGCCTCCTCTCAGAGCCCATACCTACATAGTCTCTCAGGAGTATAGTAGGCTCTATTAATGTATTTAAAGTGTATGAGTCAAGGTCTGCCCTGTAGCGAGATTCTCCTAGTGCTCGTACAGCAGTAGTTCCACAGAGCATCATCAATTGGTATCTGTAGATCTCTCTGCCATGCTAGCCTAGCCGAAGTATATCTATTTGCCCTATGCATCATAGCTAATTTATATATGGTGGTGACCATCCCAGGCCTCCCATACAATATGGCAATGTGAGAACTCGCCACTGCACTCTTGCCTGCTTACCAGCCCATTCCAGCTTTATCATTAACTGATTGAACCTGAGAAAGAAAGTGTGCGGTAGATCTATTGGGATGTTCATAAAAAGAAACAGGAGCCTGGGTAAAATCACCATCGTCATGATGGATACTCGTCCTATCAGTGATAGAGGAAGTCGAGACCAGGACTCTTCGTCATCTTCTAGTTTAGCTATTGCAGTGCCATAATTTTCCTAAACACTATCTCCGAGTCTGTGTGTAACTGAATACCTAGGTACCTGATAGTCTGTGAACCATAGTAAAGGGTACTCCCTTTCAAATTCCGCCGTGACTGGAGTGAGCGGGAACACAATGGATTTTGCCCAATTGACTCTCAGACCTGATAATGCCCCAAAACGTACAACCTCTCTGAGAACTGAGGTTAGGTTATTCTCGGGGTCGCGGACATACAATAGAGTGTCATCCGCGTAGGTTGACACCACTATCCTATACGTCGGGAATCCAATTCCCTTGTGTCCCTGATTCTCTCTAAGTGCACACGCCAGCGGTTCTGCTACCAAGGCATATAGTATCGGAGACAAAGGACAACCATGCCCTGTTACCCTAGAGATGGCAAATTAATCCGTGACCAGATTGCCTAGGCGTATACGTGCCGTGGGTCTATTATACAATATACAAATCAACTGTAAAAATACTGACCCCAGTCCCATCCTTGTCAACACTTGTCGCATGAAAGCCCACTCCACCGAGTCAAAGGCCTTCTCCATGTCTAGGAAGACCGCTACTGCCTTAGTGTCTTGTTTCACGTGCTGCATGGTACAGAATACTGTTGAATGTTATATGTGACGATCCTATTCGGGATGAATCCGGCTTGCTCCGGGGCCACCAGTATTGCAGACAGGAGGGCAAGACGGTTAGCTAATATTTTAGCGAATATCTTGGTATCCACATTCAACAATAAAAGGGGGCGGTAAGAGCCGCACTCCTTTGGAGGTTTCCCCGGCTTAGGGATGGCTATCACTAGCGCCTCTCATCGACAGTGGCAGAGTACCTTTAACACACGTCATCGAATAACATAGCAAAGTGGGGGAGCAGTAAGTCAATAAAGGTCTTATAAAAGTTGACAGTAAGCCCATCTGCCCCTGGAGCACTTTTAGTTTTCATTCCCGCCAGAGCTACCATGATTTCATCTTTTTCGATGGGGAGCATTAGGAACTCTCTATGCGTGTTTGTGAGGAATGGCAAATTAATATGTTCCAGGTAATCGAGGATTTCCTCATCCATGCCAACCGAACGGGAAGAATATAAGTCTGTGTAAAATTGTTTAAACCGCCCCGCAATTTCTGCTTCTTCAGTCAAGATGTTGCCCTCTGCGGATCTCATTTCCGTAGTCAGCGTTTTGCCACGCTTTGTTTTCAGAATCTGGGCTAGCACCGAGCCAGGCCTGTCTCCCTCACCATATGTGCGGGCTGTGGCGTATTTGCTCATGTGTTTAACTTCACTGTCTGCGGCCTCATGGTATTCGCCCAATAATGTTTTAATCTCATTGTAGAGCTCCTCGCTCCTCTCCGCCACCTGACTGGATCCTAGGTCTTTCAGTTTTTGTTCTAGGTCTACAAACCGCTGCTGGATAGCCTTGAGTACCCCCGAGTGTTTTGACATAGCAATACCGCTTATATACACTTTGAAGGTCTCCCATACGCTCTGGAAGTTGTTTATTAAAGTGATGTTGGTCTCGAAGAACGTTTCTCTAGCTTCCGCAAGTTCTCCTCTAAATAGAGGGTCGAGCAATGAATAAAGGGGGAAGCGCCACTTGCATGGCGGTATGGACTTCTTAGGAGTGGGCAGGATCAACAACAGAGGCGAGTGGTCCGAGAGTGTGCGGGGGAGAACTACGCAGTTACGGACCTGGTCCATTAACGAGGTAGCGGCTAACCAATAATCTGGTGTGTATATTGTGGTAAGCCCAATAATGCGTGTAGCCTCCCCTGTCATGGTTGCATACTTGCCACACGTCACTGAGTACCATGCTGACCATGCTGACCATGACACTATCCAACATTCTCGCCGCTGCTACAGGTTTTCTAATTGGGCCTGCCGATCTATCCAGGTCAGGGTTTCGCACCAAATTAAAATCACCACCCCATATAAACTGTGCATCCTGATATCTTTTTGTCATGTTCGCTAATGTCTCAAAGAACTCGGGCAGTCATAATTAAGGCCATATACGTTCACTATAATCAAATCCAACCCCCGCCCTTGACATCTAGATATTACATAACGTCCTTCAGTATCGGATTGCAGCTGCTCTATCGTGAAGGTAGATTTGGGATTTACCCAAGTCAATACACCCCTGGCATCTATTGTAAACCCTGCCAAATCCATATTTCCCAGCAAGCCTTTACTGCGCGGCATCGCACTCGACTGTGGCAGATGTGTCTCCTTCAGCAGGGCGATGTCTACATTTTGCCTGTTTAAATAGCTTATCACTTTGCGCAGTTTGCGGTGATCATTAATTCCTCTGACATTCCATGACATTTCTCCTAGGGAGTCCACAGGTTTCGGGGCACTTGTCTCACTAAGTGTCGCCATCACTGAGATCTAGTCTCATCGCTTGACCTGGCCTGCAATGTGCGTGGTAGAGGGTACCGTATGCCAAAAACCAGAACAAATCCCCCAAACAACACATGATCAATAACAGTCTTCCACCCACCCCTCCCCCACACACAGCCAACCACCCCCAACTTGGTCGCGCAGCATCCCTGAGCACTCCCCTTCGTCCCTCCTCCATCCCCCCCAACAAGTCCCTCAAATTACAACTCTTGTGCATGGCACTCGTGGGCGGAGGTCGCTCAACGTATCATAAATGCTACGGATAAGCACTCACTCTGGTGCCCTGTCATACGTACGTCATCCTAAATAGTTTACAGTATTCTCCGCTATACAGACCCCTCCTACAGGTGATTGCGCCACTTTTCCCATGTTATCTATATCCCACTGCCCTTAACTGGGCCCGTCGCCCCAAATCACGTTCACTAAGATAGTTCTACTTACTGGGCAGGCAATTCTCGTATCCTACAAAGCCCAGCTTCGCCCATTGCTTATTTACTGCCACACCGTGTCTGTTGTTATATGCTAACCATACTTGTCGGTCTTTATACATCTACGAAACCAACTGGATGTGGCTGAGCGTCCTGCAAACCCCACTCATGCTTCCAAAGCACCCCCCTCTCACGCCTTACTCATCTTGAAACAATCATCTATCTGCATCAGTCTTGTTCCTCCAACAAGCCCCCTGCTGCTTCGTCCAGTAGTTGTCTGTCCGGGCTCCGGATCCGCTATTTTGACCAACCTTTGAGCGCCTGTTGTAGAGCCTTCGGGTCGGTAAAAATGTGGGACCTACCTTGCTTATTAACTCGAAGTTTTGCAGGGTCCAGCATGGCGTAGTCTATGCCTAGTTCGCAAAGCTGTTTTTGTCAAGGAACAAAGTGTTTGCGAGCTTCCTGTACCCGGATAGTGAAATCTGTGTATAGCGATATATCTGAGCCTTCATTCCTCAGGACTCGCTCACGTGCTAGTCTAAGCACCGTATCTCTGTCGCGATAGTTGAGCTGTTGATAATTATTTGCCGTGGAGGGGCTCCCGGGTGCGGTCGTGGACCCAGGGAGCGGTGCGCTTGCTCCACCACGAACATTGTAGAGAAAGCTCCATCTCCCAATAAAGTGGTCAACAGCTTCTCGACAAATTGTTCCATATTCCCAGTTGAAGTTGTCTCCGGTAGGCCTGTAATTCTTAAATTACAGTGGCGTGAACGGGCTTCCAGGTCCTCCGTCTTGTCCTGCAGGACGCGCAGTACTTTTCCCAAACTGCTTGTGGTCCAAATCCAGTGTGGTGTGCGCCTCTTCGACCTTCTGTGAGTCTCCTTTTTGACATATCTAGGCGTTCCGTATGCTTGTCCAGTCGTTCCGCCATTCTATCCATTCTGTAAGAAAGAGCGTCTAATTTCGTGCCCAATGAGGTGATGCCACCTTGCAGGCCTTTTTCCATGGATATGCTGCGGATATCCGGGTCAGAGTCGTCGCTCGCGGGCACCTGCATCCTCGCGTTCTCACTCGTGGCGGCGTTGTGTGATTTTGAACTCTTCTGTTCGAAGGAGAGCTCACCCTTTGTTTTATCACCTCTGTCCATAGTTGCAGTGGGTCAGCACCTTCAGTCTGGGCAGTCTCTGTCTCCTCTGCCAGTCTGCGCCTTCGTCACTGTCCTCGAGCCAACAGCGCTCCTGGGAGGTCGGGCACTCGCCTCCTCTATCCAGGCGCTAGGTTAACAGTGTGTCAGGTCTGACTGTGTGGGATCTCACCAGCTGCCAGTCTCTGCTTCACCACCTCCCTATCTGCGTGTCCTTGTGATCAGTACCTAATTTCCTTACAACTCTGGCCCGCAGGAACCGTCAGGACACTAGCACTGTCCTGGCAGGGTGTGTTCCCCGCTCTTCTATCGCTCTTTGGTTTACTGCCAATGTTCTTTCTTTCTAACTGGCTTTCCTTTTCACTAGCGTAAGCCGCCGATTCCCGCTGGTGGACCCAAGTGCTGTTGCGCCGTGGGCTCTGGGAGGCACTTTTACCGTAGCGCGCTTGGGATTCCAACGAGACTCCTCTGCTCTTTCACTTCTCTAGCGGTTTGTCTGCAATCGCCTCACACAGCTTCGGTCCCCACCGCTTGCGGCTAACTTTCACCACGTGCCTTTCGCCCTAATTACACCAGCAGGGATGCCGTTGGAAAGGACCGCTCACACAGGCCCATCTAGCCCGGTCCCCTATCTCCAGGTGGCAGCGCGGCCCTCCTCTTTCCCGGTGTAGCGTCACATATGGCTCCTCGCAACAGTGCTCCCAGCGCTTTCATGGAGCACGTCTACTTCCCAGCGCTCGCTCTCCCCCCCTGTTGCGCTCTCTTGCGCGATCGCTCTGCTTGGGGCAGCAGCTCTCCGTAATATTGCCCCGGCAAAATTCAGTGCGGTCCGCTTCCCTGCATCACTTGCATTGCTTCCGTACGGTCTGGGGCGTTATAGATGTTCGGCTTCTCCGGCTGCGCCGTGGTCTCCGCCTTTCCGCTGGGCAACCCATGAACAAACGTAACGTTTTTTGCTCTGTGCCAGGGCCGTTGTATCTACAGCCCGCGTTTCCTGTTCTCGGTATCTCCGCTTCCCCCGCCGGATGTCAGGGGGTCTTGGAACACGTCGGATGATGCATCTTAGCCTCTCACTGCACTCCAGACCGGGGATTAGTGGCAGATGAGCTGGTCCTGAACACAAAGCGATATCACCAGCTAAGCTTGGAGGATCTCAGTCAAAGACGGTTCCGCTGAAAACGCTCACTTTTCGGCTTCCAAATCTTAGTAGTGGAGCAACAAATCTGCAAAATACTGTCAGATAATTGCAGGATTGTGGAACGACGAAGCGGAGCTCAGGGCTCAAGCAGCCATCATGGTTGCGCGCAAGCTCCGCCCCCTCTCCATCCCCCCCAACCCCCCCGGAAGAAACTCTTGATGCAATACAGGGCCTCCTGGATGCAAGAGATTTGGACACCATTACTCCGGTACACTTTATTATTATCTTGAAACATCTGGAACATCTATGGGCAGCATTTTTGCGCTGAGTCTGGCTAATCTATGTGTCCATCTCTTCTTGAAAGAAAAAGTATTGGACCACAGTAATCCTTTCCGTGATCAGATTTTACTGTGGTAAAGATATATAGACGGTATCTTTGTTGTCTGGCGTGGAACAGCAGCCATGATCTTGAACTTCCATGCCTGGTTGAAATACACAGAATACCTTTTTAAAATACACAGTTGAATATAGTAAGGAAAGTTTGCCTTTCCCGGACATTCGGATATTTCCATCTAAAGATGGACTAGGCAGTGAACTGTCAAAAAGCCAATGGCTAGGAACTGGAGGAGGAACTGTTCAGATAAAGAGAATTTTTAACATCATGCGAAGCTCTTGTCTGAATATCTGCAAGATCAACATTACCCTACACTTCTGGTAGAAAAAAGCTTGGAAGAGAGCCTCTAATAACGATCGAGATGCTCTTCTTGAACCTCCGGTACAGAAACTACCATTGACAAGACTAACTTTTGTCAACACATTCAGTACACTTTCGAATGGCGTACAGAAAAGAGTACGTAAACACTGGCGAATTTTGAATGTAGGGCAATACAAAATTCCTCCTCCACTTTTTTCGTTCAAGAGGTGTTCAAATCTTCGGGATAATCCAGAAACATACTTGACCAAACTTCCTGCGTTAATGGGCAGTCTGTGGGATATGCCAGCTGTACAAGGGCATTTTCCGTGCGGGTCATGTACAGCTTGCCCCCAAACACTAGAGACTAAAACAGTTGATATTGTTACTGGTAGACCTTGGGTTCTTATGAAACACACTAACTGTAACACCGAAAAAGTAATTTACTTGATAACATCTCCATGTTCGCTCCGTTATGTAGGGATGACTACATAGAAAGTCAACTACGGATAAATGAACACAAGAGCACTATCAGGTGTAACAAACAGGCAACCAGGTTGACAAATCACTTTCTCAAACATAAACATAAAGCAGAAGAACCGAGATGGACGGTCCTGGAACAACCATTTATTCCATCACATGTGAGTGATATCTCTAGGTTCCTGTTTGCTAAGGAACAAAAATGGATTTTCAAGCTTAAGAGTGATGTACAAGGGCTTAATGACAAAATCCCGTGGGTTGCCTTATAATCACGCATTTGGCATCCACTGAGATCTTTGTGGAGCCTCACTCATGAAATGCCCTGCAAGGGAAGTCTTAGGCCTTTTTATGACCCATAATACATGATAATTGGTGCCGGCAACTACATTCAAGTGAGGTCTGACAATACATCATCAGTCCTAAGAGATAGGGCACTGACGTAGAACTCAAGAGATTCTTTAAAAGCTAGACCTCATTGGTTAGTGGTGAAGCTGGCACCGTAGCATGACAATTGCTCTGTTATATGCATCTATTCAGATCAAAATGTCTAGGCGTATCTCATTCATATGGTCAGCAAGATCTCCGCCTTATATGAGATTGCCATTTACGCACCATGACTGAATCCCCAATGAGGCCAAGAATATGTGATCAACACGACCTCTTTGTAATAGAATCTTTATTGTAACATTATCGATGTTGAAATGAAGAGCTGACTATATAAAGGGTGATGCGAACATTCAAACTACATTTCCCATGATCCATGTGCGTCTTTGTAGTTTCACACAGTAGATGAGGAACACATGACTAAAGGCCTCTCTAACGCCACATTTCCCAGAAGACAGGCATACTTTTGTAGTCCGGGGTCTGAAGGTAGACACAATCGCTTTTACTATAATTCCCATGATATAGTCATGTTTTTGTTGTTTTACATAGTCGATGAAGGAACATGATTGAAGGTCTTTCTAAAAACCACATTTCCCAGAAATCACGCAGACTTTTGGAGTCCGCAGTCTAATTGTCAAGACGCAATCCACAAGCGCCAGGGGTAACCGATTACACCGGCAACGGATCTTTCTCTTGCCCTATTTAAACCTGAGACTCTCCGTCCACTGGTTACCTCCCCTTCCAGGTCGTGTCCGGCCCGGGGTACCGACGGACAGTTAATGTCCTGTCCATACATTTATTAGAGCTGTTGTCCAAGCAGAGAGCGCTTTGTGTATTTAACTATTCAACTGAAGAGTCTTTTTCTCCCATTTGTAGCCGCGCAACTTTTTATCTATCGGATTTAACCTTCATGAGGTTACTTTACGCTAGATGCTACATAGACTTGTGAGTTGGTGCAATTATCTATTATCTGTGTACCACCAGACTAAATTAAATAGTTTTCGCTGCCGCTCACTATCTAAATTGTCTGGACTTATATTCACAAAGTCACGTTTATTACTCTCTGCATATAGATAAGATTGCAGGGTTCGTTGTGATGGCATCACTTAGGTGTTTTGTTGGAATGCCTTTATTAATAATTACTTGCTCCATTATTTTCTTGCCAGAATCCATGCTATAAACATACGCACATTAGCAGATTGAGTGACTTTTATCTGTTTAGGTAAAAAGACACACTTTCTCGAAAGGATTGATTTTTAAAGCAGCTATGGACATGCATCCATGTTGATAACACTCTAGTAAGGTAGCCATCTTCAAAGTAAGTTGGTCTTTGAATGTGGTTTTTATTTTCTTTTACCTCATATTCAGAGCGGTGCCTCACATCCTGAGCGGATGCCAGGTGAGGCGAGGAGTGCACCTGCATGGTAAGCAATCTAAGATTTTTACAACATAATTAAATATACGCATATGGGTATGTTATACATATGAGAGTATCTGGTGATATATTAATAATATCACTATTGAGCACTTTTAACAGCATTAGTCTAGCATTGTATGGACCACTTGTTTGTTAGGAGCTCTTTTAAGAATTCTTTATTTTTTACAGGATTATGTCCAATATTCCTGTGACAGTTGGCCAAATTTTGGAACCACATGTGAATGTAGGTTGTGTCGTAGCCACCACCCAACCTGTATTATTTGCACCTTTTCACGTTATTTGCAGTAGCGATACTACATCTAGGTCCTGATGAAAGCCTTGATCAGATCTGATCAGTAGGCTGAAACATGTAGACCTTTATCCTTCTGGACTAATGCAGTTATTTGGTTAAAACTACATACGCACTGGTTTTTATAGTTGACACTAGGACAGCGCTTATTAAACTTGTTTGTGTCCTGGTAGCCAATTTTAAATCACTTTTATTTTTGTTTACTCATGCTCCACTTCTAAAGGATCATAGTCGATTCCATCTTAGACTATCTAAAAACATCCGCAAGCTCCCTTCTCCCTCAGAGAAGGTTGTAGCCCTTGGTTGCACTAGGGGTTGCAACCAGGACTAGATCCCAGATGATGAAGCATGCCACCTTGGTGGGTGATGGGATTCCGTCCTCTTTAATAGGACTCCCCTAACAAGTAAGGGCCACCTCTTTACTATTTTTGTTAGTGCTCATTCTGTAAGACCTACTGTTTTTCTTGTGTTTGTAATAGTTTAGAGTGGGGACAATATTCTGTATTGGTCTTTAAACTTTTCCCTGAGACCCTTTTTCTATAGTTTGATGTATACTATTTTGCAAACTGCCCTATTAGTACATAGGTCAGTTAGCAAAATAAAAAACTGGTTGAAAAATATAGAGCGGTCATTTGTGACCACTTTCTGCCACCTGAATCTGCATCAGACCCTTACTCGTAGGAGTGTTATA
The DNA here is from genome assembly GCF_964261635.1 of Lissotriton helveticus. Taxonomy (NCBI): domain Eukaryota; kingdom Metazoa; phylum Chordata; class Amphibia; order Caudata; family Salamandridae; genus Lissotriton; species Lissotriton helveticus. The sequence continues at coordinate 740,236,252 of NC_136065.1, read as the reverse complement.
TCATGCCATGACCATCTTGTTAATTTTCATCTTTTTAATTTTCTCTTAAACCCACCCACTTTTGGGTAATTATTAACTATTTTCCCACCACTCCCCTAATTCCTCCCACATTTACTACGAAATAGTATGCATACATGTGCAGAGGTCTCTGCCACAGAAGCGGAGTTCTCTTTGCAAAAAAAATAGGAAAGGTGGATATCTCCCCCTGCAGATTACTGAACTGCATTTTATAGTAAGTGGGAAGTACTACTGTAGTTCTACTTTATGTACTAAACAATGCAGGTTTGTGCATCATTGTAACATCACTGGTGGGCAGTTTAACACAATTCATTTGACACACTATCAACTTGGTCCCAATGTCAGTGGCGGCTGGTGACATTTGAAAGTGTTGAGGCGTAAAATGATAATCATACTGCACCGTAGCGAGCGAGCGTAGCGAGCGAGCCCGAACCCCCTAAGGAGGGTTCAGGGGGATTTCCCCACGAGAAAATTTTGAAAAAAGAGTGGACAAGTAGTGCATTTTCAAGCAAATTTGAGAAAGCAGGAAGGTTAATAAAGCAATTGTGAAAGTGCAGTTATTACATTAATAAAGTGGTGTCATATAACATAGGTAGCTGCTTATTCAGCATAACCACAGAGCTTCATAACAGACTTTGAAACACAATGCATTGCTGAGTACCTCACAGATGTATTTTAATAACAAACAAATAAACAGGACGCAAACTAGCAGCATTTAAATAGAGTGTTCACGTTTTGTAATTAAAATCAGCACGTCTGTTTTTAATGGAAGCAAACTTCTCAATGACTTGAACATTGAAGTCTGAGTGTGTCCTTAAGAAACCGTCTACAGCATGCAATGTTCCAACCAAAAAACAAATTGGCTTTAGATAAAAATGGAAGCAGCAGGATGGCACCAGGGGTAAATATAAAAAAACAAATGAGCTTGAAAAACTAGTTTTCACTTACATCTGTTAACTAAACATGGGTTTAATTACAAATTACAAGCGGTATCCTTACTAACACCTTAGTGAGACATTTAACCCATGCTAAGGTTGCTGACTTTGTCCCATCATAATTCCTAAAGCATAATACACCACAGTGAACAGCCAGGAGGCCTATAATTGCTTACACTTTTTTATGAGACTAACTACAGATATGACATGTACCTCGGAGACCTCAACAATAAATGTAAAAATCTATGATTTGAGAGTTGCTTGTGCCTCACTTGGCAAATCTGCTGTCCCATAAGTGCCAACCGTGATGTCACCTTGACTCTGGCTGGGACATCAGGGAATAAATGCCACGATGGTTCAAGAAGCAGAATGCTCTTTCAAGGCAGCAGAATGTCAATGTTTGACTACAGGCATAGCACACTCAACCTTTCATACCCCGTAGGTTGGTAAAATAAATATAAAAAAGTGTGTGTTCGTAACGTTTTAATTATAGTGCTTAGATACAGTAGAAGAGACGGATCAAGCACTGCACAATATCAAGTAATTATTCTTATTGTTAATATAGGTCTTAGGCATAGGTTTCATACACCAGACCCAAACAAATTCCTACATACAGGCCTCGTGAGGACCATATATGCGATGGTCAGTTTCTGTAACCATGCACACATGCTGGTCTCAGCCTTCACTTGATATGGGGCCGCAATAGTGGTAAAAAAGGAATTCATCTTGTGCTGTGTTCAAGCCAAAACACCAATCGACATTGCCAGGTATAAAAATAATGTCTCTAAATATTTATCTTAACTGTTTGCGGTCTTAGATGTACTGAATTGTAGTACAGAGTCATTTTCATCTAAGCTGCAACAGCACATGGATATAATATTTTCCATACTCGTACGGTGTACTTTTGTCTGATCTGCAAACACTTTTGTTTAAATTAATAATCACTTTACTTCAAATCATGCATGAAATCGAAAGCAATCAGTAATAAATATCCCGACAGTAAACGATGGAGAGAGACACTCATCAATCAAAATCCCCAAATGTAATTTGGACCCTGGTATAACCGCAGCTTTGTAATTACATTAACTATTGTGCATCTCAGAATGCTCGATGGGCCTACGTGCCTAGAATACCAGTCTGTTCCTCGAATGCCCACTCAAGACGCCTCAGTAAGCGAGGATTGAGTAACATGTTCAACTGCCCATTATGGGATGAGTGTGTTGTTGTTGTGTTCTCTTGTTGTGGGATACTGTCTAGTACACACATCAGAACAGTGCTAGCTATTCAGGGTTTCTTAGACTCTGCCTTGTCGTGTACCGTGTGCATGACCCGCCTTGAAATGAGGCCCACAAGTGAAGCGGCGTGCAGCCTTGAAGAGACATTCTCACGTTGGCTCTTCTTTTAACAGTGCATAGGGTGGGATGTGAAGCTGGCCGCAGGGTGTACAGTTCCCCTCATCCTGAGTATCGCAACCAAAAATCACGGGGCCCTTGCAAAATGTGACGACGGGCCCTCGGCCTTTACAAACGGATCGGTTACAGGCCGAGGGACGCCTTTATATTGAGTCTGTCCGGAGTCTCCTAACTCTCACAGATATTCACTGGCATTGGGCATAACGGGAGCCCCATGATGACGGATTACCTCCATCTCACGCCCAGCCCACCCTCGGAAAGGCTGGTAGCGCTCAATTCGCTCGAAGGTTTGCCTACAACTAAACAGACTCAATATAAAGGCGTCCCTCGGCCTGTAACCGATCCGTTTGTAAAGGCGAACAACAATAACCGGCACGTCCGTTTTCATTTTCGTTGTGTCTGTCACTGTACCACCACCCACACCAACACTATAGATCTGACTAAAAAGCACCTCGCTTTACTAAGAGAAATGCAGTTGTGCTACGTCATATTTCGCACTTTTTTGGGACTCCTGAGTTTTGGCTTATTTAACACAGATATCGTGGGTACAGATGTTTAAATATTGCGCATTTCAATAATCATTGCCACTCGGACACAAGTTTCCAATTTTAAATGACTATAATAAGAAGAAAGAAGTCCTGGCGCCCCACTGTAGCAAATATCACGCGGAGCTAGGCCCAGACAGCGAACGTATGTCAACGGGGGATTTATTGAAATAATTTATATATATGCACACACCTTGCGTCGCTCGTAGAGGTCAGTAGTCTGTGTGTGTCACAAACAGTCACTCACTGTCTGTCACAGTCTCGCTGATTCTCGAACCACGATCTCACTCGAGTCGACTCCTTGGACTGCACGTGCTCTCCTGCAGAGAGGAGGATTGAATGTCCAGTCCATCCAATCACTGAATGGCTTAACACACACTAAGCCTACAGTCGTCACAGTGATTGGGCATTGACGCTTGCTCCCACCCCCGCGGTGCAAGACTAGACTGGCAACCGCACACCACTACATGCTGCAGCACTGCAGCAGCCAATCCTGACGCTGCTCTCTTAAGAGGAGAGCTGCTCTCTGAAGAGAGCAGCGTCCGGTTTGGAGTGAGCAAGAAAAAAACGACGCTCATTTTCGAACCACTGGGGTCTGTGGCTTCGGACATACCCCGTACTCAGACATGCTTGCTTTTGAAAGGCCATAGGGTTAGTAGCTACAGGAAAGGCAGCCGGTCAAACCCCACATGCGCAGTGCGCACTCACTGTGCCAGGCCAGCCCCGCGCAGCCCATAGTAACGACAGTGAGAGTGAATTATTGCAAGCCAGGCTGGTTGTCACGTCACGTGATGTGATGACGTGGCGATCGAGCACAGCTTTTTAAAATTAATATACAGGATTACTTGTATTTTAATTTGCAGCGGGCGCGCTCAATTAATTGCCCAATTTTATTAGTGGGGCAACGCCCCACCGCCCAAATGGTGAAACAGCCACTGAATTTTTTTAGTAATCTCACTATTAAAACGATGTCACGAGCGGAGTCTGTAGGGACCTTGGAGGGCACGCTCACACTGTAGGAATGCCCATTTGTGGTAGAAAGATAGACACACGCCGTGTATTGCAGGTCTGTGCTGAGCACGTGTTGTTCAGCTACCAGAAAAGGGCAGTTGTGAATTTGTGTCTTAAAATTTCCGTTAGTTCTGTGTAGATGTGTCAGCAAAGTGGAAAGTGCATTAGTAATGCAGCCAGCAGAATTTGGTTCATATTGAAGTGTATGTCGTTCTCTTCCCTGGCATTGTTCCTGTCTCCTCACTGCTATTCAGTGTCGTGCTATCCAGCACCTGTGAGAATACTAAGGAAATGCCGTTTACATGTATACAATTTGGACACACATGCGCTCCACAAAGCACTTAGCATACACTCTGCCGTCTGCCCCATTGCATAATTGCAGTTCCTTACCTTGTAAACTGCCTGCCTAGCTGCGCTGCCGACTCCTTCCCATATGGGGTCTTGCTCACAAGCTGCCAGCGATGCAGTAAATCATTCTTGTGTCCGACTGTGTGAACACTACCGAAATAAACAAAAAACCCAATTAAGTCATCTCTTTCTGCTGTCCTGCAAGGCCTCCCAGATGCAGAGCTGTACGAGGCGCCTTGACTTGATCAGATGCAGAATGAATTACTTCTAATCTAGGCCAAATCAAACGAAATGCACAGAACTGTTTTTTCTCTGAAATGCTGGCTGGAGTGAGGAATGGCTCGCTTTCTCCTTGGCACTTTCTTTAGCGCTGATTGGACTCCAGCATTTTGCGCTTGTGTTTTGTGCTCCTTTGTGCCGCGTGTTTAATGTGTTATGAAAAGAATAACTTTATTTTTACTGAAAGACAGACATCTTGTCATTCGCCCACTGAACTGGGCTGCCCGTGTGCGCACGTAAGAATTAATCGTATGTCCTTCTGTGCAGCCATGAACGTGCTGCACGCCTCTGCCTAATCAATCGTGCCAGGCCCCATTTGAGCAATTCCTTGGGGGGCACTAAGGACTCATGCTGAGATGAGGTGTATTAATGCAGCCCTCCCTGAAAGCGCAGTATATGGTGGTTGCTGTGACCTCAGTCCCGGCCCCCGGGGCACAATTTTAGACAGGAGGCAGCATTATCATGTAAGTGCCAGAGCGAGCGAGCGGTAGCAAGGAGGGGGGAGTTGTGTGTCTATGAGCACGCACGCGCAATATGCACTTGTAGGTTACAAGGCCCCCGGTCTTGCGGAAAGTGGCTAATAGCTTTAGACAACATTAGACTACAAGTAGATTACCGCGCATTCCGACTCTCATTCTCTTCCAATGGCGTCCAACGCCACAATTAACAAGCTTGTGTAGGAAGCGAAGCTGTCTCACTCTCAGCCACACAACAAGTCGTGTCTGCGCAGACTCCATTCCTGGTCTGCCTCTTCCCGTCTGCCACACCTTTTCCAATTCGTCACAGGGTATGGTCCCACCCACACCCTGTAATGAATTAGGGGAGGGAGGGATGACAATGCTCTCACTCGTTGATTGACGTGGAAGCTTGGCAAAACCGGGCTTGTTTTTAAAACGCCCGGGCCAAGCTTACCTCCACGTCATCAGGGGGTGGAGACTGGGCCGTAATGCTAGGTCTTTGCCGAGCTGATGACCTCACAGGCCTCAGGGCGGAGAGATTGTCAGCCCGGCAAATACCCACCTGCCCAGGGCCAGGGGAGCAAGCAGTTAAAAGGCTATCACGTGTCCGCATTGTGGAGCACAGCAATAACGCCGATGTCCGCGAGTAGGGCAGACAGTGCCCTCATTCTAGAAACTTAAATGGAAAATTGTTTTTTAATGACAAAACATATTTTAACCATTGCTATGATTGCTTCATTTGTCTGTGAAAGTAAGTGGGGCAGAGCCCCGACGCCCGTGCACAGAAACCGCCACTGCCCAATGTCCTGAGAGCGATTTACATCAAACGTGTACTGATTTATTCATGTATTTAAAAAGTTATCGTAGGATATGTATATATTTCGGAGTGATAATCGGGAAATAAAATGATGTTATATATTTCCTTTGTCAGGACTATGATGCAGATATTATGGCTGTTGTAAATGATACAGTGGGCACAATGATGACCTGTGGATTTGATGATCAGCGCTGTGAAGTTGGCATTATTATAGGTATGATATACATTTTTTCAGCATTTTCCAACTACTGCGAAGAAATTAAATGTTGCATTGTATTACTGTGTTATCAGATGTGAACCTAAATATCACTGCAAATTGCTGAACATGATAGAAAATTTCACACACATTGGTCTTTACAAATATAATTATTTTTACCACTTTTGCAGTAAATTGAGCCCATGCCACAACTTCGTATATTTGGTGATTGGTAGTGAATTGTTTTAGCATTTGCATTTTTGAAAAAATATTTGATCTCGCATAATTGTTAGGTTACTGCACAATTTCTGGTCATTTATGAAGACATTTTCATTTGTACGTACACAGATGATTTTGGCTTCCTCTGAGTTTCTGGCATTGCCATCCTTCAATCCTAAGCAATGCACTGATATGCACCTAGCAAACCCGGGTAACAGGACTTGTGTGCACCATGTGCCATCAGGAGATTCCATCGTTGAAATTTGTTTTAGAACTTAAAATCGGGTTCTTCATTTTTTTTTGGTTGATGCCCACCTTTGTATTTAACAATATCATTGGAATTTCTACACAGCTGATAGCTATATTTAACTTGTATGCTTATCATATCACCTTGCCCCTCTTCATCTAGATGAGTGGTGATATTTGAATGTGGTGGAATGTAGTTTTGTTGTGGTCTACTCCATATCCAAACTCTGTCTCTGTGTCAAATATTGCCTCCTGTATTCCATGGGCAGAAATACCTACAATTTTCTGAGGAGGTCTCCCAAATAAAATGTGTGCCCCCATATCTTAAACATTACCTGCAGTATGCCATGGTCAGCATTTTTCCCAGCTAACCCTCCCCGCCCTTTACATATGCAGTTGGAGTCCTACACCATATGCCCAGGATTACCTCCAGTATGTCAGGTCTAGCTGCACACTTGCAGGTGTAACACACACACTCTCTCTTACTCTCTTTCCCTCTGTCTCTCCCTCTCGCTAGCTCTGTCCCCCCCTCCCAGGTACTCACACATACAACTGCTCTTACAGACACAGATACACACTCACTCCCACTGTTACACTGACGCTCTCACATTCACTCACACTCTTAAACATTCACATAGCAACAGTGAAAACATGTTTCATTTACCATGCTTCCTCTGCTGGAGCCTCTTCTGTTTGAGGGGTCTTCACTCTAACATGGCAGCAGGGTATACATGTGGTGGTTCAAATAAGAACTAGCAGGCCAGAATTCCTGTGCTGCCAGTGTGCAGCCAGACATGGCAGGAGGAGCAGAATGAATAAAAGTAAGAACTGCCTAAAGCCCTCTCCCAGTTTCTGGCAATGCAGGAACTCCAACCCTATAAGTAGCAGGGGAAGATCTCGATATCCCACCACTTTTTCTGTATGTGAATTATAATTGGACACAGAGATTCAGTTAATAGCACGGTGACAGCCTCATTTTATCAATTGTGTTGTGTTACCAGAGTCATGCCCTATAGACCTGTTAAATACAAAGGATAGATTTATAATTCTTTCACGTAGCACAAGGGAACATTTGGGCTGCGCTGTGTGAAAGGGAGAGGGCAGGAAAGCTCCATATTTACCAACATATATAACAATCCTGCTCTCAGCCTGTGCTGGTGCACAATTTGCTACCCAGCCCCAATGCAGGCACCCTTGTGCCATCATGCAAGGGTGCCTGCATTGCAAGCAGGATTGTTTTTGTGCAGGAATCCTCTGAGGCTTTTTCCTCTTTTTAAGTGTGCTGCATGCAGCACACTTAGAAAGAGGAAACAACGAGGAGAAATAAAGATTTATTTATAGCATGTGTTGGCTGCTGATACACATGCAATGTGCACTCCTGCCATCTCTTATTTGGCTTAGACGCTGCAATTTAATTTTCTCAAGAAAGTCCTTTATGGTCAGTGTTGTATCTCCTCCTAATCAGAATGTTCAACAGCTCCTTTGTTAGATTATGTTTTTACCACCGTCAGGCTTGGACAGGCTGCTTTAGAGCTCTGTAAAGTTGTGATACTCATGTGGCCTATGAATGCCTAATGGCTACAACATATCAAGAATCAACCACAAAAACATGCACACAGCTGCTGCGACCGTTGGAACCATGTAGGACTCAATCCGAAAGACAGGTTCTGCCAACATTGACATCGCCCTCCACAATCCTATTGAGAATGTTCGTCTCCGGGTAATGGAGGCTTAAAAGGACAGTCTTTTTCGAAAGTGCCCTCAGTGCAGGCGAAACACGCCTACTCCAGCACCCATGATGTCTGCAACCTGTGTCTGTCACTGGAGCACGAAAAACAGGACTGAGCCGTGTGCAACTTATTAACAAATAAAAAGACCCTGAGAAGCAATCAAGTCATAGACTGGCTCATAACATGGAGGTGATAGTGGAGTCAGAGTTCGCCCCAGAAGAAGCCCACCAGCTTCACCCCTCGAGGGTGACGTAGATGCCGATGTCACAGCCAGAGAATGGTACGTTGTCGCCATCCTTCACTGTGTTCTCTCTGATGAGCCAAGTGGAAGAGAGTAGCCGGATGTGCCGGTAGAGGATTCTATGCACCAAGCTCTACTTCCTGGGTCGAGGCCCAAAATGAAGACAACACCAAGGGCTGTAAGGACAACTGACCAGCCCCATTTAAATAAGATCCTACATAAACCTCCCCCTCAATGCCACGGTGCACCTCAACAGCACCCGGGCTCTGGTCAACACTGAGAGCGAGCCTTGGAGCAGAGAAAGGACGAGAATGTTCTCGATCCGAATCGGGCCATAAGCCTAAAGAGAAACATGAAGCCAACATCAGGTCGACATCACTGGTAAAACACCCATTGACCTTGGTACACACATCCAGGCCTACAAGACACCTGTGTCATGCTTCAGTGCCGGACAAGCAGTCGGAGCCAAATAAACGGTTGGTGTCGAACCATATGGAAATTAAACATTCCTCGACCCCGACAAGGACAAAAGACCATGGTCACTCTTAGACGCCGAAGAAAACCTTGGCTCCGGCAACACCAAAAAGAAAGACTCCTTCCTCTGCAATGACAACTGTGCCAGAGAAACAAGCAAAGATCCAGTAATGACTAATACTGCAAGAAGGAGGAGGCAATGTTTTTGAAGGCCTTCATGAATTCATGCAGAAGTGGCATCATAAAGAAACTTCAAAGAGACAAGGTCAGGACTTGGATGTTCTACAGCCACTTCCTAAAAAGTGGCAACAGAACATAGGGCCACAAGCCCCATGCCATTAAGTCGACCACTATCTCCATACACAAGGTCACCTTCACCCGCTCCGCAAGTGGAGGGAGGAGACAGCCCTGAGCATGACACTTACTACTGATCCAGTGGAGCTTACCAGTTTGGTTTACTCATAAACTACCATACTCACCTGGGCTCATAAACATTCACACATAAACCAGTAATTACAGCTGGAGTCAAATTTGTTACTCCTGCATGATGAATTTTCCTTTTACCAATTCTTACCAATCCTTTCACCATGGGTCTTAATTTCCTCGGGTCAATAGATTAGGTAGTTAGTACAATTGGTAGAATGACGTTAACTTTATTCTTTAAAATGACCACGGTCTCGAGAGAGTTTTAAAAGTTTTGTCTAAATCATTTTGTGAGTCAAATACCAATATATGTCATACACAGATTCTTTAGGAATAGAATAATATGACTTGGTTAAATGTTCATAATGACAGAACCTGGAGAGGGTAGAAACAGAAAGCAGTACAAGGATATACTACACATAATTATATTTACCTAGAATGATGTGAGGACCAACCCCTGGCCACGGAGTTGGATAGGGACCCCTTGGTCAGACAGGAGCCCAAGGTTCAGGTCTGGATAGGTGACCTCCTCTAGATGCAACGCCAGCGTCGCACCCCTCTCTGGCACTAGTTTCTTCCCCTTCCTTGGTTGTGCCCCTCAATCTTCCGTTTTCCCCTCTAGTTGATCGGATTCTTCTCTGGCAGTATCTCCGTCTCTTCTCTCTCGGGTCTCTTATCAGAGTGCTCGGACAGCGTCTCTGATCTCTGTGGCATCCGTCATCTGCGTCGGTGATGGGTCTGTGACATGTAACTTACTAAGCCTACGTTAGTTATACTATTCTATGTGTATGTACCACCCCCCAATGTTTCAATATTCGTGAAAACCCCTACTTCCGATTGGACAAGTCATCACACCATACTAATGTAATACTTTTCTTTAGTTCATTGTTCAATATTCCCGCCCCTATATTTACTTTCCCAAGCTTCATTCCCACCCGTATTTTGACTTCTTTCGAGAGGTGAGGTTCCCAAGCGCTTCTTTGCTAGAGGGACCATGGCTGAGTTTCAACTTGATTCATCATGTTCCGGACGGGTGGGATGCGCTTGTGCATAAGTAAGGTGGAATAGGGATTTCAGTCACCCTCCAGGCCCAAATGCGAACTAATAATAAAGTTAGAGAAAGACATGTTAGAATACAAAAATAAATGAATGCACTGTATATCACCTTTCTCTACTCTAATCCCATTAATTTATTTAAATCTTTTGCATTAGCAATTTAATAAAACATGCAAAGTTTAGTTTAAGCATAGCATGTGCATTAACATGTGAGTTTCAAACGGCCATTTTAATAGCTACTGCGCAGCTGCAAAGGTTTCCCACCAAAAGCAAAAGACGTCATACTACGTAGATGCATGTGCAGAAGATTCCCGCGTTTTCAGCAGCCATTTTAAGACACTCAGGTTATTTATTAGTAATACACCTAGACAAGTTTCCTCTAGATTCAGTATAGAGAAATGTACTGCAATATTAGTATTTACGAACATGTTGGTTACAGTATTACACGTTAATGGAGAGGATTGCATCCCAGCAAGTTTCTTTCATACAAAATCTTGCTCCATCAATCCCCTCTCTGATGTAATTTTATGCCATCACTGATTTCAATCACTAAATCAGATGCCAACTTTAGCAAATTTCCATTTCAATCTTGTCATCAACTCTTTCAGTTTTTCCTTTTCTTTCTTACATTGTAACCCTTTCATTCTTTTGTAAATATCTCCTCTTATTTATTTGAACTGGATTTCATCACATTTTCTCTTCTTCCCTTTTTCATTCACTGCATACCACTTTCTTTTCCTGCAACATTTGCACCAAAACATTATTGCTAAAACTAATAACATTATTCCCATTATTTGCATTATTATTTGACCTATAACACTTTTACCTAGGTTAGAAAACCAACTCCCTATGGTGGTAAGACTATTTGTTAGTTTCTTCCATACACTGTCAACTTCTAGCGGTTTTAAATCCTCTACCATATTTGTGATATTTTTGATATAGCCTCCAATTTCAACACTTTTGTCTGGAATGTATGTGCAACAATGTTGCGCTTTCAACATTTTACAGACTCCACCCTCTTTCGCCTATAATATATCAAGAGCAAGTCAATTTTGCAAAACCATAGATCTGACCGCAACCAATTCGGTATTGATCAATAAAAATCCTCCAGCAGTGTCAGTTGATAACCGATCAACTCAAAAGAACTCCCACTGAAGGTATCAAGGCACTAAATATATCGCCTACTATTTCTGAAAAACTAGCCCTTTTATTGCGTTAGTCCGTTACTATCTTCATTGATTCTTTTTACATGATTTACTTAGGGACTACTATTCCGAAATAACAACTCCTGTACCAATGATCAGTCAGCTTAAAATAAGCTTTGTCTCCACACACATAATAAATTCCAGGAAATACTGGATCTGTACCCCCTTTTAGTCCCTATCCCGCAATTACTAAGAAATTGTGTTCACATTCACTGGAACCAATGAATATATGGTTACACTCTGTTTTTAATCTATGGAGACAGATTTTCCCTTTCTTCTCAAGGTCCAAGGACATAGTAGCACAAGTCTTGCCAGTTGTAATTAATTCTTCTTTCTCAGCCCAATATTAGTATCTGAGGTTTTGGTTCAGAGGCCCTTCTCTGGAAATCCTGCCTCCTTTTCTCAACTAAGTTCAAAAATATATTTTCTTCTTCATGTAACGTACATGTTAAACTATACTTATGTGCTTCAGCTATATCTATTGTTTTCATTGTTAGGAAATATTCACCCATGAATTGTGAATCTCTACTACTAAGGACTTGGTTCATGCGTTTTCGCAGAGGAACTTCAGAAAAAATCACATCTATGTTAGAATAATAATATTGTAATTTTCAAGTTTGATAAAATAAACTAGCTAAGACACTACATGAAATACCATATGTCAACGGTAAATTATATGTTACACCTTCTGCTACTGATATTGGCAATTTCATACACACATAACAATCGCTAACTTCCATGGTTTCTACATAGTGCACTAATATATTTGCAAAAACATTTAAATCAGTTTCATTTTTATTCACAGTGTGATGTAAATCTAACTCATCTGGTGCTTCTAAATCTATTTTGTCCTGTTTAATGTTAGCCACTCTTTCATGTGTATTAGTGCCGTTTTGTTTATTCGTAACCATTAAATGGGGGATGGCTACTCTTAATACTAACCATATTGTAAGTACTTAAAATGTACTACATATACATATTCTACAACAATTCTTTACACTGTTTCGTTTCGGTTTTCCAACAGCTCTTTTGTCAGCCATTTTATGTTGAGAAGGTTTCTCCCCTCTTTTAGAAATTTTGTGCAAGATACAACCTGGGGAGTTATCTTTTATTCAAGTTGGTCTCACTTCTTCATCAATTCGTTCAGCATTTAATTCTTCATCACTATCTCCACTTATTTCAAGATTCTCGAAATCCTCAAGGATTACATATGTCCACTCAGGACCCTTGAACTTATTATTCAGTCTTTGTAATCGTGGACTTCTCCTTCTTGGCTTTTCAGTGGACAAACCTGATTGGCTGGATATTTCATTTACTTGGTCAGGTTCTTCATTAATAGTTTTAAAGTGGTACTTCACTCTCTTAATAATACTAAGCCAATTATCGCCTTTCCTAACCATTTTAGCTAGCACTGTGCTTTCAGTTTCTTCAAAAGTTCTCTTATTTGCATTGATTTTTGGCACAATTTGATTATTTCCGTCTTCCGAATCCCTCTCTATCTGACCTTGTCCAGGGCATATCACCTTAGCCGTTTCTGCCTGGATGTGTTCTTCTTTTCTAATCTGACCCTGTTCAGGATTTGTATCGATTTGTTTTTCTTCCTGAACTTGTTTTTCTTTTTCTAACTGATCCTTCTCAGGTCTTTCAGTTTCTTGATTTTCTTCTGCATGGGCGTGTTCTCTACGACCTACCTGTCCCTTCTCGGACTTGTGGATTGGGCTTTCATTATCTTCTGTCTGAGTAGATTGTTCTTTCCTTATCTGCTCCTGCTCAGGTTCTTTTGTAACTGTATTTTCTCTTTTCTGAGCATGTTCTTCTATTCCTGACTCATCCTCACTCTCGTCTTGTCTTTCTAATCGGGTTTGACTTCTTGTTCTCACAATCACTTCAAGTATGTCCACTACTGGGATCCAGTCATCCTGACTAGTGCTAGGTTGTTCTTGCTCAGCTACTTCAGGATCTGTTAATTGTGATCCTTTAGCTGTATAACCATCAGCAGCCCCAACTGCTCAAGTTAGTTGGGGATCTTCTTCGTCAGGTGCTGGCACTCTTTTTGTATGGCTTGCATGAATCCAATCAGGCAAGCCTGCACATTTTACATTTGTTGTTGTAACCATTATAACCTGATGTGGTTTTTCCCACCTTGGTGCTAGGCATGATTCTCGAGTGTGAATCTTCACAACTACCCAGTCACCGGGATTCAGAACATCCGCTTGATTCAGCTGCCTGGCAACTGCTTCTTCCCCAACTTGGTGCAAGATAGAACGCACTTGGTCAGCCAACTCTTTGCAATACTCCAGTACAAAATCATCAGATATATTCAACAGCTCGTGTCCTGGTATGCATGCTTTCCTCATTGCCCTTCCCATGAGTATTTCATGGGGACTCAAACCAGTATTTTTTATCTGGGATACTTCTGAGTCCCATCAGGAAAAGAGGTAAACCATCAGGCCATTCCAGTGGGGTGGATGCACACACCTTTCCGAGCCTTGACTTGATTGTGCCATTCAATTGTTCTACCACTCCAGAAACCTCTGGGCAGTAGGCACAGTGCAGCTTTTGTTCAATTTTAAATGCTTCGCAAATCAATCGAATTATTTCATTATTAAAATGAGACCACCTAGCTGATTCAATAGTTACTGGAAAACCGAATTGAGGTATGAGTTCCCTCCATAGGAGTTTGGCCCCTGTCAAGCTGTCATTTCGCCCGGTCGGGTATGCTTCGACCCACTTTGAAAATAAACAAACTATGACAAGTACATATTTCAGTCATCAACAAACAGGTAACTGCATAAAAATCAGTTTGAAGTCTTACAAATGGACCTTCTGCCTTTCCAATTCTTCCCGTGCAGACTACTGTTTTCCTGCCTGGGTTCATTTGTTGACATGTTAAGCATCTCTGGCGAAGACACTCTGCGACATTCCTGAACCTTGAATTGAACCAATCTTGTCTGAAAAGTCTAATAATAGCATCTCTGCTTATGTGGGTGTCTCCATGATACATTCTAGCCATGGATGCAAGCATACAGTGTGGCATCATTGTCTTCCATCTAAATAGACCCACACACCATCTACAGCCCTCCTTTGACAACCTATTTTCTCCCACTCCTCCTTTTCGTTCAGGGCTACTTCATCTTGTAGGTCTTTTACTTCTTCCCATGTACTCATACCCCCAAGTAGCATAAGTTGGCAGCTAAATCCACATGTTTCAATATTCTTGTTTAATTCTATTCAATCAATCAAATAATCTTTATTTGGATAAGAGTATCCATAAAAGCACGATTCACCACCACCATCAGGAAAAATACAATACAAATTTTAAAAACACATTTAGATGCACATTATAATCCAATACAAATAAAATATTGCGACAAATTTCCACCGTAAAATAATAAAAGCACATTAAGAAAGTGGTTAGACGGGCATACAAATTCTAGCAGCATTGATGTCATAGTGCAAATATGAAAATTAGACCAAAATACAAAATCAGCAGCATATTACAGATAAAGTGCAATAACGTGCGATGAATCTAGCAGCATTTGGCAGATATAATTAATTATATCCCCATTCTTGATCAAGCCAATACTAGCAGCAACATAATCAGGTAAAATGCTTTGTTTGCGGGCGGTATTAATGACATTAGCGCTGATAAATTAATATATATAATAGAAGCAATAATAAATGCATTTCGCTAAGCAGTATTACGTGCATTTGATCACATTAGGATTCACTCATAGAGGCACGTGAACGTACCGCTGCTTGTAAAAACGCGCTTACACGAAAAATCAAATCGTCACCTCCAAGCTGTAAAATGTCAAAATATGCTAATTTAAAATCAGAAATAACGATGCCTTTAGATACAGATTCATGTTTTGTGTATTTTGCATAAAACTTACAAAAGAGTAAAAAATGTAACACCGTTTGATTACTACCGATGCCGCAAGGGCAGCTCAACTGCTCAAGGTTGCTATTAAATCCCATCGGGAAACAGAGTAGATATTTTATACTGCCATCCCTAAGGCGAAAAAGTAGGCTCCTTTTCCATCTTCCTATATTCTTCATGAGATATTTATGTGGCGTATGAGGTTGAATGCCGGATACCTCCAAAAGGGGCATATACCTGACAACTGATGGTTTAAGGCGCTCAGTGTTGTATCTTTCTTTATAATACAAATCATACAGTGCCCCCCTAAGCAATTTTTTGCTTATACCCTCTAATGCTAGGGGACGTAAAAAGATATGTTTCAACTTTACACTGGCTAAGCTTTTTCTGACCGCAGCGAGCCAAGGTATGGAACCGCCCTTGTCGCACCTTAGGCAATCTACGATTATCTCTCTCGTTAAAATTGCAGGAGGGTTCTGCCATATTTTTAGCCAAAATATAGCTGGACGGGACCTGAAAAAATCCTCTACATAGCACAAATTCAATTCCCTGTGACATATATAAGTTGGAGATGAGATTTGGGCCCCAAGAATTTTTCTACAGAATCTATTTTCTTCTATTTGGATCCCGCTACAATTTGTATATCCCCAGACTTCCGCGCCACAAGTGGCCGTTAGGACAAATTGCAATTTATAAATCTTGGTTAGGGATAATACCACCTCTACTTGTTTTGGCTGTCGGAGGCTGACGATGGAATTGACCGCTTTAGAGAATTTATGTGCCACATGGACTTGACAGGATCCTGTTTCTGAAAAAACTAGGCCCAAATAGGGAAAAGAGCTTGTGCATGATAATGATTCGCTGCCCGATGTTATAAAATTGATAGTGTTTTTTTTCGAGCCACAGGTCATTATATAGGATTTCTTAAAATTAGTACAAAGCTCCAGGCCTGCCATGAAGGTCACAAACCCCTTACCTAAAGTGCGAAGTGCATTGGGCGTGCGGCCCATAAGGACCGCATCATCTGCGTATAAAAGTGCGGGGAGTAATTTGCCATTGATTTTGGGGACATCATTGGTCAATTTAGACAGGGAATTGTGTAATTCGTTTATGTAAAGAATAAAAAGTAGAGGGACTAAAACACAACCCTGTCTAACCCCTCTACCAAGAACAATATCCCCGGAGACCTCCCCATCATTACTAATCCTCACCCGTGCCCTCAGATCCCTGTGCAAATGCGCCAAAAAATTAACCAAAGCCTCGTCCAACCCATAATTTAAAAGGACCTCCCACAAACGCGATCTATTAACAAAATCAAAAGCTGATGTGATGTCCATAAAACCCAAATAAACTAGTGACTTTTGTGCAATCGTGTATTTGCCCAGCATAAGGTTTAAATTCAAACACTGTTCAACAGTTCCAACATTACTTCTAAAACCTAGCTGACAGCAATTTAAAATTTGGTTGTCTTTGGCCCAAGTCCTAATCTTATTAAAAACAACCCTGCCCAAGATCTTCTGAGTATTATCTATGAAGGAAATTGGGCGATAACAGCTGGGGTTGGATCTGTCTACTTATTTAAAAAAGGGCACAATAATGCTAGTCGACCAGGTGCTCGGTATAGCTGTGTTTGTGAAATTATTAAAAACATTACATAAAAGAGGAGCCCAAAAATCTGATTCATGTTTTATAAGGTCGATTGGAAGCCCATCCGGACCTGGGGCTTTTTTTCCCTATACTTTGATGTAAGGCATCCTCAACTTCAGTTACTGTTATAGCAACCTTTGAGGCTAGCAGGCTAATATTAATGTTGGGGGACATTATAGGTACCGTATAGATACTGGCAAAGTGCGCCTCCCATAATTCACTCGTTATATTGCAACTTATGGGAGTAATATCCAAGCCCATAGACCTCATGGCTTTAACTGCTTTCCAGAATCCAGTTACATCCTTAAATGATGCGGCACTAGCAAGGTTAGCCCAGCGTTCTTTCAATATCTCGTCTGAGCGTAACTTGGTCGCTTTCTTATAGCAAGCTCTTAATGATCTAACTAGAATTATGTCCCTGGGTGTAGCCGCTAATGCTACACACAGTTCTCTATTAGCCCGCGAGCATGTGCCGTCAAACCATTTGGGATTCTTGCTAGTGTTGATGGCTGGTCTTGAGATTATATGTTTAATACCAACACATAGGCTACTAAACGCCTCAATGATCTCTGTGACAAAAGTGCTACTTGACAAACATGTCTCTATAAGTGAGGGATACAGTTTTATCATTTTTGAAAATAAAGCTTTATTATCTATACCCTTCCAGATCACTCTAAGTTTATCAGTGGATGCCACTAAATGTTTGGCCCCTATTTCTCTTTGGGTGCTAGGCTTGGGGGGAAATCTTATAATTGTCAAGATTGGGTTGTGATCACCTTGGCTGGTACATAAAACCTCCGCCCTTACTGGAAGATTTGCCATTGAGGACGATATAAAAACATAATCTATTGTAGATGAACAACCACGTCCTCTATAAGTAGGCAATGAGCGATTGTAGTTTGAATGTACTCCAACCCTCTCCATTATGTTGGTTAAATTATGCAAGGATAAATGGTTGTGAAGTTCCACCCCTCTTTTACATGTGGGCTCCCTAACCGGGGCGATAGTGATGATGTCAGAATCACTAGAAAGTTGTGCATTAAAATCACCACCTAGGCAAATTCCATCCAATTTATCATACGCGTATTGGTCTTCTAATTTATCAATAAACTCAAACAATTTAATAAAATTCCTGTTTGGTAGTGATGAAAAATCATTATTATAAAAGTTAATTAAACATATCGATGTCCCCGTGAATAAATCGTGCCTTGAAAATTCTTGTTGTTTGTCACAAGAGGTTTTATACTACCCCCAGCTGAGATCTTTATCCATGTTGATAGACCCCCACATGGGTGACCTATTTTGGGACTAGGTACAATGCTATTGTAACACACAAATCCTTCTAGGAACAATTCCTTTGTGCACCATGTCTCCTGGAACATTAAAATGTCGTATTTGCAAACCAGATCAACCCACTCCATGGAATTTAGCTTGGCTGCTAATCCTGCAATGTTCCAACTAAGCACTCTTACATTAGGATCTTGGGATCTGGGCTCAGTGGCAGCGGTGCTAGCTGTAGAAAGTTCCATGGGCTCAGGTGCAACAGTCGATAATCGATTCGGTTGTCAGTCAGACTCTCTAGGCTGGACAGAACAGCAAACCAATTCTTTGAGGTATGTGTAGGGATAGTAGAGTTACGTGGGACATGGGGAGGTTTATAGAAAAAGCCCAGGGGTAGTGAGTGGATGAGGGTTGGGGGGTTGTTGTAAAATGTTTGTACTTGCAATAGCCATTTCACCAATGAAGGACATCTAAAATTCACAACTATACAATCCCCTATGATATTCTTATCAGAGGGTCCCACCCATCCCACTCGTCAAACCATTAATATTTCACTGGCATTTGCCATCCCTAGACCTTTATACTTGGATAACCAATCAATGCTCTTATTCCTGAGTTGTTCCCAAGACTCATTTTAGTCTTTCTTTAGGGGGGGCACCAGCTAGAATTACAACATAAGGACAAGCTTCGGGTGGTAAGTGAAGAACATCTGCAGATGGGCTATTATTATATTTATCAAAAATAGAAAAGAGTATTTGGGGCAATTACAGTACTTGTGGGTGGGGGAACCAGCGGCACAGGAATACCTGAAGCTGAATTGCGAGGCAAACTATTGCTGATGGTATTGTTGCCAAATGATGCACTTGACAAAGGCATCAAGCTAGGCATAGATTTTGGAAAGGGATTGCTTTTATGATTACCACACATATCACAGGCAGTATTAACAATATTAACTGTGGGAGACATAAAGTCACCAATCTGCTGAGGCATACTCTGGCTAGTTATTTTAGTTGATTTTGGGTGCCGCTCCCCCCCCCCCCCAATTTTATCGACAACATTAACTGCAATTTTTTGAATGTCCGATTTCTTTACCAAATTTTCGAGCCTATCTAAGCGTTTCAAAAGGGCATTGAAATGTTTCTCTACTAAATTCTTTGAGCGTCCACTATAGTGTCAATTGAAATATCGCCCGACCTAACACGGGTACTATGGGCAATTGTATGCGCAGTTTGAGTGTGGGTGGAATTGGCTGCGGCTTCTGATGTAGTCAAGTCCACAGTGATATCATTTGTTTGCTCAATAGAGCCCGAGGTCACGGCAATAGTCCCTTGTATCCACGAGCTCAAGGGTGCGGGTTGGGGTTTTGAGTGAGATGGCTGTTTCCTCTTACTACTGGTGGGTTTTAGCATAGTTCTCTTCCTTTTTGCCCTTATTGTTTTAGTATTTGGGACCATGTTTCCAGTGCTGATATTGGCTTGAGTCCGGGTTTGACGAACAGGAAACTCCTCATTGGCCTCATCAGTCTCAGTGCCTAACAATTCAGGACCTTCTGGCCGCGTTTCTCGATGACAGATGGTGGTAATTAGTACATTAGGTATCAAAGGGAGAGGGTTTTTTAAGTTACCCCGCTCAACACCTTCGAACAGATGCAGCTGGGGTGCGGATAGGCCCAAGGAAAGACTCCTCTCTGTTAGTTCGATCTCTGATGAGACGATGCTAACAGCTTTTTCAAGCATACTGTCTTCGCTAGTGGTGGGCCTTGATCCTGATGTTACTGTGCGCCTCCCCATATTGCTTTATGCCACTCTCCTTAAAGGACAGCTAAAAGGGTTGGCCCGGCCCGGCCTCTTTCGGCCTCTGACTGGCACGGACGGGCCCGCCCCTGGCCCGGGCACGCCTGTGCGCGTCCCGTGCTGCGGGAGCCCTGGGCCAGGTTTTAAGCGCCTCCTGGCACGTAGCGCGGCATCAGCAGCCGCAGGGAATGCTGGGGGACGTAGTTTTCCAGTCCCCCAGATGTCGACACCACAATGGCGGCCCTCGGCATTTGGGACTCCACCCCTGCCCTCCGTGAAGCGCCCGCGAGGCAGTGGGCGACAAACAGCAGCAAGCGTGGCAGGTAAGGTGGCTGAAAAGGCTTCCTTTAATGCTATTTTATATTTAGCACAATGTTGGGCAACCTGGTCAGCATATCGATTACTGGCTGTCGCATGATCATCTCCTGACTGGCGAGCAGCACACTTGACCACTGTCACTTCTTTTGGTAATTGAATTGCTTCAAACAATTCTTTTACGAAATTTCCATTTTTTAGGGGGGATCCTGAAGAAGTCATGAAATCCCTCTGCATCCAGAGCTGGCCAAAGTTGTGTACAGTAACCATACTGACTATCAGTGTAAATGGTTACTTTCCAATTTTTTCCAATTTTACAAGCTTAAATTAAAGCGATCAATTCAGCTACTTGTGCAGACTTGACTCCTGGTACATAGGATGCCTCGACTATTCCAGCCAATGTGCACACAGCATAAGCAGCACTCAATCCTCCTCCTTCATGGCGCACACGTGAGCCATCTACCAAGAGCTCATGTTCTGCATTCTTCAAGGGTTCTTCCTGTATGTCTGGACGGGGTTTAGTACTTAGTTCAGTAATGTTGAAACGTTCATGTTCGACTTCATCTTTCACTTCTTCGTGATATGGATCTGGCTACAAGGTAGCTGGGTTTAGGACAGTACACCTGACTATGGTCAAGTTTTCAACCCCTAGTTTAATTCGCTCGTATTTTGTCAATCGACTGGGAGTAAGATACTGGGTTTGTGTTCTTGTCAACAAAATTACAACTGAATGTGGGACGTGCACCTTTACAGGATGTCCCATCACAATTGATTTGCATTGTTCCAGACTCATGCACGTTGCAGCTACAGCTTTTAGACAACCTGGCAATGCAGATGCCACGGGGTCCAAAGTAGCAGAAAAATATGCCAAAGGATTAGGCCATGTCTCTGTGTTAGGACCGAGAGTGCACACTTATCTCTCTCATCGCAGAATAATGCAAATTCTTTTGAATAATCTGGCATACCAAGGGTAGGTGCTTCACACAAACAGTTTTGTAACTTTGAGAAAGCTGTCATTCTTTCATCATCCCACTGTCCTGGGTCTTTTTCTCGTTTCTTGGTCAATTGTATCAAAGGTGTGGCCAGTAATGAAAATCCCACAATCCACTGCCTGCAAACACCTATGACTACAAGAAACATCCTTATTTCTTTTTGGGTTTGTGATAATCGCATTTGTCTTAATATTTGTATTCTTTCTGTGGTCACTTTCCTAACTCCTCTTTCTATTTGGTGTCCCAAATATTTGACAGAATTTTTGCAAAACTGTAATTTCTCTAGTGTCATTTCATGTCCACCTTTTGCCAGATGATTTAACAAAGCAATTGAATAGGGCGTGGCCAACCAGGCAGCGAAATGGCCGCTTTGTGAGCGAGCTCCGCCGGCTACAACCATAAATCCTAGCATAATCCTGTTCCATGACCCGAAGGTGCTACAATCGCATTACGCAAGGGCAGTGGACGTCAGCCGCTACCTCCGAGCCGACTGTGGTGACTGAGGACAGCCGCTGGACACGGGTGTGACCTCCCTTGCATTTGGCGCACTACGCTCCGTCCGCGACCCAGCTTGCGTGGTGACGCCGCCGAGTGGCACTGCGAAATTGAAGTCGGGGATTTGAGGGCCGTCCGGAGCTTGCCGGGACTGCTGCGAGGCCCGAGAAGAGACTGTGCCTGCAACGGGCCACACTGCTGGTGAGTCGCGACTCAGCTCTGCTTCACTGGGTGTCTGGAAATCGCCTCCGCGCCACACTACGGGCTGTTGCAAAGCCAGGGGGAGCCTTTGGGAGCGATCCGGCGATGCGACCGCCATTTTGTAGGCAGCTTATCGGTGCATTGCGAGGGGAGGCAGAGACTTGACATAACTCCCGCACTTGAAGGTTCACGGCGCTACGACCTGCTTGCTCCTAGGGGGGCCCCCGAATTGGAGCCTGCTGATCCTACCAGCCGGGAATACTGCTGCACTAGACACCTACTGTTAGCGCATCGGCCACGTTCTCTACTGGGGGGTGTGCTCCCTGGGACTGCCGGCTGCATTACACTCATTTCGACAGGACGAGGCCCTACTGAGGGAGCGGGACCTTCAGTTGAGTGAGGGGACCCCCATACTGCTGCAATTTAGGCCGCGCAGGATCCTGTACTGTCACCAAGCTGTACATATAGCGCCGCCTATATAGCTGCGACCGACCTGTTAATCGGAGGGCCTCGATAGCGGTCACCCACTGCACGCTTGCTGTACGAACACTGTTACAGTTGGATCTAATTCTATTAGCCGGCTTCATATCCCTGCTGTTGAGACAGGATCCCTTGCACTGCTGATCGTCAGATTCGCCAGTAGAAGAGGAGTCTCTCGGATTGCCGCCATTTTGTAGGCCTGTGACGCATGGCTGGGTCCGCGCTGTGAGACGAGCCTCCCGTACCTACCGGAGCTGCGCTAAGGACGCTTGTATATGATCTGTAGGATCCACCGCAGCTGGGTGCACACGGATCCCGAAAAGACCAACCGCCTGCAGTTGCCCTGTTCTTCGCTGTGTGTGCCACCAAAAGACCCACTCAACTGTCCAACTCCTCCCGCGCTGCTCCCTTCTTGACAAAATGGGGAAGAATGACGCAAAACAGCCAAAGATCACGTTCGAGCAAAAACGCCTAGACAAACCGAACTCTACGGACCAGGCTGCGGGTGCCTCGATGTCACAGGGGGCAGGTGCAGACATGGATTTTGGGGCACTGATGATGGAGGTTCGGACGAGCCTCAAGAGTATTGACACCAAACTAGATGCGATGTCCGCACAATTGGAATCAGTCAAGACCAAGGTGGATGCCCACGAAACACGGCTGGACTGCTTGGAAAAAATCGGCAAACCGAGTGCAGCGAATTTCAGCAACACACCAAACAGCACATCACCAACATAGAAAAAGAATTGGAATCCCTGCGAGCTAAAACAGATGATTTGGAGGCGCGCTCCAGAAGGTCGAACGTCCGCATCACTGGAATTCCAGAATCTGACAACACTGGCAAGATGGAGGTGTTTGTGAGGAATCTTCTACATGAGCTCTTCGACCCGCATCTATCTCAAGTGTTCACGGTGGAACGAGCGCATAGATCGCTGGGAAAAGTTCCAGCTTCGGGCACGCCGCCTCGTCCCATCCTTGCTAAACTGCTTAACTTCCAGGACAGAGACCTCATACTACGCCTCGCTAGGGAGAAGGGTAAGATTACGCATAAAGGCAATAACATTTCCTTTTACCCTGACTTTACCCCCCTGGTCCAAGCAGCGAGAAAAGAATTCCTGCCAGCCAAGAAAATCCTCTTGCAACCTAACATCAAATATGCACTTTTGTATCCAGCTAAACTACGGGTCATCCACGAACAAACCCCGCATTTTTTCACGGACGCAAAGTCAGCACTGAAATTTGCGAAACACATTAGTGGCCCAGGAGCGAGGCGAAGGTCACCGAGACTTGAGACTGACTCTGATCACCTAGGTGATAATGATTAAAGCGCTAGCACAGATGACCTACTGAGCTTTCCATTTTAATTCTAAAGTAATGCCTTTCTGTTCTTGGGCACGATCTTCACACTATTGCGCTCCGTGCTGGGCCTAGAAGAGTTGAAAGTAATGCAATTTACTGCCCTGTAAATCTGAAGTTACTGCTGGGTCGAAAGCTTTGTCATTATTTCGCTGTAAAGCCTGGTTGTGACCCTGGTATTTGATAGCCAATTGGGACATGTAACTGTATACCTGTATGTAGCCACCCTGTGTAAACGGGGGTGTACGCCTGGAGCGCCACGCCTCACGGGGTGTCTCCCTTTTGTTTGAGTGTCTAGTTTGGGACACGACCTGGGGATGAATAGTGGGGTTTTGTCACGACCTGATTGGGGGGTTGGTGAGGGTGGAGGGAGGTGGGGGGGGTTCGATTGTTTGCTGCATGTTCAAAGTAGTTTTTTTGGGGGAAGCACTCTGATTGCCGTGACACGAATAGAATTTTCGCACTCCAGATGGGCCACGAGGCTTGATGACAAACGGGCGAATGCCGGACTGTTAATTTATGTTATGAATGTAAGGCATTATGGGGGATGTTAAGCTGTGGACTTGGAACGTCAGGGGGCTGGGGGATTATAAAAAGGCCAGGTTGATGCATGGCATGCTAGCTAGGCATAATGTTGACATATGTTTTTTGCAGGAGACTCATGTAAATTCTACCCCATCGTCCAGGTTGAAGCACTCAAGATGGTCACAGGGATACTCTGCGATTTTTTCGAACTATGCGAGAGGTGTAGCGATACTCATTCGTAGAGGCCTAGACTGGCGCGAACATGATGTTATACTTGATGGAGAGGGTAGATATGTTATTGTGCATGGTTCTTTACATGGCAGACCATTAATACTTGCCGCACTTTATGGCCCAAATGTAGACGACCCAGAATTTTTTAGAACTGTATGGGCCAAAATAACGATGTTAGATTGCGCGCATATTGTCTTAGGCGGGGATTTCAATGTTACACTGAATGATGATTTAGACCGAGGAGGGGTGGGCAGGCCTACACACACTAGCGCAAGGCAGGCCATTCTGGATGTGATGGCGGAAGGGACATTATCTGATGTGTGGAGGGCTAGACATCCAGTGGATACTGTAGGTACATGCATAACCAGCCACCATGCCGCCTGGTCCAGACTAGACTACTGGCTGGTGTCCCCGGTCGTGGCAACGTGGATGATGGACACATCCATACAGGCTAGGTCCCTCTCTGACCATGCCCCCTGCCAACTAGATTTGAGGATACCTGGGGTCCCTAAAAGAGCGTTCACTTGGCGACTGCCCCCCCATGCCCTGACAGATACTGTTTTCACAGAGGAAATCCGAGCAGATATTGTACATTATTTTGAAGAAAATGAGGGGTCGACTTCCACGGTAGCTACGGTGTGGGACGCTTTCAAAGCGGTGATCCGCGGGCAATGCATTACCAGGCAAGCTGGAGTGTTGCGCTCTATACGCACCTCGCTGACCACGCTAGAATCGGAGCTGCGCAACCTAGACCTGGTGTTCTGCCAGGTGCCGTCTCCGGAAACGGCGGGCCAAATAAAGGCAAAATTGATTGCATTTGATGAGGAGGCACAGCGTGAGATTGCCTTCCTGGGGAAACATGCTGAGGCCCGTAGATACGGGGAAGGGGACAGGCCGAGTAGGACGCTTGCTAGGGTGATTGCTCCTCGCACTCAACCCAACTACATACACTCCATTAGAAATAGTGCAGGGAGTATGGTGGCGGGGCAAGAAGAGGTGCTGGCGACATTCGCTGCGTTCTACGAATCTCTGTACACCTCCAGACAGCCCACGGTTCCTGAGTCTCTGGAACATTTTTTAGACTCCATCGCTCTTGTCTGGTTCAATGACCTCCACCGCCAGTACATGGACGTCCCCATCACTGTCCAAGATATAGCTCAGGTGATACAAAGCATGCCTGCGAGCAAGGCCCCAGGCCCAGACGGTTTGACCACGGCCTTCTATAAGGCATACTCCGAGGAGCTGGCACCCAAACTGCATGCGGTCTTTGTTGAAGCCCTAGAGTTGGGCTCCCTACCCGAGTCCATGCGAGAAGCTCTAATTATAGCGCTGCCCAAACCAGATAAAGACCAACTGCTCCTAGATTCTTACCGTCCGCTCTCCTTAATTAATGTAGACGCGAAAATATATGCCAAAATCATTGTGGATAGGCTACAACCCTTACTACCGATGGTGGCACTCCCTGATCAATCTGGCTTTATACCAGGTAGAGCTACGTCACATAACCTAAGGACGATCTTCTCTGTCCTTCACTACTTGCATCCCTCTACACAAGCTGCAGTCGCGTTCTTAGACGCTACTAAAGCATTTGATTCACTAGAATGGCCCTTCCTCTTTAGAATCCTTGGACGAATGGGATTTAGTCCTCGCTTCATAAACTTAATTAAAGTGCTGTACGTCGAGCCCAGGGCTAGAGTACAAATTAATGGACTGGTATCAGAGTCGTTTGCAATATCCCGCGGGACCAGACAGGGATGTCCCTTATCCCCGCTATTATTTGCGATCGCGATGGAGCCCCTTGCCGCTAGGATTCGACAACACCATACAGCGAGAGGGATAAGTTTCAGCTCTAGGAGTCTGCTTATATCCCTATACGCAGATGATGTCACGCTGTATGTCCTCAACCCCTCAGAGAACCTGAACCCCCTTCTGAGGGAATTCGTCAGATTTGAAGGTTTGGCTGGGATATCCATAAACTGGTCAAAGTCTGTGGTGTTCCCTCTCACAGATACTACGCGGGAGACGCCCTCAGACTACCCATTGCGCTGGGAACTCGAGGCTGTAAAATACCTCGGGATCTGGATAAGCCGTGATTTGCAGGACCTGTGGTCTCTTAATTTTGGGAGAGCAGTGGACTGGCTGGAAGGCAAGGTGGCGATATGGAACAAACTGCCCCTGTCGCTGGTCGCAAGGATAGCACTAGCAAAGATGGTGGTCCTTCCCAAGTTCCTTTACTTATTTGTAAATCTTCCCATACCACTAACGGCGCATTTTCATGCGAGAGTGCGCTCACTGCTTTTAACCCTTGTGTGGGCTGGTGGCCAGGCGAGAACATCTTGGGCACTACTTACACTCCCGCTGCGACAAGGTGGCCTAGGGGCTCCTGACATGAAACTATATTCACTATGTGCGCAGGCGCAGTTCTTGCACTTCTGGGCGATCCCCACCCCTTACCAGCCACACGTAGCTGTGGAGATGGCTGCGGCGGCCCCTTCCCTTCTGAATGTAGCGCTATATGGCGCGGTGTCTCGCCCTTCGAAAGACGTGGACACAGTTGAACTACTTCGCTGGACTTGGCGCGAATTACGTAACAGGGCCAAACTGTCATTGCTATATGCGCCAGCGATCCCGCTCCGTGGCAACCCTATGTTACCCTGCTTACAGGACAGAGTTGGCACGATTAAGATACGAGGGCAGTCGCTGCACACATTTGCGGATCTGTACCCTGGGGGAGTCTTCCGCGACCTGGACACGCGCGGGGAGGAACACCAAGAGTCATTTTCTGACTTGCTCTTATACCACTCGCTGAAGGCGTCCTGTAAAAAGATGTGGCCCCAGTTCCCCGATGAGCCGCCACAGCTTGTGGCCCTCCAGAATCTGCTTTCTACACCCTCCCCCAGAAAACTTGTTTCCCGATTGTACAACTGCATGCAGAATCAGTCACCCATTGTAGTGCCTTCTTCACAGCAGGCCTGGTCTGCGGACCTGGAGGAACCTCTTACAGAGGAACAGTGGGAATTCTGTTGCGGCCAACTTACGATGTTATCGCCCAATTACAGGCTGAGACTAATACATTTCAAGTTTTTGCACAGATATTATCGCACGCCAATATCACTACACCGCATGGGTATTAGGGAGGGCTCTGAGTGTTGGAAATGCGGCTGCGAAAATGCCTCCTTTATACATGTGGCATGGAGTTGCCCTAGACTGGAGCAATACTGGCTGGACATCTTCACTGCCATTAACCAGATACTTAATAGGTCTGATTCACCGACTCCGCTATTGGGGCTACTAGGCTGGGTTCATGACACATTACCCGCACACAGAAAACTGCATGCGATACTACTCCTTTATGCTAAGCGGCAGTTGGCGGTGCACTGGGGTAGGCGAGCAACTCCTTCATTTGCTGCATGGATTCGAGATGTGACATACGGAAACACACAACTTGAGAGATACTGGGAGTTGCTGCCCTCCCCCTCCAGACCTAGAGACATATGGGAGCCCTTTGCGCAGTGGACGCGAGAGCGTGCATCCTCTCCAGACTCTACACAATCGCCAAATGGAGCGATATCCGATGATATGGGGTGACCTTGTTTTCCCTACAACTACTCCCCTCTGTGGGGACACGCCCTGGTGGGTGGCTGCATTTTCTGTGGATACACTCAATGTGATGGAGACCTGCGTGTCTGGGGTATGATCTGCAACTCATAAACAGCATGTCTTTTCCCCTCCCCCCCCCCCCCCCTATACAAATGGCCCCCTCCTCTCCCCCCCTGCGCTTCCATGGTCCCCCTTGCTATTCGGTCTACTGATGATGCCGGTATGTTCGCTACATGCCGTCTCGCCTACAGTCATTAATAATTTCATATGCCTGGCCTGATGCCCGTTCAGTGCACTTATCCTATGCAACGGAGTTTAGTTTAAACCAATGGTTTGTTTGGTCTGTTGGGGTGGGTGGGAGAGGGATGGTGAAAGGAGACTTAGGCAGATGGACGCTCCTTGAATTGTAACTTGCTGCTTTCTGTTCTTTGGACATCCTTATGCTTACAAACAAGCTGTATTCATTTTTATTGCTAGCTGCCTGTTGCATGCCTGTCTACCGAATATTGTGACCGTCTCTGGGTTTTGCTGCGACATATGCCAATTGTCGTTGATTTTGGGTTGCAGCTGCTGTCTGCACATTGCCTGCTGTGCACTAACCTTTCATCCTTAACGCTCACTACTTGTTTGATAGCGGCCTGCCTCAGGGTTGTCGGCATGACGCTGTGTACCTGCAATTTGGTCTTAATAAAAACGTTTAAAAAAAAAAAAAAAAAAAAAAAAAAAAGCTATTGAATAAGTAACACAGCCACTTCGTGTTTTTGATGCGACCAATAAATCGTAAATATATTGCACCAAAACGGATTGTCTGGGCAACACCAGGGATTCAAGACATCTTTTCAAAATGTGGTTAAAAATTGAAGGACTTTCAGTGTACTCTTGAGGAACACGATTCCAAAGGTAAACATGCTCTTCAAATTTAAAAGAAAATTAAAATTGACTATCAGGATGCAATGGAATGGAGAAAAAGGCATGGAATAAATCAATTACTGTAAACCATCCTGCTGTACATGGTATCTGATATAATATTACTGCTGGATTAGGCACTACAGGGCAAAATGGTATGACAATTTTATTATTTATTTATTTATTAACTTTATTTCGATACGAAGTATCATAAAAGTCACAATAACAAGACAGGTATTACATTAACATGTAAAAATATTTCATCGCTCCAAATCATTAATATCCATGAATACGAATACTTAGTGCATCTCGGAGGGGAGAGATAATCATATTTTAAAACATACTTAAATAATAAAAAAATTAAAAAGGCACTATAAAAACAATTCCTTAAAACACATCAATTGTACCAATCTTTGCTGGGTTTGTAATTATTCAAAGTTTTTCACCCGCTTTTTTCCTTAGAAAATATACTGCTAGCAGGAATCTACTAATACCAAATACTAAAACCTGTTGCGTATCAGTTATTAAAATTCTTTCTGCCACTCTATACCTATGTACGCCAATGTTTTTACAGAGGGGTTTGATCCATTTTTTTCTAGGAACCACATAAGCTGGACAAAAAAACAAAACATGAGTGATTTCCTCCCTCAGTTCCTCACTACACATAGTACATTGGTCGTCACCATTTTTACTCCACCTTGCTAGACAGCTTTTCAACATCAGTATTCCATATCTAAATTTTAGATATAGTGTTTTAGCTAAGGGTGGCCTCGTTCAAAAACGATTCAAAGTTTGGGTCTACTTTGAACACAAGAAATTCTTTAGTTAACGAACCATTTGATATGTCATTGGTTCTATGCTCATTCATGTAAGCCCAAAAAGTAACTTTTAGAATCTTTTTCGAACAGAGAGTCAGTGCAGTAGGGCTTTTCCAGAAATGTGATAAACCAACCCTCTCTAGCCATGTTCTGATATGTTTAAACCATATAATGCAGTTGGAAGCATCCATTTCTTTTATCTCCACTAGGGCTGCTCTATAGTGAAGCAGCTCTGGTGTGGTCCAAATCCTAACCCAAAACATTAGAGGCCTGAGTATTGCATAATAATCGTGCGCCTCATATTAAGATCAAGCATCAGTGGAATTGTAGGAGTGCGCACAGGTATTTTGAGTAGAGTTCTATAGAATGTGTTCTCTTTCACCTCAAATGCCTTTTTGCAGGTTGGGCCCCACAAATCTGCTCCGTATAAGACCGCCGCTTGTCATGCCTTTTTAATATTGGGCGACTATTCTGTGTTAGCAGCAGCTTATTTTTTTCAATTTGCGATTTCCACTGCATTTTAGAGTCGAGGTAACTAAAAAATTTTACATATTCTAATTTTTGATTTTCTAAGACTAGGTTTCCCTTAAAGGAACTATGAGGATTTATTGCCATATATTTTGTTTTGCTGGTGTTTATCTCTAGGCCTTTTTCGCTACAGTATAAATGAAAAGTATTGAGCAAGCATTGCAGGCCTTTAGCAGTTTGGGAAATTAAAATGGTATCATCCGCAAACAATAGGGCCAAAACTACCTCACCCTCAAACTTTGGTGAATCATTTTTACACTTGCTTAAGAAGGTTGGGATGTCATTGACAAACAGGGAAAAAAGTGTTGGCGCCAGTACGCAACCTTGACGAACTCCCCTTCCTATAGGGATAGACCTAGTCCGTTCGCCTCCTGGGCCCGACCTCACCTTGGCAAAATTATTATGGTGTAATCTTTTTAACTGCTCTAGGATATTAGTCGGTAGTCCCTGTCTGTGAAGTGCCTTCCACAACAGGTGCCTGGGGATGAGGTCAAAAGCGGCTCTTAAATCAACAAATGCCACATATAGATGGCCCTTCCTTAGATTAACGTATTTCCAGCACATACAACAAAACCTAAATACTTGGTCTATAGTACTGATTTTAGTTCTGAATCCCGTTTGGAATTTAGTAAGTACATCTCCATCATCAATCCATACGTTAATTCGATTTAAAAGGTGCCTAGCATACATTTTTTGTAATACATCTATTAAACTAATCGGGCGATAGTTTGCGGGATCACTTCTCTCGCCCTTTTTAAAAATACAAATGATTTCTGTCCCCCTCCACGTAACTGGTATATCTGCTCCAGCAGCTATGAAATTGCACAAACAATTAAGATATGGGCCCCAAATTTTTACATCATGCTTAAACAAGTCTCCTGGAATAGTCTAATCCTGGGGCTTTGCCAGTTTTCACAGAGTTTATGGCAGTGATTGTTTCCTGTAGGCTAAACTCTAAATTACACTCATTTGGGCTGGATACTGTCAAGTGATCCCCTACAACCTCAATCTCCGGGGCTGCATATAAATTTGTGAAATGGTCTCTCCATATCTTTTCTTCCAAATAAACTTCTCTAGAGCCTTTCTCTTTCCTATTTTTGATGGCTACTATTTTCCAAAATGCAAAGGAATCTTTGCTCTTTGCTGCAATCAGCATGTCTGACCAAATTGCTTCGTTCCAAGCCATTTTAGAATTTTCAAGTACTTTCTTATATCTTTGTCGTGCTTCCCTGACCTTAACACTATTATTCTTATTTTTGATTAAATGTATTAATTCCGATTTAGCACTGCGGCATGCTTTATCATGCCAAGGTTTCCCCATATTCTTTTGAATTCCTTTTGCTGTATCTGCTTTAACTGTCTTCGTTACCAAGGGGACTATCTCCCTGATGAATCCTTTGTGATTCCAGGAATAATCCCCCATCAATTACAGCTTCAGTATTTGTATATATGGAAAAGGTCTTAGCAAATGTTTTGTAAATATTTGCCAGTTTTGAGCCATTGTCCATTGTGTGTGCCCATTTAACAGCACAACGATTATTAGTCACAATTACAATGTCAGCATTTGTTAAACAAGGGCAATTACTGTCAAATGCACTGGATATTATTTCACATTTTAATAGTAATTCAGTCGGCCGATGGTCGCTTTCTAATCTTATCACCACCTTAGAGTCAATTGCATATTGCCATAGGTCAAGAGATAGTGCTATGTAGTCTATTTTACTGTAAGTATTGTTCCTGCAAAAGGTGGGAACCATCGGTGTGTCAGAATGGAGACGACCATTGCACGATCTTAATCCATGTGTCATCATCAGGCTCATTATTTGAAGTGCTAGTGACGTGCAAGGGACCTGTTTTATACAAAATAATTGGGGGAATCTCATTTGCCAAATCTTCATCCTCATGAATGGAATCTTGTCCCATTATTGGCTCATAATCACAATTAAAATCTCCTCCTATAATTATACCTGTACCTGTTTGAATTTTACTTAAAACTAAGTCCAATTGCGCAAATACAAGTGACTCCTTTGATGCCGGGCCTGGTCGGCTATAAACATTATATACATGCAGTTCCCTATTGTCATTGGTCATTAATTTTATACCAAGAATATCAGGGGAGTCCGTCTCTATCTGTTGTATACTTCCATTAATGGTGACTTTTGTCCAAATGACTGAGCCTCCAGACGGCCTACCTCTATTAGACGGGATAGCTGCATTAAAAAAACTTTTGTAACCTGCTCTATGAACATTCTTAGTTGCCCAGGTTTCCTGTAATAAACATATATCGAATTTTTCAATATATTCATTCCACCCCGGATCACTTGTATTCTTCTTCAAGCCGGCAATGTTCCATGAAATTATATTTAAGTATGTACTAACATGTAAATTGGGACTTGTTAAAATATTGTCACATGGACTCATTACCATATCAATTGGGGACATTAGCTCATCACCGTTCTTGCTACCCCTTTCGCTACTCATTCCAGATGCACATATAATGGTTTTAAGCCCTTCATCTATTTTCCCATTCACCCTAGTGGAATTTTTCTGCGCAGTTGATGAGTGCAGTCAATACACTGCTTCCAGCTGGGATAACTCTTGGAACCTATTAGGAGTTACCACGGGAATTGTAGTATTATATGTTGTTGCCAAAAAGTTGCGTTGAATTTTATAAAAGAACCCTAATGGGAGTGCATGGATTTTTGTATAACTTGTAGCATTTTCTTTGTGAGCTCTCAACAAGGATCGGACCAAATATGGATTTCTGAAGTTAACAACTATACAATCTCCCTGTATATCTTTTGGGGAGTTTCCCACTCACCCTACCCTTCGTGCCATTATAATTTCATTGGCTTTCTCTTATTAAAATTTTTGTATTTTGATAACCAATCCATAACTTTGTTCTTTAAGTTAATCCAGGATTCCTTCTGTTCTCTTTTTAGTACCGGAACCCCTACTAGCACTAAAACATATGGGCATGAGGCAGGGGGGAGATCCAGGACATCCGTGTTGGGCACCAGATCTGTCCCTTTAGGACTATGTTGTATGTCACTACGAGGGTTATGCTCGGTTCCCGTTGTTACCTTGCCTATGGCTGGGGATGTTGGAACCCTCTTGCTTGTCACGGAAGGGCCAGCTTTCTCCCTGTTATTTCCAGAGCAGATTCTATCTGGGCTCCTTCCTCCAACTTCTGCGCTATTACCAACTAATGCTTCTACGTCAGTATGCTCCTTGGTCTTCTCTAGTGAGGTTTTTAATTTAGTTATCAAATCTACCCCTTCTGCAACTATTCCTTTTCCCTCACCTATACTCTTCCCTAGATAAGAAACAGCGGCATTCAGTTGGGAAATCTCAATATTTAACTCCCGTAGTTTACTATCCATTGATTCACTTATTTGGTTGTGAATGGAAATTAAATTTGTTTTAATAATATCTGTCCCTTACAGATTCATTGAAATCAGTGCCTTCAGTTTGCGTCCCCATAGCTCTAGAGGTTGTGCCTATGATTTCCACTTCCTTTTCATTGAGAATGCACCCCCCCCCCCCTTTGATATACGTTTTCCCCTTTCTCTGGTATGTTTTCTTCTCCCTTGCTGGCTTGTCACATTTTCCCCCATTGAGTTGTACCATAGACCCCGGAATCTTTTGTGTCCGTAATCTACTCGAGATTCCTGGGCTTTCCATAGGATTTTCTTAAATTGGGTGGATTGGGGGAATAGGGTGAACTAATACATCTGTCATTCACGTTTTGCCTAGCGGGGCACATTATCGGTGAAACATTTTCCGATGAGAGCTGGTCCCTATTTACCATGTACGTTGGAAGTTTAGAGGGGTCCAATGATAGTCTTCTTTGCGCGAGTTCAATTTCGCGTGCCACAACGAGCTCTGCTCTCGTTATAAAATCGTCCAAAGTGCCCGCTGTGCCTGTTCTTTTACTCATAGTTAGTATAGACATGGTCCGACTGTAACAATGACCTAAACGATGATAATGTAATCCAATGGGAAGGACAATGGCTGTAAGTGCTGTGTCAGCGTGAGAACAGGGATGGCCACAAGGTGTGCCTCAATACGGTTTCCTAACAGTACCTTCACTCCAGTTGCCGCCAAGAGAGAGGGCCCGGCCCGGCCTCCTCCGTCCTTTGACGGCCTAAGATGGCCCGCCCTTCTCCCGGCGCTACCGCGACGTGGGGGTGTGTCGCAATTTTAAGCGCCTCCTGGCGCGGGTTCAGCGGCTTCCGGCCGCAAAGGCACCTGGAGCACGGAGTCCCTTGCACCTACAGCCCCCCCCCCACTGCGGCCGTGCACAGCTGGAAGAAAGCAACAGCGGCAGGGGGAGACCGGGTGCAGTGATGAATAACAGCGGGCTCCGCGGGACAAAAGGCAGCCTCTGACAGTGCCCCCAACCGAATCAGGAGCACAACAAGTTTACCGGCAGAGTCAGTGTCAATGAAAGATCCCCGCTCCACCGGGGGGGGTGTCGCAATTTTAAGCGCCTCCTGGCGCGGGTTCAGCGGCTTCCGGCTGCAAAGGCACCTGGAGCACGGAGTCCCTTGCACCCACGGCCCCCCCCCCCCACTGCGGCCGTGCAAAGCTGGAAGAAAGCAACGGCGGCAGGGGGAGACCGGGTGCAGTGATGAATAACAGCGGGCTCCACGGGACAAAAGGCAGCCTCTGACAGTGCCCCCAACCGAAACAGGAGCACAACAAGTTTACCGGCAGAGTCAGTGTCAATGAAAGATCCCCAAACTATTTTATTAATTTTTCTCACATCTTGAACCACCCTATACTTCCCATTAGGTTTCTTTATACCAATTATGGGTGAGTTACAAGGACTGCTCATTATTTATTTCAGAATGCCTTGCTCAACCAGTCGATCAATTTCTGCTGCAACACCAGCTTTAATTTCTGGACTCATTTTGTATTGTCGGGTATTTGGATAAACTGCACCTTCTTTCACAGTTACCTTTACTGGATCTACATTTGCCATTAATCTTACTTATTTTCCTGTAAAATCCCACACCTCAGGATTTACAGTAGTTTTGACCTCATCTGGTAGCTCGTCTTCTGTCATCATGGAATACATTTCATTTACTTCTGTTCCCTGCTTGGCTAACATAATTTTGTAAACTCCGTCATCATCGGGGGTCTGAATTGCAACACCATCTGGTGTGCAGAATATTGTGTAGTTCATTTTGCACAATAAATGCCTTCTTAGTACATTTACAGAACTTGAGTCACACGCCAAAAACTTATGCATCTCTTTAAAATTGCCAATACGTACCTCCATTAGTTTTGTAATTGGGGTCCTAATTTGTTTATTAGAAACGCCCACTACTGGGATTGCTTCTCCCGAGAGGGGTGGGTTTGGGATGTCTGCTGTTCTCACAGTAGAACGGGTAGCACCAGTATCCAACAAGAAGGTGATGTCATTCCCTTCAACTTTACCATCTATATATGTACCTGACTGATCTACTGGTAAGGATGCGTCAAGTACGCACTGCTCTTCCTCCCCTCTCAGGCACCGTCATTGTATATCATTGTCAAAATAGGAATCCTGCAAAACAAACTGTGGTGTTACAAAAATGTTCTTACCACTTCCTTCCTGGAATACGGTGTCCACACTGTACTTGGCTTGACTCACAAAATTGGGCATAGGGGCAGGTGCAATTGACTCTGTAGACTTACAACCTGCTGCTGTTGTCCCATTAACACTTCATTCTACGTCTGTGGATTTAAATTTTGATTTTGGGTGTTAATATTCTGTATATGCTTACACTTGTTTTTCCAATGCCCCAATTTTCAGGGAAACTTTTTCTTTGCTTCTTCGCTATTCAATCTCCCTCTTGGTTTACCCCCACTATTTTTGCCTTGGCCTTGCCCTTTTCCTTGGTTTCCTGCCGGATTATTTAACTGGAGTTCTTGCTCTTCTGTTAATTTACCTTGAGCCCACATTACTTTTTCTTCTAAATTATTTCGTCTAGTATCCATTTCATCCCCACAGTACTTTGCTTACTTGAGGATTTCATCTATGGGCTTCGCTTGCCAGAATAACATGTGCTGCTTAATCATTTGCTTAATCATTTGATATGTCCAACCGTAACCCAGACACAAACAGATACACGAAATGTGTCATGTCTTTGTCTCCAATATTTTCAAACCCACTGTACTGTTTGAACACTTGTAAAAGACGTTCATAATAGGCATGCACTTTTTTTCTTGGGTTGTTCTGTCTATTTTTATCCAATCAGTTTCTTTTGGGGGAATCTTCCCTTTCAGGAAGGTGATTACCTGGTGATATTTTTTCATTACTTCTTCTGACAGAGCTCCTGTCTTTTCATCCCTCGGGTATTCATCATTAGGGCAATCTATTGTAATTTTACATTCTGTCCATAAATCGGCAGGTACAACTATGTCGAATAGACCATCTGATTCCTTTAACAAAACTTTTGAAACCTTCACAAATCTTTCAACTTGCCTGTACCATTCTACTGTTTTTTTTCTCTCAACTTAGGGAAATTATTGGTAAAATATAAAATATCCTGTCAGGTCCATGTTACATGTACATAACCTCCTCCTGGAACTTCTCTCATTGGGCATAGTCTTTCAACCTTTTCTGTTTCTTTCATTAAATACTCAGATGGCGTTCGATTCACCTGTGCTCCTTCCTTTTTCTTTGTCCATCTAGTTTTCCATCTATCTAAATCTCCCCATTTTTGCAATCGTGTCAACAACTCTTTTATCTCGAATTTCCTTCCTGACACATTCATGTTTTCTAGATCCTTATTAGAAAATTCTGCTCTATCTATAGGGTTTCTGCAATACTTCAGATTTCCCTATGTCAATTCCCATTTCTGAGGCCAAATTCATTATTTTCTCATGAAATATTTTGTATTTCGAGTGATGCTTCTGCTTATGAATAGCAACTCCTCCTCACTAAAGGTGTTTAATCTATCCACTCCTACATTCCCAGCTATCATTTCCTCTAATTCCACTCTTAATTTAAATATATCTAATATCTTTGGTTGGGGTTTTGGTCTAACAATTTGTCGTGTCCATCTTTCTATTTCTTCTGGGGTTACCATTGTGGCACTTTTCGTTCCTGTAGATGTCTCAATTCGCACTTCTTTTGAACAACCTGGTGTGACTTTTCTGTGTGAATCATTTATTTGCTCTCTTATTGGCAAATCC
Organism: Lissotriton helveticus; assembly: GCF_964261635.1. NCBI lineage: Eukaryota > Metazoa > Chordata > Amphibia > Caudata > Salamandridae > Lissotriton > Lissotriton helveticus. Next base: position 740,198,400 of record NC_136065.1, on the reverse strand, counting down.
ATTAAGGAAATTATCGATTCACATTCACTAGCTTGATCATCAATTAATATATTTTCTTTTCTTTGTTGCACGGTCGGTGTAGTCATGACCGGTGTTTTAGGACAAATCTGCTTATCCCATACAAGGGAACAACAGGACCTATTGTTACAGGTATCGTTATTGCTTCAGGATTTGTGTTCAGCTGAGTTATTTTCTGAATTAATTCACTTCTATCGTTTTTTATCGCTTCCCTCTCTTTTTCTTGAAGTACCCTTTCTATTGTAGTCTTGTGTACAACCTGTTGAACTAAAGGTGTTTTCAGAATTGGGCCACTTGAAGTAATTCTATTTGACTCTTGATACGGTGGAGGATTTTTCATTAAAATATTTTCAAAATAACCATCTTCTGAATCTCCACTCCCTGTCACTAAATGTTTAGTTTTCTCTGTACATTTGCTTCCTGTCTGTTCTTCTGTCCTTTGTACAGGATATAATCCTTCCACCACCATGGCTTGCCTCCATTGTTTCATCTGATTATCTCGAGTTTCTCAAGGAAATTTGGGATAAATGTACTCGGGTTCCTGTTACTTCGTGACCTATCACGCTCAAATGCCTCTGTTTCCCATTCTTCTATAGCTTTGTACTGGGTTAATCTAGGTCTTGGTTCTAATTCATTCATGCGAGTTCGTAAATTATGTAAAATTCTCCCATTAAATGTTCCGAACTCAGGAAATGCTAATACTCTGTCATCTTTTGTATATTCTATCCAATTTTGTACCCATACAAAGGTATGATAGCCTCTTTCCATCATCATATATGATGCAGGTGTTTTAGGGGGAGGGATAAGAATTTCTTCTCTAGCTTTAATGGGTTTATCCTTTTTTTAAATAATTTTTAATTTTCTGCATAAATGACATTTTTCTCTTTTCGCCGTACATTTTGTATGAATTTCCTTTAATATATTGTTTGTGGTCAAACCCTATAAATCTTCCATCTGGAAGACTCCCTATTATAGTCGGAGCGTGTCTCCACATACAAATCCCACTGTCTATTATTAACGGGGCTTGTATTTTGATGACTAATCAGATGTTTGCTTTTACTCTAATACTTTTCCAATACCAAAGCGTCTTCTATTCTAGCGACCAATAAACTTCTGTTTTGTTTATTCACTTAGCCAATGCTTGTGCGGCTTTCATGGTCGTCAGTTTCGCTCCTTCTACTGACCCCTCCTTTACAATTTCGCATCAGCTATACGTCCGCTATCTCAACCAATCCAAGCGCGACTCTCAGTGACATCAGCGCAGCACCCGCAACTGACCCGTCTTTTCTCAGGGTTATGCGAAACTTAATTTCTTACAATTTTACATACACATTTCATTAATTACCAAAGGAGAAACATTCGCCACTGTACCTGATTTACTAAATTAAAAAAAAGTCCATTTCTTTTGCTGTGAGTAAAACTTTACCCTTCACACACACTACGAGTAAAACCTCTTCTGCTTACTCTTCACTCAAGCATCAAAGAACCTGCTACTCCTTCAGTATTACCCTTTCTTGGTGATATAAGACCAAAGTATTACTAGCAAACTCTTTTTCTACCAATCACTCTCACTTTTACACAAAGAAAATAATCCCTAACTCAGTGCTTCAAGTTCTTCATAACTTTTCACACTTTCTTCATCATGGCAAGTAACCTCACTGCAGTATGGCTTCCATTTAACACCCACTATTCAATATTCCTGGGAATTTCCAGACAACATAAAACAATACGTACAGGTTTTGGTTAATACATAAATCAATAATTCAATACACAATTCTCTACCTAACTAACTAAAACCTAACCATAACTCTGCTACCAAGAAAAACTGATCCAGCGGAGCTTACCAGTTTGGTTTACTCATAAACTACCATGTAATTGAGTCAATTTTGTAACTCGTTGATCCTTATGAAAATAAAATAAAATCTGAAAATAAATACTCACCTGGGCCCATAAACATTCACACATAAACGGTAATTACCGCTGGAGTCAAATGTTTTACTCCTGCGTGATGAATTGTCCTTTTACCAATTCTTACCAATCCTATCACCATGGGTCTTAATTTCCTCTGGTCAATATATCAGGTAGTTAGTAGAATGGGTAGCATGACATTAACTTTATTCTTTAAAATGACCACGGACTCGAGAGAGTTTTAAAAGTTTTATCTAAATAATTTTGTGAGTCAAATACCAATACATGTCATACACACAGATTCTTTAGGAATAGAATAATATCACTTGGTTAAATGATGATCGTAGGTGGAGAGGGTAGAAACAGAAAGCAGTACAAGGACATACTACACAGAATTATGTTTACCTAGAATGGTGTGAAGACCAACCCCTGTCCACGGAGTTGAATAGGGACGCCTGGATCAGACAGGAGCCCAAGGATCAGGACAGGATAGGTGACCTCCTCTAGATGCAATGCCAGCGTCGCACCCCTCTCTGGCACTACTCTCTTCGATTTTTCCCCTTCCTTGGATGTGCCCCTCGATCTTCTTCTGCATTCCCCTCTAGTTGATCGGATTCTTCTCTGGCAGTATCTCCGTCTCTTCTCTCTCGGGTCTCTTATCAGAGTGCTCAGGCAGCGTCTCTGATCTCTGTGGCATCCGCCGTCATCTGTGTCGGTGATGGGTCTGTGACATGTAACTTACTAGGCTTACCTCATTTATACTATTCTATGCTTATTTACCACCCCCCAATGTTTCAATATTAGTGAAAACCCCTACTTCTGATTGGACAAGGAGATGGGGAGAGGGCAGCACACCATTCTAATGTAATACTTTTCTTTAGTTCATTGTTCAATATTCCCACCTCTTAATTTACTTTCCCAAGCTTTATTCCCACCCGTGTTTCACATTAGGTTTGAATACGTGTGCAAATTTTAGCTTCTTTCCTTCCCTCTTTGGGTCGAGAGGTGAGATTCCCAAGCGCTTCTTTGCTAGAGCAACCTTGGCTGAGTTTTAACTTGATTCATCATGTTCCGGACGGGTTTGGGTGAGCTTGTGCATAAGTCAGGTGGGTTAGGGATTTCAGTCACCCTCCAGGCCCAAATACAAACTAATAATAAGTTTAGAGAAAGACATGTTAGAATACAAAAATAAATGAAAGCAATTTAATAAAACATGCAAGATTTAGTTTAATCATAGCATGTGCATTAACTTGAGTTTCAAACCGCCATTTTAATAGCTACTGTGCAGCTGCAAAGTTTTCCCACCAAAAGCAAAAGACGTCATACTACGTAGATGCAGTAGGCGCATGCACAGAAGATTCCAGCGTTTTCTGCAGCCATTTTAGGACACTCTGGTTATTTATTAGTAATACACATAAACAAGCTTCCCCTAGATTCAGTATAGAGGAATGTAATGCAATATTGGTATTTATGAACATGTTACAGTATTACACGTTAATGGAGAGGATTGCATCTGAGCAAGTTTCTTTCATACAAAACCTTGCTCCATCACTACTCTGACTCGCAGGGAGACACGGAACACAGGCCAGACCCATGGGGTGACTTATGTGGTCCATCCAGACACAGACTTGGTACCACCTATTCCAACTTAAGCATCTCCACCTGATGACACCTCCTCAATATCATAGTATGATACAAAGGGTAGCTGAATATCACAACTTGCCGATGCAGAATTTTGAGGAGACAGATTTCCTGGTAGAAACACTTCTCAGAATAGAACACACAATTCGTTATCTATCAATGATAGGGTCTATGCTGAAAGTATCTAAAGACATTTTTAAACACCCAGTTAAATCAATGGTACTTACAACCAGAATTGAAGAAAAAAGTACAGGCCTTTATCATCAGACCCTCTCTACATCAGAGGTCACCCTACTGCAGACTCCTTAGTTGTCACTACAGCACGTTCAAAGAGCAGCATCACAAAGCACTGGGGAAGTTCCACCTCCCAACAAGGAGAGCAAGCGCATTGAGGCTGTAAGAAAAAAGTAGTGCAACAGGACATGCCAACCACTGGTGAATTGCAAATTCTATGGGGCTCATATCAAGCTATATTAGAGCTACATGGGATGAGATGTAGGAACTATTAAAGCGTAACCCTCAATCACTCAGGGGTTTGTAGAGGGCGGCTACTCACCCATGAGGGTCTGAAGGCGCTAGGGGTGCAATGGGGGGCGGCTGCTCATCCGTCGCGCGCTAGGGTTCAGTCGAAGAGGTAGGTCTTTAGATCTTTCCTAAATTGGGTTAGAGACGGGGATTGCCTGAGGTAGAGAGGCAGGGCGTTTCAGGTCTTGGCGGCGAGGTAGGAGAAGGCTCTTCATCGGACTCTGGTCTTGTGGATCCATGGGACGTGCCAGGGCCAGTCGGGCGGAGCAAAGGTGTCTGGCGGGTACGTGGAATGAGAGGCGGTGGTTCAGATATACTGGTCCTGCGTCGTGGAGGGCTTTGTAGGCATGTGTGAGGACCTTGAAGGTGATTCTTTTGTTGACTGCCAGCCAGTGGAGTTCTCTAAGGTGTTCGGTGATGTGGCTGCGGTGGGGGATGTTGAGGACTAGTCTGGTTGCAGTGTTTTGAACGTTCTGTGGTTTTCTGAGGAGTTTCCTCTGAACAATACTAGGAAAAAGGGGAAGACCTAATTGTGCAGGGAAGACAAATGTACTCCAGTATTGGAACTTTTGTAGATTCCTATGCTTGAATCATCATTCCCTGTCATTAAGATGGGAATCCCTGGTATATAACAAAAGCAATTCAAAGTTAAAACAAATAGGCCTAGGCCCATTCAGTGTTCTAACATCCCAATTGTTTTGTAAAAGAGACCAAACATAGACATCAGCCAATCAGAACACCCTGCCCTCTAGAACACTCAGGAGAGAACCTCAGACTTTAAGATTTTCTATGGTACTTCGTGCTATGAAGTCTCCACTGAGCTCTGCTCAGTTTTTTATTCAATGCTACTGCATCTGTTTTTTTTTATAAACTCTTACTTTATTTTCTTTAACCAATTTAGTACTGAGTGTACCATCTTATTCAGTATATAATTCCTTTCTCCTAACTGTATTATGTATGAAAAGGAGAAGAAGTGTCTCTTCAGAGCCTGTGCCACCTGCTCCAAGAAAAGACTTCATACTGACTATCCTCACTGCAACTGCATTTATTGCCTTTATTCCAACCACAAGGCGAAAGATTGCAAGGTGTGTCGTACCTTTTCTACCAAGACATTAGGAAATCGTGAGGGGTGCCTTCTTATTTGGCTTCAAAAGTTGAAAACCAGGAAGGAACTATTTTCAAGTGACGACATTTATGAGGCATCTTCGTCATCATATAGATGATCTCATAGGAGGGAAAGATCACCTCACACTCACTCATTCTGCGAACAACCGAAAAAAAGCCTCCACAAAATCCACTCATGGGTCTTACAGGGAAAGTCCATCTAAATCTGACAGAACTGAAAAGGAGAGAAACGGACATGCCTCAGGGGACAGCAAGATTTAAAAAAAGGTACGTTCTGAGCCATCTACAACTCCTCTTCAAGGCAGGCACACTTTTAAAAAAACTTTTATCAGTACCCCTTGTGGATAAACCATTGGTGAAAACTGTACCGTCGACAAAGTCACCGGTGATGAAAAAATCCTCATCGTCGACAAAGCGGAGCATGGTCCACCAGTCTTCAGTGTCCAAAGCCAGGGCTCCATCATCGACGAGTTCAGCTTCACCGTTGACACCATTACCGATGGTACCAGCGTTGTTGAGGGCTTGACAATCATTGTCGACCCTTATCCCGCTGACGTCATCATCGTCGACTGTAACAACGACTATGACAGTGCAACAACACCAGCAAAGACGGTGTCTACATTGCCGCCTGTATCAACAATAACAGTTGCTCCGTCGACTACCTCATCAACGAGGGAAATATCGCCTAAAAAAGGAGAAAAAAATCCGAAGTAGGCACCATACTCAAGCGGTCACCCAGCCTAGTAAAGTGACACCTTACTTCCCTCACATCTCCTGGAGGAACAGGATTCCGAAGAGGATGATGAACCTTTTGGCTATGCACATAGCCCATCTCAGTTGCAGGTGAAGTGTCAGGAGCATAACTGTGAAGATGTGTATGAGGAGCAAACTATTATATTCATCTACAAGAGTATCACCAGCAATACCAAGAAGAGATGATCTGCATGTCTTCTTCATTGCTCATGGACTTACAGCTCATGCTATTGGACTATAAGAAAAGGTTTCCATCAGCATCTGCTCCTCCTGAACATTCTGCATTGCCATCTCGGCGCCTGTTAGACCCTTCCACTCCCCAAGAGGGGCCAATTTTACAATCAACAGTTGCTTCGCAATCACCACCAACTGCTGCTCAGTAACTACGGATGATGACCATGAGGAGGGAGAGCTTAGAGATCCGCACCAGGAATGGGATGACTATCTCATACCCACACCATCATCTCCCTCTCTAGATCTCATTGATTCACCAGCCGAGGATATTGGTGGATTCCATAATTTGCTGGAAAGGGCTGTCAAACATTTTGACTTGCCAATGCCAACATGCTAAACGGAATGCTTTCTTTATGGCTTTAAAGAACCCTTTAGGAAGTCTTTACGAGCCCTTCCAATTGTTAACTACATATGGGAAGAAGGCCTCAAAGTCATGAAGACCCCAGCCACGGTGACTCAACTTCTTTTTAGATTGGGGAAAAATATAAAGCTCTGGAGGATGCTTCCGCACACCTTGTGGGCCACACAGAGAAAGTCTAAGAACCCCTCAGCTCCAATTGCAACACCTTCTGATACAGAGGGCAGGCACCTCAATAATGCTGGCAAACGATTCTCCTCAATGGCAGGTCTTATAGTCGGGGCAGCTAATGCTCTTGAGATCTAAGGACCATATAATAGTCAGATATGGTGCAATCTAGCTCCTTACAGAAATCAGCTCGCGGGTGACAGTAAAACAGTAGCCAAAAAGATCCTCAGGAAATAGAACTGGCATCCTCGAAGGTTATAGACTGTACGGTGGACATTGCTGCCACAGCTTTTAGATTGCTTAGAGGGGCAGCAGTTTTATGCCACCAGGGCTGACTCAAGGCTACATCTTTCGAACCAGAAGTGCGGAAGAAGATACCTGATCTTCCCTTTGATGGAGAGGCCCTGTTTTGAAAACATATTGATGAAGCACATCAAGACCTAAAGAAAGACACTGACACTGCCAAGTCGTTGGGAAGCTTCAGTACCGTAAGGTACCCTTTTGAGGAACTCAAGGAAGAGGTCCACAGTGGTATAGAGGTGGATACCAACAATATCAGTGTAGAAAAGTAGAATCTGGTGTCATTACCCCCACTTTTTGCTGGTGTCAGTGTGTTTTTTGATACTAATCTGACTGGGAGCCTGCTAATCGGTACCCCAGTCACTGTGCTTCCTCCCTAAATTTGACATGATGTACCCCTATAAGTCCCTAGTATATGGTACTGATGTACCCGTGGTATAGGTACACCAGGGGTCTTCCATGGGCTGCAGCATGTATTATGCCACCACTTCTACTCCCTATCCCAATACCTACCTACTACTCCTACCTCTAACCTCTCAGCCTACCAAACGCAAGATGCCTTCTCGTCCCCTCTCACCCCGGCCCCAACCTATCCACTCCCTGACCCATTAATCAACAATGAAATCCCCAATACACTTTTATATTTTCCACCAGCCTCTTGAGAATCTCCCCCCTCCTCCTGACTTTCATTTAACTACCAAAGCCACCCAAACCCCCATCCTCCTCTTGTTCCCCCGCTCCCCCGACAGCCCCACCAAAAACTTCAATCTCCTTATCTCCTAGTAACCTTCTTACAACTCCCTCAGCCAACCAAACCCTCCCTCCTCCCCACATACCTCCTCCCCATGATCCCCCGATGGCTCCACTAATAACGCCAATCCCCGCCTCCCCTATTAACCATCCCCCCCATTATCTAACAGCCTTCAAAACCCCTCCCATGCCCCCTTTTTGTCTCATGACACCCAGTTGACCCCTGGGAAGGCCCTGTCACACCCTTTAATTCTACCTCTATCCTGCAACCCTAGCACCCCCCACTTCCCTCCACTTGACTTCCCACCCCATCCACACCCAAGACCGCCATCCCCGACAAACATGGAACACACCACCCTCCCTCGCGACCTCCTTGCCACCCTTCCTATTTCACTTCTCATCCAGTCACTCCTCAATATAGAACTCCACCTCTCAACCCTCTTATTAGAACTTTCTTCTCTCAGAAATGACGTTAACTCCCTCTCCTCAAGGATCCCTTCCAATCATACCTATCCCTTGGATTCTGTACAAACTTACCCCGCACTCCATCACCAAGGGAATACTTCCCCTTACGGTAATTCTCCTTCTATACCGACCTGCAGAAATGGTTTACTCAGTCCACCCCTCTCCCCGAGCCATCTTTCCCCTCCCGACCTTCATGACCTCAATAAAGCTCACCCTCTTATTACCTCGACTACTAACAACCTTTCTCCACATTCTTCTATTCCTGTGATCCTGGGGACAAGTAGGATCCCGTCCTCCCCAGTCTCGCCCAGACTCCTGCAACAACTCTCCGCTATCAATTCCTGCTACCCCACAAAAAAATGACCCTGAACCCCTTAACTGCATGCTGGTTAACTGCCGGTCGGCAGCCTGTCATGCAACAGAAATCGCTGAAACTATCCTTAGTGATGGCATTGACATAGCCTTTCTTACGGAAACCTGGCTCAATGCCCACTCATCATCAATCCTTTACCTGCTCTCTCCCCATGGTTACTTCATCCACAGAAAAGACAGGCTTGATAAAATTAGAGGGGGACTCGCCATAATCTATAAAGAAGAACTTCAACTCTTACCTGTCCAGCACTCTGACCTTACTACTTTTGAATACCTTGGTGCTAATCTTATAGTTCAGGGTTCCCTCCCTATTTGCCTACATAACATCTACCATCCCCCTGGTGTGGAAGAATTGTCCGACCTTCTTACTCAATCATCGATTTCCAAACCTCTTTCTCAGAGATTATTTTAACCTCCACTGGAACAAAAATGATGATCCCTTGGTTAATCTCATCAATGACTTACTTGACATCAGTGACTTGAAACAACTCTGCCATTCTCCATAACACGCCAAAGGTGCCACTCTCGACGCTATCATCACTAGCAAGGAGCTGGCTTCTCTTTCCCACATCATCCCCATTGACTGGTCCGACCACCACCTCATCCTCTTCACGATCAACAGCTTTGTACCCCTACCATACACAAATACCATCAACCAAAAGAAGTTGACTAGAAATCTTCACCTTATTCCTCCGGGGCAAACTGGAGACTAAATTTAAAGTGCATATTAGCCTTACTCCTCTCTCCCTAAGTGCTAGTGACCTTACAGAACATTACAACAAATCTATTGTTGAAGTCCTTGACCAAATTGCCCCAGCTAAATTGAAACAGCAGAAACGTTACCCCTCCAAATCCTGGTTCAATAGTGAGCTCAACAGTGAAAGACGCGCTCTTAGGCAGACTGAACGCACTTGGAGGCAACAGCCTTCCCCCTCAAATCTTATCCTCCTCATAGCTGCAAGAGCCAACTACAAAAAACACATCTTTAATGAAAAGACTTCCTTCTTCCATTCACAACTTGACCTGGCTAGAGACCGACCTAAGGAATAATTTAGCATTGTCAAAAGCCAAACTGCCTCAGCCCCCCCAAACTTATGGCTACGGTCGAGAGATGTGAAGAAGTTGCTAGCTTCTTCTCAGATAAAATCAATAAGATTGATCAATCCTTCATTCTAACTCCTCTCCCACATAGCCAACCACCCCTCCTTAACATTCCCTCTAAGTCTCCACCCACCCTTTCCCCTCCCCAGACTCTTCCCAACTCCCCTTGACACCCCTTCTGAGCCTTACTACATCATCCCCCAACTAAAAAACAATGCATCCTGGAATAACTTTTGTCCAGTTTCGGAACGGGATGTCTTCAACATCATCACCAAGCTTAAACCTTCCTCGCATACCAGAGATCCCCTCCCAGCCTATCTTTTTCAATCAATCAATCAATCAGGTCATTTGTAGAGCGCACTACTCACCCGTAGGGTCTCAAGGCGCTGGGTTGGGGGGGGGTGCCGTTACTGCTCGAACAGCCAGGTCTTGAGCTTCTTCCTGAAGGAGAGGTGGTCTTGGGTCAGGCGTAGGTCGGTCGGGAGTGAGTTCCAGGTCTTGGCGGCCAGGTAGGAGAAGGACCTTCCTCCTGTTGTCGCTCTTCGGATGCGGGGGACGGCGGCGAGGGCGTGGCTGGTTGATCTGAGGAGGCGCTTGGGAGTGTAGAAGTTGATCCGGTTGTTGAGGTAGCTCGGGCCTTGGTCGTGTAGGGCTTTGTGTGCGTGGGTGAGGAGACGGAAGGTGATTCTCTTGTTGACCGGGAGCCAATGCAGATCTCTCAGGTGTCCGGAGATGTGGCTGCGTCGGGGGATGTCGAGGATGAGTCTGGCCGAGGCGTTCTGGATCCGCTGGAGTCTCTTCTGGAGCTTGGCGGTGGTTCCGGCGTAAAGGGCGTTGCCGTAGTCCAGTCGGCTGGTGACGAGGGCCTGGGTGACCGTCTTCCTCGTCTCGGTGGGGATCCACCGGAAGATCTTGCGTAGCATGCGCAGGATGTTGAAGCAGGACGAGGAGACAGCGTTTACTTGTCTGGTCATGGAGAGGGAGGAGTCCAGGATGAAGCCCAGGTTACGTGCGTGGTCCGTCGGTTTGGGTGCGGTGCCCAGGGCGGGGGGCCACCAGGAGTCGTCCCAGGCGGAGGGCGCGGAGCCCAGGATGAGGACCTCCGTCTTGTCCGAGTTCAGTTTCAGGCGGCTGGTCGTCATCCATTCGGCTACCTCTCTCATCCCTTCGTGCAGGTTGGCTCTGGCGGTGGCGGGGTCGTTGGTCAGGGAGAGGATCAGCTGGGTGTCGTCGGCGTAGGAGATTATGTTGAGGTTGTGTTGGCGTGCGATGGCCGCGAGGGGGCTCATGTAGACGTTGAAGAGGGTGGGGCTCAGTGAGGATCCTTGAGGGACGCCGCAGATGACTTCGGTGGCCTCTGACTTGTACGGTGGTAGGCGGACTCTCTGTGTTCTTCCGTCGAGGAAGGAGGTGATCCATTCCAGTGCCTTGTCCTGGATTCCGATGTTGCCAAGGCGCTGTAGTAGGGTGCGGTGGCAGACAGTGTCGAAGGCCGCGGAGAGGTCCAGGAGGATGAGGGCCGCTGTTTCTCCGTTGTCCATCAGAGTTCGTATGTCATCGGTGGCAGCGATGAGGGCGGTCTCGGTGCTGTGGTTCGCTCGGAAGCCAGACTGTGAGGGGTCGAGGGATCCATTCGTCTCGAGGAAGGCGGCCAGCTGTTTGTTGACGGTCTTCTCGATGACTTTGGCCGGGAACGGGAGGAGCGAGATGGGACGGTAGTTCTTGAGGTCGGTGGGGTCTGCTGTGGGTTTCTTGAGAAGAGCGCTGAGTTCGGCGTGCTTCCAGCTCTCAGGGAAGGTGGCGGTGTCGAAGGAAGTGTTGATGATGTCCCGCAGGTGGGGTGCGATGACAGCGTCGGCCTTGTTGAAGACGTGGTGAGGGCAGGGGTCAGTCAGAGATCCGGAATGGATGGAGTTCATTGTTTGGATGGTGTCTTCGGTGCTGATCGGAGTCCAGGTGCGGAGGGTGGTGGTGGGTGGCGTTGTTGCGGTTGTGGCTTGCGTTGGTTGGTTGCTGAAGCTGTTGTGTATGTCCGCGATCTTGTTGTGGAAGTAGGACGCGAGGGAGTTGCAGAGGTCTTGCGACGGGGTGATGTCGTTGTTTCCGGCGTTGGGGTTGGAGAGCTCTTTCACGATGTTGAAGAGTTCCTTGCAATTGTGTGCGTTGTTGTCCAGCCGGTCCTTGTATGTATTTTTCTTGGTGGCGCGGATCAGTTGGTGGTGTTTACGGGTGGCGAGCTTGAGGGTGGTCATGTTGTCCGTGGTTGGCTCCCTTCTCCAGGCTTTCTCGAGGGCTCGACAGTTCTTCTTGGAGCTCTTGAGTTCGTCGGTGAACCATGGTGTTTTTCTGCTGCAGGGTCTGCTGGGTGGGGTTCTCAGAGGGGCGAGTTCGTCCGCGCCGTTGTTGATCCACTTCGTGAGGTTGTCGGCGGCCTGGCTGGGGTTCGCTGAGCTGGCGGGAGGGTGCTGGCTCAGGGAAGCGGTGAGCTGGTCGGCTCTGATCTTGTTCCAGCTTCTTCGGGCAACCTGTTGCTGGTGGTGGTGGATCGTCGATCTTTTGAAGGTGAAGTGGACGCAGCTGTGGTCCGTCCAGTGGAGTCCTGTTGCGTGGCTGAAGGTGACGTCGTTGCTGGATGAGAAGACGGCGTCGAGTGTGTGTCCGGCGAGGTGGGTGGGGGTGGTCACCAGTTGCTTGAGTCCGAGGTTGGCGAGGTTGTCGATCAGGCTGATGGTGTTGCGGTCGTTGTTGTTCTCCAGGTGGAAGTTGAGGTCCCCCAGGAGGATGTAGTCGGCGGAGGGGAGGGCATGCGGGCTGACGAAGTCGGCGATGTCCTCGCTGAATCGTATGCGTGGACCCGGGGGTCGGTAGATCAGGGTGCCTCTGAGGGTGGTCTTCGGGTTGGTGTGGATCTGGAAGTGCAGGTGTTCAGCGGTGGTTAGGGTGTCGTCGGTGTTGGTCGCGATGCGGATGGTGTCTCTGTGGATGATGGCGATGCCTCCTCCCGTCTGGTTGGCGGTGCGGTCCCTCCGGATGATCTTGTAGCCCTCCGGGATGGCGATGGCGATGTCGGGCGCTGAGGAGGCGTTCATCCAGGTCTCGGTGAGGAAGGCAACGTCAGGGGCGGTGGTGTCGAGGAGGTTCCAGAGTTCGACGGCGTGTCTGTGGACGGAGCGGGTGTTGAGCAGGATGCACTTGAGGTGGGTGCTGCTGGTGTTCGGCTTGGCGAGTGCTGGTGCAGGGTGAGTCCGGATGCAGGTGAACTTGCAGGCGTGGCAGCTGAAGGGTCCGTGGGTGTGCTTCGGGGTGGCTTGATGACATCCTGGGATGCGGCCGGTGTTGAGAGCGATGAGATCGGCGGCGTTGTAGGTTCGTCGGGTCGGCTTCCGTCGGTGGGGGCCAGGGGTCCTGGCGCTGGTCGCGATCCGGTCGCGGACGGGCGCAGACGGGCTTACCTTTGGCGCGCCTTCGGCGCACAATCGGCGCGCCCGCTGCGCGTCAACGCTGCGCGTTCGCACGGTCGCCATATAAGGCGAAGTGCGCGGGTGGGCGGAGCAGCTGGAAGGCGGGAGCGGGGAGGGAACAGAAGGAAAAAAGGGGCGGGGTCGGCGGTAGTGGCGGGAAGCGGGGGCGGCGAGGAAGGCGGGAAACAGAGCGGGCAGAGATTACGAAGGAGCAGGCACAGATGGTAAACAAAGCACGCTTAACACGGGAAAAAGACTATAAAATGAAGACAAGCACAAATGATTGGAAAAACACGCTTAACACGGGAAAAAGACTATAAAATGAAGACAAGCACAAATGATTGGAAAACACGCTTAACACGGGAAAAAGACTATGAAATAAAAACAAGCACAAATGATTGGAAAAACAAACAAAACGAACGACAGCGGGGTCAGCCGGCAGCGAGGCAGGCAGCGAGGCAGCTAGGCACAGCGAGGGGGCACACGCAGCAGCTGGTGGCCGTGCGGCGCGGGGGTGTCCCACAAGTGGGTCACACTCACCTGTGTCGCACGGTCGCCATATAAGGCCAAGTGCGCGGGTGGGCGGAGCAGCTGGGAGGCGGGAGCGGGGAGGGAACAGAAGGAAAAAAGGGGCGGGGTCGGCGGTAGTGGCGGGAAGCGGGGGCGGCGAGGAAGGCGGGAAACAGAGCGGGCAGAGATTACGAAGGAGCAGGCACAGATGGTAAACAAAGCACGCTTAACACGGGAAAAAGACTATAAAATGAAGACAAGCACAAATGATTGGAAAAAGACGCTTAACACGGGAAAAAGACTATAAAATGAAGACAAGCACAAATGATTGGAAAAACACGCTTAACACGGGAAACAGACTATGAAATAAAAACAAGCACAAATGATTGGAAAAACAAACAAAACGAACGACAGCGGGGTCAGCCGGCAGCGAGGCAGGCAGCGAGGCAGCTAGGCACAGCGAGGGGGCACACGCAGCAGCTGGTGGCCGTGCGGCGCGGGGGTGTCCCACAAGTGGGTCACACTCACCTGTGTCGCACGGTCGCCATATAAGGCCAAGTGCGCGGGTGGGCGGAGCAGCTGGGAGGCGGGAGCGGGGAGGGAACAGAAGGAAAAAAGGGGCGGGGTCGGCGGTAGTGGCGGGAAGCGGGGGCGGCGAGGAAGGCGGGAAACAGAGCGGGCAGAGATTACGAAGGAGCAGGCACAGATGGTAAACAAAGCACGCTTAACACGGGAAAAAGACTATAAAATGAAGACAAGCACAAATGATTGGAAAAACACGCTTAACACGGGAAAAAGACTATAAAATGAAGACAAGCACAAATGATTGGAAAAACACGCTTAACACGGGAAAAAGACTATGAAATAAAAACAAGCACAAATGATTGGAAAAACAAACAAAACGAACGACAGCGGGGTCAGCCGGCAGCGAGGCAGGCAGCGAGGCAGCTAGGCACAGCGAGGGGGCACACGCAGCAGCTGGTGGCCGTGCGGCGCGGGGGTGTCCCACAACCTAAAACACATCATCGCCCCTTATTGGACCACTATCATCAACTCAGTGGCGTAACGAAAGTCATAGGGGCCCGCCTGCAAGGTGCACAGAGGGGCCCGCTCCAGATTTAATCCGGAGGTCTCTGGCGTGAGTACAGTGCTGAGGTGGTCCCCCTGCAGCCCCTGGGCCCCGCCGCATTGCGGGGGCCTGTGTTACGCCCCTGCATCAACTCATCCCTAGCCACCGGTAGTGTCACTGCCTCCCTCTAAGTAGGACAAATTACCCCCACCATCAAAAACGCTACAGCTGACCCCAATTACTTAAATATTCTGCGCCCTATTTCTTCTCAAATACATTTTTATTGTTGCACTAGGCGCATCATCTGAGAATATATGAGGACACGGGCTGGCTTCAACATTCAGCCAGTATCCGTCAGTTCCGCAACTTTTCTTTTGCCCATGAGGATTACCCACCCATCAACCGCGACAGTGCAATTCAAACCAAAGCATGTTACAACGCAGATAAATGAGAAAAAACAACCCCTAAAAAACAGCTCCTGCATGCCCGCCCCCCACCCCCACCCCAGAGTTCGTCCACCCTTACCTGAGGAAATGACCACCATCGAACCAACACAGGGTACCACAGTGATACAGTTTAACAGGCCCAATCTCCTCCCCCACTATTATGTATGGATCAATCATCAGGTGTAGCAGCGCTCTCCTTTAGAGCTCCTGTGAGTTCACTCTAGTCCGTGGTATTGCCTCCACTTTGTCCATACTCTCCGGAACTTCTTTGGGCAACCCCTGGCCTTATATGTCACTCTCTCCGCCGCCATATAGAGGTCGTGCCCCCTCCTCCACTCCTCCAATTCTGGCGGCTCGGCCGCTCCCCAGCGCCGAGCAATGTCTCTCTTGGCCACCACTAGGGCCAGCACTAGAAATATGGTCAAAGGGCGGGCCAATTCGACTTCGGTGGTCAACCCCAACAGCGCTAGCTTTGGGTCACGTGGTAAAGTAGTTTCCAGGACCTCCTCTAATTCCCCAAATATGTCCTCCCAGTATGTCTGTATGATTCGACAGCCCCAAAGTGTGTGGTAGAAATTTCCCTCTGGCTGGTGGCACCTAAGGCATGTCGTATCCATGACCTTCCCCATTTTGTACAGTTGCATCCTGTCGTAGTATGCTCTATGCAGCACTTTCAGCTGTATGAGACGGAGTCTGGACTTAATCGCAACCTCACGAGGGTGCATGAGAACCAGCTCCCAGTCCAGGTCTTCCATCTCCCCTGTGTCTGCCTCCCATCTGTTACGCAAGTCTTGTAGGGTTCCTAATGTATTGTTGTTCAGCGTTCTGTACGTGAGGGACACCGCCCCCCTCCCAATGTGCTCCTGCAGCAACCTACCCTCCAACGGGGCGTATTCTGGGATGTCTGTCAGATCGATGTTCTGTGCCCTCCAGGCGTGTCTGAGCTGTGAGTATCTGTAGTACTGAGTGTTATGTAGGCCAAAGTCCTCCTGTAAAGCGTGGAATGTTTTCAGTTCTCCCCTGGCAATCACGTCCCCTATGGTCGAGATGCCGATGTTGTCCCACTGTCTAAAGCCTGTCAGTTTGTGGAGTTCACCCAGCCACCTACAGTGCCATAGTGGGGTCTGTCGGGTGGGTCGTTTGTTCCATCCCATGCGTTTGGTTGCCCTGTTCCACGCGGCCAGCGTGATCTTGGTAGCCGGCAGAAAGTATCTCCCCGCTGGACCACCGTATAGGTAGTACAGAACGTTCGTGTGAGACCATTTTGATCTTTCTAGCGCATAAGTAGGGTGATCCATTGCTGCATGCAACCAGTCATTTATCGGGGCGAGGTGTTCTGCCCAATAGTATGCCTCTAGGTTGGGAAGGGAGATCCCACCGCTGTACTGGTGGCGTTGCAGTGTGGCTAAGGCCACTCTCGGGTGTTTCCCCAACCATAAGAATGTACGCAAATCACCGTGAATTTTAGACAAGGTTGTGGGAGGGAGCGGGTAGTATTCATTTTGCAGTGCATAGAGGAACTTCGGCAGCAGAACCATCTTATACAGTGCTGCGCGCCCCAATAGGGTGAGCGGAAGCTGCCTCCACCGGTCCATTTCTAGCTTCGCACTTGCCACGATGTGTGTCACATTGTTGTTAAGGGAGAGTGTTTCGTCTAGCGTTATGAATATCCCCAGATACTGGAATCCCTCTGTGGTGTGAATGAGGAGTTCCGGTAGGCACTCCCTTCGCTCTCGGCCCTGTGGGTCATATAGAATCGATTTATGCCAATTAATAGTATGACCAGCTCTCGCCCCGAAGTCATCTAACTCTTCGAACAGGACCTGGATCGTGGCATCCGGTTCCGTCACAAACAGCAGGACGTCGTCCGCATATAATGAGATTTTTTCCTGGGTAGCTTCCGAGTCTCCCCAGGTGAACCCCCTAATCCCTTGATTCTGTCGGATCCGGATTGCTAGTATTTCTATCGTCAATGTGAACAGGAGGGGGGACAGTGGGCACCCCTGACGTGTTCCCCTGTTAATGCGGAATTCGCGCGACAGTCGTCCATTCACTTGCACTCGTGCCTTTGGGGCAGAGTATAGGAGTCTAATCCATTGTAAAAACTTAGGGCCAAAGCCGAACCTCCGCAACGTCTCAAACAAGAAGGGCCAGTGGACTGCATCGAAGGCCTTCTCGGCATCTAACGAGAGGAACCAGTGGGGCTCGCTCCTCTCTCGGACTTCCTGCAGCCAGTTATGGGTGCGGCGGAGGTTTAATTTGGTTGCCCGGTCTGGAAGGAACCCAGACTGAACTGCATGCACTAAATCAGAAATTACCCTCCGCCGGCGCCGAGCTAGTACCGTAGCCAGAATCTTTGTCTCCATACTAAGGAGAGAGATCGGGCGGTAGGAGGCACACTTGTCTCTGGGCTTACCCTCCTTGTGTATAGGGACAATTGTGGCCGTGGCTAGATCAGGTGGCAAGCTCGCCTTTTGGAGTGCCTCGACAAATAGCTTTTTAATATGGCGTTGCAGCAGGTCCGCCGTACGTTTGAAAAATTCCGCCGGGAAGCCATTGGGTCCCGGCGTCTTCCCCGGCTTCAGGGACGCTATTGCCTCTTCTATTTCTTCTAGTGTAATCTCTGCTTCCAGGTCCGTAGCGTCCTCCTGGGACAGTGTTGGGACCTCCATGTCACACAGATAGTGGCTGGCGTCCGTCTCGCCACCCAAGTCCCTAGCTCTATAAAAGTCCTCGTAATACGCTGCAAAGGCCTCTGCTATAGCCTCGTCCGTACAGGCTGATCTGTTCCCTGTCACTTCAATCCTGTCAACCCATCGTGCCGCCCTTTCTCTCTTGCTCAGCCACGCTAGGAGTTTACCCGATTTGTCACCCACGTCGTATAGGCGGTGGAGTGTCGCCAGAGCCTGTGTGCGCGCTTCCCCCGTGACAAGTTCTCTATAGTGCCTTTGTGTGTCTAGTAGTTTCCTAAGTATTTTTTTTTCCTTTCCCTGGTGATATTCTGTTTCGAGGGCTAAGATCGAGGCCTCCTCATTCGTAACCGCATGTTGTAACTCCCTCCTGGCTGCTCCCAACCTGCTATTTATACGATCCCTAAGGACTGGCTTCAATGCTTCCCAGAGCGTGATCCCTGATTCTACTGAGCCCTCATTCTCAGCCACATAGACCTTTATGTCTGCTCTAATTCCCTTCAATAGATCCGGTGTTTGCAGGTCCCAAGCCGCGAGGCGCCATTCCATGGTCTTTTCCCTCCTCCCTCGTCCCAAGTGTACATACAGGGGGGAGTGGTCCGAGATTCCCCGCGCTTTATAGTCCGCTAAGTCATTGACCGTGATTTCTTGCCTAGAAGTAAATATATAATCTAACCTGGAAAAGACCCTGTGAGCCCCGGAGTAAAAGGAGTAGGCCTCCTGTGTCGGGTGGAGCCATCTCCAGACATCAGTGAGGCCCAAAGTGTGCATCTGTCTAGCCAGCGCCGTACCATGTCATGCTGCATGTGAGGACCCCGATCTGTCTCTTGTGGTACACATTACATCGTTGAAGTCCCCCCCCCCACTATCTGAATCGTATCCGCCGTGTCTAGAAGGATAGCAGTGACTGCAGTGAGGGTGCGTGCCTGTAATTTTGGTGGGGCATAGACTGAGACGATTGTGTACCTGCGCCTCCTCCACGTTCCCTGTACTCCTGCATATGTCCCCTGAGGGTCCAACCATGTGCGAGTGACAGCAAACGGTGTGGCTTTTTTAACGAGGACTGCCGCCCCCCTGGAATCTGCCGTGTAACCTGCGTGCGCTAGCACCACGTGCCTGCCTCTTGCTATAAAAGCGCACTGAGTGCCTCTTAGGTGGGTCTCCGGGAGTAATATAATGTCCGGCGCTAGCCTCTTAAGATAAGCATTCACTAGACCCCTTTTGATCTTTGACCCAAGGCCATTCACATTCCAAGAGAGTATCGTGACGCCTGTGTCACCAGTGTGATTGTGATCTAGTGGGTCTGCCATTGTGTGTTCCCTCCGTATTTCCAGGAATGGCACTCGAAGTGGTGTAGCGTAAGGTGCGAACTTGTGTCCCCCTCCCTACCCGATTTCCCTGGTCCCCCAACTCCCAATTGCAGAAAAACCATGTCTCCCCTGCCTCCCCCACCCCACCTCCCTCCCCTTCCAGTCGCGGCCCTTCCAGGGACCTAACCATCCGCGGGAGAAGGCCTGTCGCCCTCCCACATTTCCCTCCCATCAAATACCAAACAACTGTAAGAACAAGAAAAACAACATATGAAGGCGTGTCAACTTGCGTGTTCCCAGTACCGGGCTGCTATCTCAATGTCCCCCGGAAGTCCATGTTCATGAGTGCGAGTCCTGAGTGTCCGCTGCAGGACCTAGACCCGAAGAGTCCTGTTCCAGCAGCTGTATCTCGGTGACCAGGGGGTGGACTGATTCTGCACGACTGTTCTCTCCATCTCCCCTGGATTCCCGCCCCTCCGAGTCCTCGTCCTCGTCTCCCTCCGAGCGGATACCGTTTCGTAGGCTGCTGAACCTGGAGTCCGCCACAGAGTTGTTATTCGGGGACGTCGATCTGCCCCCTCTCCTCCCGCCGGCACCTCGGGCCTGATAGGGCGTCGCTGGTTTACGTCCTTTGATCCTTCCGACCGTTCGTCTTTGTGGCTTTGGCTGTTCCCACCGCGCCCTTTCCCTCAGTGATCTGTCCATGGCGTCTCTTCCCGCTGCTTCCCTACTGTTCAAAATCGGGCGTTCCTCAAGCCATTGCCAGGCGTCCTCCGGACACGTGAAGAAAATGGTTTTGTCTTTAGAGATAACTTTAAGTTTTGCCGGGAAAAGAAGCATATGGTCCAATTTCAAGGCACGTAGTTTCATCTTCACTGAGTCGAAGGAGCGGCGTTGTTTTGACACTTCTTGGCTATAGTCCGGAAAGATCATAATCGTGGTATTTTCGAATCGGATCTCCCCCAGCTTCCTTGCTTCCCTAAGGATTAAGTCTCTGTCAGCATAATTTAGGAATCTAGCGATGACCGGTCTTGGTCTTGCGCCCTCCGGCGGTTTGGCCAGCAGCGCCCTGTGGGCCCTCTCAATAACGAAACATTCGGAGAACTTAGCTGCGGGGAAAGTAGTCTTGAGCCACGCGTGGAGGAAGGCGGCCACATCCCTCCCCTCAAGTCCCTCCCTAAAACCCACAAAGCGAAGGTTGTTGCGGCGGGATCTATTTTCGGCATCATCCACCTTCCATTGTAGGTGCCGATGGGAGGCCTGTAACTCTGCCATGTCCTTTTTTAACGCTGCAATCGATGTCTCATTGTCTGTGACTCTGTTCTCAGCCAGTGTAACTCTCTCCGTTAAATTGCGAAAGTCCTGGCGTAGCAGCGTTATCTCTGAGCCCACTTCTCCGATTTTTACCTCCAACGCCGCCCGCGATTCCTGGATATCACTTCTTGATGCCTGGATGGCTACCAGGAGCATTGCCGTGTCTGTGAGCGGTCCCGGCGTGTCCAGCCTCTGCTCCGAGGTGGGCCTGGATGTTGCAAAGTTGTCCATGGGGCCTTGCTTCGTTAGTTTGGGGATCAGATCACGTTTCCCCATGGCTGCCCTCGCCGCGTGACCGGCTATGATCTCGGCGCGATCTCTGCTGGCGCCTGCGACTTGTTGGAGATGAGCGCCAGGAACTCTAACGCTGTCCCCAGCTCGTGTAAGCCGTTGTTCCGGTTGCCGCCGTTAGTTCGGGAGTCGCTCCTAGGGGGGGGGGGAGGGTGAGTGTTGTGTGGCTGTTGGTGTGTGCACCCCACGTCCCCACTGAAGGTACCTCGTCCTGCCCCCTCCTAGCCACCCGGGAAGCTTCGATTCCTAAGTCAGATCCCAAGTGTCGCAGGCTGCCGCTCCCTCTGTGGCATCTGGAGTGTCCGAGGCGTACTCTCTTGCCCGTGAAGGACCACAGTGGGGTGTCCGCTGGGGGTCTCTCCTCTCTTCATACACTTAATAACGATTATCCCCCACTGCACCACCCCCTGTGCAGGGTTCAGCGTCCGGTCCGCGGGGAGGGAGCAGCACTCAGGGACCAGAGTGTGCCCCCAGGCCTGACTCTCCCGCCGACCCCTCGACTGTGAGGTGCGTTACTGGACCGCGTCTCCCCGGGTGCAGTATATGCTTGCAGTCATTGACCGCCGTTGCCTGCCGTCCGCTGCCGCCGTCTGCTGTCGGGCCCGCGACCTGGGGGCCACACGGTACTGCCGCACCACGCACCAGGCGGATCGGGTGCAGGGGGGGAGGAGGGGGTGTCGCCGTCAGCGCCGATGACACAGTCTCGCGCCCAGTGGGGAATCTCCGGCTCCAATTGCAAAACCCCTCTCCGGGTGGCCTCACCTCCAGGACGTCTCCCCCTGGGCTCACCTCCTCTTCAGCTCCCACTCCCGTTCACCTCGCGGGGGCGAGGGAGCTCCACCGCTCCTGACGTTCGTGGGCCTTGCCGCCGGGCAGGGGGGGGGGAAACAGCTCCGGACTTCTCCCGCTCCCGAGCCACGCCACCGCACAACGCCACAGTTTGCCGGCGAAGTTGCCCCACTCCTCCGCGGACGCTCACCAGCTCTTTCCGTGGGCGGCCGCCATCTTGGTAAAGGCGGCCGGGGCTTGACTCAGGATCTCTGGTGCTGGGCGGGCTCCACTCGTCTGCCCCCGGGACGTGTGTCGGGTCCCAGCCTTTCCGCTCCGCAGCCGGCTCTCTCCCTGCACCTGGTTAGGATTCCGCAGTCTGGTTCTCTCGTCCGCG
Source organism: Lissotriton helveticus (assembly GCF_964261635.1). Lineage (NCBI taxonomy): Eukaryota > Metazoa > Chordata > Amphibia > Caudata > Salamandridae > Lissotriton > Lissotriton helveticus. The sequence goes on along the minus strand of NC_136065.1, from coordinate 740,176,426 downwards.
GCCGCCTCCTATGCCGGCGCCGCCATCTTGTCTAGAACGAGCGCATCCGATCCGGTGCCGTCTTCAGCGGATTTGTGGGAGATCCACGTTGCATTCAGCGCCAGAAGGCAAGCCCCTGATAGAGAGCGCTTACAGACACCACCTGTTGCGAGATTCTTCATCCGGTGTGGGGTATAAACGACGGATTAATTGGCAGCCCGGTCGGAGCTCCGGCAGGACACGTCTCAGCCGGCATGCTGCTAGCCACGCCCCCTAGTGGTCATCTGCGCCCTATTTCTAACCTTCCTTTCCTATCCAAGGCCCTGGAAAAATACGCCCTGCTCCAGTTGGACAAACAGATCGACTCATTCAACCTCCTGGACGTATTACAATCAGGTTTTCAAAAGGGCTGCAGCACTGAAACAGCCATGCTCAACATCATTGATGACATCCACCACTCCCTAGGCAAGGGCAAATCCTCCCTTCTCATTCTTCTTGACCTCTCTGCTGCTTTTGATACTGTTAACCATGCCACCTTACACAACATTCTCAAAGACCGTTTTGGCCTCAATGGTGCTGTTAACAAATGGTTCACCTCCTTTTTCCAACATAGAAACCAACAAAGTAAAGTCAGCGACTGCCTTTCCAAACCTCTGCCGGTCACCTTGGGGGTCCCCCATGGCTCTCTCCCACTCTATTCAACCTCTTCATGGAACCCCTCACCTTCATTCTTAAGCAAGCGAAAATCAGTTACCACCTTTGTGCTGCTGACACCCAACTTTACTATAAGATCAAATCGCATGCCGATGTCTTGCACCTTAACAATGCCTTGACTAAGATTCAATTCTGGTTCCATCACAACCACCTCAAACGCAACCCTAAAAAAACTGAAATCATTATATTCTCTCCTAAAAACAACTCGCTCCCTATTCTACACTGCATCTTTGTCATCAAAGCTCTCAACTGCTCTCTTACCTTTTCTAACTCCGTCAAATCCCTCGGCATCAGCATCAACCAGAACCTCAGTCTTACTCCCCATATAGAAAATTCGGCCAAAGGTGCTATCTTCACACTCCACCATCTCAAAAAAAAAAAAAACCTTTATTCCTGCCGATGACTTTAAATCAGTGATACAATCATTGGTCCTATCTAGACTAGACTACGGTAATGCCACTCTCTCTGGAACTCCTAAAGTCCACCTAACCCCTATCAAACCCGTTCTTAAGCTCGCTGCCAGGCTTATTACTTACTGTACGTGGTTTAATCCCATCTCCCCCATCCTCCAATACCTTAAATGGCTTCATATTGAAGGCAGATCCACTTACAAGACTGCTTGCAGGCGTAACACACACACATGTCCTGGCACTCACAATCACACACTGAATTATTCTTACAGATAAAGATACACACACACTCTTATTGTTACACTGTCGCCCTTCCATAAACTCACATTTTCACACCCTTACACACATACTACCAACAGTGAAAACATATTTTGTTTACCTTGCTTCCTCTGCTGGAACTGCTTATGTGTGTGTCGGGGGTCTTCACTCCTCCGTGGCAGCAGGTAATAGATGTGGTGGTTCAAATAAGGACTAGCAGGCCAGGATTACCATGCTGCCAGTGGACAGACAGGGCAGAAGGAGCAGAATTAATAAAAATAAGATCTGCCTAAAGCTCTCTCCCAGTTTCTGGCAAGGCAGGATCTCCAGCCCTATAAGTAGCTTGTACGCAAACAAATGATTGACGGAATGCCGAATAAATCATACATTCTCCCCCAGTCAACAGATCTGTGTTAAATCCATTGTTCTTTTGCTCTCCATGCAACCCTGGTATAGACCCAGCCATATGCAAATCAGTCTTAACCCTCTGCCTCATGAGAACAGTCCAGACTGAACTGCCAAGTCCTCCCTGGACCGTAAACAAGCATCCTGAGGCCGGTTTCTCGGTATTACCCTTCATCAGCCAGTCTCGCTTCAATCCAGTGGCACAGTGGGCAACGGACCCATGTCTGGGCATGCCCATCCCACTTAGTGAAAAGTGCTACGCTAACAAATGATGGACAGAATGCTGAATAAATCATACATTCTCCCCCAATCAAGAGATCAGGGTTAAATCCATTGTTCTTTTGCTCACCATGCCCCCTCAGTTTAGACCCAGCCATATGCGAATCAGTCTTAACCCTGCGCCTCATGGGAACAGTCCAGACCGAGCTGCCAAGCCAAGTACTCCCTGGACCGGAAACAAGCATCCCGGGACTGGTTTCTGGGTATTACCCTTCATCAGCCAGGCTAGCTTGAATCCAGTGGCACAGTGAGCAAGAGACCCACATCTTGGCATACCCCTCCCACTTAGGGAGAAAAGTGCTACGCAAACAAATTATGGATGGAATGCTAAATAAATCATACATTCTCTCCCAGTCAAGAAATCAGGGTTAAATCCATTGTTCTTTTGCTCCCATGACACCCTAGTTTACATCCAGTCATATGCAAATCAGCCTTGCCCCTGTTCCTCATGGGAACAATTCAGACCGAACAGCCAAGCCAAGTCCTCCCTGGACCTGAAACAAGCATCCTGGGACCGGTTTCTGGGTATTTTACCCTTTATCAGCCAGGCTAGCTTGAATCCAGTGGCACAGTGAGCAAGGGATCCACGTCTGGGCATACCCATCCCACTTAGGATGAAAAGTGCTACGCAAACAAATGATGGACAGAATGCGGAATACTTCATACATTCTGCCCCAGTCAAGAGATATGAGTTAAATCCATTGTTTTTGCTTACCATGCCACCGGAGTTTGGGCAGGACTGTTCCAATTGGGCTGAGTCCAAACTGGAATGGCATGGTGAGCAAAAAAACTATGGATTTAGGCCCAGATCTCTGTACTGGGGTGAATGTATTTCATTCTTCTGCATTCTGTCCATCAATTGTTCTTTTTGCATTTGTCACCTCGAGTGGGACAGGTATACCCAGACGTGGGTCCTGTGCTCTCCATGCCACTGGAGTCAAGCTATCCTGGCTGATGAGGGCTGAAAGCCCGAAACCGCTCCTAGGATGCTTGTTTCCAGTCCGGGGAGGACCTGGCCTGGCAGTTCGGGCTGGACTGTTTCCATTGAGCGCAGGGTCAAGACTGATTTGCATATGGCTAGGTCCAAACTGGAATGGCATGGTGAGCAAAAAAACGATGGATTTAGGGCCAGATCTCTGTACTGGGGTGAATATATGCCATTGTTCTGCATTCTATCCATCAATTGTTCTTTTTGCATTTGTCACCCCGAGTGGTCCGGGTATGCCCAGACGTGGGTCCTGGCTCTCCATGCCACTGGAGTCAAGGTATCCTCGCTGATGAGGGCTGAAAGCCCGAAACCGGTCCTAGGATGCTTGTTTCCAGTCCATGGAGGACCTGGCCTGGCAGTTTGGTCTGGACTGTTCTCATTGGGTGCAGGGTTAAGACTGATTTGCATATGGCTGGGTCCAAACTGGAATGGCATGGTGAGCAAAGAAACAATGGATTTAGGCCCAGATCTGTGTACTGGGGTGAATGTATGTCATTGTTTGCATTCTGTCCATCAATTGTTCTTTTTTCTATAAGTAGCTCAGGCAGATCTTGGTATCCCACCACTGCGTCTGTATGTGGATTGTAATTGGACACAGAGATGCAGTAATTAGCACTCTTGAGAGCCTCATTTTAGCAAATGTGTTATGTTACCTGAGTAATGCTCTGTAGACCTGTTAAATACTATGGGCTAGATTTATAATTATTTCATGTAGCGCAGCAAGTTAACTTTTGGGCTGGGCTGGGCCGGCGCTGAGCAAAAGGGAGAGGGCAGGAAAGCTTTATATTTACCAACATTTATAGCATTCCTGTCTCTGGCGCACAATCTGCTGCCTAGCGAAGATGGAGGCACCCATGTGCCTTGGTGCAAGGGCGCCTGCGTTGCAGGCAGGTTTGTTTTTGTGTAGGAAGGGACACCTTCCTGCGCAAAAAAAATCCTCAGAGGATTTGTCCTCTTTCTAAGTGTGCTGCTAGTATTGTATAGTATAGTATTGGGCCCAGTCTCTGCAATTTATTTTTATGGAGGAGGTCTTTTATGGTCGGCCTCGTACATCCTCTTCCTTGAGGCAATGGGCATGTTTAACACCTCCTTTGTTAATCTTTTTTTCCGCCATAGGGCTTGTACAGACTGCTTTGGAGCTCTGTAAAGTCTCGAAGCCCATGCGGCCTACGAACGCCTAGTGGCTACAACATATCGAGAATCGACAATGAAAACATACACACAGCTCCTGGGACCGTTTGAACCTTGTAGGAGTCAATCGGAAGGACAGACTGCGCCAACATCAACATTATCACCCTCCACGATCCAGTTGAATGTTCGTCTCCAGTTAATAGAGGCTAAAAAGTACAGTCTTTTTAGAAAGTGCCCCCAGTGCGGACGTAATACGCCTACTCCGACACCCATGACGACTGCAACTTGTGTTTTACGCTGTAGCACAAAGAACAGGACTGAGCAGCATGCAACTTATTTAAAAATAAAAAGACTCTGAGAAGCACACAGGTTCATAGACTTGCTCCTAACATGGAGATGGCAGAGTTCTCGCCAGAAGAAGCCCACCAGTTTCTTACCTGCAAGGGTGAGGTAGATGCCAATGTCACATCTGGAGAGGGGTACGTCGTCACCATCCGTCACTGCGTCACCTCTGATCAGTCCAATGGGGGAGAGGAGTCAGATATGCTGGTGGAGGACACTACGCAACAGGCTCTGCTGCCAGGGTCGAGGCCCAAAATGAAGACAATTCCAAGGGTTGTGAGTACAATTGACCAGCCCCATAAAAAAAAATCCTACATAAACCTCCCCCTCAACGACAGGGTGCACCACAGCCCTCGGGCTCTGGCCGACACAGAGAGCAAGCCTTGGGCCAAGACAGGACGAGAATGTTCTCAATCCTGATTGGACAACGAGAGAGATGGAACTGCAGGACACCCACTCTGATTCGGATGAATCCGACAAGTCATCGGGGTTGACGGCATACATTCCCTTGCGGCTGAAATCCTAGCCCTGGAAAAAACTATGGACACATGCCAGCAACCGCGGTGGATGGAGCCGGATGACCCAGACCAAACCAAACTGTAACTTAACCTGGCTTCAGAAATTCCAATTACAGGAGATCTAACAAGACAGCTGATGCCTCAGACCCCCGCCCCCACCCTCCCTTGTTTGGAGGGATCAAGTTTGTATTGTGACCCTTAGCGGCCTTATTTTGATTATTTCTTAGCGTTGATGCTTTAGTGAAACAGAATTTGCATTGAGTACTAATTTGGGGAATGGGCTACAGACCTCTCCTTCTCCTCTTGCACACAGCTATTTTGTTCTGATGAAGTGGTTCAGTGATGTGGGATGGTTGAGGGGAGTTGAGGGGGAGGGAGGGAGGTTTCTCTTTGTGTATTTTTATTGTTATTTACGCAGACACTCAGAGGGCAGTTACACTACACGCCACTCAAAGGCTTCTTGAGTCTTTCACACAAACACAAAATTATTGATACCCACACAACATGGCTGAGCCACCAGATATGACCTGCACCTTCACAGTAATGATGTGGAAAGTCAGTGGCTTAGGTCACAATAACTGTGACAGGGCAGGATTCCCTCGCAATCCACATCTAAAAGCAACACTGCAGCTAAACAACGTCGTACTTGAACACGGGCTCACAGACTCACAGACATCTGGCGTAGCAGAAAGTGCCAGGGAGGGCACTTGCATCCCTTCCTATCACAACACCTGGTCTAGATTAGACTATTGGCTTGTAACTTGTGACGTCGCGGCTTGGACAGTGGATGTGCCACAGCTGTCGTGCACGCTTTCTGACCACGACCCAGTTGCGCTGAAGTGGAGAGTTCCACATACATCCCCTCGCGCATTCAGCTGGCGACTCCCCCCGCATGCCCTTTTGTACGCAGCATTTAAGGTAGAAATCAGGGTTGCCATCTCACAGTATTTTACTACCAATGAGGGATCAGTGGATTCTCCTTCTGTTCTATGGGAGGCCTTCAAGGTGATGGTCAGGGGGGGCCTATATTTCCAAGCAATCAGGAGTGCTTAGATCAATTCGCTCTACTCTCACAAAACTAGAACAGGGCATCAAAACTCTAGAACTTCTTTTTTTCCACTCCAGAGACCCCAAGCAACTGGCTTCTATACAGAGCAAAATCTAAAAATTGAAATGGAGGTGGAGGTGGAAAGGGAGTCCAGGTTCCTGGGTAAAATCGCAAAGGCAAGAGGCTACGGGGAGGGTAACAGGCCAGGCAAGACCCTAGCAAATGCACTTAAGCAACACACATCCCCCAATTGTACAGCTGAACTGCTAGACGAGGATTCCTCCTCATTAGAGGACAAATGGCCACCCACGAATACCTGACCAACTTTTATTCCTCATTATACACCGCCACGCAGAGAGCACCCCATCCGGACATGGGTGAATACCTGGACTCAATCGCGGTGCTCTGGCTCAGTGCAAGCCATAGGGAATATTTAGATGAACTCTTTACGGTCGAGGATATTACACAGGTCATCAGAGGCTTGCCAGGCGGAAAGGCCCGGGGCTGGATGGGCTGACCATACTTTTTTCATAAAACATATGCGGAGGATCTTGCACCCGTCTCCTTGATGTATACCAAGAGTCGCTGGAAATTGGTATATTACCGCCGACTATGCGGGAGGCAGTTATTATTTCCCTGTTAAAACCGGACAAGGCTATAAATATTATCGCTATAAAGACTTATCGCCGTACGTGTATGGAGGGACGCCGTAAACCAGGTGTCTGCCACGACCCATGACGTGAAGGTACTGTATGGTGAGGTGTTGGCCCGGCTTCCCATTCATGTCCCCCCATCTAGAGGTTAGTGTCGCGATCAGCGAATGGTGCGTCAGGAATTGCCCCGGTGGCAGTCCCACCTCCTCGACCAGGGATTCATATGGTATGAGTGTGCCGTCTCTATACAGTTCTCCTAGAGTCTGTATATCGGCTTCGTGCCATTCCGTACGTTCAAGAGGCGTGAGCACCCTAGGCCCGCTAGGAGAGCCGCCCAGTGGTATGGCATTGCATAGTGGACTAGCGTTCTAGTGAGATACAGGCTTCGACTGTAGCATTTATACGCCACCGCCCGGAGGAGCGGTGTCGGCGTTGTGGTTTAAGTAGCTGGTGAAAAAGTTTTGTGATATGATCCAGAGGGAGGGGGGGGGGTATTGTGGTTGCAGTGTCTTTGCGGCCTCTGCAAGCCAGCAGGCTATCCACTGTAGGTGGCGGCTAAATAGTAGTGCTCAAAACAAGGTGCGGCAAGACTTCCCAATCACTGGGTAGATAAAATTTTGCTAACGCCATCCTGTGTCGCGCGTCTCCCCAGAGGAAGTCCCTAAGTACTTTAGTGAGTGGGTTAAAGAAGGACAATGGAACATATAGTGGCAGGTTGGCAAAGTAGTACAGGAGTCGGGAAAGGATCACCATCTTAGATAATGCTACCCTGCCTGTGACCGTTAGAGGGGGCGTTTTCCAGAAATGCATCTGTGACTTGATGGCTGCCAAGGCCTTTCCCAGATTACCATTAAATAAGTCTGCCGGTTGGCGATATATCTGTATTCCTAGGTAGCGGGAGGTGTCAGCCCTCCACTGCACCCTTGTGCCATCTAGGATATACCCCGGGCCCTGAGTTTCCCCACCGAACGCATAAAGACAGGATTTGGCAGCATTAACTTGGAGTCCCGAGAGGGCGGCAAAGTCACTCAGTGTGTGTGTCAGTTTAGCTGGTATGTTATCTACGTCTCTCACAAAGACCAGCAGGTCGTCTGCGTATAAAGAGACCTGGCTTACTGCATCTCCTAGGGGTATTCCCAGGGGTTCCCTTGCGAGCGCAAGCAAAAGGAGCGACGGTGGGCACCCCTGTCTGGTGCTTCTGCGTATTGGTATGGCGTTAGAGATGTACGCCCCCAGTCGCACTCGGACTGTGGGATTTTTGTATAGTAAATCAACCATCTGGAGGAATCCCAGGGCCAGCTAGTATCGCAACAGTACTGCCGCCAGATAGCTTCACTCCAGACAATCAAAGGCCTTTTCAAGGTCTAGTACAAGGCATCCAGCTCTAGGCCGCGCTTGCACACTATCCAACGCCACCCTAAAAAACCTCCGCAGGTTCAGTGATGTGCTGCGTTCGGGTACAAATCCATTTTGGTCAGCGTGAACTAACTCGGAGACCACCGTGCCAGTCGCTCCACCAGCACTTTAGCAGGTATCTTATAGTGCACGTTAAGTAGCGCCAGGGGTCTGTACGATACCAGGCTTACGGGGTCCCTGTTGTGGTAATCTGCATCGGACACCCGCTGGGAGGAGAGACTGGGGTACGTGGAAGACATATAATATCGATTTACTCCAGTTAATTGAATATCCGGAGTGCCTGCCAAAGATAGCGAATATGTCTAGTACAGCTATAATGGATGACTTAGGGGAAGCCAGAAACAGGAGGACATCATCAGCGTACAAAAAGATACGATCTTCCCACGTGTCAGCCCATCTGAGTCCACGTATCACTGGATCATTCAGAATTCAGGACTCCAGGGGTTGTAGAGCCAGTGCAAATAAAAGTGGGGAGAGAGGGCAGCCCTGACGAGTCCCCCTACCCAGGGTGAAGACTGCCGACCTTTAGTTGTTGACGACCACTTGAGCTAGAGGCTTCGAGTGTAGGAGCTGCAACCACTGTATAAACCGCGGGCCAAACCCCATTTTTCCGAGGACGGCAAAAAGATACGGCCACTCAATTGTGTCGAACCCCTTCCTGGCATCTAGTGACACAAATACCGCCTCTTCCTGTATGGTGGCCACCCTCCCCAGTATTCCTTGTACCATACGAAGCCCCACAAGATCATTGATCGTTTTGAGACTCTTGTTAAATAAGATCTGGCCAAACTGCTGATTCTCTCTACCACACACCAGAATTTGTCTAAAAGTGAGAAAGCAGCTTTGATATCACTGAGGATAAATCAGGCTTTACATTTTACAACAGCAGGCAAGGGTGGTGCACTAATGGTAATGGATCGCAGGTTCTATGAGGACAAGATTGAGGCTATTTTGCAGGTTGATTCGACCTATTTACCTTTGTCTGAAGACTCGTCTGCATCATTTCAATCCTTGCTCACAAACTATTCTTATTCATGCCATTGGGATGAATTACCGAAAAACCCACTGAATTCTTGTTGAATCGCTATTCATGCAGGCCGGGACTATACATGTTACCTGTGGCAGAGGGCGGAGGGCTTCGCGCTGAGTGCAGGAATTACAATTTGGCTATTTTAACTTTACTCTGCTGATTGCTAGCAGCTTACCTGGCAATACCTTCACCGTCCCGCTGATTTAGAGCGGCGAACGGCATTTTGTTTTTAACTTGACCCCACCCCGCCTTCCCGACTCCTCCCCCACCGCGTCACTGCCTATTTAGGCTCTGCCTCCTCACCTCGCGCGCTGTCCAAGCCCTGTGGCAGAGGGCGGAGGGCTTCGCGCTGAGCGCAGGAATTACAATTTGGCTATTTTAACTTTACTCTGCTGACTGCTAGCAGCTTACCTGGCAATACCTTCACCGTCCCGCTGATTTAGAGCGGCGAACGGCATTTTGTTTTTAACTTGACCCCACCCCGCCTTCCGACTCCTCCCCCACCGCGTCACTGCCTATTTAGGCTCTGCCTCCTCACCTCGCGCGCTGTCCAAGCCCTGTGGCAGAGGGCGGAGGGCTTCGCGCTGAGCGCAGGAATTACAATTTGGCTATTTTAACTTTACTCTGCTGACTGCTAGCAGCTTACCTGGCAATACCTTCACCGTCCCGCTGATTTAGAGCGGCGAACGGCATTTTGCTTTTAACTTGACCCCACCCCGCCTTCCCGACTCCTCCCCCACCGCGTCACTGCCTATTTAGGCTCTGCCTCCTCACCTCGCGCGCTGTCCAAGCCCTGTGGCAGAGGGCGGAGGGCTTCGCGCTGAGCGCAGGAATTACAATTTGGCTATTTTAACTTTACTCTGCTGACTGCTAGCAGCTTACCTGGCAATACCTTCACCGTCCCGCTGATTTAGAGCGGCGAACGGCATTTTGTTTTTAACTTCACCCCACCCCGCCTTCCCGACTCCTCCCCCACCGCGTCACTGCCTATTTAGACGTTCCTCATGCGTCAGCGCAGCGGGCGCGACGTAGGCGCGCCAGAGTTGCGCCAGAGTTAAGCCCGTCTGCGCCCGTCCGCGGCAGACCGGGGCAAGGGGCCACTACCCCTGGCTCTCGCATCCAATATTCTTCCGCGGCCTTGATCCAACTGCAGGGCCATTGGCCCCTCGATCCTCGTTCCATCCATCGGATCGCACTGCTGGGCTGCTACTCCACCTGTCAGGCCTGCCCATCTGGTTGCCCTCTCCTTTACGTGTCACCGCCCCCCCCTGCTTCACTTACCAGCTGTGATTCAAATTCTCCCCCTCTATCTATCATTTTACTTAACACCAGATCGGCCGTTAAACATCACCATGAACTTTTCACTCTTTTAGACACTGACAAACCCGATCTTTTATTGCTGACAGAAACGTGGTTCACTGAAGCCTCCCTCCCTTCCCTCCTGGCCACCCTTCCCTCGACTTATTATGCCATCCGCTCAGATCGCCTTGGCGGGAAAGCGGGTGGAGGCGTTGCTCTTATTGCCCGCTCTGAGCTCCAGTTTCAAGTCCTCCCTTCTCCCCCCCTGGGCGGAATCGACTATTTGGTGGTCCGCTCTTCCTCCCTTTCCCCCCATCTAGCCATAGCACTCGTTTATCGCCCTCCTCAACCTACCCCCTCCTTTCTCCCGGCCTTTCAAGACCTACTTGGCACCCTGGCTGTCAACTATGCCTCGGCGACTTTAATTATTGGCCTTCGGACCCGAAGGAGTGTGTGTCATCTAAGGAATTCTCAGAAACCCTTCTTTCTCTTAATTTTGTTTCTTCTGTTCACACCCCTACTCATATTCACGGGCACATCCTTGACCAGGTCTGGTCCCTTAATTGTACCCTCTCCACGCTGGCTGTTGTCCCTTGCACTTGGTCCGATCACTTTATAATTTCGTTTTCCCTCAGTCTCTCATTGGCCAAGACCCCCGCTCACATCAAGAACTCATGGGCTCGCAACTGGGGCAAGGTCAACTTGTCTGATCTCTCGCTGGCACTCCGGGCCTCCCTTCCCCCTCTATCGGGACTTGATTCCGCAGCCCAATCCAAAGCCATCGATTCATGGCTCACGGAAGGAAGCGATCGTCTAGCTCCTCTCCGGCGTACCTCGATTAGGCGCCCTAAAGACGCCAATCGGTGGTTCAACACCGAGCTGAAGGAATTGAAGCTTACGGTTTGAAGAGCTGAACGCAAGTGGAGACTGGATTACTCCCCGAATACCAGGACCCGCTACGTCCTCCTTCTGGGGACTTATAAGCAAAAAATTACTGAGGCCAAGAAAGCTTATTTCTCGGCGAAAATCTTAGCTGCCGAGAATCAGCCGAAGGAGATCTTTGCCATCACCCATGAGTTGGCGTTCTCTGACCGGACCACACTCAAGCCCCCTCCCTCCCAGAAACTTTGTGATTCACTGAATTTTTATTTTGTCGACAAAATCAGGACAATTAAATCTAACATTCCCCCCGCTTCCCCTTCTTTTGTTGACTCTCTCCCTCACTCAGTTCCAGCTTCTTTTAATTCCTTTCCTCCCCTTTCTGAAGAACTTTTTGTGTCCCGCCTCCCCAAAATTAAGTCCGGTTCCCCATCTGACATATGCCCGGCTCACATCTTACGGCAGATTTATACGGTCTGCTCGTTGCCCCCTCTGGGCTTCCTTAACGATTCATTGGCCCGAGGGGTTGTTACTCCATCGTTAAAAGCCGCTTCCATCGTCCCTATCCTGAAGAAGCCGGGAGCCGACCCCTCTGTGATGGCTAACTATCGCCCCATCTCCCTTCTCCCTTTTCTGGCGAAGGTGCTGGAGCGGCATGTTACATCTGCACTCAGCTCCTTTGCCGAGGAGAATGGGAGGTTGGCCCCATGTCAGGCGGGATTTCGCCCAAGGCATTCGACAGAGTCAGTGATGGTGTCAGTATCAGACACCCTCAGAGAGGGTTTGGACTCCGGTAGACCTCAGGCGCTGGTCCTTCTTGACTTGTCCGCCGCTTTTGACACGGTGGACCATTCCATCTTGCTTTCCCGTGTCAAGGCGGCGGGCATAGGAGGATCAGCCCTTATCTGGCTTTCGTCCTTTTTGAAGGACCGGACCCAGGCGGTCCATCTTGGGGAGTTTTCAGCTACCCCCTGCCAGGTCCAGTGCGGTGTTCCCCAGGGCTCTTCTCTCTCTCCTTTACTCTTTAATCTGTATATCGCTCCGCTCATCTTTGCCCTACAGCAACTGGAGGTCTCGGTATATAACTATGCCGATGACCTCCAGCTCATTTTCAATCTCTCTTCCTCTCCTGACTCCATCTCCAACTTCCAATCTACTCTATCTTTCATCAGGGACTGGATGAACTTCAACCACCTGAAACTCAATCCCGATAAAACGGAGCTTGTGGTGACGGGTGGTTGCTCCAGTCCCTGGAATTCTCTTTTTTGGCCCCCCTCTTTTGGTTCTCCTCCTACTCCTGTTTCCTCTGTTAAGACTCTTGGTATTAAGTTAAACAATCAACTTACTATGCACTCCCAGATTGGCTCTGTGGTTTCTTCTTGCTTTCTTACTCTCCGCACTATCCGTTCTATTTCCCGTTTCTTTTCTTTCCCTGCACTCAAGCTAATTATGTCCGCACTGGTCCTGTCCCGCCTGGACTACGGGAACATTCTGTATAATGGTATCCCTCAGTACAGCCTCCGTAAATTGCAATTAGTGCAAAACCAGGCTGCCCGTCTTGCCTTTGGTCTGCCTAAATTCCACCATACCTCCCCCCTACTGAAAACCCTTCACTGGCTCCCGGTGCGGGAACGCGCCCTGTTTAAATTAGGCTGTATGGTGTTCCAGGCTAGGTCTGGCCTGGCCCCCTTATTTATATCTTCAGCCATCGAGGCTTATGTCCCTGGCAGAGACCTCCGCTCTTCGGCACAACTCCTCTTGACTGTGCCCCGTTATCGGAAGAAAAGACAGGGGGGCTCAAAATTCTCCTTTCTCGCCCCCATGTTCTGGAACTCTCTCCCTTTTGATCTTAGTCTCTCACTGACTATTCCGTCTTCCGCAAAGCTTTGAAGACCTTTTTATTTCCTTAGGCCCTTATTTAGCATATTGCCTATTCCCCAGTTGCTGTTTTTTGTTGCTGTTTCCTGTTTTTTTGTAGCTGTCCTCGCTCAGTCAGTTGCCTTCTACTTTAGCGCCAAGAAACCGCCCAGGTGTATGTTGCGCTCAATAAATATTTTAAACTTAAACTTAGAGACAGAAAGATCTGTTTGATCCTCCTCTCAGACCTATTGTTTCTAGTTGCGGATCCATTCATGAAACTCTGGGACACTATCTTGATTCTTTTTTGCAACCTATTGTACAAGAGGTTCCCTCATATTTGCAGGACACTACTCACCTATTACAACTTTTGCAAGCAGTCCAAATTCCAGAGACTGGAGAGGTTTGGCATTGAACAGTGGATGTGGTCTCGTTGTATACCTCTATCCCTCATTTAGAGATAATAGAGTCTATCGAGTGGGCACTACTCAGGCATGAGGTACCACAAGCCAACGAGGCTTTTCTTTTAGAACTCTTGCATTTTTGCCTATTTCAGTTATTTTAAATGGAAAGATCATTTTTAGGTCGAGGCTAGAGCAGCGCATATTGCTGCTCTGCGAGACTTTTAGTACAGGGCTTCAGAAAGATGACCACATACTCCACACGCTCGTGCATGTGTTTTTGTTTTTCTCACAGGCTATTGGGCTTTGCATGCGTCTTTCTAAAAAGACAGCATGCAATTGGGCAAAGTGCATGTCCCACCTCTGCTCCACCCATGGCCTATTGCTTGCGGTTACCCACACGGGCCACATCTGTTTTTAATTATCATGCACAGATACATGTGCGATAATGCAAAACAGATGTCTCGCTGTGGCGCGCGCGCAGCACTCGCGTGCTTGTTCCCCAAGCAGTGTAAAAAAAGTCTTGCGTGTGAACAGCAGAAGACTGTTCCATACAGAAAATGTCAAACTGGGATATGTTTTTTGCCAAAATCAGTCTCCTAATAGTATCTCATATGACATATTTATAGGAAAGTGCGAGATTCGGTAAAGCAAGCCAAGTGAGATAACGCAAACCAAATTTCTCGAACAAAAGCTCAATTTATAAAAACTTTCATGCAATTTCCAAAGAAAAAATCGTCAATTTCACCCACTCATCGTATCAATCTTAGTTCCATATCCAGAGACAGTTAATTTAATAGCAGGGCTGCGCCCACATATTTCCAATGTGTAACAAGTACTCCATCCGACACCGAACTCTCAGCACCACCTCTGAATGTTAGAGATTTCATAAGATATATCCATTTCTCATGCACCAAACTTCTGCCTCCCCTTCAGAGAACTCCCAACTGTTACACTCCCCCTACCCTTCCGCTCACAGTGTGCCTCATCACACCTTTAATCCCAAGTGTGCACGAGTATGGACAAATGTTCAGCTTGTCCAGGGCCTTGTTCATATAAGAGAGTTGATGGGTAGGCAGTCACTGTCTGGCCTCTTATGTGGCTTTGCTGAGCAAATTGTGACGTGGAAACAAAAGGCTCTGGAATAGTGGCCTGTCAGCTATTGAGGTCCAAATGCTTTCAGGCAATTATTGGCAATTGGTCATTGGTAATTTAAGTGACATCAAATTGTTCTGTTATTGATCACGGTGTTGGAGCGTTTAGTATTTCAGTGCAGTGCTTCATGCTGGGAACACACAAATGTGTGAAATAAAAGCGAGGTATATCGAGGGAGAATGAGATTGGCCCTGAAATACCTGGGAATAAAGCACTTAGCCGCAGCAACAGGCACTGCTCGGTGTTTTCACCCCACCCCGCACATAGATCCCACCGCCGGCTTGAGTATTTTTTATTTGGAGGGTTCAGTGAATTTATGTGCTTGAAATCTACTACCTTCATATCACTGAAGTCAGATCTAGTCCATTCCTTACCAATCCTCACCTCCTGGTTCGTTTCTACTGTCAGTGAAGTCATAAGATTTGTGGGGAGAGAGAGTGGGAGGAGCTGCGCTGCTCATCTTGCTTCACTTAGATCCTCAATATGCCATGCAGCAGTTATCTAAGGGAAATGGATTTTCCTAATGAATCTGCTACAATCATCTTTGAATGCATTTTCGTGTGCTTTAAGAAAATGCATTCTAAGGTGGCGGTGCCATTTTTTAAAACTTTATTATTCGTTTACCATTCTGAGATGACAAACACACGTCGGAGGGGCCAGAGAGGCAGGGCTTATGCCATCGGGATATTAATGGCGGCCGTCATCCGTAGAAATAAGGCATCACTTGAGAGGCTTGGCGCCCTCTGTGCCCATCACCAGGGAGCCCCCATGTGACCAGCGAGAAGCCTAGAAGTGCCTGCAGGATCCCACCAATTTCACCTCTACCCCATCCCCATACACACTCCCTTCCCCCTCTGCCCCCGTCCTCTCAGCTCCCTGCCGCGCACCTTCATTTTCTGACCCTCTCTCCCCACTTCCTCTCTCCTTGGCCTTCTATTCCCCTCCCCCGTTCTCCCCCTCCTCCGTACCAATGCATTTCCCTGCCTCTCTCCCCATCTTCCCCTGCCCTCCCCTTCTCGTTCCACACACCACCATCTCATGCCTGCTCGCGCCTAGCAACACGCAGAGAGTTCTTTGTAATATTTGTAAACTCTCAGCTTCTATGCTGCATGGCTAACCACTTATATGGTCCCAAAGGCGAGACCTATTGGCTATGCCAGTGCTTCTTTACCTTCAAGCTAACGGAGCCTCTATGGGTTTTTCTGGGGCCACTAGCTACGCCAACATTTTTATGATGAGATTTGAGATGGAACACATTCTTTTTAATGAAGGTTGGATGGGCAACGTGATACTATACCGTCGTTTCATAGATGACATTTTAATTATCTGGCATGGTTCACGGATTGATTTAGAAATCAAATCCTGGAACTGAACAACAAGAATTCCTGAATCCAATTCACTTTCGACATCAACTCACACTCCATTGCATATCTGGATGTTAATATGCACCCACACACTACAGGAGTACAAACAAAAATGTCTTGCTCTGGGTTATCCCAGAGAAGTAGTAGATAAAGCAGAAGCACGTGCTTTATCCCTTGACAGAAATGATATTTTGAAGAAGCAAAAGTGGCAGAAGGCGCTTAGAGAGATGTTCGTGTCGACTTTTTCAGCACATTCCCACATGCCTAAGAAAATGTTGTTACGCCGATTGGATCTACTGCAGTCTGAACCAGATTTTAAAGGGATTTTTTTTAATTCTTCACTATTTGCTTACAAAAGATCTCGCAACTTGAAAGAGATTCTCATTCGGCCTGCTGAAGCTCTCAAGGCTGTACATACAGGCGTGGTTAAATGCCTAAACGGTTCTCACTGCAACAATGTATTAGTTGGCAAGAGTATTTCTCACCCCTGGTCTGGCAAACATATTAATCTCAATTTTACGGCTGACTGCAACAGTCAACATGGTATATATGTTATCAGGTGCCCCTGTGGTCTTATGTTGGTAAAACTGATAGATCACTGCGCACACGCATTACTGAACATAAGAGTAGAATTAGAACTAAGACCCTCAGCTCACCACTACCACATCATTGGTTTACACATCACCACACTATTTTGTAGTTAAGGTTCACTATTTTAGAGGAGGTCAAGACTCAACCAGACAGAGACATGTCCAAGTACTTATTTCAACGCAAGACACACTGGATATGGTTTTTGAATACTCTCACACCGAATGTTGGAATGACAAACTTGAATTGTCCTGTTTCTTGTTAAAGCTAATTGTCATTTGAACGTGAGGACCTTTTGTTACATTTCTGTTTTGCTTGAAACATAACATGACATTTCAAAGGCACATTATTGCTTTTTCTTTACAACATCTTGCTTTATGTCTATTTACTTAATGATCTCATGATTGTTTTGTTATACGCATCTGTACCTTTTTGATGTCCTTTTCTTTTTTTATGAAGCCAGTTGTTTATGTTAATATGTTAAATCATTGCATTTACTCTTGGGCTCTTTCAGCAACCACTTTTTATTAATGTCTGTTCACCTAACAACTTTGTGCATACAAACCTACAGCAGTTCGCATTTTAATATGCATTTGTCAGGTCTCTTCACTTTCACAATTTGACTGTTCAATTATTCAGTATTGTTTTGTATTATCCCTCCAAATATGTGATGTTTGTTTTCACATTCATTTCTCATTCAGTTGTTCCCATTTGCAATTACTGTGAAGCACATGTCTTTAAGTTCATGTGTTAATAATGTTTTTATGCGTTGTGTATTTTTAATTTTGTGTCCCCACGCCAGCTTGGACTTGCCTACTTGGTGGCGATTTCACTGACAGAATTGTTTGTGCAGCATCTTTGTTGTGTTCTGTGGCTTGTATTATGTTATCTCACTTACATACAGTTCCTTTTCTTTTTCTTTTCTCTTTGTTCTTTACTTTTACCAGCATGCAGTCTTTAGGTCTCGCTGAGTCAGTGCGCTTGCGCTGCTCGGAGAGACATTTAGAAGCGGCTTTAGGAAGTGCTCTCAAAGCAGCGACTGGCTCGCTAGAACGCGCACAAGCACACGTGCTTATGCGTGCATCCCTTGCATGTTTTAGCGTCATCGCGATCACTTTTGCTTTCACAGCGATCGTGATCGCGATGACTTTTATGGCCAATGCCGTGTGTTGAAAAATTTTAGGCATTTAGCATGGCGAGCGAGGTTTGCGGGAACAGAAGAATCATGAAATATAACCTACCGAATGTGGAAGCTTTTTCTTCACCAGGGCAGCTTTCTTTATGCGCACGTCCTTACTACCATCACTTAAGTATGTGCCCTCTGCTTGTTCTTCATTGTACGTTGTATTGACATGCTTCCGCGGTGTGTGTGAAAGCACGCACTTTATGAACCGGATGTCCTCCCTGTGAGTGCAACTGATTGCTAATTCTGCTTCTCTGAGTGATGGACATCCAGTCTTTTACTGTTATACAGCGCTCCGAAGCTAGACAACACAATCTGACGCGATCCGATAAACTTTGGCAAAGCTTTGCGTGTCATCTGAAACATTTCGAACATAAACCACTAGAAAAGCTGTGGATAATTTACCCGCATTATGCAAGTCACTTCCTTGTTACTTTACATTGTTCCACATCACCCTTCACCAAACTGTTCTGCCTCGTCGCTTGTTATTAGCAGAATTGACCTCTTAAATTGAACCTCCAGTTTCGCTTTCTCTGCCATGAAAGCAAACTTTCCTTCATCGTCACGTTACTTTATTTCAGTGGCAATTTAGCAGAAGAGAATGCTTCTGTTTATTAAGGCATCCATAGAGAGACTAATGACTGATTTTAAAATGTTTAACCGCGAGCAAGCTGAAAAGTGGCACGGGTTACTCTAATACATTTCTATTCTACCTCTGCACTGTTCAACAGAGCCAGAGGCTTTCAGTTGGACACATAACGTAACTATGGAGATCTATATTACTTGTTTTATTAACCCTGTTACTATCTTTATTTACCACGAACACGTGTCTTCTCCGATTAGTCCTATATCTATGGTTATGGTCACGTCAGTCACGTCACGGTCGGTGCGAGCCATAAAGATTCAGGAAAGGCGGATCTTTTCGCTTGCTTTCCCTGGGGATCACCCTCGTACTGGCTGTTCTGAATATTCATACCTGTTTTTTGAAACGGTGAGCTTTAAACTGCTTGTTTAGCAGTTTGTAGAGCAGTTGCACATTGGTTTTCATAGTTCAGTTTTTGACCTTTTGGTTTATTTACAGCTGTTGTTTGGTTGGACCCCATTTACTGTTATTCTTAGACGATTACGTTTTTGAGGTACACTCTCGGTTATCCATTTGCTTTCGACTGTCACATCAGGGTGAGCTTGGCAGTCGGGTTCTTCTCTTTTATTGTTGCACATTAAGTTGGGATTCAACTCATCTTTCAGTGCTTTTTTCTTTTGTACATCGTAGTGGTTTCTGCAGCTCTCACTGTAGTGCACTCTGGTTATTTTGTAAAGTTCCTTCACATATTAGCGTCACGTTCATATGCCCCTCACCACCCGTCCGATTTTCACTATTCTATTTACTTAAACATGTTACGATGAGGAAATTGTTAAATTCATTTTATGACATTGACGTTTCAGATTCCCCTGACGAAGTGCTGTTGTAATGCCCGAAATGCATTGGGATTAACCGTCTTTACTTTGGATACTTTTGTTATCTTGTGATCTGAGTTTTTTCAATTAACTTTATTTCATCTGCAACATTTGGAACTAAAAGAAGATTGAGCAACACAACGTTTCTCTACGGTTGGATTGATGAAAGGATTCTCAGATTCGTCTGTTGTCTACATTGTTGAAGGACTGATTTAATTTGCAATACTTGTTTAATATTGTGTTTTTGACATTTTGTGCACTTTTCCAGTGACCTACAGTAGTGCACTTAGCATCCCGGATATTCATCTGGGTTTGGTTTTTCCTTTTGAATCTAGCGGCCGGCAGAGCCTCCTACTAGGTGCATACTGGCTTCAATACAGTTTTTGAATTTCGTGTTCTTTTTGATTATAATTTGTTAAAGTGAATGCATCTGAGCTGTATATACCTCGATTTGTACTTTCAGAAAGATGGCATTTTCTTACTTAAACCCTTTATTGCCTTTTGCCTGTCTCTGGAATTCACATCTTGGTTGGATGACAGCTGCGATTTGTGCATTCCCTCTAGATAGTCACACAAAGGGAGCTTCGGTGTGCCACTCACGTCCTGATGGCCCCTCACCAGGCTTATGGGTCACCCTGAGCTAGAGTGAGAGGGAGGAGCTGACACCTGCATCTTAATAGAAATGTACCTGACCCCACTCAACGGGCTCAATATCCCCCGTACAGAGTATGGAGCCAGGGCTGTCTTGAGCCCTAAAAAGACCTTTCTTTGAAGTCTCCCTACTTCAAAGACTAAAATGGGTATAAGTACTGGACTTATGACCGCATGTACTCAGAACACTTCTGGAGCTGAGGACATTCTACCAGGAACAAGGGCAGTTATGCTGCCAGGAGGTACTGCCACTTTGCTCTTTGCTTTGCTGTGTTGGCCTGCTGCATGCTGCTTCTTGCCTGTATGTGAAAGGATTGCACTTGACTCTCTACATCCTACAACTCTAAAATTTCTAAAAGGACATGTTCGGTTTCCCCCTGGTTTCTGAAGCCTTAGGGATATCAAAGGCTTCCCCTCCATTTTGCTACCAGCACCTGGGCTCCTCTGCTGGGAGTCCTACTCTGCCAAGTGGTCTCAAAACAAGTCCTGGGCCCTTGGAAGTGAGTGGTTGGTTCTGCAACCCAAGAAACCAACGCATCAAGGATGTTGTGCCAGTTGTAACCGGCGCATTACCCTACGACGTTGACGCATTGCTGCTGTCCCGTCATCGTTGACACATTGCTGAGTCCTCCACCAAAGCCGCGAACACCGTTGGCCAACTGCGCAACACATCACCCACGATATTCAACACAGCTCCAACTTTTCAGACTCTGCTCCCCCGCATGGCCCTGCGTGCTACGCTTCACCTAAAGCCGGAGACGCGATAACGATGCATCAGCCCGATGCACATTGCTTCTTGAAATCGACGCATCCACTACGTTGCTCAGCTTTGGAAATGGCGCATCGCCTTCGACAGCGACACATCACCTCCTTTGGACAACGCATTGTCTACAGTCTTCAACGCATCCATGACATTGCACCGACTTTGGAATCAACGCGTCACCTTAGACAGCGACACATCCCCTCCTTTCCTCCACGCATCAGCTACGATCTTCCACGCATCCAGGGTACTATTAGCGGGTCTGCGTGACTCCTGAATCTGGCCCACACTCCACCATAGTCAGACTGAACTTTTGGATTTGTCCTAGTTAATCGTGACCAGGTAGCCAGTTAGATCTACTGATTTCTAAGTACTGCATTTTTGGTTATTCTTAAAAGATTCTTATCTTGACCGTGTATATTTATCATTTTGTTCTTGTTTTACTGAGCTAAATATTGGCTGTTTTCTAACTGGTGTGGAGTAATTTTGTGGTGTTTTCAAGTTCAAAACGTCTTTATTTCGATAAAATTCATCATAAAAGACTGCATACAACATCCTTCTTTACAAAATAGAGTAGGTAGTCATCCAAATTGTACATGTTTAAAACACATTAGTTTAAATACATAAAACAGTATTAAATTGGCATATATAGACGTTCTAAAAATACAATACAATTAATAACATCACATTGCTGGTTAACACTCAAGTGACAATTTGGTGCCTAGCTCTGATAACCCAGGTCCAACCCAAAAATTTGGCAACTGCTACGGCCACCGGAATAGAGGTTATGGACCTTAGCCTCCACAACGCTTCCTGGCCCACCCGTGTTTTCAGGTTCTTACAAATTGGTTTTAACCATTTTCTCCTGGGGGCTAGGTATGCTAGGCAAACAAAGAAAACATGGCCTATAGACTCTATCTGGTCACAACACCATGGACAAGAGGCCAAGGACTGTCCCCCCCATTTGTGTGTAAATGCTCTTAGTGGTAGTGCCCCAACTCTAAATTGGTGATACAATTTCCCGTCTAGGCTCCTGGTAATAGTATCCCAGTAATTTTCAAACAGGGGATTAAGCTTGTGAGTTAGAAACCAACCAGTCAGGGAAGCTATATCTGACTGAGCAACAAGCTGTTTTTTTAGAGCCGCCCAATAAAGATCCTTAAATGCCTTTTTAGGAGGAAAAACATTTCTTCCGGGGTCCAACCATAGCTCACTTAAGCCCATGATCTCCAATGTGGATTTGAGACATTTGAACCACGGTATGTTTCCAGAACCCACTAATGTTCTCACATCCTCTATTACTTGTAATCAACAAGGGTTCCCTGTTAGAACAATTAACATTCAACCCCTAGGTCAGGGAATAAATCTGAGAAAAACAATACCTAGGCAGTATTTCAATATATCAGACAATATTTAAAAAGACCAACACTGGCTGCAGAACAGTTTCTAAGTCGTAACAATTTTTATTACAATCACATTAAAAAATTATACATGTATCTAGCATAAATTATTAAAACTATACCATCCTTAGAAAGTATATATACATAAAAAATACGTGAACATAAATGAATGAGTTGTGTGTCAAATTTTTTAATGTGATTGTAATAAAAATTGTTACGACTTAGAAACTGTTCTGCAGCCAGTGTTGGTCTTCTCACATCCTCTATTTCCTTTGCAAATGAAGCTAGTTCTGGAGTTGTCCAAATCCTCCTCCAAAGTGCAACGATCCTAAAGCGTACTGCATCCTCAATTGATTCACAACCAAGATCTATTAACAGGGGTCTCAATGGGGTAGATTGGGGCAAACCAACCAGACAACGTAGAAATTTGTTTTGCACTCTGACTAGATGAGACAAATCAGAGTGACCCCAGAGGTCCTCACCATACAAAATTGCCGACCTTATTTTTGCATTATAAATTTTAAGTGCTGTACCAATTCTTTTTGTTAAAGAGGCTCTCTGTTCCTTAATAAGACAACCAGTCAGATGGGCAAACCTCAGGGAAAGGACGTCAATCTGGGCTTTCCAACTAGCTCTATTTTCAAGAACTACCCCAGATAGGTCATTGATTCCACCTGTATTAGCCCTATCCCATTCAGGCTAACGTGACCCACCTTAGATCTATTTTTAGTTAGCACCATACATTTGGTTTTGCTTACATTGATCTGAAGATCATTATTCTTGCAAAATAACTCCAATTTATTCAATGCTGATTGTAAGCCCTTTTGGGTTTTGGACAGGATAAGGGTGTCATCAGCAAAGATAAGAAGAGGGAACTTTGTACCTCCCAGCACCGGAGCATCAGTCGGGGTGTCCTAAAAAAAACTGTACCACTCTATTAATAAATAATAAAAAGAGAGTAGGTGCCAGAACACACCCTTGGCGGACACCGCGGGTCACTGGAAATCTCTGGGTAACCTGTCCCTGCATACCCCATCTAATTTGTGCGAAATTCGCTTCATGTAACCTTATGACCAGATTCAAAAGATCACTTGACATACCCATGTTGCCCAAAGCCTCCCATAGCTTAGCTCGGGGGACAAGATCGAATTCAGACTTTAAGTCTACAAACGCCGCGTAGATAGTTCCTCCACCCAGGGTAACCACCTTCCAATCGATGAGAATGAATCTTAGCACCTGGTCGATCGTGCTGACACAGGATCTAAAACCGGCCTGCATAGGGGATAAGATGTTCTCAATATCCATCCAGGCCTGGATTTTAGCCAACACCATCCTAGATATGATTTTTTGGATGGCGTCTATCAAGCTAATAGGACGATAGTTCCCTGGGTTTGATCGGTCCCCCTTTTTGAATATAGGAAGAATTTCCGCCCCCTGCCAAGAATCCGGGATCGGGCCCCCCTAGCTATTGCATTCGCAAGAATGGTTATGTATGGCACCCATATTCCAGGAGCATACTTAACACATTCAATGCTACAGCAATTCTCCCCCGGTGCTGGTGTCTCTTGAATCCCATTGTTCATGACAAGGTCAGCTCGTCATAAGCACACGACCAGTGTACTGCATGACGAGCTGAGCTCGTCATGAGCAGCGAAGGGGTTAAATAAGTCTGCCGGGACACAGTCCATACCTGGGGCTTTAACACCTTTAGTTAACCCCAGCTCGATCTCAACATCCTTGTGCTCAAAAACAACAACGGGTTGACCCAGCACCCTAGACAATGTGGCGGATTTCTCCGGGCCTTCGATGGCTACGGTATCGGGGCCCCTGAACTGCAAGTGGAAGTGTTCTACCCATACATCTGCAGCAACATGGTTTGTAGGGGTTTGTATTTCTAGACCACTACCCCATTTGACGATCTGCCAAAAATTAATCTGGTCAGTAGACAAACTAGCCTTATATAGGTCCTGCCAGTGGCGATCGTCCCACTCTCTCTTTGCCTCAAGCAGTGACTTTTTATAGTCTAACCGTGCCTTCCTAATGTCTAGGCTAACGCGGCTTTTTAAAGCTGTGATCAAGACTCTATGTGCCTGACGGCACTGTTTTGTATACCATTTGTGGCCTAATTTAACTATTCGAAGTATTTATGGGTTTAACTTTGTTTGTAAAAAGGGTTTTCAGGGAACTAAAAAGTTGATCATGCATTGTACTTAGTTGCTCCAAGTTATCCCCCGAATCAACCAAAATTTGCATGACATGCAGAGTATTTAAAGCTATATGGGATATCTTGGCCAAAACTGCTGGGTCTTCCAATATCCTACTCCACCTCACCCGTCTCATATCATTAGTAAGGAAAGTCTCTGCAGTGACACACTCAGTATCATGAGTGTGAACTGGATTGCTTTCAAACTCCAAGGTAAGCACCAGGGGGTTATGTTCACTCTCCGGTCGGGCATGAACAGACATGTCCACCAGAGATGACCAGTACTCAACCTTTAGTAAAATATAGTCAATTCGACTTGATCTAATATTATTGTCGAAAGTAACTCTACCGGTTTTGTCAGAGTGCGATCGGCCATTTACAGCTCTCAACCCCCATTCAAAGCAAAATCCCAGCCAATGTAGGGCAGCTTCAGTCCCTTTCTTGATTGGTGACAATTCTAAGGGAGGAACATTCCAGAGCTTATCTTCGTCCGATGTAAAAGCCACCCCGCCACTCACATATGTCTCGAAGGTGCAAATAAGATCCCCAGCCACAATAACAAACATATCCCTCCCTATTGCACTAAGAAGGGACTTGAGCTCCTTTAGGATAATCGCCGGGCTCCGCCCCCCCTGGTAGCCCACGGGCATAAACGTTAATAATAAAAATATCTATGGTTGGGTTTAGTAAGTTTTATCCCAATAATATCAGGGTTGTGCACAGTCACCTCGGTGGGTCTATAACTAACTGTCTGCCTTACCCAAATAGTAAGGCCTCCTGAGGCCCTTCCTTTTCTCACCCTGATAGCGGGTTTATAAAAGTTCAGATAACCTAGGCCATATAGGGGTTTTATTGCCCAGGTCTCCTGAAATATAACAATATCGTGTAGATCCACGAAGTCGGCCCACTCGGCAATATCTAACCTACTATTCAACCCAGCAATGTTCCATGAGACTATTTTGAAGGGGGCAACCTGACTGGTCAACTGGGAAGAAACTTCATTAGAATCTTGAGTACTAACTACCACCTTCGAGATGTCACTACCTAACCGCTTAATATTACTGCCTCCTACTATAAATGACTCTCCCTGAATTTCAATCTCTGGTTGTATACTACCCAGTCGTTTAAACAAATCATTATCATCATTATTATCACCAACTACATTAGGGAGTCAATCTACTCCCTCCAGGTCTGTTAGGGGATCAAGCCTGTTGAACACTGGGAATGGATGCACCATCCTATGGTACAAATTTGGACCCAAACACCTCTCTGGCGAGAGTTATGATGGGGAGTATAGCAACCATCATTAGTACCTGAATAAAAATAATCAAGGCCCAAAGATTGAACGTCGCCTTCGCGACCGAACCTAGCTTCTCTCTGGATATGATCTACCACCCAGGGGTCCCTAAAGTTCACTACAATAAAGTCCCCCTCTTAGGGTTTTTACCTACCCAGTGCACCCTTTTGACTCCCAAAATCTCGGTGTACGAAGAGGGGGGAAGAGTCCTGTTCCTATTTAACCAAAAAATCACCTTATTTTTCAACTCCCTGTAAGATTCCGATTTTCCTACCCCTAGGGCTCGTACACCCACCAATACAATCAAGTAGGGTGCTGACTCGGGTGGAAGGTTTAAACTAGGAAGGTGGTCTTTACGAACTTCCTTATCCTGCTGTAGTTGCCTATTAGGCCTTCTATCAGCTGATAAACCACTAGATGCAGGGTGCGGTATAGGCACCGACTCCATCACCCTCCCTCCAGACCTAGAAGAACCAGCTGGTTGGTTCTTCGGGCAAGGTTGTATCGGTAAACTGTTCGATTTTTTGCCTAATACCTCAGTGGTTACCCTAACAATATTACTAGGGCCCGGACCCTTTAAAGTATTGTCCGGGATTTTAGGACTGGCCGTACCTTTTACCAGGTCGGCCAGAAGGAGTGAGTTACCACCGACCTGTTTGTCAATCAGGTCAAGCTTAGAATTGATCATCCTTGTTCTCTCTAGGAGAGGCAACATCAGAGATTTCACCAAGATTTCAATTTTTCCCAGGAATCTATCCTCGTCGATAAGACAATTAGGGGTGTGGGTAGCTACTATAGGAGCCCTGGGTGGAATAGGGGGCTGGACAACAACTGTGGGGGCCGGATTAGAGGTCTTCTTTTGTAACTTTGCTTGATGGCCCTTCAAAGGGCTACCCCCTCTTTTCTTACTGTTAGGTTTATTCTTAACTATTAACCCCTTGGTCTGAATAGGGGGGGATAGGGTAGATATCGACGGAGAATTGTATAAACCAGTTTTACCACTACTAGAAGACTGACTCGAAGGAGACAAAATTATACTAGAACTATCTAGATCTTCACCAATATCCACCAACCTAATTTCATCCCCTTTGGCATGTATGGGTACCGGGGAGACCGCCGACCCTATTCGACCTAAGGATGATCGCTTCCCCGTTATTAGATCCAGAGACAGACGCTTCTCTGCATATGCGATCTCCTTTTCAAGTATTGTAGACGCTCTCTTAAAAAAGTGATCCAGGGTACCTGTGGCCACCCCACCAGAGGAAGAAAGTGTGATATGTCGATTCTTTCCAGACCGTAAAGACATAGTGACTTCAACCAAAATCAACCAAAACGCTTTACAACAAATATCACAATCGTACCTGATCTACACACAACTTAACTGGGTGTACAAATAACTGCAGATCTTGGATAAAATACCAATGAAAAGAGAGGGGACCCAGCCTGGCCTTAGTCGACCTTGGACGGCCTTAGACGGCCCGCCCTTTGCCCGGGCTTCGCCTACGCGCGTCCCGCGTGCGCGTAGCAGTCCGATGTTAAATAGGTAAAGGAGAGATTGAGGGCGAGAAGAGGACCAGCTGCGGCAGATCAGCAGCCGCACTGCACACTGGTCCTCGCAGTCCCGCAGGAGGTCTGGGGGTCAGTCCGGCAAGATGAGGTTCGGCACAAGTACCTGTAGGTGGATAGTGAAACCAGTGCTCCCTCAGCGATGTCACGGCGAGCGGCTCACGCGTAGCGGGGGCTCCGAGAATTTGCAATTTTTGGCTGTCTCGCTCAGTTAAGGTTCCAGCGCTCCAACAGACCCAAAGTTCTATGCACAGTCCCGCTGCTCTGTGTTACAAATGGCACTGGTGTTTTCACTGTGTTATTGTGTGTATGAACACAAATACTTTACATATTGCCTATTTAGTTTAGCCTGATTGCTCTGTGCCTTGCTTCCAGAGGGTGATCACAGGTAAACGTTTAGTGTTTACTACACTTACCCTAACTAGGATTGTGGTTCCTGCTTGAACAGGGTTCATACCTCTACCAACCAGTAACCCAGTTTATCACACTGGCAAACAAAGGATACAGATTCTGTGCAGGCTATTTTTACCATTTTCCTGCTACATTCAGGGCATTTAGCATAGAGGGATGACTTTTTGCAGTACAATAAATATATTTACTGTTGAGAAAATATCCGAAAATACTCTTCACCCTAAAGGACATTGAGAGGACCAATTTTGTTGGTGAAAAATAGGAGTGAAAAAAAACCTTAAACACAGAGCTCTGCTCTGGAATTCTGTCAGCAGGAACTGGAAAAAATAACTGGGTAAACTGCAACCTGCAGGGCATGATGGGAAATTAAAGGTCAGGGCGCCCTTAAATGGTAGTATTCTATTCTCACTATTTCAGTTCTGCAGGATAAACAGTTACATTGCCCTTTACTTCCTTATCATTCACTTTAAAAGAAAGTAAAAAGTGTTTTTAAAGGCTGTATCTTTATTCTTCAATCTTGTAAAATAACATATTGGAATTGGCAATAGAGCCTGTCTTAAGGCTTCACAAAGCTTATTTTCTGCCACATGTACTGTGAGAAGTTGGCCTGGTATATGATGTTCACTATTCTAGTGAGCACCTTGCACCAGTCCAAACAACCCTTATGGTGATGGTTGTAAAGTCAACCTTATAGACCAGCTACCCTAGTGGTAGCATGGACAAAGCAATCTTAGGCTAAAACTTCAGAGAGCATGTGAAGCAAGCTGTTTTACCATATGTAACCCCTTGAATACCAAATGAAAGGACACCACACAGGTTATATATAAAATATATATGTATTTATTATAAACACAACCCCTCTGAACTCTTTGAGGTCAGAGGCTAAAGCACATATCAAGTTACTCAATTATCATACAATAAGTTGCACAAAATACGTGCCCTAGGGGCGCTGAAGACCATATACTAAAATAGTGGTATAAGAACCACGTCACAAACACAGGATAGGCCTATGGCCTAGGGAATCGCTGGGGCTACGCTGAGCTAACAAGAGTTAGGAAGCAGGAGGCCCACAGGATTAGTGTGCAGTGTCTAAACACACACGCGAGTTACCATAGGGAAACAATGGGAACGTAAGAGTTAGAAACTAGTTCTTTAAGGACACTTCCGGATGTACTAGGAGAAAGCCACTGAAAACCAGGACACTGGGGTCAATACCCACAGGAGCACCGGAGTGCCCGCGTTACCTCACCCACAGGAGCCGGGTGCATAGGTGTCAAGTTGTGTCAGGTTTCGTCGCTGAATTCTATGGAGACCTGTAAAAAGATGCTGCAGGCGACCAGGAGAGAAGTGTCCGGTTGGATCCAAGGGCGTATCGAGGATGAAGAGTACCTGAAAGCACAGGGGACAGAGTCTGGGTCACTAGCCAGTGACCAGGAAGGAACCAGGAGATGTCGTGAAGCAATCAGGTGATGTCGTGAAGCTTGACTCTGCAGCCACGTGGACCAGGAGGAGTCGATGACAACCAGGAGCTGGTTACGGACTGTCCCACGAAGGATCTCGCTGTTGGCAGCGTAGGCTTCCGGATTGGAGTCAACAGGCCTTGGCAAATGCAACCCACGCAGGAATCGAATATTCGCTTCGAGTTAGACCAGCAAGGCCTAAGGGGCCTCTCCTTTGCAGGGAAGCAGGGGCCCACCTGGGGCAACCAGGCAGGTTGTTCAGATTCAAAGGTTCGTCGTCACAGAGGCCACTAGCCAACGGGCCAGTAACCGGACAGATGCGTCAAGCACAAAAACACTAGCAGGCCCCACGCTGCACTCGTGGAGTGGGGAGGGCTGTGCGTCGGTGCAGAAGGTGCTCGGGGCTTGGGCTTCTCAATCCCCAATGCACAACTTTGAGGGTGCCTCAGGAGCTGCACAATATAGCAAAGAGCAGGTTATTCAAGATGGCCGGTCCCACGTCTCTCGTCGCCTCCACGGGTCTCAGCTTTGCTGTGGCTGTGGATTGGGGTCAAAGAAGTCTGGAAGTCAGGCTCTCGTCGGACTCTGTGCTCGGGCTCCGGCAGGAGCGTCGACAAAGTAAACCGCAGATCGCTGGATGGGGCCTGTTTGCACAAGGTGGTCACTCCTTGACCACAAGGGTGATTCTTCAGTCTTCTAGTTGCAGTAGAATGTCAAAGGTCCAGAGTTTCGTTGCAAGTGTCAGTTCAGGATAAATCTAAAGTCACTTGGCTCAGCTTCTACCTATATACCAATCTAAGGGGCTGGATTACCTGCTAGGTCCCTCCTATGGGTGGGACCAGGGAAGAGGGTGGTTACACCCTTTTCCCTTTGTCCAGTTTGGCGCCAGAGCTGGGACTGGAGTGCCCAAGCAACTGGTTTGAACCGGGCTATGCATGGGACACCTTGTGTGCCCCAGGCAGTGTCCCATTTCAATCAGCCCTCCCTGCCCCAATACACTATGGCCTGTCTGGGGTGGTGGTAGCACCTCCCAAGACAGGAAACCTATTGCCCAAGCCTCCCTCGCTGGAAGGACTCTCAGCAGAGTGGAGAAGTGTGGCTCAATGGTTAGAGCGGCAGACCCTGATGCAGAGGTCTGGCCCGGGACCAGGGTTCAATTCCCGCCTCGGCGGGTCTTGGACTCAATTTCCTCGGACCTGATAATTCTCGCCTCGGTGCCTAGTCTAACCATGGGTCCCACTCTGCAACTCTGGGCAATAGCTTGCTTAATCTCCACAACGGCCCCCACAACGCTAAGGATGCCTGGCCTCCACCTTGGGGGTGCCCAGGAGTGGACACCTCACAGGGAAAGCCAGGAAGGGTTCCACAGCGGTATTCGTACAAGCGCCTTGAGACCCTTGCGGGTGAGTAGTGCGCTATACAAGTATCAATGTATGTAGCAGCAGGAGGTCACACTTGTGTCTGTGGCAGCAGCATCCATTTTGTGATGCTGAGGCTCTGGTTAACTTTAACTGGGATTAACAGGAACAACATGTCTTCTCCCTCTAGAAGGGTGGAACGCTACCCCCGTCGCCAGAACTGACGAGGGGGTAGTATTCCAAAGCGTATGACACCTTACACAACATGTTTTGATAAAGCCAAACCAGAGTTAGCATTTAACCGCGAGGATTATAATGCACTTAAGAGTATATGGTATGGCTATATCCTAGAACAGCTATAAGGACATGGTTCCGAAAGCTGCAGACAGGCTCAGCTCATGCTAGAGCCTCATCTCACATAAAACCAAGCACTCTGCCTTCAGGATTGTTAAGGCCTGCCATAGGAGTGACTTATGTCTATATATAATGGTAGGTATAGGAATACTATACCTAAGCAAGGGATGATTATACGACCTTGCCCCAGCTGAGTGATCAGCCAGTTGTGTCAGTTTGGATGGCCAGCCAGGGGTGGCATAAGATATGCTGCAGCCCCTGGTAGGCCTTGGGTGCACCTATGCCCTGGGTACCTATGGTACACTATACAGGGGCTCACAAAAGTGACCCATTTACCAATTGGTTATGTACCTAAAGTACATGGTATGAATTTAGAGAGAGAACAGCTGGGCTGTGGGTCTGATTAGCAGGCCCACAGCCACATTAAAGTCGAAAACCAGTAAAGTAAATCGCAAAAAGTGGGGTGACCATAGGAAAGCAGACCCTACTCTCCTACATGTACCTCCAGGCCTTTCTGAAGTAAAGCAAAGATATTATAAAAATGTGACTTTGAAAGAAGTGCTCATGGGTCCCCGGACGTGGGTGGGACTATTAATTATTTATGATTATTGTTAGAAATGGGGGTCTCTAGTTGACAATGGCTGGCGCCAATGCCCAAGTAGGGACCCTTTTTCCTAAGTCAGGGCAAGTGGGCTACCCCCTTTGATAACCCCTACTCAACCCTGTGGTAACGTAGCATGAGCAGTTAGGCCTATCTCAGAGGCAGTCTGTGAAGCATTTATGACCATGCACAATAAGGCAGTAACAACACCACAAAAGGACACAACTCAAGTAGGTATAGAAAAATGGTATCTTTATCTAAATTGTATCTAAAGTTTAACTCAAGACTATCAAAGCGTTTTCACAAGTTACCAAGCACGTAAATCCGTAGGGACTTAAAAATGCAATAACTTATTCACCAGAACGTGGCACTGACTGAGTTCAGGGCCGGGGCCCACGCGACCCGTTGCGCACCAGCTACCTGCCGTTGGAAGGGGTCTCAGCACGTAGCTTCTCGAAGAAGCAGAGGGGGTGACAGGCAGACTCCCAACGACCACAAGTCTTGGCTGCAGTGGTCCGCAGCATGCACCCACAATGATTCGGACACTGGGGGACAGGCGGGCTCTCAGCGGCAGCAGCATGTGGCTGGTGATGGCGATGACTCTCGTTGTGCAGCTCCGTGGTGGGCCCAGAGCGGCAGCAGGTCTCTCTTAGCTGCGGCGGCCCACAGGACAGTTCACGATGATGCAATGTTGACACAGGTGCGGGCACTCACTCGCAGCAGCTCTCTCTTGGCTGCGGTGGCCCACAGGACAAATCACAATGATGCAAAGCTGGCAACGGTGCGGGCACTCAGCGGCAGCAGTTCTTTCTTAGCTACGGAGGCCCACAGGACAAATCACGATGCTGCAAAGTTGGCAAAGGTAAGGGCACACAGCGGCAGCAGCTCTCTCTTAGCTGTGGCGTCCCACAGGACAAATCACGATGATGCAAGGGTGCGGGCACTCAGCGGCAGCAGCTCTCTTTTAGCTGCGGCTGCCCACAGGATAAATCACGATGATGCAAAGCTGGCAAAGGTGCGGGCACTCAGCGGCAGCAGTTCTCTCTTAGCTGCGGTGGCCCACAGGACAAATCACCATGATGCAAAGCTGGCAAAGGTGCGGGCACTCAGCGGCATCAGTTCTCTCTAAGCTGCGGTGGCTCACAGGACAAATCACAATGCTGCAAAGTTGGCAAAGGTGCGGGCACTCAGCGGCATCAGCTCTCTCTTAGCTGCGGCGGCCCACAGGACAAATCATGATGGTGCAAAGTTGGCAAAGGTGCGGCCCACAGGACAAAGGACGGTCTCGACCAGGCTGACACAACGGTGGGCACTCAGCAACTCCAGCTCTCGCTTAGCTGCAGCGGCCGACACAGATTTAGCTAAGGTTCCAAAGGCTTAAATCCAGGCGGACTCTCAGCGGCAGCAACTCTCTCTTAGCTGCAGCGGCCCACACAGATTCAGTGAATGTTCCGAAGGTTCAATTTAAGGCGGGCCCTCAGCGGTGGCAACTCTCTCTTAGCTGCAGCGGCCCACACAGATTCAGCGAAGGTTCTGAAGGTTCAAATTAAGGCGGGATCTCAGCGGCGGCAGCTCTCTCTTAGCTGCAGCGGCCCACACAGATTCAGCGAAGGTTCTGAAGGTTCAAATTAAGGTGGGCTCTCAGTGGCGGCAGCTCTCTTAGCTGCAGCGGCCCACACACAGAGTTAACAAGGGTTACCAGTCGGCGCTCCTCAAAGTAGAACAAGAGGCTCCGGAATGCTCGACAGAGACCTCACCCGCAAGTAGAATTCCTCTGACAAGGATTCCGACCGCTGACGGGTTGAAGTCTAATGTCCTTGAGACTTCAGCAGGAGGCACTCTTGATTCAGGCCCCAGGGTAGTTTCTTCGGGAAGCTTGGTGAAAGTTTCAAAGTTCTTTCCTCTGATCACTCGGACAGAGTTTCATCTTGACATCCAGAAGGAACACACTTGAACAAGGTTCCAGCGCAGTGTTTTATACCTAAAAAGTCTTTGTTCTCTAAAGTCACAAATCACTCAATCCAGCCAGAACCAGTTTGGTGGGGTCGTAGAGC
Organism: Lissotriton helveticus; assembly: GCF_964261635.1. NCBI lineage: Eukaryota > Metazoa > Chordata > Amphibia > Caudata > Salamandridae > Lissotriton > Lissotriton helveticus. Next base: position 740,142,956 of record NC_136065.1, on the reverse strand, counting down.
ACTTGGTTTAAGAGGCGACATCCTGCCCTTTCAGAATGAGGGGGGTCTGCTATCCGACTCCGAGTGGGAGGTGGAGCCATCATTCACTTTCCCAAGCACGACCCTGCTCAGATCAAAGAGTCACCCCTCCCCATGCGTTGAATGCCGATCTCTTTCCCCACCCTGTTCTGACCCAGGTGGCCCTGCTGTTCAAAACCAGACGGCCAATACACATACTAGCAAAGCCTACAGGAAAGCTTAGGCAAGAAAATACTGCGTTTCCAGAAGAGGCATTTTCGAACATTGAATATATAAAGGGTTCTTACTAAAAGGTGTAGCTCAATGTCCTGAGCTTAAACATATCAAATTCGAATTTCCTATCAAGTTCCTAGGGTCAGATAGGATTTGGGAAGGTAATCCTCACAGTTAAATGGAGGGTAACTTGCTACTGGAACATGCTACACAGACCTAGGCATTATGGTTATCCCAATTCATACAGTCATCTTTACACAGGGAGCACTCACGCTGTGGCACTGATCAGTAGTTGCACAGCGCCCAGAGCATCTAAATCCAGCCAATCATAAAAGCTAAGAAGCGAACAGAGGAAAGGGGACCCACGCCAATGATGCCAGGTCTAACAATTATTAATTGAGATTCCCTGAGAGAGAACTTACTATAGTCATAAGACTTTGATGTAGAGCAAGAGAGAGAGTGAGGGGCAAAACATCTGAAAGAAAGTGGAAGATAAATATAGAAGATCAGTAATAAACAGGGAAAGGAGGGGTTAAAGAATAACCTGCAAGAGTAAGATAAAAGACTAGAAGGGTGGAGTGGTGGAAAGAAGATGCATTAGGTGTAATCAAGATGAGACAGCCTTTGAATTCAGCAATGCCTGCCATTTTTTTAAGTAAAATGTTGTACCCCTGCACTTACTATTATCATAACAAACTGTTTTTTTGCTCATGTTAGTGGTGAAAGAGGGCAGCGGATTCCTATGAATACTTTTAGTCAGTTGCACTTATTTGTATGTATTTATTTATTATTACAAATGAAGCACTGTCTAGACAAATTAGAGATTAAAGTGCCCATTTCTTTGTGCAAGGTGGGTAATTAAAGTAGTTTTTTTTATGTATCATGGACCGTTTGTCCCCAGAGTCTCTGGTAGCTATTGTTGCTACCTTTTCTACCCCAGTTATCATCGAGGTAGGAGGGATCCATCTTGGGCTACTTTAATGTCAAGAAACCTCATTCCCACAGGAACAACATTCTTATTAATTTTCTAACATGTACTTATGGCCTGAGTTCTAGATGTATTAATCCTGCTCCTATCTATCCCTAAGGTACTGGTACCAATGCTTGCTATATGGAAGAACTGCGGCACATTGATCTGGTGGAAGGTGATGAGGGGAGGATGTGCATTAATACGGAATGGGGAGCTTTTGGAGACTATGGTCTGTTAGAGGATATCAGGACTGAATTTGATAGAGAGATTGACCGTGGGTCTCCAAATCCTGGAAAACAGCTGTAAGTAACCAAGCCACAGCCTTTTTGATGCTTTGTTGTTTTTTCTGATTTGCTCTTTAACCTCTTTACTGCCATAAACAACCTAAAAGTGTGCACAGTTTTGAGGAACAAGGCTCAAGCTCCGGCTACTATTTTTCGTCTCTCCTTCCTGATGAGAATGAAATTACTTTGTGTGGTAGAAGTTTTTTTCCCAGCACCTGATATTATCTTTTGCTTAACTGGAGCAACCTGGTCCCATCTTCTGGAACGAACCATTGATAAGAAGATGAAATCACATAGCTGTCAGATACATATGGAGTAGGTGTGGTCGGAAATTCTCCATTTCTTCTTTGTGGTCAGTGGTGAGACTGAGAAAAGTGATCAGTACTGGCAGCCCCTGACCTGCTCAAGTGTTAATGCTCAGCTTTGGATGTCTGAAAGACGCTGGGAGTAACAGTGAGTGAAGCACTCCAGGTCCTCCTGTCACCTCCTACCCAGTTCATAAACCGTAAGGCTGCATGGTAAGAACAATAAGTTAGATAACTAGTCACTATTCTCAATCATTTCACTTCCTATGCCCACCTTAGTGCCCTTGTATTTCGTACTGGTGTTAGAAGAGCAATTGGAAAGGATCTTAGTCCATGCCACCTAGTTTCCCTTTCTGCCCCAGTAAACAATCAGACATCAAAGAGGTAATAAGCAGGTCAGGTAAAAGGTAGACCTTCTGTCAGGCCTAACTTTGGCCGAACCAGTTGTGGAATGCACAGATTTGTGGTTTGGCTGATAAGTGGGACGGTGTTGTGGGCACGTATCGGGGGGGGGGGGATGCTCCATTTGAGCAGAGGATCGTTGCCCCACAAAAAAAGGCCCCAGGCTGGAGCTGAAAAATAAAATGGTCATAAAGTTTATTTTTAAGCATTTTATTTTTCGGCAACTAACCCGTCCCGAACTGAGTGTCAGAATGGGGCAGGGTCATTGCTGCTGAGTGGCAGCCGGGAGCTGTGTGCTCATTTTTTTTCAAATGTGCATGTCTCTTTGGCCGGCTGTCTTGCGACAGACAGGCAGATATGCACATTTTAAAACTCTCTAACCCAGCTGTCTTAACCCAGCTGTGTTAGAGAACTCAAAACCCTTCAGTGCTCGTATGAGTGCTGGTAGAGGCCACTACCACCAATCCTGCTTCTGTTCTCATGATGAGAGCAGTGACAGGATTGGCTTGGGAGTTTGGAGCCTGCCTGCCTTGATGAGAGAAGACCATCGAGAAGGGCATCGCTGCTCGCAGGTAAGTGCCTTTTATTTAATTTTTTACAATATTTTATTTGCCCACCCGACCTCCCCCCTCCAGACATGTCAGCCGTCACTGGTGTTTATTTGCCCACATAATCCACTCTCACTCTTCCTGCCACCATTTCTACCCAACCAGGTGTCAAGTTATGGTTTTCATGCCAGGGGAGCGAGTTATGGCTTATGCCGTGGACCCTAAATGGTGAATTTCAATGAGTTTTAAGTATTACTTTGGAGCCATAACATTATGTTTGAGGCATGTGAGCTGTAGTTCACATGCTTTGCATACTCCTGCCATCTAGTGTTGGATCTGGATGTTTGCAATTGTCTGTCTTTCTTCGAAGAAGTATTTCCAGTCACGAGGTAGGTGACTCCTCCTTTCGGTGATAGTGCGCTTGGGCATCAACTCCATTGTTAGATTGTTGTTTTCCGGCATTAAGGTTGGACGTGTATTGCTGCGCTCCGGTTCGACATTGTTTCTCGGGTTCCCCTTGGTGCGTAATCCACTTACCCTCAACGATATTGTTATTCGATCGCGTTTGCTATTCTTCAAGTATCGTATCGGTCAGGAAACAATTCTTTCAATTGGAAACTTTTGGAAGGTCGTTGGGCCTAGCCGCGACAGGCAGGTTCGTAGTCAACGGAACGGACTCCATTTAAATTATATCCTTGGTGCCACGTGAAATACCCGCGCACGGACTCGCGTGAAGTGTGCAACTTGTGTCCCCTCCCCGGAGCACGATGAACAAGACTGCGACGCGTGCAGATTCTTTCAATCCAAGAAGACACTCCGTGACAGTCGAGCTGGACGTCTCGAAATGCAACATCAAAACAGCGGTTCCATTCCGGATCTCTTTGGAGAAGATTCCGACGTCCACGATGCGCAAGGAGCAGAGGAAGAGGACGAGCACATTTCCCTGTCTGAAGCGGAGTCTGACATGGACAGAGATATTCCTCAGGGTCAGCGTACCGTGAGTACCAATACTCCCCTGCCCCAAACTCTACCTCTGCCCAAGAAGAAGGCTCCGGTCCCTTCTCTTCCTTTGGGCCAAGGTTGGCACCAAGAACAGATTTCCAACGCCTGCCTTCGGGCCCGGCACTGAAACAGACATTGAAGCTTTCTGTCTCGGGATCGTGTCGGCCCCCTTCGGGCACCGAGCTGAAACCATTGTCATTGAGACCAAAGCATGTTTTGGTAACAATCCTTCCGCTATCAAAATCCTCTTTGGATCCGAACACTTCAATGCCAAAAACACCGGATCCGAAAATATTGGCACCGAAACAAAAAACGCCCCAACTCCCATAAAGAGTATCATTTAGACGTCCCTCCTACAAACACGGACCCGAAACAAAAGGAACTGGTCATCAATCCCAAAATTGTATACATTCACGTGAAATTGCCACCAAAACGCAAACTAGAAACAGAGGACGCTTACCACATTCCTCTTAAGAGGAAATGTGTTGGTACTAACCCCTCTCCTCCTCTTATCACCTTCTTCCCCACCTAACCCAAATTTGTTAATAACACCCACAAACTCACCACCACCATAATCACCTTACAACCAGGATGACGGGGATGGAGATGCGGTAGACAACAATAGTCCTTATCCATGGGAGGATTATAAACTGATCCAAACACAGATAATTATCTTTATACCCTACAAAACCCTTTCCACCTGATGATAATGTAGGGTTCATAGAGTTAATAAAAAGGGCTCCTGAATATCATGGAGTTTAGCTTCATAAAGAGTCACTTGAGGAGGATTTTCTTCTTTGAGACATTATGTTCTTCCCAGAGATCCACTCAAAGACTTCCTATGCTTAAGGGTATGCTTAAGCATGCAGACAACATTTTTAAAGATCCTGTTCGTGCAAGAATCCTTTCACCAAGGGTAGATAAGAAATATAAATCTGCACCAACAGATCCATTTTATATCAAGGGTCAATTACCAATAGATTCCCTTGTAGTTTCTAATGCCCGTAAATGGGCAAACTCTCAAGCCTCAGGGGATACCCCTCCTCCAGACAAGGAATCTAAATTAATATATGCCTCAGGGTAAAGAGTGGCTGTACAGGCAGCCAATCACTGGTGTATTCACTTAGCCAGATATGACAGAGCGCACTATGACAAATTGGAACCATTGCTCCAATTTCTACCTGATGAACACAAGGCTAAATCACACAACCAAATTCAGGAAGGAAAACTCATTTCAAACACTTCCATCAGATGCGCTTTAGATAAGGCTGACACTGCCGCTTGCTCAATCAACACCAGTGTCTTGCTATGAAGGCACGCCTGGCTTAGAGTTTAAATCAGAGGTCCAGGCTTCTATATTAAATCTGCCTTTTTGATAAAGAGCTTCTCTTTGGTCCTGTTTTAGACTCTTCCTTAGAGAAGATGAAGAAGGACTTAGACGTTGCAAAATCCATGGGAGCCCTACAGTCCCCATCCAATCTGGGTTCTTTTCGCCCCTCCTTCTGCAGGAGGGGCTCCAAAAACATATCTACAGACAACACCTCAATGTAGTATAGAGGCAACGGTCAGTCACCCTCTTCAAGAGGTTACTTGGAAGCAATATTGGCAAGGGAAGTCATAAGGGTTCCACACCCCGCACCTCCCTTTCAACAAACAAACCGTGACTTGCCTCCTCTTTTCCCCCAATCATTCCACACCTGTCTGGCATGTCTCTCTCAATTCCTCCCTGTCTGGCATACAATAACTTCAGACAGATGGGTTCTAGGAATTATCCAATCTGGTTATTGCCTGGAGCTTACTAACAATCCCCAGAACATTCCTCTACATTCACAAAAAATGTCATAACATCTACACCTCCTCAAACAGGAGGATCTGAAAGAGAAACGTTAGTGATAGATTCCTTACCTCAGACTGGATCCGGAAAATTTTGCGTAGCAATACCCCTGCGCGCCGGCAGGCGTCGGCGGCTCCGCGTCCGGCGTCGGCGTCGTTAGCGCCGGAATGACATCGTCGGAGTACTTAGACGCCGCCCTCGCGCGCTGACGTCAGTTCTTCTTTTTCCCGCGCCAGCTAGCGCAGATCCGGAGACGCTCTACCCCTTAGTAATTTTTTGACTAAACTTTTTGATCTTTTGATCATTTCTCTACTCGAGTCTTCGACTCCTACGGTGCCGGTAGGGATGCCCGGGTTCAAACTCTGTTCCGAGTGCAGCCGACTGATGTCGGTTACCGACCCCCATCGCCGGTGTCTTCAGTGTCTAGGCCTCGACCGCACCTGCTCCGACTGACGGGCCCTGACGTCTAAGGCTAGGCGGGAGCGGTCCCGCAAGCGACTTGAGCTCCGGCAGTCGGCCCCGCGCCACTCCAGGTCCCGGTCCCACAGGAGGTCGAGGGACCAGTCGCGGGGGTCGGAGCCCTCGTAGCTCCGAGAGTCGGCATCGGTCTTCAGGATCCAGGTCCACAGGTAAAAGGCATGAGAGGTTAGAGAGACATCATCGTTCCTCCGACCCACCCCGACGCTCGCGCGACGCGGACGGGGGTTCGGGTGACACCACCCACACAGCTCCGACGGAGTCGCGGACGTCGCCACCTGCCCCACACCTTCCGGTCCCTGGGCACGGTGCGACGCCAGAGTAGGTCGAGCAATACCTCATGACCATGATGTCCCTCCCTCCTCCGCCGGGTTCCATGGAGCCTCCGGGCCCAACGGTCCCGGCTGGAGGGCCTAGCGGGTCGGGTGCTTCGGCTCCGACGCCGTAGGGTGTTTCGGCCCTGGCGCCGCCGGCGACTTCGGTCCCGGCGCCGCAGGCCCTCACTGGATCCGGATCGTCGACGGTCGACCTAACTACCTCACCGGCGCCGGCCCTGCGGGTGTCGCCCCCGGCGCCGCCTATGGGCGCCGTCCCCGATCCTGCCCTCGATTCGGTTCCGCGCCAGAGCTGGAGATATGGAGATTTCTATTTCCACGAGCCGGCCCTATCTGTTGACCCTGAACTACAGGAGATGGGTGACGAGGGTGATTGGGAGGGGTCTGTGGACCCTCTGACACAGGAGTGCCAGTCTCAACAGGACTGGACATATGAGCTTGGGGAGGCTCGTGGAATTGACACTTTGCCAGACACTGAATTTGTCCCCCTTCCCACCGTGGCTACGGAGGAGGGGGCTGCCTACAGTGTAGTGTTGAAGCGGGCGGCCAAGGCCTTGGGCCTGATGCTCCCCTTCGCGGCCGTGAGGACTAACCTCCTCACTGAGGTCCTTAAACCGCAGGCATGCTCCACTGAGCCTCTGCTGCCGTTTAATGAGGCCTTGTGTGACGTTCTTGTGGGCACTTGATCCAAGCCCGCCACAGGTCAGCCTGTGGATAGGAACGTCGCCAGACGCTACCGCCCGGCCCCGGGCGACCCTTGCTTTTTATCCACCCATCCCACCCCCGAGAGCCTGGTCATCCAGGCCTCCACTTCCCAGACCGCATTCCCGACGGCTCCGCCCGATCAGGAATCCAAGAGGTACGAGCAATTCGGAAAGAAAGTGTTCTCGTCCCTGAGTTTGGGACTGCAGTCAGTCAATACCGCATGCCTCTGGTGCCGCCACACCCACACATTGTGGGACACGGTTGTGGACGTGCTGCCACAATGTCCGGAGGAGGCCCGGGCTAAACTCACCCATACCCTTGCGGAGGGTCGAGATGCAGCGCGCTATTCCATCCGGTGTGGGCTGGACACCACGGACTCACTGGGCAGAGCGATGGCAACGACGGTGGCGGCTCTACGCCACGCCTGGTTGAGGTCCGCAAACTTTTCGGCCGATGTCCAGGCCACTCTTCTGGACATGCCGTTTGATGGCTGTCGCCTCTTTGGCGACAAGGCAGACCATGCGCTTGAGCGTTTTAAGGACTCCAGGGCTACGGCCAAGTCCTTGGGCCTCTCGGCCCCACGCAAGCAAACGGGTGCCTTTCGCTCCTTTCGTGGCCAAGGAAGGGACGCTCCCACACGTGCTGCTAGCCACGCACCGTAGAATGTTACACAGCGCGGTGGCGGCCATGGAAACCGCCGTAGCGGCGGTCGGGGACAATGGCGAGGCCAGTCCACACCTTCCCCTGCAGCACCCCCCTCAAAACCCTCCTAGTCTGTGCTTTCAGGCCCATGTGACGCCAGTGGGGGGCAGGGTTCGCCATCACCTCTTCCACTGACGCACTGTCACGTCGGACAGGTGGGTGCTGCAAATCGCCCGAAGGGGCTACTCCCTCCCCTCTGATGCGACCCCTCCAGCCATGCCACCGCAATTCCAACGCGTGTCGGGGGATCACTTGCAACTTCTGCAAGAGGAAGTCACGGCCCTCTTGGCCAAGGGGGCCATCAAGTGCGTTCCTGGGCCAGAAGTAGGGTGTGGTTGTTACTCCCACTACTTTCTGGTACCCAAGAAGGGCAAAGGGGGCCTACGCCCTATCTTGGACCTACGAAACTTCAACTACTTTCTCCGAAAGGAGAAGTTCAAGATGCTGACTTTGACTCCGGTCTTATCTGCCCTGGACCCCGGAGACTGGATGGTAGCGTTAGACTTGCATGACGCTTATTTTCACATCCCCGTCCTGCCGGCGTTACATGCGGTTCACGGTAGGCCACAAGCACTTTCAGTTTACCGTGCTCCCCTTCGGCCTTACCAGCGCCACACGGGTGTTCACGAAAGTGATGGCGTGGTCGCAGCTCATCTGCGCAGGTTAGGGGTGTCCGCTTTCCTCATTAATCACCCCAGACAGTCGTCAGCCACCTCCAGACTACGGCCGATCTCTTGCACCTGCTGGGGTTCTCCATCAATGTGTCAAAGTCACACCTGCGTCCCTCTCAGAAGCTCCTCTTCATCAGAGCGGTTCTAGACTCGGTGCAGTTTCGGGTTTATCCTCCCGAACAGCGGATTCGGGATATTCAGGCTCTGATTCCGATCTTTCAGCCTTTATCCTGAGTCTCGGTCAGGTTGACGCTGCGGCTTCTGGGGCTGATGGCCTCCTGCATCCTTCTGGTACATCACGCCCGGTGGCGGATGCGGGCTCTTCAGTGGGACCTGAAGTTTCAGTGGGCCCAGCATCAGGGCGACTTGTCCGACCATGTCTTGATCTCGGAGGGCACTGCAAGACAGTTGCAGTGGTGGCTCACGGACCGCGATTGGGTCAGTGGCAGATCCCTCTCCCAACCCCAACCGGAGCACGTAGTTGTGACGGACGCGTCCCTCCAGGGCTGGGGGGCCACATGGGAGAGGCGGAGATCAGAGGCCTCTGGTCTCCAGAGGAGTCCCAGCTCCACATCAACTTTCTGGAGCTGCGGGCGATCCGACTTGCACTGAAGGCATTCCTCCCCTCTGTCAGGGGGAGTGTAGTGCAGGTGTTCACGGACAACACCACCGCCATGTGGTACTGCAACAAACAGGGCGGGGTGGGGTCGTGGACCCTAAGCCAGGAGGCTCTGCGCCTCTGGCAGTGGCTGAAACATCAGGGCGTGACCCTTGTGGTTCAACACCTGGCAGGTTCTCTGAACGCCAGGGCGGACGAACTCAGCCATCGGTGCATGATGGATCACGAATGGCGTCTGAACTCGGACGTGGCACAAGGTCTCTTTCAGCAGTGGGGAGAGCCTTGGTTAGATCTATTCGCCACAGAAGAGAACCTGCAATGTTATCAGTTCTGCGCGTTGGAATTTCCAAGGCGGCACTCGCTCGGAGACGCTTTTCGTCGCGAGTGGAGTTGCGGTCTATTGTGCGCCTTTCCGCCTATACCACTTCTGCCCAGAGTGCTGAAGAAGATCAGACGCAACCGGGCCCAGGTAATCCTTGTGGCTCCGGACTGGGCACGAAGATATTGGTATCCAGAGCTACTCAGCATGTCTGTCGATCCCCCGATTTGTCTGCCTCTTCAGGAGGACCTTCTGTCGCAGCAGCTGGGGACGGTCCTCCACCCGAACCTGTCCAGTCTCCACCTACAAGCTTGGAGATTGAGCGGCGACAGTTGGGCCATTTGACTTGCCTCCCGAAGTCTGTAATGTCATTCTGGCAGCCAGGCGTCCCTCCACAAAGTCGGTATACGCCTGCCGGTGGAACAGATTTGTGGCATGGTGCACAGCAAAGGCTGTGGATCTGCTCTCTGCACCCCTTTCTGAGGTTCTCCTCTTCCTTCTTTCTCTTGACTAGCAGGGCTCTGCTCTGGGCACTATCAAGGGCTACCTTTCTGCCCTTTCCGCCTTCTTAAGGCTACCTGATCAGCCATCCTTGTTCAAGTCCCCAATTGTAAATAGGTTTTTGAAGGGCATCACATACATGTTTCCTCCTGTTCCTTTCGTGATGCCCCAGTGGTACTTGAACCTTGTACTTACTTATGTAATGTGTGCTCCCTTTGAGCCGCTCCATAACTCTCCGTCTTCTTACTTTGAAGACTGTTTACCTGGTTGCCATCACCTCTGCCAGGAGAGTGAGTGAGCTCCAGGCTCTTTCATCCACACCTACTTTCCTCTCTGTCCATCCGGACAAGGTTGTGTTGCGGACGAGACCCTCTTTCCTGCCCAAGGTTGTCACGGCCTTACACATCGGGCAGTCCATTACCTTGCCCACCTTCTTTCCGCCTCCGCATCCCTCGAAAGAGGAAGAGAGGCTCCACCGTCTGGACCCAAAACGTGCGCTTTCTTACTATCTGGATCGCACACGCCAGTTCCGGGTGGATGACCAACTCTTTGTTGGTTACGTGGGCGCTAAGAAGGGACGGGCGGTGCACAAGCGGACCATTTCTTGGTGGAACATCTTGTGCATCCAGGCGTTTTACTCCTTGGCTAAGAAGGAAACTCCTGTTGGGCTGAGGGCTCATCCCACTCGGGCCACGGCGACTACAACTACCCTGGACCGAGGAGTGCCCTTGCAGGACATTTGTCAGGCAGCTACGTGGGCCTCGCTGCACACGTTTGCAAGACACTACTGCCTAGACAGCCAAGTCCGGAGGGATGGCTTCTTTGGCCGTTCCGTCCTCCATGACTTTCTGGTGTGATTATTGGTTCGCAGACCCACCACCGGGGTTGGTATTGCTGGGGTATCTATTCTAAGGTAAGGAATCTATCACTAACGTGTCTCTTTCAGATGCACAAGTTACTACTTGTGTAACAATATATCTGTAAGAGACATTAGTTAGTGATAGATTCCTTACCGACCCACCCATCCTCCTTTTTCTGTGAACCGATATCTAGGGTTAAGGTCATCCCCTTTCAGGACCCTAGTTTCATGGCACCAGTGTTGGTTCTATCATGGCTCTGCGTATCTGGCATGGAAAAGCTGTGTATCAGAACTGACGTCAGCGCGCGAGGGAGGCGTCTAAGTACTCCGACGTCATTTTGGCGCTAATGATGCCGACGACGGACGTGGAGCCGCGGACGACGCCTGCCGGCGCCCAGGGGTATTGCTACACAAAATTTTCCGGATCCAGTCTGACCCCTGGGGATATTCTAAGGTAAGGAATCTATCACTAACTAATGTCTCTTAAAGATATATCGTTACACAAGTAGTAAGTTGTGCTTCACTCTCTTCTGCAAAAGGGAGCTATAGAGCTTGTACCTTTACAATACCAAGGATCCTTTGTGTACTCCCTGTACTTTCTAATACCCAAAAAGGACGGCTCTCTCAGGCCTATACTGGACCTCAGAGAGTTAAATCAATATATTCACTAAGTTCACTTTCACATGGTGACATTTCAACAAGTGCTCCCGCTCCTACAGCAAGGCGACTTTGTCTACTCGAGACTTAAAGGAGGCATACTTCCATATTCCAAACCATCCAGCTCATCGCAAATATCTCAGGTTTGTGGTACCGGGACAGCACTACCAGTTCAAAGTGCTTCCATTCAGAGTGACTACTGCTCCCAGGGTATTCACCAAATGCCTAGTAGTAGTTGCTGATCACCTGCGAAGGCAACATATTCATGTCTTCCCATACTTGGACGATTGGCTCATCAAAGCCAGCTCTTACCGAAAGTGTCTCCAACACACTCAAATAACAGTACAGTTACTGCACAATCTCAGGTTCACAGTAAATGTGTTGAAGTCCCATCTCCAACCTTCGAACACGCAAAATTATTTCGGAGCCACTATCAATACTCAAAAAGCTCTAGCCTGTCCCAATGCTACCATAATCTGCAATACTCAGGCTCTAATTTCACAGTTTCAGCCCAACCAGTCATTACCAGCTCAAGTATATATGCAACTACTGGGAACGGTGGCGTCTTGCACCATGATAGTTTCCCATGCATGGCTTCAAATACGTCCCCTTAGGAATGCTTAGCACGTCAGTGGAATCAGTATCAAGGTCAATTGTCAGATCTAGCATTGGTAGACTGCCGCACCCATTGCACTCTGCAGTGGTGTAATCCACAAAACCTATCCAAAGGGTGGTCCTTCATCGACCCAGTTCCACAGACAGTGTTAACAGCAGACACATTGCTCACTGGTTAGGGAGCTCATCTCCAGGCTCACACAATTTAAGGTCTGTGAGGGCAAAAGCAACTTCACATAAGTCATCTAGAGTTGCTAGCAGTATTTCTAGCGCTCAAGGCCTTCCAGACTCACCTTGCAGGCAAAACTGTCCTGATACGCACAGACAACATGACGGCCATGCATTACATTTATTTCTTTATTTATTTTCAGAGTTTTGTATAGCGCGAACAGGATCCTTGCAGATGTCAGAGCGCTTTACATACATATGAGAGGAGAGTGTAATAAAGAAAAATTAATAAGGCAATTCGAGCATACATAGGAAAGGAGAACGCAACTGAAATACAAGGAGGGGGCAAATAACAAATATCAAACAGTAAATGCAATGTTAACGTTTAGGTCAATTTAGCCATGAGGATAGCTTTGACTTCTTTTTTGAAGGAAGCAGTGGAAGAGATGAGTCTCGTTTCTGGCGGGAGGGCATTCCAGATCCTGGGGGCCATCCCTGAGAAGGAGCGCTTGTAAGTTTTTTTTCTTGTGGAATTTTTGTGGTTTCAAAAGGAGAGTTTCTGTGCTTCTTGTGGCTCTTGAGCCTCCTGAAATTGTCAATTTTTTAGCAATATAGCTGGGCTAGCTGTGATGTAAGGCTTTATGAGTAATGCATGCGATTTTCAGATGTATTCTGGCTTCTAGCGGAAGCCAATTCAGAGATTTTAAGTCCGGAGAGATGTGGGAGCTTTTTTTTTTTTTATCCGGTTATGAGCCTTGCTGCAGCATTGATGGAGGCTCTTAATGGTGCGGTTGTTGATAGAGGGAGGCCACAGAGGGCGGTAATTCCATAGTCAATCCGAGGGATAACTAGTGCTTGAACGGCAGTTCTAAAGTCGTTGGCTGGAAGGAAGGGTTTCAGTTTTCTCAGTGTTGATTTGGAAATTAGCTCCCTTGGTAGCATTGCTGATATGTCGTTGCATATTGAGATTGGAGTCGAGGGTGATGCGTAAGGATTTGGCTGAGTCTACAATGATAGGTTGGACGTTGAAGGCAGTGAGGTGTTTTATCCAGTCCTGGGCGATGGGGAGTTTGGCGGGTGGTGCTATTAGGAGGAATTCTGTTTTTAGGGCATTAAGTTTGAGATGGTTCTCTGCCAGCCATGTTTGTGTGTCTTTAAGTGTTGAGTTGAGAAGTTTGAGGTCTTCCGGGGATTGTAGTTTTAGGTAGAGTTGGGTATCATCCGCATACATGTGGAATTGCACCTTAGAGACATGAAGCAATGCGGTGAGTGGCTCCATGACCAAGTTGAACAGGGTCGGTGATAGAGAGGAACCTTGCGGAACACCAAGTGTAACTGGAACAGATGTGGACAGGGTGTTATTAGTTTTGAATTTCTGGGTCCGGTTATGTAGGAAGGAGGTGAACCATTTGAGTACTGTCCCAGAGATGCCCATTCTGATATGCAAGAGATCGAGTAGGTTCTCGTGTTTGACCGTATCGAATGCAGATAAGAGGTCAAGTAGGATGAGGAGGCAGGTGCCATTTTGGTCTAGAATTTGGAGTGCGTCATCAATAATGTGAGTCATGGCTGATTCTGTGCTGTGTCCTGCACGGAAGCCTGATTGATGTTGGTTGAGGAGGTCAAAGCTAGTGATGTGTTTAGTCAGTTGGAGGTGGACACATTTTTCTAACAATTTGGCTAAGGTAGGGATGTTAGTGATGGGGCAGTAGTTATTGAGGTCAGTAGGGTCAGCTGTGGGTTTCTTGAGTATGGGTGATACTTGTCCCACTTTGAGGGAGTCTGGGATAGCTCCTTGTTGAAGAGAACTGTTAATGATTTTGGTCCAGAGGGGGAGAAGCCATGGGCTAAAGTCCTTTACGGCGTTTGCAGGTAGAGGATCAGAGAGGTGGTTAGAGGGCTTCAGGGTACTTAGGATCTTGCCTATAGAATCTTCCGTGTAAGTATCAAAGGATTCCCAAGTAGCTTTGTTTTTTAGTTTGGCGGGTGTTTTGCTGTTGGGGTTAGATAATAGGCTAAAATCTGTGAGGAGATCTTTCTTGGTGTTGATTGTTTTTGTGTTAAAGAAGGTAGAGAATTCTTCACAGGATGGTAGCGTGCTGGTTGCACTATGGACTCGCTGTGGTTTGTCTTTGGATTGAGTTTTGATTAGTTCAAATAGCTTTTTTGGTCGGTTTTTTGCTTGGTCTAGTTGCTGGCTAAAGAAGTTTGCTTTTGTTAGTTTGATTTTTCTGAAGTAAGCATTTCTTTTTTCCTGACAGTGTTGAGGTGCGTAGCTGATGGGCTGGATCTCCAATTGCGTTCTGCTAGTCTCATGTTGTCTATCCTTGTTAGGCAGACTGTCATACCACGGCTTTGAGCTTTTGGAAGAGATTCTCTTTAACTGAGAGGGGGCAACCTTGTTGATTATCGTAGTCATTGAGTTGAGGTAGTGCTCGGTAAGGACCTGGACGTCATCTATGCCAGAGGGGGGTATGAGTAGGTTGTAGCTGGGGGAGGGTGAGGAGTTAGGATTGAGATTCCTTAGGTCTCTTTTCCATACCTTGGGTTTGGTGGATTGGGCTGGGTGAAGTTTCACCAGTTCATTGATGAAGGATGTGATAATGTGGTGGTCGGACCAGTCACAGGGTTGGATTGAGTCAAGTTGGGTGGTGTGATCTTTGGAGATGATGAGGTCAAGGATAGAGCCCTTGTCATGAGTAGGTCTGTTGCAGATTTGGGTTAGGTCTAAGGTTTTGAAGAAGTTTTTGAAACTGTTAACCAATAAAACGTCCTGATCGTTCCAATGAAGGTTGAAGTCACCAAGGAATATTTGTGTGTTTTGACGACCAGAGTTAGTTGTGATCATGTCCATGAGGTGTTCAGTGAAGGTGAGGTTGTCACCAGGTGGGTGGTAGATAATATGAAGAGAGCATACTGGATTGCCCTCGCTGTTAAAGTTGAGGCAAAAGTGTTCACAAGAGGAGAATGTGGGGGAGATGGCTCTGGTTACTGAGAGGCTACTGCGATAAATACATGCTATTCCACCTCCTATCTTACCGGTCCTGTCTAGTCTGTGATGTGATAGTTAGGAGGAACTAGAATGTCGATGAGGGGGGATGAGGATTCAGTTAGCCAGGTTTCGGTGAGTATGGTAAGGTCTAGGTAATGTGCGATAATGAGGTCGGCTATGTTAGATGCGTGTCTGGGGGCAGATCTACAGTTAAGTAGTGTGCATTTGAGCCGTGGGCTAAGGAGGGAGGTGGTGGGGTCCAATGTGAGGGTGACTGCTTTCAAATTGTTAGGGATGGTGCCTCTAATATTTTGAGTGGGGGGCCTGTTGGGGTTGGAGAGGATGGTGGGGATAGGAAGGTGAGTGGACAGAGGTGAGCTAATTTGGGAGGGGTGCGTGTGAGGGATGGTCTGGAAAGTGGGGATGGAGACCTGAGTAGTGGCTATGTGGGTGGTGGGTTGAGTTTGTGAGGGAGAGTGGGATGGTTGGTGTGCTTGCGGGAAGACATGGTACTAGGTAGAGAGGGGAGCCTAAGATGGCTTGCGAAAAGTAATTTGAATGTTTGAAGGTCGTCTTTGATTTGGTGAAGGGTGGACATGATCTTGTCAAGAGTGTCGTTGGGGACAGTAGTAGTGGGGGTAGTGGGGGAGCCAAGGGTAGGTTGTGGAGAGTTGATTCGGATCAATGGGTGCATGGGAAGGGTATGGGTGGGGGGAGGGTAGAGTGTTAGGTGTGAGTTGGACATAGGTGTGGGGGATGTTAGGGAGGGTGAAGGAGGAGGAGGAGGGGGAGGGGTAGGGGTGGGAATTTCCCTAGTAGGTACGTAGGTAATTGTCGTGATGGGGAGAGGGGGGAGTTATGCGGAAGGGGAGGGTGGTAAAAGAGGACTGGGGACATGGGGTGGAATAGGAAGAGGGGGAGCTTGGGGTGGTGTTGGAAGGCGTGGTGGAGGTGGAGGGGGGCAAGGTGTGGAGGGCTGGCGTGTGCTGATGTAAGCAGGGGAGAGGAGCTAAGGTGAGATGGGGAGGGGTGTAGAGGAGGGGGGAGCAAGGGTAGCGAAGGGGAGCGTTGGTGGTGTGGGAGGAGGAGGCTAGCTGGGTGTGGGAGGTGGTGGGGAGGGGAAGTGACAGGATGAAGGTGTGATGGGTGTGGGAGGTATGGGGGTTGTGGTAGAGGGGAGGGGGCTGGATGAGATGGGTGGAGGGGTGGTGATGGACGGGAGGGGGCTACATGGGGGAGGAGAGGTATGTTGCGAGGTGGGATAGGGGGATTGAGGGATACGTCAGACTCAGGACAACTCGGTGTTAGGGGTGTAGGGGTTGGAGCTGAATGTGAGGTGGTGTGAGAGGCGGAGGAGGGCTGGGGGAGCCAGTGTGGATAGATGTAGAAAGGGTGTGCGTGTTGTGGGATCGGGTACATTGGTTCGGGGTGGAGTGTGGTTCTGGAGTCGAGAGTGTAGGGGGTGGGAAGGTGTGGGACTGAGAGGGAGAAGCAATGGATTGGGTGTTGGGAGTAGGGGTGGGTTGGGAGGGGGACAGTAAGTTGGCTACATTTTCTTTAATGGTGGGAAATAAAGTATCAAATTGGTTAAGGCTAAAATCTGTGGACTGGATGAGAATAGTGCCATTGTTGTAAATAGTGATGGTTGCTGTCGCTTGGAATAGTTGTGATGGAGAAATGCTCATCATAAGACCATGTGCGGACTTCCTTGAAGAGGAGACTGTGAGAAGGGCATGGAAGGCTTTCCTCCATTGTGCTCTGCGTTTAGTGTAGAAGATGATGTCGTTGGTCATGCGTCCAATGCGGGGTGAAAAATAAGGGTCTGCAAAGGGTGTTTCTGGGTGGGATTTCAGAAGGTTGTGTTTGAAGTTTTTGGCAGATATTTTTGAGAGCTTGGGGGGGTAGCTGATAATGTATGTGTGGGTGCCGGAGAGTTCCATGGTGGTAAGTATGGTGTGGGTGAAGGTGCTGTGAGTGTGTAGAAATGTGGAGGTGGGGGGGCAGCTGGGGGGAGTGTGAATGAGGTATCTGGCGTGGTTGTCTTAAGGATAGTTAAGAAATAGTAGTTGTAGAGGTCCGATACTATAGGGAGGGAGGAGAGAGGCAAGAAAAGGGGGGCACTCTCTTCAGCTGTCAACACTTGCACAAGCCATCTGGCAGTGGGCCATACATCACAAAATGTATCTCCTGGCAGAACACCTCCCATGAGTAAAAATCAGATTGCTGATCTTCTCAGCAGGCAGAGACCATAGATTCACGAGTGGGAACTTCACCCTCAAGTTCTCCTCCCATTCTTTCCAATGTGAGGTGTCGACAGATAGATCGGTTTGTAACATACCAAAACGCAAAATGCCCAAACGTCTCCATGTATCCACACCCATTGTCCAAAGACAATGCACTATGGAAGAACTGGTCAGTGATATTTGCCTACTCTTATCCGCCTCTCCCACTCATTTCACTAGTGGTTCGGAAGCTCAGACAAATATTCCTCACACTGATCCTAGTAGCTCCCACATGGGCCCGTCAACCTTGGTTCACTACCCTGCTGGAGCTCTCAGTAGTTCCTCGTCAAAAACTACATCTGACACCCAGTCTCCTCACATGGAGCCATGGAGAGATAAGACATCCAGATCCCAAAGATCTCAACCTAGCGTTCTGGCACCTGAAATCCTAGAGTTCGGTTACCTGAACCTTCTACCAGATTGTATGAATATCATTAAATAGGCCAAAAGGACTACTGCAAGGACTTGCTACGCAGCTAAATGGAAGCGGTTTGTTATAGATTGTAATAACAACCATATCAATCCACCAGATGCTTCCATTCATAATATAATTTGTTACTTACTACATTTACAGCAGTCCGGATTAGCTTACACATACATACGCTTACATCTCGCTGCAATAGCTGCATACTTTCAAAGCAGACAGCATCTGTCCCTTTTCAGAGTACCCGTTATCAAGGCTTTCATGGAAGGACTCAAAAGATTTACTCCACCAAGACTTCCACCTGCTCCAGTGTGGAATCTTAACATTGTCCTTACCAGACTAATGGGTCCACCCTTCCAGCCATTGCACAAGTGCGAACTGCAATTTCTCACTTGGAAAGTTGCTTTCATCATTGCTATTAAATCACTGAGGAGAGTGGGTGAGCTTCAGGCATTAACCATAGAGGAACCATTTTGTCAAGTCCGCCGAAACAAAGTGGTACTTCGGACTAACCCCACATTCCTACCCAAAGTGATATCTGCCTTTCACATCAATCAATCTGTTGAGTTGCCTGTGTTCTTTCCTCAACTAGATTCAGTGGCAGAACGAGCTCTACACACATTAGATGTTAAAAGAGCATTATTATATTATATAGAAAGAACAAAACCATTTTGTAAAACTAAACCGCTCTTTGTGGCTTTTGCTCCACCACTCAAAGGCAATCCTATTTCTACATCAGCTATTGCTCGGTGGATAGTTAAATGCATTTATTTACAATAGACCTGTGCACACATAAAATCCAAAACAAAGTATGTTAGTATTCTACACATAAGAACAATGATCGCTCTGAGTTTTCTTGTTTCTTTTAAAAATCCACATCAGCGGGGAATATGATGCAAGTTAAGTATTACTTGTATATATACTTGATAGTAATTGTACACCGATATAGGCGCACTTCCAGATCGCTCGTACTGATACCGAGACATGGGGTCTTGTCTCAATACATAATCACTCGACGCTTATCCTGTGTTTGAAAAAATTGGTCTGGCCACTATTTGCCCTACAAACATTGCCTCCGAATACTTACACGTTCTCCATCGACCCCATATTGGTGTAAAAATACGATCAAGTATATATATAAGTAATACTTATCCTGCATCATATTACCCGCTGATGTGGATTTCCCATTTACTTCTTTTTGTGACCTCGACTCTATATAACTAGCTTTATCATCGGTTGGGAACTCTTGACCTACTTCTCGCACGTGACACTCTTTGCATTTCTCAGATCCCGAGCTGACATCTGTAAAGCTGCAACATGGTCTACACCACACACATTCACCAAGCACTATTGTGTAGATGTGTTAGCGAGACAACAAGCTAATGTAAGCCAGGCAGTACTAAGAACACTCTTTCAGACAACTGCAACAACTACAGGTTAGCCACTGCTTTGGGAGAATACTGCTGTATAGTCTATGGAAAGCATGTGTTCTACAGCTCACATGCCTCAAACGGAAAATGTTACTTACTCAGTAAGCATCTGTCTTGGTATGTAGAGCTGTAGATTCACATGCGCCCACCCCCTTCCCTGGGTACCTATACCTGTTGCAGTTCTCTCTCACTTTATATACATATGCATGGACATCTTTATTCTACTCTTACTAACTCCATTCTCACCCTCTGCGGGAAAACAATCTAACAATGGAGTCGATGCCCATGCGCACTATCACTGAAAGGAGGCGTAATCTACCTCGTGACTGGAAAGACTTCTTCAAAGAAAAACAAAGTGCAAACATTCGGACCCAACACCAGATGGCAGGAGTATGCAAAGCATGTGAATCTATAGCTCTACATGCCAAGAACAGATGCTTACTGGGTAAGTAACTTTTTCCTTTAACTGTTTTCTTTCAAATCTGTTTAATTGAAATCGCAAATATAACAACAATAATCCTAAAGGAGAAATAAAGAGAAAATAGAAGAGGGAAAATGGAAAAAGGGGAAAAGAAAAACGAGGGAGGGGGAGGAGAATAAATGCAAATCGACAGTCCCAGAGTACAGCATTGTAAACCCAAGTTTACATTTACGCTAAGACTGAGCTACTGTACAATATCACATTCCACACCATTAAGAGATGAAAAAGCACCATATCTGATCTGAAGCTTTGAGCCAGGCAAGAAGGCTGTTCTTTTCTAAAAGCGAAAAAGGAGAAAAGAGGAGGGGGAGCAGAATATCACTGTAGAGAAAAAGAAATCCCCTTGAGGAGAAGGAAGGAGGTGTGAAGTGAATAGTCACATTAGTGCAAATGTCGAGTTCTGTGTAACCAGTCAGCTACGTATGTTCTCTGTCCAACCCCCAAAGTTCTTCTGCACATAAAGGGAGTATGGTATCTTCAAAGAGGTGCAAGGCATGGAGTTTAGGTGGCTGGAGGTTAGCGTACTCTAATGTGCAAAAATAGACCACTAATTGTTGCCATGTGCTTGCAAACTTAGTCTTACAGAGAGTGAGCTGTGCTGTGAGAAGTTCCATCGCCATGGTAGGCAACAAACCGGTAAACCACAAGTTCACTGGAGGTGTTTTTGCCTTCTTCCAGTATACAGCTATTGTTTGCTTAGCCGCACCAAGCATGTGCGAGATTAGGCGAAAAGCCGTTTGTGTCATGGCAAGTAGGTTTGTGGGTTTAAGACCCAAAATACTAAGTGTTTGCTTCAGGTATGGGGTAGCCAATCACCTTTCTAATATGGCGAGAATCTCCTTCCAATAGGTGGTCAACGATGGACAATGCCACTAAATATGAAGGAAATCCCCAACTGCGCTCGTACAACGCCAACAAATGGGGGGGGGGCGGAGTTAGGAAACATGTTATGTAACCTGTGAGGAGTGTAGTATCATTGTGTCATAACCTTGTAGGTTGTCTTGCTCTGAGGCATGCTGCGAAAGACCTTCGGAATGTCCTGCCAAAGCTTTTCCCATTGTTTAGGAGTGATCTCATCAGAACTACTGGATTCCCATTGCTACTGATCAGTATGCGAGGTGATCCAGGGGCGTGTTGAAGCACTTGATTTGTGTGGGATATCCGTCCCCTAGATCCATCATAGGAGTGAACCAGCATTTCAAATGGGATGAAAGGGCCGGTAACCCCCAGGATAATGGATGGTGTCTGCAACCAGTGTTTAAGTTGAAGATATTGCATTCTCACACTCTCTGAGAGATGAAATTCCCGTTTGCACTGGTCGAAAGTCTTAAAGGTGTCTCTCGCGAAGAGGTCCCTGATTATTCGGCATTCTCCCTCAGACCAGGCCACGAAGGAATGGGGCTGCAGGGCGGGTGGAAAGTTAGGGTTACGTGCGATAGGAGTATTGGGGGAAGGGAAGGATGTAAGGCCTTTGGATAGAGCAAGTTTGTCCCTTATTTCCAATATGGTTTTCGTGGGTATGTCCATGTACGCACTACGCGGTTGGGCACCTCGTGGAAGCCAAGCAAGGTCTCACAGGGGCCTGCATGCCACAGACCAGCCCATATGGAACCAGGTGTTTTCACTTTCCCACACCACCCATTCTGAGATGTAACGTAGATGCAAAGCCCAGTAATATTCCTACAGGATAGGACACGCCAACCCTCCCCTATCACGTGGTAACGTAAGCAATTTATTGGAGAAGCGTAGTCGTCTCCCTCTCCAGATAAAGGTAGTTAGTTCACTTGGTAGATGCAGAATTTGGCCTAACAGTATTGGAGTGGGCAGTGTTTGGAATAAGTAAAGTATTTTATGCAACACCGACATCATGACCGCGTTCAGACGCCCCAGCCACAATAGTGGTTGAGACTTCCAAGTTTGCAGATCCTCCATGACTGCTATTTTATATCCCTGCCAGTTCGCCTGCATCCATGTGTGTACGGTAGAAGTTAAATTAAGCCCAAGATATCTAATGGAATGATGAGCCCATTGATACGGAACTAAGGACTGACGTGCCGGAAGTTCAGGTTCAGGGATTGTAAGGTTTAAGGCCCAGGATTTCGCATGATACATTTTGAGACCTGACACAACCTCAAATGATTGTAATAAATGTGGAGTGCCAGCAGTGAGGTATGCGATTTCGATAAAGTGAGAAGGAGGTCATCAGCAAAGTGGGATATTTTGTGTTCCACTCCTCCATGAGTAATACCACTGATAACTTTTGAGTGGCGGATCATTATGGCAAGGGGTTCAACTACAAGTTTGAAGAGTTAAGGGGACAAAGGGAACCCCTGTCTAGTGCTCCTATAGATATGTATAGGATTTGTGAGTTGACCATTAACCCTGACCTGAGTTTGCTGAGAAGACTATGGTGCCATAATCCTAGAAATCATCAGCCCTATTTTCTGTAGGACAGCCCGTAAGAAGTCCCATTCCACTTGGTCAAATGCTTTTTCAGCATTGAGCGACAGCAGACGGGCAGGTATGTCCCAATGATGTGCCTTCCCTACCACATGTGCTATCTGCCGCACTTTATCAGCTCCTTGTCGGTGTGGAATAAAGCTCACTTGGTCGGGCTCATGTGTGAATCCAAACGTTTGGCTAGGATTTTGGCGTAAAGTTTTAAGTCTGTGTTAGGGAGCGCGATAGGGTGAAATGAGGAGCACAATGTAGGGTCCTTACCCAGTTTAGGAAAGGAGGGCTGTTTCAGCCAGGGCAATAGAGATTGATGGATCATTAACATCTGTGAAGGAGTTGAAAAGATGAAGCAAATGGTCTTGTATTTGCGGGAGAAAGGTGCGATAAAAATTAACCAGTAGACCATCCGGACCCTAGGATTTGCCGAGGGGCAGATCTTTCAGTGCACATTTAAGTTAATCTAGCGTGGTTCCTCCAGGAGCTGCGCGTGTTGCTCGTTTATCGGGGTCCACTGGCAGTCCTCCGGTATTGCCTGTTTCTGGTGTGGGCAAGGAGTCTCCTGCGCATAGAGAGAGGTATAGTAGTCATAGAAGGCCTCTGGTTTAGCCTTTTCAGCAGTGGCCCATGTGCCATCCACCAGTTTGAGTTTCACAATATGTGCCCTTGCTGCCCTCTTCTATAAGCGGTGTGCTAATACTGTTCCTGCCTTATCTCCTCCATCATAATACTTCTGCTTCAGTGCCATTAAAGCTCGCTCCACCTTGTTGGTTCTATGGGCACGTAGCTGACCTCAAAACATAACCAAACATCGTTTTTGGATAGCTAGAGGGTGGTCTTGGTCTTGTTTCTCAAGCGTCTTAATATCTGTAGTCATTTTGTCCTCAAAGAGACGAGCTTCTCGGTTCCACGCTATCGCAATAGAGGTTATTTGACCCGAATAGTAACTTAAAAAGCATCCTATACCAATGGGGATTCTCGGAGATCATTAGACAAGAAATGTCGTGATGACATCTCTGATTTCAGCCACATCTACCGGGTCACACAGGACATTGAGAGAAAGTCGCCAACTGGGTGAATGTCGCGTATGGTATGTATGATTGTGCAACAATAGTTCTAAATATGCATGGTCCAAAACTGAGATATCAGACATGGATGCAGATAGGACATTGCGCACTGGGGAATGAGAACCAAACAGATAGTCAAGGCGAGAGTAAGAGGGGTGTACATGTGGTTGTACGAGTAAGCACGTGTATCGGGGGAATGATGGCAAATAGAGCGCGCCAAACGCCAAGCGCCGCACTATTGATTGGCTCCTGAGGCGGAAAGCCGGGAGCAGGGGACAAATTGATTTTTAACTATTGTGTGTGATACTTTGTTTTTAAACCTGTACCTGGGCTTTCACAAACAGCGCTCCTCGCTGCAACGACCCCCTCATTCCGACGCCATTCACGAGGGCGAGGCGAGACACGCCCCCTCGGCTGGCCACGCCCCCCCGCCAGGAAAACAGACAAATAGAGCGCGCCAAACGCCAAGCGCCGCACTATTGATTGGCTCCTGAGGCGGAAAGCCGGGAGCAGGGGACAAATTGATTTTTAACTATTGTGTGTGATACTTTGTTTTTAAACCTGTACCTGGGCTTTCACAAACAGCGCTCCTCGCTGCAACGACCCCCTCATTCCGACGCCATTCACGAGGGCGAGGCGAGACACGCCCCCTCGGCTGGCCACGCCCCCCCGCCAGGACAACAGACAAATAGAGCGCGCCAAACGCCAAGCGCCGCACTATTGATTGGCTCCTGAGGCGGAAAGCCGGGAGCAGGGGACAAATTGATTTTTAACTATTGTGTGTGATACTTTGTTTTTAAACCTGTACCTGGGCTTTCACAAACAGCGCTCCTCGCTGCAACGACCCCCTCATTCCGACGCCATTCACGAGGGCGAGGCGAGACACGCCCCCTCGGCTGGCCACGCCCCCTCCAACCTCCCGATCAGCGGCATAAAGTATGTGTCTTGGTCGGACGCGCAGCGGACGAGCGCAGCGGGCGCGACGTTTGCGCGCCGAAGGCGCGCCTAAGGCAAGCCCGTCTGTGCCCGTCCGCGGCCGGACGGGGCTAGGGGCACGACTCCATGCCAAAACTACATCCTACTCTTCCAAGGATCTAATTGCTCTTCAAGGCCATTGGCTACTTCCAGATCCCATCCGCAGACTGATCTCCTCTCTAGGCCTGGCCTCCTCTTCCCCCACAGCCCCTCATCCCCCGTTACATGCTCCCCTGTCACCCCGTCCCCTCCCCCCAGACCTCCTCCCCCGCTCGCCAGTGTTGTCTGTCTTTTTACTCAATACCAGGTCAGCGGTCAAGCACCACCCTGAGCTGTTCGTCTTACTCGACTCCGAGAAACCTGACCTACTGCTCCTGACCGAAACTTGGTATTGTGACACTTCCCTCCCCGTTCTCCTGGCCACCCTACCCCCCTCCTATGTGGCCCTGCGAGCCGACCGGCCGGCAGGCAAGGCAGGCGGTGGGGTCGCCCTGATTGCTCGGTCCGAGTTGAATTTCCAATCACTTCCCTCCCCCCCCATTCCCCCTGCTGACTTCCTGGTAGTCCGTTCTCTTTCATTTTCTCCCCCCATCACCTGCCTATTAATGTACCGGCCTCCCCAGCCCTCGCCCGCATTCTTGCCGGCCTTTCAAGACCTGTTGGCCAACTTGGTGGTCAACTACGCCTCGGTCTTGGTGCTAGGGGACTTTAATTACTGGCCCTCCGACCCACACGAGTGCTCAGCCTCAAAAGAGTTTACAGACTGCCTTTCATCCCTTAATTTCGTGTCGCACATATCCGTTCCCACCCACTCCCATGGGCACACACTGGACCAGGTCTGGTCCCTCAACCTCCCCGTGGCCTCGGCCACCGTCTCGCCGTGCCCATGGTCCGACCATGCCCTCATTTCCTTCTCTATTCCACGTAACGCGATGCCTAAAACCCCGCATGCCAAAAACATCTGGGCACGGAACTGGAATAGACTGGATTACCCCTCCTTGACCTCCATGCTCCGCGACTCCACCCCTACTCTTGTTGGCTTACCATCTACCTCTCAAGCCAAGGCCATCAACACCTGGCTGGCTGAAGGCTGCGACTCTGTGGCGCCCCTACGCCGCATCTCCATCCGCCGACCAAAGGACGCTAATAGATGGTTCAATGACCACCTAAAAGATCTCAAACTGAGCGCCCGACGGGCAGAGAGGCAATGGAGGAAAAATTACAATCCCTTATCAAAAACCCACTTCATTTCAGCACTGGACAAATACAAAACAGCAATCCTGGCTGCTAAGACCGCCTACTTTTCGTCAAAAATTACTTCTGCCGAAAATAAACCCAGGGAAATCTTCGGGATAGTGAATGACCTGGCATTCTCAGACCGAACCTCGCCCAATATCCCTCCCTCCCAACCACTCTGCGACCAGCTCAATACTTATTTCTTAGATAAAATAGCAACCATCAAGCTCAATATCCCTCCACCTTCTTCTGCCTTCGTCGATCCCTCCCCCCCTCCCCTCCCCTACCTGCTTACCTCCATCCCCCCCCTCACTCAGGACTCTTTTATGGAGATACTCCCTAAAGTGAAGTCGGGGTCTCCCGCGGACGTCTGCCCAGCACGAGTCCTGCAGCAAATATACTCCAGCTGCCCTGACCCCCCCATTGCCTTCCTCAACAGCTCCCTGGCACAGGGCGTAGTGCCCTCTGCGCTCAAGGCAGCTACCATAGTGCCCATCCTGAAAAAACCTGGCGCTGACTCTTCTATCTCTGCCAACTATCGCCCCATCTCCCTGCTACCCTTTCTGGGCAAGGTGATGGAACGCCATGTTACCGCGGTGCTCAGCGCCCATGTTGAGGCAAATGGGGGACTGGCATCCCGCCAAGCCGGGTTCCGTCCCAGGCATTCGACCGAGTCAGTCGTGGTCTCAGTCTTGGACAAACTCAGAAAGGGTATGGATGGAAACAAACACCAGGCACTGGTCCTCCTTGATCTATCCGCCGCCTTTGACACGGTGGACCACACCATCTTACTTACCCGTGTCAAGGCGGCCGGCATCGGGGGATCAGCCCTGATCTGGCTTTCCTCCTTTCTGAGGGAACGCACTCAGGCGGTCCGGCTAGGCGACTTCACGGCCACTCCCCTCCCTGTCACCTGTGGTGTCCCCCAGGGATCCTCTCTCTCCCCCTTACTTTTCAACCTTTATATCTTTCCTCTCATCTTTGCACTACAGCAGCTGGAGGTCACCGTCTATAATTACGCGGATGACCTCCAGCTCATCTTTGATCTGTCCCCTTCCCCTCTCTCGGTCTCTAATTTCCAGTCAACTATGACATTCATCAGGGACTGGATGAACCACAACCACCTTAAGCTGAACCCGGATAAAACCGAGCTGGTTCTCACTGGTGGTTCGTCCAGTCCCTGGAACTCTCTCTTCTGGCCCCCCTCCCTTGGCACTGCACCGACCCCCTCCATCACGGTCAAAACACTTGGTGTCAAAATAAACAGCCAACTCACCCTCCATTCACAAATCAGCTCTGTGGTGTCCTCCTGCTTCCTCTCTCTCCGCACTATCCGCACTGTCTCCCGCTTCTTTTCCCCCCAGGCACTTAAGATCATTATGGCCGCACTTGTGATATCGAAACTGGACTACGCAAACGCTCTCTACCACGGTATCCCCGCATACAGTCTGCGTAGACTCCAGACCGTTCAGAACCAAGCAGCCCGGCTGGTGTACGGTCTTCCTCGGTATCACCACTCCACCCCTCTTCTCAGGGAGCTTCACTGGCTCCCTATAAAGGAACGGGCCCTATTTAAGATCGGTTGTATGGTCTTCCAGGCCCGCCAGGGCACTGCCCCCGCCTTCATCTCCTCACTAATCAAGTCTTATGTACCCGTAAGAGAACTCCGGTCTTCCTCCAAGTCCCTCCTCCATATCCCTCGCTTCACTCGCAAAAAGTGGGGCGGGGCCAATTTCTCTACCCTGGCTCCAACCTTTTGGAACTCACTCCCTGACCACCTCCGCTCTGCCACTCAGTATCTCCCCTTTCGCAGAGATCTGAAAACGTTCCTCTTCAGCCAGGCTTTCCTCACTTAATCTTCCTCAAAATTCCCTTCACCTCTCCCTGGTCTTTCCCCCTCAGCTGCCGATCCCCCCAGCGCCAAGAAACCGCAAGGTGTACGCTGCGCTCTAGAAGTATTTTAAATTAGAAATTAGAAATTAAATTAGATGGCGCCAGGCATCCAGCAGTCCCAGATCGTTAAACTCTCTTTTTAAAGTGGCGCACATAGCCTCAGTCCCCTGAAAGGTACTGATGCTCCAATCCAGCTCCGCATCCCATACCAAGTGACGGTCGCCCCCATAGATAAGCTGATGATCATTTTGTGATAGCTGTTCTTTTAGGAGATCTCTAATGAAAAGATC
The DNA here is from genome assembly GCF_964261635.1 of Lissotriton helveticus. Taxonomy (NCBI): domain Eukaryota; kingdom Metazoa; phylum Chordata; class Amphibia; order Caudata; family Salamandridae; genus Lissotriton; species Lissotriton helveticus. Next base: position 740,115,228 of record NC_136065.1, on the reverse strand, counting down.
CTGTGCTTGATTGGGAGCATAAATAATAAATAGAGCGAGCATTTGCACTCCAGTCTGAACCACATGCTTAAGATATCTACCCTCCTTGCTCCTCACTGCTCACACATTACCTTGCTCTACAAAGAATAGTCACCACAGCCGTTTTCGTAGGTCTAGATGCCAAACATTGGAGGGGATGTTTGGGCTGCGCCATGCAGTGTGTCTTTGTACAGGAGGTGCGTTTCCTGCAGGAAGATAATGTCCGGTTTCTGTTGCAACAGATAGCGCCAAATCAGGCAATGCTTATTGGGGGCATTAACCCCTTCACATTAAGGGAAAGTATCTTCAAACAGGGAACGGTATTCATGGCAAATACCTAGTATATCTATCTACCCTGAAGTGCAGAGATTGAGGCCCAAACCCTGCATCCACCCCCAAAGGACCACCCCTCCGTGATGACAACGTAGGAATGCACACCAACACTCAGCAGAGAGTAGGTTGAAGGCACCACACAGTTCAGCAGCGAGAAGCAGGAAGCCAGCACATTCACAGCATGAAAACCCTTCCTCCCTCCAGAAAGAAAAAAAGGGAATGGTAAAGGAAAAAGAAGGCACAGGACAAAACTTCAAGAACCAACCAGGGCAAACAAGGCCAACATGTCCTATTTGAGTCCATGAATGGGCATGGCACAGTAGCACAGGCCATTCGGAGATGTCACTCTCCTAGGAATAGGGTGTGGGGTGAGTCTTGTGAAACAAAACACAGTCGCCAGGTGAGAAGCACCGACCCGCCGCCAAGCATCAGCCAAGGCAAAGAAGCAAACTGTTACTGCATAGGAGGTCCCACCACCGTCCCAGTGGGAAGCGCCGAAAAGGAAGCACAGTCAGATCATCCAGCATGACAGTTCCATCAATCTGATGGTGCTTGTGAAAGGGTTGGCGATTTCTCACCGCACATAGAGCGAAGATGTTGGATAATGTCCTGCTTGGCTTGGGAGGAGAACTGCCCCCCATATTTGGGCATCCGTGGGTGTCGGAGTGCTCTAGTCCACTGCGGCGGTGCTGGTTCTCTATCCGGCGGCGACAAGCATGAAGGGCTGGCCGATGCGGAAGGGACCGGGAGCTGCAAAGGCCACTTAGCCTCCTGAAGGGAGCGTAGCACCCGGTGTTTGGTCTCCCAGGAAAAAATTTGAGCGTAGGGATGACCCTACTGGTATTGGATGCCCATTTCATGAAGCTTGTCAGTGACCGGTTTAAAGTCTTTGCGGCACTGGAGCATGGTGGGTGCAAAGTCCTTGAAGAGCTGGATAGTATGTCCCTTGTAAGAGAATTCTGACTTGTTCCGTGCTGCCTTTAGGTTGGCCTCTTTCTCCATAAAGAAATGGACCCTAGTTAATATGTCGGGACTAACTCAGAACGTCCAGGGGGCGCAGCCACTCTGTGTGCCCTATTGTCAGAATGCTCACTGAACTCATCCGAACATCCACCGAAGCAGATGCCTGATCCCAACTCCACTCAATGGACGAGAGCCCAGACTTAATTTCAAAACCTGGACTACGCGTTCACCAGGGGGAAACAGGGGAGTGGAGAAAAAGAGAGACCGCCTCCAGATCCCGTGATAGTCTGCTACTTCTCAGTCAATTTTTTGTTCAGTTCCTCAGTTAATGGTTGAGAAATAACAGGACCTAAACACATTTGAATACCAAATTTAGAATAATGCCTTTCAATAATATGAATATTAATAAGCATATAATTCCTAGAACCTTCGCACCCACACACACCTGGATCCCAAGGATGGCTAGCTTCTCTCTGTTTTTTGGTTAGGCTCAACATTTGATTCTCAGAATATTAAAGGTGGTTCTGATGATGAAACAGAATTATTGTCTAAGACTAGAAGACGAGATAGTCTTTTCTGAAGCACAGTCTAGGTGATACTAGTCTCGTAGGATTAGAACATAGAATTTCCAAGTGAACCAAAAGGAACGCTCTTACTGTGAAAATTGAAGGTTTCTCCTCAGGAAACTTCTCTTCCAACAAATGATGCTGAAGAAGGCTCATATGGGTGTCCAGAGACTTTGTAACTGGAAAACGTGAGGAGGTTCCTAGTGTGCACACTAACCTAGAAAAGGGGCGTACTAAAAGAGGAGAAGGCTGACGAAAATTTTTCCTCAGAGCGAGCGCCTGATACACTGTTCGCTCGCTGAGGAATTCAGTTGAAGTGCGCGGTTCCCATTTCATATTGAGGCAAGGCAACAACTAGAGCGCTGAAGATGGGGTCCATGGCGGCCACCATCTTGGGGTGCTGAATTCTTCGTATGGATCACTTCATACATCAGTCTCTTTAATAACCAAGTAGAATGAAGGCGTCGCCGATACCAGTGGGGATATCGGGCAAAATGGATCTTCTTACTAGGACAGCTCCTCAATATAAAAGACATGGAGTTCCTGACACCTATCGAGCGCCGGGGAGGAGGCGTCCTTGTCCCCTGTAATCTCGTGGAGAAGCTCTGCAGCAAAGGTCATAATGTACGTGCCCTCTGACCCTTTTGGTATGTGTAGGAAGGTGGCTACCTGACTATGGTTACCCCAAATTTTTTGCCTTGTGTTTAGCTGGTTTTTTACTTAGTTGGCCTGGTTCCAGGCTATCTGCTCTCTCTGTAAAATGGATTCCATGTACCCTAGGTACATACCATAATTGGAAATGGACTCCTTGTCAGCCCCTGTACCATGCACTATAGGTGCTCAGGGCATAGGTGCCACCAAGGCCTACCAGGGGCTGCAGCATATCTTTTGCCACCCCTGGCTGGTTCTTAAATTGACACAACTGGCTGATCACTCAGCTGGGGCAAGGTGGTGTAATCACCTCTTGCTTAGATATAGTATACCTATATCTAAACCTATCCGGACACATATAAACCTGTGAGTCACTCCTATGGAAGGCCTTATCAATCCTGGAGGCAGAGTGCGTGGTTTTATGTGAGATGGAGCTCTAGCATGAGCTGAGCCTGTCTGCAGCCGTCGGGAACAAATCCCTAAGCTGTTTCAGGATAATGCCATACCATATACTCTTAAGTGCATTATAATCCTCGCGGTTATATAGCAACTCTGGTTTGGCTTTATCAAAACATGTCGTGTAAGATGTCATACGATTTGGAATACTATCCCCTCGCCAGTTCTGGCGACGGGGATAGCATTCCACCCCTCTAGAGGGGTAAGACATGTTACTTTACTTAAATGCGGTTAATTTCTAAAAGGGCCTCAGATCCACAAAATGGATGCTTCTGCCACAGACACAAGTCTGACCCCCTGAAGCTGACTGAAACTCAGCCCAAGGGGCCTGGACAAAGGGTTTCCTGTCGCAGGGCGGTGTTACAACCCCCCAGACAGGAGATAGTGGATTGTAGCAGGGAGGTTTGAAAGAAACCAGACACTGCCTGGGGAGCACAAGGCTGCCCCTTGCATAATCCGGCCAAACCGGTTCTGGGGCACTCCAGCCCCCGTCCCAGCGCGGCCAGGATCAAAGGAAGGGGGTGTATCCACCCACTTCCTGGGTCCCACCCATAGGAGGGGACCTAGCAGGTAATCCAGCCCCCCAGATTCGAATAAGAGTGGGAGCAGTGCCAATGCACTTCAGATTATCCTGATGAAACATAAGAAACGAAACTCTGGACCCTTCGACATCCTACTCAACGTAGAAGACTGAAGAATCTCCCTTGTGGTCAAGGAGTGACCACCCTGTGCAAACAGGCACCATCCAGCCCTCGACGTCTACTTTGTTGCAGTTCCCGCCGGAACTCGAGCGACAGAGATCGACGAGATCAAGCTTGCCTGCCTTCTAACAGCCCGATCCACAGTCCCTGCAGAGCTGAGACCCGTGGAGGCGACCGGAAGCGTGGGGCACGCCATCTTGGAAAGACCACGAGACGCTGACCGTGCAGCCCACGAGTGACCCTCGAAGCTGTACAACGGGGTTTGAGAAGCCCCAACCCTGAGCCACTCTTGCACCGAAGTTCAGCCCCCCTACACTCGATGAGTGCTGCGTGGGGCCCTTCTGCTTCTTTTGGCTCACCGCGTTGGCCAGTCCCTTGCCAGCTGGCTTGTGGCCCCTGTGCCGACGAAACTTGAAATTCGACTTGTGATTCTGGTTGCTCCAGGTTTGCACCAGCTCCCCTGAAAAGGAGCCCCCACTCTGACCCTCCTGGTCCGAGTGAGAAGCAATCTTCCAGTTCCGCGTGGATTGCTTTTGCCAAGTGTTGTTTGCTCCAATCTTGAAGCCGACAGCGCCGACGGCGAGAGCCTGCGTGGGACAGATCGTTACCTGCTCCTGGACTTCGTAGATGCCCCAGAGCCCACGTGACAGCGGAGAGAAGCTCCTCGACAACCACCTGATTGCGCCCGACATTGCCTGGTTCCGTCCTGGTTCCACCCTGGTCACTGCTGAGTGACCCAGACTCTGTCCCCTCTGCTTTCAGGTACTTTTCGACTCGAGTCCACCTTTGGACTCCACCGGACACTTCTCCTTCACCTCGCCTGCAGCCCTTTCAGCTCCAAGCACCAAGAGCCTGCGTGACGAAACCCGACTCAACTTCGACCCTGTGCACCCACTTCCTGTGGGTGAGGTAACATTGCAAAGCCGGTGTTCCCACACTGGTACACACCTCTAGGGTCTGTGTCTTAAGTTTTGTTCCTCTAGGTTCAGCGGAAGTGTCCTTAAACTCTAACTTTGTAACTTTTACGCACCATTGGTTAACATTGATGCATGCGTGCACTTTCTGCACTGCACCCGAATCCCGCGGGCTTTTCCTGACTTCAGCATTGCTTGTCCCGACTGCTCCCAGCGATTCCCTAGGCCCTAGGCCTAACCACTGATCGAATGGTCTCTCTTATACCAATTTTTTAGTATATGGTTTGAGTGGCCCCTTGGCCTCATCCAAAATTGTGCAACTTTGTATGTTATACTGTGCTTTTGATTTAACGCTTGTGCCCCTTTATTCATAAAGAATACTGGGGATTGTTTTTAGTAATAAATGCATATATTTTTATAATATATACTTGTGTGGTGTCCTTTCATTTGATATTACAGGATTGTATGTGGTAAAACAGCTCGCTTAACACGACCTCTTAAGTTAAGCCTTTAGGCTGCTTAGTCCATGCTACCCCTAGGATAGCTTGTCTAATAAGGTTGACTTACAACCAGACACCATAAGGGATTGTTTGGACTGATACAAGGTGGTTCCAGAATTGGAAACATCATATATCAGGCCAACTTCTCACAGTATGCCTCTAAGGCGGAGGTTTTTTCGCCTACTCCTGTTTTCTAAATTCTCCTGCTTTATTTGCAACTCAATGTTTTGTTCTTTGAGGAGGGCTAGTCATTGCCAGAGATGTTCCTGGTTCTCAGTGCGAGAATCCAGTTTTTTCAAGGTCCTCCACCCTCTCCACAATTTCCGTTAAGTCCTTTCTAAGTTCCTTATTGCACATTTTGGACTTCAGATTTAAGGGAGCTGATTAATGATTTAATCTCTTGCAAGAACTGAGTCAGAAAGGATTGAGTGAGAGGGTCCGCCGCACCTTCTGGTGGGGACGCCATGGGCACGGAGGTAGCAGAACCAGTTTTGCTCCACAACGATGTGAATGGGTCATCTTTCAAAATCACTGTGGCATCCTTCCCTGCCTTGTTACGTGGCATGACCCTTCAGTCAATAGCACTCCCAGTGAAGAGCTGAATGAGGAGGACAAGATAGAAGCCCCAATACGCTCCAGAATGAGGAGCCAAGTTGCTCACAATAGAGATAGGCAGCACCACGAGGACAAGCGAAGAGTGCCCCCAGGTAGAGAGCTTAACTGTAGAGAGATGGAGGGTGATGCCACTGCTCCACCTCGTCCGTGGCCCCACTATTCTCTTTTCCACAAAGCGTGTGGTGAAAGTACAAGCTAAAGAGGAGGGGATCTACCTCCTCCAGGGCCTTGGCAGCTGTTGCACATCCTCTAACCTTCACTGACCTTTGTTTGTACGATAAAAGAACCAGAGTAAAGCAGGAGGCAGGTTCTCTCCAGGGGCCCACATTTGCCCCCCAGCCCTGCACTCAGTTCAGAAGAGTAGGCCCCAGCGTGACCCAGCCCACCAGCACACCTCCAGAAAGTCTGGTTCAGTGAATTAAGCCAGCAGGCTGCCTTAGTTATGGCGCAGCGTGGCGATTAATCAGTCCAGCAGAGGCCCAAAGCTTCGAATTTCATCCCCAGTTTCTAGGTGACTAGGCGAACTTCAACCCCAGTTCTTAGGTGCCTAGTGATCCAGCGGGCTATAGAAAATATATCATAAACTACACTACCCAACTTCATAACCTATAATCAAAATTCTATACTAAATATGGACCCATTTATGAACCTGATATATTTTGGGCCTACTGAATCAGGTGGTCAGAATAAATCTATATACACATTATCTACACACTATATACATATTTATACATTTGTAGAAAGAATATTGTCATTAGAATAAAACCTAACCATTTAGATGACCACCATAGGCGACGTGATCTAGCTAATGGTAACCTACACTTCTGAATAACCAAGACCAGCTTGTTTGTCAAAAGTAAGATTTTATTTTCTAAATTATGGTATATAAGTTGTAAGTTTTATAAATGAAATTTATTTGCAATATAGCAAGCATGATGGTAAGAAATATGAGAAAAATACAATTTAAGCAATTGAATCAATTTAAAGAAATTATATAAAGTTTAGCATTTCTAAAACCTAATTCCCTAACTGAGCTAAATAGACAGAAATTAAAGTAAAGATCTTTGAGGATTCTTACATGCTCCACGCAAAGTCCAGCAGCACATCACCCTCATCGGAAAGTCAGAAAGCAGCAGCCAGCCCAACCCTAAGGGCATGACTTTTTATACCTTTCTACGCTAACTAAACTGGCAAAGGAAAGTTTTCAGAAATCTACGACGTCCCATTGGCTGAGAGTGACAAGTGACATGTCACCCGTTTCTTAAAAAGTTCCACAAAATCATGTCTTACAAAGACCATTGTCTCTTCCACGTGAAGCCAGAGGCTTCCTGCGATTGCAACTTTGTATTAAGTCATCCTCGCAGCTTCCATAGTCTTTCAGCACTACTTCCGCGGATGCCAAGTTAAGGGCTGACAAAAAGTTCACTTTCGACCTTGGCCATGTCCGACAGAATGATGTCAGTTCATCAGTTTTTGCTTTGTGAATGCAGCCTCAATAAACGTTTTAATTCAGAATGGACGTTTCGTGACTTTCTGCAGAATTATGGATCAGCTCTTTTTGCGCTGCTCAATTAGCTAGGCCCAAAAGCAGGCAACTTATGTTTTCTAGTATAAAACAAACACAAGAAAAGTATTAATGTAAGAAATAATGTAGATTCTGTATTCACCCCATGGTTTACTAATTAATTAACCCACCCGATTAATCAAAATGTTACCTAGCCAATGCGAACAAATAAAGCAGCGTTTATATTTACCAGTCTCCGTTTTTCTATGAGACCCATATGCACCTAGAATAGTAGAAATGACATCACACAGACAAGGAAAAGCAAAACAAGCACATGCTTATTTTAAGTTTGCAGCAGTTAGTAATGACAAAAACGAAAACAATAATTATTTTATTATTTTGCACGAATAAAAAGATGCAACAAATATGCACGTTTATGAGCACACATGTTAATCCCCCCACGTGTAAAGTTTAATCTAAGTTGTATTAGTACGACATATCACAAATCATTAATAATTTTATTCATGTTATGGAAATGTGACTTTGCGAGTTTAAACAAAATTTTGTTTTCTATCTCGCTCCATCAACTCCCTCATCTGGTGATTAACAAATCACCACACCAGCACTCAAAATTTTGATAAACTAAATTTATTAGAAATCGATTCAAATTCATTTGTATCAGTAAACCTAAAAGTCTGTTTCAGCATAATCTTTGCAATTAACATGACGCTCTCTATGTAACTCCTGTAACTCGATCTCCCTTTCCTCTTCTTTTCTGAGTTTATAGATTCTTTTCTTTTCTCTCAAATGTTTCTTTCTTTTATGCAACAAACAACCTATTTTAGTCAAAATAAAAATGAATACTATTATAATCAAAGGTGCCAGAATCTTGCCAAGAATTGAACTTCCGATATTATGAAACCAGTTTTTAATTGCTTGAAACCTTTTTGAAAGTTTCCCTGTAAAATCTTCTTCTTCTAAAGGAATTATTTCTGAATGCATTTGTGTAATATTCTTAATATACATTTCAATATTCTTACTTTCATCCGGTATATATGTACAGCAATGTTGGACATGTAAAATGCCACAGACTCCTCCCTCTTTTGCTAGGAGTATGTCTAAAGCAAGACGATCTTGAATTACCATGGATCTAATAGCAATAACTTCAACATTCACTAATTGAAATCCATCAGCAGTGTCAGTTGATAATCTATCAACTATAGTGGACAATTTTCTAATTCTCCCTGCATTTAGGGTTATACCAACAAAAGGTATTACAGCTTGAAAAATATCTCCTAGAACTTCAGTAAAAGTTTCTCTTTTAGCTCTATTTACATAATTATGAATTTTAAACAATCCTTCTGAATCTCTGTCAACATGAAACACTTTAGGAAAAACAATTCCCACATAACAAGTTCCATACCAATGGTCTGGAAGGTTGTAGTAGGCTTTGTCACCACAAACAAAATAAATTCCAGGAAAGATAGGATCTTTTCCACCTTTAAATCCCCAACCTCCCATTATCATATAAGTATCTTCACAGTTGCTTGCACCTACAAAATAATTATCAAAAAGTGTGTTATCTCTTCTAATGCAAAGTTTTCCACTAACAGGCTTGTCTATGTGAATTGCAATATTTTCAAGCATTTTGCCATTTAATTTCTCATCCTCTTTTTGCCAGAAGGATGACTTAGTCTGTTTGACTAATTCATTTCTCTTATAAATTGCTCTTCTCTCCTCAACCATATTCAGAAATTTCTTTCCTTCAGCACTCAATTTACATGTTAGATTATTCTTATAAGCATACTCATAAGTGAGTTCATTAGTAACAAGGAAATATTCTCTCATTTGTTTTGCTTTCTTATGCTTATTTAAAGCATTATCAATCTTAACATTAGCAAAAATTTCATCATAATTTGAATAGTAATATTCTAAACGACCAGTTTGATAAAATAAACTAGTTAATACACTACATGTAACAGCATAAGTGAGAGGAAGCATATTATATGTTACTCCCTCAGAAACAGAAGCAGGTAATTTAACACATACATAACAGTCCTTTGCATCCATTACCTTGACATATTCACTCAAAAGCTTTGTGAAAGTATTGCTTGAAAAATCATCTATTGATTTATCTTGATGAATGTTAGGCTGATGATCGATAACTTTTGCAGATGTACTATGTTTAGTTTGGCCAACCAGAGCTTTGCTTGTTATGTTAACTTTGTGTAATTCTCTATTCATTTCTAAAGGTATAATCACAGCTAGTACTAACCAGAGCAGAACTAAAATGAGCAGACACACCAGAGTCATCTTACAGCATCTCTTAAAAACAGAACATTTTGAAGTGCTCTCCTTAACGTAAGGCATTTTTAGGTTAGTTTTAGCCTCAAAAATAAAAATAAATTTTAAAATTTATATACACCCCCCTTTTAAAATATATTTTTCTTTTATGACCCTAAACAAGATTTCTTCGACCTTATGTCATACATAAGTTTTCTTCAACTAAACAGTTTTTCTTCAGCCTTTTGCCAATTTAATAAATCTGTACTTCAATCATTGTCACTAATTTCTTGGATTTCGTTTTCTTCTTCACTACTATCATATATGTCAATAACAGGTGGAATCACTAAGTAAGTCCATTCAGGAGACTTGTATTTCTGGTTTGGTCTAATTATTCTCTTCCCTTTTCTCGATATCACTTCGATTTTTCTTCCAACTCCAACTTCTTTTCCTGGACTCTTTTGACTACTGATTTCTTCAACCTGTTCTATTGGCTTTTTGATCAATCTCACTCTCAATCTTCCACCAGGCCAGTAGTCTGCTTTTCTCACGTACTTCTTCTTTGGTTCAGAATTATTTGATTCTGATTTCCAAGTCCTTTTCTTTCCGTTTTCACTTCCACCTTCCACGTCACTTTCTTCAGTTTCGTAGTCTGAAATTTCAATTGACTCAGGAACTTCTCTATTCGGCAATTTCACTCCTTCAGGAACTTCACTTTGTCTTCCATCACTGGTACTCGGTAATTCGTTCTCCTCTTCTTCTTCAATTACCTCTAGCTTCCCAGATTTCGGATTTCTGTTCCTTACTTCAGAGCTTGTTCTCTGCCTTTCGATACTCTCCTGGTCTGAAACTTCTTTTGGTTCAGCTTCTTTGTCTTCAATAGAGACAACCGAATCCTCAGTTATCTTTCCTTTTAACAGATTCTCTTCACCTTCAGAATCTATTTCAATTATTTCTAAGTCTTTTCTTGTTAAATTTCCATTCACTGGCACAGTTTCCAGATGTCGACTTTCTTGTCGATTTTCAGAATCTGGAATTACTTCACCTTCTGTTCTGTCTTCTGCTTCAGAATCAGAGTCATCTGTGGTATCACTTTCAACATCAGAATTCTCAGGAGTTGGTATTGGAATAGTATGACTTGGATGAATCCAGCGCTTCAATCCTCTGCACTTTACAGCATTAGTAGTGATCAAGATTACCTGCCTAGGTTTCTGCCATCTAGGAGATAGACAATTCCTCCTCCGATGTACTTTCGTTCTGACCCAGTCTCCAGGTCTCAGATCATGTGTCAAAACTTTTTCATTTGATTGAGCTTCAGTTCCCACCTGATTAGACACAGAAGTTACCATATCAGATAACCTTTTACAGTAATCCAAAATTGCACTGTCATTTATGCTCAACAATTTACCTACAGGTACAAAAGCTTGCCTCATAACTCTTCCCATCAAAATTTCATGAGGACTCAAACCTGTCTTTTTATCTGGTGTACTTCTTATTGACATCAAAACAAGTGGAAGAGCATCAGTCCACTTAACACCTGTCTCAAGACACATTTTTCCAATTCTGTTTTTGATAGTTCCATTTATTTGTTCAACTACACCTGATGCCTCTGGTCTGTATGCACAGTGTATTTTCTGCTCAATGCTCATAGCTTCACAAATTAACTTCAACAGTTTGTTATCAAAATGGCTTCCTCCATCACTCTCAATAGTGACTGGAAAACCGTACCTTGGGATGATTTCTCTGAGCATTAGTTTTGCTACTGTAATTGAATCACAATGTCGTGTAGGGAAAGCCTCTACCCATCTTGAGAATAAGCATACAATTACAAGTACATATTTCAAACAGTTGTGTAAGGGCATTTCAATAAAATCTATTTGTAACCTGGTAAAGGGACCACCCTCTCGACCAATTATTCCTGTCCCCACCACTGATTTTCTGTTTGGATTCATTTGTTGGCATGACAAACACCTTTGACAAAAAGATTCTGCAATGGTTCTAAATTTTGTATTGAACCATGTTTCTCTAAAAAGTCTGACCATAGAATCTCTTCCTAAATGTGCTGGACCATGATATAATCTGGCCATGTCAGAAATCAAACAATTTGGTAAAACTACTCTGCCATCTTTGTAAACCCACACTCCATCTTCATCACGTGGTCTACAATCTGATCTTAACCATAGGTCTTTTTCTTCATCATCTGCTTCGTTTTGTAAATCTCTAATCTCATTCCATGTTTCTACAACAGTTGTTAGCATTAATGAATTTGAATCAGTTTCTGTACTTCTATTCCGATTGTAAGAATAATTTTTCCTTGCGCAGTACTTTGCTGTTTCGTCTGCGAAGGCATTTCCTTTGGAAATATAATCAGTTCCTCTAGTGTGCGCTGCACACTTGACTATGGCAATTTCTTTTGGCAATTGTATTGCTTCAATTAATCTTCTAATGAAAACTGCATTTTTAATTGGTGATCCTGTTGATGTCATGTATCCTCTCTGTGACCAGAGTTGTCCATAATCATGCACAACTCCGTATCCATACTGACTATCAGTAATGATGGTAACTCTTATATCTTTTGATATTTCACATGCACGAATTAAAGCAATCAATTCAGCCACTTGTGCTGAACGAACTCCTTCAAGACATGATGCTTCTTCAACATCTTCGACTGTACAAACTGAGTATGAAGCTTTTAAAACACCTCCTTCGGATCTTAAGCATGAGCCATCTACAAAGTAGACAAAATCCGATTCAGGCAAAGGTCTGTCTTTGATGTCTTTTCTGGGTTTAGTGCAGAATTCCATGACATCTAAACATTCGTGTTCAGTCTCTATGTCATCAACTATTTCGGAATCAGGCAGTAATGTAGAAGGATTCAGATTCAAACATCTTGAAATCGAAACATTATCTGCTCCTAGTATGATTTTCTCATACTTTGTCAATCTGCTACTTGTTAAATGTTGAGTCTTACCTCTTGTCAGTAATATTTCAACTGAATGAGGCACAAAAACTTTCACAGGAAATCCCATAATAATTCCTTCACTTTGTTCTAGGCTGATACTTGTAGCTGCAACTGCTTTCAAACAACCTGGTAATGCTTTTGCAATTGGATCAAGAACTGCAGAGAAGTATGCAATAGGTTTCTTTAAATTTCCATGTCTCTGAATTAACACAGATAATGCACATCCTTCTCTCTCACTGCAATACAGTTCAAAATCTTTCTCATAATTTGGCATACCCAAAGCAGGAGCTTGGCATAAGCTCTTTTTCAGGTTCTCAAAAGATTCCATCTCAGCATCATTGAGAATAATTGGATCTTTTACATCTGATTTGGTCAGTCTTTGTAGTGGTTTTGCAATTACTGAAAATCCACTTATCCATTGTCGACAGTAACCTACCATTCCTAGGAACATTCTGACCTGTCTTTGTGTTCTTGGCGGTAACATTGCTTGAATCATTTTTATTCTCTCTATTGTTACTTGTCTTTTTCCTTTTGCAATTCTGTGACCAAGATATTTTACTTCTTGTTTGCAAAACTGTAGTTTAGCTGGGGACACTTTATGTCCTTCTTCTGCAAGGCGATTTAACAGAATTATTGTGTCTGTTACACAATTTTCTCTTGTCTTTGCAGCTATTAACAAATCATCAATATACTGCACCAGCGTAGACCTACCTGGTAAGTCTAAATCTTCTAATGATCTTTTTAACAGTTCGTTAAAGATTGAAGGACTTTCTGTATAGCCCTGAGGGATTCTTGTCCATCCAAGGGTCTTACCTTGGAATCTGAAAGCAAAGATTTCATAACTGTCTGGGTGTAAAGGAACAGTAAAGAATGCATTGCAAAGGTCAATGACTGTATACCACTCAGCATCATGTGGAACCTGAAATAGAATTACTGCTGGATTTGGAACCACAGGACAACATGGAATGACAATTTGATTAACCTTTCTCAAATCTTGTACGATCCTAAATGTTCCGTTAGCCTTTTTAACTCCCATAATTGGTGAATTACAAGAGCTACTCTTCATTTCCTTTAATACACCTTGCTTGATTAATTTTTCAATTATAGGTGTAATACCTTCAATTGTTTCTGTCTTCATTTTATACTGTGGAGTGTTTGGAAATTCTATTCCCTGCTTCAATGCAATTTTAACAGGATCTACGTTTTTCATCAGACCCATCTCATTTCCAGTAAAATCCCATATTTCAGATTTCACTGTTTCCTTTAGCTCTTCAGGTAAATCCTTTTCTTCAAATGCAGGAAACAATTTTGTTTCTTCTGCTTCTATCATCATCATTGTCATTCTATACAAACCATCTTCCTCCATTGTTTGTAACTCAACTCCTTCAGGAGAACAATATATTCTGCAATTCATTTTACATAGGATGTCTCTACCTAATAGATTTACTGGACTACTATTACAAACCACAAATCTGTGTTTGTCTCTGTAATTTCCAATTTCAACTGGTACTGGATCTGTTAAGTCTGTTTTAATTTGCTGATTACTTACTCCCACAACTTGGATGGTATCCCCAGAGAGAGGTAGGTTTTCAATTTCCACTGATCTAACAGTAGAACGGGTAGCACCAGTGTCCACTAGAAAAGTGATGTCTACATCATTAACTTTCCCGTTTACATAAGGACCAGACTGGTCAACCTCAAGAGTGGCTCCAACAACACACTCTTCCTCCTCTCTCGGGCACCGTCAGCAATAATCATCAAAATCACTGTCTTGGCTTTCTGTTAATAAAAATTGTTGTGAAGCATTTTGCATTTGAACCCTTTGCTGCTTTTGCTGTTTTGGTGGTTTTATTACCTGTTCACATCCCTGAAATCCCACGTTTGGATTATATTTTTGAACTCCCCCATAATTCGGAAAAGGTGGTTGTGGCAACTGGTCTTGACGATTATTCACCTGTTGTTGTTGCTGTTGTTGTAACTGTCGCTGAATATTAAATTCATTTAACCCCTGTTGCATCTGTAGCTGTTGTTGCAGGTTAACACCATTCTGCATCTGTGGATTCAATAAGGGATTCTTTAAGTTTTTAGGAGGATGAGGACACTCGTCCCTCCAATGTCCAATTTCGCCACAATTAAAACAAGGTAATCTTTGTTTCAGTTCTTCTATCTTTGGGCTAAATTTCTTTGGGAAATTATTACCTTTAAACTTTCCTTGTGTCTGGTTTGCATTTCCAGTTTGAACAAAATTAGTGTTCTTATTTCCCATGCTGGCAATCTGTTGCTCAGCCACCTTTACCTGAGCCCACATGGCTTTCTCCTTCAGTTTCTTCTGTTTTACTTCTAATTCATCGCTACAATATTTTGCCTTTCTCAGAATATCATCTATAGATAGTGCTTGCCATCCGACAATACTAGTTCTAATCATTTCTCCAATTTCAGGTTTTAGTCCATAAACAAATCTATAGATAAAATGACTCATGTCTTTTTCATCTAATTTTTCATAACCACTGTATTGTTTAAAGATTAACAATAGTCTTTCATAAAAAGAATGAACTGATTCTTTTGTTTCCTGTTCTGTCCTTTCTATTTTAACCCAATCAACTTCTTTGGGTGGAATTTTATTTTTCATCCATACAATTACTTTCTCATAGAAATCCATTACAAGTGGATTCGGGGCACCTGTTTCTTTAATTCGCTCAGGTTCTGTTTTTGGCCAACTAATAGATATTTTGCATTCTGTCCAAAGATCAGATGGAACTACAATGTCAAAAAATCCATCTAAATCAATCCACAGAACTTTTGACACTTTGATAAATCTATCGACTTGCCTGTACCACTCAACTGGCTTCTCCCTTAATTTCGGAAAGTCATTTGTGAATTACAGAATGTCTTGTCTTGACCATGGGACATGAACATATCCTCCACCTGCAACTTCTCTCATTGGAAATTGTTTTGACAATTTTTCCAATCTCTCATCTTCCTTCCTTTTGGTCCATTTCACTCTCCATTTGTTCAGTTCTCCTAGCTTTTTGATATAGACAATTAAATCTTTAATGTGAACTATTCTTCCCATTGAGTTCAAACTCTCAATGTCACTTTCTGAAAAATCTAATCTGTAATGCTTTGCAAAATTCTTTTGTTTACTTACATCGATTTCAAGTTCTGCAGCTAGATCCTCTAATAGGTCATATTTATTTTTCGTTTTCCACTGAATGCTTTTACAAATGAATAGTAGCTCATCATCTCGATAGTAATTTAAACTATCTGGACCAATTGTTCCAATTATTAATTCTTCGATATTTGCTTTTAATTTGGCCACATCAAGTTTTGGTGTGGTTACCCTGACTTCAGGACTTCCTACATCTGACATAGCACCCATTGGTGTCTTTGGAGATAAATCCTCATTAAAGGTTAAATCAGGCATTCTCGATCTAGAAGTGTTTAATTCAGTCAAGTCTGAATAAAATTTTTCAGTAGCTTTTTGAGTTTCTGTATTTAAAGGAATAGTTAATCCAGTTTTGTTTGTATTTCTTTGATCAAATACAGGCTGAACAGGACCTATTGTTACTGGAACTGTGACAGCTTCCATGCCTTTTGTCATTCTTTTAATTAATTCTTCTTTAGACCTTAAATATTCATTATAATCATCATCTTCAACATTTCTTGTCTCTCTTGCATAATCTTTTGGAGGTTCCCTTGCTCTTGGAGTCATTGAAAAATGTCTACCCTCATTTCGAGCATTCTCGAATTCTGGTCTTCTAGGAGTTTCAGTGATTTCACAATTATTTGGATAAAGTTTAGGAGCTTCACTAATTGGAGGTGCACTCGGTGAAGTTTCAGTAGAAACCACCGGAGTAGACCATGATCTAGGAGGTCTCAAAGGCTGATTAGGCTGTTTATTTCTAGCAGTTGTATATATTTCTTCCATAACTGCATCCTCAGATTCACTTTCCATAGATTTCCCTGTAGGTGAACCCATTACCATTTCATGAATTAAATACAATCCTTCACTCATGTTTCCCTGTCTCCACATTCGCAATCTATCTTCATGAGTTTCTCTTTTCCATGATGGATTTTTAGAAGGTCTTTTAATTCCACTAGCTTCTCTTTGTAACTGATACATCTCATCTTCCCACTCAACTAAAGCTTCAAATTGAGTTGGTCTCGGTTTTGGAACAAGAGCATTCATTTTCTCTCGTAAATTTCTTAAAACTCTTACATTAAATGAACCATCATCAGGCCAAGCTAAAACACCATCGTTTTTAGTATAGCGTTTCCAACTGTCGAACCATAAGACAGTATGATATCCGTATTCACCTTCCATGTACGCTGCAGGTGTTTTATACTTATGAAGTAGTTTACCACCTCGCGTTTCGATTTTCTTGTCAGGTGAAAATAAATTCTTAAATTTCTGAAATAATGTTGTCTTTTTCTCAACATGTTTAAAATGATAACTCATTTTCAAAAGTAAAATTTAATTCACAAAATCGTTCGTAAAATATTTCCGGGATGTTCCGCAAAACAACCAATCCGTGCGCGAAACACACCAACAAGCCAATGGCAGTTGAGCTACGTCAGTTTCCTGCTCAACCAATAAATTTGGAGTTTTTCCCAACGACCAATCAGCTCACAGGCCGTCAGAGACTCAGTAGCCAATCAGAATACAGTTTGTGACGTAGGTCACCCAATCCCAGCGCGGCACTGTGACGTACACAGCAGCTGCGGTTTCTCGCTTCTCACTCCTGGCGCTTACCCCTCCTTCACAAAATCTTTTCACAGCGCCATTTTAAGAACACTTTTCAGTGTAAATTAATTCTTAACAATGACTATAAAGACAACATCTGTTCGTTTCACTAATTAGGATAGTTTACATACATTCAAGTATCCACACTTCGGAATAGACGGCACTATTCACACTAAGGATAATATTCAATTGTCAGTAGAGTAACCTTACCCCACCCTTCTAACACGTATAATTATGAACTCGCTTTGCTCTGAACCCACCGCGAAGTGAAAGTTCTAAGAGTTCCACTTGAACATAAAATACAATTCAAACTCGCACTTTTACACGGAAAATTCCCTAAATTCAAACACACATGAAATCCGTACAGGACTCTCACCTGTTTATAGATATCATGCACCGTTAGCAAAATAACGACGTTATCCGTACAGGGCTCTCACCTGTTTATAGATATGAAACATGTACCCGTACAGGACTCTAACCTGTTTATAGATAATCATGTACCGACGCTAATTTTACCCTTCACTCAAGCTCGGAAATAACTAATACTCTCATCACAGTGAGTTTTATGGAAGGCGCTTTGTCCCTATTCTCATGCTGCTTTGATTTCTTAGAAAATCCTCACTATACAAGATTCAGACCTAGCCCTAAAACTGTGCTGCTCGGCGACAACACTATGGTACACGGCGATACCTCTTGTGATACTCGGCGATATCACTACAAACTGAACAGATGGCTTGCGTGACTAATTTCTCGCCACACAATCTATACCGGTATAGCTTACAGATAGGCACGAAAAACGAACTTAACAAGTGTTAAAACATCGATCCTATTTCCATACCATGACGCAACCCTTAGCAACCAACATGTTACCTTGGTTACCCCTTAGCAACCATCCTCTGCTACCAGAGAATTGATCCAGCGGGCTATAGAAAATATATCATAAACTACACTACCCAACTTCATAACCTATAATCAAAATTCTATACTAAATATGGACCCATTTATGAACCTGATATATTTTGGGCCTACTGAATCAGGTGGTCAGAATAAATCTATATACACATTATCTACACACTATATACATATTTATACATTTGTAGAAAGAATATTGTCATTAGAATAAAACCTAACCATTTAGATGACCACCATAGGCGACGTGATCTAGCTAATGGTAACCTACACTTCTGAATAACCAAGACCAGCTTGTTTGTCAAAAGTAAGATTTTATTTTCTAAATTATGGTATATAAGTTGTAAGTTTTATAAATGAAATTTATTTGCAATATAGCAAGCATGATGGTAAGAAATATGAGAAAAATACAATTTAAGCAATTGAATCAATTTAAAGAAATTATATAAAGTTTAGCATTTCTAAAACCTAATTCCCTAACTGAGCTAAATAGACAGAAATTAAAGTAAAGATCTTTGAGGATTCTTACATGCTCCACGCAAAGTCCAGCAGCACATCACCCTCATCGGAAAGTCAGAAAGCAGCAGCCAGCCCAACCCTAAGGGCATGACTTTTTATACCTTTCTACGCTAACTAAACTGGCAAAGGAAAGTTTTCAGAAATCTACGACGTCCCATTGGCTGAGAGTGACAAGTGACATGTCACCCGTTTCTTAAAAAGTTCCACAAAATCATGTCTTACAAAGACCATTGTCTCTTCCACGTGAAGCCAGAGGCTTCCTGCGATTGCAACTTTGTATTAAGTCATCCTCGCAGCTTCCATAGTCTTTCAGCACTACTTCCGCGGATGCCAAGTTAAGGGCTGACAAAAAGTTCACTTTCGACCTTGGCCATGTCCGACAGAATGATGTCAGTTCATCAGTTTTTGCTTTGTGAATGCAGCCTCAATAAACGTTTTAATTCAGAATGGACGTTTCGTGACTTTCTGCAGAATTATGGATCAGCTCTTTTTGCGCTGCTCAATTAACTAGGCCCAAAAGCAGGCAACTTATGTTTTCTAGTATAAAACAAACACAAGAAAAGTATTAATGTAAGAAATAATGTAGATTCTGTATTCACCCCATGGTTTACTAATTAATTAACCCACCCGATTAATCAAAATGTTACCTAGCCAATGCGAACAAATAAAGCAGCGTTTATATTTACCAGTCTCCGTTTTTCTATGAGACCCATATGCACCTAGAATAGTAGAAATGACATCACACAGACAAGGAAAAGCAAAACAAGCACATGCTTATTTTAAGTTTGCAGCAGTTAGTAATGACAAAAACGAAAACAATAATTATTTTATTATTTTGCACGAATAAAAAGATGCAACAAATATGCACGTTTATGAGCACACATGTTAATCCCCCCACGTGTAAAGTTTAATCTAAGTTGTATTAGTACGACATATCACAAATCATTAATAATTTTATTCATGTTATGGAAATGTGACTTTGCGAGTTTAAACAAAATTTTGTTTTCTATCTCGCTCCATCACTAGGATACCACAAGGTGTTGCCTTGTCGCATTGTTGGGGGTATGCGTGCAGCCCGGCACTTGATTGATGTCGGATCTGTACCCCTGAGGTCTCCGAGGCGCAGATGACGGCGCGCACAGGGGAAGGGCAGGGCTGTGCAACGTCTCTGATGGCCTCACACCGCCCCTGGGTACCTGCAATGTTGGTGATGCGGTCCCTTCAGTACCCAGGTGATGTGTAGAGTGGCCCGGGGGGGGGGGGCTACGTCACATAGATACCACAGCCACGTAGGTCCTCAAGACGGCAGCCTCAGTTCCTCACCCGACCGGGCGCCGTGTCCGTACGCCTTCGGGCGTCGATCGCGGGCCGCTGCTCCTCTTCTCACGGAGGCACCTCGGCCACAGTCAATGCAGCGAGGCATCAGTCTGCGTAGCAAGCTGTCAGGGGGAGGTGCGCGCCCACTTGTTTCGCAGCCTACAGGAACTGGCACGGCAAGATGGCGGCCGCGAGAACAGCTTCCAAGCCTCACATCCGCAGCAACAGCCCCCGACCCCAGCGGCGCCAAGGAGCTCGATCGAAAGGCTCCCAAGCCCCTCCAGTGGCTGTCATTTCATCTTGGGGGGGGCCCTTAAAAGCCACGGTGCCATGATTCTGGCTGTGAACCGCAGCAGCGGGCCGATGCTCCCCTTGCGCACAACTCACTCCATGCGCAGCGATACCACGCCCCCCCCCCTTTAACAGTTTTTTTCAGTGATTTTCTTTGGTTCTTTACTAAGGTGAATGTTAAAGAGTTTGTACTACCTAAGAATTAACCTTACTCTAACTGTGAGTTTTTCATTGAATTCCAAGTTTTTTATTTTTAAAAGAATGTTAGTGATCAGATGCAGGGCCACCACGTGAGCATGTAGTCCTTATTATGTATAGACAGGCAGTACACAATTGTGGTTGGACATAGAGGCTGGCATGCAGCCAGACTCTGCTTCCCACCATTATTATGTTCATTTCGCTTTCTGCAAAGCCATAGCTTTATTTAAACAGTGTTTTTTTTGGGGTGAATGTGCGGGTGTACTTTTTTAAAGGTAACAAATTGATAGACGCAAGACAAACTCAAGTGTGCCCAGCCCCCATGATGCATGCCATTTGGCCTTGCATAGTAGTGGGCAGATACCGGGACTGCGGCACGAACAAGTTCCGACTTTGCTCCTTATTGGTAGCCCAGATAGTTTTTTTGAAATATTGTGCTTGAGGAGCCATGAGATCCACCTAAAAATTTCTTAGGCCAGAACCAAAAAATGTTACTTGCTATTGTTTCCATCGTAACAGATTTTTTCTACCAACTAGTTGGTAGAAAAAATCTGTACAAAACATTTTAGTAGTGTACAAAATATTTTAGAGGCAAAAATTAAGCTCAGATGGAAGACAGCGTCCTTATATATTCCAATACTTATCTGACATTTCAACTTTGATGAGCTAAGATTTTTCTGAATGAGGCAGGTCTGAGAGAAATGTCAGGTTTATAGAAATGTCTTAAGACAATAGAGTTGTGTTTTCAGCATGGTCTGGTTGCTCGTCACTAGCAACGTGACCACTTGACATTATACTGTCTTCGTGTGTGTAGAAGAAGAGAATATGTGGTTTGCCGTGTTTTTATATAGTCACAGGTTCTCCTAAGAACCGGGGTGTGAGCACCTACATAGTACCCAAATTAATATTTGCAATGATTATAAAGGCCTTAGCCCCTAAGAGCACTTATTATATTTTGTTGTACTAGCATTTATATAACACTACTTGCTCCTGAAAAGTAACTGCACATTTACCGACAGGTAGCATACTATTCATTAGAAGTGCTGTGGGTGGAAGAGCGTATGATTTTTGTGCCTCTGTGTGGCTGACATAAAAAGCAGTGAGTTAGGACGCTTACGCATAAAGTGCTACTGAGTAGATGCATATGACGCATTTGTGAATATTTTGACCTATTTGTGAAATAGTTTGATGTTCTCATGCCATGTTGTGGGGCATGTGTAGGTGTACCTACTCATGAGGGTAGGAGAAACTGTGGAAACACACATTCATGCATGCACATGCTTACTATCTGTAAAGATGTCTATAACCTATATTCATGCCAGCAGATTTTAACGTGGTTTGTGGTGTCATATATGACCAAGTGTACACCTTGGGTGGTAGTGGAATAGGTCATAGTAATGGGCATTATGTGACCAATCATGGTATATGGTCTGAGAACTCCGTGAACAGCAGACCGTAGGTGACGCTACTGCGCCCCCCAGCAATGGTGTTCCGGAGAGAAGCATCCTACGAAGGGCTCGCATATCGTGCTCTGAGGCCATTTAAGTGCTGAAGTGCTGCTGGTGTTCTGCTTATGGCCATAACGCCCCTTCCCCAAGTGCTGAACGGTTAAGCGCTGTCAGCGCTGACAGAGCTCCGCGACCAGCTGATTGCCTGCTGTGTTGCGAGTATCCCGAGCGAGCAGGAGCCGTGAGTGGAGGCTTTGGTACAAGGTGCTGCGGGTCCTGCCTGATCTTTTCAGCCGGCGCTAGCCCTGGCAGTTGAGCCACGGTGTCTGGAGCTGCCTTTCTGGGTTTAGTAGAGACTTGCGGTGTCACGCGGTTCTTGTGAAAGTGCGCTTCAGCGCGTTGACGCTGGGACCAAGCTTTTGCCTTCTGGGGCCCTCCCGACTGTGTGGTGTTGCATTCATTCTGCAGTACTGAGTCTCAGCAGTGTGCGAATGTCCTGGACAGCACATTGGTGGAGATCTTAGGTCAGCAACCACATTTACTAAAACTAGAGCAGACTGGGGGAAGCTTCTAGACACCGTGTGATTAAGTAAAATGTTTATTGGACTGGCCTGGCCTAAGAATACCGTATAAGGGAAGAGGCTTTAGCGGTGTCAAATCTAGATTGGTACGATTGGTTAGATTAAAAAAAAAGTCTTCAGAAAAAAAAGTCTAAAGATCCTACAACGTAAATGCCAGCACCCAGCCTTTGAGGACTATGACCTCTTTTGACGTGCTTTACCAACTCTCTTCCCCAACCTAAAGACTAACCGTTTGAGGGATACACTGGACTTCTAGGTCTTCTGGGACAAGGAGCAGTCTGATATAGGCAGGCAGGAGGTGCTCAGGCTTAGCCCATTAAACAGAGGGGGCAGATGGGGAGTCATCTGAAGGTTGACTCTGCTGCAAGGCTAAAATCTAAAATTTGTTTAGCTCAGGCAAAAGCCACTGCATCAGTAGCCAGGACTGAACACGGCACAAATCCTCCCGGTCTGAAGTCTAGTTTTGAAAGTTCCAAAGAACAACAACATTTATCTCCGATTCAATTAGCTGGTGGGCCAATTGAGGTTAAAAAAATTATGGAAAAAAACACCTGCGGCAGCAAAGGATCAACAAGGTGCTAAGGATTTTCCACTTTCCTAAAAAAGGCATCTCTATTTGCTCCCCCTAACCTTTCATTGAAGCCTCAAGAAACATCTGGAGAATTATTAAAGGCTCCATCTCCGGCCCTGCTGTCTCCACCACGAGTTCAAATGTCTGAGCAAGTCTCATTTTCTTCTTTATAGGGAGGTACACCAACAACAGGCCAGGGTAACTTTCAGAATGATTCAGCAGCATTACCAGCCTTAATAACATGCATGATGCAGAATCGTACTCAGCCAGTGCTTCTTATGCCTGAAGACAAAAATATATCAACAGTAGAGGCTCAAAAACAGCAGCAGGCTTTACTTCTGCCTCAAATTCAGAGTGGTACAAAAGGGGGTGGTGATGGACGGAGCATCTGAATCAATCAAACACTAACACTCAGTCAAAAGATCTGGGTTTAATCCATCACCATTCTTTAGCCCACTCTGCCACCCCTGTTCAGACATGGCTATATGCAAATCAGTCTGACCCTGTGCCTCATGGGAACAGTCCAGCCCGAACTGCCAAGCCATGTCTTCCCTGGACCGGAAACAAGCTTCCGAGGACCGGTTTCTGGCATTCCAGCCATCTTCAGCCCGGCTTGCTTGAATCCAGTGGTAAAGTGAGCAAGGGACTCACGTCTGAGCATACCCTGCCACACTTATGGTGGCCAAAAGCGGTACAAAAGGGGGTGGTGATGTACGGAGCATCTAAATCAATCAAACACTCACACCCAGTCAAAAGATCTGGGTTTAATCCATCACCGTTCTTTAGCCCACTCTGCCACCCCAGTTCAGACATGGCTATATGCAAATCAGTCTGACCCTGTGCCTCATGGGAACAGTCCAGCCCGAACTGCCAAGCCATGTCTTCCCTGGACCGGAAACAAGCTTCCGAGGACCGGTTTCTGGCATTCCAGCTGTCTTCAGCCGGCTTGCTCGAATCCAGTGGTAAAGTGAGCAAGGGACTCACTTCTGTCCTGGGGGATCTTCATGCACTGTCAGATTGACAGGGGTCGGGAAATGTGCGCCAGGCAGACTGTCACATAACACATGAGTTATGCGTTACTCTCGGGGGCATGTGTGCTCCCAAGGAAGTCCTGGTGCGCTGGGCAAGTGTTCAACCGCAGAGTTCAGTCCCTAGGTTGGGAGGCCAGGTACAGGTTATGCCCGACCTGGAGGGAAAGACAACTGTAAGCAGTGTCCTGACCGATGTAGCTTCTAGGATTACCACTCCAGTTGGGAGGGTGCAGAACTCTGGAAGTGGGTGCAGAGGAAGGGAGTCCTCGGCTCTGACCTGGTGCAACCTGAGGGTTTAGATCCCAGGTTGGTAGATCAGTTGCAGGGTCAAGGTCCTGAACTGGTTGGAGAGTTGTGTTCTGAGGTTGCCTCTCATAGGAGGAGAGTGCAGAACCCCAGAAGGAGAGGTAGGGGGAGGAGAGACTCGCCTGTGACTTCTGGTCAGCCTGAGGGTGTGGACCCTAGGTTGGAGGATCAGGGGCAGCTTTGAACAGCACTAATGAGAATAAGAGTGGCAAATGGTTACTATGTGCCAGGGGTTACTGCACCCCACTCTGTGGATTGGCAAGTACCAGAGACATCTGGATGGCCTAGGGCCTGGTCCTGGCCACGGACAACTAGGGAGTACCAGTGGGGTAGCTTAGTTGGTCCTGGGATATTTGACAGAGGGAATCACATGGATTCAGAATGGCGTAGAACTTTAGAGTGCCCCTGCAGTTGCGGGCCCGCGTTCTTGTTCTATCGCCCAAAGCAGGAAAGTCCATCAAGGTGGTGATTGGTCTACCCTGCGTTTTGGCTGGAAGGGGTTGTGTTGGACTTGGCCCTTTTTGCAGGGTTATCCCTGAACTTTTTGCCTTCCTCCGAGCCTTTTTTAAGTCTTGCAGACCTAGCGCTGGAACACTCAGCGCTCCTCATTCTACAAGGCTTATTGTAATCGGTAAGATGTCCGAAGTCGAGTGCCTCTTCTTTCCATTGGCTTCCGTCATGGTGCATGCTAAAGTCTAGCTTTCCATTGTAAGTGAGGTTTTTTAGTCACTCGTTGTTACCACCCTGTCTCCTTTTGGCCCTGCCCTCCCGGACTGGATCGTTTGCTTGGTGCGTTTCACTGTCTCCTTTATTAGTCGGTCGGCACGCACTATTTGGAAAATGGGGACAGTAGTGGCTGCAGCGCTATGCGCTTTCAGCACGTTGTCCACCTTCATGTTTAGAACGCGGGCGACATGCTTTGTTTCAGAGTGGCTCTCTGTGGGCTGGTGCATACTCTGGTGTTCAGGTGCGTATTCTGTGTTTTGTGTTCCTCTTTGTATATATGTGTCCATGTGTTTTGAGCTGATGCTTAAAGGTTTCCTGGCTAGGGCTGATATATATTATCAATGCAGAGTTTTTGGCACTATAAACGCACAACCAGGACTGGCGTCTTGTTTCGGAGGCTGCAGCATGCTGCTTGGCCACAGAGATTGCTCTTCCATCGGTTTGAGCCGGGCCTTGTTTCCGTTCCTTGCTCACAGCGTAGGAGTGGACTCCGAGGGAAGCGCTACCTTGTCTCACGCAGGCTTAGGGTGCCGTGAAAGGAGTAGTTTACAAAAACATAATGAAACACCGCACTCCTTTGTGCCCTCGGTTGGTGTTAAGGATAGTTTCTGCAAGTATTGCTTAAGTTATTTCTCTACTGATTTCTGTGTAATGCCTATTCGTTTTTGTATTGTTTTTTTCCCTCAAAATGGCAATAAAAAAACAAGCATTTGCAATGCAATAGGTCTCGCATTTACGCAAATTTGAGCTGTTGGCTTTGTAAATGACAACGCCTTTGAATTATGTTTTGGTTTTCAAAACACAAATTTAAAAAAAGGCATTGCCATTTACAATGTCATAATTTAAACTTGTGTGAATGCGAGACCTATTGCATTGCAAATGCTAGTTAGTGTCTGTCTGAAAGCAATACACAAAACACCACCGGAAAGACATTCACGTGATCCTGTACACAGACAGAAAGGCACATTTGGTTCAGGGCTCAAAAATGCCAACTTTCTAAAAGTGGTATTTACAGTATTGTAACTCATAATATGACTTTACCATTAAAAAGGAATTTAAATTATAATTCATTTGAGTGGAAACAGCCTTTCTCTATCTGGCTAATAACTTTTCCCAGTGTTTGTCTCTGTGAGAGGTAGCCACAGCAGTGAAAATGGACTTTAAGAGATTTTCACTGCAGGACATGTAAAACATAAGTACACATGTCCTACTTTTTAAATACCATGCAGCCTGCACAGGTGGACGGGGGTTCTTAGTGAGGTAATAACAAGAAAATATCTTTACCACGTCTGTAGTGCTGCGATGCCTGCTGAAAACTAAGTAAAAAAAAATGCAATTATTGGGGGCGTGGCTTGGACGGCAAGCATGGCTGACGCGGCCTAGTTGAGCTCCGTCCCCGCCAGCCGATCATCTGCCGAAATATCCTGTTCCTCCCCATCGGACTGCGGCCCCGAGAGTAGCGCTTGGTGCGAGGGGCCGCGGGGCCCACATCGGCACACTTTGAGCCGGTTCGGCGCAGCTGGAGACGAGTGAGGGCAGACGGAATCGGTGCGGCCTAGGCGGCCTCTGGAAGCCGGGGAGCTCGGGTTTCGCGACCCCGGGGAACATCACGCGGAGGCGGCCGAGACCCGGCCGAAAGGCGGCGGACCGGTGGTGGCGGAGTGTCGCACCTGGCCCTGTACACCTGGGGGACGCCTCGGCCTTGAACCGGGGGGTGCTGGTCTTACAGCGGCCCCGCAGGAGGCGGCGGAGCAACGCGGCCCGGCCGGAGGGCAGAGAACACGCTGCCGGAGCGGAGCAGCCCAGCGAGAGCCCCTCCTTCCTCTTTGGCCCCCGGACGGTGAGGAGCAGAGTGCTGGAGTGGTGGTGACCCCGGGAGGTCCTTCGGCGGCGTAAAGGCCTCGAGCAGCGGCGGCAGCCGGGGACCTCGATTTTTCGTAAGGCCCAGCAGTGCGTCAGTGAAGCGGCCCGGGGTCTGGCAGTGGAGGACGCCGGTCGGACACCATCGTGGGGCCTGACTGGCCCAGTCACCAACGCTGAGAGCCCCTACTGAGCGGTTGAGAAGCGGGAAACCCGACAGCCCTGCATTTGAGGTACATGACAGGGGGGCCCCCCTAGGCGGCAGCGGGAGGACCAGCGCCACGCCAGATGAAGGTCGGCGGTGGCTGAGATCTGGTTGAGGGACACGGGGACCCCGGTTACGCACACTACTGCTGGGCCTAGACCTTGAGGGGCGCAGTCGGGGCCAGTGGACGCCGTGGTGGGGTACCTGGCCCGACTACTCGGCGGTCGGTTCGGACCGAGGTGGGCCCCCTGTTTGGAGGCATAGTGGGCGGCGAACCGACGGTGCCCGCTTGATGGCCTTGGACTTTAGTGCGGTACACTCATCATGACCCACAGGGCAGGTGGAGGCGGGGGAGGCCCTAAGCAGGGGCCCATCGACAAGTTCACAGGGCCGGGAGGCAGCGCGGGGGCCTCCGGCGGATCCCAGGCATCCAGGCCAGACAATGCAGCACTAATGGCAGCCATCACCCAGTCCCGGGACGCGTTGGAAGCCAAAATTGGGGCGGTGGGGTCAGATGTTACGCTCCTTCGTCAGGACTTGCGGAATGCGGTCTCCCGCATCACAGAAGCCGAAACTCGGATATCTGGGGTAGAAGACGACGTGGTGACCCTCAAACGCAAAGTAGCTGCCCTGGAATCCACGCAAAAGGGCCTGGCGCTTCGAGTGGAGGACGCAGAAGGGCGCGCCAGGCGCAACAACCTCCGCTTTGTAGGACTGCCCGAAGGCTGTGAGAAGGGAGATATGGAGGGCTTCCTGACACGGTGGCTTGAAAGCTGGATCTCACCTGAAGCCCTGTCCGGTTGCTTTGTTATAGAAAGGGCGCACCGGGCCCTGATGCAAAAACCACCGGAGGGAGCGAGGCCGCGGCCGGTGATAGCGAAGCTTCTCAAACAGGCCCGAGCGAAAGAACCCCTGCGATATGAAAATCACATGATCCTGATCTTTCCAGACTATACCCGCTTAGTACAACAGCAGCGCCAGTCCTTTACGGCGGCCAAGGCCCGTCTACGCGACCTGAAGATACAATATGCACTTCTTTATCCAGCCCGCCTAAGAGTTATATTTCAATCTCGTACACACTTCTTTGATTCCCCGGAGGATGTGTTTCTATGGACAGACGAAATTAGACCGATGAAAGTGCACACTCCCCCGGGGCGAGACTCCGACTCCTCACATGATGATGCGCAGACGAGATCCTCCCGACGTAAGGACAATTGGAGATCCCGATCCCGACAGCGGTCCATGTCAAGTACTGCTTCGGAGACGGCGACTGGGGTGGCCGAGAAACAGAAGAAGGGCACGTGAAGGCGCCTGGAGCCATATTGTGGACAGATTGACTTTATTCCCTGCTTATCTGGTGAGTGTGCTCGTGGGGAGAGCGAGGTGCTTGTGCCATATGAGAGACCAAGTGAGCGGATGATGGGTGATTGTGGATGGGGGGGGGGAGTACACGGGCGGGGGGGGTTCCTTCCAGGCGAGGGTGGGAGGGAGTAGGTGTTGGGTGAGTTAACTGCAGTTATGGGGATCCATTGGTGGGGTGGGTTGTCGGTCTCATGTTGGAGGCGGAAGCCGCGCCGCACCCCGACAGGTACTTCATCGTTTTTTGAGGTATGGGGTGGGGGTGGGGGGGAGTTCTGAGGAGTTGGTGGGTGTTGACTTGGGGGGGGGGGGGGGGGGGGGCTGCACGTCTCTGATGCGATCGCGATGGTGGCTGGAAGCACACACACGTGGCGAGTGTCATGGATACTGGCTGCGAAGGGTCCTTGATGTCGAGCCTGGATAGAGGGGCCGTTGGGCCTGGGGCCACACTTCGGGTCCTTAGTTGGAACGTGAGAGGGGTGCTGAACAAGATCAAGCGGGGAGCGATCCTGAAACAGGCTAAAAGAGTGGGGGCGGATGTTGTTATGCTGCAGGAAACGCATCTTCTGGGGACTAAGACACTATGCCTCCAGCGCTTTGGCTACAGTCAGGTTTTTCATGCCGGTTTTGCCAGGGGATCCAGAGGCGTGGCCATCCTGGTGCACCACAGGGTCCCATATGTACACTCCACTCACTGGTGGGACCCACAGGGTTGATACATTTTTATTCAGGATACGCTTGGGGACGAGGAGGTAGTGTTTGGCTGTGTATGCCCCGCCCCCCTTGCAGTGGTCCCTGGTTGAAAAGATCTTGACAGTGTGGGCGGCTATCTCAAATGTGTTGGCTGTCATTGGGGGTGACTGGAATGATGTGATGGATCAGGCGCGCGACAGGTACAGGCCTGGGGGGGGGATAGTCGCATCCGGACATACCAAATTGCGTGACATGACCAGGAATCTGGGATGGGTGGACACATAGAGATATATACGTGGCACACAGCGAGAATACACCTTCCTCTCTGCAGTTCATCACTCATTCTCTAGGCTCGACTATATCTTCGTCCCCCTGACGGCTCAGGGCAGGGTGGAGGCCGCGGATATTTTGCCGCGGGGGATGTCGGACCATTCTCCGGTGGCGGTTACTATTAGATTAGACCGGAGGAAACCGCAGTTTCGTTGGCGCCTATCAGTTTGGCATCTACAGCTGGGGGATTACCAGGCCCACATGCGGAAAGCCATAGCGCAATATTTGGCTGAGAATACTGGAACTGTGGCGAATAAGGCGACGCTCTGGGAAGCCATGAAGCCCACATTGAGAGGCATAGATATAGCGTGCTGTGTGAAGGCCAAGAGGCGGCGTAGGGAGACTCTTGATCAAGCGGAGGCGGCCATACGGGATTTAGAGCGGCGTAGTGGTTCAGGAGGGGAGGACCGGGCGCTGGAGCAACTGCTGCTAGCGCAACAGTCCTACGCTTCATTGCTACTCGATGAGGCGCGGCAGATGTGTCTGGCAACCCGCAGCAGGGTGTACCAGTGGGGGGACAAATCTGGGACGATGTTGCATAGGTTGTGTCAGGGCCAGTTCCAAACCCAGACCCCTCCGAGAATCCTGGATGGGTCTGGCGCCCTGATAACCGATCTCATGTCACTTTCTGAAGGCTTCGCGACTTATTATGCCGACCTGTACTCCCCGCATGAATGCATTGGTGAGGATTTGATCGACAAGTTTATAGCGGATCTACCTCCGCGGGCGCTCTCAGATGAAGCCCGCGATAGCCTGGATAGACCATTGACTGAGGACGAGCTAGGAACCGCTCTTGGGGAACTAAATACAGGGAAGGCCCCCGGCCCCAACGGCTTCCCCAGCGAATTCTTTAAGAAATGTCATCTTCAGCTAGGAACCCAGTACAGAGCAGTGGTAGAGGAGGCACGGGAACTGGGTTACATGCCCCAAGACTGGAGACACGCTGAGGTGGTGGTCTTTCACAAACCTGGTCGGCCCCCCGAGCAATACGCATCGTATAGCCCGATCTCCTTATTAAATGTGGAGGCCAAAGTCTTGGCTAAGGCGCTGGCCAATAGATTATTGCCATACATTTCCGATCTCATACATCCGGACCAAGCCGGCTTTATGCCCAAACGTGCGACGCCGCACAATATTAGGCGGGCCAATGTCGCGGTCGCGGCGATTCAGTCATCCGGGGTGCAGGCGGCGCTATTTTTGGCGGACATGGACAGGGCGTTTTTGGGGCCGGTATTCCTGTCATATGTGAAACTGCTCTATACCGACCTTACAGCCTCTGTTCGGGTGGCGGGGGTGGTGTCATCGACCTTCCTCATCCGGAGGGGCACCAGGCAGGGTTGCCCCCTCTCGCCCTACTTATTCGCCTTCGCCATGGAACCCCTGGCCGCCTGGGTCCGAATTGACGCGCAGATGAGGGGCTTTGAGTGGACTGGTGACCTGTCTGACCGGATCGCACTCTATGCGGACGACGTTCTGTTTTTCCTCACAGAACTCAATAGGTCCGGGCCTCGCCTCATGCGCATCCTACAGATCTTTGGTGAGACATCGGGCTTATACATGATTCCACGTAAATCCACTCTCTGGGTGTTGGGAAGGGGTCCGCCGATCGGAGGCTGGGCTGGGGAGCTCCAGAAGGCCACAGGAGGAATTAAATATCATGGGGTGTTCCTTACCGAGATCCCAGCTGTTGCTTGGGAGCGCAATGTGGTGCCGGTTTGGGAACGGACTCAGGCAGACATTAAGGTGTGGTCCCGTATGCCGTTGACCATCTATGGCAGATCGGCCATATTTAAGATGGTAGCCCTGCCCAGGCTGTTATATCAATTGCAGAACCATCAATACCCGATCCAACCCTCATGGTTTAAGCGAGTGAACACGGTCCTGGGACAGTTCCTCTGGGAGGGCGGCTCCATCAGGGTGGTGCTGCGCACGTGCTTTCGGTCCACATACGGAGGGGGGCTGGCGACCTCAGACGTTCTCTCCTATTACCAGGCGTCCCATCTCCTCGTCCTGAATGATTGGTGGTATGGGGACAGGGGAGACCCAGCCTATGCACTGGAGAGACTACTAATGGAGCCACACACGCTACACACGCTGCTATATGCGCCAAAGGTACGCAGGGACTTGCGACGGCGACGCAGGTTGTTTTCGACGTCTGGCGGCGAGCGCTGAGACGGATGGGATGGTGGCGAACCTTGACCGAGGAGACTCCCCTGTGGCGCAACGGCCGCCTCCCAGGTCTGGCTACCCTGGCGGGATTTGCGGGATGGGACGCCATCGGCATCTCTAGGTTGGGGGATGTTATGGCTGGGACGACGCTTAAATCGTTCCAGGAGCTGAGAGTGGAGTATGACATGCCCCGTACGCAGTTTTTCCGCTACCTACAATTTCGCCATGCCCTGGCTCCGGATCTGGAGGGTCTGATGTCCCTCCCTGAGTTTAGCCCTCTGGAGGCCCGAATCTTTATGGGGGAGTTGGATACTAAAATAAATTCTCGCATTTATCAATCTCTGATCATACATTGCTCCTCTGACTTATGCTCCCTTAAGGAGAAAGGGGAGGAAGATGTTGGGCCGCTGGAGGAGGAGGATTGGAACGAGGCGCTGGCGAGTCCTAGAGGCGCGGCCATCTCGATCCACCTCCGGCTGATTCAATTTAAATACTTTCACAGAGTGTACTATACACGGCAGAGGTTGTGGAGGGCAGGACTCATTGCATCCCCAGAGTGTACTAGGTGTGGGAGCGAGGAGGGTACTTTCATCCATACAGTGTGGAGTTGTGGGCGCCTGGATAGGTTCTGGCGTGGTGTCTGGAATGGTTTGGATGAGGTGCTGGGCTGGGTGCTCCCGCGTACGCCGCGCTTGGGTCTTCTGCATGTGCTGGAGGGAGTGAGGGGCAACCTGTACAAGAGACATTTGTTACTTTTGGGACTAACAATAGCCAAGCGCGACATAGCTAGGGCCTGGAAGGACCCGCAGCCCCCGTCCCTTCTCGCTTGGAAGAGAGGCCTGGACTTCTGTATGGGCATGGAGAGGCCCATATTTCTGGCCCGCGGCTGCCCCAGCAAACACTACAAGATATGGAAGAGGTGGGCTGAATACAGGGGTCTTTGGCTAGAGCCCCCGATAGAGCACAATCCGGATCCAGAGGTATGAGTGAGCTCGATGATTGGATGGGTGTACGCGAGTGGCTTGATCAATCTAATGCCGTGCGGGGGGAGGGATCTGGGTGGGGTGGGAGGGGGGCTAGTTGGGGGGGGATTCGGGGGGTCGGTGGGGGGACTTGTTCACTGTGATTGTTCCCATTGTTTTGACTACGAAAGTAATGACGGATTGCGTAATTGTACAAATATATTGATACCTGGCAGATACCTCTGGGATACAGAGATCTGTGGCTACATATGTGATCTCAATAAACAAGACAAGAGTGTTTCAAGGTAGTAACGAACCACCGTTTTGGAGCAAATAAACGACTTCACTTAAGGCGTTAAGGAAAGCCCTCACTCACCACCTAGTGATGACATGCTTCATCATCGGGCCCCACAAAAGAGACCTAGCGTCTCTTTTGTGTGCTTCAACGCCAGATCTACTGCGTAGCGGGTTGGTGGGTTAAGGCAGTGTTGTGCAAAGAAAATTAAGTGAGTGGTGAGAGGTTAAAAGGAGTCAGTAGTGTATCAAAATTGACTTTATTATGATGATCACTAAGGAATTAGAGATAAAAATTATGTGTAGGAAATTCGGCCACAATTAATTAAGTGGTAGTTTCCTAAAATCAGACTGATGATGAAGCATGTCATCACTAGGTGGTGAGTGAGGGCTTTCCTTAACGCCTTAAGTGAAGTCGTTTATTTGCTCCAAAACGGTGGTTCGTTACTACCTTGGAACACTCTTGTTTATTGATTCATACTGGGGTGTAAGTGTGTCCCACTACTCTCCCTGCCTCTCCTTGTTTTGACATACATATGTGATCTGTCAATAAAATCTGTTATGAAAAAAAAAAAAATCCAATTATTTGCGAAAAACCCAGCTTATTAACATGCAAACCCATGATGCATGCAGACCCTGTTACCCCAACAGGAATCACCGAATTATGTGAAGAGATTTTTAAAGAACGGTTCAGAGGTGTGCTTCATGGTGTTACCAGCTAATAAAGAAAAAGTTCCACAAGCCTAAGTTATAAGTAAAATAAAAAAACGTAATGCAGATGCCTGAGAGAAAGAGCTAAAAAAAAGTGAACAAAATCCTTAATGCACCTTATATAATGAGGAATGCTTCTTCCTTCTAAATATCAAATCCCAACTAGTTGGGACCAATTAAATTGCTCAAAATATGTTATCTTTGGCGTGTAACTCCCTTGCCCTGACTAGAGTGGTGGTTTCCGTCTGGCTTTGGCGCAAGCCTTAGCCAACCAGATATCCCATTTCTAACAGTAGCCTACCAGGTAATGCTTTCACAAACTCTTGGCTGACTAACAAATCTCAACCCAAGTGCTGCCCCTGTTGTTCTTGCTCACATGAATCAATAGGCCATGTTCTCTTTGCTTGTACAGCCTATGTGAAAGCTAGTAGCAAATGGCTAGCACCAGTGTGTAAACAACTTGGGACTCGAAATTCCAAAGTGGCCTTGCGCATATTGAAATCAGATGCTAGACCTTTATTCGCTTGCGCAACTGCAACATTTTTAGGCCACTTTTGGGCGATTAGAAGGCGGGCGTTGCTAATCCCCTTACCCAGCCCAAAATGTGACGACCCGCTTACACAAGATCAATTGCCATAGATGTCATTATCTTTTATTTTGTAAATAGCTGTCCTTGTACTAACATTCAATGCCTTTTTATCTTTGTCATTGTTGGTTTTTTTTTTGTTGTAACTTTTTATTACATAAAACAGAAGAAAAAACACATCAACAAACAGTCAAGGCAATATAGCAATAGTACATCCATTAGGCTTGTGCTCAAGGAGGACGGGAGACACATGACAACAGGAGAGAAAATTCTTCGAATACAGATAAGGGGGAAGGGGGCAAAGGCAAAATTGCATATAAACAGCACAATGTACCACAGCTCAGAAGGAATGCAGGTCAGGGCGATTGAGAAGGACTAGGAATTTCTGCGAGTGGGGGCGTACAGATATCTCCCCGGTATGAGTTCCACTGGCTCCAAATCTTTCCCCATTTCCTGGGTCTGCATCTTGCTATATACACTGTCTTCTCTCTGAACATGCACCAGTCCACACTCTCTTTCCAAGCAGTCACTGTAGGCGGCCTCGGGGACCTCAACAATTGTGCAATATCTCGTTTGGCAACCATATTGGCAAGAGTCACCCACCGAAGCTGCGACACGTCATAATCATTCGGCCCCATACATTCAACAAACATTGCCGGGCTTCTGGGATCATCACAACACCCGTTACTTCACTCATCACATCGTGTATACGATTCCAAAAACGCACCACCTCAGGGCATTCCCATATTATATGGAGATAGGTGCCAAGGAGACCACAACCACGCCTACACAAGCCATCCGTAGAATAGCCCATATGGATCAGACGGGGGCCGGTGACATAGATTCTGTGGAGGATCTTGAGTTGGACCAGAAGGAGAGGGGCCGGAATCGCAACCTTCCTGGGAGAGGAGATCGCGGATTGCCAGTCCTCATCATCTAGTTCAATACCATCAGCAATCCAGGCTTCACGAAGGCGATCCAGCAAACTTAATCGGTCATTAATCATCTTTTTATAAAACAATGAGATAGTACTATCCGGCACATGACCATCTAATATACGATCTTCGAGGGGGGAGGATTCCGGAATAGCACTACCCACAGGAAACACTGAATTCAAGGCATGGCGTACTTGAACATAACGAAAAATTTCCCTGTCACTCAGTTTAAATTCCGCTTGTAAGTCCGAAAAGGTCTTCACCCCTCCTTTAACCCAGAGATCACGCACTTTACTAATACCGATCGTGTCCCATTTATCAAATCCCTTTGTCTTCCATAGACAACCCAATTTTGCGGAGGCATAAAGCGGAGTTGCGCCGGTTAGTCTATCGCTCCAGCCCATAGCCGCAGTCGCGCTGTGCCATACCCGCACGGCTATAGCGGTAGGTCCTGAAAGTTGTGAACGGGAGGATCCCGAGTAAAGCGCCCTGTAGTAGTCACCACCCGGGAGCAGCAACCTATCCATTTCAAAAGCCGGATTCAGTGCCGGACCATACATCCCATGGTTGATGGCAGCAAGTTGGGAAGCCCAATAATACCTACGAATATCCGGGAGTGCTATGCCGCCATCATTCCAGGGAAGTGTTAATTTTGGAAGAGCGATGCACGAACGTCCGTCCCATATCAATTGCCTCTGCAACGATTCTACCTCCCGAAAATATTTCGACGGGATCACATCAAAACTATTCTGAAGTGCATATAGAAATCGTGGTAAGGACATCATATTAAAAAGGGCTGCACGCCCCAAGGGAGACAACGGTAATCTACGCCAGCGCACTACATCCGAGCGCAACCTTTGGAGTGGGGGGAGTAAATTACGTTCGTAGCGAACCTCCGGATCCAGCGAGATAAATACACCCAAGTATTTAAAACCAGACTGCGACAACTGGATGGGACAGCCCCGCGGTAAACGAGGGATACCACCCGCGAGCACGAAGATATAGGATTTTGACCAGTAGATAACCAGGCCCGAGTTCTTCCCGAAGGAGGTAAGCACGTCGAACAATACTTTAAGCGATTTTTGGGGAGATGTGAGGTACAATAAAATATCATCTGCATATAAGGAGATACGATCTTCAAATTCCGGAGACCAACGTATGCCCTTCATTGAAGGTTCCCACCGTAGCCAAGCGGCAAGTGGCTCCAACGCAAGTGCAAAGAGAAGCGGGGATAACGGACAACCCTGCCGCGTGCCCCTCCCGAGAGCAAAAGGCATGGAGACACGACCATTAACCACCACCTGCGTCAGTGGCGTTTTATACAGGAGTATGACCCAACCAATAAAACCAGCTCCAAATCCAAACTTGGCAAGCGCGGCCCAGAGATACGACCATTCAATTGTGTCAAAGGCCATCGTGGCGTCCAAGGACGCCAAGATGGCCGGTTCACGCAACGTCGGGCCCTCGCGAGAACACTAAGCAAACGTCGCAAATTTAATGCCGTGTTACGATGAGGGATAAAACCCGACTGATCCGGATGGATCAGGTCGCTGATCACCGTAATCAGACGATTAGCGAGTAGCTTGGCGAGAATCTTAGGTTCCGCATTTAAGAGCGAAATGGGTCTATAAGACGAGCAGCGATCCCGTGGCTTGCCCTCCTTGTGGATCACCACAATGGTCGCAAGACGCTGATCCCTAGGGAGGGAGCCATTTTCTCGCGCAGCCAAAAACATATCTCGGAGATAGGGAGCCAGGGTATCAGGGCGTAATTTATACAATTCTATAGGAAGGCCATTGGGACCCAAAGCCTTGCCGGAACGAATGGAGCGCAGCGTGAGAGCCACCTCATCCACCGAGGGTGCGGCATCCAAAACAATCTCGATCTGATTCTGACAAACACGGCAGTGCTATATCTTTAAGCAACAACTGAGAATCCTCCTCGGGCCTGTCAGACACCGAGGTATACACCTCTCGGAAATAATCAGCAAAGCATTCAACAATTTCAACAGGGTCCGTTACACGCACACCATCCAATTTCTCAATCACAGGAACCACACGACTCGCTCTCTCCCTTCTGTCCAGCCAGGCAATCAATTTTCCTGCTTTATCGCCCACATCATATAACCGTCCCTGCTGTTCCCTACTCATCATCTCGGCCGCATCAGTAACCAAAGTCTTATATTCCCATTGTTTAAGGTGGAGAATATGCAATGCTTCTCGAGTAACATCTCGCTCCAATGCAGTCTCTAATTCTGTAATTTCTGTCTTGAGATGAACAATTGCCTCGTTCTTACATTTCTTGGCACACCCAATCAAAGACTATGCCTGTCCCCTGATAACAGTCTTGAAGGCTCCCCACAGTGAAACAGGTGAGGACACAGAACCCACGTTTTCAGCAAAATACAGATCAAATGATTTAATCAATTCAGTGCGAGTTTTGGGATTAAGAAGGTACCAGGGGTTAATAGGGGCCATCCTCCCTTCAGCGCCTGTATTAAGATTAAAATGAAACCAGATTGGGGAATGGTCTGATATACCCCGAGCCAGGTGTCTAATCTCTCCAATCAAAGGGGACAGGGCAGCCGGAATCAGGATATAATCCAATCTAGAAAGACTACCATGTGCTCCCGAGTGGAAGGTAAACTGAGTTTGCTCTGGATGCATTAGCCTCCAACAATCTACAAGCCCCAATGTTTTCAAAAAGTCACCCAACCAGGATTGCGCAGCAGGAAGGTCTCTGGGCGGATAGCGATCCGCTCTGCCAGAAACGACGGAGTTAAAATCACCACCCAATATCAAAACACCCTCCGGGAGACCCAAAACCATCCGCCCCATGTCAGCAAATGTCGTGGACTGTAGGCCAGGGGGAACATGCACCGACACCAACGAAACTGTTTTTCCCTCCCACCGCCCAACAAGTGCAACATATCGACCCCTGGCGTCAAGGACCACATCATCAACCTCGAAGGGGAGGGAAGTCCTAAGCAATATACCCACCCCTCTAGAACTAGATGTAAATCCAGAATGGGCAACAAGACGATAACCCCGTCTATTTAGAGCATAGCAAGTATTCCCAATCAAGTGCGTCTCTTGTAGCAGAACAACGTCGGGCGAGAGGCGCCGCAAAAGCTGCATAACCACCCCTCTCTTTATCCGATCACCCAACCCATTCACATTCCAGCACAGTACCCTCAACC
Source organism: Lissotriton helveticus (assembly GCF_964261635.1). Classification (NCBI taxonomy): domain Eukaryota; kingdom Metazoa; phylum Chordata; class Amphibia; order Caudata; family Salamandridae; genus Lissotriton; species Lissotriton helveticus. The sequence continues at coordinate 740,076,818 of NC_136065.1, read as the reverse complement.
CCCTACCCCCATCCAGATCCACAATGAACTCCCATCTCAAAACGAGCACCACACCAATGTCAGAAATAGTGAAAATTCTTTGCCTTGAAAAAGAAAAAACAAACAACCCCAACACATTTCCCTCCCTCCCCCCAATGATCCCAACGCAACTCCCCCCCACCCTGCACCCCTGCACAGACTCAGAAGCCACCCCAATTTGCAGTGTGCCTGTTGCCCTAACAATTACAAACAAGCAACTAATCTACACAAAGGAAACCCAGAGGAGGAAAGGGTCCCGTCATCCCCGCTACCTCCCAGGATATGAAGGGAATGATCAAAGAAGTCAGTGAGCCTCAGCTGTTCACGGTGAATAGTATTCCGGACACAGATGCCATAGTCATTCTTGGTCCATTAGGCCCCCCTCAGCGCCACCAGTATGGTCCTGGCCGGCACGGCGAGCCGATAAAGTGTCCAACCAATCACTCGCTTCCTCAGGCCGGACAAAGAAGAAAGTTCGATTGTCGTGTTTAACACGCAGTCGGGCCGGGAACAACATCGCATATTTCAACTCCATGTCTCTAAGCCGTCGTTTCACCCCTTGAAATCCCATTAGTTGCTTCTGGACCGATGGGGAAAAGTCCGGATAAAAGTTAACAGCAGCGTTCTCGAACTGCGTAGGACCGCTTGTCCGTGCCGCCTGCAAGATGGCGTCGCGATCTCTGAAGTTGAAGATCCGTGCGATAATCGGACGGGGGGGAAACCGGGCTTCGCCTGTCCCCCCGGCACCCTTTGTGCACGTTCAATGGCAAATAATTTGCTCAGGCCCTTGGGTGCAAGATGATTGAGGATAAGGTCCTCCACTCGAAGATCAGTGGATAGTGAACTCGAGTCTTCCAGGACCCCAATAATACGCACGTTGTTGTGCCGTGCACGGCCCTCAAAATCCTCCAAGCGACGAGCAAAGAAGTCATTGACAGTTCTAAGGTTGCGCACTTCTGTTTGCAAGTCGGACACATCCGTTGTGAGGCTGGATGTCTTGAGGTCAAGTGACTTCACCCTCTCGTTCGTCTTGGCCAAATCAGTTCGAATGAGGTTGACATCAATGGCCACCGTGTCCAGCTTCAGAGCCAGGGCTTCATATTGTTGGCCAATAGAGGACTTGATACCAGCAATGGCGCCCATCACGTCCTGTAGCGTTAAGTCCGCCGATACAGCAGGATCGTCGACAGCCTCCTCCCGGGTCTTAGGTGTGCCACCGGGGGATCCCTTAGAAAGTGTGTAGCGGTCCATGACATTCGTCTAGGTTGAGCCTCCTCGGAAGGTGGTCTTGACTTTCCGTTTTTCACCCTCGGGCTTGCCCGTCATGGCGAGCCGGGTGCCCCGGAGGGAGGCTTGGGATCTGGTCCAAATGGCTCCTTAGAAGTCACCCACAAGAATACCAGAGGCAGAGTTGAGTCAATTTGAGTCCACAGCGAGACTGTCGCTAGCACCAAGCCCGATGTACTAGCATAGGAGCCAGCCCGATCAGCCGTCTCCCCGCAGAGGGAAGACAGTGCGCAGGAGAAACGAAACGGAAAGTGAAGTGAGGCTGTGAACTGATCTCCGCCAGCCGTTGTTGTTGAATTACGACCTGGGTAAAGCCACAACTCAAGGCCCAGGCGATTCCATGGAGAAGGCCACAAACCTCAGGATGGCGTAACTCTGGGACCCTGCGTCCGATTTCGACCCAGAAACCTGCTAGTACATCAGCCGGGCTGTGTCTTCAATGACCTTCCATCAAATCAGGATATTATCCAGGATAAATGCGGGAGGCGGCGAGGGTCCTCGGGAGCCCTGTGCTCACGCGGCCATCACGGATGCGCGCGAAGCTCCTCCTTGTCATTGCTGTTTGATTATGAATAATGGTGATTTTAATATGTTTTTATTCATTGTGTTGTGTTATGCTTGGATTGTAAACTCTGAGTCTGTCTCACACAACATTACTTGAATGAATTTGCACTTCAGTCATGGATTTTTATTGTTGTTACAAATTGCTGGAGGCATTATAATCCTGAATTATTTGACAATTGTTTTACTTACACCCTTTCGAATGCTGTTATTTCTATGTAATTTCCAGCCATTTCTATTTGTAACTTGTTTTAATATTCACTTGAATGTTGTTTCCCAAGCCAGAATATACTAAACACGACTTGTATGGCTGTGTCTTATGTTTTTTTTTAACCGAAATAAAGAGAGTTTGATTGATTGATTGACTAAGACATGCGATTATCCATAGAACACGATCTAGGGGTTGGTTACCGTCTGTGGTGGCGTTCTCATGTTGCCTACCTTATTGCTTGTTGCAGGTCTCAAGCACAGCCTCTCAATCTTTAGGCCAGTAAAATTCATACTACATACATGCTGGAGGCCAGGTCCTCTCAGGCAGCCATAGCTACTCCCTCCTGTCGGCGACATGTGGTAGTTTGGTATCCTTTCCCCTATAGCCTTTCTCACTGTACTGCTACTTATACAGCCAACAGGAGTCAGCCATATGGTAACAGTCCCCCTCCCATGGTCTCATGCCTAAGGCCTGGCTCTGTTCGTGCATGCACTTAGATCCAAAATATGCATGTAAGAGAGACCCTTACATCCTCCACTTCTTTGAACTGGCCTGGTCCCTTGGACCTCACTTGCACATCAAACAGCACAACACAACCTGTCCCATTAGTTTCACAAACGTCAGCCACATTGGTATCCCTGACTCAACTAATAGCTACAAAAATCATCTTACTACCCTAGGAGTGCCTACTCTTTCCTGAGCGCCAATCACCTACAACTAGTAAAAGAATGTAGGGCATTTCAGCTTTCTAGCGAGTTCCATGTGCCTAGAAACCTATGGCCTGATTCATCAAGGGCTTGCATTGCCCTTGTGTCACACACGGTAATGCAAGTTCAGCACAAGCTCTTAAATGAGATTTACTATGCGACACAGAGCACCTTGTGTGGCTCTGTGTGGCATAGGAATCTGGAGTAAAGCAAAGCAGTGCAAGTTTCTGTCTTATGGTACTTTGCACAGGGAAGGCGTTCCATGGGTGGAGACTGGGTATTCCCATGCTTCCTCCCATGTATTTTGGTGAATTCCCATATTTACTAACACTAATAAACCTGGGAATGCGTTAAAAGGTACACCTTCGTGCACAAAAATAATGCGGAGTGTAACGCAGGCACCCTTCCACCATAACACAATAGTTCCTGCATTTGCGCTTAGCAGCACAGGAAAAGAACAGTAACAGTAAGGCTGTATCTTTGTAGATATGGCGCATTCCTGCTCTCTCCCTGTCACGCAGCGTTGCACAGCAAGTGACTTTTTTCCTATGGTCTAACTATACTGCACTGTATATATCTGTGAAAGACGATTTATTTACTCTTCTGACAAACCGCTTCACAGAGTCTTGACCATGCAACTAAAGCCAAACTACTCTCAGCCCACCGATGACTGTATTATACATGCAACCTCAACCTATGTTCACTCCTCGAGAAAATTAAAGCGGTCCAAATGACATCTCCTATACACCTTCAAGGGTAACTAATTTGTCAATCAGGGAATACATCCCTACCTAGCATTGCATTTCCTCAAGCGCGTTGGCAATTTCAAACACTATTCATATCCATTAGACTGAGGTATACAACCTTCAGCGCAAGGTGCGGCATGTTCCATACAGCCAGAAATCTCAATGGGGGGGGCACAAGTGGGTCATCCACTGTGGGTTGAGCTCCACAGCAACACTGACCCTCATTCAAATAACCCAAAACATACACTATAGTAACTGTAATCTCTCACGTAGGAACACCACTCCTTCAACCCACTGATAGCTGAGGGTATTATATCACAGACTGGATTAATGCAGAGAAAAGATGCAGCATCAATTTTGGGAAGAAAAGGATAAATAGATACGTTAAATGTGTTCTTGTATGTATCATTAAGTGGTAATTGTCAGGTATTCTCTCCAATGTGTTACATTCTCATTATTCACTCCTAATAATGCAGGATTAAAACAGTTATACTTTTTTCTATCATATATTTCAGGTTCGAGAAGATGGTCAGTGGGATGTACATGGGTGAGCTCGTCAGGCTTATTCTAGTAAAGATGGCCAAAGAAGGGCTGCTTTTTGAAGGACGAATCACTCCGGAGCTGTTAACCAAAGGAAAATTTGACACTAAACATGTGTCTGCAATAGAAAAGTAGGCATCCATGTTTTTTTTGTTTTTTAATCACTGCTCTCTCGTTATTTATCTATATCAGCTTTTCTGATTGCCTAACATGGTTGTCTTTTTAACCTTTTCGTAACTGTTCCATGTCTTCCGATGGGAGTGACAATACTATTTTATTTTTAGAGTGCCGGTGTAGTATATAAAGTTCATCAGGGGCGATAAGTGTGACACTTTGCTAATAGGTCATAAAATTAACAAGTTACGGTTATATGCTCTCAAACAAGACTTCATTTTCAGGAAGATCATTACTAAAAGATGTCCTTAACATTTATTCTGAATTCAGTTTGCCTATGGGAGGCAACTCTCTTCCGAAAAACCTTTTTACCCCATATCTTTCTTCTCAGTTTTCTGATTTACCCCCCCCCCATCTCTTTTCAGTTAACCAAGGACTTACTGCTGAAAATAAAGTCTGGATCCTCTTCCGATCCCTGTTTGCCCCAAACTTTGCTGTTGGCACTGGACCATATTGCTGATTCTCTGCAGTATGTGTTCAGTTCTACACTACAATCATGAATCTTCCCTAACTCTTGTAAGGAAGCAATCATTCCGCTGCTACTGAAGAAACCGATTGCAGACCCTGATGAACTGAAACATTTCCGCCCCATATCTCTGCTGCCTGCTCCCACCAAAACGCAGGAGAAATATATCAATCAGGAACTTGTCAAATGTATTGATGCCCATCATATACTTGGCCCATTTCAAAATGGGTTTAGGAGTGGTCCCAATACAGAGACTACCCTAATTGGGGCTACAGATAGTATTCGTTGGCAGGTTGATAAGGGAGGGGCAGCTTTCTTGGTAATGCTCAACCTGTCTGCAGGATTTGATATTGTCTCGCCTCCGCATATGATCCAACGACTACAGCAAGCTGGTGTCAATGGGAGTGCCCTTAATCTTCTCCACTCTTTTTTTCGTAATAAAGTACAAATGTCAGCTGTAGTGGTTTCAGTGTGAATGCTTTCAGTCTCCCACGTGCCCCAGGGCTAGTCCCTGAGACCAACTCTTTTTAATTTGTATGTGGCCCCTTTGGCTGAATTAGTGCGCTTCTTTGGGTTCCACGTTTTATCCTACGCAGATGACACACAAATCATTGGGTCTATCTCTGACAAACTGGGCTTTGTGGTGGGAAAGTTCAACCAGTGCATTTCTAGCATTAGTAGCTGGGATAACTTCTTGAAACTTAACGCAGACAAAACTTAGGTGTTATTTTTCGGAACTCAGGATTCCATCTGGTCCAACATCTGGTGGCCAAAGGCATGCAGACCTCTACCCACTCCAGTCAAGTCAGCTAAAAATTTTGGTGCCATCTTTGATAACGCTCTAAGCTTTGACACACAGGTCAGTCGTACCACCAGCACATGTTTCCTTATCATTAGGACTCTGAAAAAAGTCATACCTTTCACTGCCTCGAAACTGCGTCAATCAGTTATCATCCTTGTCACTTCACGTTTGGATTATTGCAACACATTTTATCTTAACATCAATAGCTTCTACTTGAACAAATTTCAAGTTGCTCAGACTGCACCTGCCCACCTCATTCTTAACATCCCCAAACAGTTCTGAGTCAGAGATGGGATTTGCTCACGCAATTGGCTCATACTCAAGGCTTCTGCATGTTTTTTCTAGCCTTGTACCTCAAAGGTCCTAATCAACTGGACTCTCTTTTTCAACGGTATAATACTTCCAGACCCCTTAGAAGATCTTCTCTCTGTAAGATGGTGAGGATTCAAAGATGCTAGAAACGTGGATGGGGAGGGCTTTCCATTTTGGTTGCTGCTCCAAACTCTGGAACACCCTGCCAACTCACATCTCGAAAGTTGATTAATTTACAGCATTTAAAAAGCATCTGAAAACATGGCTCTTCTCTTTATAGATTTTGTCTTGATTTTGCTCTGCCTCAGATTGGATTGAGATAATTTTGACCCAGTGCTTTGACAACTCTGGGTAGAGTGCACTCTATAAACCCTGTTTTCATTTCATGTATGGTTTGAGGAGTTTTCTAGCATTATGGTCACCAGAAATGTTAATGTTCACAGATATTTTGGTCTCTCTGTGAGTTTGGCAGGTAAAGAGCAGTTGAACCTCCAAAGATTATAGAGCCCATCATGGAGTATGTAGAGCGGTGTTCAAAATGACAGTTGAAATGCGGAATCTATTGGATATTTTTCATATTATCTAATGTGAGATTTCACTCATTATGGTATTTCTTTAACAAGAAGATTCTCTGAGATAGTTCTAATCACATGAGATATTATGAGGCCTCCCTCACCACATGAGTTGTTGCTGGATCTGTATCACACCAGATGGCTCTTCCTAACAATAAACCTCTGTGACCGTAAAGTGTTGGGTCTTGCTAATCAAGGTAATCTTTCAACTTTTGACATCAGATTTAACTCGCTTGAAAGCGCTGACCTTATTCTCAAATACCCTACATCCATTCTGGCCTCATTCTCAACATGATTTTGCCTTATCATATCTATTATCGATAACATCTCAATCACCCTCAAAGTTTCTACTCGCCTGTCTTCTCCCTCCCACCCTAATCTGCCTCCCCAACTGAAACTTTGACTGTTCATTCTTTTCCTCTTCAGCCTTCCCACAATTCCAAACTGCCTCAAAGATCTGCTCACTCTCTCAAAAATCAGACTCCTCTTACATAATCACAGACCACTATGTGTACACTCCTTAATTCCAGACCTGCTGTCAAACATTTAGGACACTGTTGCTGTCTCAAAATTCACTTTATCACTCAAACATCATTATCTGACATCATCAACCATATCATATCTGACATTTTACCAAAGGGATACAAAATACTCACTAGAAATTGTGAAGAGCATTTCAATGACATAGGAGCCTGAGCTAGAGTCAGCCTGCAACCTGACAATTCTCTGAGGGTGGAGGAGGAGCTTGCACAGAGAATCATCCTCAAAAGAGCCTCTGACTTTTTCTCTCACCTGAGCCATAACAGACTTCATTTGAAGAGGTCAACTGCAGAATTGGTGTCAGCAGCTTAGAATGTTGCACCGGTAATGGATCCCATTGCTGGGACAACTGGTGAAGCCTTTGAGGTAGTATAGGCCACTTGAGACCTTGGAATGGCTCTGAAAGGGATGAAACAATATTGAGGCAGAAGCCATTAACTGAGTAGTGGATGCCGTTCCTGAAGGTTCCATGGACCCAAGAGACATACTAGAGTGAGACGGTGTGAACTCACAGATATTGAACATGGCCTGAGAAAAGGCTGCCACTTGCTGTTGGCACCGGAATCTTCAGGCACAGCTTTAAAGAACATGCACTGACTCTAACGACAAATTTGAGGATGGAGTCAATGACCAAATTTGTCGCAATCTAGACGTTTCCCTGGAGCAGGATTGAAACCTGTGAGTGGATGTCTCCTTTTGTGATGTTTTTGTGCTAGCATATTAGGATTTTACTTCATATCTCACTCGCCTTTATCACTGTGAAATGCCAGGGTTCACATTTCTCACAGGAGCTGGTGTCATTCTTGAAGTCTGAGCACTAAAGGCAGATTTGTTGAACTTTTCAGATCAACATCTGCTTGAGGAAGGTGCAAAATCGATTGAAGAATGACACTAAGCATGTGACATTACACTAACGTACACTGCAGATTATTTTGGAAAATGAATAAAGTTTGTAAAATACTGATGAGGATCTGGATCTACATCAAAGGTAAAGAAGCAAAAGCAACTGCCTATATCAGTTGGACGGCACATAGGATGTACATGTTTGATGGGGCTGTACATGGCTTGGTTTATAATGTTGTCGCATCCAGAGGGACCAGAGCTGTAGCCAGTCACACAATGTCACCCAGCCTAGTACCTGCTACTGCAAAGTTTCTTAATCCAGTCTAGCACCATGAGAAGTTTTAAAATGTGAGGAATATGTGGGAACAAGTTTTCCTCAGAAATCAACACTGTCCATGTTTCAGCAAGTTCCCTGAAAGACTAAAGTTTCTACATCAATCTTTAACCAATTAAAAAAAACAGGTCCTACCTTATCAATATCCCTAGGCACCACATTGGATTTGTTAACATTTTTCCCTCCATAATAGCTCAAAGGAGTCTGCACATGATACCGCACAATGCACAGTACTGGCCCATATACCATGCCACCTGCCTCACTGACATCCGTTTCTGTTTTTCTGTGCCTTAGTGACACCGGTCCAAAAGTCTATTTCATTGTTTACCAAATTTCTCACCATATAAACAACAGCAGATTATGTACTATGTTAACACCATAGGTCTTGGGGATCACACCCTTTTAAAGATGTCCCTGTCGGATCCTCACAACATCTGCTTATGATGTCTGGGACCTGACCATAAGCCTTTAGTCTCTGATTTTATGCCCCTCTCCATGCAGCCAAAGACCTCAATAAGTAGGAAACCAAACAATTTGTGGCTTGGGCCTAAAAAGGCACCACACCCCCAAACAGCTGCTCTCTTCTCCTGCTGGTGAATCTCCTGACTGGTTAATCCCCTCATGCGGCCATGCCACAAAAAACTGGAACAGGAAAGAGAAATCATCTTCTACCTCAAGGAAACAGTCACACTTCCGGGACTTTTTATTGTTGGCTGTGCAGTTACCCCTGTGGTCTCTCCCTCATCTTCTTCAAGGCCAAGTAAGAAACTTAAACTGGAGCTCCTGGCTCTATCTGCCTATCTGCTGTTGCTTAAGTACTTTTGAGAGGCTATGCTGGATATTTTCGGGACTACCACTCTGAGCCAGTTCCCAGTTGTGAGCCAGATGTTGACTCGTTTATTCCCACAGCTCTGACCCTAAACACCCCTGTCTCAACATCACTACAGCCTTTGGCTCCAGCACCACTTCCACAATAGCTACCACTATCAGAGGCACTGGTTGCATTGTCTTTGATGTCAAATCCACTATCGGAGATGACATGTATACAAATTATTGGATAGCTAAGGAGGAAGCAAATGTTTAATTTGAGGACAAGTCTCTTGCTGACCCTCTACAAAGAGTCAAGATGTTAACACATATGGAAGAACTCCTTGGCTCATATTTATCTGCTCTGGATATACTAAACTCGAGTTTTACAAAATTATACAAAGAAGTGATGGATGTAATGCTTGAATTAAACTCAGCCACTGGCAATTACTCGGACCAAAAACCAAACCTATTGTTATTATGCACATCATGCCACCTCAGCATGGACCTAGCCATATACAAATCAGTCTTGACCCTGCTCAAGTGGAAACAGTCCAGCCCAGTTTGTCAGGCGAGGTCCTCCCTAAACAGGAACAAAAGTACCCCAGAACCAGTTTCACCCTATTTAGAGCTCATCAGCCAAGTATAGCTAGGTTCCAGTGACCTAGTGTGCATGGGACCCAAATCTGGGCATACCTGTTCCACTTAGGGGACACACTAAAGTATACAAAAATGTGATGGGTGGAATGCTTGAATTAATCTCAGCCACTGGTAATTACTTGGGCTGCATCCCAGTCCATTGTACTTTAGCACACCAGGTCATCTCAGTTTGAACCCAGACATATGCAAATCATTCTTGACCCTGCTTCACATGGGAACAGTCAAGCCTGAACTGCCAGGCCAGGTCCTTCCTGAACTAGAAACCAAGCAACCCAGGATCGGTTTCACCCTAGTTAGGGCTCATAAGTCAGGTATAGTTTGGTGCCAGTGTCCCACTTAGGGTGGCATACTAAAGTTAAAAAGTGATGGATAGAGCCACTGGTAATTAATGAGGCAGCATCCCAGTCCATAGTTATTTTGTACACCATGCCACCTCAGTTTGGACCGAGCCATATGCAAATCATTCTTGACCCTGCTCCATTGGGAATATTCCAGCCCGAACTGCCAGGCCAGGTCTTCCCTGTGCAGGTACACAAGCAACGCAGGACTGGTTTCACCCTAGTTAGAGCTCATCAGCCAGGTATAGCTTGGTTCCTGTGAAACAGTGTGCATTAGACCCATGTCTCGCCATACCGGTCTCACTTATGGCGTCACACTAAATTATACAGAAAAGTGATAGATGGAGTGCTTGAATTAATCCTAGCCACATGGCAATACTCTGGCTGGATCCCGGTCCATCATTATTCTGCACATCATGCCACCTCAGTTTGGACCTAGCCATATGCAAATCAGTCTTGACCCTGCTCCAGTAGGAATAGTCCAGCCCGATTGCCAAGCCATATCTTCTCTGAACAGGAACATATGTAAACCCAGAGCTGGTTTTGCTGTAGTTGTGGCTCATCAGCCAGGTATAGCTTTGTTTCAGTGACAGTGTGCATGGAATGAAGCCATATGCAAATCAGTCTTAACCCTCCTCCAATGGGAACATGCTAGCCTGAACAACCAGGCCAGATTCTCCCTGCACAGGAACACAAGCAATCCATGATAGGTTTCGCCATATTTTTGGCTCATCAGCCAGGTATAGCGGCGTTTTTAGTTACACAGTGTGCATGGTAACTATGCCTGGCTGTACCCGTCTCACTTGTGGTGACAAACTAAAGAATACAAACAAGCTGTGAACGCTTTTTTCAGTTCTCCTGGCTAAATTAATGCAAATAACAGCGGCAGTTATCCTTGATAGCATTTAAAAATTTGTGAACGATTTGAAAAGGGCTTCTCAACACAGAATGAGAAGATATATATATGTGACCAAGGCCTCGTGTAGGCCGAAACGTTATGCTGTCTGTTGCAGAATAAATAACTCGCCGAAAAATTGGGTCTCCTGTTTCTTGGCGGTAGCGGTTGGAAGCGAGTCCGTGTGCTGCTTACTGCTTGTGGAACCTGTGTGTGTATATATATATATTCACTGAAAAAACCATAGGTTATAGACCATATATAGTTAGGAATTAGCATTTACAAAACCTTAAAAATTCACTGAAAAAACCATAGGTTATAGACCATATATAGTTAGGGATTAGCATTTAAAAAACCTTATTTTACTCACACAAAACCATTGAAATTCCATATATAGTTAGTTGTACTAACTATATATCACGCACCCGCAATCCACTGCTGATGATGTCACATATTACATCATTCATGACATGGTCAGTGACATCACTGATGACATCACTGATGACATCTCAAATGACATCACTGATGACATCACTGATGACATCATCCAGTGACTGTGTGTTTCTGTAAAGTTTAAATATGTTTTACATATTGAAGAATGAGTAGATGTAGAAGTGTCTGGATGAAGGATTTAGTAGGTGCGTGACTGACTGTATGAGTGAGTGATTAAATGTGTCTCACTGAGTGCATGGGTTAGTGACTAAACTGTCTTAATTTGTGCATCATTATGTCTGTTGTTCTGTAAACTGCTGCATGTGTTGATCAGTAGCTATATGAGTAACTATATAGGTTATTGATTGGTTGCCCAAGCATTTGTATGGGAGACTGAGTGTGTGTGTGAGTGGCTGGGAAGTGTATGACTCTGTGCATAGATGTATGGGTTCAAAAGTGCATGTTGGAAACAGCTGTATGGGCGGTTGACTGTGTGCATGACTGTATTGGTGAGTGAATAGATATCTCAGTGCTACATGTCAAATTAAGTACATATGTAAAATACAGTACATGTGAGAGTTGACATATATAAATAACTGTGCATAAGAGCCAGTGAATGTGTGAGTGGCTGTATGGATCATTGTGAACTTGTATCCAGGATTGTATAAGTGAGTAAATATGTTTTAGTATTTGTTTGAATAAGTAAGTAAGGTGTGTTTAACTGTATAGTTAAGGAAATGGAGGTGTGATTGATTGTTTGCATGACTGTCTAGGTGTGTGTGTAACTTCATGGATGAGTGACAATCTGTGAGTCTGTGTTTACACTGAGTGTATCTAAGGTTATATTAGAGTCTGAAGAGGTTCATCGTATTATCACAACAGTGATGTCATCAGTAATGTCATTTGAGATGTCATCAGTGATGTCATCAGTGATGTCATTTGAGATGTCATCAGTGATGTCATCAGTGATGTCATTTGAGATGTCATCAGTGATGTCATCAGTGATGTCACTGACCATGTCATGAATGATGTAATATGTGACATCATCAGCAGTGGATTGCGGGTGCGTGATATATAGTTAGTACAACTAACTATATATGGAATTTCAATGGTTTTGTGTGAGTAAAATAAGGTTTTTTAAATGCTAATCCCTAACTATATATGGTCTATAACCTATGGTTTTTTCAGTGAATTTTTAAGGTTTTGTAAATGCTAATTCCTAACTATATATGGTCTATAACCTATGGTTTTTTCAGTGAATTTCATTGGTTTTTTAATAGCTAATATCAAAACCTTTACAATGTATTATTCTTTAAAAAGAAAAATATTTTTTACATGTTTTTTATACAATTTTTTTTGTATTTTTTTTGTTTCGCTCCCAGTACGCGTACCGGTTAGCTTCCCGTTAGCTCAATCCGGAGGCGCGACCCGGTACGCGAACTGGTAAACGTTCCTTTAGCGCACCTCTCGCGTTACAAAACAACATCGCGACGCTTCGCGTCAGCATGACGTTTCGCGTTCTCGCGTAATACGTCATATTACGTGCTACGTTCGCGTACCCGGAAGCGCAGCGGTACGCGAACCGGAAGCGATCCGCGGCGCGGCGCCGACCGCGTAATGTAAACATAGCAGGTCATGTGACTCGATAATAACACTTTTCATTGGTTCATTTCACTTTTGGTTTCCTAATGATGTAATACAAGGTCATGTGATCTAAAATGGACACTTTTCATTGGTTTAGAACTTTTGTTTTTCCCAAATGATGAAAACCCCTCCTTCTTTCATCACTCTGACTTTCATCTTGGTGAGAGAAAGACCCTTTATTGAGACTTTGTGATGGCTTCATTAGTAGCTTCAGCTGGTGCTAGCCCACCACCTCCACCAAATCCAAGAAAGAGAGGACCACCTGCAGAAGTAATTCTGCAAGAAGAGGAAGAACAGGAAGAGGAGGAAGAGGAGGAAGAGCATGAGTTTTTGCCAGAGGAGCCCAGGAGGTACAATCGACAGGAGAATTATATCTGGCAATTCTACAGAATTCCTGAGGGGCAAAAGAAAGTGAATGCTCGTTACGTGTTTTGCCGCATATGCGGTGACAGATTGTCAAGGGGCACTGATAAAAAATATAGTTATGGCAATCATACTATGCATCGGCATATGAGTAGGTGGCACCCAAATAATTATAGTGCTGCCCAGCTACGTGACCAACAACAAAATCCCCTCCAAATGGCAAGAAGATCGGTGGTTCCAGAGGTGTCGGGACCAGAGGCGAGGGAGGTGATTGCAAACATCCAAATGTTGTTTGGGCACGTAAAACAAGTGTGCGTGGAATGTGGCGCTTTCATCTGCTACAGAGAAAGTAGCATCACTTTGATTTTGCGAGCAATTCAAAATCATATTAATGTTTGCACAAGACGCACCAAAAAATAAATTCTTTTTTTTTTTTGCTCCTGTTGAGCCCTTTATAATGGATCGTTTTTGTTTCCCCCCCCCCCAAAAAAACCAAAAAATTTTTAAAAACGTTCAGAAAATACAAAAAAAGTAAAAAAATGTTCAAAAAATACTAAAAAAAATATAAAACAACAAAAACATAAAAAAAAAGTTCTTTTCAGAACTAACTCCCCATTATAAAAAAATTGGTAGAATATTTGGAACTCTGCCAACCTGTATTTCTCTTAGTTCGCTCCCGGAGCGCTACCCGGTACGCGTACCGGAAGCTAACCAAAAAAATATTTTTTAAAAAAGAACAGTAACTATAAGGGAAGGAAATACACAGTTATGTTAAAAGAAAGACAGCTCTAGGGAGTAAACTAAGGATACTGTTACCTACAATCCACTGTTGATGATGTCACATATTACATCATTCATGACATGGTCAGTAACATCAACAGCAGTGGATTGTAGGTAACAGTATCGTTAGTTTACTCCCTATAGCTGTCTTTCTTTTAACATAACTGTCTATTTCCTTCCCTTATAGTTACTGTTCTTTTTTAAAAAACATTTTTTTGATCAGTCATAAACAGTGACATTAATAGAAACAGAGAGAGTGAACAAGAGTGAAGAACTATGGTCCTCCTCAGCCACCCTCAGAAAACCAAGGGGGTCAAGATACATCTACCGTGCCCCCTTCTACCTATTCTGAACATTATTTGCCCTCCATCTTGTATCTTGATTCGAACGAAACACAAAATGGTGGACTGCCATAACGCTGCTGGTTTGCGAACCGGGCAACTTCCCAGGAAGCGGTCCCCAAAAAAAAAAAGTTGGGAAAGTAATTCACAGACACTAAGAGTAATAGAGATGGAGTGAGTGAACAAGACTGAGGAACTATGAGAACAGAGGGACTGAGAAAAAGAGTGGAAGGAGTTGAGTAAATAGGTAATAGAGAAAGGAATGAGGAAAGTAGCAAAGGCAGGAAACTGAGGATTAAAGAAGTGAAGCAGTGGATCTAATAGTAGGTGAATGTGATAGAAATGTAACGAAAAGAGTACAACTATTTACCTTGTAATTGCCGTTAAATTAATCACATTTTATTTCTATACTTTCAATCTGTGAAAGAGAGAACCAACATTTGAAAAAAATTAAAATATGTATTTAAAAATTACAAACGACAAGGGAAAATATTGAAGGACAAATAGTTTTTCAACAACTTTGACACTGACAGAAGCTTCTGCTTCTCCAGGTCCTCTACACAATGCTAAAGATATACATTTTAAACTAACAGTATCTTGATGCAGATGAAGTGAGGCCTATCTTAAAACATGGTGCATCTTTTGCATTGCTCTTGTTTCAGAAAAGTGTCGCTTCAGTATGCCAATAACATGTCTCCTATCCAGAGATTTGTTTGAGGTGAGGCCTACTCAGAGTTCAAGATGAGATTTACACTTGTTGAAGTGTACAGAGGAGATAATATCTGTGAAAGTCTACTAATGAAGTGAGTCATGTCCACTGCACTCTTCAACAAAGTAGAAACCTCCTATGTTTCCCTGGACAGACCTAAACTTGATCTGCACAATGTGATTCGTAATGATAGGAAACTCAGGTGATGTAATTGAAATATGTGCAATTTATTTTGCTCATTTCACAATCACATCACTTGTGTTTCCTTTGCTTAGGTATCTCATTGTGCAGATGTAGTCCAGCATATGAAAGAATACGTAGAAGTGCAGCACTGCATACAATAAATTTAACACTTACAGAAAACTCACCTTCTCCATGCCTCCTACACAGTTCTACATATACATCATAAATGCAAACAGTACAGAATTAATTATACATGTTAAATGGTTTATTTTTGCTGTTCTCAGAATGTATCAAAATTCACTAAAAACAGTGACTTGAAGGTATTCATCATGTAACAGCGGGGAAAAAAAAACACAATCAAAATGATTGTGTTTAAAAAACCCATACAACATCAGAAAATAAAATTCAGAACTCCTTAAAGTTAACTTACTTTCCATGACGTCCAAGGATGTCCTATGAACAGCTTACACTCTTTTGTGCTGTTATTACTTTCAGCCCGCCACTTTCTGAAAGAAAACCTCCATCGTTTTTAAAAACACGTTACATGCAATAAATGACTTCTTGCTCTCTACCACTATTTTCCACAAGGCCAAATCTAGTCAGAGATATTTATAACTCTTGGATTTCTTGTAAGCCAATCCCATCATTTGGCATTTCCGCAACTTTCAGAATTAAAATGTTGAAGATCATTTTCACAATCCTGGAATAGTAATATCTTCCCCTTCTTGGTCAGTCATGTTCTACATTTCCTATGACACTGATACTGCTTAATATGAAGCAGACTTACACTACCTCTATGAGTACTACAATTATTTAATTCTCTACATCACTTTTAATCACAAAGCAATGTAAAACAGTAGACAGCATTGCAGACTTACATTCCCTCTACTCCATGTTTTGATTGGCTGCTTCAATTAGCTTATGAAAAGAAACAGTTTTTCTGAACTCATTTAAAGTGCACATACATCTCCATGATGTCCAATCCTTTGATTAGAAGTTATGTCTCTGAACTACACTTATCCTCAAGGCCAAATTGTGTAGGAGCCATTAGAACTTCTTGAAATTCCACAGATCATATCCCGAGATTATTTTCCTAAAATTTTGGTTTTAAAAACACCAGGTAAGAGTTTTTAAGGTCATACGGCAATTTTTTTTTGAAAATTAAAACAGAATCATTGCAGAATGACCAGCCATTTCTAGACTTTAAATAAGCTGTGTAATGTCCTGATGATATTGAAGGGCCGTCATGATATATAATTGCTGTAGTTACAAAAGTCCTTCCTGATATTGACAACTGCGAAGCTACAAAATTTTTTATTAAAGTTGTCAATTTTGTTCCATCAGGCCTACATCGTTGGAACATTAAAATGACGTACTGGCCATATGTTCGTATAAATAATGTGGACATCATTTCAGATTTACATTGGCTACACTCCATGCTGTGATTAGCAGCTTTTACTAGCTTATTAAAGGAGACTGATTTACTGTCTGGCAAAGTTAAATATATAAATCTTTCTGAGTCTACACTAGTAGTACTTGATACCATACAGTTCTCGCAGTCATGCTGCCATTGATAAGAAAGCCCAAACAGCTGATCTACATCTACACCTTCAGCATGTAATACATCAAGCATATACATTAAAAACTCCTGACAATCTTGCTGAATATTTTGAGAGAATTGTGTTTGCCCTGAACATCTGTCTAACAGGTTTCGAATTTCAGACACACTTTCTATTTTTGTTCTATCTGTGCTACATTTCTCTAACACAGAATTCAACAAACTGCAAAATCTTTGATCAGAATTGACCACAATCTCTTCTTTTACATTTTTTAGAGAAAACAAAACATTAATTACTACATTAGCATAGCAGTTGACACCAGAACTGTTTTCAAACTGAAAACCAACAACATCTTCAACAGAATCCTCTTTGTTTCTGCTTGTAATTTTAGGTTCATTCACTTTTTGTCTTTTTGCTACAACCTCCCCAGTATTGTTCTCATTTCTTCGTTTCCGGCCTACCAGACGTTTCTCAAACAAAGGAAACTGAGGCAAATGTGGCGCATACTCTCTTCTTAACCTATTGTATTCCTTAACACAATCTAGATCTGCACAAATGTTTCTGACATCACACTCAATCAAGTACAATCCCGATAAAGTTCTAACTCGTGACAATGCCACATATGCCATACCCTCCTTGAACACAGAACTGCCAATATTCACCAATGCAGTGTCTACACTTAAACCTTGCGATTTATGAATTGTCACCGCATATGCCAAGCAAACAGGGAACTGCTTACGGCGAACATATAAGTCTTTTACAAGCAAAAATCTAGCAGAACAACGAGCAATTAGCTGTACTTCCTCAATGCCATCAAATTTAATTTTTAAAAATTCAATTCCATCTCTATTTCTGTATTTCACAAAATCAACAACATTACCCATTGATCCATTTACCAGACCTCTTTCAACATGTAAATTCCTTCTTAAAATTATACGGCAGTTCAAGCACACATTCAGAGTCTTTTCAAAACCTGCAGTTTTAGATATAGTCTTCTCTAATGAATCCAATTTTGATTTCAGATTCTCAGACAAAATAATTGTTGATCCCATATGCTCTACTCTATCAATAGCTTCCACTTTCACAATCTCTTGCTTTTCTAAATGCAACATTTTGTTGTTAAATTTGGCACATTCTGCAAGAGTTGGCATCAAACATATTCCAGATTTCTTATCAGTAATTTTCTGAAAAATATTCTCAGGCACAACATCTTGTTCTGGATATAAATTTGACAGTAATCGTGCATGTAAAGCTTCTTTCCCATGCTCGGTCACTTTTCCAATTCTAACATCTTGTAGAATAGTCTTGTAAACTTCATCCTTTGCCTGACGCATATTTTCATGCAGTTCAGCATAATTGAAGTTTAACCATATATTGACGTTGCCAATGCTGCCTAGGCACTTCCTGGTATCTTCATGCGTGAGCATTTTGAACACAGGTTGCCCTTTCACTGGTGTCAGCTGCAGAAGATCTCCGAAAACAATGATGTGTTTGCCACCAAATAACACATCATACTCTGTTTTGAGAACTTCTTGCATCCTCAAATGCACAAAGGCAAGCATGACATTGGAAACCATGCTTACTTCGTCAATGATAAGAAGTTTCATTTTCCTCAAGATTCTTGAAACTTCAAAACAAGCATCTCCAGATAGCTTGTGATATTCTAATTTGTTGTCATGCTCCACTGGCAGCATCAGTAAACGATGTAAAGTAATCCCTTTAATATTATGTGCTGCCAGTCCAGTTGGAGCAGTGACAACACAAGACAGCGATGACTCTGTCCTTTCCTGCAAATAGCATGAAATTGCTTTAATGAGGAAACTTTTTCCAGTTCCCGCTTCTCCACTCACGTACAGTCGGACAGGCTTCAACGACGTACATGAGCACTCTTTCTTATCATGACTTAATCCATGATCAATTTGCATGGTAACTTCGTCATATATTTTCCTCTGCTCAACGTTGAGTTGCCTTTCCAACTCTTCTAAGTTAACCGCATCCTCTTGAGCATGTGCCATGGCTCTTTCCACCTCATTCATAGCAGTGGCAGCTTCATTTTCAATAAGAGGTCCTCCTAGTGGATCCTGACTCAATGAAGCAGAACTCTGACTGTCCTGAGAACTGTCTCTGGCAATCTCGGCTGCAATCGTTGCTTCCTGCTCAATTTCCGCATTCAACATTTCTACATATTTGGGAAAAGCAGGACATTCTATGGTCTCCTTGGCGGCATTGAAAGAGTCTTCATAACAGAGGAAATCTCCAAGCAGTTCCTCTTCTGCACGCCAAGGCTTGAAAAGTTGCAAAAGTGCTAAATAGAAAAACTCCTTTTTTTCAGGAGATTCGCCACTCAATTTTCGATGGTTTATCAAGTGGCATTTTCTTTGCTTCACCAGACATCCCTCACTTCCTATTACAGCATACACTCCTTTCTCAGTATCTTCTTTGATGTTCCTCTTGAACATGTAATTTTGCAGAACCTCATACAGACAAACATTCTCTAGGTGACTGCTTCGATTTGGATAATATGTATCCAACATGTTTGTCTTCAAAATGTCGGTACTGTTTGGCTCCTTTTCCGCCAAATACTCAATTTCCCGCACAGGTTTGAGAACTCGATTACGCGTTGCAGCAAGACCAAGACTCGCCCAAACGATACTCCTGGACTTGGCATAGAGACTTGCTGAAGACAACCGGTCAGAACATTCGTACGCTCCGATTTCTCGATGCGACAACATCTTCAGACTGAAACTGTACAACTTCTTGCTGAGGCTCTTTTCATGGGAAATGTCCTCCCACATATCCTTCAATTCTGTCTTCTCTTTTTTGGTGATGTAAGACGTCACATACCGAGCCACAGCCATACAGTTATCAGCCACAAACTGTATATCCATGTTAGCATTCCACATGGACAAAATCACCGGGTTGTAGTCGTTGATGTACTTGGACTCTTCGTTCCTCTTCAAATTGTAAGTGTTTTTAGGTGATTTCTTCATGACATTGTGTCGCAGCGAAGACATCAAACTGTTTACTCTTCCTTTAGAAATCACCGGTCGTGGAAAGCCGAAACGACATTTAGTGTAGAACTTGTCCTTGTTTCGGAATTTACGACGGCAGTACTTTCCACATCGATGGCTTTGGAAACGCAGAACTTTTTCTCTTAGGCTTTTCTTCTCCTTTGCGTTTGGAACAGCACACGTAGAATACTGTTGGATGAAACTCATCACTGAGTCATCTGGATCCGTTCCAAATTTAGGTGCATCCTTGATCCACAGCAACATATGTATATGAGGAGCACCTCTTGCTTGGTACTCCTTTCTCCAGAAGAAATCCAACACCTCTCCAAGAGGTGGATTCTTCTTATTCATGATGAAAGACATCATAGCTTCAAATCTATGATTGAAGTACCTACATACATTGACTGGATCCAAAGAGCACAGTTCTCCGGGTGTCTTGAATTCGATGTTTTCTACGTTAGCATTTGCCTCTCGTAGAAATTCAAGTAAGTCTTCCCAGCCATACTCGGCACAGCTCAGAGTGAGGAACCATGTGGGAGTACCTAAGTTCCTCAGCATACATTTTAAATCACCATGACGACGGTACCAGTACTCATTAGTACCACGCTGACACGCCATGAGATTAATCAGGTGAGAATCCAAAATACTATCTTGGACATTCACTTTATCCATAAAATCACTTGCCGAGATGTTTTGCATGTGTATACCACTTTTCAAGATGTGGTTCACTGCATATGACAGTCCAGACAGATCGCTTTCAAACAGGAGATGAAACAAATAAGGAATGCATTGTCGAAACCTAGCATCTCCTGCATACAATCGCAAAGTCCGGTATTCAGAAGCAGGAATTTGATGAGGTCGCTCATCATATCTTCCTCCCTGACCTGTTGGAAAAAGCTGTGGGAAACACCGAGCTTCCAAACTTTCCTCCCAAACA